>NC_081845.1:45349716-46614716 GCF_963259705.1 Myotis daubentonii | reverse complement strand
AAATGAAACAAAAGCACAAATGGGACAGAATGGCATATGTGCTTATTTACTTTTTTAACACTTAGGCTAAAACCCGTAAATATCCATTTATGTATAAACTTTTTATAGGCAGAGATGCTGGCCAAGTGCTATGTCTCCAAAATTATATATTATTATTTCATATTAGATGGAAATGAAAAGTTGTTTGCCAATAAAATTATTTAAAATTGATAGCACAGAATAAGTAGCTGTGTACATAGTAGACACATGTTTGATTCATATTTGACATACTGTAGAGGAGATTACTGTTCAAAAATAATTCTGGTAAGTGTTTTTCTAAAAAGCCAAAACTCATTCTACTTTGAATTTCCTTTCTTACATTTTGTACGTTTTTATGGTGGGGTGTACCTGCACTATACCATTAGTTTTGAGCCACCTTGAAATGAAGGTCAAATAATTGCTGAGATTGCCACCTGGCAAAAAAAGAGACCACAAGAATTAATAAGTGCCTCAGTGGCAATGGCATCCTTTATCATTCCTCTACTTAGGCATCACATATTTGTTAATCACCCACCATGTTCCAGGCATTTGGCCCTGGAGTTAGAACAGAGAATAGGCATAATAAACCATAACAGGCCAGGTATAATACATTCATTCTTTCAGAGAACTGAGAGTCTGGTTGAGAAGATCAGCTTAAGAGCAGTATTTGCTAACCTGATGAATTGCACTGAAAGGAAAATCAGAATGATAAGGGAGCAAAAACTAGGAGGAAACTACTCTGGTATGTTGCCTCAGGGATGGTTTCCCTAAGGTAATGATACAAAACTGAAACTTAGTGAGTTATCTGGATGGAAGAGGAAAATGGAGAAAGCTTGGAGAAGGAATGGTGAGAGTAAAATAAATCCAATGTACAGGAGCAGAGAGAGCAAAGGAAAAGAGTGGGAGAAATAGACAGAAATTGTTTCATTAGAAAAATATACTTTCCTTTTACTCAACACTTATTTGTTGAGTGAACGCAAAGTGTCAAACAGTGTCCTAGGCTCTAGGGAACATATCAGAGAAGATTAGACAGAATTCCTACCCTGTGAAGCAATAAATGACACATCAATGCTTACATGGTCTTACCTGTCAATAAAGTGTGAAATGTTTTCTTCTAAGTTATTTTAGGTTTTTCAGTTAAAGAGATCTATGATTATTTTAGATAATATTTACTTTTGCTTGTTACTCATCATTAAAAATCCATCTCAGTTTATTTCTCTAATTTAATGATCATTACTCTATTTCCTCTTACTGATATATATATAAACTAGAGACTCGGTGCACGAAATATATGCACTCGGGGTTGGGGGGGTCCCTCAGCCAAGCCTGCACCCTCTCACAGTCCAGGAGCCCTCGGGGGATGTCCGACTGATGGCTTGGGCCCACTTCCCACGGGGAGCAGGCCTAAGCCATAAATCGGACATCCTTAGTACTGCTGTGGAGTCAGGAGAGGCTCCTACCAACACCACTGCTCTCGCCAGCCGTGAGCCCGGCTTCTGGCTGAGCAGCGTTCCCTGTGTGGGAGCGCACTGACCACCAAGGGGCACTCCTGCATTGAGTGTCTGACCCCTGGTGGTCAGTGCCCGACATAGCTACTGGTCGTTCCACCTTCAGGTCAAAACCAGTTCTACGACATCCCCTGAGGAGTCCCGGATTACGAGAGGGGGCTGGCCAGGCCGAGGGATCCCACTGGTGCACGATCAGGACCGGGGAGAGATGTGGGCGGTTGGCCAGTGAGGGAGGGACCATGGGAGGACTTCAGGGTGTGGCTGGCCCATCTTGCTCAGTCCCGATTGGCTGGACCCCAGCAACAAGCTAACCTACTGGTCGGAGCGTCTGCCCCCTGGTGGTCAGTGCACGTCATAGCGACTGGTCAACCAGTTGATTGTCTGCTTCCTGATAGTCAGTGCACAGTATAACGACTGGTCGACCAGTCAACTATCTGCCCCCTGGTAGTCAGTGCACATCAGAGTGAGTGGTTGAGTGGCCTTAGTATACATTAGTATATTACGCTTTGATTGGTTGAATGGCCGACCGGACAACTGGACACTTAGCATATTAGGCTTTTATTATATAGGATTTGATTTGAATTTTCTCTAAATTTGTAAGAGAAAATTTTAGCCATCAAGAATATTTCAAGCATGAATGTATATGCTATCAAATAAAATATTTTATACCATAATCTCTCTATACAAAACCCTAATATGCAAATAGACTGAACAGTAGAACAACCAGTTGCTATGATGTGCGCTGACCACCAGGGGGCAGAACATGGTGGGCATCAGCAACATGGAGCAGAGCATGGAACATGGAGGGTGCTGACACCTGCAGGATGGTGGAGCAGGTGAGCAGGGGCGCCAGACCAAGGTGGGGCGCTGATCGCTGTCATTGGGTAAGCCTTTGGTGGTTACTGAAAATTCTTTGTTCCCACACACTGTGGTCCTGCCCAGCACTGGTATTTGCTGCCAGCGACAGCCCTGCTCACACCCGCTGCTGGCACCTGCTGCTGGCGCCCGGTGCTGGTCCTGATCGCTAGGCGCCGTCAGCGGGTGCGGGCGGCAGCTGCTGGCACCGATCGCCCCTGAGGGCTTCCCCACCTCCCCCTGCTCCTCAGCAGCAATCGGGTGACAGCTGCTGCTTGCCCTGCCCCCACTCACACCTGCTGCTGGTGATGGCCCCATTCTCTCCACGCTGTCAATGGGTGTGAGTGGGGTGGTGCCATCAGTTTGTAGGAGCGGCAGCGGCAGAGCTGCTGGCAGAGAGGGAGAGAGGGAGTCAGGGGCAGCAGCAGGAGAGGCTGGGTCGGGGAGTGGGGGGCGGAGGATGGGCCAAGACCCGCCCCTGTGCCCACCGCAGTCTCACGGCCCACGGTTCCTTTCAAGGTGCACTAATTCGTTCACTGGGCCCCTAGTTAATTTTATAATACATTGTTTTGCAGAAAATATAAATAATAAATGTTAATATTTTCATGTTAACCCATAGTACAGAATGGAAAACTCATTTTCAGAATCTAGAAATAATACTTTCATTGTAGTCAGTAGGTATTAAGCTGGTTGAAAAAATTTTTTCTAACGTTAAGCTCCATAATATGCATAAGGTAAAAAGAGAACTAGGCTAGGAGCTGTGTAAAGGAACTAAAAATGGGATAAAGTAAAAAATCAGCTGATTAAAATATTGTTGATTTTCAAATATATGGAGTTTTCTTATCATGACCCATTGCTTATATCTTCACAGAATGGGGGAAACTGCAGAAAAAGACATTTAGTGGAGAATTTCCATAGTGAATATTATTAATCCCAATGATTGGTTGTTATAGCAGACTATGGAAATTCAATTTTAGTGACAAATAATTGAATATTACTAAATTCCTTATAAGTAAATCTGTATTCCAGAAAAAGAAAATAAATTGAGGCAATACAGTTTACATATAATAAAATAATAAAAGAACCATTAAATTATTTGTTCTGAGAGCAGGTCATGAAACAAAGTATGAAAAATTTTTAAAAATGAAACTTTAAATTTTAAAGGAGAAATGTGATGACAATAAAAGTGTTTTTTTAATAGAATTTTGATATTTGTTTTGATTTTTTTACTTCCTCACCCAAAAATAGAGCAGAGGAGCAGGAGAGAACAAGAGTATGAAAAGGAAAGAAAGAAAAATTACATTGAAATATTATTAACATTTCATATAATAAAGTCTACCATCAAATGGGTATACCTCCACAAACCTTTTAAATGGAATAGACATTTCTCAAATATTTCCTCTAATAATTCTTACATGGTTTGGGGAAAATCCTGCTAAAGGCACAGAGTTGCACTAGATGACCTATGAAATCCATGAAACAACACTGGACTCTTCACATTCACTGGCTACTATAAATTAGTGATAAAGTACACTTTCACCTTTGTTGTAATAGATACTTATAAAAATTAATAACTTATTGGTGTTAAGAATCTTCCAAAGCAGTAAATAAATGTTATCCTTGAGAGCAGCATAATGGAAACATTATCAGTATTAAAGTTTATTTTTAACATCTGTGCTTGTGTGGGAGATAACTGATATAGATGTATTTTCTAAAATCCAAACATACTAATGTTTTTATTTGTGCAAAGTTGATCAATAAAGAGAAGTTGATGTTTGTTTTCTTATAGTCAGTTTGATGTCAGGTATTTAATACTGTTCAGTTTTCATAGGAAAATTGCAAACATTAATTTGTATATATTTTTAGTCATTTGAATTCAATTGAAGAACTCTTGCTACTTGAAGTGTATGTGATTATGACCTGAAAGGCAGATTAATAGCAGGATTATGGTCTTATAGATCATACAATTCATTATGTTCTCACTAATCAATATCTGGCATCAGATACTACAACTACACTGTATATGTTTCATTCATTTAGATGGGCAGATCCATATTTTTGTTACTTTACTATGCTGCACATATGGGCAAAAGGCCTTTTTGAGATCTTTAAAGCTATTAGACTTCTAATGCTTTGCAGCTTAAGGATCCAGTGTTTGAAAGTTTAGACAAAGTCAATACATTTTAGTCCTAAAGTCTACAACTCAAATGATCATTAGAAATGATTTTTTCTTTTTCAGCTTATTATTTTCAATCTTTAATTTTCTCAGTCCCTTTTCATCATAGAAGAACTACTAACCAAATATCTTATTCTTAATTATGAAGATACCTTGATACATTATTAAGATTCAGCTTCTTGTTGTATTGTGTGTAGTGGGGACACTTGGAGAGCACTGGAGAGAAAAGAATAGCTCATACTCATAAAACAGACCAAGCAAAGCCTTTCAGCCTGTGAGGCAATATTAAGACTCTAAGAAAAGCCCATGAGTGATATGGTAGCCTTTGTTTTGTGTCAGTGTCTGGACTGATTGGGCCATGTTAGATATAATATTTAATTGGGGAAAAAAATCAAACAACATTATTGTATTAAGAGCTCGTTCTTTTACATGTAAATTGTAAATACCTATAGAAGCTAAAAGGAGAAATTGCTGCTTTCACAATTTTATTATATATAGCTCAGGTCTGGGGTTCTAAGGGTAAAAAAATCATAGCTCCCCTCTTCAATTTTGGAACCACAGGATCCTCTCAAGTTCCCTAGAGTCTTATTCCGTCGTAGGGCTCCTTTACCCCTAGTCCTTTTCAGGAAATTCTTGAAGCTGCTTGTAACAGTCTCTGTACCTTATCTGCATCAGGATGGAAAACTTATTCATCTCACTGACGATTCTAGTAGAGAATGAAATTATTTCCACTCTCTCCCAAATGAAGTCAGTCTCCTTGGTGTTGCAGAGGAAGCTATTTGAACCCTCTGTCCAGAAATATGCTTGAAAAACCAGTTCACTGCTGTCCATAGGACACACCCTATGCCTCTGTCTACCAGTGTCCAGGTCAACTAAACTAGTGCATCATCTCAAAGACACTGTATTAGTAAAAGGGCGCAACTGTTCATAGCATCCACCATCTTTCCTTGCCCAGCATTCAGACTTCTGGTCAGATTTTTTTTAATGTTGTAGGCTCTTGAGGAAACTGCACATAACCACTGGGGCATCTGTTCATGGCCCTTCCATGCCCTTTCAGACACAATTTTTCTTAGGCTTTGTATCCTTGTATTACATTTTCTCGAAGAAAGCATGGTAAGATATATTCGAATTGCTCTAAAAATTGAACTATATTAGATGATGACTATTTTTAAAATTATTTTTCTTCTAAATGTATACATTATAGAATTCCTTCAGATGGTCTTACTCTATTATTTTGTTTGATAATTTAAACTATATACAACTCTTTTTAAAAAAATATATTTTATTGATTTTTTACAGAGAGGAAAGGAGAGGGATAGAGAGTTAGAAACATCGATGGGAGAGAAACATCAATCAGCTGCCTCCTGCACACCTCCCACTGGGGATGTGCCTGCAACCAAAGTACATGCCCTTGGCTGGAATCAAACCTGGGACCCTTGAGTCCACAGGCCGACGCTCTATCCATTGAGCCAAACCGCCAGGGCTGATAATTTAAACTATATACAACTCTATAAAATATTGACTGCTCTTCTATATGCATAGGCATTTGTTGGTTGATTGGCATTGTAGTATACCTAGACTAGGGAATAAAAGTAAAACTCTGAAATATTGATTCTGAAATAAAATGAAGAATGTTGCCCTAGCTGGTGTGGCTCAGTTGGTTGGAGCATCGTCTCTTGCAGCCAAGGGTCACAGATTCAATCCCCAGTTGGAGCATGTGTTGGAGGTATCCAACTGACGTTTCTCTCTCACACTGATGTTTCTCTCTCTCCTACTTTTCTCTTTCTCCTTCTACTTTTCTCTCTCTCACTCTCGCTCTCACTCTCATTCTTGTTCTCGCTCTCTCAATAAAAAACATTCCCTCAGTGAGAATTAAAAAGGAATGCTATCTGTACTTTTTTATTATAACAATATGTCTTCAAATCTGCACTCTTCCCTATCTATTATGGATTTATATAATTGTATTTTTAACCCCCCAAATAATGATGATTTTAGGTAACATTTATTGAGCTCTTATGATGTGAGATATGTATATAAATTAATGCAATAAATCTTCCATGTAATGAACAAAGTATAATTATCCCCATTTAACAGTTGAACACACTGATACCTAAAGAGGTTAAGCAATTTATTTAGGGTCAATCAGCTAATTAATAGAAGAGCCAATACTCAAACCACAAGATGCCTACTCTTTGTCAAAATGCTATTCTAGCCCTAACCGGTTTGGCTCAGTGGATAGAGCGTCGGCCTGTGGACTCAAGGGTCCCATGTTCGATTCCGGCCAAGGGCATGTACCTTGGTTGCGGGCACATCCCCAGTAGGGAGTGTGCAGGAGGCAGCTGATCGATGTTTCTCTCTCATCGATGTTTCTAACTCTATTCCTATCCCTTCCTCTCTGTAAAAAAAACAATAAAATATATTTTTAAAAAAATGCTATTCTACCTCCTGCTACATTTGAATAAATTGTGTTCTATCATTAGATTTTAATTCAGTCCATTCAGCATGTGCCTGATGCAGTATTAAAGGAAACAGAAGATTCAGGGAGGTGAGTCATTTAATATGAACATTCATTCCACACATTTTGAAAATAATTTAAAATTACTTTTTGATAGAGCATTTGACTTACTAAATATTTAAAATATCCAGAATTTGAAAAAAGCACACACCATCAAATGTCAATGATTTGCATGACCTCTTCACTACTTGAGGTTGTTTGGATATCATCTTGTGATACACCTCATGTGTTTTACATCATTGAGCCTGTTAAGCCAAAGCCAGTGTCAAAATCTAAAAGCATAACCTATCTTGGCTTATACTTTTAGGTTTCGACATTGTGCCTTTAATTTTCTCAGAGACAGTGCCAAGATCTTTTATGGTTACAGCATTGCCTTAACTCATAATGTTTTTATCTGATGTTCTGCAACATTTCAGAAGGAGCATGTGATAACCTTCAGTTCTTTTCCTAATAAGATAAACTTTTGTAGTAAAATAACTAGAAATTTTATAGCCTCATTTTCATAATTCTTAACAATTTATATTTTGATGTCAAAATTTTATGCATAAGCTATACCTACTGACATATAAAGTGAGTTAGAGATTGTCATGTTATGAGGCTGATAGTTGCATAAAAACAATGAAAAGGAATATCAAGGAATAGGCTATCAATTTTGTAGTGTTAAATTATTGAAGATTGAAAATTGTCTAGTTAATGTCATTAGAAATAATATGCCACAGTTATTCAAAATATATTATTGAGGTATATTTCAGGGACATGTACATAATAATTATGTTTATTTTTTTCAGTTGATTGTCCCAGGGTTTAGAGAAACTAGTATCTGGAAACAGGTGCTTGGTTTTACAGTGACGAGTGAAATCAGAAAATGGGTCAGAAACAATTGGAATCAAGTCAAATTGGAACAAGTCCTGGGAACAGAGTGTTATCCCATATGTTAATCTAGGTAGACTCAGTGCACCGTTGTCAAAAGACCTAATATTTTAGAAGAAAAATTTAGCAAATATTTTATCATTACTCTCCAACCTGTTTTTGAATACATTTTGCAGCAGCATTCATGGCTATTGATCTACTTTAGGTTGCTTTAAATAATGAGAGTAGGTCGGAGAAATGTGGAAGGGAGGTGGGGTGGAAGGCAAGTACTTGAATTAAAAAATGTAATGGCAGCAATTGCTTACCAATTATTCCCTAAAATGAAGTGTACATTAGTTTTAACTTGACTCTGGAAGTAATGATTGTCAATGAAATGATCCTAAATAATTTCTGAAACATATATGTACTTACTATGTGAATTTTACATTGACAGTGAGTACAACTGGCCTTTCCAGCACTTTAGGAAGCAAGTTCTCAAACAAGTGTTTTGCTCCTGCTTTTAGAGATGTGGTAGACTTTTCTTCCTCTCGTGGTATGTTTTCATCCTCATCTGTGTATGTGCTGTGTGTGTCAGTATGTGTGCTGATGAGGCTTATACTATATATGATGATTATAAAATTGGAATTATTTGTCAATCCTAAAACTCTGAACAGAAAAACACACATTAAGCTATATTAATAAATGCAAATGTTTGCATCCTCTGGTAACACTCTGAGGGTGACACTTCATTTTTATAATGACAAAGTGCTACATGTCATTTTTAACGTTTCCTGAAGTGACATAGTTGTCTACACTGATCTGGGCCATCCAGAGAGGAGCTGGTATTTTAGACAGTGTAGCTTCCACATCTCAGAGAGATCTGGAAGCCCTTTATTTTGTACCCTGTGCAACACACTGTGCTTGATCTTTGAACACTTTCACATGAGCTGGTTATTCTAAACCCAAAGATTGCCCACTTACACATTGTAATTGAGTTTCTTTGTACACATCAGTTCTTTTTGAAACATGGAAATTACATCAGATTGAGAATTATTTTTATTTATTATGACTGATATTCCCTATATTAACTTGGAATTGAATATACATATTCACAGATATTGAGATGGGTCTTGTCCTGTAAATAACTTAATAGATAATAAAGGTATTTAAAAGTTGGTAAATTGAAAATATTTTAGAATTTATTTCACCTAAAATTGCCTGAGAAAAAGCTCCCATAGCTTCCAGAAGGAAAAGCCCTAGTTTGAGAGAATATGGTGCCCAGGCAAACATGACCCCCTCTATTTGCATGTTAGATTCAAAGCCATTTTATTTTTCACAACCTTAATATATCAATTTTGTAGGGAAATTTTGCATATTTTACCTCATATAACATCTATTTAACATTTGGCATCTAATAAGTATCTAATACTGTATTGAGGATTCCCTATTCATCCCACCTCATGGTTTGAGAACAAAACAAGAAGGACATGAAGGTAGTATTCCCATCTAACTTGATACCTTCCTGGAAGCAAGGATGTCATAAAAGAAACAGGTACTTTTTTCTTAGGAAAGGAGATGGAGGTACCAGCCAGCCTTCACTCCCATTTCCAACCAGATCACTTTTAGTCTGATAAACTAAGATCTGTATTGAAATCAGGAAAAATCAGTGTATGAAATTTTGGAATTCATTCTGTATGGGTACAAATTCTGGTCCAAAAAAACTTGAGTACAAGAAATTTCATATTCTTTTTTGGAAAGTCATATTTAATCCGTTTTGGCTCCTGATGTCAGGCCTACAGTGGGATCATGAAACAATCCTGGTATCTCAGGGACCACATACACTGGGATGAGTGAGTTGCATCTGAGGCCAAGATTTCTTTCTCTCACTTAAAAAAAAAAAAATTCTATGTGCTCCAGTAGGGCAATCAGCTATTGGCATAGTCAGAAGTGTTCTTCTAACATCACAGGCACCCTGCTAACTTCAGCTCAGGCCTCAGCTCTTTTGATCCTCTCCAGCTCTGGGCAAAGTTTTCAGCCTCCCAAGATTTATGCCTTCTAGAGTTATACAGGACCCAAATGCAGTGAGTAAATCAAGAACCCCAAAAAGCTGAGGAAAATGCTTTCAGTCCAAAACATCTATTTTTTTAATTTCTATTTCTTCCACTAGGTAAGCTTTTTTCCATCAGCAAAGAAATAGAATATAGGGTTTTTCTTAGGTTTTGAAAACTTCTACTTTCTGCTCGTGAACACTTCCTCAAAGAGTTCACAACTTAGACTATAAAGCCAGTTCATCTTCTTGGGACAGAAGAGAAAAAAAGTTCTACAGCAGTAATGCAGCATTGGTATTTGCGTGTTCTCAGACTATTGTGGTAAAGTTCAATGCTTTTGTTCATTGAGTAAACATTTAAAGATTGTCTTTCACATGGTGCTAAAAGCTGATGACTCAGTATTGTACAAGACAGAGTTCTCACAGGACTTAGATTCTAGAAAGAAAATTCTAGAATTTATAAGGTTGATATCTGAGTAAATAACTCCTGGTTTCTGTGAGAACATGCAGCATTTACTTTGTACCTATTTTCAAAATTTAAATCCCAAACCTGAAAATTGAAAAGGATCTACCAGAATAAATCCTTTGCTTCATCACTTTGTAATCTATACATTTATCTTCACTTTTTAAAAAATATATTTTATTGATTGTTTACAGAGAGGAAGGGAGAGGGGATAGAGAGTTAGAGACATCAATGTGAGAGAAACATCAATCAGCTGCCTCTTGCACACCTCCTGCTGGGGTACATGCCCTTGGCCGGAATCAAACCTGGGACCTTTCAGTCCACAGGCCGATGCTCTATCTGCTGTGTGGGCCATTTATCTTCACTTTTATCTTAAGTATAAACTTTCAGAATTTTCTTGTAGAAGTCAAGCTAGTCCTCATTTTTCTACCAATGCATCCAGTATTAATGAATTTTGCTATTAATTTCATTAGAATTGTTGTGGAATAAGCAGATTATCATTTACTTTTCACTTCTTTCCAGTAATTTTATGAGAAAGGATATTGTCTTTGTGGAAAAATTTTCCTACAGATTTCTTTCTTTTCTTTCAAATTCTGTATAAAGAGCATAACCAAATATCTTAAGTTAGCTCATTAATATTTTATCTAAGCTTATTTTAGAGCACCCTTTCAGACATCTTATGTAGATAATTTCTACTCAAGCAAAGACTCCTAAAGTATAAGAGGACATATTGTATTGAAGAGAAAGAATAGTTTGCTTTTGGCCTTGAAACCTAAAGATTGTTAATGTATTATAAATAAAACCCCTTTCTAATCATCCATACTTGTAATACTTATTTATCAAATGATAATTTACATCTCAAAGTTTTGTTTGCTGGAGAGTATTCAGGGCTACTTTTCCTAGAACAGTGACATCAGATCACCGCCAATCATTCAGAGAGAGCTTGCTGGTTGTGGCAACTTCCTGGAGCTGGGGGGATAGAAAAAGGAGCCAATACACAAGAACAGACATATACACTGAGTGGCCAGATTATTATGACCACCTGACGTTTGTAGGCAAATTTCTATAATTTCGCGCTGAAGTTGCTAGAGGGCCAGACCATTACAAACAGGGAAGCAAGTTGTTTACCATGACAGTAGAAGTGATTTTTTTCTGAAGATATGGCTAAACAACGCGATTTAACAGCCTTTGAACGTGGCTAATTTGCCTACAAACGTCAGGTGGTCATAATAATCTAGCCACTCAGTAGATCAATGGAATATAATAGAGAACCCAGAAATCGACCCAAACCACTATGCTCAATTAATATTTGACAAAGGAGGCATGAACATTCAATGGAGTCAAGACAGTCTTTTCAATAAATGGTGTTGGGAAAATTGGACAGATGCATGCAAAAAAAAATGAAACTAGACCACCAACTTACACCATACACAAAAATAAACTCAAAATGGATAAAGGACTTAAACATAAGATGGGAAACCATAAAAATACTAGAGGAATCCACAGGCAGCAAAATCTCAGACATATGCCGAAGCAATTTCTTCACTGATACTGCTCCTAGGGCAATGGAAACTAAAGATAAAATAAACAAATGGGACTACATCAAAATAAAAAGCTTTTGCACAGCAAAAGAAACCATCAACAAAACAACAAGAAAGCCCACTGCATGGGAGAACATATTTGCCAATGTTATCACTGATAAGGGTTTAATCTCCAACATTTACAGGGAACTCGTACAACTTAACAAAAGGAAGATATACAACCCAATAAAAAAATGGGCAACGGACCTAAATAGATACTTTTTGAAAGAAGACAGAAGGAAGGCCAAGAGACATATGAAAATGTGCTCAAAGTCACTAATCATCTGAGCGATACAAATCAAAATGGTAATGCGGTACCATCTCACACCTGTCAGAATGGTTATCATCAACAAACGACAAGTGCTGGTGAGGATGCAGAGAAAAAGGAACCCTCGTTCACTGCTGGTGGGAATGCAGACTGGTGCAGCCACTGTGGAGAACAGTATGGAGTTTCCTCAAAAAACTAAAAATGGAACTTCCATTTGACCCAGTGATCCCACTTCTAGGAATATATCCCAAGAAACTAGAAACACCAATCAGAAAGGTTATATGCACCCCTGTGTTCATAGCAGCACAATTCCCCATAGCTAAGATTTGGAAACAGCCCAAGTGCCCATCAGCAGATGAGTGGATGAAAAACCTGTGGTACATCTACACAGTGGAATACTACACTGCAGTAAAAAAGGAGTTCTTACCATTTGCAACAGCATGGATGGAACTGGAGAGCATTATGCTAAGTGAAATAAGCCAGTCAGAGAAAGATAAATACCACATGATCTCACTCATTTGTGGAACAACATATACGGATGAACAAAAACAGATCCAGAGACAGAGAATCATCGATCAGACTGTCAAACCTCAGAGGGAAGGTAGGGGAGGGTGGGAGTAAGGGGGAGAGATCAACCAAAGGACTTGTATGCATGCATATAAGCCTTACCATTGGACACAGACAACAGGGGGGTAAGGGCATGAGTGAGGGGGTGGGGGAGCAATGGGGGTGTAAGGACACATATATAATACCTTAATCAATAAGGAAATTTAAAAAAGAAAGAAAAAGGAGCCAACATAGTTGAATATATTCAGTTGACTAAAGAATAAGAGAGGTTTATATTTCATTTTACATCCAGTCAGGAAATGACAATGGATGTAGTGGGGTTTGTGTTACTACTTTGGAAAGAAAAATGCTAATGGTGCTGATGTTCAATGAAGTGAGATTGGGTTCTAGAAGAATTTGATAGGTTAATGAAATATTTTAGGCTTAAATTACTGAGATTTTTTAGTCAAAGCTGCTTCTTTATTAAGACTTTGCTTAAAGGGTGAGAGTGTAGCCTAGTTCTTTCACATAAAGGTCTTGGCTAGGTAAAAAGCAAAACCATAATTCTCAGTATCATAAATTAGTGACAATAACAGTTTCCACCTCCGCAACTTTGCTGTGAGGAATGCAATGACAGATTCTGTGCTGTTTGCCTATGAGATGATTTCCTTGAAGTCCCGTAATGAGTTGTTTTTGGCAGGATTAATGAGTATTATAATGGTAAATGGATGTTTGCAGCTCAGTTGTGTTTCATCACAGAGTAACATGGGGTTTCTGGTCCCTTGGAGGCCATAATTGGTGGCATTAATGCAGTTTTTAATTACACTTCTTGAAAAAAAATGAATTGGAACCAAAACAAAAGCTAAGTGATCATCTCTCCACTGTTTCACGTGGTATAAACAGAAGACTGTTGCTGTCTCTGATATCTATAATTTGAATCATATCCTCCAGATAAAATATACAGTATATTTTGATGATGATTTTGTTTAAAAGCAGCTTGTTTGCCTTTATTTTTCTCATTCCTATATACTGAAACATCTTTTATTATATACATATATAAGATATGCATATATAATACAGATCTTTATTATACATGAACATAAAATGTATACATGTTATAAAGGTATACAAACTATAAATCTAGGTGACTGCAAAGATGAAATAATAGGCATATTTCTCATATTTATACCTCAACATTTGTTTCCTAATCCTCACTGTTAGTATTGAGCAACATAAGTGTAATTAATTCCCAAAGCTCTGTGAATGAACTAGAATGCACTAAGCCATTTTTCTTTTTTTCCTTTCACACATGTATGTGAGAAATTACTAATAGCTGCTGCTTCAGCATATCCTGTCTTTGCAGTATTATGTTTGTTTGTGATCTGTAGTGGCAAGCCTAACATTGATCTACAGGATAAATTTGCAAAGTGTTCTATGAAAAGAAAAATTTCTTAAGGTGATATGGCGCATATATATATATATATATATATATATATATATATATATATATAGAGAGAGAGAGAGAGAGAGAGAGAGAGAGTGTAAAATAATGTACATTTTAAAAATCCACATGCCCAGCCATTTATTCCTAATCTGTTTATAAGTTGCCTAACTGTATTGGTTACTATATATTTCCTTCAAGCAATAATAATGATTTCACTTTTCTGTATTTTTAAATAAATCACAGGGCAAAATATCAGACCATGGTTAATTAAATGGTTAGGGGAATATATAAGCCCTTAAGATTAAATGATCATGTTACCTTTGACTAGTATGTTGTTGCTGAAGTAAGTCAATGTGAAAGCTGTTCCTAGTCCTCATAACCCTTTTTAAATACTCTTGATATCTGGGTTATCCTTGAGTTAACAGTACAAGGTCAGAAATGCATTTGGATCAGTAGCAAGCAATTATATCTAAGGAATAAGTACAAAAAGTCAGATGCCATAGAATTCCTCCTATATTTATGCCTGTGTTTTGGTGAGACTTAGCCTCACATTTTAGGATTGCCAGCAATTAAGAAAAAAAGGCTACCTTTCTTTACAGTGGGTCTTTGACACTTAATATCTGTGTCCTGTCATCAGGTAAAATTTTTCTTTGATAAACTCAAATGTCTCATTGCAAGGTTTTCCATAGTCCTATAGAAAACAGTTGCATTTTCTATTTACAAGTAAACAAGCAAACACAAATAAAAAGCAGACAAGCAAGTAAACCAGAATACCCCTCATGTTATTTATAAATAGGGATGTCAGTGTTTGGGAACTGTGGAGCAAGTCTTCCGTCAGTGGCTGCACCTTTTTAACACATGCCCTACCGGAGAACAGGGAGCCAGCTTTGGTTGTATGCGGCTCCATTCTCTTCATGTTCATGATGATTGAGTGTGCTGAAGTTGCTTTGTTTTTTCTTTAGAAGAGTGATGATAGTGATTAATTCAGTTGACGCATCATTGTCCCGTCCCTACCACTTTAGTGGTTTCCACAAAATGTCTTAAAATATCTAGACAGCATTTATACATGTGAGAATTCTGTGTGCTTTTGCATATTATCATTCTGTGTAAATCTGATGCTGATCCTGTCAGCCATGCTATCTAAAAACACTGGAAAAAAGGGACAAATGCACATAAAAATGAATGTTTATGTCAATATTTAATGCCAGGTAAATGTATACATGTGCATATGTGCACACAAATTCATATACACCTGTGTGTAACACACATTCACACATATACATATATAAACGTAATTTCAAAATTCAGAGTGTACTAGCAGTGAACATTTTGTCCTAATTATTTCTTGTGAGATTTTTTGTGTGATTTAATATAAATTGTATAACAATTTCTCCATTTTATGATATAACAATAAAAAATAGTTAACCTTTCTTGAGTTTACTCTGTGCCAATCACTTTTACCTTTATTTTTTCCTCACGCAATTCTTTGGCATAGGTATTAGTATTTTCTTCATGTTATGAATTGAACTGAAACATAGACAAGTTGGACTAACTCCCCAAGGTCACACGTACTTAGCAGAGCTGAGAAAGCTCCATGACTCCACTCTGTTCATGCTAAAACCTCTGTAATGTCTATGGGGAGAGACAGGAATAATAGCAAAACAAGGACAAACCTTGAGTTACATTTTTAAAAGAATTGTTCAGTTACATAAATTCAGTGCATTTATAGGATCTTAATCTTATTGCTTTGGTGGATCTTAGAGATTATATAATATGCACAGTTCACTTTTGAAGTGAAGAAATGAATTCTCAGAGTTTAAATGGGGCAGTAAGTGAAGACAGTTGCAGCCATTGCCTTTCATCCTGTAGGCTCAGCCCACTAATATGTATGATCACAGGCTTACACCCTAGACCTTGTGTGGACATTTTAATGTAATCCACTTCTAAAGGCCACTGTATGCAGGACAGGCTAATATAGTGGTTTGACTTTGGACATGTGCGAATTTGGAATCTAAATTTAGTCCCTCTACTGATTAGCAGCTTGGCTGTGGGTAAACGAATTAATGCCTATGTGTTCCAGTTTTTTTCACTGTAAGATCATAATAATAATATTCCTTACAAGGTTGTTGTAAAAGTTAAATAATGAATTTGAAGCATTTAGCTATCCATATTAAGTATTCAATAAATGTGTTTATATATATATTTTTTATTAAGCATAAGTGTGACTTTTCAGTGGAGTGGTTATTACACAGTAGTTATCACAGTACAACTACCCTTTGATTTTCAAAAGCAATCTTAAACAGATGTTTAAAATTAAATTGAAATCACTTTTGTCTCAACGAACATGATTAAACAGTGAAGTTTTAAAATTCAAAATTTGGGCATTGTTAATAGCAATGTGGTCCCCAAATGTCTCTCTACCTGAGGAAGCCTGTGGCTGGTTTGTTGTCAGATGTTACTTTGGAAAACATTTTAATTGGTAATGAATTTTTAAAAAATTAAAAAGCATATTTGCACATAATTTATCAGAGATGAATAAAGTCAAAACTCTCAGAAGTGATAGAGATTTGAGTTTGAATTCCAGCTCTTCCACTTGTTTGGCCTCAGGCAAGTGCTTACCGGAACTGAAACACAGTTGTACCAGCTGTAAAAATGAAAAAAGAACCTATACCTTGCAGGGCTGTTGTGACTATTAATAATGATATATGCAAAGGGCCTAGGATAAGGCCTGGGACTTAGTAGGCATATAATAAATGGAAGCTATTAATGTTGTTAATATTTCTCATCTAAGGTATGTGTAAATCTTTAATAATAATGCTAATCTGTCACTCATAACTTCAGTTGTGCAAATTCTATGCCTATATTTTATAATTTAGATATATTATCATAGCATTAATGAATCTAGTAATTGTGCCTATGCACTATTTGAAGGAAGACAAATATAGTTACTATTTTACATTTTTTAAATTATTTTGTAGACTAGCATTCAGAATTCTTTGTGTTTAATTTATTTAGAAAGAAGTTAATTTTTCTAAAAATAACTGTAAACTTTTGACTTTTCCCCAGTGAACTAAGGCTATAGTTAAATGTGCATATAGAAATGATGATAAAAAGAATGCATGATTCTTTAAAATAAAGGAAATTTAATTTATAAAATTGTATTTGTTTATTTGCAAACATTAAGCTGTAAAGTTTCATTTATATTTATTTCTACTCTAAAAATCTTAAAATATTGACCTGTTATACTCTTAACTTAAACATATTTAGTTTTAAAAATTCAGATTTTAGCACAATACATTTACTCATGACAAAATTGTTTAGTATATAACTTACAACTAGTAAATATTTGAGATAAAATTACTATATTTTATTATACATTTAAACTATGTGACTGGAATAAACATATTGATTTTGCTGATCCTCAGGTTAACTCCAGATATTGTATAGTAAATTTTAAAATAATGAATTTTAGTAGCTAGAATATAATTTCCCTGAAGGCAGTTACATCATATTTTAAGACATCTGAACTTAAAAGCAGTAATTACATCACATTATAATGAATATACCCATAGCTTTATTTTTTAGTAAAAGAAACTTCATGGTATGAAATCCCTGAATCTCTACATTTTAAAAAATTATTAAGTAGAACTCTGAATATCATAGATCAAATTTACTAAGAGAAACTAATTGAATAATATTTTTTTGCATTAAATCTAAAGTTACCAAAGACCTTATGTTTTAGATACTGGAATGTATTAAAACATAAAGCCCAAATAGTTTTGAGCGATAATTTGAGATCAGAACTCTAATTTCATCTCGGGGGCTTCATATTCACATTGGGAATATAAATGTTATATTTCAGTTTACAGGATATAGAATGTGATCAAAGTTATTTTCTTGCTCTCCAAGGGAATGATAGCTCTTAGCATAAGTCCAAGCATATCGTTTATAAAGAAAACTTTTAATACATTTTTGAGTGAATATTGAATATGTTTTAATGTCACTGACTGAGTAGTTGTGATTTTACTACTTAGAAAAGAAAATTGAGACAATTTGGAGCTTTTAGTAGACAATTGTAGAAATTAAGGTAATGTTTTGATCTTATTTGATTTGATTCCGAAATTAATATTCATGGTCTCCAATTCTAGATAAATTCTATTTCCTTCTTTTTTTTGGTAACTATTTGATTTCTACAAGAATTAGGCTGTTTTTAGATAGAGAGATGTTAAATTGACAGAGAGATAGGAAGATATAATTGATTTATTTTAGGTCCTTGCTTACCTTTTAGAAGACTGTTTTAGAAGATAAGGTCAGGACATATTTGCTAAGAAATCTGAGAAAAGATTTTCATAGATTATCCTTTGGAAAGAATGTTTCAAAGAATATGAGGGAAAGGCATAAAATCCATTTACATTTTTGTGTGTGTTTAAAGTTATTTTTTAGATATTGTATCAGTGAATGAAAATGTCTTTTCTTTTAATATTCTTTTATTCAGGCTGGTTAGATTAGTTTTCTCTTTCCTCTATAAGCATTCAAAACCCAGGAGAAAAAGAATGTTTCTAAAATTGCCCAGTGAATTTAGGTTACTTTTTGCCCCTAAGTATAACCTATTCACCTTTTCTACTCCTTTTGGTACTTCCTATAAGATATTCCATATTGGTTCTATATTAAAGACAAGAAATATTATTTACTTCATTTATAATTTGTAATTTTCATTTTGTTCATTCATAATTCTGCTTTTTTAATATTTCAATTTATTTTTCTCTTCTCCATCACTCTGTTATGGATGTTAGGTTACAGCAGATCACATCAAGAATACTCTGCCTTTTCTTTATGGCATGTGATTGGGATTCAAAGCTCTACCATACTGGAAATAGCCAATTATCTGATAAGGTTTATAAATTAAAGCTTAAATTAAACAGTTTATGTAATGGATAAACATATTTAATGCCATGTATAAACTAATGGCCATATTTATGAATCAATTAAGTTAAACGTGAGAGTGGTATAGGGTCTAATTTCTCCTCTTAAAATTTCCTCATACAATGAATTATGCTTGGTTTTCTCAATAGACCTCTTTTAGCCCCCACCCCCCTCTGCCCGCAAGGGGTGGAGGGGAATTTCAGATTATCTTTTCTTAGTGTTCCATTTTTGACAGTTTAATGTCTTTGATGCTTTCACTGCTAGGCCTTTCACTGCCTTCCACTGCCACCTATACAGCTGCTCTCTGGAAATGGCACACCAAATGGACCATCTTCCATTATTTTCCCACCACTTCTTCTAAGGCTTCTGTCTCTAGACTCGCTTTATATCCGTTTTGTTCTTACTTTTCCTGTGGTCACTGTATGGTCCTCCTCTGTGTTTCTCACCTCTTCACTCCAGCATGTGTGCTCTGTGCTGGTTATACTTGAAGGAGGCTATTATAATTAGAGACTCCACCATGGCCAGCATATCACTTAGATTCATTGATTTTGTTGGCTTCATTTTTCCTATCTTCAGTATAACAAGGACATTTTTATTTTCTTTTGAATGTTACATTAGCCATTATTTTGAAAGGAAGGATGGACTTCCCAGGATACTGTCACCACTAAGAATTATCATCCATGGATATGAAAAATTATTTTTGACCCGGCCAGCATTGCTCAATGGTTGAGTGTCAACATATGAATCAGGGGGTCATTGTTTAATTCCTGGTCAGGGCATATGCCTGGGTTGCAGGCTTCTTCCCCAGTGTGTGTGTGGCGGGGGGGGGGGGGGGGGGGGCAGGCATGTGGGAGGCAGCTGATTGATGATTCTCATCATTGGTGTTTCTCTCTCTCTCTCTCCCCCTTTATCTCTGAACTCAATAAAAAATATATATATATATTAAAAAAATAAAAATTATTTTTGTAGTGTTCTGCCATTTTTCTGTCTTTGATAAAATCCTATGATACCCAACGCTCCTAGGACTAATCAAAGGGGGTATTTGTTTTGGGGGCTATAGGAGCAAGAGCTTTCTATTTAACCCCATGTGGATAATAGGGCAGAATCATAATTTCCCATGTACCTCCTTCCCCACCTCATCCCCAGTTAGTGGGCATCTGGTATGAAGTAAAGATTTTCAAGGCACTAAAAATTCCAGCATCTGGTGGTGTTACATGTGGCTGCTATAAACTTGATTAATGGAGGCAGAAGACTATAGTGTGAATGCCTGCTTTATGCTTTAGTGGTCTTCCCCACAATGATTGCCATATCAAGTGAAAGGTCTCTAACCTTAGAGTTAGTTAAAATGAAAGGTGTGAGAACTATTGTTCTATGAAAAAATTTTACTTTCAAATTTAATGTTTTTGTTTTCTTCTTTTTAACCTCAGCTTTAGAATATTTTTCTCATAAGTAAACAAATAATGCAGAAACAAATGCATAAAAAGTGATATTTGAAGGGTAAAATTACTTCAAATCCTGTGTTAATGTATTTTACAAAAATAATTCAAGCATTAAAGATTAATTGACTGCCCCCTACTTGCCAAGCATTGTTCTGGATCGTAGGGATGTGGGAAGAACAATACTGGTAGGTTTCAGTATTTTGACAATATTGAGAAAGTCCTAAAGGAATTGGGAAAGATAGTGCACAAGGAAATATAATAAGACTAGAGGCCTGGTGCATGGATTCGTGCACCGGTGGGGTCCCTAGGCCTGGCCTGCACCCTCTCACAACCCGGGACCCCTCAGGGGATGTCAGATAGCTGGCCCAATCCAGACAGGAGGCTGCCCAATACTCGCAGGCCCAATCCCCATAGGCTGGATCCCCAAAAGCCCAATCCCGATCCCCACAGGCCCTATCCCGACAGGAGGGAGCCCAATCCTTTACGTTGAGCACCTGTCTCCTGGTGGACAATGCACATCATAGCGACTGGTCAACCAGTCATTCGGTCATTCAGTCACTTAGGCTTTTATATATATAGACACCATGGTGATGGAATCAGAGAATGGTATAAGAGAAGATGAAAGAGTGCTAATTTTGATTTTATAGTTTGGGAAAATTCAAAAAAAGGAAGATATTTGGACTGACAAATGATAAAAAGGAATCTGACATGTAAAAGATCTGGGGGCACTGAATCTGGTGCAAAGGCCCAGATGTTAAAATGAACTTAGAGTATTTAATAGAACATAAAGAAGGCCAGTGTATCTGGAACAGTGAGAGATTTGAGTTGGGTATGAGAGAATCGGACACTTGATGATGTAGGTTATGGTACGGAGTTTGGATTTTATTCAAAGTGCAAAGGAAAGCTATTGTATTGTTTTAGGAAAGGGAGTGATAATATCTGATTTAGGTTTTAAAAAGAGTTTGCTGGCTGCTATAGGAATAATGGACTATAGAGGTTAGGATTTTGAGTGAATATAAAGAAAGCTCTTAGAAATTCATTATAGCAATATAATGAGGGATCATGGAAATTTGGATTAGAGAAGTATTAATGGAAGTGGAAAGACCTGGACACATATTGGAGGTAGAGATGACAGATCTTTTTGAGGGATTGTAAATGGGGAACGGTATGGGAGTAGTGAGAGATGGGAACAAGTTAAGTATGATTCCTAGAATTTTGTGTCAAGCAACTAGGTGGATAGCAGTAATGTTTTCTGAGATGGGGAAACCTTGATGAGAACTACTTTTGAGTGGATAATCAAGTTAGCATTGGGGATACAAACTTGAAATTCAATGGAAAGGCCATACAGTTGGAAGTCAATGGCATATGGATGGTATTTAAAGCCTGTTGAAGGGGTAGGTAAGTAAGCATTAACAGAGATTATGCTAAGCAAGGAACATTCTTTCTCAGCCTCAAGCTTGCTAATGATAGTCTTTAATAAAGTCAGTTTAAAAATAGTTAACTTAAGAATTATGTGATAAGTATTATCTTTAACTTTTTAAGAAATTGCTGAGCTGTTTTCCAAAAAGGTTGTAACATTTTAATTCTAACTGGCATTGCATGGAAATTTCTAATTCCTCCTCATTCTTGCCAACACTTTGTATGGCCATTCATTTTAGCTTTAGCCATTCCAGTAGTGGTCTCTTATTGTGTTTTAAGTTTACATTTCCATAATGACTAATGATTTGAGCATCTTTATATGTACTTATTTGCCATTTGTATAACTTTTTTGTCAAATGTTTAAATCTTTTACCAATTTTTAATAGGTTTTTGATTTCTTTTTATTGAGTTTTGGGAAGTCTTTATATATTTTTAATCCATTTTACATTATTAATTTATGTTTAGCAGATATTTTCTCCTAATCTGTAGCTTTTTATCCTCTTAACAGTACCAAGAGAAAACACAAATATTTGTAACAGCTTTATTTATAATAGCCCGAACTATAAACTATCCAGTTGTCCATCAACAGGTAAAAAGTGGTATATCTATACAATAGAACAATATTCAGCATTGATAAGAAGTGAACTATTGATAAACACCATGGATGAATGTCAAAATAATTATACTGAATGAAAGAAGCCAGGGAATGATGAACACATAGTATATGATTCCATTTATATAAAAATTATAGAATTCCAAATGAACCTACAGTGACAGAAAACAGATTAGTAGAAGGGGAGAGGCAAGAGGAGAGATTACAAAGGAACATTTAGGAATGCGATAAGTGTATTCATTATTTTGATTGTGGTGGTAGTTTCATGAGTCTATGCAGATGCAAAATCTTATCAGATTATATGCTTTAAACATATTCACTTTATTGTATATTAATTATACCTTATTAAAAACATAATAGAATAGAAAAATAGTTATTTTTCATATTTTTAATTTTAGTAGATACTATTATTGATACTGTTGAAGCAGTCTAAAATTCTTAAGGTAACACTATAATTTTAATATTTCTAAAAAAATTAATTGTACTGCTATTGGGAGGTTAAGTATTTAAAGATTATATGGACCTTCTTTTCAATATATGGTTATGTTTCAAGGGTTTTCACATATACTACTATATCCTAATATATAAAAAAATTGAGCAGTGTAATAATGGCAGTTCTTTATAGAATATAGCTTTCTACACTTACCTATTATTTGCTTGACAAAAATTATTGTAGTAGAAAAATGGTGAGTAGGAAGGAGAGATTACTTCGAAATAGCCAAATGAATTAAATGATATTCCTTTTGACCTTAAGAATCTAAATATGAAGGATGAAACATTAATTATTTTTCTTTTTATTCAGTCTTCCAGGAAGTTCAAAACCAAAGTTTGAGTTTGGATACAGCACATGTGTTATTCTTTGTTACAGCACATGTGTTATTATTATGTCTAAATTTCATTTAAATTTCAAAAATCAAACATGATTTTTTTCCTACTTATAATCCTTGTTTTTATACAAAAGGGATGGTCTACTAAAAATAAAATTAAAAATCTTTCCAATCTTGAAATCTGGGCATAACAAAAGCCACTGAAGGCCAGTGAATTATCCCTGCTACAAAATTGCCAATAAAATGCTTTGGGTAATAATAATTAGCTTTAAAATCTCAAAGTTGAGGTAAACATAATAAAAATAAAGGGTATATGAAAAAACTTTTTCAGTGATAGTTATATATGCCTAAACATAGTTTTCCAAAGTCTTTGGTAACTTAAAACTTTGAGTTTTCTGGGCTAAATGGTAAAAATTATTAAATATCTAGGTATTTTGTGTGGAGAAAGGGGACCACATGCTAACCTGATAAGCTCAGAGAAGGCCTGCATGGCAGTCTTGCAAACTCAAATGCCAAAAGTAACCAAAAGGGATGGTTTGAAATTAAATTTCAACTAAAAGCAGTTATGGTGGGTAGTCATCTCCTAGGCTGGTGTCTTCCCAGACAAGGTCAATCTTTATCTTAATAAGCTTATTATCTTTTTGCATCTATGATAACATATCATTGAAATGTGAGAGTAGCTTATAACTTCCCTTTTTCTGAACCCCTCAGGCCATAACCAAATGCCCTGGTCACTAGGACAGGAGACCATAAGTTTCTTCATTGTCATGTTCATTGTTGACTGTTAACTATCCTGTGCCCACCTAATTAAAAGAAGCATGTGTCTATCATTTTACTCTTTATCCAAT
Source organism: Myotis daubentonii (assembly GCF_963259705.1). Classification (NCBI taxonomy): domain Eukaryota; kingdom Metazoa; phylum Chordata; class Mammalia; order Chiroptera; family Vespertilionidae; genus Myotis; species Myotis daubentonii. Next base: position 46,590,378 of record NC_081845.1, on the reverse strand, counting down.
CCTAGAGGTTTCCCACTTTGCTTTCTCCCCTCTCCCTAATCTATCACCAATGGAGTTTATGTAACCCACCTACATCTCTTCCTTTGATTGCAGTGTATACAAATAGATGAAACACTGACATTCTCTGGAGCATTATCACAAAACATTGAGATTCTGCTTCCCAGCAATTGTCAACAATTTGTCTCAAATAAACTCACAAAAATTCAAAAAAAAAAAAAATCTTTCCATTACCCCAATAAATACACTAAAAGCCCATCTTTAAATGAAAGGATTAAATGAATTATTGAGGTTTCACTGAATAAATTTATTCTATAGTTAGATTTACCTTGATACAACATAAATACTTAAGAGACTTAATGTGTAAGTTAATTTTATCTTAAGACTTGGTGAATTGATAATAATTGTTGATTTTTAATGATCAGAGGTAAAGTATATGAATTATTTACCAGTCTGATTAAGATAAAATGTGAATTTTACTAAAGCATATTAAGTATCTACTTTAAGAATTATAAATGGTCACTTTAATACATGAGGCTAAAGAAGCTGATGCTTACCCTATGCCAGTGATGGCGAACCTATGACACGTGTGTCAGAGGTGACACGCGAACTCATTTTTTTGGTTGATTTTTCTTTGTTAAATGGCATTTAAATATATAAAATAAATATCAAAAATATAAGTTTTTGTTTTACTATGGTTTCAAATATCAAAAAATTTCTATATGTGACACGGCACCAGAGTTAAGTTAGGGTTTTTCAAAATGCTGACATGCCGAGCTCAAAAGGTTCGCCATCACTGCCCTATGCCAAAATAAATAGGTTGGACTACTTGTAGGTGTGATAGTCAACCGTTTTTTTGAGCTGCAGAAACTTTGATTTTATGGTTTGAACCAATATTAATTAGTGGTAAACCCAGGTCTCCTGATTTCCAAGTCTCTGATATTTAATCAAGCCAGAATAGCATTTCACAGATTTCCCCATTATTAAAACCAGAGTCCACTAATGAGTTTTGACCCTGGGGACCTTAGGTTTACTATTTTGACAGATAACAAAAAACAACAACAATTAGGCACATAAGGAAAGGCTACACATTTTTTAGAGTAACTCCTTGAAAAGACATCGTAAAATACTAGTTTCAGTAGAACATATTTTTATAGGGTCCTGACTAGACACAAATCCATAGTAGCATTGATAACATTTACTCTCTTGCAAAATCTGCATGTACCTCCTTGTTCAAATCACCCAAATATTTAAAAGAAAGCATGTAAAGGTTTATAGATAGAATGTAAGAATTTACCGAGTTCTACATCATTATGCTAGCAGCCTTTAAATACAGCCTCGATACACACAGCAAAATCAAATGTACACAGGTTTTCCCCCTTTGATGGAAGGGGCAATTCTATTGTATAAATTCAAGTTAAATTAACTATTCATTTATTACAGCAGCCTGAGATTGAGTAACCTTCTCTCCTCAGGAAATGAAACCCCTGTAATTTCACTTTAGCTTCTGACAATAGGAATTATCCTTTCTTCATATTAGCAGTATTGTTTATTTTGTTCACTGGATGTTGCAAATTTAGCATCTTTTAAACATACACCCTAAAAACAATAAAGTATTCTGTGGCATTCAGGTCTGATTCTTTTGTACACAGGACCCCAGTTGAGCTGTGAATACCCATTAAAAATATCCCTCCCAAATGACTATAATGACAGGAGAGTTGAATAGTCAGTGAAATTTTCTATTATTTTATTTTGTATGTACTTTCATTAATAATTTATTGTTATAAAAGATAAGAATGTTTTACCTCTAAAAATTTGTATCTATAATTTGTTCTCAGTGCACAGACATATTGAGGATGCCACTCGCCTGTACTGATTGGATATTTATTTAAACAAATATCAGTATAACCCAACTAGCTGGAAAATCCATGAGTTTGGTTTTGATAGCAGAGCATTTCTCAACAATTTATGTGTGCATGCAAATTTTGGTGCTTTGGATATAGGCTAAAGTATTTGCTTTATATGTATTATTTTGTTTGAATACAAGAAAGCTGGTTTGATTTGTATGTTTCCCCCTTATAGAATTGTTCCAAGGCTCTGTCAGAGATCACGTAGAGTAATTTTTCCCATCAATCTTTGCTGTGCAGCCATGCACGAATGCAGTAGGAAAAAGGGGGCAGAAATCAAATCACTTAATTGCAGCATTTTTCATCTACATCTTTTGTTTTATGGTGGTAAAGGCCCCGGAGTAGCCTACCATGATTCATGGCTGTCACTGCTGCCGTTAGCAGTTCAATCCTTCATTCTAGGCATTTTGGTACTGAAAGTACCTACACAATTACTTTGATGAATATGACTTGTTTGTTTTTCCCCCATTTTTAGCAGAGAGTGGTTGTGCTTAATACAGACATTTAAATAAGATAGTATTCGTGCCTACTGCTTGTGCACTGTATTTCAAAAGTTGTGTGTCGAGTTTAACGATAATATTGCCATTGTCACCTAGGTATTTAAGTTTGCTCAGCTTATGGGCTTTTACTCCTATTTTTTATGTTTATATAATGGGAAGGCCTTAAAATAACCCCCACTCTATATAAAAAGAATAACTCACCTTTAAAGATCTATGTGGTTGTGACAGATTCTTACGAAATCTCATTTGAAAAAAAAAAAAGTCATTTCATGAGTGTGGCATTACAAAGCCAGCAAACTAGTCTGCCTCTGCATTTATGCCTAGTTGATCATAAAATAATAACATTTTTGGAAATATATGCATGCATCTTAGAAAGTGACTTACAGTATTTGCATATTTGGAGAAAATGTCAGTGATGTCAGCAGGGGTTCTGAGAGTAGCTAAATGAGCGAGCTTTTCAAAAATTGCTGTTTTATCAGCTATGCACTGTCAGCACAAAATGCAACCTCTTTAAGAAAGAGACTAGAAAAAGGCAAGTGATTTAATTTCTTCATTAGCTTACTTGCAACTGAATTACTGGTACACCTAGCAGCAGTGAGCTTGGGGAAAACCGTTTAACATTCCTTTTGCCCTCATAACCAAATGTGTCAGAAGTTTTGAGACTCCACCTTTCTCCAAAAATGAAAGGAAATTGAAGTTCTACTGATATTGAAGTAATGGCAATTTGTCACCTCCCTACCTTCTCTACTTTGGTACCATGGGCAAAGCTCATGGTTTTTGTTTTTTTGGTGTTTTTTTTTTTTTTTTTTTGCAGTCTTTCTAAGTCATTATTTTAATTTTTTGTTTGCTTTTGGCTTCAATCTCTAGTTCTGCATAATATGTTCATGATTAATAAATGTGTATACAGCTTAGAGATAGAACATTTTATTATTATTTAGCAATGGTAACAGTGCTCATTGTTTTGCCATATTAGGTTAGTAAAGTATTTACCTAGACATTTCAAAAAAATCATCTCATACATAACCACAAGTAAACTTCAGAATTAAAAATTCCAAAACAAATCCTTAAAACAATGACCATTAAAATTAACCGATTTCAACCCCTACGTGCAACCATATTTTAAAACCACTGCATAGATACTTAATGTCTATTTATGACTTGTCTTTGTCTTCTCAGAAATGTCTAGATTTCAAAATAGGGAAAGATGAAAAATTTCCCTCTATTCATATGGAAAAGTGGCAGAATGCAAGAATTTTAATTTGTTCTAATAAAGATTTATCCTTTGGACTCTTTTCACATCTATTAAAATGTTTCAACTTTAGGTCTAATATTCCACATTTGATGATAATAACTTAACTCTGAAATATGAAGGTTTGGATGTTATATTTTTAGAACTGAAATAAAAAAAAAACATTTTAAACTGAATTGTGAAGTTAGAAACAAGAATTAATCTTCAAAGCAGGAAATTGCTCTTGTACTGTAGTGAACTTACGAGCCCTAAAATCTGATTCTAATTACTGATCAGTTAGGGATCCAAGGATTCAAAGTGCTTTTAGTGGAGATAAGCGTTTTATATTTTAACTAAAGCCCAATGCACGAAGTTCATGCAGGAGACTTGGCCCTCACAGCCCCAGCTTTGTCCAGAAGGACGTCCGGTCTAATTAGCATATTACACTTTTATTATTATAGATAGTATTTTTGATCAACATTAATTTTCCCCCATGAGATTTATAAAGTGCCAAGGATGACTGCGCTATGTATATTCTTTCAAAACATAGAGGTGCTATGTATACAAGCTCATGCCTTCAATGAAAGAACAAAACATCTGAGCTTATGCTGTAGATCCTAAAAGTAGCTGAAAACATATTATTTCTTCAAATCAATTTGTATTATCATGTAAGAACTTAAGCATGCCACAAAATGACAACTATAATTTCCTTCAAGAGAAAAAAAAATCCAGATGGTACCTGCTATAAACTGAAGGAGAAGTCAAGAAATGAAATGTCCATTCATTTCTCTATTGGAGGACTCAGAGATTCAGAGGAGAGAGTTAGATTTAGTGCAACCTGTTCATTATTCTTAGAAAAACGTCTTTACCTTTAAACTCTCATTCCACCTTTCCCCAGAGCAGGTGTTGAGGAATGTATCATGTGGTCAGATTGAATTCTTTAGATGGTAGTTGTTTCAGATTGGGTAAAATCAGACTCTGAGACAGAGTTTGGGGGATCAAAAGTCTTGAAGGGATGGGGAAGAAGCAAGACTGGGCAGAGAAAGAAGTGGGAAGGCCATGAGTGTTGGCACAAAGCATCCGTAAGCACGGAGGAATGCTGGTGAGTAAGACTGCTTGTCAGGGTATTGTGTATTGGGTCCGAATGACATGGCTGGAGCCCTGGCCCAGACAGATGGATATTGCCCAGTAGCTAAAGGCTGGGGCTTCCTGCTGAATGCAGATCCTGCAGCAGGGAGCAATTGCTGCCTTACAGAGAACCTGGGTGGTACATCTTCATGCCTAATACAGTCATTAACATGATTAAATTTTCTTTCTTGCAGAAATTGGCAGAGCCTTTAGTATGTGTTGGAATATTAATCAATGTGAAACTTCAAGAGAGGTTATGGGATGTAGTGTTATCCAGAGTGTTTGACCTTACAACCTATATGCTTTGATCTTTTAAGCATCTCAGAACTAGAGTTCTGTGAATCCTATTTTGGTAATCACTATCCTGGCTTGAAGCTAATTTCCTCCTCCTCCTTAATTTCCATATTTGCCTATATGCCTTAATATATGGAGCAGTGTCTCCTGTAATGCTTATTGTTTATTAAGTAAATCTTTAAAATTAAAATTATGCAGTAAATATTAGGGGACCTATGTGGTAACATTTATTGTTAAGAAATCTAGAAATTATAGGAACAGGTTTTGGAACAGGAACACAGATAATGATACCTGGTGCTGAAACAATCACTTGCTAAGAAAAAATATTCTCAAAGGTATTTTATTCTTTGTACTATCAACCCAAGCTTTGGCTGAATATTTTGTAAAAAAAAAAAAACTTAGTGTTTTGATGTCACATATATACAATTCAGTGAGACTTTTTACATAATTATCCAAGAGTAGCATGGGACCTAAATTAACTAAATTAACTATTAAAGATTAGGAAGGGACATTTGGAAGAAAAACATTCCATGTGCTTCTCTATAAATATAAAAATATACCAAAAAATGTAAGCTGAAGTGAGTGTGTACCTTTGGACAAAAACAGGTTGTCAACCTTGTTGATACTTAAAACATCTCTCCCTTGGTCAGGAAAGATGTCCTTGAAAAATTAATAAATGAAATTAATGTCATGTTAGTATGCAATATGATTAGTTGCATTCTGTACACTGTTTAATTCTTGTGAGGGAAGAACAAAACTTCCTCTACCTTCAAGGTTCTTCTGGCTGACCTAATAATAAATAGAAAAGAGACAGATTAGCAAGAGAAAAGAACCAAATTAAATACATACATATGTATGGGAACCCCATATACATGTGAGAGTCACAGACCCCACATGCAGGAGAGTTTCAGAGATGGAAAGGGGGATTGAGGAAATAAGATCCTGAGCTAGGGATGAGGTGATGCACCTTGCGGCTTCAAGGGGCCATTGATAAGAAGAACAGATGTTTAGTAAATAAGAGTTTGTCCTGCCTGATACGTGGGTCAGAAGGTTATTGCTGATAATATCTAATGGGCAAGGACTCTAATTCAAATCCTTCTAGGTGGCTAAGGGTACAGGGAAAAGTTTCCCTGAGCCTGTGGCTCTGGTTGCCTTTAGCTCAAAACAATCTCAACTGCACAGATTCACCTCTCGGGGTGACTCTTTCTGGACTCCCACTTCCTTATATTACACAGATTAGCTTTATAACAGTTTCATCCCCCAATAAATTAGAGCTCTAAAGATGGTGTCTCTTTAGGGGAAATATTTTTTCTCTCATAGCTCTTGGTGTGGTTTATATATTTTTAAAAGATATAAAATTAGGAGCATATAGATTAGAAACTCACCGAACATCTGTTTTCTGTTGATTCAGCAAAACCTCAAATTCAGTATATTACTAGGATCCTGATTATGTAATATGTTTTGATTAAAGTATAGGTTCTATGTAATACAGTCGCTCTTCTGGGAGAGCAATAGTGGACCTTTTAAAGAAATAATATCTCTTCTCACTGATTAGGTACAGAATGACAAACAAAAGTTCTAACTTAATTTTGTGAAATAACCAGGTCGATTTGTCATAGAGCCCCAAAGCATCCTGTATTACCAAATTTTTCAGTATTTAACTATGTTTATCCTCATTTTTCCGTCTGTAAGAGTTGTGAGGGATTATGGTGCTTTGGTTAAAATTGTCATCCACACAATTAAATCTGGGTTCTAAAATTTTTTTTATTTGAAACTGTCACGTGTACTTGATGCATGGGCAGGTGGAGGCTCTGCTTTGACCTTCTGGACTAATCCTCCAGTGACCTGGATTCTCAGAGTCAAGGCCCAATAGCAGCACAGCCACTTTCTTAAGGTATTATTTCCTCAGAAGTCCAATGAAATCCCCAAATCCTAGCTTGACACCCAGGACTTGAAAACATTTTTTCTTCTTTCCCATACTAGGCTCAACAGAGTTCTTTTAGTGGTATTTCTTAGAGGGATTAAAATGGACATTGCCTTGATTGTATATAGACTGCGACTGGAAGTATGTCTGGTTTTGCTTTCCTTACACACAGTCACTCTTCATTTGTAGTTAGGTTTTGTTGTTGTTGTTGTTAATTGCTGGGCCCTACCCCCAAGTTTCTGCTTCAGTGGGTATGGGTTGGGCATTAACAATTTGTATTTTTATTTAATTTTATTGGGTGACATTGGTTAATCAGATTAGATTTCAAGTTTACATTTCTATATTGCATTGTGTGCCTACCACCCAAAGTCAAATCATTTTTAGTTTCAGTTGGCTAATGCCAAAAATGCAGCACACATATTTCAATATCTGGTTATGAGAATAAAAATCACACAAACAAAAACCCCACCACATTCTATAAAGTTTAAAATATAATTCAGAATGCTTATCTTTGCATAAGATGGTCTCCCATACTCTGCATTCTAATTAGGTAGAGCAGTAAATCAAAGCATGCTGGATGTTTTGTGAGGAACAGCTGGATTAAAATGTGCTTGAGAATAGGGGCTGGTGTTTCGGATGTCTTTTGGCAGGCTGCCTGCATTGGTGTATCTACAGAGTACTGGAATGCTTGATATTTTCAGGGCAACCTGCTTAATGCAGGGAAGAAAGCTTGTAACTGTTTTGCCATCTCATCAGTATGTGATATGGAATAATCACAGTGGTTACCTAACAGTGATGGAAAGCCCGGGCAGCCAGGGAAAAGGGAACTGCAAATCTGACTGAACATGGGCATTTCAGGTTTGGAAATATGTGCTACCTACTAAAATGAGCTATCGACTAATTCAGGAAGAAATGGTATATGGACTTAATGTTCATCTTCATCCACACTATAATGAGAAGGATTAGGCTGGATTCCATATGTGGGATATTTATTTCAGCAATACAAGAAAATGTATTTCCCTAATATTTTTTTCTATATGCACAAGGCCCTAAATTTTATACATGTGATTAATGTTTTAATTTGCTGTTCTAGTTGGATACAAGTTTACCATACAATATAAATTACTTACAAAGAAATTTGCTTAGATGGAGCTTAATTCATAAGCTGTTTAACCACCTTGTGTGGTACTGCTGCTGTTTCTCTGTGGGACTCTGCAGCTTTGCAGCTTATTTTAAAAAGAAAAGCAATCATCCTAGAAAAATATTTTAAAATTATTTAAAAATGATATATACTCAAATGATTTTCATTTAGTTAAATTCAAAAAACAAACCAACCAAACAAAATTCAATTAAATCTTGACTACATTTTTTAAAATTTAAAATAAACCTGATATATTTAATTTTCATGAGCCTTAATATGTTTAATGTTCACTTTTCAATTCTCTTGTTATTTTAGTGAACTAGTATTCTTTTGGCATACTTTTAGTTTATGGGGGATAAATAAAATATTGGTAAATATAATGCAGAGCCTGGCTTCCTTCAAATGAATTTTCAGTTGTTTCTTACAGAATAAAGGATGCATTTTTAGAAGTAGAATATCCTGTCAAAATAACACTAGGATCTCTTTGCCTGTCCTCAGATTGAGCTCAATAGAAGGTGTATATATGAATTAATTAATATGTGTAAATTTAATTTATTTCATCTGTAATAGAAAGGTGATATCAATAGTTCCCTTATCTACATTTTATAGTAAGATCCATCACATAATGTGAAATGCATTGAAAACTTTAAAATTAAATATTTGTATTTATTATTCCTACTTGTACGAATAAGCTATTCCTCCAAATACCAAAGAAGACCACTGTAGGAAGGTGAATTATGACAAGAAATATCAGCCAATGTGGGAGAAGGGACAGATCCAGGTATTGTTGGATCTGATGCACATACAGTTTCTGAGAAGGGGCACTCTCACCCTCTTAAATAAATAAAAAAAAAGACACAAAATTGTGCTTATGAAATTATATGCAAATCTGAATATTCATTTAGAGTAGGAGTAGGGAACCTTTTTTTCTGCCAAGGGCTATTTGGATATTTATAACATAATTTGAGGGTCATACAAAATTATCAACCTAAAATTTGCCTGCTATATTTGGTTGAACATTCAATTAACTTACCCCTAATGCCTTGGCAGGGCCAGACCAAATGACTCTGTAGGTCTTAAATGGCCAGTGGGCCAGACGTTCCCCACCCCTGTTTTAGAGTGAGAAATAACAATAATTTAGAGAGGACTTGAAAATACAGGTCTTGCTCTAATAAACTGAGGCAATTTGCTAGAAATGTTCACATAAAAATGCTACTTGAGTACAATCTCAATGTTTCTCCTTACCTACAACCTCCTGGGATCCTTGTTAGAAGTAGTGAAGGGACAAAAGGACATTATATTCTAATGCAAAAGAAAGGATTCCCCCCCCCCCCCGCTTTTGGATTATGTACAGCAGTCTAGCCATTATGTCAGTTTCAGGATTAACTTTGGAGCTTCCTTACCAGGGGCAGTGTGTAAAGCATGGTTGTGAATTTAAATTTCATAGCAAATAGCACAGCCCTCTAAGAATACTTTTAAAAAAACACACAAATCATATGGTTTTATTGATTTCAGAGGAAAGAAGGGAAAGGGAGAGTTAGAAACATCAATGCTGAGAGAGAATCATGGATAAGCTGCTTTCCCCACACCCCCTACTGGGGATCAAGTCTGCAACCCCAGGCTTGTGCCCTGAGTGGGAATGGAACCATGATCTCCCGGTTCATGGGTTGATGCTCAACCTCTGAGCCGCACCAGCGGGACAACAACACTTTTTTAAAGAAACACCATGATTGAGTAAAAAAATGTATTTAGATCCTGGAATTGAATCATTGAAGATAGAATAGATCCTTCTATATTCTTTCTTATATGTAAGCTGTAACAGTGAGAGTCAGAACAAGAGCAAAGCTGGATTTTTATGAAAACTGAATAATGATTATTATAATAATAGACATGTATTCAATATTTACTGTAGTCTAGAAATTCTTCTTAGAACTTTAAATGTATTAATAAATTTAATTCTCAAAATACTCTCTTCATTTTACTGAGGTCCAGTTCAGGGAGATTAAGGAACTTACCCAAGTTGACAAGCTAGTAAGTAATAGTAAATTAGGATTCAGACCCAAGCCTAGCAGCAGGGTCCAAGCTTCCTACACTACTTCCTACTTCTTTGTAAGATACCAAGGACTTAATTTTGCAAATCTTGAGTAGATTACAGAAGGCAAAACAAACTTGCAGATAAAATCCAGAAAATGTTGAAATGACTGTGTTATACAAGTTCTGTTCTGACTTGTTTTCCCCTCCTATATTTTCCCTTCTAATGATACAGCTCTTGTAAATCTAAAAATGAATTCATCTTGTTAGTAATAGCCATTCAAACAGGTGTGAGGTGGTATCTCATTGTAGTTTTGATTTGTTTTTCCCTAATAGTGAGTGAAGTTGAGCATCTTTTCATATATCTGTTGGCCATTCACATGTCTTCTTGGGAGAAATGTCTGTTTAGGTCCTCTGCCCATTTTTTAATTGTTTGTTTGTATTCCCTAAGCGTACATTGTAACCTACCAATCACCTATTTAGACTTAACCTATTTGACTTTATTCATATGTTAATAAACATTTATTCATAGACTTTGATATCTTTATATTAAAACAGAACAAGGATCTGACCAGAAATAAATATTGGTTCTCCATTTTATATGTACTTATTTTTTGAATTACATATGCTCCCCTGTGTTGTTTCAAAAATAGTTTGTTATTAATCTTATTCTTCATATTATCTTCCTTTTATTTTTGAGAATGAATGGAATGCAAATAAACCTAGGAAAAATTATAAATCGATTTTAAAAAGAATAGAAAAAAACATCAGTTCGTCTGTTTTAGTTCTAATAAATGCCTACTACAGGGTGTCCCCAAAAATGTACACACACTATGACAGCTGATAGCTCAATTTTGAAAATGAAATATATCTTAATAAACACTGCCTTTATAATTATTCAAAGTGTGTGTATACATTTTTAAGACACCTATATATGTATGACAATAACAAATTGCTAAGGTACTGTGGGACATATAGCTGACCCACAGGGGAAGGGAAAAGAAGATAATATGACTGCACCTTTGTACAATACACTTAAAGCCAGTTTGGGGAGAATGACCCACGTGAAGCAACCTGAGAACAATGGAAAGCAGTATACACAAGTGCGAGACAAGTGGGGAAGAGTTGCTTAGTGCACAGTGTACACATTGTGAAGGGTTGGTCTCAGTTCCCTTGAGTTTCTGAAGCACGTAAAGTTTCATCGGGCCCTTGGAGGGTAAAAAAGATGACTACTTATTCTCAACAGGTTGATAGGGAAAAACTGGGGGAGAAATGCAGGTGGAAAAATAGTGGAATAAAGGGTATGATGTCAGCAACTTGTGGATTTCAGTTGTGTGTCAGAAGTTACTATTGTCTTTATGGGTGTGTATTTGATCTTAATGTTATAATGAAAAATAAATGTTATCTTTTTCATGAATACAGTTACCTTATTTGCTCTTATTTGAAAACATACCTTGTTTGGAGTGCTCCACAGTGGCTTCAGTGCAATGCAAATAAATAAAAAACTAAAGGTAAAGCTTATCATAATATTTACATAAAACATTATTTTAACATCTAGTCTAGTGTTGAGGTACTATTATAAATTGTTCTGTGATTGAGAGATGTGTTTTTTTTGTTTGTTTTTTTAAAAATATATTTTATTGATTTTTTTACAGAGAGGAAGGGAGAGAGATAGAGAGTTAGAAACATCGATGAGAGAGAAACATCGATCAGCTGCCTTCTGCACATCTCCTATTGGGGATGTGCCCGCAACCCAGGTACATGCCCTTGACCGGAATTGAACCCAGGACCTTTCAGTCCGCAGGCCGACACTCTATCCACTGAGCCAAACCGGTTTTGGCGAGAGATGTGTTTTATTAACAAAAACAACCTAGATATTAGGGCTTAATAAGGTTGAAGAAATCAACTATGTAATGTTTTAGTGGATTATAAAAAGATTTAATGATTAGTGACTGATTCCTATGTCTTCTTTCATTGCTGATAACATAGCAATGAAATTGCTGCCAATACTGCTTTCTGTAACTTTACTAACAATCATTTTTTAAAAAGAGTAAAAATACAAAATGAGATTAAGATTATTTGTTTGTTTTTTATAAGCTTTGCCTGATCCTGTTTAGAATCACTGTGGAGATCTCTAAGTTTTTATTTCAAAGTTATGCCATTTGAAACCCTTCGGTGGCATAAACATTCCATTATATAGAAAAACAGACACATATACAAACTTAACTTGGCAGAAATATATGTTTGCAGCCAACAGACTGTGCACAGTAAGCCCAGAATGAAATATAATCAGGGGTCTGATGCTGACATGGTAAGAAGACTGTGGTCTCCTTAAAAAGTGATGAAAATGTTTTCCCTTAGAAATCAATTACAAAGGAAAAGGAGGGGGCAAAACTCCGATGTTTTCTTTGGAAATGTGTGCTTAATAATTGGTTAATGATCATATTTGTAGAAAAACTACCAAAACAAATTAATTGCATCTTTTGCATTTTGAAGGCGGTGTCTAATGAGATGGGGAGTTATGCAGACTGACCACCCAGAGGTCACCCACATATTATCTCTCCATCAGTAAACTTGCCATTCCCAGGGCCTGGCCCTCTGCCTCTCAGGATCAGCAATTTGTTTTGGGCAGCACACCAAGAGTTCACAGGTCCCACACAGCTGGACATCCATTTATCACATTCACAGAGAATGCTACATTAAACATCAAATGATGATTTATTAATTTACAGTGAAAAACACAAATGTTGATCAGTCCAGAATTCTCAAGTTGTCCTAACCAAAGCTGTTTCTCATTTTAGCAAAGTCCCTACATGGTTGAATTATTAGTCTCTTATTTCTTCTACAGATGACTAATGACATCTGTTGTGACAGGTTTTGCTAGTTTAAAGACAACCTAACCAACTTGTTTTTGCATGGTTATTCTTATACAACACCAGTGATGTCTACGATGGCTTTCAACTCTACCTTTTATTGGAGAGAGATATCTATATCTATATATCTATATATCTATATATATATATATAGATATATATATATATATATATATACACGTATGTATCTCCTATATAATAAAGAGGTAATATACAAATTGACCGCCATGCCCTCGCACAAGATGGCCGCCCCTGTGTGGTAAAAATATGGCCGCCTCAAGATGGCCGGCAGGGGAGGGCAGTTGGGGGGGACCAGGCCTGCAGGGGAGGGGAGTTGGGGGGGACCAGGCCTGCAGGGGAGGGGAGTTGGAAGTGATTGGGCCAGCAGGGGAGCAGTTAGGCGTTGATCAGGCTGGCAGGGGAGTGGTTAGGAGGTGATCAGGCTGGCAGGCAGAAGCAGTTAGGGGCAATCAGGCAGGCAGGCAGGCAGGCTAGTGGTTGGGAGCCAGCAGTCCCAGATTGTGAGAAGGAGGTCTGACTGCTGGTTTAGGCCTGATCCCACAGATTTATATATATATTTCTAGAGGCCCAGTGCATGAAATTCATGCACTCGGGCGGGGGGATCCCTCAGCCCAGCCTGTGCCCTCTGGCAGCCGAAGAGCCCTTGGGGGATGTCCATCTGCCAGCTTAGGCCTGCTGGATTGGGCCTAAGCTGGCAGTCAGACATTCTTCTGGCTGCCAGGGAGCCCTCGGGGGATGTCCAACTAATGGCTTAGGCCCGCTCCCCACAGGGGAGCCAATTTTTCGGACATCCTTAGTGCTGCCACAGAGGTGGGAAAGGCTTCCGCTACCCCCGCTGTGCTGGCCATCCATGAGCCAGCTTCTGGCTAAGCAGCACTCTTCCTGTGGAAGTGCAGTGACCAACAGGGGGCAGCTCCTGCATTGAGCGTCTACCCCCTGGTGGTCAGTGTGCATCATAGCGACCGGTCGTTCCTAGTTGTTCTGCTGTTAGGGTCAATTTGCATATTACTCTTTTATTATATAGGATAATTAATACTGTAAAATGAGCAGGCATTAGAGATCCTAATAAACTATGAATCATGTCTGTTTCACTTCAGGTCTCTTAATGTGATATAAGGAATATACATTCATAGAACATTTCCTCCATATATTAAAAGAGGAATATGGAAATCATTTGCTGAAATTCACTGGGCAACAAATACATAATCTTTATTATTATTATAAGTGGAAGATAGTTGGAATTAGCATTTAGACTCATAACTAGCTACTCAGCTTGCTCATCTTCATCTGGGTATTGCCCCACATAAATGATATACTAGGTACCCCCACCAAACTCGCTTCCTGACTCAAGTTGGTCCAATCATATAGTAACTTCAGTGCACTATTGTCCCAGAAATAAACACTCAACTCAGCCTGGCTCATCATAACACATTTTCTGGGATTTTTTTACTTGAAAAGGACTCTTTCTCTCTCTGATGGATAAAGTGGTACCACTTGGGGACTGTCTGTGGCCACATGGAAAGTGCAAGTCTTGCAAAGAAACACTAATAGCATGTAGAAAGAATCAACGAAAATTAATGAAGAGTGTCGCCAAAGCATTAAAATTCCTGGTTCCAGTTGCCTCTGACGTCTAAATCCTTGAGTTTTCTTTAGCAGTTTTGGTTTTCATTTTGAGTGTGAATTATTTTTATACACACACACTTTTTTGGTGAAGCTAAAGAGTGTTTAGTTCAGTGATGGCGAACCTTTTGAGCTCGGCGTGTCAGCATTTTGAAAAACCCTAACTTAACTCTGGTGCCATGTCACAAACAGAAATTTTTTGATATTTGCAATCATAGTAAAACAAAGACTTATATTTTTGATATTTATTTTATATATTTAAATGCCATTTAACAAAGAAAAATCAACCAAAAAAATGAGTTCACGTGTCACCTCTGACACGCGTGTCATAAGTTCGCCATCACTGGTTTAGTTCCCATTAATTTGAACAAATTTTTTAAAAATAATGCAACAAAATTATTTGTAAATATTGAAATTCACTTATTAGCCAGATAAGTTCAAAGGAACTTAGTGATAAAAATAAACATTTCTGATAGAAAGATATATTGTATGTTATATAGCATTTTTATTTATTTATTCAAAGGCCTTAGTTATTAACAATTAGTACAAAAACCCTATGATTCCATTTAAAAACTCATTATTCATATATTTATATTTGTATCCAAGAGAAATATACTCCTATATTTGAATATTAATATTCAATGACATTGAGTTTTTAATCTTAAATTGAAAACATTGTATTAGTAAGACCTAATTACCTAAAATCCTAAAAAAAAAATACACCACTATTATTGCCAATATTTTAAAATTACAGTCCTAAGTAGGATATTTATTTTTACTCATTCTTGCTAAGTGTGCACTATTTGCAAATCTCTCTTCTAGATGTTGAGGGAAAGATAAATATGAAATGCATTGCCTCTAAGAAAAGTTATAGGATAGTGGATATGCTTCAGTAGATGTAGGAACCAACACTGTTCAGCAAAAAAAAACTGTTTGTTACCATGTTTAAAGCATCTAAATCCTCAATGAAACACTGATAAATATAGAGTGGGATTAGTAATGGATGTTTTGCAACGCACGTTTTTGTATCATTTTGAAGGAAGAGAAATACACAAATTGAGAATCCACTGTGTATTTTTTGTAATTATATATGAGGACTTAGTTACTGTTCCAATGGGAGGTTTTTTAAAAAATTAATTTTATTGGGATTGCATTGGTCGACATGATCATATGGTTTCACATGTGGGTTTCTATGTTACAAGATCTGCATATTGCACCAGGTGCCCACCACCCAAAGTCAAATCTTCTCCCCCACCGCCCTCCCTCTGGCAACCACCACACTGCCTTTTGTGTTTGGGAGTTTCAGTTTTATATCCCACATGTGAGTGAAATCATATGGCTCTTAGCATTTTCTGACTGACTTATTTCACTTAGCATAACATTCTCAAGGTGCAATGGGAGTTTTAACCTAAAGAATCAGTCTCAGAAATCCTTTCTCAACACAGCTGAGTTCCTGGCTGCCCACTTCTACCTAGAATACCTTACCCCATTCTACCCCACCCTTAACTCTTTACTTGCCAAACAACTCCTGCTCTTTCTTCATAGCACAGCTGATGAGCTCTCCTTCCGAAAGTCTGCTGGTGGCTTCTTAAAATTTAGAGCTAGATATCTCTCTGAAGGAGAGTTGATTCCTTCCTCCTACTGACTAGCTCTGTTTGTTCGCTTATCAATAGATTGTAAATTCCTACAAAGTAGAGAGATTGTGTTCATTTTGAACATAGTATCATCAGAGATTATCACAGTGCAGAGCATATAGTTTCTCAATAATAAAACAGTGATGAACAAATGCATCTAGGAATTTTATGTAAAAACTAGAGGCCCAGTGCACGAAATTCATGCACAGGTAGGGTCCCTAGGCCTTGCTGGCAATCAGGGCTGATCAGGTTCCCTGCCTTCCTGCCTCCCCACCTCTCCTTCCCTTGCTGCAGATCAGGGCCTGCCAGCTCCGGGGAAGGGCCATGGGAGGTTTTGATCCACAGCTTAGAACATGCAGGAGGCAGCTGGTCAATGATTCTCTATCATCATTGATGTTTCTATCTTTATTTCCCTCTCCAAAATCAATCAAATATATATTTTTAAAATGTAAGGTTTTTAGAGGAAGAAAGGTAGGGCAAGGGAGCTATTGAAAAAAAAGGACAGGGGGGCATTTGAGATCTTGCTCACATTTCAAATAGGACAACATAAGGTGGTCCTCTGGGGGTGACAGGTGAGGAGTGGCAGTGGGTAGAGCAGGGCACTGCGGGCTCAGGAACGGGCTGTAATGACTGGGAATGGCTGTGACAGTGACACTGAGCGCGTGTTGGGGCCATCGCCGGGATCATTAATCCCCAAAAGGTTTTGATTCTAGATGGGAGGAGAAACATGGAGATCAGTGGGCCTTTCTTAGCCTAGAAGGTGACATGGGTGCAGGAGTGGGCTGCCCTGCTTCCCTAGAAATGTAAACAGTGTAACTGGACAAGGACGTCAGTCACATGGCCAAATTAATGCCCAGCCAGCCATGGTGGCTGTGTCCTGCCACTCGCTGGCTGTGCTGCAGCGCTATTGGCTGGGGAGGCCGGAGCCACGCCCCCCAGAGCGCACATAGTATATGAAGGGGGGGCGGGGGGCGGGGGCAGGAAGACAGAAGCCAGAGCTGACAGTGCAGCCTGGCCGCACTGCATCTGTCATGGAGCAGGACAGGAGCAACTGTCCGTGCGACAGGCTTTGGAGTAGAGGGGCTCACTTCCTGCACATCACCAGTGAGTCACCACGAGCCAGGGGACCAATGGGCAGCAGGGTGGGGGGTGCCGCCATGGTCGGTGTGTGGTCCTTTGCAGCGTGCCAGCAGGGCCGGGTGGGGCCTGGGAGGCTTTTCCCTCCTGGAGCCGCTCTTCCCAGCGCCGTGGTGTCTGGCCGCTTTTTATTTTTTCCAGTTTTTATTATTATTATTATTATTATTATTATTATTATTATTGGAAAGCAAGCTCTGGGCTTGTGGTGCCTGGGATCCTCGGCTATAGCATGCGCCTCCAGGCCTCCCTGCGCACCCCTCCCCCTCCTCCTTCACTGAGCATCAGCCTGGCCTGTGCCCTCTCTCAATCAGGACCCCTCGGGGGATGTAGCAATGCGCCAAGCGGCAGGCAGCCAAGCCAGGGAGGAGCCCAAACAAGGTCCAGGCGCCACATGGCTCACGCTCATCCCAGCTGCTGCGCCTGCTGCTGCTGCTTGGTAGTGCTGCCCTGGGTCGCCAGCCCTGAGCCCGGCTTCTGGCTGAGCAGCGCTCCCCCTGTGGGAGCACACTGACCACCAGGGGTCAGTTCCTGCGTTGAGCATCTGTCCCTGGTGGTCAGTGCGCATCATAGCAACTGGTCAATGGGTTGTTCTGGTCGTTCCACCATAATGGTCATTGGGCTTTTATATGCATAGATAGAGGCCCGGTGCACAAATTCGTGCACGGGCGGGGTCCCTCAGGGTGGCCTGTGGGGATTGGGCCCCAGCTCGTGCCCCCAGCCTCAAAGCCCCAGCTTACGCCCCCAGTCTCCCAGCCCCAGAGCCCCGCCTGGTACTCCACCTTGGCCTGGCGCTGCCTGCTCACCTGCTCCACCATTCCACCACTGTCCCAATCTGGTAGGGGCCCATCGGGGCTGACAGTGTCTCCACTGCCTCCTGCTGCCAGCAGTGTCGCTGACACCTGCTGTGTTCCATGCTGCCCCTGGTGGTCAATGCACGTCAGAGCGAGCGGTCAGACGCCAATTGAAATTTTTTTTCTTAAATTGTATATTGAAGCTAAGGATTTGTCTATGATATGGAATCATAGGACAAATGAATATATTGGTTGGGAAGGATTTAATATTATTTAATTCTCAAATGATAGGCAGCAGTGAGACATGGCATGATATTTGTTGGGGAGATTGTAAACTTAAAATAAATTGCACCATGCTTTCAGGCTTGTGTAGAACATCAACATGGAAATCAGCATTAAGAACAAGATTAGTTCACACCAGTAACCTAAGTATAAGCCTAATGTTCTGGCTTCCACTAGTGTTCATATCGTAGTTAACTAGTCACTTATCTAATTTGGTTGGAAAAAAGAATGACAGTTCATAAAATTATTGTTAATAATGCCTCAATGAACATTGCACCCTCTGTTTTATTTTTTCCCCAAAAGAAGTTGTTTTTACTAAGAAAAGGCTACTGAATAAAGGGTTATTCGTCTGATTTATGGGTCCTTTAAATAGCAGACAACCTTTGCAATCAGGAAGCAGGACAGTGTTTTTAAGATTCACAGTCTGTAATGAGGACACAACACAGAGCTGTCATTGCACACAGATTAGAAATAAACTGCAATAATTTCCCTTTTATATTTCTGCCTGTATGTAGTGTAAAAATATATCATTTTATATAAGTATTTTGTTGATTGTTTATAATAAATATTACTTTAAAAGATGGCAAAAGAGGATACTTGACCTCAAGTAATAAGGGAAAAAGATTGAACTTGGTTTATTATACCTGTTAACCACTTCTTTTAAAGTCTGAATTTTCTTAAACAGGTATTATATTAGATGTATATCAGTTTTGTCTACTGATATGTGTGTTTATGATGTGTGGTTAGAATTATGCATATAGATATGGAAAAATCAACATAAACAAATATTAATTATAAAATATATTAAGCACTAGAAAATATAAATTATGTAATAAATATTCATTTTCATACCACCCAACCTCAGAAATAAAACTTTAAAATAATTAAAAACACGTGTTCCCCTAGCCTTATTGGTTCTATGAGTAGAACGTATGCCCTGGGACTGAAGGGTCCCAGGTTTGATTCCGGTCAAAGGCATGTACCACAGTTGCAGGTTTTACCCTGACCCTGGTCTGAGCACGTGTGGGAGACAGCTAATGGATGTGTCACTTTCTGTCCCTTTCCCTCTTTCTAAAAAATCACTGGGAAAATATCCTCAGGAGAGCATTAACAACAACACATAAATAAATAAATAAAACCTATATGTTTGTCTAATACCTTATTCTTCCCAATAATTAACTTCCATCCTGAGTTTGTCTCTTTATATTTGTAATAAATATATTTAAACAACATATAGCATAGACTATATATATGTATATGTATAAATATGCATGTAAATGCGTATTTATTGATTTCAGAGAAGGAGAGGGAGATAGAAACATTAATGATGAGAGAGAGTCATTCATTGGCTGCCTCCTGCTTGCCCCCTACTAGGGATCGAGCCCGCAACCTAGATACGTGCCCTGACAGGGAATCAGATGATGACCTCTTGGTTTATAGGTCAACCTTCAACCACTGAGCCACACCGGCTGGGCAGGTTATATATTTTTAAATTAACATGACTCTTACTACAAAAATGTTTGAGCAACTTATTTTTTGCAAGTAACATTTTTATAAATCTGAGACTTGTGGCTCCATTTATTTACTTTTGCTACTTAATGACATTCCATTTAATGCCATTTTATTTATTAACTAGATGCCCAGTGCACAAAATTCATACACTGGCAAGGTTTCTAGCAGCTGCTGGCCAGGTACTTCCTCCCTTCCCCCTGCCGGCCCTGTCCCCTGGTCGAACTCCCGGTCAAGGGGACAATTTGCATAATATGCTTTTATTATAAAGGATGTATTATAATACACGGGTTTTTTAAAGTATATATTACAAATAGTGATGTTATGAACTTCTTGTAAATGCCTTGTGCACACATCAAAATTTCTTTAGAAGTATATACCTTGACTGACATTACAAAGAATTTTAATGTTCATCTATATTAGATATTGTTAAATTGGTTCTCTGAAGTGATTTTAACAATTAACACTTTTATCAGCTGTTAGTAACTGACTGTTTTTCTTTATAAGTTTATTCCACCACACCTGATATTTTCAGAATTCCAATTTTTTGCCTTATTTATTGGGTCTGAAATAATATATCACTGAGCCATTTCCTGATTACTGGGAGCAGGAATGAAGAGGTTGGAGAGGTTTACATTTATTCTTTTGTGAATTACCTTCTCAAATCATTTGTGTTTAAAAATATTTTAGTTTTCTTTCTTTATTGATTTCTATGAGTTCTTCATTTCCTCTAGATCAGCCGTGGGCAAACTACGGCCCGTTCTGCTGTTCTATCCGGCCCGCGGAGCCGAAAGAGCGGAGGGTTCTCTTGCTCTCCCCTCCGCTCCTTCACCAGCAGCAGTGTTAACATGTATTAGTTCACACAAACACTCCATCCATGCTTTTGTTCCGGCCCTCCGGTCCAGTTTAAGAACCCATTGTGGCCCTCGAGTCAAAAAGTTTGCCCACCCCTGCTCTAGATCCTAATACTTTGTCTCACATATGCTTATATATTTTCTGCCAGTCTGTTAATTCTTTTTACTTGATCTAGACTAGAGTGAATATGCAATATTCTTTGAAATTTTCTGTGAAATATACTAAAGTTCTATTTTTTATGGTATTTAACACACTGCTGTTAGTTTTTTGTTGTTACACAGGGTTCTGAATTTTTACATGAATAAATTAATTTTTTAAACTAATTTTTAGGACCATTGATTGAATATTCTGTTTCCCCCATGAATTTTCACTATCAATCCTGATATAGAGTAAGAGAAAAATATTATGGAAGATCAATTAATATGTTTGTATATTTAACTACATTTTAAGTTCAAACAAGAAAAATGAGGATTGGCACATATCATGATTGTTTTGCAAAAATAAAAATTCTTGTATGGGATGCGAATAACATTATAGCCCTAATGACCATGAAAATAACACAAATACATAATCTGCAACACTGAGCAAGCAAAGTAAAGTTGAAATGCAACATGAATTGGTGGAAATTAGAAATGTTTTAGGATATTTCATGTACTTCAATATTTTTCAGAAAAGTATACTATATTACCTTGGTTTCTAAATGACTAAACATAATAGAAATAGAGGGTACTCTTTAATGAAATTTTATTTTTATACTAGTAGCCCTGTGCACTAAACAGTGTGCAAGTAGCTCGCTGCTGCCCTCCTGTAGCTCCCCCTGCACCCCTCCCCCCCTCATAGCTTGCTGCCTGGCTGCCTCCTGTAGCTCTCTGCCCGCTGCCCCGCCCTCCTGTAGCTCCCCCTGCCCTCTTCTATAGCTCTCCACTGCCCACTTATAGCCAATAGCTCGCTGCCACCTTCCTGTAGCTCCCCCTGCACCCCTCCCCACCTCATAGCTTGCTGCCCTGCCCCCTCCTGTAGCTCTCCATTGCCTGCTTGTAGCTCACTGCCCTCCTGCTGATCCATGATCTGGTCGTTACACAGTCTGTCATTATGTAATGACCATTTGCATATTACATCTTTATTATATAGGATAAAAAGTGTTTTGTCATGTTTTTTTGGTTGTTTTTTTTTATGACAACACACTAAGTAACAATGGACATTCATTGCAATGAGGTAACTTGCTCCTGGTGGTAGCATAGCTAGTTTCTAATGTTTCCATTAAACAAAACAAAACAAAAAACCCTCATGAATTTGTCCTTTAAAAATTGAGTTTGTAGGAAAAATATGCACTAATTTCCTATCACTTCATAAAATATTATCATGAAGTTAATATCTGTGACTAATACTTCTCATTTTTTAACCATGAACAAAGAGTAAAAGGAATTATAAGAAAATATCTTAAATTTTTAAAAACCAAAAACCAGTAGGGGAATTGGGCAAAATATATAGTAATTTAGTATGGTAAAAATATCATAGAATATATTTTGTTTTTGTGTAGAAATATTAAAATTAATATGGTAATTTTTTATGATGACACATGACCTATTAAGAAATTAACCAATTAGAAACATATTCTCATTTATCATTACTATTTTCATTCATATCAGACTGGTTTTTTTGAGCTATCTTTTTGGTGAACACAAAAAGAAAGTGATATATTTCATTGAGATTCATACATTTGATCACCATGTGGCAATGTGTAGATTTATTACTTAAGCTATGATCAGAAACAATCATTTGAAATGATCATTATTTGAAAAATTACAGGAGTAAGACTCATACACAGTTATTTGTGTATATCTTTGTAATTTCTGTCATTACAGTTCTTCAAAATGAGTCTTTGAACTTGTGGTGTTTGATTTAGTCTGTGGCACTAATGTACAATGTCTTTTGAGCTTAGACACAATGGTTTTCTTTCAAGTTAGCACAATTACTAGAAAAATAGACAAAAGTGGTTTAAGTATCAACCAATTTCCCATATTTTACAACAGTATACTTTAGAATATTTAGCAATTTGTCTACCAGAAGGGTTATGCATTGCTCCATTAAATATGTAAACACACTTAATTGGGTTATAGTCACATTAATTGTATAGGACATGATAGAAATATGTTGGTAATGTATCATCCTACTCCAAACATTTATTCTAAGACAATTATTTTATTTTTGTTGTCATTGAAAATATATTGGGCAATATAATTTTGTGCAGTGGGCTAATAATGTCCCACCAATCCACTGCAAACAGTTTGCTTTAAACAAGTTAGAAAGCATTGTTAGCTGTTTACGTGTAGGGTGATGGTGAGAGTTAAATGAAAATAATTAATATTGTTATACAACCAGTTAAAACAAAATGAAAGATAAACTGTTATTCATAAACCCATGATTCCTTCCAAAATTGTATTTTTCTCTCTCTATACCCATTACTTATCCATATGCCTATGTATACATATCACCTTACAGTTTATTAAGCTTAAAAAGTATTGTTCATACACAGATGGTGTGGCTCAATGGTTGAATGTTAGCCTATGAACCAGGAGGTCACAGTTAGATTCCCGGTCAGGGCACAAGCCCAAGTTGCAGGCCAAGTCCTGCAACTAAGCTAAGTTGCAGACTACAGTGGCAGCCAATCAAAGATTCTTTCTCAACATTGATACTCCTATCTCTCTCTCCTTCTCTCTTTCTCTCTGAAGTCAATAAAAATATCCTAATATATAAAAATCCAGGAGCCATCACAACCGAAACAACTGGACGGATGACCGAACAGCAGGCTGTGTGGGGAGACCAGGCCGGCAGGGGGGTTAGTGAGGGACGACCAAATGACTGAACGGCAGGCTGTGTGGAGCTACCAGGCCAGCGGGAGGTGGGGGGGGAGACAGGGGTGACCAGGCCAGCAGAGTTAGGGGCGATCAGGCAGGCAGGCAGGTGAGCAGTTAGGAGCCAGCGGTCCTGAATTGTGAGAGGGATGTCCAACGCCAGTTTAGCCCCGATCCCCAGGATTGGGCCTAACCAGGCAGTTGGACATCCCCCGAGGGGTCCCAGATTGGAGAGGGTTCAGGTTGGACTGAGGGGATCTCCCCCCCTCCATGTACAAATTTTGTGCACCAGGGCTCTAGTAATAAAAGTATAGTTCATGAAAAAAAAGCATATTAAATGTGGATTTCATATTTTCATATTTAATGTTTATACATAAAATAACATGTGAATATTTATATTTTCATTTTGGATATTTTAACATTTTTTTCAGTATCATAAATAATTCTGCTATTAAATTTTCCTTCCACCTCACCATCATTATTAGAGTGACTCATGATTTTAAAATTAAGTTTGATAGAAAAACAATGTCACAATTTTTTAAATTGTAATCTATCTTATAACATTTGATGTTAAACATATTCTCTTCATTTGTATACTAATTATATTTTCATGTGAATTGTTTGTTCATGTTATTCTTTAGATTTGCCTATCTATATAAAAACCTAAGTGACTATCCCACTGTCTGATTGGTAGCTATGATACGCAATGACCACCAGGGGGCAGACACTCAACGCAGGAGCTGCCAAGCTGCGGTGACTTGGCAGCCGCGGTTCTTGGGTGATGCACATGGAACCAGAGAAGAGGGAGCCCGATTCCAGGTTGCATCACCCGAGAACTGCCCTCTTGCAATCTGGGACCCCTTGGGGAATGTCAGAGAGCCAGTGTCTGCCTGATCCCTGCAGGCCAGGCCGAGGGACCCCAGAGGTGCACGGATTCATGCACCAGTCCTCTAGTATATCTATAATATATCTGAGTATATTTTTACCAATTTTATAAATGATTTATATAACATAAATAAAACCTGTGGCCATAGTTGTTATAAATATTTCTACATATGTCACATACCTGTTTATTCTGAAAATGGAATTTTAATTTCTGTGTAGTAAATTCTATCTATCTTTGGCTTTCTAATTTCTGCTACCTCTTCAAAGCTTAACTTTGCCATCCCTTAGGAGAGACTTATAAAAATCCAAATCTATTTTCTTCATTTTCTGATTTAAATATTTTAAAATTAACTCTTGCCGAGACCGGTTTGGCTCAGTGGATAGAGCGTCGGCCTGTGGACTGAGAGGTCCCGGGTTCGATTCCGGTCAAGGGCATGTACTTGGGTTGCGTGCACATCCCCAGTAAGAGATGTGCAGGAGGCAGCTGATCGATGTTTCTCTCTCATCGATGTTTCTAACTCTCTATCTCTCTCCCTTCCTCTCTGTGAAAAATCAGTAAAATATATTTTTAAAAAATAAATAAATATTTTAAAATTAACTCTTAATGCAATCAGAATTTATTTTGGTGTCTATGTATAGGTGGTATTTCCATTTTTGGTTACTTTAAAGACCACTACACAAAATATTTCTTATTTTTCCTTTTATATTGTGACTTACCCACTTTTAAGATACTATAAATGTACAATAGAACCTTCTTTTAGCTTTTTTAAAAATATATATTTTATTGATTTTTTACAGAGAGGAAGAGAGAGGGATAGAGTGTTAGAAATATTGATGAGAGAGAAACATCAATCAGCTGCCTCCTGCACACCCCCTACTGGGGATGTGCCTGCAACCAAGGTACATGCCCTTGGCTGGAATCGAACCTGGGACCCTTCAGTCTGCAGGCCGATGCTCTATCCACTGAAACAAACCGGTTAGGGCTCTTTTACTTTTTATTCTATTTATTTCTGTCTCTATTTTTGAATGCCAGATTTAATTTCATCTACTTTTGTGCTATTTCTTAAGATTGAATTAAATGTGTTAATATATTTTCTTTCATGTGTTTTCATTGTTTTAAAAACTCATATCTCAGCACCCTATTTTGTTCAATATAAGGGTTAAAAACATGATTCATGCAGAATTACAAAAGGTAATATTTGGTATAAAATGTGAATTTATCCAAACTATGGAATTAATGAATTTATACCACCCTTGCAATATTTTTTAACTTTTTAACCATTTTAGTAAGATGGTTTTGTGGAATGTTAAGCTTGATTTGAAGATACTGATCTTTACTTTGTAAATTTAACACAAATTAGCCCTCACTTGTAAGGAACAAGATTCTTTTCCTTTTAAAAATTCCTCTGAAAAGCTACAAATAAAAATATTATTATGTGAAAAAAAAGGCTTATAATCTACGGAACAATTTCATGATTGGAAAATAGCTAACCTAAAGACCCTATTTTGAACCCAAATTAGTCCTTTATATTAGTGGCTCTTCAGCCCTTTGGTCCGTTTCTAAACTTTAGAAAAATGTTATACAATGTTTAGCTTAAATTAGAAAGATAAAAATGCTCATTTTATAGAGAGGTTTTCTGCAACACTTGCATGTGTATGTGATAGGACTACAGTAGGGGAAAAAAAGGAAGGAAATGTTTTCTAAAATAGGATGACTTCGATGAAACTGCTCATTCTGTATAACAGTATCATGTATTTTACTTGAATGAAGTTGTTAAACAAGATCTGTTTGCCTATACTGTTGTGCAGTATCAACCCAATCAAAAACCCACTCATTGTTTTTTAATTCAAAATTGATTAGCAAATGCTGAGAAGTCAACTTATCTCACTCAAACACAGGTACCAACTCAGAGTAAATATTTTGGTAAACAATTATTCTGTCCTTGCATATTCAGCAGTGTGCTAAATTATGCATAATCTTGCATAAGTAATAAGTGAAGGTAGCTTAAATTCCATCTTTTTTTTTTTTTTAACCTGACCTATTTCTTTCAGTGCTGTTAGCTGCTTAAATCATGTATGAGCTTCCTGTAAGGCTTCAATGAGTAGCACGGGTGGAGAAACTTCAGTAATAAATTTCAGGAGAAGACAAGTTTTTTGACAGGCGTAATGCAACACATACAGTGTCTGGAACTCACACTCTGGGAATTTAGAGCAATCCTCGCAAAGCAGCATTTCCCTGTTACATTAATAGAGAAAATGAAGTATGAAAGTCCTCAGGAATTACTGCTAGGTGTAATTTAAATAATTTACCAGAGGCAGTGCAGCACATGCATAGAACAGGGGCATACAGAGTTTGCCATAAGCAGTTTATAAATAAACTATATTCTGCTGAAGTAAGTCAGGCATAAATTATAACTATTCCTTTCGTGGCTGTACCCTGTTCCTCATTGTAATAGTGATTAAAAAAAATTCTGGGTTATGACCTTCTCTTGGAAATCACAGACATTGCCTGCCTTGTGCCTTGCTTATGAGCTTCCTTATGGATAATGATTTGGTGGCTGAGAGATCAAAGTAAAATTACTACTACTGAAAATAATAATTTAAAAAAGCATTACATATCTGTAAACAAAATTGCGGAAGGATTTCTTGGCCTGATTGGGGGCAGGAGGAGATGTGTAGCCAAAGACCATCAAAGAGGTACCATTTTATGAAAGCTTTATACATTATAGAGAAAAAAGAGTAGTTTCTATTTCTTGCCTCAAATATTGTGCCTTAAAGTAGCAGGCCAAAGGAAAAATGCCAAAATAAATGTATAATGGAGTCTCAAAATTATACAGAAACTATTTGTAAAGCATGCATGTGGAGGTTAAAAAGTTTCTATTCCATAGAACCTTGAGTTGTTAATGAGTAGGTGGGATGGCAGTAAAGGTTTTCCTAAAATGCGCTGTTGACACTATGGAAAGAGACTTTGTAAAATGCAGGTGTCCTGGAGTGCTTGCTTTACATCCTTAAACATGAAATTATAAGCCAGCATCTGAAACTTTTACTTTCATTTATCTTTCCTTTGATAGAGAAAATGGATTCCTTGAGGAAACAAATAGTATAGACTAGACAGTGAAGAGCAATGTTCCTGATGTTACATAAGAAACACAGAAAGATCATGTTCATCCTCACAAGTATTCTTTTAGTCATAAATCACACTTCCTAACTAAGTTGTTCTTCTCTCTCTCTCTCTCTCTCTCTCTCTCTCTCTCTCTCTCTCTCTCTCTGTCATCTATCTATCTCTCTGTCTCTATCTCTATATAGGTAGATATGTATAGAAAGAATTATGTTAGAGTTAAAATTTTGTCTGGGAATGCATGCTTGACATACAGGTGCTATAGCCAAAACTCAAATGCTTCCTAGAGGGGATAGTAGGAATATAGAAGATATATTGCAATAATTATGCTTTTATTTTCAGAATCAATTTTGTAGTAATGGCCTCATAACTTGAAAACACCTGTTAATAAATGAAATGCTTTTCTGAGCCTTGATCTTCAATGTGGAATGGAAATACACTTTTACTTGTCCATGTCTTTAATGGAGAAGAAAGACTTGATGTAGTTGCCATTCAGACATTTAAATCTGGGCTGCGATTTACTTATCTGATCTTTATATGTGATTCCATGTCTTTATCGTGATATAGGTTGTAGTAATAGGTGTGCATTAGAAAGTGTGGCCCAAGTTATGACATGAAGAGGTTCTGAGGAACTAATGTACGACATAGTGACTGCAGTAAATTTTTTATTGTATTCCTGAAATTTGCTGACTAGATTTTAAGGATTCTCACTGAAAAATAACAAATAAAATTATATGAAGTGATAAATGCATTAATTAAATTGATTGTGGGAATTACCTCACAATAAACACACACATCAAATCATCATGTTGCACACTTTAAATGTATTGCAATTTTATTTTTCAACTATGCCTCAGTTAAACAGGGAAGTAGGGAGGAAAGCTTGGCCAAGAACCCTAAAATTGGCAAGCCTGCTAATATAGATTAGAACCTTAAATCTCAACTCATTGCTATAAGTAACTAAATTAAACAGCCCAAATATATATGTGTAACCTGTGGAAAAATTGAGAAGTTTGTACTGAGACAAAATGAGAAACACCCTAAAGCTCCTTTGAGTTGTATTTGCCTGAATAGAGGAAGAAATGAAAAAGTTATAATACATTTTTGCCTTTAATAGGCAATTACAATCAACAGGTGTGAACTTATAATGAGATTATTGCTAAAATATTTTTTTCTATGTGTATGATTCACACAGGTGGGTACATTCTTATACAGCTATTGCAGATGCTAGTCTCACAATATAGCTTGAGGAATGTTGAAAGTCTCTGTATTTTAGTAAGGGCATTTAGAAAAGTCTGAGAAAATACTGTACTAATATCCAAAGGAAGAAATGTAAAATATAAAATGATGTAATAAGCATTTACATAGCGCTTATTTACATAATACAGATATTTGTATTCTTATAAGAGTAAGTTTAATTCTATGGGTGTGAGATTGAGGTACAGTGCTTGTTGATGGGATGTTGGTGGGAAGGTTAGACGAAGGGGAAGGTGTTAGCAGCACCTTGTGCTGTTGAGGAAGAGAACCCTGCATTGGACCACCAGAATCAATCTTGCAAAATATTACAGAGACATTAAGATTCTCTGGGGCTACTTGAAGAGGGGTTGTTATATATCCAAGGTAAAGAAAAGTAGTGACACAAGAAATATAACAAATTCACAGATTCACTGTTTTGACTGTCCAGTCTGGGCTTGGAACAAACAAATTCAATTTCCTATAATTTTATTCAGCCATTTATAAATCTGCAGTCAAAACCCATATTGGTAATGTAAGCTTTCTTGACTTGTTGATAAATTTTGCATATATGAAAATCTAGTCACTTGTTACTCTAATTGAATTCATCCCTCTAACATAGCTTCATTATCAGTGATTGTTACCATGTTAGTATTTTGAACTTGTTGCTCTAATCATGGAAAGTCTGGTACCTTTTCTCATATTACTATAGGAAAGAAATATTCTATCAGAGAAATAAATAAGGTTAAGCAATTTGCAAAGATGCATTTAACCTACCATGTATCCATATCCGTGTGTGTGTGTGTGTGTGTGTGTGTGTGTGTGTGTTACGCCATTAGACATTTTTTATAGTTATCCATTTAGTCTGCTATGATGGAGGTATTCATATGATGGAGGATTCTTGGCATAGCTAATGTTAGGTTCTCTTCATACATGTGCTTTACTAATATCTTCTCCTGACTCTAAAATGAAACTCAATACATTTATTGTGATTGGGAAGAAGTAAGGAAAAAAGTCTCTGTTTTAATATTCCCATGGAAGGTGTCTGTGAATAGAATTATGTAATATCAATCCAATCAAAAGCAGGAGTTTAGTAAATAGTATTTTGTAAGTTTTAAAGCAATCCTGTACACAGATTCAGGAAATACTGTTTTAGTATCATTTCTGTCCCCATTGTAGGCTCTGAGAACTCTGCTTAATTTTATTTAATCACTAGATCTTAAAAATAAAACAAAAGAATACAAAAAACCTCCAAACCATAAATATATACCAATCTCACAATAGTAATTTTTTTTGGAACATTATAGAGATTGAATAAATGTAGACTGAACAAATTTTAGTTTAATTACAGAAATGTTGATAGCCAACAATATCATATTTGGATTTATATCCATTCATATCTTAGTTCAAATAATTTTTACCTAGGGAACTATGTAGTAGGTATAGTGTTCTACCCAGTGAGAATCTACCATATACCAAAGGAAAGAGAGGTTGTTTGAAATTACTTATGATTTGGAGCTAATCAATAGAAAAATTATACATTAGCATGAAAAGTGACATTTGAATTACCTTTGAAAATATTCTCTTTATAAAGTTTTTTATGCTAACTTTAAAAATAAGTTCGAAGTCTCCAATTACTTTTATGCTCAAATGCAACTTGTGACATATGTTGTTTATTAATAAATAAGTGTTTCTTTGATCTATAATTGGAACATATATAGATATATTATAATTTTCTCTATTCTAATTCTGCTTGAATTAGCTGTATACAGTAAAAATATAGCATCATTTGAACTGTTTAAAACAGTGATGTTCTTCAGAAAAACATACTTTTATTATTGAATTGAGCCTTCAGTAGATTAGATAATGTTAACATGAAATTTTACTTAATATGCAATAAATAAGTTGTAGACCTAATAAAAACAGTTTAGTTAAAAGAATTCCATTAGCATCATTACAATGATAGAGAAAATAATGTGCAAAGTAGAGTCACTGTCATGATCCTGACCTTGTGATACAAATTAAAATAAAGAAAGTGTCATATTTCTCTGTGGTTCAACTTGGGTTCACCTAATAGAACTCTGACAAAAGCAAATGTTTTGTCACTTAGTCTGTTGCCAAGAACATTTTAGTACATAATTAATGATAATACACTCTTTAATGTGTGTATATGAATGAACACAAAGTTGCTGCTGGTGCTACAGAAACACTATCATGTTCAGTGTGAAGAGAGCAGCACAATATCCACTAAAATAATGAGCTGTGGAAAGGATAATGGGAGGTGTCAGAAGCACAATAAACATGATTAGAGCGGACTAGGAAAAAAGAATGCCATTTAGCACCATCAGTATTTTTCTCTTAAAATAGGAAAGTATGTCCTTAGTGGATTTTTATGGCTCCTCTTGCCATGTTGTTTATAAATATCATGGACTGTGCAGTCAGTTGCTTAGTTTACATCTCTCTCTTGTGTGCTGACCCCTTTTTCTCTAATTGGCCCTCAAGACTGGGTGTTCTCTAGAATAGCGCTTATTTTACTGTGCAAACAAATCACCAGGAGAATCTGTTAATATGCAGATGCTGATTCAACAGACCTGGGGTGGGGCCTGGATTTTGCATTTCATACTAGTTCACAGGACATGCCCTTGTTGCTCATCCATGGACTACACTTGGCTGACAAGGCCTAAGGAATCGTCCTTGGGCTTCTCAGTAGACACAATCTCTTGGTCAGGTAATCCACTGCTATGTATTTAAATATATCTTCTGTGATCATGATTTGTGATTTGTTATCCCCAGTCTCCACTTTTGTAATCTTCAGACTCTTCAATTCTACATGATAAAAACTAAACTCATTATTGTCACCCTCAAACCCAATTTACTGCTTTATGCACTATCACATTAATGATACCGCCATTCCTCAAGTTGGCTAAAATGGTCATATTATATACATTTTACAGATATTGCTTTGAGAATTAGGTAATATATCAAAATGATTCCGCTAGTAAGTAAGATAGCCAAGATTTGAGTACATATTATCTGATTAAAAGCCTGTGTTCATTCATTGTATTTGATTATCTTTCTCTAGAATAACCTTCCCCTTCTCTACCTACTGATGATCTCACACTCAATTAGAAAATTTATTTCCTTTGTGTAATCATTTCTGGTTTTTCAAAGAAATGTAATGTCTTCTTTCCTCTATGATTCCACAGAAGTTTGGTATCTATTCCTTTTAATAACAGGTTCCATTCCAATTTTTGACTGAGGTGTCTGTCTCTTATCTTGGAGTGTAAGCTCCTTGAAGTTCTGATGGACTGTATGTATTTATTTGTTAATGTTTTAATTAGGAAAAATGGGAATAGATGAAATTTTTTAAATCAAATGATATAGACATATTCAAAACATAAAAAGAAGAAGAAAGACAATCCATGTTGCTCTCCAAATCCATTTCTCTGCATTTAGCTAATTATAGGAGATTGGTTGCAATCCCCAAAAATATTGTCTATGTAAATATTGAAATGAAATATCCAGATTTCACATTTTCCTATGATGTTATCTTTGTTGTTTTATTATTTATTTAAATATATTTATTGTACTCAGCTTTTTCATGTCATTTATTATGTTACTTTGCATGCAATAAGATTCATCATTTTTAGGTATTTAGTTTTGTTAGTTTGAATAAATATAAATAGCTGTATAACCACTATCACAATGAAGATATGGAATATTATATCACCAAAGTAAAGCAAAACTGTTTTCCTTGGTAGGTGATCATCAACTTCCTGGAAACCACTCATATGTTTTCTCTTCCTATTCATTTACCTTTCCCAAAATGTTATCTAAATAGGATTGTGTGGCATATAATGGTGCCTAGTTGTTTTCATTTAGCATAATAATTGTGAAATGTATCCATGTAGTGCACATATCAACAGTTTACTCCTTTTTGTTGTTGAGTAATAGTCTGTTATAAAAATGAACCACATTTTAAAAATCTATTCACCAGTTGAAAGATATTTGGGTTGTTTCCAGGGTTTGGTAATCATATATAAACTATAAACATTCATATACAGGTCTTTGTGTGGACATATATTTTCTTGTATAAATAACCAGATGGCACTGGCGAATTTTATAGTTAACCACTATTTTCCAGGTGGCTATACAATTTGCATTCCTACCAACAATGTATGAGAGTTGCAGTTGTTCCTCATCCTTGTCAGCACTTGATATTGCCAAGTTATTTTTTGTTTAATCAATTTTTATATATGCGTAGTGATATCTCATTGTAGTTTTAATTTACATTTCTTAATGGCTAATAATGAGGATATGTCCATATACTAATTTGCCATTTGTACCTATGAATAGATGTGTCTGTTAAAATCTTCTACCCTTTTAAAACATTAGGTTATTGGTTTTCTTATTATTGAGTTTGGAGAGTTTTTCTATATACAGATCCTTTCTCAAATGTGTTTTGCTAATTTTTCTTCCAGTCTGTATCTTGCTTTTTAAAGTGTTTTTCAAAGGGCAAACTTTTTAACTTTAATGGTATATAACTTATTCAGTTTTCAAGTTTGCTTTGTGCATTCTATTTAAGACACACTCATATAACCCAAAGTTGCAATGATATATTTTTAGGTCTAGGATTCATTTTATAGTTTTGTTTCATATTGTTCCATTTATTTTTCTAAGTATATAATTGTCCTAGCATGATTTATGGAAAAAAATTCATACTCTCCCTCATTAAAATATCTTGACAGCTTTGTCAAATATCAGTTGACCATCTGTGTTGTGTTAATTCTCTCTTATTGTGTAACATATTACCACAGGACTTAGTGGCCGCAGTCATTTACTCTCTCACATATTCCATGGGTCAGGGATCCAGCAGAAGCTTTGCCAAGCAGTGTGCCTCACGTTTCTTGAAAAACTGCAGTCAAACTGTTGGCCATGGTTTTAATTGAGATTCAAAAAAAGGGCTCATTCACATGGCCATTGGCAGGCCCTAGGCCTTTACTGGATATTGACCAGGAATATCACTTTCTTGCTGGGTGGTTTCTTGCTATAAAAATAGGTTTCTTCATCCAGAGAGAAAGATCTACTTACAAGAGAGCACCTAGGATGGAAGCTGCTGACTTTGTAAAAACTAATATTGGAAGTGATGTAATTTCTATTGTATTCTATTAATTAGAAGTGAAGCAATAAATATGTCCTAGTCAAAGGGAAAGGATTCCCAAATGGTTTGATCATCAGAAAAATAAATCATCACGGACCATCTTAAAGACTGCCTACCACATATGGGTTTATTTCTGGACTCTCTCTTTGGTTCCATTGATTGGTACCCCTGTCTTCATCCCCGTACCACATTATCTTGATTACATCTTGATTACTGTAGCTTTAGAGTAAGTCTTGAATTTAGGTAAATTGTATTCTTCAACATTTCCGCCCACAATTGTTTTTATTTTTCTAGATCCTTTTTTTAAATAAGTATTTTAGAACCACTTGTCCATTTTTACAAAGAATGGGGATTTTGTTCAGAATTGCATGAAGGTTACATAAATTTATAAAGGATTCATATCTCAATATTGAGTCTTCTTATCCATAAAATCCTTTTATGTCTTCTTTGATTTAACTCAAAAAAGTTTAGAAATTTTTAGTATTTAATCTTACACATATTTTTTTGTAAATATAGCTCTAGTACTTAATGTTTTCTGATACTTTTTATAATGGCATTCTTTATTTCAATTTTTAACTATTTATTGCTACTACAAGGAAATTCTACTGATTTTTAAAATTTAACCTCATAAACTGCACCCTTGATAAACTCACCTATTAGTTCTATAGCTCTTTCTAGATTCCATAGGCTTTTCTATGTGGATGATCATGTTGTCTGTGAGTTTGAAAAAACATATTTGTCCCTTTTGAATCAAAATGTGTTATTTTTTTCTTTATTGCATTGACTATGATTTCCAGTACAGTTTTGAATAGAAGTGGTGTAAATGGACATCATCAAAATATTTTCGATTTTTGGGACAAGCATTCTATCTTTAATAAATATGATTTTCTGTAAGTTAGCTGTAGGTTTCTAATAGGAACATTTTATCAGGCTGAAGAAATTTCCTTCTATTTCTAAAATTCTGAACATTTTTACCATAGATGTTGAAATTTAAAAATTACTTTCTGCATCTACTGAGATAATATTTTTTCCAATCTATTGAAATTGATTGTCATTGAATTACATTGCTACATTATGAATGTTGAACCAACCTTGCATCCAAGGTGCCTGGGATAAACTGCAGTGCTCATAATATATTTGATACATAATTTGGTACACAATGCTTTTGGTACATAATGAAATTTTTCACATACACACATATACACATGTACTCACCTATATAGTAATACATATATATATATATATATATATATGTATATTATATTATACAATAGATCATAGGATATTACATATACTAACAATATATTACATAATATATTATGTATACTAGTTTTATCCTATATAATAAAAGTCTAATATACTAAGTGTCTGGTTGGCCATTCAAACAAAGCATAATCTATATATATAAAATCCTAATATGCAAATAGACTGAATGGCAGAACAACCAAAAAACCGAACAGTAGGTCTCTATGATGTGCATTGACCACCAGAGGATGCACATGGAACATGGCAGGTGTTGGTAGCACGCGGCAGAGAGTGGAACATGGTGGGCATTGGCCACTGCGGGATGGTGGAGCAGGTTAGCGGGGGCACCAGACCAAGGCGGGGCGCTAGTCGCTGTCATAGTGGCAAGCCTCTGGTGGTTACTGAAAATTCTTGGCTCCCACGCACTGCAGTCCCGTCCGGTGTTCACACCTGCTGCTGGCACCATCCCTGCTCCCACCCTCTGCCAAAGCCAGAGCTGCCGCTCACACCCACTGCTGGTGCCAGCCCCAGCACCTGCACCTGAGGGCTTCTGATTGCCCCTGAGGGCTTCTCCATCTCCCCCTGCTCCTGAGGGGTGATCGGGACCAGCAGCCGCCACCCACACCCACTGACATCGCTGTCCCCGATCACACCCGCTGCTGGTGCAGGCCCCAATCACTCTGCACCATCAGCGGGTGCGAGCGGGGTCAGCACTGTCAGCGCGTGGGAGCTGTGGCGGCTGCCAGCAGACAAGAGATTGGGGCCATAGCAGGGGGGCCAGGAGGAGGCATGGAGGATGGGCCGAGACCTGCCTCTGTGCCCACTGCAGCCTCGTGGCCCACAGTTTCTTTCAAGGTGCATGAATCCATGCACCGGGCCTCTAGTATATATATATAATTATGCATTTATATGTTTGATAAAGAGCTCTGACTTTAAAAAGCCTTTATGCTAGTCTGGAGAAGCTGATATTAATATATCATGCCATGTAAAAACATTGACATTTTAATATCATTATGTAAATTTATGACTGTAGTCATCTGAGAGAACAATCTGGTTGTGAGAACTTTTTAGAGAAGGAAGAACCTAAGATCAAGGATGAACTTACTTAGAAGATTATGTTCAAAGTCTAGATATGAGGCAAGATGACATGAACCAGAGGGTTAATATGATTAACAAAGTAAATAGAGAGTAGTAGGAGTAAGATTTAGAAAAAAACAAAAAGAAAGAAAAGAAAAAAGAAACAACCCAATGAAATGATTAGAAACAAATTTACTAATGGATAAGGCTCACAACAAAGGACAATGTCATGAATGCCTCTAAAAAAGTTGAGACTGAGTGATCAGGAGAATAATGGTACTATTGATTGATTTGAATGTTTACCAGACTAGAATACAACCAACTAACTCATAGGCTTGGGTAGGAGGAGGAGTTGGGAAGCAAAATATTGGTGAATTGAATAGAAAATGGAGATAGAGATTACAGAAATGAATCTGAGCAAGTGGTAGTAGAGCAATTCTAAATACCATGGGGGAAATGCATTAGGACCACAGGCATGTGTTTTCAAAAATTATATATCATGGTTTCCAAACGTCGGAAAACTCTGGCATTCGACTGACTAGTATGTAATCAGAAATGAAAGGACCCCTTTTCCATAACAATGTCAGGTAGGCACCCATGTAAAACAGAAATCAAACTTATCAAGGGAAGCAGGCGTATCTGTATATATTATGGGTAAAAAAAAATTGCAGAATTTGACCTTTAAGAAGTGTCATTTTCAAGGAAGTAGGGAAATGGGATGTATATTTTTTGAGATAATTAAAGTACAGTTGGTAATACTGCAAACCAGTTTATTGGCCGGCTTTGTTTACATACCAGCAACAAACTTAATGGAGAAAAATACAGGACAGTTTTGCATATAATATATATGTTAATATAATGTATTTTTATATATTAACTAAATACTATTCATATTTTATAATTAATGTATGTATATTATCATGCACTCTATTAATGTATACTAATAACTATATTAATATGAAAAAATTATTTTTAAAAAATTATACCAACATTAAAATTATTTTATCCAATTTAAAAATTACTGCAAACCAACTTATCCTTTTCATTAGTTCTACAGATATTTCCCAGCTTTAACTTCTTTCCTTCTTGTTTTCTTTCTCTCAATTTTCTTTTCATTTATTTCTGAATTCTTTTTTTAAAAAATATATTTTATTGATTTCAAAGAAGAAGGGAGAGAGAGAAAAAAACATCAATGATGAGAATCATTGATTGGCCGCCTCCTGCACGCCCCCCCCCCCCCAATGGAGATCGAGCTCGCAACCTGGGCATGTGCCCTTGACCGGAATCAAACCTAGGACCCTTCAGTCTGCAGTCCAATGGTCTATCCACTGAGTCAAACCAGCCACAGCATCTTTTGAAAAAAAGTTTACCTACTTCTAGTCTTTGTCTATCTCCAGTTCTTTCCTTTTATTTTCTTGAGTTTTACTTGGAAATAATTTTTCTCAGATTATAAGTATGCATCATGTGTTCATTAAAGAAATATGTATTAAGAATCTACTACCAAAGAGTAGTAATACAAAAGTACAGCCATGGGCTATATATAATGATGTTTTGCTCAGCATCATATAAGACCACTTATATGATGGTCTTATGACATATAGCCCAGGTGTGTAGTAGGCTATACCAGCTAGGTTTTTTGTGTAAGTGCAGTCTAGTATGTTTGCACGAGGATGAAATTACCTAATGCCATATTTCTCAGAAGGTATATCCCCGTTGTTTAGTAGTGCATGGCTTCAGACCAAAGATAACTGCTTTTGTGATGATTATATTCTAACATACTACTACTAATAGTAATGTAATAATAAATACTAGCAATTAAATAAAAATAGTATATTAGATAATACATTCTATGAAATAAAAGCCTAAGTGAAGCAGGGCTGTGGAATGAATGGGGGCATAGGAGAAACACAGATGGGAGGCAGGTGACAATTTTAAATAAGTAAGTCAGGGTAGGGGTCATTGAGTGGGAGTCATTTGAAGTTGGTAAGAAGAAAAAAAAAGAAACAGGCATGCAGTACCCAAGGATGACCATTATAGGCAGTGGGAACCGCAAAGCCAGGGCTCTAAAGCTGAGTTATGTCACCCTGCAAGGAGCAGCAGGGGGACAGTAGGGTTGGAACAGAGTGAACAAGAAGAACATGAGAGAATAGGAAGTCACAGAGGTACAGGGACTGGATCACATAGGACCCTGTAGACTACTGGCTCTTACTAGAGAACAGATATAAAATCATTAGAGTTTGAAGAGGGGAGTGACAGATTTAAAAGAATCCCATTGGCTGCTGCATTGGAAAGAGGCTGTAAGAGAACAGGGAAGAGTCAGGGAGATCAGTTGTGAGGCTGGTCAGGGAGATAAAAATCAGAATTTTCTGGTGATTGGATTTGGTGTGTGAAGGAAAGGGGAGAGTTCAACATGACTTCCAGTATCTGAACAATCAGAAGGATGGAGTTGTTAGGGGAAGGTTGTGAGTAAAATAGATTTAAGGGAAATATGAAGAATCAATTTAGGATATTTTAAATGTGAAATTCCTAAAGATATCCAAGTAAAGACACTATATAGATAGTTGGATATAGGAGTCTGGAATTCATGAAAGAAGTCTGAGCTGAAGATAAAATATGGCAATCACCTGTATGTAGATGGTAGTTGAAGCCTGGATGAGATTTTCAAAGATACTGAATGAGACTTCCAAGAAAATGAATGTGGCTAGAGGCAAGAAGAGAGGAGCAAGGGTTGAGCTCTGGTACACTTCATCATCAAATGTTGGGGAGAAGGGAACCAGAAAAGTGAATGAGGAGGAGCCACCATTGAGACTAGAGGAAGACCAAGTATAAACAGTGTGTTAAATATGAAAGAGGTACTTACTAATTTACTAGTATGTACTTATTTTAAATATATTTTTATTGACTTCAGAGAGGAAGGGAGAGGGAGAGAGAGATAGAAATATCAATGATGAGAGAGAATAGTTGATCAGCTGCCTCCTACACACCCCCCACACTGGGGATGGAGCCTGCAACCCAGGCAGATGACCTGACCAGGAATCAAACGGTGACCTCCTGGTTCATAGGTTTATGCTCAACCACTGAGCCACACCAGCCAGGCCAGAGACTTACTAATTTAAATGCTTGTGATGTGTTGTGGCTACTACGAAAAGCAGTATGGAGATTCCTCAAAAATTTAACAATAAAACTACCATACAACCCATCATTTCCATTTTTGGGTTTGTATCTTAAAAAACAACAACAACCCACTAATTTGAAAAAAAAAAATGCTTGTGATGACTAAAGTAATTGAGAATCAAGATTTCTAATTGTGGACATCATCCATGACATATAAGACCGTTTTGGTATAGTGGTGAAGGAAAAAACATGAGTAGAATGGTCTTAAGAGAAAAATTAGAGAAGAAAAAATTTTAAAGGATTACAGACCATTTTTTTGGAGAATTTTTGCTACGAATTAAAGAAAGTTGCCGAAACCGGTTTGGCTCAGTGGATAGAGCGTCGGCCTGTGGACTGAAAGGTCCCAGGTTCGATTCCGGTCAAGGGCATCTACCTGGGTTGCGGGCACATCCCCGGTGGGGGATGTGCAGGAGGCGGCTGGTCGATGTTTCTCTCTCATCGATGTTTCTGACTATCTCTCTCCCTTCCTCTCTGTAAAAAATCAATAAAATATATTAAAAAAAATAAAGAAAGTAATTACAGGGAATATAGAGCTAAGAACAGTTTTATTTTTTTAATGAAAGAAATCAGCAGGCATATATGGCTGAGGCGAAAAATGAAAATTGATGAAGATCAAAGGGGAAAATTCCTGGAACAATCTGCCCAAAGAAACAATAAATTCTGAGGGCTCATGCAAAAGTAGAGGTGATAGCCTTAGCAGCCCTGGGAGTCTGCCTATTGTAACAGGAAGAAAGGCAAATGCATGAGTATAGATCTTGGTGGCTGGGTAGATATGGTAGTTGGAGCTCAAGGAAGTTATCTTCTGTCTGCTTCTATTTTCTCAGTGAAACTGAAAGCAAAGGTTTTGCCTGAAAGTGAAAATGGGGGAGGAGGTGTTGGAGGTTTGGGAAAAGAAGTGACAGAATAGTCACCAGGAAAGCGGACTAGTGAATGGACAAGTGAGATGTTGTAGGACTGGGGAGCACCACTATGGGAGCCCTTAAAGTTCATGGTTATAAACTTAAACTGAATTTAGGCACATAGTCTATGTGGTTGTGGTGCCTTTCTCCATTATGACGGCAGAAATCAACTTAATAATTACAATTTTTCTTAAAAAAATATGCTGAAGGAAGAAAACGGCAAGAAAGTCAGTGGTGTATGGAAAATGAAATGAAAGGAAGCATTTTTAGACCAGTGATTTAATTCACAGCAAAATCCAAGTCCAAAGGGGCAATGACTTTAGTATCTTTGCAGATCCATTACAAATTTCAACATCCAGAATGATTTTGCTACAAAAAAATAGAGAAGTAGCAACAAAATAGATGTAGGAAAGAGATGATAAAAGAGACAAGGAATCCTGGAGCAATCAATCCAATAGCTGAATCTAGATAGTTCCGGCCACAGATGTGGTCTTCTGAAGACAACCATCCTTCTTTTGTTCCTACTTGATTTTCCTACTTTCTGTTACTCTAATACGGCTTTCTCAGGTGGTGACTTCAGCTGTCAATAAGGATGTACTCTTAGTTGAAATTGTAAACAACATTTCTGCCTCCCCTCATGGCACTATTGCAGGCATCCATTTTAGTGTGAAACAGGACTATTCAGTAAAAAATGCATGTGGACGCAGGGTCAAAAGTTCATTCCCACCGTGCTGCTGAAATTTAAAGACAGAAAAACAGTAAAGTGCCATTTATCAATCATTCAAATTGGGTATATTTAATGGAATTATGACACAATTCATGTTCTTTTCAAGAGTATTGTCGTGTTAAATTGTAGAGCCTGGTTAATGATATTCTACTCTTGTCATTCATTTTAGGAAATGTTACAATAAGCATTAGAATATGGTTATTGTCTAATATAATAATTTTTTGCTTCTAGTCCCATGTCAAACCAGATTCCCATCTAACTTCAGTACTGTGACTATCACTAGTCTCTATCTCTTGATGT
Organism: Myotis daubentonii; assembly: GCF_963259705.1. Taxonomy (NCBI): domain Eukaryota; kingdom Metazoa; phylum Chordata; class Mammalia; order Chiroptera; family Vespertilionidae; genus Myotis; species Myotis daubentonii. The sequence continues at coordinate 46,548,832 of NC_081845.1, read as the reverse complement.
TCCAGGAGCTGCTGAACTAGTTCGGAATACATCATTTGTGATATCAATCCCATGGCTAACTAAAACATTAAAGTTTGTAAATAAAGCTGGATGTACTCATTTGAAACATGAACATTATTTCCATTATAAGCTGGGAAGAGAAGCCTTGGCAGGGAGCCACCTCCTTTCCTGGCATTACTTTAGATGACCTTTAATGCACTTGATCAGGGTATGAGTCACTGTTTCTGAGAATTAGAGTTTTTGCAGAGTGGTCACCTTGTTGAAATGGAATTGAAGATGTAATTCCTTAGTCACACCTTTATGATCTCAGTGTCTGCTATAGAATTGATAGGAAAAAATTAAACAAAAATAAAATAATCCAAAATTTAATATATCAGGTGAAAAATATTTTCTGTTAAAACAAAGGGAAAATACTCTGTCATGACATACAAGATTAATTTTTGTAGTATCTATCCATACAGAATTTTCAGCTCTAAGTCTCTGTTCTAGCTTCTTGACTATGAGGTTAGGTATACGTCTGCTCATATTTGGTTATGAAAGTGTTATCCCTTATCTGTCTGTGTTGTTAACAGAATAAAGGAAGAGGAAGGGATGAAATGGAGGAGTTGATGAATATTTAATATTGCTTTTAATCATTCCTACCAAATAAACATTTCTCCTGTTGCTTTGCAAATGAGATTTTCCTATTATAGGAGCTTGCAGATGGTAATTTTTCTTTTCCCCAGTGAAACTATTGGGAATCTGGTAAATGATTTTGTAATCATTAATGAATTTTAATGATTGACACTTAATGTAAACAAAAATAATATTGAAATTTCTTTTCTTGGTGAAGTTATCAAAATATATATTGCAGCCAGAACCGGTATGGCTCAGTGGATAGAACATCGGCCTGCAGACTCAAGGGTCCCCGGTTCGATTCCAGTCAAGGGCATGTACCTTGGTTGCGGGCACATCCCCAGTGGGGGGCTTGCAGGAGGCAGCTGATCAATGTTTCTCTCTCATTGATGTTTCTGCCTCTCTATCCCTCTCCCTTCCTCTCTGTAAAAAATCAATAAAATATAAAATATATATATATTGCATCTTTTCCTAAAGTATTCACTTATTAAAGGTGTAATCTTTACATTTTGCGCTATAACTTGCATCATTCCTTATATATCCCATAACCACTTTAATTGCCATATTTTGTAGTTGTGGAAATAAGTAGCATCAAAAAGAAATACCAGTGATAGGACACAAGTCATAAATATAATTTTAGATTATAATTAGATTGGACATGTCAATGAGTTCATTGTGATCAGAGATAAGACTTTCTAAAAGACAGCCCACTCTAGTAGTACCTCTTTCACTAAATATAAGCAAAAATGAACTAAGTATGTCATAGCTGCTAAAACAATCAATATGGGAGGAGGGGGGTAAAACTATATAAAGTATTATTAAAAAAAAATAAGGCATTGTGTTATATTAAGCCAATAGCACATGTCCAGACCTAACTAGATTATTTTGTGGTCTGATCAACTCTCTTTAGGATCACTAGGGATGTCCTAATTCAGTGGTTCTCAACTTGTGGGTCACGACCCCTTTGGGGGTCGAATGACCCTTTCACAGGGGTCACCTAAGACCATCGAAAAACACATATATAATTACATATTGTTTTTGTGATTAATCACTATGCTTTAATTATGTTCAATTTGTAACAATGAAATTGGGGGTCACCACAACATGAGGAACTGTATTAAAGGGTCGTGGCATTAGGAAGGTTGAGAACCACTGTCCTAGTTGGATCTAGAGAATCAAAGGAAATTCTTGTAGTTGTCTATTTATTCTCATGATGACCAACTTTAATTCTTTACAATTCTTGTACTCCTTCATAAGTAGTTCTCCAATGTGAGAGTGAAGATTTCTTCAAATTGCAGTGCATTGGATTCCTTAGGGTCTCTAGAAAGTTGTTCAAATGAAACATTGATTTTGATGCTGTTTTGCTGTGTGTGTGTGTGTGTGTGTGTGTGTGTGTGTGTGTGTGTATTTAAAATGAATAACTATGCAAAGAAACTCTTGTCACTTTTATTTTTTATGGTTAATTTGTGTTTTATGGAATAAATGAGCTCTGCACATAGAAAGAAATACAGTGGAAGAAATATAACTTCTACATTTGTGCTGCCATGTCATTTGTGCTTCACAAATGATTATCACTTTAACATAAAAAATTTGGGTGCTAGTGGTAGTGGAGGTGGTTGGGAAGACAGAGTTTACATTAGTAAAATAAATATTACTTGCTACAAACATATCTGTCTCACAACAGAAATTTTAAATCATAGTAGCCACAACTTTTCCTAAAGAAGAGTATTTGAATTGAAATTCTACCACAAAGGAATGTAGACAGAATTTTGGGCTTAGTCCTATACTTTGAACTGAGTCATGCTAAACAGTACTTTCCTGTTTATTAGTATGGATTGAAATCTTTATCTGAGGCACTGTGCAAGGCAGATTGGTAAGAACAGGTAGAAGAATAATTTTACATCTTTTTCAATACCCATGTTCCTGTTAAATCTCCTGCAATTTTTCTCAATCTTCCAGATTCATTTTCCAGAAGTTTTCAGATGACTTTGATTAGAAGGCTTTAAAAAAAGCCGAGGCCTAGGTTTTCATCAGAAAATTACATTAACAGTTCTTCTGAAAGTGTTTATCTATAGAATTACCCAGGAGTTCATCTCCTAGTTCTACATTTTACCTCAATCAAGGAAAAGTCATCTTTTATGACATAAGCCAAAATCCATACACTCCAGAAAGGTGATGCCTAGCCATTTTGTGCTGTTACGAGGGATCTGAAATTTTATCTTTTCAACAGTTAAGAATTTGAGAAATACACAAGTTTTTCCTTCGTCCTATCTTATCTAATAAAAGAGAAACATGGTAATTAGCCGTACCTCCGCTGCCCTTCCCATTGGCTAATCAGGTCAATATACAAATTAACTGCCAGCCAAGATGGCGGCCGGCAGCCAGGCAGCTTGAAGCGAACATGAGGCTTGCTTGCTTCAGTGACGGAGGACTCCAATGTTCCCCGCCTGCCACTGCCGGCCTCTGAGCTTGCAGTTTGAAACATTGTTACAAATATAGAAGCTAAACAAAACCCCAGAAACCTGCTTTCAGCCAGCCAGGATCTCAGAGCTGGAGTTGAAACAGTGTTTCAATTATAGAACCCAAACAAACCAGATGCCTGCTTTCAGCAACCAAGACCTAAGAGCTGGTGCCAAGCCTCAGAGCTAAAGCTGGCCCAGAATAAAAAAAAACAAAAAAGAAAAAAAGGAGCAGTTGGGAGCTTCAGTCACCTGCCAGCCTGAAAACGGCCCTCAGCCCCTCACCCAGACTGGCCAGGCACCCCAGTGGGGACCCCTCCCCTGAAGGGTGTGTGACCAGCTGCAAACAGCCATCATCCCCTCATCCAGGCTGGCCAGGAACCCCAGTGGGGACCCCCACCCTGATCCAGGACACCCTTCAGGGCAAACCAGCCAGCCACTACTTATGCACCAGGTCTCTATCCTGTATAGTAAAAGGGTAATATGCCTCCCAGCACCGGATCAGCGGAGCCACGAGGCCTCCCAGCACTGGGATCAGTGTGACAGGGGGCAGCGCCCAAACCCCCTGATCGCCCTGTGGCTCTGTGTGTGACAGGGGGCGGGGCCACAACCTCCCTATCCGCCCTGCTCTGTTCATGACAGGGGAAGGCACCCCAACCCCCTGATCGGCCCTGCTCTGTGTGTTACAGGGTGCGGCGCCCCAACCCCCCCAACTCCCCCCCACGGGCCCTGCTCTGTGAGTGACGGGGTAGAGCCATAACCTCCCCATCGGCCCTGCCCTGAGTGTGACAGTGGCGGCGCCCCAACCCCCTGATCGGCCCTGCTCTGTGGGTAATAGAGGGCAGCGCCCGAACCCCACCCCCCCACGGACCCTGCTCTGTGTGTGACGGGGTAGAGCCATAACCTCCCCATTGGCCCTGCCCTGAGCTTGACAGGGTACGGAGCCCCAACCCCCTGATTGGCCCTGCTCTGCCTGTGATAGGGGGTGGCACCACAACCTCCCCATGGACCCTGCCTTGAGTGTGACAGGGGGCGGTGCCCTAACCCCCCAATCGGCCCTACCCTGAGCGTGACTGAGGGTGGTATCACAACCTCCTGATCCGCCCTGCTCTGTGCATGACAGGGGGCGGCGCCCAAACTCCCCAATCAGCCCTGCTCTGAGCCCGACCAGGGGCTCCACCTAGGGATTGGGCCTGCCCTCTGCCACCCGGGAGCAGGCCTAAGCCAGCAGGTCGTTATCTCCCGAGGGGTCCCAGACGGCGAGAGGGTACAGGCCAGGCTGAGGGACCACCCCTCCCCCCCGAGTGCACAAATTTTTGTGCCCCGGGCCTCTAGTTAATAATATTTGTAAAGGCACTTTAATAGAGGTTGAAGAGAAGCAACGCTTATTCTTTTAAATGTATTTTGTCAAACTCGAAGAGGGAGATAGAGTCCTGGTTCAAAGAGGGCAACAGGTAAATAGTTATTGTAAAAGAGATTTATTCCTAAACAAAACATTTTAATAATAGTATGAACTAATTGATATAGGAAGACTGCCTTTATAGCCATTTCTTTTGCTTATTTTTTTTAAACAGGTAGATAGTTTTAATGTAAAAACTGTAAATTTTATAGATAGAAATGGGTGCTGAAGAGCTAGCTTTAAAAAGATAGACTGTATATAGAGCAGTTTAAAGTTCAGAGGAAAAATGAGTGGAAGGTACATAATTTTTCCATATACTCTCTATCCCCCAACATATGCACAGCCTACCTCACTATCAAAATCTCCGATTGGAGTGGTACATTTGTTAAAATCAGTGGACCCACATAGACACATCATTATCACCCAAGTTGGTAGTTGACATTAGAGTTTACTCCTGATGTTTTATGTTTCAATGGGATTTAAAAAATGTGCAGTGAAATGTATCCACTATTATAAAATCGTGTAGAGCAGTTTCATTCCCATAATATTCTATCTGTTGTACGTATTCATCCCTCCCTGACCCCTAACCACTGGAAACTGCTAATCCTTTTACTATCTTCATAGTTTAGCATCTTCCAGAATGCCATATAGCTGGAATCCTAAAGTATGTAGCCTTTTTTAGGTTGACTTCTTTAAGTTAATAATATGTATTCAAGTTTTCTCCATCCTTCTTAATGGCTCAATAGCTCACTTACTTTGAACACTGAACAGCATTCTACTGTCTGGATGTACCATGATCTCTCCAGCACTTATAATTACTTGTCTTGTAATAACTTGTCTTGTAATAACAACTTATAATAGCAATTTGTAAATTAAGGTTTAGGTTTTTCTATCCTGATACTGTGTCCTGCAAAGGTTTTCTGCTAATGGGTTTCTGCTACAGTAAGCTGTGATTCTCACTATTCATCTGTCTCTTCAATTTGGGGGGCAGCAGTTTGCTCTGTGACCTTACCTCTCTGACGCAACTAAGAAGGGTTCTTCATTTTTAAGTTTAGTCAGATCTTTATTTGTTGTTAGGACAAAGAGATGACTTCCAAGTTGCATGATGGACTAGAAACTAGAATTTTAGCTAGCTTTTTATTTTATCTTTTATTATTTTCTTAAATATATTTTTACTGATTTCAGAGAGGAAGGGAGGGGAGAGAGAAAGAGAGAGACATCAATGATAAGAGAGAATCATTGATTGGCTGCCTCCTGCACACCCCACAAGGGAGGGGGTATCGAGCCCACAATCCAGGCATGTGCCCTGACAAGGAATCAAACCATGACCTCCTGGTTGATAGGTCAATGGTCAATCACTAAGCCACGCTGGCCAGGCTCAGCTAATTTTTTAAATCTAATTTTGTTACCTCTTAAAATTGGATTAAAGTGTAAGAGTATTTTTGAACTATAAGTGATAATATTCTATTTTATTTTACAATTCCCTAAAGAAAGTAATCCCTTATAAATACATCATCCTGTTTGATGTGCTAATTTCATTTTGTATTTTTCTTAATCCTGCCTTTTAAAAAGTTACTTGAGATTAATGAGAACAACTAAAGTGGTGATGACTAGCAAGAGGCTTTGATGGGCATAGTGATAAAATCATCACTCTTTTTAGAGATAATTTTTGTGTGTGTGAGTGTGTGTAGGAGGAAATTTCTTTTATGAAAATTTCTACTAACAGGTAACACGTTTTCCATTCTTTCATCATTTATTAAAGTATGTAGTATTACATTGGTTAATTCCATAAATCTTCAGGAATTTATATTCATTTTTGGCCATATATTTTTAATGGACCACTATTTAGTCTAATGTTCTTTAATCCAATGAGGTCTATATACCTTGTGAAGATGTGTTCTACTAATGACACTCAGGAAGTGAAAGATGTGACATGTTTGGATAATTTGGGTAATTTTTTCACTCTACATAGGCTTCCTGGATAAGCCATTTCTCAGAAATACTACAGTTTCAAGGCCAAAAGCATGTTTTTAAGGAAGCAGACCTTTACTAACCATCTCATGGCTCAGTTTCCTCAAATATCACTAAGAGGTATAAAGAAAGCACTTATGATGATGATATAAAATCATATTTGTGTTTGAAACAGTAAAAGGCACTTAGTAAGTGCTTAATGGATATCAATGATTAATAATCGCAATAGTATGGTAATGGCCAAGTTGGTAAAAAGTCAGTGGCAAAACATTGTGGATTAACCTGATGTCTTGGGCATAAAATGGAGCTCCTATGTAATTGATTTATTCAGCAAATATTTATTATGTGTCAAACACTGTATTCCATGCTGGGGTAATAAATAACTGTGATATGATTTGATTGTTTTAAAAGAGACACATAAAATCTACTCTGGGAGCACTGTGCGGGGATTAATTAATTCTGCGTAGGAGAGTCACAGACAGCTTTACAGAGGGAAAGGCAGTGGAATTAGGTCTCTAGAGATGTGCATGGTTAGCTAAGGAAAGAAGGAAGAGAAGCTAAAAGGAGACTTTCCAGAGAGATGGCACAGTGTGAAGAAGAGAATGAGGCATGAAAGTACCTGGTGTGTTAAGGAAATAATGGATAGATAGTTTATCCGACTGGTTGACAGAGCATAGAGGGGAATGCTAAGCAATGAGTCTGGAAAAACCAGTTGAGGACACATTATGAAGGAGTTTTATGCCTTGCCAAAGACATTAAATTTTTTGTTTGTTTTTGTTTTTTTTGTTCATCTTCACCCAAGGATCCGCCCCCCCCCCCCCCCCCCGCCATTGATTTTTAGAGAAGGTGGAAAGGAGTGGGAAGGGGAAGAGAGAGAAAGAGGAGAGATAGAAACATCCATCAACGTGAGAGAGACACATTGATTGGTTGCCTCCCCCACACACCCTAACCAGGGTGGGCCTGGGGTCAAACCTGCAACCCAGGTACGTGCCTTTGACAGGGAATTGAACCCGAGACTCTGGTGAAACCACTGAGTCATGCCAGTCAAGGGCAAGGACTTTAAATTTATACTGAAGACAATAGGAAGCTAATTGAGAGTCTCACATGTATTGTTCTACTGCTCATTAGCTTACTTATTCCTTCAGCAAGTATTTATTGAACAGTTACTTAATGCTGATCCCATCTAGGCACTGGGAATTGAGCAGTAAACAAAGACAAAATAAAATGCTTGGCCCTCATAGACTTTACAAGCTAGTGTGGAGTAGCAGACAATAAGCAAAAATAAAATACACAGGTATAGATGATAATACATGCTAACGTGAATAAATCAGAGAAGAGAGGCAGTGTTGAAGGAGAAGCTGCATTTTTAGACATTGTGGCCGGTGTATGGTAAAAAGGTAAGGTGTGAGTCAAACCTGAAGGAGGAAGTAAATGACCCCTGTGGATATCTGGAGAGCACAGCAGGTGGAAAGGTAGAAGTGTGCCTGATATGGTCACAGAGCATCAAGGAGGCCAGTATTGCTGGAGCGGAAAAGTCAGGCAGAAAGATGATAGAGGAGTGAGGTAGGAATGAAGATCACAAAGTACTGTATGGGCCAATTTTAGGATTGTATTTTAGTCTGAGCAGAGAATGACATAATCTGATTTCTGTTTCAAAAAAGATCACGGTGAATGCCTTGCAGAGAATACGCAATGATATGGGGAGGTGAAGGGTAGGCGTAGTTAGGAGACTGATGAAATAAAAGGCAAGAAAGGACAATGGCTTGGAGCAGAATGACAGTGGTAGAGATGATAGAGAAAATCTTCTAGAAATATTTTAGCGTAAGAGCCAATGGGATGTCCTTATGTGAGGTATTAGAGAAAGTGTCCATGTTGGCTCAAAGGTGTCCAGTCACTCTGGCCTTGCATTTCTGCCCGTGCTGCTGCTTCCTGCAGGCACACAGGCTTCATCCGCTTATTGTCTCCCTTTAGTTTCTACCGCTGCTTTTCCAGTTTTATCATTTAATTTTTTCTCTGGGAAAGACACAGGATTCCTGGTCCTTTACTGCCTTAAAGAAAACTTTGGGCGTTTTACTGTAAAGTAGTATGTACAAACAGGCTACGTATAATATATATGAAAACAGAGATGTTATGCAGTTCACAAATTGCTTACAGTAACCATACATAGTAAACTGTATTTCATTTTCTCTGAGAAGGTAAATGAAGGTGAATTAAGAATTCTCTACTGTTTTCCCCTGAAGAGAGATTCTGCTTTCCCTCTCCTTGCTGAAGGTCAGATAGCCTGTCTCCAGAAGATAAGTTTTTCTCTGCTGATGAGGATACCATCCTGGTAGAATAATAGCTACTCCTCTATTTACTCAGAGCGTGTTCATCTCCGTGGACTTCTACTGGGTAACACCCATGTGTAGATACAAGTTTTACGTCTCCTGCTGCTTAAACAATCTTGGGAGACCCTCCTTAGGAAAATGGGTATGAGATTTTTAGAGCCCTTTTCAGAGAATTGGGAGACACCTGTATAAATGAGAATTAAAGTTACATTTTATTAACCACAGAATAAACCTGACTTTAGTGATACCCTTTCACCAACTCTCCATTTCACCCAAGAGTAATGTTAAGTCTGATAACTTCTTCTTCAGGCAGGAGAGTTCTCTGATCTGATCTGGTCTATGATTTAGAAAGAAATTGTCACATGTAAGGGTGTTTTGCTACTTGAAGCTATACATCAGGATGATTCTTGAAAATTATTTCACTATCATTCTTCCATTTTTAAAAATGTTTTTCTTGATTTCAGAGAGAGGAAGGGAGAGGGAGAGAAAGATAAAAACATCAATGAGAAAGAATCACTGATTGGCTGCCTCCTGCATGCTCCACACTGGGGATCCAGCCTATAACCCAGGCAGGTGCCCTGACCTGGAATTCAGTCATGACCTCCTGGTTCATAGGTCGTTGCTCAACCACGGAGCAATACCAGCTTGACAATTCTCCCTTTCTTAAGTAAGCATCCTCTGACATGGAATTTTCTCTAGAAGTTTAACTTTCTACGTAATGACAATTATTTTTACATACTCTTTTCAAATGAAAAACTGACATGCTCTTCAGTTTTGACATGCTTTTCAACTCTTAAACTTTCTAATGTTTAAACTTATTAAACAGCCCTATATAGAGAGACTATCCTTAAAGCAAAACACTGTATGAGAAACTACATTTTCCTTTCAGTGGACCCTCCCATGTTTGTTTTGTTTTCTTTTCCTAGCAAACAGTTGCAAACCTTTCACAGCACAGGAAATAATATGGGGCAGGTGAGTATCTCTGGAGCACCAGATAACGAGATAAGTTCCTGCCTCCTATGAAGCCATGCCTCTCGGGGGTGGCTGCAGACTTTTGTGGTTTTCATCAAGAAATGCTGCTGAGGCTCTTCATCTGTATGCACTACTGAAAAATATTTTTAACATTGATTTTCTTCTGGCATTGATCTACCACCTGACGCCATCAATAATGAGGTTTGTTGGTTGATTTCTTAGGCTGTCTGGAATTTTTTTTTTTTCCTTTTATTGCTGGCAGAAGAGACACAGGTAGTGAGGCAGGAATAAAGGTTGATAACTTGAACTTGGGAATTTTCAGCCAACACATAGACTTCTTCCTCTCCATATAGTTCACCTATCACCTTATTACTTTGATAGGAAGTCTTCCATGGTTGTCCTCCTGAGTATTGCTATTTGTCAGTTTGGTATGCATTGAAATGCAAATTAAATGGGGCAATTATCTGTGGTAAAGAGTTTTCTTGATGCTGGAAGAATGCTTTTTCTTTTGCTTCCCTTAAAATTCTGAAGGCCTCTAAAAAGCTAATTTAACTCACATACTTAGTGAGAAACCAATTCTATAAACTATGTCACTTTCATTTATTGAAGTTAGCCCATGTTTGGGTCTAAAGGGAGAGTTTTTTGAAACACATGTCTATTTCACTGTGGCAGAATGCTTCCCTTTGCAAAGCAATAATATGGGAAGGAAAGTAAAAAGTGGATAGTCAGCATTCCCACATCCCTTGTAAAATAAAATGAAAATGCAGATACCCTCTGTCAAGGTCCTGCTCTTGGACCAAATTATATGCCGAAATTTCACAAAGCACGTTCTGGGAGATACAGATTCATTATTATGCATGAACTTAACTAAATATTGATCACTCTGAGTGGAACAGATGGAAACAGCCATTTTTCTGGATTCCAGATATTGAATTATGAGAGGTCAGGGGAAAAATTCCCATTGATAGGTCAAGGCCAAATAGTTTAAGAAACTATGTGATTTTGTGTATGATATATCTGTCTGAAAAAATATTTTTTGTCTCCGTGCACTTTTTAATATTTCTAATTATAATAGATGAATTTTATTGAAAACAGAGGTTAGACAAAAATTTCTAGTATTTTATCCTTTTATTATGAATGCACATAACAATCAATTTCAGTTAATTATGTGTCTATATCAAAAGATTTTTCACTCATCCTGTCTTTTAATTAGTTATAAACTTAACATTTGTTTCAACTGTGTACATCTATAAGACTCGGGCAATTTCATATGTAGCATACCTTCTCATTACCCTTGTGAAAGATGCCTTCTGAAATTTCACCGTGCACCAACTGAACAACTCTATCCTGATGGCAGAATTGAATAGTCACTGGTATTTAAATACTTGAATTCATTAAACCTGCTAGATTATTCTCTAGACCAGTATTTGCCCTCCTGATAACACTTAGTACTATCCTCCTTTCTAGTTTTTGGGAGCATTTAATGTTACCTTTCTGGCCTTTGCCATTCATGTTAGCCTGTGCTATAAGTGGTCTTCTCTTATTTGATGTGGCGAGCTGGCATGGCCATGGCATACTCAGCCCCACATTGGGTGCCTTATGTGCCACGCCAGCTCAGCCAGGTTCGGTGAGCCCGAGTGGGGCAGTGAAGGATTGAGAAAAGACAGACAAGAGAATGAAAGCTGGGTCTCTGCGGGATGCGGCCCTTTCTGATGGAGGCAGCACCGCAGCCTGTAAGCCGAGTTTTTATTTTATAGCCACATTCCATGAGGCAAAGTAAGGGCATGGTCAAGATGTTTACAGCTTTCTCCTGGGTTTCGATCCCACTCAATTACATGCACCTGAACTCGGTCAAGCCCACATCACTCAGACACATGGGGCCACATGGTCAGACCATAGGTTCAAGCTTACAACTACAGCTGTTGGCTATAATTGTGCTGGGAATGCTCTGCCCTCCAAGCTGGGACTTGCACGTGGCCATGAAAGGACTGTGCCCGCTCATTAGTCTGAGGCTTGAACCTGTCCAAACACTGTAGCTGCTCTCCACAATTTGAAGTTACTGGCATTCTCTGATGCTACAACCTAAATAAACACTTTTTATCTTTTTCAGAGTTTTCATAATAGGTTCCAGGATCCACCACCATCCCTGTCCCTTCTGAGACATCCCTTGGGTTGGGTTTAGAAGAGAAACACTGAGCTAATGAACTAATATGGGGACAAGGCAATGTTTTGGAAACATGCATTGTCCAGTGTGTGCACACGTGTGTGTATATACACAAATATTTAGTTTGATTCTGCTTGAGTGATCTTATTTTTTATTCAAGCTGGGATTTTGCCTCCACCTCTGTTCTATTCCAATAGCAGTCACCTGCTTTGAGTGTTCTGAAAATCTTACCCCTTCTTCTGCCTCCCCTTACATCAGTGGTTCTCAACCTTCTGGCCCTTTAAATACAGTTCCTCATGTTGTGACCCAACCATAAAATTGTTTTTGTTGCTACTTTATAACTGTCATGTTGCTACTGTTATGAATCGTAATGTAAATATCTGCTATGCAGGATGGTCTTAGGTGACCCCTGTGGAAGGGTCGTTCCACCGCCAAAGGGGTTGCGACCCACAGGTTGAGAACCACTGCCTTACATGGTGTTATTTTCTTTCTGCCTAGGTATTTGGGTCTCAGGTCCAACTGCTGGGATACAACAAGCAGCAGCGATCCCATAAGTGAGAATAAACATGGGGCCAGTGGGTTTGGCAAGTGGTCATCCCTCTCACGGTAACAGGGAAAGCTCCTCTCCTCCCTACGTCTGTAAAGGCTAAGGCTCTCCTGGCCGCAGTTGCGGCAACTATTTAGTGTTCCTGGTCAGCATCCTCCCAGCTGCATGGGGGCCGGTTTGTTTAGGTGGTTCTTGCAGGAATGCTCATAAAGGATGCCCTGCCCATTCTTCCACAGGTTTGGAGCTTGCCAAAGGCCAGACAGTAGTTGGAGGAAAGACAGTTTAAGAGGGAAGGGTCTAATGTTGAAAGAATTTTTTTAAAATATATATTTTATTGATTTTTTACAGAGAGGAAGGGAGAGGGACAGAGAGTTAGAAACATCGATGAGAGAGAAGCATTGATCAGCTGCCTCCTGCACACTCCCTACTGGAGATGTGCCTGCAACCAAGGTACATGCCCTTGACCAGAATCGAACCTGGGACCCTTCAGTCCCAGGCTGATGCTCTATCTATCCAGTGAGCCAAACCAGCTAGGGCTAATGTTGAAAGAATTTAAAAAAAATTTAAAAAAAAGCTAACAGAACTGAAAAAATATCTTTGAAATTTAACATTTTAGAAGTGATTCATGCTTTTTCCTTCCATGGTAATGTCATCAGATTTCAGAAAAAAAAAAGCAAGGAACAAGGATGAGGCTATAGAAATTGCTAATAAAAACTGTTCTTCCTGTGGAATTTCTGATAAAAATGATATACAAATATAAAAAAATGCAGATAGCTAGAGGTAGACACAGGGTCAGGGTCAAGAGATATTTTTAATTTCATTGATGGGGACCTTGAATGTGTTTATAAAGATGGAGTGAGGAGAGAGAGAGCATTTGGGAATGCAGGGGAGAGAGGGAGTGCCAAGGACATGTAGTTCTGGAGTTAGTGGGGGGTAATCATAATAACTAAGGTGAAATAATTGATTTGGAATAGAATAAAGGACACTTCTGAGACAATTGGAAGCAAGGTCACAGTGAGTAAAACTGTAGAGAAATTTGTAGATATGCGGGCAAGAAATTGAGGATATAATGGACAATCTGTTTTCTCAGTAAAGTATAAAGCAGGATCATTGGCCAAAAAAATGAAGGTTTGCAATGGGCAAATCAGTGCTCTGCTGGCACAGGCTAGAAGGAGCTAACTGCTAAATTGCAGGAATTTTGCAAGTCATTGTTAGGCAAGGTCATTATTACAATATAAATTTACAGTTAAATTATATTAAAACTAAGGCAATAAATACTCAACATTCTTCGCTTCCTAACTATTTTACTAAACTTAATATCTCTGCTCTTTAGGTTATTTTTATCTATTCTTCCTAAGAACAGAAACAATGTTGGATCTGGGGGAAATACCCAGAAAGGTGTGCGACTTCCTCACTGTGTTTTTAGTGATGTCACATTGGTACCTTGATATGGGCCACAGTGGGAGTATTTGCAGTTTGAAAATTAGGGCTTATTTTGTTTTGTTTGTCAAAGAGCTGTGTTGATTGAACATACCCTTGCACACCATTAGGAAACACTTTTGAGGAAAACAGTGAGTATTTTGAATGGGTACTCTGAGGAAGAGGAAGCAGCTGGTTACTGACTGATAAACAAAAGCCAAAGCCTCCTGGGCAGGGTTGAAGTTAGAAAATATGTCTGTAAAGGCCATGTATCTCACAAGCAACCCACGTTTGGGAGCAGCAGAAGTGTTGGGTTTTATTCCTTGGAGGCAGGGCCTGGAGTAGAGGCGTGAGAGTGGTTGGACGGGAACACCATGAGGTTCCAGCCGGTGGTGCAGAGGAGCGAATCCCAGAGGAAGCTGAGGGACCGGGAGAGAGGGTGTCAGTGTGGAACCAGAAACAAGGTGGAGATGAAATGCTGCAGACAGAATGTAATAAGGCTGCAGAATTGTAATTAGAGTGGGCGCGTAGAGATTATTTTCTCGGACAGAGCCATTCCCATACATTGGGTATGACGGTGCTTATGAGATTGTGCAGATTGCCAAGACTGTAGATATAGTGGGATTCAAAGAAGAGTCATAAGTTTGGATTGTTGAAGAGTTGATCGTATGGGCTAAGGATGCCAGGGCCAGTAGCAGGTATTGGGGTGAAGAACTAAAAATGATATAGGACTGTGAGTAGAGAAATGAGGGTGATGGGGGTGTTGGAGTAGAGGTCAGCACTGAGCTGGATCAAATAGCTCTGCCTCTCCTGTGTTCAAAAAAATCATTCAGTGAGAGTGGCTTCTGTGGAAAGAGGCAGGTGGGGCTATTTTACCAGACACGGTCACCCTTAGGCAATAGCTGCACTGGATATAGACATTGTTTTAGTGTGTGTAAGGAAATAATGTTTTAATATAAAAACATTTAATGAAGCATATTATGAAATATAATTTGCTTAATATCCTATAGCATTTCTTATGAAATGGATATGCAGTTGTGCTAGAGTGTTGGGAACAGTAGCAAGGATGTCTTGTTAAAAAATTAATTTTTCTGACCCTATTGTTTTCTACCTCTTCTAGCCACTGCAGAGGGACTTTTTTTTCTTTTCTTTTCTTTTGCATGTTAATAAACAACTAAACAATTAAGGCAATACTCTGCTTACTTTTCTTTCTCAGATTCTTAAGCATTTTCAATGATATTGCATCATATTCCCCAGCATCACTGTGGTGTTTGTTATGTTTTTCTCTGTTTACTATTCCCTCTAGGTGTCATTTACCTCCTCCACTTTTCAGTAAGGGAATCATATTGAGCTCTGCAAAACATTAGCTCTCAGTATTGTCTCCCGTTGTTTTTATATAAGATATATATAAAAATCATTTTATTCTTTAGTGTTACGTCCTCTTATAGCAGTTTTAGCCATTATTTTTCACCAATGTTTTGGAAGTAGACACTTAGCTCATATTTGTTAATGATATACTCTTCAAAATGTGGGTGACATCATTGAACATGTGTATTTGTAATAAATTTTCAAAATCTTCTGTGTAAATCTCTTGTTTGGTGCTACTAACAAAGAATCAAAACTTGGAAGTATAACAACAGATTATTCTTTCGCTACATTTTCTCATTCATTATAAATACAGCCATAGTTTTAACAAGGGCCAATGGGTTAACCCAAAAGATTGATCTGGGACCCTTTGATAGGTCAGTGCATGGATATCAAAGACATCTATCCTTCAAATCTCATTAGCAGAGAGTGTCTTACACAAGGCTATGTGAAGATGGAGAAAAGCATCTGTGTGTGTGTGTGTGTGTGTGTGTGTGTGTGTGTGTGTGTGTGTGAATTTACAGAAAATAATCTTCAGGTAGTGAATCATTAATCATGCCTATTTCTTTGTAAGTTAGTTTATTCTTTTGTCATTACTATCTGAAAATGGTGGGAGTTTGATAAGCCATCAGCAAGAAGAAAATAGTCATTTTAAAGTCCAGGCCAAGTCTAGGTGAATAGTTTGGGAAACTTGAGTATCAATAAAGTTCCAGGTGCTTGAAGAGTGAAGAATTGTTTCCATAATGGTGGGAAGCACTTTGAAAAATATCAGTAATATTGGGGTCCCACAGTAATGAGTTTCAACTTGGCTTTGCCTTAGTCTATGATCTTTGGCAAGCTATTTACCATTTCTAAATCTCAGATAGGATCTATAATTTGGAGGTAATAATATCTGTCTCAACTGTTTTGGAATGGATTATATGAGGTATTTTACTAAAATGCCTTGCAGTGTACCTGGCACAGATATGAGTTCCTATGTCTCTACATCCTTAAAAGTAAAAAAAATTGCTTTGTAATGACCTATCAAGATACTGAGAAGTTGCAGTATCTATAGCTGTAATTTCTAAAATTTGAATTAGATTTCCAATATTCTGCCAAATTAAACTTGAAATGAAGTAAGTGGTTAATGTTTACAATTCAGATTTCTTAAAAGTGCATGTAATGTTTAAGAAATACTTACGAGAAAATAATAAATTTTAGTGAAAAAGAAAAATGGAAGAAATGGCATTTTTCTAATATCCTAGGTATAACAGTCATCATAGCTGAATTGGTAATGCATTTTTTTATGAAAGATTTGCTGCTTTATTCTTACCTCTGGGAAAATATTCTATTAATCTTCACCAAATGACTAAAAATAGGTTTTTATTTTTTTTAATCTTGGATTCTTAATTGTAAAACATTTCATTGCCTCAAGATTATCACTTTTAATCTTAATAACCTAATAACTATTATTGATCTTATTAAAATATCTTACTTTCTTCTCCAGTATTATTTTCTGCCAGATTAAAATCTTAATGGGACATAAAAAAATATTTTCTTCCCTTGTTTCAAAGACCTGCTAAGATAATCATCAGATACTGTTGGCCAGTTTATTTAATGTTATTGGAGATGATTTATTATACATGTTATATTTCCTCTTTTGTCTGTTCTTCCTATCAAATAATACTTTGAAATTAAAAATGTTACTGGAATTTACACATAATTGATGACACAGTAACACTACTTAAGAAGCAGAGAAAAATATGTACATTGTTTCCAGTAAATAAATCTTAATTGAAATTTTGGTTTCATATCTATTTTTTTTGGTCTAAAACAGGAAAATTAATTACAATGTTTTATAGGAAAATTTACTTCATTCTCTGCATAACTAAACTGGCCATTTTACAAAACAGACCTATTTGTTTTCTACGTCTTACACTGACGATTACAAAATGACATGAATTCTTTGTGGATTTATTTAAAATACATAATATGTGGTGAGCCTCTACTGTCAAGATTAACTGAGTGTAATTGGGGTGTGTCTATAAATGTATATTTTTTTTTAAAGAGAAAAATACCAATTTTCCCAAGTAAAAACAACAAAAAAAGGCAATTGGCTGAAATTTCTTATAAGTCTATGAGGGATCACATTTCAGCTTTGCTTAAAGACTATTTGTTTCTGTTTATGGTGTTTAGAATGTCAAAGCTCCTTTAACAGAAAACAGTCTTTTACAAAAGTATCTAATCCAATCCTAGTGTTGGTTGCTAGGAGAATATTTGATGCAAATTAATCAGTAAACATCAAGCAGCCAGCTACCTGAGGAGAAGGGGAGTGGGAGAGATTCATAAGCTGGCCAGCAGGGAAACTGCTGATGGGGAAATGACTGTCAAGGGTTTTTATGCACACTAGCTACTGGCATCACACTGTGATATGTGTGTGTGTTTTTCCCCTCTATCATTTTTGTAGGTAAGGAGGGGAAAGAAAGCAGGAAAAATTGGAAAGATAAATGGAGTCTTTCCAGTTAAGGTGAGCTTGATATTTTCTGTTGAACTTGGGCAAATCAGCAAGGGTTAGATTAATTAATGATTAAGAATAAATGAAGATTAGTGAGAATGGTGTAGAGTACCTAATCCTACCTAGATATTTGTATTTAAATTTTACTTTGCATTATATCCTATTTGAAAATAATATTTCTATAAACTACAACCACAAAACAGTTTGTGTTACCCTAAAATTTTGTCTGGGACAAAATTCTAGAATATTTTAGAAGAATTATGGACAAACATCTAGCTGTTTTTAAATGAATATTATGTTTTTAAAATATCAACAAAATAAGAATTTTTTAAAAAATTTCATTGGAATTTTTGTGTGTTCCACAGATTTAGGTCACTGTTTGACATTCATATCTGTGGATACAAAGTATCAGTCCATTAGAGCTGAAACAGGTTAGATACAAGGAAACAGTCACTCTAGTTTGCAGTACCTGGATTAATTTATAACCTTAAGTTCTTTTAAAAAAAACAACAACTTGTTATTTGTTTTTTCTTATGGAAGAGAACTATAATGAATTTGTAATGAATTTATGAGAACATAGGTGCTTTATATTTAGAAATGAATATCTATGCAAATATATAAGCACAGAAATATCACACAAAATTACAAAGTAAGTAAGAATAAAAAATATATTCATTAGTTGCACAAAAACGCATTCAAATATTTTTTAAACAGGAAAAAATTTGGTATGATTAGAGGGTTTATTAATTTTTGTACTGAAAATAAATATTTTTGACTTTTCTATTATAAGAAAGTTTATTTATACAGCTTCTTTATAAAATGATTTCCACATACACACTAAAGTCATACCATGTATTTTAATCATAATCCAACATTAAAATTCATAATTCTCCTCAGAATTTTGCCATACATGATGCTAATCTAAGTTCTAGGATGTTGACTAAGATCATTTATTTTCTCCTTTGTATAAAATTACTATGTGTCCAATAAGTTTAACTTGCTGCTCCATTTTTAAAATATCTGCTAATAATTTATATAGAACATTATCTTATTTCCTTTGTTCAGTCTTTCTCTGTAGGGCTCAGGAGAACTAAATCTACCAATGTAGAGAACACCAAAAATATATATAATTAATATGGTTGCTAGAGACTATGAACCTTAAAGTGAGATATTGGAACCCTGATCTAAAAGAGATTAACTTCTGCTTTCAGAGTTAAAATTAAAACAAACATAAGAAGCAAAGTGAAGAGGATACATTTTGGTAAGGATCATGTTCTATAGAAGTTTGTAAACAAAAGTATTTGAAAGCTTCTATAGGCACCAGAGTAGACTCCAGAGAGAAGAGGGAACTTGCATGGAAGCTGAAAAATGAGGAGGAATTAGAGGCAGCTGCAGAGCCTTAGAGTTACAATAGTTTCAAAATTAAGTGTTGAATTAGCAACTGATATCAACTTATTTGCCTTTGCAAATGATTATTTTTGCAAATGATATTGAATGTATTCATTTTTTATATAATCACATAGCATACACTCTCATAGAATTCTGCAAAAAAATTACCTAGTTAATAAAAAAACAATTATGATATGTTCAAAATACATTAATTTTATATGTAGCAAAATCTAGGGTAATGAAAGTGCTGTCTACAGAGAAAAAACAGTTTGGAACAAAAGCTAATTTAATTAAGGGTATTTTTATAGCCCTTTATTGAATAGCTACCTGAATTAATTTTTTTCCAAAATAAACAAAGTTATTACTTTTGTTTCAAAACACATGTATGAAAAGATACAGAAATTGAAAAAGCATAATATCTAACAAAAATATTAAGTAAGAATATTGAACTAAAATTCTCTGATACCAACATGAATCTCTTGAATATATAGTGAATCTACATATACAATGTAAGTGGACCATTGATTTTAATCTTTTTCAAAGGGAAATCTAGATCACCATAATGCTTTAAATTCTCTTATACTTGATCAGTGAAACAGATCCATATTGAGTGGTTATGATTTGGCTATAGTGATAATTACTTATATGAAAATTGTCCATCTGAATGTTTGTAATCTATACTAATAAAAAGGTAATATGCTATTTAGACCAGGTCGACTAGCCATCTTCCGGATGTCCAACTTCCTTCCGGACAAAGCCATGGTGGTGGGGGCCAAGGCAGAGGCTGTTAGGGGCAATCAGGCTGGCAGGGGAGGGCAGTTGGGGGCGAGATCAGGCCAGCAGGGGAGCAAGTTATGTGTTGATCAGGCTGGCAGGGGTGTGGTTAGGGGGTGATCAGGCTGGCAGGCAGAAGTGGTTAGGGGCAATCAGGCAGGCAGGCAGGTGAGCAGTTGGGAGCCAGCACTCCCGGATTGTGAGAGGGATCCCAGATTGGAGAGGGTGCAGGCCGGGCTGAGGGACATATCCCCCACCCCCAAGTGTGCACGAATTTCATGCATCAGGCCTCTAGTGACCATATAAAGCCCATCTTGATTTTAGTGCACATTTCTCTTTCAATTGCTAGTTTGCCTCACAAGGCTACCTCAGCCTCTCTAAATCCAAACTCCCCTATTCTAACTTACTCAGGTGTATCACACAGTGGTTAGTGATATAACATTTACTCAGGTATATAAGACAGCAGGCATGACCCTCATCTTTGAGAGCCATTTGACCTCAAATTTCTATTAGTAGTGCTCTGCACTACTTCTGTCTTTATTCCTAATTTCAAGCATGTGGTGGTTAATTTTGTATGTCAATTTGATTGGGTCAAGAGGGGCCCAGACATTTGGTCAAACATTATTCTGGGCATGTCTGTGAGGGTGTTTCTGGACAAGATTAGCAACTGAATTAGCAGATTGAGTAAAGCAGATTTCCCTCCCTAGTGTGGGTGGGCCCCCTCCAATCAGGGGGAAGCCTGAATAGAACAGAAAGGTTGATCCTCCCAGAAGTAAAAGGGCACTCATCCTGTCTGGCTGCCTTCAAACTGACACTAGTGTTTTCCTGCCTTTGGACTCAAACTGAAACTTAATCACAAGTATGACTCAAGTCTTTTTTGTGCCTAAATGATTCCCTGGCAGTACCTCAGGGAGTTGGGGCCACATTAACTCAAAACTGCCAGGGCATTTTGTGTCACAATTGGGTGGGCTCCACTCATGCTTTTAGTCCACACTGAATGTAATACTTGAAAAAATAGTGTTCTCTTGAGTGCTGCAGGTGATGTGTATAATAAGCCCACGTAGTCAAGAAAGCACCACCAGACATGTTCTGTAGATACACCGTGGTGCCTGCTGCCTGGGGAGGCTCTGAACTCTCCATTGTCCTTCCCAGGAGGAAAGCACTGCTACTCGGTCCCTTCAGAGCTCTTATCTTCCTCCAGGTCTGACTCCTGGGAAACCATGGAAGCACCCATGGTAGTCTGGCCCAGGGTGTGGTTGGCAGTGCAATGCCACTTTATTATGCCCTTTTAGCATTTTGATCATATGTATAAATATGATGTTAACAGGCTTAAAATTGGAAGGGATGCATATGCTTTCATGAATGAACATTCTTGAAAAAGGAGACACTGTATTTGAGAAATTCATGCAAACAAACAAGTATAGTTCTCTATGGTTTTCAGATTTCAGAGGTCAAATTTTCTTATGCACTTAAGGTAAAAGGACTAAATTAGGTTGCCTATGAGAGCTACTTACTCCTGAAAGCTACTTTTAGAGGATTTAAAATTTCAGATGTTTTTTGCAGAAACAACTGAGTTTTCTGAGAGCTTCTTCAGCTTCATATTATGTGACTAGAGTGCACTTGAAAAACACCCTGAATAGACTCTCTGGTGTATGGGTATAGTTTTTTTTTTTTTTTTGAGATATATATATATATATATATCACCTTGTATACATCTGGTGGGAAACCAAAAATATACTCTTTTTAAGTATGTCATTCAAATTTGATAAAAGTACACAAAGAGATTGGTCTCCAGATGGCATTAACATACATAACACTTTGTTGCATACCTAGTCCCATGCCCACATTAAAGTAATAGAACCAAAGTAGCAGATCACCAAGGGAATTTAATGCATAAACTGTCCCTTGTTAACTTCAAATCTAGGTTAAGATTCTGTCATGTCCTGAAAGGTCCCAGATACAAAGTCCAGTTTAATGACTGAATTTTTCTGAAGGCCCTGTTAATTCAACAACAACAACAACAACAACAAAATATATTTATAGGATGCATTAGACAACTGTATGCACTTGGTAACAATTTCTGTGAGTATATGAGCATTTCAGTTCCTATTTCAATTTAAACAATTGATCATTTAACAAATTATATTGTTCACAGTGGATTCTATACATTATATGCAGATCTAAACTGAAAGTGTCTCAAGGGAAAGAGTGAGCCATAGAGGCAGAACCCCTAGGGTGTTTTAGGTGGGTAACAGGAGTGATAGTCACTGTCGCCTCCTCTGATCTCAGTGGTATCAGTACATCCTGGCTGATTATTGGTTCTGGCATTGGTGGAAGTAATGGAGGTAACTAATCCTAATGAAGCTGGAGAGCCTCAGGGAGTGGAAAGAAACCTGATGAGTGGGAAGGATACAACAAGTAGACAATATTAAGTCAAGACCAGCTAATTTTTTGCCAAGGCATTTGTTATGGCTAAGGTGGACTCAAAAGCACCAATATAGGGATAAAAACAAAATAAAAAACAAACAGAAAAGAACAAGGTAATAAAAGATAAAACATATGTGAAATTTAAGTGCAATATAAGTTAAGAAAGGAGGAGGGGCGCCAATCATATTTCCAATTTCCAAAACAATTTCAAGAGATTCAGTTTATTTTGAGCCTCATTCAGGATAAATTGGTTATAATGTGGGAAAGAAGGGATTTAACCCTGACATTTTTAGCAAAATTTCTTGCCAGAACCATTGTGGTTGGTAATTGCAGAAAGCAAAACAAAGAACCACAGAGGATAAGAATAGCTACAGCTCGAACCAACAACTGAGTCATCAATGAAGTTGGGCCCTTTCAGGATAGAAAACACAGAATTCAAGGATCCTAATTAGATTAATAGAGACACTAAGGTGTCTTCAGGCAATGAAAGTTGTACGTTTCCAGGAGATTCCGAACAGATTGAAGTAGAACTTAAGCACACATCATTTTCTAGCCAGACAGGCAGAGGCAGAGTTAGGAAAGTTGGCAGAATCCTCAGCAAATGGGTTAGTCATGAAAGGTGAAAGCAAGGTGACTGCCCTTAGGTTGATATGGCTAGGGATAAATAGAAGCTAGGATTTGGCTAACATTCTTGTGATGGGGTATTTTTTAAGATAATATTTTTTATTAAAGTGTAATTGGCATAAATACTATGTTAGTTTCAGATATCTACACTAATAAAAGACAAACATGCAAATTGACCATACCTTTGCCATGCCTTAAGCCACGCCCACCAGCCAATTAGAGCGACTAAATGCAAATTAACCCAACCAAGATGGTGGCCGGCAGCCACAGAGCTGGAGCAAGCAGAAGGCCTGGTTGCCCCAATTATGGAGGAAGCCAAGCTTCCTGCTTGCCGCTTCGGGCTCTGAGCTCCACTCAAAGCAACAAAGTTTCAATTATAGAAGGTAAATAAACCCCAGATACCTGCTTTCAGCCAGCCGTGGCCATGGAGCTGGAGCAAGCAGGAGGCTTCCCTCCTGCCCACCCTTCCCAGCTCTGAGCTCCTCTCAAGGCTACAAAGTTTCACTTATAGAAGGTAAATAAATCCCAGAATAAAAAAAAAGAAAAAAAGGAGAGGCTGGGAGTTTCCGTCACCAGGGGGCTTGGCCAGCCTGAAAACGGCCCTCAGCCCCTCACCCAGACTGGCCAGGCACCCCAGTGGAGACCCCCACCCTGAAGGGGGTGTAACCAGCCTGCAGACACCCATTAACCCCTCACCCAGGCTGGCCAGGTACCCCAGCAGGACACCCACCCTGATCTAAGACACCCTTCAGGGCAAACCAGCCAGCCCCCACCCATGCACCAGGCCTCTAGCCTATATAATAAAAGGGTAATGTGCAAACTGACCCTAACAGCAGAACGACTGGGAATGACTGGTCACTATGACACAAACTGACCACCCGGGGGCAGACACTCAATGCAGGAGCTGTCCCCTGGTGGTCAGTGCACTCCCACAGGGAAAGCTCTGCTTAGCCACAAGCCAGGCTGATGGCTGCCAGTACAGTGTGGTGGTGGGAGCCTCTCCTGCCTCCTCAGCAGCGCTAAGGATGTCCGACTGCAGCTTAGGTCTGCTCCCTGCTGGCAAGTGGACATCCCCTGAGGGCTGCCAGAGTGATGTCTGACTGCCAGGTTGGGCCCAATCCCCCAGGGAGCGGGCCTAAGCCAGCTGGTGGACATCCTCCGAGGGGTCCCAGACTGCAAGAGGGCACAGGCCGGGCTGAGGGACCCCCCGAGTGCGCAAATTTTTGTGCACCGGCCTCTAGTGTACCATAATGATAAGACCTTACCATGTACCTTATGATGTGATCACCATATTAAGTCTAGTAACCATTTGCGACCTTGCAAAGTTATCACACTATTATTGATTATATTCCCTTTAACCTTTTTAAATGATCCCTCCACTCCCCTTCCTCCTAGCAACCATCAGTTTATTCTGTTTCTATGAGTCTGTTTTAGTTTTGTTCTGTTTATTTTATTTTTTAAGATTCCACATGTAAGTGAAATACTTGCCTGAGAAGTATTAACCCACCTGCCATATTCACCAGACCTTGCTCCTTCACATTACTATTTGTTCCTATCGATGGCACACACACTTTCTGAGCAGCACTTCAAAGCGTATGAAGAAGTGGAAAATTGGGTCTCTGAATGGCTTGCCTCAAACAAGAAAAGTTCTATTGGGACGGTATCCACAAATACCTGAGAGATGGGGAAATGTGTAGCTAGTGATGGACATTACTTTGAATAAAGCACTTTTGATGTTTCTCTGGAAATTATCATGTTTTGATTACAAAATCCACATTATTAACTGGTACACCTATGATGTTTATATAAGCCACTTCTTCCTCTAATGGAAATGTTAAATAACAACATTTAGATATCATCAGATGACAACAAAAGAAAGTCTATTTCCTCATCAAACCATGCACAGTTCTAGATGCTGGCATCTACTTCTTAATACACACTGGAATTCTACTGATAAAGGTCCCTTCCATGGGATCTATTGACCATTGTCCATTGCTGCATTATATCTGTAATCCTCACTGTAGACTGCTTTTAACAAACTTATTATTGCCTTCTACTGATTAGCCCATCTATCACCTAGCCCAATATCATGCCATCATCTGTAACTCTCTTCAGAAATGGTTTTTTGACAGAAAGAAGACTATAAACTTTCCCTCCCAATGTGACTAAGGAATAGAATGTAAAGATGTTGCTGTAGCAATATAAAATCAGTTTCAGATTCTCTTATAGGACCCAGCCCAGAGAAGGTGATCAGTTTGTTGAGTGGAATTACAGTGTGTAGTTCAGTGTGCTATATATAGCCTTGGATTCTTTTCTAACAGTGAAACTCACTGTTAACGTTTTTTTTGAAACTTTCCTCTTTCTTATTGACTTTTCTTGGGTGACATTGGTTAATAATACTGTATAGGTTGCACATGTACAATTCTATAATATGTCATTTGTATATTGTATTGTGGGTTCACCATCAAAGTCTAGTCCCCTTCTATCACCATTTAGTCCCTGCTCCTTTATTGGACTAGAAGCACACATGCCTCACTGCTCAGGGCAAGTTTCTTCTAGCCCTAGTGCCTTACCTGTTCTCCTTAGGAGTGTGTGGATTGCTCTTTCCAAATGCTTGCTTTCTTAATAAGAAGCAATGGGACTTTGTACTAAATAAGAAACAAAAACCCCTTCAACTATGAGATATGACTCTGTTTCCTGGAACTTACTTGGAAACTTGTTTCTTTTAGTGTTTTAACAAATTTATTTACTTTTTAAATTTATGACACCTTGCAAAGAATTCTTATGATACTGTCTGTTTTATTTAAATTTTTGATTTTAATATTTTCACTTATTTCAGAGAGAGAGAGGGAGAGAGAGAGATAGAAACATCAGTGATGAGAATCATTGGTCAGCTGCCTCCTTCATGCCCCCTACTGGGGATTGAGCCTACAACCCAGGCATGTACTCTGACAGGGAATCAAACCCTGACCTCATGGTTCATAGGTTAATGCTCAACCATTGAGCCACACTGGCTGGGTGATATTGTCTGTGTTAGTATCATGTAACCAGCAGTTCACAGTTCTTAAAAAAAAATCTAGAATAGAGGTTGGCAAACATTTTCTGTAAAGGGCTCGAGACTAAATTTGGGAGGGACAATTTGTGGGACGTACAGCCTTTGTAGCAACTACTGCCTTTGTAACCTGAAAGCAGCCGTAGATCATATGAAAAAAAAATGGTGTGGCTTCTGAATGTTCCCCCACGTCCCGAACGGTTCAGGACTCAGGATCTGGAGGAAGGGCCGCACACAAACGAAAGAGACGAGACAAGAGATAATTTGGAAATATTGGGGGCCAGGCAGGCAAGCCCAACTCACGGGAAGGACTTCCACTGGTGCCCAAGCCTCGCCAACCTTTTATTTAGTTTGAAATACACCTATAGCCATTAGGCAGGCAAGTTCCAGTCACAGGCAGACTATCTTATCAGTAAGGATTTACATCACTATCTGGTGGGGAAGTTGCTTCAGCTACCATTGTCTAGACTAAACAGTGGGTGCACAGCCCTGACCTTTGCCAGAGCTTAAGGGTCACCAGCCTTCCGGGCTCCTTGTCCACACGTCTCTGCTAGTGAAGACTATGGACAGCTTCCTGCAGTGGCTGTATTCCAGTAAACTTTTATTTAGAAAACTTTTATCTAGAAAACCAGAAAATCACATTTCATATGCTCTATGGCTGCTTTCAGGTCACAGAGGCAGTAGTTGCTACAAAGGCTGTATGTCCCGCAAGTTGCCCCTCCCAAATTCAGTCTTTGTCAGTCCCTAATCTTGAAAACAATACAGAAGTACACCCTTAAAGATAGAATTCATTTTACTTTACCTACCAGATTCCAGGCAGGAATATGCTCCATTCCCAGGATTCACTGCTGGAGTATATAAATGAAATTCAGTGGTAGTGATATTACTTCCGAACATTCCAACCTTACAGCTCCCATAGGTGGGAGGGGAAAATAAAATTTCAGTAACTTATTTTTTATTGTTTTGATGTATTAGCTTCTATTTAATTAAATGTAAGAAAAATACATTCATAGTATAAAATGATGTAGCTAACATCAGCATATAATAGTTATACTGAGATTTGCAAAACTAGCTATATAGTTTGTATTTAGTAGTTTCACCCATTAATAGGTCAGTGGTATTGGACAGATGCAGCATTTGATGGATCCCACTCCTGTGGAAGAGAGGTTTGTTTGTTTGTTTTTTAAACTCTACATTTGCAGTGTCACATTATATAAAGTTATTGCTACATCAGATGACACAAAAGAAACTGATATTACATGACCTGATGCAAATTCAAATAGAAAGTTTGGAGCATACAAATGGATTACACACCCTTGAAAATCAGGTAGAGTACAATTCCAAAGGATTTTAGGTCATTCAGAAATGCTATTACCTCTCAGCTAAGGACTGTAGACTGTTTTGTTAGTGATCACACTGAAGCATGAAATTGGGGAGGAAGACTGTTAATGGGTCAGGTAAGGTAAGAAATCAGAAATATTTTACAGGTGGAATGTTGTGACAAATATGGGGCAAAATGTAAAATTACCTCTCAGAAAAATCTGTGTTTATTTTCAGTCACTATTTACGGTATTATGACTGGAAAATCTCACTTGAAAAGTTCTTAGCTTAAAAATCTCACCAGCCTTCTCAGAATAGGTCTGTCATTATCTATGCATGCTGCACAATTCTTCTTGGAAAGCAATTTTTATATCATGTAGAATGGGTACTTTTTTCTAAAATAGCATTTTATAGTTTTTTAAAAACAGGTTTTTATTTTTTAGTCATTGTAAAACTACTGTGAACATATAATAGAGGAATGAGCCAACAAATATGTTAAGGCTGGAGTACTTTGCTAAGTTAATAAATGTTTACTATCTTACAAACCCTGTACAGATTAAAATATATTCTTGATTGTAATAGATGGTAATCCATCAGTAGAATTAAGAGCTTGGTTTTTTAATATTTTGAATATATAAAGTCAGATTACTTAATTGAAACCACTTTCTTTAATTTCCTTTAAAAAAGTATTGATTGATTCTTCTTACACCTTCAGTATTTTTTATATTTAAAATGGATTATCAGGAAAATGAAGTTAATGAAGATTTTTTAGTTGGTATTTCTTAACATGAAGTTATGTATTAGAATTGTTTTTAAAGATATCTACTGTAGGAAATGAGAAACATCTAAATTTTTAAATGTAATGCATAGAAAAAGAGTAGTAAATAATTAGCAGAAAGTTATAAAATCTGCAATGAAAATTTAAATACTCTTATGATACTGTAAGAAATGCATTTAACAAGTTAATTTTGGTTGGATTCTTCAGTTACCACATTTGTAACACTCATCACCCCTTTGTTTCATTATCCATAAGTAACAGTACTTTAACTTTGAGGCAAGAAACATGCTTTATTCACCTTTTTATTCCTACCTACTGTCTACTCACCTAAATGCCATAGTCTCTTGGCCAATCTCTTTTCAAATGTCATTGGTGTACAACAGATGTATTTTAGAATAAATGAATGAAGTCAACAAACCAAACCTGCACATAATGCTCTCTCCAGGGACAATACCATGACGTTATTTTATATTGACTGCTTTTAGGCCTTTAATTATTAAATGCACTCACCTGCTAAGTAATATTACTCTAAAATAATGTCATCAGAGAACCAGTTCAGTGTACTTTAAATACATGCATGAAAACTATTATGGAATATTCCATTGTTTAATTCTTAACATATTTAAAATAATTGAGTATTTGATTTGTGTGTACTTCAGGGCTTATTTAGTATCTTATTCTAAAAATATTTCTGTACTCTATATCTTAATTATTTCCTTAAAGCGCACATAATGTATTTACCAAATGCTACAAATTTGAAATTCATTTTGTTTGAAATGGTATCTATTATTCAAAATAATGGTTGAAATATATTGGGCCCTGATATTTCAAAATATTAACCTTTCACTGAATTGATTAAAAGCTTATAATATGACTTTGAAATATTTTGAAAACCTGACTACTGAAAATCAATCAAATTATATTTGTTGTTTGGTAATGTAAAACAATTGCTCCATTTTTCAAAGACTGTGATTATTCCATGCACCCTGACAATGAATAGATTTAGTAGAAACTATAAGCTATTCAGAAGAATCATTAATAAAAGAGAATAAAAAATAAAAGTAAATGGGTTAATTATGAAAAATATGACTTATGCATTTGTTTAGGCTACTAGGGGAATACAAAAGAGAATTTGAGAGATATTAAAATCTAAACCCAAATTAACAAAACTCAAATAAGAATCACATTCTTTCCACAGCATGATAGACACATTAAATATTATTTTTATTTAAATCCAGACTTGGAGATGGACAGTAAACAGTAATTTCTTTAAGGTGGCATGAATATTTTACCTAAACCCTCTTACAATAGAGCTGCCATAGGATCAAGCCATACTTGACCTCGTGGTCAAAGTCAAGGTACATAAGTTTAAAACAGGTTGAAAAAGTATTCAGGGCATGAAATGACATATTTTCAATGTGATAATTGTACATTTGAAGTGGCATACTGTGAAACACTTTTTATATAACTTTTTTTTGCTAAGCTTTTATTTATTTATTAAATTGGGGTGATATTGGTTAATATGATCATGTAGGTTTCAGGTATGAGTTTCTATATTCCAAGATCTATATATTGCACGGTGTGCCCACCATCCAAAGTCAAATCTTCTTCCATCAACATAAGTATAATTATGGTCACAATGTTTATGATTAGGTACTTGAGCCTTTACAATTTCTACATTTGATTTAAATATTTTTTCTTTGTGGTCACTTATTTGATTGGTTTTGTTAAGTGTTTCATGGATGTATAAATATTGCATAGATGTTTCTTTAACCTGATAATTTTATTTATTACATAACTAGAGGCCAAGTGCATGAAAATTTTTGCACTGGGAGGTGGGGTGGTCCCTCAGCCCGGCCTGTGCCCTCACGCAGTCCAGGAGCCCTCAGGGGATGTCTGACTGAGGCTTAGGCCCACTCCTCTGCAGGAGGCAACTGGATGGGCCAATTAGGGGACAGCGCTGGCTGGCGAATAGCCGGCCCTGCCCCTGCCATTGCCCCTCCGCTATCGCTGGTCAGCACCGCCCCCTTATCACTGTCCCCTCCCTCTGCCCACTGGCACGCACCTTGGCTGGCCTGGCACCACCTGCTCGCTGGCTCTGCCCCCTGCCGACCGGTCGTTCCATCTTTCAGTTGATTTTCATATTACGCTTTTATTATATAGGATATGATTAGTCTAAGTCCTTACTTAATTTTAACTAGGTCTCTCTGATTTTAAGAGATAGTCTTTCTAATATGAATCTGATTATGTTCTATTTTCTTTCGAATTCTTAACTGGCCTCCCATGCCAACAGAATAAAATATAAATTTCTCAGTATGACAGAAAAAGCCCTCATTGCTTTTAACCCCCCACTGTACCTCCACATATAAGGTACTGTCAGTTGAACCATACTGGGAAAACCACATAGCTTCCTAAACTTAGCATACTCCCTCACACCTCTGTAACTTTCTATTCTATTGATGTTTAAGTCCCTTTTGTATGTACATGTGGCTAAATTAGAGCCATTATTCAAAACTCATTTTAGTAATAATCTCTGGATCTCTTCTAATGTGTTTATTTGCTTTATAACTGCTGTTCAGTGCAGTAGCCACTAGCTATATGTAGCTATTTAAATTTAAATTGCTTAAAATAAAATAAAATTTGAAAATTCACTTTATTAATAATGTCAGTCACATTTAAAGTGCTCAGTGTCCATATCACTACAAGTTCTATGGGATAGCACTGCCTTAAAATCTTAGTCATCAAATTGTATTTGAGCGAGTAGTTATTTTATTCTGTTTCTCTTTCTTAAAATATAAAAAAAAATCTTTATTGTTGAAAATATTGCTATTGTCCTCCTTTTTCCCCAGTTGACCCCCTCCAGCCCACCCCCATCCTTTTCCCCTATTTCTCTGTTTCTCAATCTGGAGATCCTTTAAAGCAAGTCACCTAGATCCATGGTCAGCAAACTGCGCTCGCGAGCCACATGCGGCTCTTTGGCCCCTTGAATGTGGCTCTTCCTAAGCCTTAGGAGTACCCTAATTAAGTTAATAACAATGTACCTACCTATATAATTTAAGTTTAAAAAATTTGGCTCACAAAAGAAATTTCAATCATTGTACTGTTGATATTTCGCTCTGTTGACTAATGAGTTTGCCGACCACTGACCTAGATCATTGGTCTGTACGGCACATTGTAGGAAAGTTTTTTTATTTTGTACTCTGCATACCAACACTCATAAACATAAAAGAAAACCGTAGTGAACTATGTAACCCAAGGGGTAAGTAGAATTATTAAGGCACAGAAAACATCCATAGGGAAACAGACTTTGAGTCATAGGACTAAAGTAGTCTCAGCTTAAACCATAGTTAAATCTGAAAGAAGACAGACCTACTAGAAAATGCTGCCATCACAGATGCTACAAAGATCATGAGGATCTCATGTAGAGACTAGAGGTCCAGTGCACAAAATTCGTGCACTCTTGGGGGGTCCCTCAGCCCAGCCTGCACCCTCTCACAATCTGGGAGCCCTTTGGGGATGTCCGACTGAGGGCTTAGGCCTGCTCCCCCGCAGTCGGACATCCTTAGTGCTCCTTTGGAGGCGGGAGAGGCTCCCTCCAATGCTGCTGTGCTCACCAGCCATGAGCTCGCTCAGGGCTTCTGGCTGAGTGGTGCTCCCCTTGTGAGAGCATACTGACCACCAGGGGGCAGCTCCTACATTGAGCATCTGCCCCTGGAGGTCAGTGCGCGTCATAGCGACCTGGTCGTTCTGCTGTTCGGTCTGTATGCATATTAGACTTTTATTATATAAGATTATGTAATGATACATCATAGGTTTCCAGCATATTTTATACAGTCACAATTAGATATTGAAATAAAAGTATTGTTTATTTGAATGCTGTAAGACTAAACAATATGGTAAGTGGTGAGAGGAAGCTGAGAACTTCTAATTAATATACCATTTATGAGAAGGAACTGAAAACTATGGCCATATATAGTCCCACATGGACAATAGACACAGGTGGGAGGACCAGAGTGGAAAAATTAAGTCTCTGATTCCAACAATAAAAGAGCACCGTCCTAAACACTATTATTAAACTAATTATCTCTGTAGGGGTTATTGGTAATTAGCATCTTTGTTAAAATAGGTTTGTGCCTTAGGATTATTTATTGTATTTACATATATGCACACATTAATTCCAATAAGGTGTGTATGTTTCTTTTATCATTTGGGTCCAATTTTTATTAAAGTCCACAACTTGTCTTTAGAAAACTAGCATGCAAAGACCTTTGTGGTTCTACTTATGATTAAGATCTAGAACAGGGGTGGGCAAACTTATTGACTCGAGGGCCACAATGGGTTCTTAAACTGGACCGGAGGGCTGGAACAAAAGCATGGATGGAGTGTTTGTGTGAACTAATATAAATTCAAAGTAAACATCATTACCTAAAAGGGTACGGTCTTTTTTTTTTTTTTTTTAGTTTTATTCATTTCAAACGGGCCAGATCCGGCCCATGGGCCATAGTTTGCCCACGGCTGATCTAGAAAGTTGCAGGAGAATTTCACTCCCACCTTAATATTAAGAAAAAAACATCTAATCTCCCAAATCACAACTTTTTCTTACCCCATCAGAGAGTTAAGGTGGCAGGTCAACCGATTAAACTGAATTCCAAATAGCGACCAGACCTTCCAAGTAGAAATAGGACATATAAACTGCTTTATTGTTTGCAGAGTACAGAAGGGGGTGGTCAGCTTTCCATTTGGTAAGAAAAAAATCAACTAAAATGTTAATGATTTCTTAAGGTTTCCTATACAACTAGCAAGCCAGTTTAGAATAGTTAGGAGCCACAGACACAGGGATTTTACACTAACTCAAGAGTTCTTTCCTAAAGGTTTCCACAGGGTGTTCATAAGAAAGACTGGAGGCAGGGAAGGAAACTAGAGAGAGTTCTCTCCATGACATAAGCATGCAGGAAGTGGTCAGCTAATACTGGGGTGCAGGGCCAACGCCATGCATCTTCCCAGCTCCTCTCTGGTATACAGTGAAAGCTTTAACCTTGGAGAGCAGCAGCGAGCACTCTTGTCACCACTGATCAGGCAAAATCCCATTGTTTCTGGGCAGGGAGGAGAAGCAAAGCACACACCTCTGGGAGGGTAGGAGGCAACACGCCTTCCTAGGGCACAAGTACAAGTCCACTGCTTCTGGAAAGAATCTCCACTCCCAGCAAAAGGGTTGGAAACTGGTTTGAATCCAGGATGTTTATTGATACCAAGCTGAGATCTGCTTTCATTGGAGAAAGGGCAAGAAACTCCTATCAAGATCAAGTGCTGATAGGAGGCACAGGGTTAGACTGATTGCGTGAAAAGGAAATGCATGCACCCTGAAACAGCCTAACACAAATAACATCATGGTGAGATCCCTGGCTTTTCTTTTTCCTACATTTATTCCAGACAAGATACTAGAAAAGTTGGCAACCTGGCAATGCTAGCAGCTGAAGACTAAATAAATAAATGCCCAAAGAACCCACTGATTTCTCAAATAAAAATATCAGGAAAGGTAGCCTGGTAAGAGGGAAAACTTTTAAACAATAACTGCTGTAATCCAGCCTAAAATCACACAATAAATGGCCACTTGGCAGTTATGGCCAAATTGAGAACCAAGACCTCCACTGTTACCAGGCTGCAATGAGGTTCCCCAACATGCTCCCTCTGCACATTGTCTGAAGCAAGGCTGAGTAGAGAGCCAAGACTTTCATCCTTTGCCCAGTGAAGAGCAGGTTTCCTTCTGCCGTGTTAGTGCAGACCACATGGGTAGCTTGCACTTTCACCTCCACCCTTGCACGGTAGGATGGTGTCAGAGGAATTCTATTGGAGAGTTAGGACTTTCACCCACACCCAGCAGTCGCAAGTTACCACCTCATAGTCTCAGAGGAAACCTTGTCCCTTTCAGTCAGGGTCTATTAGTGGAAACCTAGTGGGGAACCTGGATATCCACTTCTCCCTCCCCTCGCCGGAGCAGTGACAGAGGCAAACAAGATTTAAATAAGAT
Source organism: Myotis daubentonii (assembly GCF_963259705.1). NCBI lineage: Eukaryota > Metazoa > Chordata > Mammalia > Chiroptera > Vespertilionidae > Myotis > Myotis daubentonii. The sequence goes on along the minus strand of NC_081845.1, from coordinate 46,514,708 downwards.
CCAGTGCCTCATAATGTAATGGGCAAAAGGTCCTGGTTTTAATGGCAAATCACTTGTCATATTTAGAATAAGGAACAATTCAAATTGAGAAAGAAAAGCCAACCAACAGAAGCTATAAAACCAAGTTGACACAGATGTTAGAACTTTCTGACAAAAATGTTCAAGCAGTCATTATAAAATGCTTCAACAAGCAATTACAAACATGCTTGAAACAATTAAAAAATTAAAAATTCTCCAGTCAAAATATTAAAGATAGAGAAAATGTAAGAAAAATCAAGTGGAAGTTTTAGCACTGGAAAATAAAAACTCAAAAGGATGGATCCAGCAGCAGAATGGAGAACACAGAAAAGGATCCAGTGAACTTGACATAAAACAACAAAAATGCCCCAAACTGAACAGCAGACAGAATTAGACTTTTAATAAAATGAACAGAGCCTCAGGAAAATTGAGGGCTCGACCCCTCACAAAATCTAAAACTTATGTCATTTGGTTCCCAGAGGAGGGGAGAAAAAGGATTGGAATGAAACATTATCAAAAAATAATAGTAGCATAAAATTTCCAAAATTTGGGAAGAGCTGTAAACCTGCAATTCTAGAAGTGAGTGAATTCCAATCAAGATACATGCAAAGAAAACCACATGAAGATATATAATAAAACATCTTAAAACTAACAAAAAAGAAAAAATGCTTAAAGTAGTCAGAGAAAGATGACACCTCATCTGAAACAAGATAAATGACAGAAGATTTATCATTAGTAGCCGCTGATGACACGGGAAAGAGGCACAACAGTTTTCAGGGACTAGAAGAAAAAAGTGAGAAAAAAGTGTCAATCCAGAACCCATACTCAAACGAAAATAAGCTTTGGGATGAAGCGGGGAAACAAAACATTCCTAGATGAGGAAGACAGCAGTTGCCACCAGCAGACCTACAGAGGGACTAATGGAGCAGAATGCTGCAAGCAGAAAGGATATGAGAGAGGAAGGAGCCTTGGAACTTCAGGAAGGAAGAGTAAACATGGGTAAATGTGATAGACACTTTTTCCTTGAGGTTCCTTAATTAAATTTGACGGTTGAAGCAAATTTATAACGCTAATCGGGTTCTAAATGTATGTAGAGGAGATAGTAAGACACCTTATGAAAGGAGAGGGAAAAGAATATAAAGAGGCACAAGATTTCTAACCTTCACTATTACTGGTAAAATGGTAACACCATTGACTATGATAAGTTATGTACATAAAATACCTAGAATAACCACTAAAAAAACCTATACAGAGCAAATTTTATAGTAATTACCTCTCAAAAAAAAACAAGAAAACACTAAAAAGTTATACAAAGAAATGCATTAAAAAACCACATAGGTAAATTAAAATCCAATTTTAAAAAAATGTATGTAATCACAGGAAGGAAGGACACAGAAAACAGATAAATGGAGAGCAAATACAAAAAAGAATGAATAAAGATGTAGATTTAAGCTCTAGGCTACCAGTAATTACATTAAATTAACACTAAAGGACAGAGATTGGCAGAGTGGTAAACAAGAAACAAACAAAAAAACATCACCCACCTCTATGTTGTATATAAGAAACTCCCTTAAAGTCTAATAATTTAGGTAAGTTGAAAGTAAAAGTATGGGGAGAGATATAAAGTACAAACATTAATCAAAAAAGCAACACTGGCTATGTTAATATCAGATAAAGTGGACTTCAGAGCAAAGAAAATTATTAAAGACAGAGATGTACATTACAAAATGATAAAATGATTATAATAAGAGCAAATTAACATTTATAGAGTACACCTACACAACAATAGTAAAATGTACTTTGTTTTCAAGCACTCTCAGGTTTAATGTAATTCCCATCAAAATGCAAGCAAGATTTTTGTAGGCATGGAGAAGACTAAACTAAATTTAAACTTTATATGGAAAGTCTTAGAAATTGCAATAGCTAAAAATTGTGAAAAATAAGAATAATGGAGAAGTCACTCTAATTTCAAAATTTATATAGCTATTGTAATCAAAACTTGGTTGTATTGGCAGAGGGTTAGATACATGAAAAATGGAACAGAATAGAGAACCCTGCAAGTGTAGCCACTGATTTTTGACAAAGTTTCAAAAGCAATTCAAATGCAGAAGCATAGCATTTCCAATAAATGGGGCTGGAGTAAGTGGATATCCAATGGTAAACAATGAACTTCTACTAAACATCACACCTTAGTCAAAACTAACTCAAAATGCATCATAGATCTAAATGTAAATGTAGAACTTTAATACCTTCAAAGGAAAACATGGGGCATAATTTCAGGACCTATGGCTTACTGAAGAGTTCTTGGACATGACACTAAAAGCATGATCTATATAAGAAAACAGATGAATTGGATTTCATCACAATTAAAAACTATTGCTCTGCAAAACAAACAAACAAACAAAAAAAACCTGTTAAAAGGTTGAAAAGACAAGCTACAGACTGGAAGAAAACATTGGCAATTCACCTGTCTAAAAAAGAACTTGTATCTAGAGTACATAAAGAACTCAGATAAAAAGGGCAAAGAGTGTGGACAGATATTTCATGAAAGGAGATGCCAAATAAGTACATTTAAAAATGTGCAATAGCACTGCCATAAGGGAAATGCAAATGAAGACCTCAGTAAGATATTACAGAGTCAGTAGGATCACTGCTGGGAAAAATGATAACATCAGTTGCTGGAGAGAATGCAGAGAAACTGGATCTCTCATACATTGCTGGTGGGAATGTAACAGTACAGCCACTCTAAAGTAATGCATCAATTTTTTAAAATTAATTAAACATTTACCATACAACTTAATCATTGGATTTCTGAGCATTCCAGAGAAATTAAAACTTATGTCAACATAAAACATGTACATAATTATTCATAGGAGTTTAGTTTTAATATACAAAAACTGTAAACCACCAATGCCCTTCAATAAGTAAATGGTTAAATTGTGGCACACCTTATGAAATACCACTCAGCAATAAATACATGCAATATTTTGGATGCATCTCAAGGGCATTGTGCCAAGTGAAAAATGTTCATCTCAAATGGTCACATTTGCCGGGGTCCAACCCCAGCGGGTCCAGGGGTCCCCAAAGGTGTAGACGGAGTCGGCGAAGAAGGAAGGACACGGAGACAGCGTTCAGTTGATCAGCAGCCTAGCCAGGATCTCTAGCCCGGATCTCCAGCCAAGTTCTGGTCTCGATCTCCAGAGAGGGTCTGCTTAGGATCTCCAGAGAGGTTCTGTCCAGGTTCTCCAGTCAGGTTCAGTCACCAGGTTCTAGTCAGGCTCTCCTGCCAATCTCCGCAGTCAGGTTCAGTCCAGGATCCCCTGCCATGCTCTCTCGCCAGGCTCTGCCTCCAGGCTCTGAGGCCAGTCCCTGTCCAGGATCCTCCGGCATGCTCTCGCCAGCAAAGTTCTTCTGTCTCTGGAGAACGTTCTGTGCCTAGGCTCTGTCTCTCTTGGTCCTGTCTTCCAAGCACTGTGTTCTCAGTTCTGTGTCTGAAGTTCTGTCTTATAAGTTCTGTCTCTTGCTGTCTTGTTACATCTGTATTTATACCAGTTGATTTTAATCCTGTCAATTTCTATTCCAAAGGTTAGGGCGTTTCTTATCTCCATTCCAGGGAGTAAAGATTATGTAGCTTAAGCATGATTGTTCATAGTTAAAGTGATTAGTTACCCGCCTGGCACTTAGTTGAGGGGTTTTATTCCCTCTCTAACTTCAGGGGAAAATCCCTACCTAGGGATTCAACCTTTCTCGGAGAGGTGACCTTGGTTAAAACGCAGCGCCAAGAAGGTGAGCAAACATATTAAGAACCGTATGCCATATATGCCAGGTCCCTTGAAACAGCAAGGATGGACCGGCTCCCGGCAAATTCCCCCTTTTTTATTTTTTAAAAGCAGCCATTAAAAAGAAAAACCTGAAATGCTCTCTTGTATCCATTTTAAGAGTAGGATTGGCGCTTTCCGCTATTACCTGAGTCTATCACCCCAGGGAGAGCTTGCCAATCCTGCACTTTCCCGGGGTGGAAAGGCTGCAGTGGGGTTAAGGATAAGGCTCCTTGGGCCTACCTTCTCCCATGCCTCTACATTTACCTTTCTGGCACCTTTCCTTCCTCTGAAAAGCATGGACATACTTCTTGTATAAAACGTTCTGTCTGACTGGGAGTAACCTTAATTCCTCTGCTAGCAAGCACATATGTTAAAAGATCAATACAGAGTCTTTTTTCTTTAGACTCAGTATGGCACATCTTCTTAATCTAAAGATCAATACAGAGTCTTCTTTCTTTGGACTCAGTATGGCACATCTTCTCAATCTAAGGATCAATGCAGAGTCTTCTTTCTTTGGACTCAGTATGGCACATCTTCTCAATCTAAGTTCTGTACTATCCACCTTCTTACCCTACTTATCCTCTATAGGGGGGTCTGCAGTACCCTGGTGGAGTCCTATCCGTCCCGAGTGTGGGGTTCTCAATGGGGGGGGCTTACCTAAGGGAATCCTGTTCCAGGGGTTCCCAAAGGTGTGGACGGAGTCGGCGAAGGCTATCCACCCTTTTCCTACGGTGGAGTCCGATCCGTCCCGAGTGTGGAGGTTCTCAATGGGGGGGCTTACCTAAGGGAATCCTGTTCCAGGGGTTCCCAAAGGTGTGGACGGAGTCGGCGAAGACTATCCACCCTCTTCCTACGGTGGAGTCTGATCCGTCCCGAGTGTGGAGGTTCTCAATGGGGCGGCTTACCTAAGGGAATCCTGTTCCAGGGGTTCCCAAAGGTGTGGACGGAGTTGGCGAAGACTATCCACCCTCTTCCTACGGTGGAGTCCTATCCGTCCCGAGTGCGGGGCACTTACCTAGGGGTCCCTGTTCGGGCGCCAGATGCCGGGGTCCAACCCCAGCGGGTCCAGGGGTCCCCAAAGGTGTAGACGGAGTCGGCGAAGAAGGAAGGACACGGAGACAGCGTTCAGTTGATCAGCAGCCTAGCCAGGATCTCTAGCCCGGATCTCCAGCCAAGTTCTGGTCTCGATCTCCAGAGAGGGTCTGCTTAGGATCTCCAGAGAGGTTCTGTCCAGGTTCTCCAGTCAGGTTCAGTCACCAGGTTCTAGTCAGGCTCTCCTGCCAATCTCCGCAGTCAGGTTCAGTCCAGGATCCCTTGCCATGTTCTCCCGCTAGGCTCTGTCTCTAGGCTCTGAGGCCAGTCCCTCTCCAGGATCCTCCGGCATGCTCTCTCCAGCGAAGTTCTTCTGTCTCTAGGCTCCGTGTAGGCTCTGTCTTCTTGATTCTGTTCTAAGTTCTGAGTCTTTCTGTCTTGTTACAACTGTATTTATACCAGTTGATTCAATCCTATCAATCTCTATTACAAAGGTTAGGGCGTTTCTTATCTCCATTCCAGGGAGAAAAGATTATGTAGTTTAAGCATGATTGTTTGTAGTTAAAGGGATTAATTACCCGCCTGGCACTTAGTTGAGGGGTTTTATTCCCTCCCTAACTTCAGGGGAAAATCCCTACCTGGGGATTCAACCTTTGTTGGAGAGGTGACCTTGGTTAAAACGCAGCGCCAAGAAGGTGAGCAAACATATTAAGAACCGTATGCCATATATGCCAGGTCCCTTGAAACAGCAAGGATGGACCGGCTCCCGGCACACATTCTCCTATGATTTCATTTAGATGGCATATTCTAAATGTCAACAGTCTGGAGATGGAAAACAAATTTGTGATTGCTAGGGGTTAGGGTGAGAGGTTGAGTGTCACTATGAAGAGGTAGCTTCAGGGAGACCTTTGTGCTGCTGGAACAATTCCCTGTCTTGATCCTGGTGGTAGTTACACAACTATACACTTGTGATCAAATGATAAAGATACACATGCATTGTATCAATGTCAGTTTCTTGGCTTTGATACTGTGCTGTAATTATTCAATATATAACAATTGGGAGAAACTGAGTGAAAGGTACACGGGACCTCCCTGTGCTACTCTCCTTGCAACTTCCTGTGAATCTATAATTATTGCAAAATAATTTTTTGTAAAAACAGTGAATCACTGAGGTTAAGCAGGATCTATTCTCTGTCTACCTTGAGTAATTTCTAGCCACATATACATGCACGGTGGCCCAACAGGATAAACTACTTTTACCTTTATTAAGTGATTTTGGTGCTGAAATTGTGGCTGTTTATTCAAGTTAAAATTCATTTTATTCTTACATATTTAGGAGAATTAGTTTTGCTTTCAGCATTTATTTTCAGGTTCCCATGATTCTCAGCTCACTTTATTCTTTGAAAGTTATAATATAAAGCATTACTTACATTTATTTCAAATAAATTATTATTTTCCAATTTTATTTTTTTTATTTTTTACTTATTTAAATTCATATATTTATATATATAATGGATTTTTTACAGAGAGGAAGGGAGAGGGATAGAGAGTTAGAAACATCGATGAGAGAGAAACATTGATCAGCTACCTCCTGCACACCTCCTACTGGGGATGTGCCCACAACCAAGGTACATGCCCTTGACTGGAATCGAACCTGGGACCTTTCAGTCCGCAGGCCGATGCTCTATCCACTGAGCCAAACCGGTTAGGGCTTATTTAAATTCTTTATTGTTGAACGTATTACATGTCTCCTTTTTCCCCCATTGACCTCTCCCCAGCCGCTCCCACCCCCCAGCACATGCCCTCACCTTCCCCTACTGTCTGTGTCCATTGGTTATGCTTATTTGCATGCATACAAGTCCTTTGGTTGATCTCTTACCCCTCAGGCCCTCCCCAGCCTTCCCTCTGAAGTTTGAGGGTCTTTTCGATGTTTCTGTGTCTCTGAATCTATTTTACTCATCTGTTTAAGTTGTTCATTAGATTCCACAAATGAGTGAGATCATGTGATACTTGTCCTTCTCTGACGGGCTTATTTCACTTAGCATAATGCTCTCCAGGTCCATCCATGCTGTTGCGAAGGGTAAGAGTTCTTTCTTTTTTACCACAGCGTAGTATTCCATTGTGTAGATGTCCCACAGTTTTTTAATCCACTCATCTGCTGATGGGCACTTAGGCTGTTTCCAAATCAGCTATGGTGAATTGTGCTGCTGTGAACATAGGGGTGTATATATCCTTCCTGATTGGTGTTTCTGGTTTCTTGAGATATATTCCTAGAAGTGGGATCATTGGGTCAAATGGGAGTTCCATTTTTAGTTTTTTGAGGAAACTCCGTACTGTTCTCCACAGTGGCTGCACCAGTTTGTATTCCTACCAGCTGTGTAGGAGGGTTTCTTTTTCTCCACATCCTCTCCAGCACTTGTCATTTATTGATTTGTTGATGATAGCCATTTTGACAGGTGTGAGATGTACCTCATTGTTCTTTTGATTTACATCTCTCAGATGATTAGTGACTTTGAGCATGTTTTCATATATCTCTTGGCCTTCTGTATGTCCACTTTTGAGAAGTATCTATTTAGGTCTTATGCCCATTTTTTTATTGAATTGTTTATCTTCCTTTTGTTAAGATGTATGAGTTCCCTATAAACTTTGGAGATTAAACCCTCATCAGATGTCACATTGGCAAATATGTTCTCCCATGCAGTGGGCTTTCTTTTTATTTTGTTGATGTTTTCTTTTGCTGTGCAGAAACTATTTTGATGTAGTCCTATTTGTTTATTTTCTCCTTAGTTTCCATTGTCTTAGGAGATGTGTCAGTAAACATATTGCTATGACATAGGTCTCATATTTTGCTGCCTATGGATTCTTCTGATATTTTTATGGTTTCCCATCTAACATCAAAGAAATTATGTTTTAATAAGTGTATAGTTTTGCTTTTACTTTATTTCTTACTTTTATTTTTTATAAACTAACATTGAAAGCAGAATAAAGTATAGTTTTGTGATCATCATTATGGCAAAATACTTTACATTCCCAAAACTTAGTTATTAAATAATAATTTCCATACTGTTAGTTTTAATTTAAGAAAATGGCAAAAACAGAACAAAAACACACATCTCTGAGACTTACCTAGATTTTATAGGTCTATAGCACCTATGAGTAAACTGCTAGGGGCAATTTTTTAGCAGAAAATTTGCTGTGCTATATTTCTTTCTTAAAAAATATTTTCTAAACAAATTTCAGAATGCTTATCTTTTAATTAATTTGATACTCCATACAGAGTAGTCCTAAATGGAAGCGAGTAGCTGTTTTTGCCATGGTGCCCGGAAGGATGCCTTTATTTTGCCAAAAAATGTTCTGTCACTAATGTGAAGCCTGTTGACAAACTGTTGTTTATATGTTGTCAATGTGATGCCAAGTCAATTGTCTCGCCACAGGAATCCTGGCTTGGCCCCAGGGGCTGTCTAAATATCTGTAGACAAACAGATACTTTTAGGGGGAAAATTTAAGGGTAAAAACCTCTTTTTACTTTCATCTGGCTCTTAACTGATGTTTCATGAAGATAGGAAAATAAGTAGTGATCAAACAACTTTGCAAGAACTGTAATTCTAAAAACTTAGACATATGGTTGGCTTTTAATTCCTCTAGCTGTTAATTAAGAGGCTAATTGTGCAAGGTGGTTAGGCGTGTATCAGTTTGCAAGTTTTACATTTTTTTCCATGTTATTAAAAAATAGCAAAGTAGGAGCTTTATGAGTTTTATTTGTCTGCCAAATCACTTTTTGTCACCTGGGGGTGATTTTATCACCCAGGGGATATTTGTTAGTGTCTGGAGATACTTTTATTTGTTGGTGTTTGGGAAAGGGCGATGGTATGTAGTAGATAGAGAGCAGATATGCTGCTAAACATCCTACAATTCCCAATAATTATCTGGTCCCAAATGTCAATAGTGAGGAGGTTTAGAATTCTTGTTTATAGTAAATGGTAAGGTTCATAGAGAATAGCATTAAAAAGTTATGAAAACTCTTGCAATTTTTAGAACAGCAAATAATATATTTATAATACAGCTGTTCTAATACTTGGATTATAGAACTGACTTAGGTTGCACATTTGTTTTTTCTTCATGAATTTATAGTTTTGTAAACACATAGATAAAACTAACATTTTATTATTTTCTTAAAATGAAAGTTTCTTATACAATATCTTCAAATGTTCAGATATTACCCATGTGTTCAATATTTAGCATTTTCTTTCCACCATTCTTAAGATGTTATAAATGTTAATGAAAAATATATCTAAATTTTTTTTTGTTTATTATGCCAGGTAGTATTCTAAGTCACATACAAATGCACACATACATATATACACATTCCCATAATATATGTGAATATATGTGTGTACGTATGCACATATTCATTTACTTAAATAACTGATCCTTTCATTCAATATAAGACACTTCAGTGATTTGTGTTTGTGTGTGTGTGTGTGTATGTGTACATTTGCGTGTGTGTGTATGTGTCTGTTAAACAACTTCAGCCAGGAAATGTCACCTTATTTTCATATGTATTCTGAGACTCTTCACAAATCTATATGGCTCTTAGAAGTATAGAACACTGGTTGTAAATCACTGCTTTAAAAACAGTGATTTTCAACCTTTTTTATCTCATGTCACACAAATTAATTACTAAAATATGACAAGAAAAAGATAATTTTAATTTTTTTTCACTCATACCACATGGCTATTGTGTTGGCTGTTGTCACATTTTTATTTGACAGTCTAAAGGAAAAGAGGTCAGTGCCCCTGACTAACTAGTCAGGTATTGCATGTTTTAAAAATAATTGTGGCACACAGGTTGAAAATCACTGCGCTAAAAGTTGGGATTGTCCTTAAAAGAACAGATGGACTTAAAAGGAAATTCTGAGGGAAATAGAGCTCTTTTTGTTTATTTTCAAGTAAGCATCTTGTTTTCCTTGTAAAATTTGGGGGCTAGGATGGGACAGAAAAGTCACCAATATTTACCAAAATAATGAAATGTAAAGTAAATAAATTATTATTTACAGTTGGAAAAACTGTTGGAATTCAGTAAGAATAAGAAAATATGACAGATATGAATAACTAAGCCATATCTGTTTTAAAGTGAATTTTTTCAGTATTTCATTTTTGCTATTAACTTATTCACTTAGTAAAATTGTATTGAAAGCCCACTATCTATTATTATGAGCTATGGCATAGATCCACATTTTACTTATTCTGTTTGGACTTTGTTTAACATATGGTTCAGACTTTATTAAATTATGACCTCACATTTAAATAATTTAAGTAAAATATTAAGACTATTCCACAGTGATAGCCCAATGCATAGCCAGTGGAAAGGAGCATTGTCCTCACCCTGTAGCAGATTTAATGAGAAATCAGGTAAACTAGTGAAGTTCTTCTTGAACAAGCCAGATCATAGTTTATTATTTCTCCTTGAAAAAATTTTAATATAGAAGGAATTGAAAAATGTGAAGCTATTAGGTCTTTAAAGATATCCACAGTAATCTACAATTTGTGGTGTCAGAGACATTTTATGGAGGAAAGTTTACTTCAGAGGAAATAATCCACTCACCTACTCTACTTCTGAAACTATTATAATGTTATAAGAGCTTTCTAATGATGTATTTTAAATAATATTATTTGTAGTACTTCATAAATATTTATTTTCTCTACTTTATTTCAAGGCCATCAATTTTCACTATCAACTGTAATTTTAATCCACTCTCTATTTTTTCCTCAAAATGTTCTCTATTTGATTTTAAAGTAGTTTCTACTGCTGCATTTTTCTTTATGCACTTATTTATCCTTTATACATATTTATTATTTTTATTCACATAATTATAATTGCTATGTCATATTATATAACTGGCATATAGTGATTCTTATATAAACTAAGACTTTAGAAATTCAATATTAGCTCTAATTTGAAAGGGAAAATTGAAGGAAACAAATGTAGAATTTGAGAGTATATGATTTCAAGATTTTATTAAGAATATTTATTTTTTAAGTGTTTTTAAAATAATGATGTGGCTGACTAGCTAAATTAGTAAAAATATAGCTTTGCTAGGTAAAAAATCAAGGTTGAAATTGTTTTATTGTGCCCTTACATGAGCTATATTGCTACCTTTAACCACATGTCTTTTAAATGGCTGCTATACTCACTAGGCAGGCGCTGGAGGTAATTGGGCAAGCAGAGTAGCAAAGAAAAATAAACAGAACCTGAGAGTTCTCTATCTGTCCTCAACCCATCTTTACCTGATACATCCTCTCCTTATCCTTTATCCTGAAGGAGAACTTTTGCTATCTTAGTTCCCAGATCTTCCATGATGCAAAATTAGGACAGTTGAACAGAGAGAGTCAGATCTGTAGAAACCAGAGGAGGAGGGTGAGGAATTACCGCGAAGGCCTACAACAATCTGTGCAAGGAGGGTGGGAGGGAAACTAGAGAATGCAGTGTTGATGGAACTGGAGGCAGAGCTCCTACAGTACCTGCAACTTCTCTAATCTGGGGGGAGATATGACCCTCCAGGTACATGAAACTCAAAGACCCCCAAAAGATTCAATCTAGAGATTTTCACTGAGATCTTGTAATCAAACTCTTAAAACTCAGAGACAAAGACAGAATTCAGCAAGAGAAAAAATAAAAAGACTCATCATATACAAAGAAACCAGGTGATCACTTAGTTATATAGTGTCCAATCACTGGGGTTTACACCTGAAACTAACAGAATAATGTATACCAAGTGTAATTGAAAATTAAAAATGATAAAATAAAAAATGTGTAAATTAAAGTAAAACATAAAATGTGAGAGGGGGCAAGGAAATATATTAAACTTTTTAATGTAATTGAAATTAACTTGTTATTAGCTTATAGGAGCCTCACAGTAACCATAAAGCAAAAACCTGTGATAGATACACAAATAATGAGGAAAAAATATCAAACCATACCACTGCAAAAAATCGTCATTTGACAAAGACAGCAAAAGAGGAAGGTTTTTAGTTTGATGTAGTCCAGCCTGTTTATTTTAGGTTTTGTTGACTGTGTTTTTGGTGTCTTACCCCCCCAAAAAATATTGCCCAGGCCAATATAACGGAGCTTTCACCTATGTTTTCTTCTAGGATATTATGGTTTCAGGTATTAAATTTAATCTTCAGTGAATTTTATGTTCATTTTTGTCAGTGGTGTAAGATAGTGGTCTAATTTCATTTTTTGCCTATGTTTATAAAGTTTTCGCAGCACCATTTATTAAAGAGATATTACCCTTTCCTCATTATCGGTGCCCTTGTCAAAGATTAGTTAACAGTATGTATGCGGACTTATTTCTGGGCTCTGTATTCTGTCTCATGAGTCTGTGTACCTGCTTTTATGCCAGCACCAAGCTGCTTTGATTATTTTAGGCTTGTAACATATTTTGAAATTAGGAGTTCTGATGCCTCCACTTTTATTCTTTATTAAGATTTCTTTGATTATTCAGGGTCTTTTGTGGTTCCATATGAATTTTAGAATTGTTTTTCCTATTTCTGCCATTGGAATTTGCAGAAGGATTACAGTGAGTTTATATATTGCTTTGGGTAATATGAACATTTTAACAATAAAAATTCTTTCAATCCAGGATCACAGGCTATCGTACCTTTTATTTGTATTTCCAATTTTTTTCATCAGTGACTTATAGTCATCAGTGTACAGATTTTTCACCTCCTTGGTTACATTTATTCTTTAGTGTTTTATTGTTTTTGATGCTACTGTAAATGGGATTACTTTCTTATTCTCTTTTAGAGAGTTCATTCTTGTCGAAAGTGCAAATAATTTTTGTTTGTTGATTTTTATATCCTGAAATTTTACTGAATTTATCAGTTTTATGGTAAAATCCTTAATATATTCCGTATATAGAACTACATCATCTGCAACTCAATAGCAGAAAACCAAATAACTATTAAAAATGGGCAGAACACCTAAATGAACATTTTTCCAAAGGAGACATACAAATATCCAATAGGTGCATGAAAGGTGTTCAACATCACCAATCATCAGATAAATGCAAATCAAAACCACAATGAGATATCACCTATTAAAAAGACAAGAGATTACAAATCTTGGCAATGATGTGGAGAAAAAAGAACTGTGTGCACTGTTGGTAGAATGTAAATTTGTGCAGACACTATGGAAAACTGTTTGGAGGTTCCTCAAATAATTAAAAATACAACTACTATATCCAGCAATCTCACTCCTGGTATATATCTGAAAAAAATGAAATCAGTATCACAGAGATATCTACATGTCCATGTTCACTGCAGCATTAATCACAATAGCCACAATATGGAAACAATCTAATGTCTTGCAACCGTGGATTTTTAAAACATGATATATACCAGTACATACAATGGTATTTTTTTTCAGCATTTTATAAAACAGAAATCCTGTTACTTTGATAACAGTGAACTTGGAGGGCATTATGATAAGTGAAATAAGTGAGGCAAAGAAAAATAAATACTCTATGGTATCACCTATATGTGAAATCTAAAAAGAGGGGGGATAAAAAAGAAAGAAAAATTCAATTTCATAGAAACAGAATAGAAAGGCGGTTGGCAAAGTCTGGGAGGAAGGCTAAATAAGCAGGTGTAGGTCAAAGGGTACAAACTCTCAGTTATAAGAAAAATAGATTTTGTGGAGCTAATGTACAGCATGGTGACTATGAGTAATAATGTGACACTATATACTTGAAAGGTGCTGAGAGGAGATAAGTGATTTAACCACATGCACAAAATAGTTAACTATGTGAGTTGATGTACATGTTAATTATCTTGACCTTGTAATTATTCCACAACATATATGTATATTAAATCATATTGTATCCTTTAAGCACATACAATTATACTTATCAATTATTCCTAAATAATGATGGAGAAAAGGTGGAATTTAGATTTTGGAGGAGGCTCCTCATGGGGCGAGACTGCCTCTGAGTGACCCTGGCCAGCTTATACTCGTGGCTGTGATGGGGCAAAATGAGGCTGTTTCTAGTAGTGTAAGAAAAAACACCTGGAAATGGGAACTAACTACTGTTCCTGGAAGCAGCTGGCACTGACAGGAACAGGATGGAGACTGGAAGGAGCAGTCCTTTCTGCTTCTGTTATGGATTGAATTGTGTCCTCTGCAAAATTTATGTGGTGGAGTGTAGCCCTCATACCTTAGAATTTGACTTGGAAAAGGGTCATCACTGATGTGATTCATTAGGAAGAGGTCATAAAGGAGTAGGGTGGGTGCCAATCATTATGACTGGGGTCCTTATAAAAGGGTAAATTTGATCCCAGAGACATGCACACAAGAACACCACGTGAAGATGAATGCAGGAACTGGAGTGATGATTCTTCAAACCAAGGAATGCCAAAGACTGCCAGCAAACCACCAGAAGCTAGAACAGAGGCAGGGAACATACTTTATTTCATACCTTCAGGGAACCAACCCTGCTGACACCTTTCTTTAGCTTCCAGACCTGAGACAATACATTTTTGTTGTTTAAGCCAGAAATAAACAAGCAAAAACCAAAAGTGAACATCATCAATAACAGGACAAATCAAAATTGTGTGCCTTTTGATACCTCATGCAATTAAAAGAAGACAACATCACATATATTTCTGCTAAAAATGTATAACTTAGATCTACTTGTGAGGACGCATTAGACAATCCCAAACTGAGGGATAGTCTACAAAGTACTTGGCCTACCAAATTCAGTGTCAAGGTCACCAAAAAAGACTGAATAACTGTACCAGGCTAAGGACAGCTAATGAGACATGACAACTAATGCAAAGCATGATTTTGCACCAGATCCGTTTGTGTAAGGCAATGGTTCTCAACCTTGGCTGCACATTAGAATCACCTGGGAATCTTTTTAAAATCCTGATTTCTGGGCCTCGTCCTCCGGAAATTCTGTTTCTTTGTTATGGGGTGAGGCCACAACATTAGTAACAAAGAAACAGAATTTCCGGAGGACGAGGCCCAGAAATCAGGATTTTAAAAAGATTCCCAGGTGATTCTAATGTGCAGCCAAGGTTGAGAACCACTGCAAGGCAATTGGGTGACTTCAAAGGGGTCTGAGGAGTAGATGGCAGTAATTTCCTAACTATATTGCAGCTGTGTAAAAGAATGGACTTACTAGTATTTATAAGAAATACCTAATAATTCAGATGTGATGGGGCATCAGGTCGACAAGTTACTCTCAAGTCTTTCAAGAAAAAAATTATTTTTGTCTACTGGTAATTTTTCTCTAAGTTTGAGATTATCTCAAATCAAAATTATATTTTAAAAAAATTAAATACCTACAAATTGTGAAAGAACAAACTTTTGTGTTTGCATATTTAGATCTGTTCATAGGTATGAATTATGGATTAGATCCTTTTCAAAGTTATTTGAAAGAGATAAATATTGAACTTTTTCATTTACTATTTGTTGGTTTAACTGGTTTTGTGAATATGATTTCACGAACTGGATGAGTCACATAGACTAAAATTAATTAGGGCTACAGGTGAAATCATGTCAGTAACTAACATAAATTAATACTATTTCTGCAGCCATCACTAAGCTTATAGGAAAAGGAGCTTATATATATGCAGAAGTTATTAAAAGAAAATAGCAAAATGTATATTTACATATAACATACTAATGATGTCATTAAGAGGAATTGAAGTTTAAAGTTTATTTTAGTCATATTGCTAGAGAGTTAAACTTGAATCTATACAATCACATAATAGAAACAAACCTATCAGTAGAAAGAAGTATTTATGAAGTTTTTCATATTTGGTTCTTATACGTATATTGTATGATTATTTTTGCTGAGACCTCGCAGAGTCAATCACATTGCTGTATATAATAATTATACATGTTGTTGTTATTCCATCTTTAAATATAAGAACTTAGTTTTATTTTTAAAAGTTTCATTGTAGAAGCAAAAATCTTACCTATTATTTTATATTTTACTGAAGTTGTAATGTACAACTTTGAGATAATAGTGAAATGGAAAATGATTTTAGTTGAAGTTATAATAAATATATCTGAGGAATATTTCAGAGCCAAGTTTTGTTTACTCTGTGCTTAAAATAGGTACCATATGGAGAGAAAGTATTAGAAAATTGTAACATAATGTCATATATTTGCAAAGTTGTTCAAGTGCTACTGGTTTACTACAGATTAATTCTTGGTCACTTTTCCTTTCAAATAAATATGTCAGATGTCACATTATTAGACAGGAAAATGAGGTAACAGCTCAGAGAGAGCTGTTATAAATACTGTTATTATTTGTAGAGATAAGTAATAGGGAGGTTTTCAAAGAAATCTAGAAACTCTATTAGTTCAAAGCTCTATTAAAAAAGCAAAGTGATTTTTATTGGGGGAGGCAAACAAATGACTATCTAAAGGCAAAGCTGTGTTTTCACAACGGTCAACTCAATAAAGCATCAGAGGAGGCAGTCAAGCACTCAATTGAACACTTTGTAGTCAAACCTCTATGGTGCGTGGTCAAAGCCACACGCTTTGTTTTATTTAATCTCCACTTTACAAGGTAGAAATTGGCATGGTTCAAGTCTATATTTTCTCCCTGCAATTACTATTGTAGGTAATTACTCAGATATTTTGGCCCCTTAGTTTAAGAGGTGTATCTAAATATGAAAGTATGCTATCAGTACCACAATGATCATTACAATGTGTGGTGGGATGCACTACATATTTGATTCATGGCACTGTCAATACTTAATCATAAGTCTTGTAGATCAATTTAGTAAACTCAGTATGCTTGAAAGTGAAAACCTCTACTTTGTATTTTGTTACATCTACTTTTAGGGTATGCAAATGTCATACCCATGAGAGGTGAAGAGTTGGTAAAAGATATCACTGAATGCAAAATTTTCCACTCTGATAAGTTATTTTAACAATCCATGCTAACTTACAGCTATCAACCGATCAGTAGACCAGTGAAATTGATTTGAAATAGTGTTAAAAATTATCAGTTTTCTATGCATAAAAATGTCATCTTTCCTTACTAGTCAGAGGAAGTTCTTAGATATTTTATGAGACTCTCCTTGACCTTCCTGCATATATTCTAATTTCACAGCAATTTCTCTAAAGAGAAACAGAATAGAATTCTGAGAATTATATGAGATAAATATACCAAGTGTGGCTTGTGTAGGTTATTGAATCTAATTTTTTCATGTGCCCAGCCTAATAGGCCACAGCAGTGTCAAAAGTTTTTTTTTGAATTTTATTAAACTAGCTCATCATTAAATACTTAGATTTTTAAGTTCACAGGAAAATATGGTCATAACAAAGCTTTTATAAAATAATATGCCAAACATTAGCTACGATTCTCTTTGTAAGCAGTATGCAAATTTCCAGTTTTAGTTTTCTTTGAACAGGTAAATTTCAAAGGTTTTCAAGAATAAACTTATAGTCTAAGGTTTTTTTTTTTTAGTTAACTATAAAGGCATTTTGATGCATATTGCTTAAGCGACTTGGTTTTCTTTTAATATGAATCTTGTGATCTGATAGCCAAACCATTATACAAGGATATTCTCATTTTCTACTGACCAAGGAACTACTTTTAAGAATTGATTGCATACTTCACAAAAATACCCAGAAAAAGAGTGTGACTTTCCACAGCCTTCTAACTCAGTCTTCCTTCTGCCACTAAAGCAAAACCTATGTAACGTTTGATGCACAACTCATGTCACATCTTTTCAGAGAAGCCCAACTGTTCGCCAAAACCCTCAGTGAGTTTCATCTCCTCTATATGATCTCCATTTCCATCTTTCTCTGCTACCTATATGGCCTATTGTCCACATCACTCACCTCACAGTTACCCATGGAGCCTCTTATGTTTAGTTACGTTATGCCTGCTCAACCAAATTTAAGCTCTTTGAAGTCAAAGATCATGACTTCCTTATATCTGCCATAGCCCCAAATTCAGACCTTTGTACATGGCAGTCATGAATTTTTAATTCTAAAACGAATATTAGAAATAATTTCACCCATATTAGAAGATAAGAGACTTAGATCTAGGAAAGACAGAAAAAACTACTTGGTGATTGATGACTGCTATATTTATTCCTGAGTATTGGAAAGAATTTTCTTTTTTCTCTTAAATGTCATCCTCAAAGAATGTCCTTTTTACACTTGATGCATCAGAATCAACTAGAGGGATTATTAAAACACAGACCGAGGAGCCTAAAGCCCCGTGTTTCTGGTCCGGGTCTGTGGCGGGGCCTGAGAACTTGCATTCCTAATAAGTCCCCCAGTTGATGCTGATATTACTGGCCTACCAACTAACTACCTTTGGAATGGCACTGCTGTAGGACAGATCCACACAGCTCCATGTTAGGTCAATTATAGTTTTTCTATTTTTGAAAAAAATACCATTTAAAATGTTTCTGTTCGATTACCATCTTAAACACATATCAACAGATTCTATTATTAACATGCTTTTAATTTGCTCCTAAGGATTCCACTTCTATAACAATTCAATGATTTTAATTATTAAAGCAAGTTAATCATTTTTAAAGCTCCTTTCACTCGCTTAATAAAAATTCAGATCTTATGGGAAGGAGCAACACGGCTGCCAACAGAGCAATGACCTCTTATCTAAATTTTGCATTCTCATGCACAGCTGAGAGCACAGCCAGTTGTAACAACTTTCTGGAAGGCAACTGGCAATATATATTGAAAGCTTTAAAAATGGATGCACCTCTCTTTTCATACTCTAGTGGCAAAGAATAAAACAAGTGGTCAATGATGGAGACATTCTGTAACTTGATGTGATGATAGTTAACCAGGTATATAATTTTGTCAAAACTCATCAAAACTGTACACTTAAAATAGGTACATGTTTTGGTAAATTATACCTGAATAAAATCAGTTGAGATTGCTCTAAAGTATTAGTAAGAAATTACTTTTCTCTCTCTTTTTTTAAAAGCTGCAGTCATGGCCTTAGCCCTACTACACAAAAAAGTAGGGACAGTGTTGAGTAAAAAATTGAGTGAAAGGTATTTTCTTTGGCCACTGCAGTAACTGTCCTAAGTATGTGGGGAAGGCCAGGATTTAGCAGTGGTTCTCAACCTTCTGGCCCTTTAAATACAGCTCCTCATGTTGTGACCCAACCATAAAATTATTTTCGTGGCTGCTTCATAACTGTCATGTTGCTACTGTAATGAATCGTAATGTAAATATCTGATATGCAGGACGGTCCTAGGCGACCCCTGTGAAAGGGTCGTTCCACGGCCATAGGGGTCGCGACCCACAGGTTGAGAACCGCTGGTTTAGAGAGAGAGAGTGTGTGTGTGTGTGTGTGTGTGTGTGTGTGTGTGTGTGTGTGTGTGTGTGTGTAACCAGATAATGCGAAGTAGCCTTGCAGCTCCTCCCCTGACTTTAAGCGTTGGAAAATGCATGGCCATTTTACAGACTCACCTACTAAAATGGCCCCAGAGTGGCAGAGAAGGTAGAGACCTTGATGAGGCTTTCAGAAAGGCAAAGTGGTCCAAAGGCCCAAGTTCTCAGCTTGCATTCAAGAGTTCACTCTAGGGGTTCTGAGGCACTTTAAAGTCGAGTCTTAGGTGATTTCATTGCCACAACTCCCTTAGAGAGAGTGAAGCAAACACTAAAGAAATGGACAGGGTAGCTTTCCTAACAAGCACTCTGGGCTCATAAATAGGCTTTCAGCTCCCTGAGAGTACTTACTCATCCTTCTGTCCCCTGGAGCCTGCTTTACTCATAACTGCTACTCAGTAATTATATGAACGGGATTATAATAAATCCTTATTGTTAAGTTTGTATTTTGTAAACGTTTATTTCAGCCTAGTGGAAAGATAGCAATGTGCTAATTTGGGAACAAGAATATTTGGAAGGTATTTCCAACAGTAGTAGAAATTATTTTTAACATGACTTTTAAAATAGCATCTCTTTCATTCCTAAGTGACTTGTAAATCAGAATTTCTTAATTTTTAAATTATAAAACATAATTTTCCTCCCTATATCCCAGAACTGCAGGTGAATTTGGTTTCTAAAACTTTTGCCAAGTGATATGTTTTAATTAGCCACAGTGATCTTAAAACTGAAGCTTAGCTATAGGTTATGTTAAAGGTACATGAGGCAGCCCTAGCCAGTGTTGGTAAGTGGTTAGAACATCGGCCCATGCATTGAAGGGTGGAGGGTTCGATTCCCAATCAAGGGCATGTACCTGGGTTGTAGGTTTGCTCCCCATCCCTGGTCAGGGCATGTGCAGGAGGCAACCATTCAATGTGATGTGTTTCTCTCACATCAATGTTTCTCTCTCTACCCCCCGCCCCCTCCCTTCCATTCTCTCTGAAAGGCAATGGAAACATATTCTCTGGTGAGGTTTAACAAAACAAAATAAAACAAAACAAAACAAAACAAAAAAACGAGGGAGACATGAGGCAAACTACAAAATAGCTAGAATTGATTGGGTTACATGGCATTGCAAAATTAAGGCTAGTTGCTTTTTCTTAATCTAAACACATATGTAGTCTGGAAAGATGCTTTGAGGTATTTTAGTTCAAACTAAAATAAAAACATATCATCATAGGGGTGAAATTGTCTGGGAAATGCCTGCATTTGTGAGATTCTGCTAGTGTTTTTAATGTTAGTCCAGTAGAACAAGGACTTTAGACTTAGACTCCAGAGTATGATATTATGGCAGATATACCTAAAGCTGCAACAAAAGGACGTTCACAGGGAAAGAGCACTTTACAGCCTTCACTTATCTGAGCTTCCTGATCACTCCCATATAAAATCTAAACCCTATTCTTCACTTGCTCTCTGCTGAAAGCATAATTAATACCGTCTGATTCTTTTTCAATGGCGCAGGCATTTACTAACTACAATTTTATATGATAAGGTGTTTTTCATCTTATATGAAGGCAAAGAATGCCTGTCATAGAATATAAGTCTATGAAGTAGGCACTGTCAGAAAGATGGAGGGGCTTGCCAAGATGATCCTGTTGACGGCCTCAGAGAGAGAATTAAATTCAGGTCTGTCTGATTCCAGAACCCAGGAAAATATGTCCACATATCAGAATTTTAAACATCTGTACATACCTAAAAAATGTTCTTATATAGTTTTGGCCATTGTTCCTCATACCTCTGTCTAAATCTTTGGCAAACTTTTTTGAGTAAAATTGGTTTTAATCAGTTCTTAAGTTTTCTGTCGAGAGAGCTATTTCTCAGAAAATCATTAAATGTACTATGTATCTTCCATAGTTATTTGTTTATCTCAAATACCATTCTCTCAAAAGAGACTTTCCCTCACTATCCTACCTACTGTTACCTAGTTACTCTATATTATTTTCTTCAAGATATTTTTCCCTCTGTAAACTTGTATTATTTACTTCTTTACATGCATCCTGGCTGAATCTCCTTACTAGAATGTAAGCTATCTTTGAGCAAGAACCTCATCTACTTATTCAACTTGTCCCCTGGCATTCCTGTCCTAGACATGGAATAAGGCTTACTACATTTTGGTTGAATGAAAAATCACTAGGTACTTAACACTGGGTTAACAATTAGCAGGGGGATGGCATCACTTCTCACACACTTGGCTGAAGGTTTCCTGATAAAAAAGAAGTACATTTTTATTTCTAATCACTGCTTTCCTACTGAGTTTTTCAAATGGGTTTCAGGAAATGATTGCCATTAATATGCTTCCTTTCCTCTAGAAGTTACATAAATGAGATGGAAGATTATAAATTATTCTGTTTTGGTGACATTTGAGCAGTTTATATTTTAAGGTCTTCAAAACTGTTTTCCTTTGTAGTCACAGATATCACGTTTTGTTTAATTGTTCATTTCATCTACTTGTAGACATTTTACTACTGGAGAAAAGTGAATATTAACATGGAGATAAAAAATGACCTCAGGTTTTTTTTTTTTTTTTTCTAATCTGATACCATTCACACAGTGCTTAGTTAAACTTGACTTTTTCTCATTTCTTTTTTTTTTTCTCCTATTGGTAAGTAAACACTTGTAGATTGTTTAATAAATGTGATTATAATGACACATTTAAAAGCTTAGTCACTTTTAAGTGCCTTGTTACAGTAATCTGAGAAAAAGATTGACATTAAATATCATGGATAATTAACTATTTCCTGGTGAATTAATTATGTTTTATACTATGTTTAGTGATAATACCCTTTCCATGGGCTACAGGCAGAAAGCAAGAGTAGACCACATGGTAGATGAGTCATAAACTGTGATGTGAAGTTCTTCAAATTGGAAATGATATTGAAATAGAAATAAAACCATGGGTCATTTTTTTTTCTCCAGTGAATTTGAGCTAATAGTGACAGTAAACCATACACACATATGTGCATATATAAGTATATGTTTGTATGTCTATATGTATAAAAGCCTAAGCGACCGTTATGACCAGATGACCTGACGAGCAGCTGGTAGCTATGATGTGCACTGACCACCAAGGGGCAAACTCAATGCAGGAGCTGTCCCCTGGTGGTCAGTGCACTTCCACAGCCAACCTCCCTCAGCCGGCCAACCTCTTCAGTCCCTTCCCCTGGCTCCCTGGCTGGCTGGCCCAGATCGGCCCTGATAGCCCTGATTTCTAGCCAGGCCAAGGAACCCCCACCTGTGCATGAATTTGTGCACTGGGCCTCTAGAGTGTGTGTGTGTGTGTGTGTGTGTGTGTATCCATGCACATATTTATCCTGACCTTATTTTAAAGTATTTAAAGTTGTTTTTAATAATAATATTTGTTATTCATAATAATGCTTCTTCAAAGCAGCTGTTAGTTCTTTCCCACATTTTCCAAATGAGGAAAGTGGGGCTTGAGGCGATTATATGACCTATGGAAGACTGAACAATTGATCAAAGTAGAGTTGGGCCGTGAATTCTGGTTATCTGACTGGCATTTCACTACCAAAAAAGAATAGCAACTAAATAGGAAAGAAAAATAAGACAAAAATAAGACAAAAATGCCCAAACCAAAATTTGATTTTGATTTTAATTTGTCAGCCTTGTAAAGTTTTGATTTTAACTTGTCAATGTTGTTGGGATATAGTTCTTAATAGTGTTCTCTTAGTATTTTTTAATGTTTGTAGGTTACAACTCAATTTACTTTACTGCTATCATTAAAATTAACTCCTTTAAAAAAAGTAAGGCAGTTACTGTCTCAATTCAACATAATCCACTCTAGTTAATTAATGGAATAATGTTTATTTCAGGATATCAATTAGCTTACACAATTACGCAATTACTGGGAAGGCCAGTGTACCAGGGTTAAATGCCACCAAACTAGTAATAGTGAACCATGCCAAGAGATTGTTTCATAGAAATTCACTTGTTGCTGATGCTGAATCTCAGCTCTTATGGAACTAGCACTTCTAACAGCTACTGAAACACTGTGCCTTCACAACTGTGATGGTTTCCGCAATCCTCACTCTAGCCGCACAGTTATTACTGGATAGAAGCAGGGAAACTTGGGGCATCGTTACTGAATGCATCAAGGGCTGTTTGTAGCATAGTGTTTGTATATAACATACCGCCTCAAAACTCAGTGGCCTAAAACAACACTCATCATTTTTTTCTCTCACACGTGTACAAGGTGGCTGAGATTAGCTCATGAGATTAGGTGGGGCATGCTTGGGCAGCTTTGCTTTGTGGTCTAGATATGGCTGGACATGGCTCTTTGTCGGTTGGTTAAATTCCTCTGCATTCAGTTGTACTCATTTTGGGGCTGGAGCTGAGGGGCAGCAGATACCCAAAAGGAAACAGTTTTCATGGTGATGGCAAACTGTAGGCAAGCAAGCAGAAATACATAGTGTCTCTTTTAGCCTTGGGTCAGAATGGGCAGATTCTCCCTTTTGCTACATTTTTTGGCTAACACAAGTCGCAGGGTTGAGTTCAAAGTCACGGTGACATACATTCCACTTCTAGTAGGAGGGACTGCAAAGTCACCTGGCAAAGGAATTGGATAAAGGTAGGGATGAAGAACTGGAACTCCTACTTAAACCTGTCACACTGGAAATCGTACTTAATATGTCACACCAGGGAATATTGTTTTGGGATTCTGCCACCAAAGAAAGAGAGGCACAATTGGAGAACTATGAATTTAGAGATAATTTTCAAAAGATTTTGGGAGGTGACAAAGAAAAGATATATACTACATACACTTAGTGTAATGGAAAATCAAGAACAAGTATATACTTCATAGCTTCTATAAGCATCACTGTTAAAACACTAATGAAATTTCTGGATCACAATTGTGATTTTTCTCAAAAGATTCCTATGTCTCATAAACTAATATATATATAATGTATAGTATGTATGTATATATATGAGTGTAGTGAACAACACTATAGGTGTAAGAGGATATAGAAAGCAATCTTATCACATTAACGAGGGAGAAATGAGATGTATGTAAAATCAACGAAGATTGTAAGTTGAAATAGGTTTATGCCTCTGTGCATGTTTTGTTTATGTTTGTTGTGTAGCAGACATGTGGCTACGTGCCAAGGATCAGGGGGGGCACTGATTTGGTTTTTGCTGGCACAGCCTGGTAAGTATGTGAAAGAATAGAGGCGCAGGCTCCCAGTAATAAGTTGGAGAAAAAGTAAAATTGAGGCATTATTTATTAAGTGGAGATTATATAATACTAGAGGCCGGGTGCATGAAATTCATGCAACTGTGGGGCCCCTCCCCCTAGCCCCCCAATATTCATGTATTTATGTATATGTGTGAATGTATGCATATTTTTGTTGTTGTTGTTGTTGTTAATCCTCACCTGAGGAAATTTTTCATTGATTTTTAGAGTAGAAGGGAAGGCAACGGACAGAGAGAGAAACATGGATGTGAGAAAGACACATCAATTGGTTGCCTCCTGCACATACCCCGATCAGATCAGCCAAAATAGCACCACTGACAGGGCCAACTGCTGGCGGCCGCTGGGGCTCAGTGTTGAGCGTATGGCAGTTTTCTGTTTCTGCTTCCACTTCTGGTAGAGGTCCCGCTTGTAGGAGCTGCTGATGTAGCGACCACTTTCTGTCTTGATCTTCTTGTCCTCCTGTCCTGACTGTCCCACAAACCGCTTCTTCTTCTGGTCCCGCTTGGGCTGCTGCCGGCCCCTGGTCAGGCTCTGGGCCTCTTCCCCCGTCAGGTCAGGACAGCGCCAGCCACCTGCTGCTCAAAGGCGCCCCATCCCCACCAACGCTCAGGCCCGTTCACTGTCCAAGTCCTAGGGCCCATAGGGGACATAGACATCCTGGTCCGGCGGCCGGGCCTCCTCCTCCCTCCTCTTGGCTCCACGACCTCTGTGAAGACGTCCTTCACGCTCTCTCCCGCCGCCTCTTCATCCTCCTCCTCTTTCCCAGGCTGCTCCGCCTGCCGCGCTGGGCAGCTCGGGGCTGGGCCAGCCAGGCCCTCCTGCCAGCCCTGCTGGAAGCTGGCGATGGCCTTGCAATCCTTCTGCTGCTTGGCCCGCATCACCTGGCTGCTCAGGTCCCGGCTGGAGGCATTGATCTCAAAGATGGTCGCCTGGGAGCAGTCCTGCTTGATGCTGTCCACCAGCCTCAGCTGCTGCAGCAACTCCTCCTCGAAGCACAAGCTAAGAGGGGGTGCAGGCCCAGCCCCCCGAGGTCCAGCTCCTTGGCCCGCTTGATGGACTCTGGCAAGGGTGCAGGCGGGGAACCCACGCACTGCCGCTGGGCATTGTCGGCCATGCGGCCCAGGCCCTGCAGCTCCAGCGACGCCTCCAGAATGTCCATCATGCTCTATGGCACCTGGCACAGCGTGCAGTCCATGCCGACCACACAAAGTCCTCATGGGGCCGGCAAAGGTGAGGGCATGGCCTAGGACAGTGGTCGGAAAACTGCGGCTCAGCAAACCGTGGCTCGCGACCCACAGGCGGCTCTTTGGCCCCTTGAGTGTGGCTCTTCCACAGAATACCGGCTCTTCCACAAAATACTGACTTCTGCGCATGGGCTGTAAAGTTTCAATTGCACTGTACGTGCGCACCCGCACGTGGTGTTTTGTGGAAGAGCCACACTCAAGGGGCCAAAGATCTGCATGTGACTCGTGAGCGGCGGTTTGCTGACCACGGCCCTAGGAACAGGTGCCGGTCTAACCAGTGGGGCACCTCATCTGGGGCCACCAAGGAGTAGGCTGTGCCACTTTGGCAGCCCAGGCCACATGACCCACAGGGTGCAGGAAGAGCTTGCCCTTGGCTGGGAGTTGAAGTTGATGATGTTGTCCAACAGCAGGATGTCCAGGCCCTGGTCTGCCAGGTCAGCCATGATGAGGGTGGAGCACTTGCCATGGGTGAACTTAGCCAGGTTGATCTTGCAAGCTGTCTGGTCCTGGGCGCTGTAGATGTGGGCACAGCTCGCCCACTGGAGCAGCCTCGGCCCCTGAGACCAAGGTGGGGGGAGGCAGACACTTAATGCCTAGGCTCTGAGTGGGCACGGGGAAGGCCAATGGGATGGGCTGGCAGGGGGGAGGGGCGGTGAGGGGCCAAGGGCAGTTGGGGGGGACCATTGGGGTTGATCGCCGGTTGGCTGCAGCAGTGTGTGTCATAGAAACCGGTCTTTCCACTGTTTGGTCAATTTGCATATTAGCCTTTTATTATATGGAATAGTTGTGAACTTGAGGACTTAACAGATTACTCATTTTGTAAGACCCAACTCCTTGGCCTTGTGGGATCCTAGATTATGTCACTGTTCCAGCCCCAGCTTGAGCTCCACGTGGAGCCCCTGGTACCCTTTTCCTGGTTCATGAAACTCCATAACAATTTATTTTCCAGGGCCAGTCAGTACTTTGCCAGGCTTGGTTGGCAGTGATTTTCTAGTCCTGGTAGATAGGATCCTCTATTACATAACAATACCATCATGTAAGGAAAGAAGAGAAACATTCCTCTTCCTGATCTTTCCTGAGAATGGGCAGGGCCTTCACTTCAAAGACTGGGCATGCTAGACCTTTGTTTTAGCAGCTTGCATGTTTCCATGCCAAAGAAAAAGCCATGTTACGGCTACATAGCAATCGATAATATTATAGTTAAACCAATTAGAAAAAGGCTAGTAAAATCAAGAGATGATGAAACTTCAAAACAGGAAAAAGGGTGAATATAAAGATTTACCTTTTCCCAGCCTGCATGGCTCAGTGGTTGAGCATTAACCTATAGACCAGAAGGTCACGGTTCAATTCCAGGTCAGGGCGCATGCCTGAGTTGCAGGCTTGATACCCAGTCAGGGGTGTGCAGGAGGCAGCCAATTGATGATTCTTGCTCATCATTGATGTTATTGATGTTTCTATCCTTCTCTCCCTCCACTTCCTCTCTGGAATTACACACACACACACACACATACACATACATATATATGCATATACATATATGTATATATACATATATATACAGATAGATAGATATATATATATATAGTCACACACATATACTTTATAGATGATTTCTTCAAGCACTGAGTTATAAAAAGACTGGTGAAAAAGTTTTACTTTTAATTTGATTTCACCAGGTATAAAAGAGCTCTATTTTCTATGACTCTAATATATTTTAATTGCAGCTATGCTTATTTTATGATTACTTTAAATCATTTTCAAATATTTTGAATACTATAAACATTTTATGTTGTTGTTAGGAACTTAGGCTGTGAGCTAGAACATTTTTAAATGTTAATTGGCTTAATAGTCAAGTGGTTAAAATTCTCCCCCAATATAACAAATACCCCTAATTTTATAGTGTATACTGATGGAAAATAAGGATGCTTTATAAGGAATTGAGTGTTAATGGACTATTGAAAAATGTACAGGTTACCATGATATAGAGATAAGTAATCCAGTTGTCAGAATCAGTAAATGGTCATGCAACTTTTTTTTGTTTTTGTTCTGCTAGTTTTACTTTTCTAATATGCTCTACAATATATATATTACAGTTAAACATTTAGAGTTACCCATGTATTTCTTAAAATCATCTCATGAACGCACCATACTTGTTCAGATAAGGATTTTCAGCAGGGAAATGATAAGGCTAGATTTAGATTTTAACTAAGCTGCTTGACAGCAAGTGAAGGATAGATTTCTCCCCTTAATTTTTTCAAAACTTTTGACTTTTATTTTTTTCATATTTAATACATTTTATTTTAGATCAGTTTTAGGTTCACAGAAAAATTGAGTGGAAAGTATAGTCCCAATTATACTCCCTGTCCAAGCATGTCAAACTAGTGGCCGGTGGGCCACATGCCTCATTTAACATGAGATTGATATGCTTGTTACACATACACAACACACACCCACACGCATATACATGCACACACACTCAACCTCCCCCACTATCAATATCCCTCACCAGAGGTATATTTGTTAGAATTTATGGACCTACATTGACACAACATTATCACCCAAATCCATAGATTACATTAGGGTTCCCTCTTAATTTTGTATATTTCATGGGTTTTGACAAATGCAAATTATATGTATCCACCATGCGGTATGATATAGAATATTTTAATTGCCCCCCAAATCCTTGTGTACTGCCTATTTATTCCTGCCTCTTACATAAACCCTGGAAACCACTAATCTTTGTATTTTCTTCAAAGTTTTGTCCTTTCTAAAATGTCATATAGTTGGAGTTCAAAAATATGGCGTGGCTTCATGCACTTAATATGCATTTAGGTTTCTATCATGTATCTTCATGGCTTGATAATTTAT
Organism: Myotis daubentonii; assembly: GCF_963259705.1. Taxonomy (NCBI): domain Eukaryota; kingdom Metazoa; phylum Chordata; class Mammalia; order Chiroptera; family Vespertilionidae; genus Myotis; species Myotis daubentonii. The sequence goes on along the minus strand of NC_081845.1, from coordinate 46,486,085 downwards.
TTTTTAAGCACTGAATGATATTCCGTTATCTGGATGTACCACAGTTTTTTTTATCCATTCACCTAATGAAGGTCATCTTGATTGCTATCAAGTTTCTGCAATTATGAATAAATCTGCTACAAACATCAGTGTGCAGGTGTTTCTGTTGACAGAAGTATTCAATTCCTTGAGTAAATTACACTTCAGTCTAATTGCTGGATCATATGATAAAATATGTTTAGTTTTGTAAGAGACTGCCAAACTGTGTTCCAAGGTGGTTGAATCATTTTGCATTTCTACCAGCAATTTATGAGATTTCCTGTTGCTCTACGTCCTTGTCAGGATTTGGTGTAGCCAGTGTTTTGGCATTTGACCATTCTAATAGGTATATAAAAGCATCTTATTGTTGTTTTAATTTTCATTTCCCTAAAAATGCATGATGTTGAACATAGTTTCATAAACTTACTTGCCATCTGCATATCTTTTTTGGTGAGGTGTCTGTTCAGGTCTTTGGCCCAGTTTTAAATCAAATTGTTTTCTTATTGTTGTTGACTTTAAGAATTCCTTTTGTATTTTGAATAACAGACCTATAGCAGATGTGTCCTTTGCAAATATTTTCTCATAATCTGTGGCTTGTCTTTTCATTTTCTTGACAGTGCCTTTTGTAGAGTAGAAGTTTTTAATTTTAATGGAGTCAACCTTATTAATTTTTTCCTTCATTGATCTTATCTTCGGTGTTGCATGTAAAAGGTCATCACCATACCTACATTTTCTGTATGCTATGTTTCAGGGGTTTTATAGTTTTGCATTTTACATTTAGGTCTATGATCAATTTTGTCTTAATTTTTGTGAAGAGTGTAAGGTGTGTGTCTAGATTCATTTTTTTGCACGTGGATGTCAAGTTGTTCCAATACTTTTTGTTGAAAAGACTATTTTTGCTCTATTGTATTATCTTTGCACTTTTGTCAAAGTTCAGTTGGCTGTATTTATGTGAATCTATCTCTAGGCTTCATTGATCTATGAGTCTATTCTTTCATCATTATAACACTATTTGATTAAAGTATATTTATACTAAGTCTTGAAGTCAAGAAGTGTCAGTCCTTCAACTTTGTTCTTTTCCTTCAATATAGAGCTGGCTATTCTAGTTCTTGCATCTCTGCATATACTAGTAAACTTTAAAATCAGTTTGCTGATATCCACAAAATAACTTTTGGATATTTGATTAGGATTATGTTGAATCTAGAATAAGTTCAGCAGAACTGAGATTTTTGACAATATTTAGTTTTTCTGACCATGAATTTGCCCTATAACCTCACTTTTTTCATAGATCAAAGAAAGTTGATTTTAAAGTTTGTTTAGCTTTTGACTTGTTAGGATGAAGTGACAGCACCCAAGTCTCTTTGGATCAGAAACCAGAAGCCCTGACTTGAGTTGTACTTTAAAAAGCTAATGTGTTGCCCTGACTAGATGCCTCAGTTCGTTGGGGCTTCATCCTGTGCACCAAAAGGTTGCAGATTAGATTCCCAGTGAGGGCACATATCTAGGTTGCCTCTTTGATCGCCAGGTTGGGGGCATTTCAGAGGCAACTGATCTCTCTCTCTCTGTCTCCCTCTCTCCTCCCCCCTTCCTCTCTCTAAAATCAATAAAACATATTCTTGGGTAAGGATAAAAAGAAATAAAGAATAAGTAAAAGGCTAATGTGTTTAATTCTAAGCAGAAAATGAAGAGTTGAAAATTGTAAAATATAACTTTATAAATTATCAATAATATTTTTCAGTAATAAATTATAGGTGAGTAGACCAATCAAAGTGTGGTGGAAAACCATAGAGTGTTATTACAGGACCCATAGGAATAAGTTATAATTTTTTTGTGTGAATGTTCTAATTTAATCAATTCCAGCAACAGTATTAATAAGTAGGTAGACTTTAAATGATTATTTAATTACAGTTAAATAGTATCAGGTACCTGAAATGAATTTCTCACTGAAAAGGAAAACAGAAATAAAATCCTCTCTAAAAGCGGCTTACTTTGGGTGGTGGTGTTTTTTTCTCTCTCTCCAAACAGAATGCCATTATGAGTCCTCTTCAAGCCTTAAATAACAGAAAATTAATACTGAGGCTCATGAGTGCACCTTTTGTGATGAGCAGTTGCATAAAACATATTTCAACATGATATTGAGAGCTGTGGACATTCCTAGAGCTTTTCAGGTTCATATACTTTAAGTCTATCACAGAAAGAATTTCTAGAAAAATTGGCATCCAATTAGTACAGGAACATTGTCCTAGATAAGTATTTAAAGGTAACACATTCTATTTTTCTAGCCTCCACTTAAAATAATTGAGACAGATGTAAATAAAATTTGTTTTCAAAGATCTCTAGAATATTCAAAGAATATTCTCCAGCTTTCTTTAGAACCACATGTGTCTCTGCATATACTAATAAACTTTAAAATCAGTTTGCTGATATCCACAAAATAACTTTTGGATTTGTTTTCAAAGATCTTGGCTACTGAGAAAGTTTACACTAAATGTCTAAACAAAATTACCTCTATATTATTAAAATTCTTCTGATTACTTTCATGGACTGAGGGCTGCTATCTTTGAAGGCAATGTAAGAATCTTTGACGACCAAAGATAATTGTAATGTTCATATTATTTTTAAATTCAATTATTAATTTTTCTGATAAGAGCTTTGAGGCATCAGATTATGGAGTCAAATCTTGGACTCTTGCACTCTCCTGCTAAGGTAGCCATGAGCAAGTGATCTAATGTGTCCGAGGCTTATATCCTCACCTGTAAAATGGGGATAACAATTCCAATTTTAGCAGATTGTTGTAAGGATGTAAGACAAAATATATGTAAAGTGAGAATGCTGTCTGGCACATAGTAAGCACTCCTAAGTGCAGTAGCTTCTGTGGTTGCATTTATTAATATTATTTGATTAATCTGTTCATCCATTATAATTTGGCAAACATTTATTGCCTACCTTCAATATTGTAGTCACTCTGTTAACCACTTATTATTATGCTACAGAATTAGGTTAAATTAATATATTGTTTATTTGATCAGATATTGCTCCTGGTCCTGTAATTCTGCTCTACCCCTCCCCCAAACCCAGCCACTACTAAATTCAGGGATATGCCAATTTATGTCCACAAATTGATTCCCTTTTATGACCCCAACATAAATGCCTAATTCAGAATGAGGCTTCTTTCTCCACATAAACACTTTTACACTAAGTACATTGTATCAGTTTATCCTGGTGGGAAAAGTGCACACTGTGTTTTGAACTCAGGCTGACTTGGTTTCCAGTCAAAGCTCATAATTTACCCAGAAACCTGAATTATTATGCAGCCTCCCTAGTTTCCTCAGCTTTTCCAGACATAACACCAATTTCAGTGACTGGCTTTGAGACTTAAATAAGATAATGTTACCTAGTTTAGCATCTGATGCGGAGCTGGCTCTCATTCCATGAAGTAACTTAAAAGCAGGAACACATTTTAATCTGAAGGTGTCATTTCTCCTATATTTAAATTTTTTTATTAAAGCCTTATTTTGACAGTCCCCATAATTTTTTAAAATTACTTTTGTTAAAGAAATTGCCTGTTAGAAGAGCAGCATACTGTGTAGTCTTAGTATTCTTTGTCAGATAAAGACCTCATGGAAAGTAGTTGAGGAAAATTTTAAATGGAAATCAGGTGTTAAAAGTTTAATTAGAAAAATGTATCCCTTACACATGGGCTAATGTAGACGATGGCAAGATGCTTAATTGTTGATTCTAAAACTATTTTTACACTGTCAACATTCTATTTAGTAATCTTGGGGGAAACAGCATCAAAAGCAGACAAAGAAAAATGTTTCCCTTTCCCGCAGCTGATTCCCGTGATTGCCTGACGTTTAGTTACATTTGGGCATCTGTCTCAGGAACTCCCATTGTCTGGAACCATATGCAAACTGAAGTGTGCACTGGGGTATAGACATGAGGACAGAATTTACACTTGGATATGCTATCCGCCAGCCGTGGGAGAAGCTGGACAAGCCTGGGATACTCCACACAGTTCATTAAATGAACTGTTACTTTATTATTTTGTAAAGCTTCTGTAATGCACATTTATGATATAAAAAGTGCCTCACATACTGCATCATCGGAAGGGGACCTCATTTAGATTAACCTGTGACTTCAACAGCAGGTGGTAGAATGAACCAACTGCTTCAATTACTGCTTTTGCGCATGACTTTCATGTGTTGCTAAGATTATCAGAGGAACCTGATTACATCCCCTTAGACACTATTGTTGGCACGATGATTAAGCTGGTGTGTGTGTGTGTGTGTGTGTGTGTGTGTGTGTGTGTGTGTGTGTGTGTGTGTTAAGACTAGGGACCTAAAAAGCTTTTTGGCATGAGGCAAAAACAGTGTGTATAGAGATCAGAAAGATAGTGTATATCATTGCCCTGTAGCTTATCTCCACATATACAGCTCCCTGGTGGATCCCTATGATAAACATTATTGGAACAATTAGCTGCTGCTGACACAGAATCCAGACACAATAGCCATGGCCAGCAGCACAGAGCCAGAAATTATGGAGCCAAAAACCATAAAAAGCAACACCAAGCTAGTCTCCCCATTCAACTGCTGTCATAAAACCCTCCCAGTGCTATGTTTGCATAGCTGGCTTTGCCGATACGGCACTGCTAACACAAAAGAAGAAGCTGCAGCACTTGTCTTTGTTTAGCTGAAATTACAAGTCATTGAATTAGTATGTCATCTTTATTGTGCTGTCATGCAGCGGAGGTGAGGAAGGCTCCGTAATGGATGGTAGAGTTTGATGGCCTGAAAGACAGGCTCACAGATGGTTGTCGATATAAAACAGTTTTTACCCCCTTAAAAAAAAGGAAGAAAGGAAGGGGGGAAAGCAAATAGGCTGCTTGGAATGGATCTTCACTAATTGGTATATAATCCCAAGCAATGTTCATATCAGACCCATATGTAAGAACTTTAGTAGCCCAGAGAATATGACGCAGGTATAGAATGCTAACATTCCTAAGGAGTTTAAATAAAAGTGATGCAGCATTTTAGCTTTTTAGAAAGCTGGTGGTGGTTGTTGCTCTGGGAGAGTTTTTCTTCTAATATTTCCAAAGAATTCTGAATGATTAGAGAAAGAGTTGACAGTGTTATAGGAAGTTTAAAACTAAACAGAATTTTAGCCATTCTTATTAGCAGAAATTTAAAATTGTATACTTGAATGATTAAATATATTTTGATAGGGATCTTAGACCATATAATAATGAGAGAGTAGACTAACTCTGTCTTAAAATATTTTTCATTTATTAATTTCTTGCTTTTCTTGCTCTCCTTCTGTAGTTTTGGTTTGATTTACAAACATATCATTGGACAATTATATTAATATATCTATTGAAAATCAATAAAATAATAAACTAAATTTTGCTTTTAAAAGACACAAGGTCCTGTTTCCTTTAACACATTTATTTAAAAGTTTGACCTGGTCTGAACAGCATTGTTTTGAATCATATTTAACAAAGAAAACACTCTTTCCACCAGTATTTTATTTCAGGTGGGATTCCAAGCCACCAAACATTCAGGGCAATATTTTTTTAAAGAAGCAAACACGTTACACCTCAGAGGGTATAGAATTTTTAATGTGCTAATAATTATTTTGGGTCAAGTTTGTCTTTTTTTCTTCTTGTGGCTAAGAGAAACAGGATACAAATTAAATATCTGATTTTCTCTTGGTGAAACTGAGACTCATGTATGACCATAAAAGAAACCTCTAATGGGAATAATGTAAATGTGAACATATATTTAAAAATACACTTGACTACATGTAAGTAAATATAAGGGCTGAAAGTCAAGGTCTGTAAAATGGCAGGTATTATCTCTGTTTGTGAATCTTTCTTTTGAAATGTGAATTAAAAAAGCTTTTTATATAGCTTTAAAATAGCATTTGGGGCTTATGAAAAAAGCTGTCTAAAGGAGAAATAAGGAATTAGATACCTAGGTGGGACCCTAAATTTATCTGTGTTTATTCAGCAACATTAATACAGTTATTGACTTGTATTTAATGCTTATTTTATTTTTATTTGAGGACTATCATGCTGACTCTTGCAGCATGTTATGAAAAGCAGCCTTTTTGGGAACTGTTGTTTGTATGTGCGTGTGTTTGTGTGTTTTGGAGGTATGGGGAAAGATTACGGACTCTTCAGTTAATTTAATTTTGATTTGAATCTTGGCCTTGCCATTTACTTTTTAACTGCATTGCCTTCAACCAGTTCTACAACCTCTTGGCATCTACTTTCTCATCTCATTTGTAAATCTGAGAGAAGAATGGGCCATGAGTAGGGAGGAGGGCATCAGGGACTTGGGCCACACATGTCCAGGCCACAGCTTGGAAGTGAGTTTTCATGGCTGCAGGATTACAAGTTACGACTCACTGTCCTAGAGTCAAAGCTGCCCCAATGTAAGAGCTAGGACCAACAGACCCAGATCCCATATAGGGGGCCTCACTCGGAGGTTTGGGCCCAGAAAATACAAGGTTAGAGCTGACTGACAGAGTGAGCGCTTGATGGTACCTGTCATACCCAAGGAGAGGAGGCTCCCTAAATCTATACCATTAGGTAGGGGTGGTTCCAATGCCTAGAGGCTGGGTTGAGGATTTGGAGGTCCCAGTGCAGAGTTTTGTGTGCACAAACCAAGCAAATCAGTAGAGTTATACTCATTTACTGTTTAAAATGACTGAACCAGCTAAGTAAAAATATTAAAGGGGAGAAAAAAAGAAAGCACCTAAGTATGAAAAATTGAAGAAATAAGATATTTCCTTTATGGAGGAAAATGTTGAGGAAGGAGGAGGTTAGGATAACCAGGAATGAGATGCTTAATACTGTATTGTTGGAGCCACCTTTTCTGTTACCCAAATAGGGAAGGTCTTCCCTGGCAAGCACTAAAAAGCTCTAGATCTCCCCACTCTATGTCCTCTACCCCAAGGGCAGTTTGGTTCAGATGTGGTGGCTAGAGTGGTGTGTGGTGTAAGAGATTTTAGGGGTTCCTGTTATTTCCATTGCTCAAACATCTCCATTTGTTCCATAATGCCTCAAATTCTTCTATGAAATGGGTAAAAACTTTTATCCAACCATTTGTTATACACAAAACCTAAGAAATAATAAGAATGGCCACAAAGAAAATTATTATTTTTTCATTCAGTTTACAAATCTAGTGAGATCTACACTAATAAAAGAGAAACATGGTAATTGGCGTACGACCGCTAACCTTTTCATTGGCTAATCAGCGAGATATGCAAATTAACTGTCAGCCAAGATGGTGGCCGGCAGCCAGGCAGCTTGAAACTAACATGAGGCTTGCTTGCTTCAGTGACGGAGGACCCTTGGAGGAAACCAACGTTCCCCGCCTGCGGCTGCAGGCCTCTGAGCGGGCAGTTTAAGAAACATTGTAACAAATACCGCCAGACTTAAGCCAGCAGATTCCCAACATTGTAAGCAAAGGCCAGAAACCTACTTTCAGCCGTGGAGGCCTAAGAGCTGGAGCCAAGCCTCAAGCTAAAGCTGGCCCAGAATAAAACAAAAAAAGAAAAAAAGGAGCGGTTGGGAACTTCCGTCACTCCCAGCCTGAAAACAGCCCTCAGACCCTCACCCAGACTGGCCAGGCACCCCAGTGGGGACCCCCACCCTGATCCAGGACACCCTTCAGGGAAAACCAACCGGCCCCACCCATGCACCAGGCCTCTACCCTATATAGTAAAAGGGTAATATGCCTCCCTGCACCGGGATCAGCGTGACAGGGGGCAGTGCCCAAACCCCCTGATCGCCCTGCGGCTCTGTGTGTGACAGGGGGTGGGGCCCCAACCCCCTGAGCAGCCCTGCTCTGTGCCTGATAGGGGGGAGCTCCCCAACCCCCCCCCCCACGGGCCCTACTCTGTGTGTGATGGGGTAGAGCCATAACCTCCCCATTGGCCCTGCCCTGAGTGTGAGAGTGGCGGCGCCCCAACCCCCTGATCGGCCCTGCTCTGTGTGTGATAGAGGGCGGTGCCCCAACCCCCTGATGGGCCCTGCTCTGTGCGTGACGGGGGGTGGCACCGCAACCTCCCCATCGACCCTGCCTTGAGTGTGACGGGACGGTGCCCCAACGCCCCAATTGGCCCTACCCTGTGCGTGACTGAGGGTGGCATCACAACCTCCCAATCTGCCCTGCTCTGTGCATGACGGGGCGGCGCCCCAACTCCCCAATCGGCCCTGCTCTGAGCCCGACCAGGGGCTGCACCTAGGGATTGGGCCTGCCCTCTGCCACCCGGGAGCAGGCCTAAGCCAGCAGGTCGTTATCTCCCGAGGGGTCCCAGACTGTGAGAGGGCGCAGGCTGGGCTGAGGGACCCCCTCTACCCCCCCGAGTGCACAAATTGTTGTGCACCGGGCCTCTAGTAATATATATAAAATGCATGGTAAATCGGAAGATGCCAGTGGACATGATAATAATTATTAAAATTTCATTTGATCTGTTCTAGAGAAGTGAATGAGGATTAAGAGTTAGTTACATGTTGACTTGGATTTACAGAAAGATATAAACAACAGAGAAAGGCAGTTACCTGTGTGAATTGGAGCTGAGAGAACGATGGTTATGTTAAGGTAGAGGTCACCTGAGTATGGACGTGAGAAAAATGCAGAGAGGAGGCCCAGGAGAGCTAATAACATGAAGTATTTTTAAGCTTTAGCCATAATAAAAAGACCAAATTGGTGTTTATAGATTTCCGGGACATTTTATTATGTACCCTTTTTATCTCTTTGATTTCATCCTTCCCATAATTTTTAAAAATATTTTAAATTGATTTTTTAGAGAGAGAGGAAAGGCGAGGGAGAGAGAGAAATATTGATGTGAGAGTAAAACAAAGATCAGAGTGGTTGCCTCCTGCACACCCTTTTGGGGATTGAGCCCTGGAATGTGCCCTGACTGAAAGTTGAACAGCAGCCTCTCGGTGCATGGGATGATGCCCAACCAACTGAGCCACACTGGGCAGGGCAACCCATCAATTTTTAATTCATTTCCTGGATGAGGCAAGAATACAGCCAGTGAACAAGAAAGCATACCTATTCATTATATTCAAAGCGGAATATGTTTTAAATGTCACACATACACATATTTATATTCTGCTGTTCTAGAGTTATCCTAGACTAGTGTTCCAATGTTTAGGTCACAGGGTCATGTATTTTGTAATATAAGCTGATTTCAGCAGGAACATTTTTTTTTTTTTCATGCGGCCTGTAACTTGTTCTTTCAGAATAAATGTCACTTACTGTGTTTGAACTGCCTTTGGTTTCTGTTCTTCCACTTTTTTTTTAGGCTCTGTAGTTTGCTTAAGCTGCATGATTAAATGAGAATTGGATGATAATTTGAAATGATCACAGTGTTATAACCTTGTCAAATCAACTGGAATATATTTAGCAATTATTTCAATAAGCAGTGTTACATAAGTAATATCATTATTTCTTATTGTTATTTTTATTCACCAAATGTATAAACAGTAACTAAATACATCCTAATCCATTGTAAAATTGAATTCAGGTTTTCTGACTTGGCTCCTGTCTATGTCTCCATGATTCTACCTTTTCCCTTTTTTTCAACTTTATACTTTTGCCCACTTTTATACCTTTTCCCTCTGGATACTATTGATTCTTGTGGTTTCATTTCTATGCAGATATTTGCTTGCAAATCTAGCCCAGGGAATTCTGTCTCCAGCTTCACTTTTATCATTAAGAATTGGATTAATAATAGTCATATGAAGCTCAGATTTTCTCTAAATCATAAATCTCTAAATCTCAGCTCCTCTGTGTAAGCTGTGACATAATTTTTTTGCAGTCTAAGATCCTGGCATAGAAAGTTATTGAAAATTTACCTTTTCATTTGGGAAACTTATCAGCATTGTCACATTGCACAATCTACTCAAATTCTCTGCTAATGTCTCATACTCAGTATATCCAAAACCTCTCCTCACATCTTCCCCAAACTACCACCTCCTTCTACCTTAAGCCTCCCAGTCAAGGGTCTACAGAGTCCTTATTAACTCCTTGTTCTTCAATCATTTGCCACATTCACTAGAATCTAGCTTTGCAATGTCAGTGACTTCTTCCTCATTGTCTCTCACACTATTAATCTCCTTTATCAAGCTTCAGACTTCTTGCCTCCATGCCAGAATTAGCCTTCCTAGGAGTCCTGTCACCTTTATTTTCTTCTTCCTTTGAAATAATTTTCCTACACATGTCTTTGTCTTTCCCAAAGGTTTCAGACTCCATGTCCCTAACAAATTCAGGGTATGCTCATGAGCCTGGCACCCAGAGACTTCTAGATCTCCTGCGAAGTCCTTGAACAGAGCCTATATTTCCATAACCCACCCACTTTCCATGAAATCATCCTCACCCAGTAAAATCCATTTCAAATGCTATCTCCTCTTCTGATTCTCCCAGCCCAATGTCATCTTTTCTTCCATGAACTTCACCCCTTGCATTTTCTAACTGTTCAATGGTCTTAATCATATTATACATGCTTGCAGATTATCTTATCCCTTCTTTTCCCACTGTCTTTGCCCCTATTCAATTTTAAGATCCTTCTGGGCCAGATCTGATCTAATTGTCTTTACTTTTCCAAAACATATCACTGCATTTCCTATACCCAATACTCAATAATAATTAGTATTTTTGTAGGGAAGCAACTACTGGAAGTATATGTCTCCTTGCTGTTTGTCTTAGCAGAGTCTTTCCCTAATACCATATAGAACTGTGGAATTCCATGGATCCCAGTCAGCTGAACTAAATAAGGGATTGGGTAGCTTTTCAAGGCAATGAAATGAATGAATTCCTATAATCCTGGTTTGATTATTGGGGCTTTCTATGTGCTAGTCTTTGGGTTCATATTTGAGAAATTGAGATTGTCATTGTAACACTAGTATAAAATGACAGTGTGAAAAACCTTCCCAATTAGCAGATAAATTTTCAATAGCTACCCACTCTGGTGTAATTATTGAATTATTAAGATAGACTCACATTTTACATGGAAAATGGATTTGGAAAAAAAGTTCATGACTTTCACATCAAGAAAATCTGTGTTTTATATGACTGTTTTTTAACAGAAGGCAAAAGATACAAGGACTCTCTATTTGGAAATGATTCTCAAAAATACCTTTGTTTTTCAGGCTGTGTTCCAACCTCCCAGATTCTCTGAAGTGAGGGAGGGACAAGGGTATTTACAGCATGGCAAAGGCCTTATTCACCCCCTGACTTCACACTCAGCTAAACTTGGAAATGCAATTGGTTTATTTTGTATAAATAAGCAAGAATGCTAGAAGAAGCTAAATATCTTCATAAAACAGAACATTATGATACCAGAAACCCTTAGGAATAGCACTAATGCTTTTAAATGAAGGTTTTATTTGTCTCAGAGCTGCAAAAAGGAGTCACTAATGAGATGTCATTTAAATTCTAACACCTGTTTAATGGCAGTTTTTCTCTATCCCCAAAGAGTAACTGTTTATGAATGTTTGCAGTTTTCCAAGTGTATCTACAAGAATTGTTTTTTCATAAACAATGTGATGCCTTTTTCCTCATATGCTACAGTCACGTTACAACATATGATGAAAATTGTTGGTTGTGGCATTTTTGTTTTATATAGGTTTTAAAGATAGTGTTATTTCATACCCTGAAACTTAAAATTTTATAAATCACATAGTAAATATTTTTTCAAAAACTTATGTACTACAGGTTTATGAGTATATATTGGTATAAGGAAAATGAAATTTCTAGTATTATTTACCTAAATTTAAATAGCATGTGAAAAGACATTGCTGAAAAATGTTTGCCCCCATATTCCCTGTTATGAAAAAAATTTATATTTATAAATAAACACACACACACACACACACACACATAGATTTCTAGGAGTTGCAAAAAAGAAATGCTTGCTGACTTTTTTTTCACAGACAATAAATAACTGAAAAAGTCAGAAATGAGACTGTACCAGTTCTTTCATGATTTTATGTTTTTCTTATACAAACAATTTGTTATTCATGAAAGGAGCCCACAATAACCATGTTGGCATTTTTCTCTATGCTTTCTCAAGAAATTGATAATGATGAGTAACAGATACCATATAGATGAATAGATGAATAATTGCTTACTGTTGGAAATGCTTTTCTTTAGGGTGTGTTCCATTTAATATTCATAGCATTTTATATAGGTTATTTTTATATTTAACATCTTTTAATAAAACTACTTGTACTTCAGTAAAATAAATGACATATAAGTTTATTTTAAAATAAATTAACCTCTAACTTGAGAAATTCAAGTATAAGTAATTGCCTTGGAGGAGCAGTTAGGCCCTGGATGTTCACCAAAGTGATTATATGAACTCTTGAAAATGCTGGCTTCGGGGGAAGCTGCAGGAAACTCTTCTCTTAAGGAACGTGTCCCTTTGAACTAATAGGAGCCATGGCTTCTCTGTTAGCATGCTGACTGTGTGACAGACCGGTCCTTGTTTGTGTGGGGAAAGCAGGAACTCACCTTGATGAAAGGTGAGACCAGGCCATGTGGACTGAACCTCTCTCAGAACTCTTTGGGATTTAAGCTGAGTACAACAGGTTTACCACCAAAGGAAATGGCTGAGCCACAGAAGTCTCAAAGTGGACCTGAGCATTTCTATAAACCTAAATGTTCTGCATATTAAAGGAGGAAAGAAGGAAATTGTTGCAGATGTGATTGGATTTCCTATTATGCTGAGAACTATTCTAAATTCTTTCCTTATGATCATTATTCCCTAGATTTCTTAGTATCAAATCATTTCTTCTTGCCTCCAGTCCATGAGATTCTTGCCAATTTAAGGCATTCTTTTGAGTGAACAGAAGGACTGGATGTTTTTTAGTTTTTAGAATGCTTTCCTCTCTTTCTATCACATTCTCTCTCTCAACGTGTGTGTGTGTGTGTGTGTGTGTGTGTGTGTGTGTGTGCATAAGACATTGAAGAATTGAAGAATATACATTTGTTCCTGGTTCATTCAATTTTTATTTATAGGTGGAATCTCAGCACTTAATTGGTATGTTCTCTAATTACCCACTAGATTTATCCAAAATCAGTTGACATATACCTTGCACTGAGCCGAGGGAAATAAGCATATTCTTTTTCCTCTGCAGTTTCTCCCTGACTTATGAAAGCAAAATATCTATTCTGTATGGAGAGATGAATCAGCAATCCATATAATATCTATCCATCATACATATTTCACAAGGAGGATATTGTGGTGACTGCAAAGTTCTTACAGAAATAATATGGAAATCCGGAACTTGATGTGGAGTGTCAGAAAGCCTCTTACTATTATTTACCTTATCAGCTTTTGCTTTCTGAAATCAATGGAAGGGCATCAAGTTCAGCTAATCCATATTTCTGAGTATGAAATTGAATTTATAGTCTGTAGTATGTTGACTACCGCTCGCATTTAAGGCATAATTGATTTTTATTGAAAAGCCAGCAGGCACATCAAAAATTTCCACAAACCACAAGGATGTTAAATTTTACCCTGTTTAGATAATAGTGTGGCTTTATTTATCCTTTAAAATGAAGCTTTTATATTTATATCAGCAGATGCTATGGAAGTGTGACTGATACCTTATGAAACCATCAATCCATGGTTCTGTAGAACTGTACTGTACAGAAAAAAGCAACTTTAGATTTCTAAGGTAAATGTCTATGGTTCGCTTGTTTTAAGGATAAATGGATAAATGGAATAATAAATCTAGCACCATATCATGTCATGTGGCAAAGGTGTTTTTTTGTTGTTTTGTTTTGTTTTTTATTGAAACAACTGCTTGTGCCAGTATTTCTTTTTCTCCAAATTCCTTCTGCATCTTATTTTTCCCTCTGATTAATAAATGACATTTTGCGTCTGGATTCATTCTTTATGCATGTGAAATCTATTTCCTAAAGGCAAACATCTATTCTTTCTATTTTAAAATTAAGCAGTCTTACCTTATCCTGTGTGACACTCCTTTTAGTAAGTTTCATTCAAATGTCCCCAATCTATGTGCTGAGTCCACTCACTTTGAACAAAAGGTTGTGATCAGAAGACTCTTGACCTCTCCTGCCACAGAATGTGTAAACACATGATGGATTTTTAAAAATCAAGCTTTGCCTTACCTTAGCAAAACCAAAATAAAATAAAAGCAAAAAGATGCAGATACCATTATTTGTTTTAGCCCCTTTGCTGTAATTCTCTAGCACTCATTCTGACTTTGTGAAGGTTTCTGAGGTTTGTACAAAAAGTGAATGAGATGAGGCTGGAACCACCACTAACATAGGTGGAGTCAAAAAGCTAGACATTTGCAACTTGCAGGAGGCTACATACATTGAAAAACTGCCTCATGCTTGCTGGACTTTGAGTATCCTGTTAGATATTCATGTAGATGAAAAAGGTCATTTATTATTATCTGCAATAAGAATCTATTTCTATGTGAATTCTATTTCACGTAATTATAAAAGGCTTTCCACACTAATATACACTGAATTTTGTAAAAAGTAATCATGTAAATTAAGAGACACTTATTGTTCTGAACTTTATTAAGTGATAGTCACTAACGGCAGCTCTCTTTGTGGTGTTTGATGCATTAGCGCAACAATCTTCTTTCAGTTTGCACTGGTAGCTTACGCATTCACAAGTTTACAGGATTCTTGGCAGGAGAATCAGCGTTCACCTTCTTTAGGTTTTCATTATGTAGCAGTGCTCAGGTATTTGCACTGCACGATACATTCTATTTTATTATGAAGAACTTTATATTTCCCCTTTATTTTATAATTGGGGCACTGTATTGATTTTTAAAAATTATATGCTTAGAGTGGTTACAACATCTACACATTTTATTTCAGTATAATAAATGGGTTACAAAATATTTGTTATAAAAAGGAGACACTGAGTCTGATAAGGTTGAGAACAATAGCCTATGGTATGCAGGCACAAATGCATTAGTTGGAAAATTTTCAATGATAAATCTAGAGATTATTTTAATAGAACAATTATTTCCAATAAGGAAAGTAGGATCTCAGGGATTTCTAAATATGCGATGATAAGCCCTTGGTGCCTGCCTCCTTATGTGTATGGATGACGAGTGTTCAAAACAATTTGTCATATGCACAGAAATACAAAAGATGAAACCTAAAGAGATTATACATTAGTCTCTCAAGAGTAAAACTGACGGAGAGAAGCAGTACACCTTTCACAGAGGCAGATATTTTCAAAGCAATGTGTGACAGGTACAGGGACAAATCCCGTTAATAAGTAAGAGGATTTGTGCTTGGCTCTGTCACATGCCACTTTGAAAACCTACCCTCAAACTGTCTATAAATTTTCATGCCCATCTTTTTTTTCTTTGCTTCTTCCAGAGCATCTGATTTTTTTGTTCATCATTTTCCCCTGCTTTATCTCATGGTGTCCTTTAATGATTTTTTTGAGGTTGGGATGTGTACTATGATTTTGTGGATACTTTGTTGTTAACAAAATCAAATTTGCTGTATCTATTCATTTTCACTGTCCCTTTTAGTGCTTTGTTACAGGGCATTTTTTTTGCCACTTATGACTTCTAAATATGAAAGAAAAATCTGCCCCATGGTAATTAAGGAGGGAAGTAGCACTTATCACATTGGCCAGTTTTTTCCTTACTATATAGTTCTATTTTTAAAGGAAAATAGTATTGAAAATGTGATGCTATGATATGTGAATGATACACCACCTGGAAATAAAAAGAGTCATTCATTTCTTTTAGTTATGTATTTTAAAATTATTACAGCTAGAGGTATTCTACCTTTTGCAGAGTAGACTCAAAGCAAATTTTAATTCTTGTGACTGATGGACTGCCTCTGCTTCTGGACCTTGACTTGATGCCTCATCACATGTGAATAAACTGATGCTGGTAGAAGGACCAAGTGTTCTCAGTAGAACATCTGTTGGTTTATAATTTAGTGCTGGATGATGATGCATTCTTTCCCTCTGCCAATTATTATTTGTTTTCTTCTTCTTTTTTATTTGTACTTTTCTTCTATAAAGTATTTGCCTGTAAATATGAATCTGGAAGTTTTGCTAGTAGGAGTCAATTACCCCAAATTTCAGTATTATTTTAAGACAATAAGTGTCTGAAAAAGAGTTGTCCACGAAAAGTGTTTTGTTTTTATAAAAAATATATATTTGTATTAATTTCAGAGAGGAAGGGAGAGGCAAAGAAACATCAATGATGAGAGAGAATTATTGATTGGCTACCACCTGCATGCCCCACATTGGGGATCAAGCCCACAATCAGGGCATGTGCCCTGACCAGGAATGAAACTGTGACCTCCTGGTTCATAGGTCAAGGCACAACCACTGAGCCACGCCAGCTGGGCATGAAAAGTATTTTAAAGTGGGTAGTTCTAAACAAAGAGCACTGCTCTATGAAATTTCTATTTTCCTCCCTCAAAAATTTAATGATGCCTATTCAATTAGAAGTGTTTTCTAGAGATCTAGCAATATACATCTGACACATTTTCTTTGCATACTTTGTTTTAGGGATTTTTATTTTTTAATGAATTTAGTGAGGTGACATCGGCTAATAAAATTATATAGGTTTCAGGTATACATTTCTACAATACATCATCTATATATTATATTGTGTATTTACCACCCCAAGTTGAGTCTCCATCCATCATCATTTATCCCTCCTTTACCCTTTTCTACCTTCCCCCATCCATGGGTTCCTCTGGTAATCACCAGACTGTTGTCTGTCTCCACAAGTCTTTCTTTTTTCTTTGCTTAATCCATTCATCCTTCTCACCCACTCCGCTCCCCCCTGACAGCTGTCAGTCTGTTCTCTGTATCCATGAGTCAGTGTTGACTTTGTTGCTCATCTTTAAGGACAGACCTATGCTGTCCTTCCACAGCACCCAACAGCTGGGTGTAAAGTAAAAAACTAAAGTTATCTGCCAGATGGTTTGTTTACATTAAATCCAACATCTGGATATTTTTTAAACATTTAGATGATTGGCTGAGTTTTTCACATTACATCTGCATATTTTTGGCACTGTATTGCTGTGTGTGTGTGTGTGTGAGTGTGATGCTACCCCTCAGACAAAACGAGCCAGAAAATAGAACAACGAGGTTTGAATTTCTGTGCATTCTATGAACATCCAAATCTGGACTCAAGGACCAATTAGCTCAAGTTCAAATTACAGACAGTTTTTGAATATCAGTAACAAAGGGTGAAAAATTGGCTAATTTCTTGTGGTATTCAACTCAGTGATATCAGTAACCACTTAGATACCAGTGCAATTCCCTGGAGTATAGTCAGAGGCCACTTGGTTAAAATCAATTTAGATGTTAGGAACTTACCTGTTGCAAAGGAAAAAGTCAAGATAATGTTTTCTAATTTTAGTATATTTTTTCTTAGAGATCAGTTTAGTTAAGACATATGCAGAGCTGTGGCCTCAACATAAAATGGCATTTATCTCTGGAAAAACAATCTTAGAATGCCAAACAAGCAAGCAAATAGTCCAGGGATTGTTTATCTAATGTGCAACGGAAATTTGTATTTATGAAGACTTGGGTTTTTTTTAAGCTCTTTCATAGTCACGGTCTTGTTATCCTCACTTGGTAATAAGGACCATTCTCAAACGCAGGTCTTCTCATTATTATTTTGGTGTAATTCCCATCAATCCATGAGCAGAAAAAAGTAGGAAGGGAAGGAACATTTGTTGAGAAAACCTAGAGTGAGATGCATTATATCAGGGGATTTCAAATGCATTTATTTAATTCTCAACATTACTTCTAGGGTAGAGAATATAGAAACAGAATTTACTTTACCTCTGAAAAGTTGGGTTTGAATCCTGCCTTTGATATATAGTAGCTAGCTATTTATCTTTAGTCATGTTATTTGAATAATTCCTGAGCCTTGGTTTCCTTACATATAACTTGGGAATATCATCTTCTTCATATACTTGTTATAAAAAGTATATGAGATAACACATACTAAGTATGGGTTAAGTACACAAAACTTACCACATGGGTAGTGCTCAATAAATGTTTGCCATTTTACAAATGAAGAAACAGACACTTAGAGTTAAGGGTGGTCATAGAACTAAAATGTCCCCAAGGAGGGATTAAAGTCATACCTGTCTCCAAGCCTTTCACTGTGCTCTCTTCATCGTTGGGATATTGATTATTTATAGAAACAATGATTTCCACAGTTCTGTAGCTTTTATAAGATTCATCCCCAAATAGCATCTTGTAAGTTATATAGTAATTTCACACATCTTTATTTCTCATCATGAAGTGTCATCAAAATGAAACAGATGAGTCCATAGCCATGGTAGTATTGATGATGTTTGGTTTCCTATGAAAATCTAAAAGTACAGTATCATAACAACGGATATACTCCCATTGCTTTTCCTAGGTTTTATTAGCAACACCAGCAATCCTGAAAGGTGGTAGGGTCCAGCCCTTACTATGTCACTACATGTCTGTGTGACTGTAGATGATATGATTAACTCTACAAATATTTACTATGAACCTGCTTTGGGCAACAGGATTCCAGGATGAACCAAGTGCAGACCCTGCCCGTAAGTAGAATATCAGACAAGCCCTTAAGTATACAATGAAATCTAATAAGCTGGAGCATATGTATGTTATGCTTTGGTAATGAGTGAATATAGAATTTTAACTGAGAAAGTCCTAGAAATCCTCATGGAGAAAGTACCATTGAGAGGGCCTCAAAAAGATTAGCAGGGTTTGAAGTGGAGATGAGCAGAAAACCCAAAAGTAGAAAACACTGAATGTCTTTGGGAAGTAGCTCTACACTTGTGACAGCACATTTAGACGATACTGAAATTACCTGTTCGGTTCACTCAAACCACAGACGGCCATGCTAAGGAGTGTAAATTTTAAACTATGTTAGCAAGGTAATTTTGAGATATTTGACTATTACATAAATTGACAGGTGCTGAGCAATGAGAAGTTCCCCGAACAGAAATTAGGGGAAAATCAACTGGCATGGGGTAATGTTAACTAAAGGAAGCTGATAAAGAAACTAAAATGTGATGTTTCATGAATTTGCTAGACATCATCTCAATGTCTAAGTTTACTTATCAATAAGGTCAATGGGCTGGACTTGATTTATATTATAGGCCTCTTCAAGCTTTTATTTTTTGAGTTAGTATTTTCTAAATCTTGTTCTGTTGAATGTTATTTCTGTTAGATAACATTGCATGCTATGTTAATTAAAAGAAAAAGTTCTTTGAATAAATTTATGAAACATTTATTAAGATAGTAATAGAGTTTGTTTTGGAAAGGACTTCTCAAAGCCTTATTCTGTTCATTAATGCACAGTTTTTTCCAAGATAGAGAATATGTGTGTATTGTTTTTCACTATTATGTGACCATAGAACCCTTCTATCTTACATCTTTTGGTGCCAGAGCTTATTAAACATATTTATTTTTATTATTGTCCCACTAAGCATATTAGATTTCTTACTAAAATTACAATAGGCCTTTGTTCTCTGTTTTAAATGATCTATGCAATGTAACTTTAGAGACTCAGGTGGTACACACAAGAATTTCAATGGGATATTTTCCCTGATATTTTAAGAGCCATGTAGGAGACACACCTATAAGTAATGCATGCAGCTCACTCCACATACTGCTGATATTTGAAGGTAAAATAGTTGTTTCCCCAACTATCCAAGGAGAAGTTTGGTGCTTCTTGTCGTAGACTATAGTACTACCTAAACTCATAAGTAAAATAATTTCCTCTCTCTGGAAAGACAATTCTCTTTGACTTATCAGGTACTTTTTGGAGGGGAAAACACATAAGGTGTTGAGAAAGAAAGGATTAATTGACTAGACAGTAGACTAGTGCCATCAACCCCAGCTTTCAGTAGGGTGGTAGATGTCATGACCGGAATGCCCACACTTCTATCAAAGTAAGCTGCAAGTTATCTCCTCAGAAGAAAAGAGTTTTAAGGAAAGTCTTAAGTAAGATATGACACTTGTCAGGGAAAGTAAGAAAATTGTTCCAGATGGTTGAGATTGTGAGAAGGAGGTGAAGAGGTCGGAGGAGGCAATGACTGGTGAGAAAAGGAGTAGGGAAATGCTTGGGGACTTGGACAGGTAGCTTAAACTTCAACTGAATGACAATGAGATTCTAGGGAAAAAAGCTCAATAAAAAAGAAATTCTAAATATGTTAGCACACAAAACCAATATTTTAGAGACATCACTTAGAATTAACTAGATGTAGTTGTCAGGCTAAGAGAAGTTCATGATAAAATGACATAACATTTAAATGAGAAGAGATCCAAGTGTGATGTACGCTGTAGTTGGTTGCTTTCTCCCCTTTGCCATAGCCTGTTTACACCTTGCTGCTGACTGTACTAACAGTTCCCTCTACTGTCTACTAGCACGATGGTAAGAGTGCAGTCAACACTGTCTGATTTAGTGTTAGCGATTTTAACTATCTTAGAGAAATACTGAAATGAGGCATATGCTTTTTTCATTAACTACTTTCCAGGCTTGGAAGCATGACAAGTTTTCAGTTTATTGGTATTTTTTTTTTTAAACAAAATATATATCTTCAGAAACTGAAATTATTTAATTCTACCTAAACCTGATCTTCCTCAAATCTGCTAAAACAAAATAAAGCAGAAGGGCAGGCCTATCTCTGTTTCCACAAAATATTTAAGAGTGAGAAAATAGGCTGCATGGTTCTGGGTAGCCTCACCAGGCTGCCTAAGCATTCTGGCTCTGAAGGAGAATCAGCATCCTGGGCCCATGTGTCCTTGACTAAATTATCATCCTTGGTTTATTCATCTTGAAAAGTAATATGTACATACAGAGTTATTAGGACTGAAAAGTACAGTATAGGTAAAGGCCTCGTTATAGTTCTGGGACCATGGTAAGGTTCAAATTCTACTGTAGCTTTTGGATTTCTTTCATTAATTTATTTAGAAAAAATACTTATTGATCACTTTCTAAGTACTAGTGTACAAAACAGAAAAAAATTCCTGCTCTTATGGAAATCATATTCCAGTTAGGGAAGATGGATAATAAATAAGCAAGGAACATAGAGTATATCAGCTATTGACAAATGCTGTGGCATTAGGAGTCAAAGTACTGGTTTTTTAATCATTGGTAGTTTCCTGGATAGCCTAAAGCAGTGATTGATTTATCTGCATGGCTATGGATGCATTTCCCTACTGAGTGAATACAAAAGCAGATGCCTTACAGTCAGTGTATAGCAGGATGATCATTTAATTTATAGTCCAAATCAGGACTCTTTTGAGAGTGATAGGATTGCTATGGGTATCGTACAGGGACAATAGACGCAAACTGGGACTGCCCCAGGTACACTAGGGAGATAGGGTTCCCCCAGTAGTCAGGGACTTGAGCAGAAGCATCTCAGGCAGGCAGTGCTGATATCAGTGCAGCCTGGTGTAGGCAGCATCAGGCAAAAATGATGTAGTCCGAGTAGTAAACATCTGCATAGGGTAAGATTGACGGTGGCCAGAGGCTAAATGGGATTCATAAATAAAGTAGCTCAGTGTCAACTCAGAAGTTCTTGTCCTGATGGAAATGAGCTGCCTAGCATGACTGTTTTTCTCCCGGGCTGCCCCGCTGCAAGGCAGCCAGAGTCTAACTTTATATGGGTCCTCCTGGGCTTGACAGCCTGGCCCTGTTGGTCCAGCAGCTGTCCTTCATGTGTTTTCCTCTAGGAGCCCGCAGTGAGCCCTCGCTGGATGACAGGGAGGATAAGCTCATGCCTGTTTGAGGTTTAATGAATGGCAGGCGGTGGCTCAGGCTCCGAGGAGGCTGGTGAGGCTTTAGTCCTTGCAGGTCTCTGGATCATCCTTGTTGAGGTCCTGTTCTTCCTAGTGCTCTCTCCCCTCTCTTTTCACTTCCCACCACCCTGCTCAGCTTCCCTACGCCTTGGATTTAGGGAAAGTTGAATGTTTCAGATAAATGTGAGTGAAGTCATGATTAAAACTGGGATCCTTTCCCACTTATCTCAAGTCAGGGGGTTATTGTCAATTATTGCTAAAAGTAATTATAATACCAAAGTGTATAGTCTCTCAAAATGTCAACGTGCTTTACATTTTAAAATCTACTTTCAGTGATAATAATGGCCTTGTCAGGTATGTTTTTAAGTATCATCATTTTCTCTTTCTGTTTTTGCTAATAACCCTATTTTATAGGCATTGGCTAGTACATAGGAAAGTGGAGAGCCTAGTATATAATTTCGAACCGTTTTAATTCTTAGAGGGTTTCTCTAGACTCAGTAAACACACAGCACTCTTATATTTAAACATACTTTAAGACACTGTGCCTAATAATTTCAAATTTTTGTTTAAGCTTGTATTTATCTTTTGCAATCGATTCTTTCTTCATTCTCCATTTATCTATTCAACCAACACAGATAGATCAAATGCCATTTGAAGAATGGCATAGATGTAAATGCTAATCTAGATACAATAGAAGTATAAAAAATGTGTAATTCAAAAAAACTTTCACCCAGAAGATACTTCTGGCAATTATATATATTTTTTGTTCCTAGCTAATCACTACAACAACAGTAGTAATATTTACACAGTTCTAAGTACCTTACATCTATTATCTCCTACCTATGAGTCAGGTATTATTCCTAATACATAGATGAAGGGGGTTAAGAAATTTTCTAAATTTGGACCTGAATTTCCTCAGAGATTAATCTCTTAAATATTTGCTGTTGCTCATTATTTCTGAAATGAAATAATTCAGAACATCACTGAGAAGAGTGTGGACTCTTGAGTCACACTCATTTATTGCTAATCTCGGGTCCTTTCACTGACCAGCAGCATAGTTTGGACATGCTATTAGTACCACTCAGCTTCTGTGTCTTTAACTGTAAACTAGTAACAATTGTGGTTGCTTTGGGTCATTGCAAGGACTAAATTCACCCTTCCTTCTCTTAACTAATTAATTAATCTGATATGTTTTTTGACCACCTATGATGTTCTAAGCACTGTTCTGGGTGTTGAAGAAAACATAGGTGAGCCAGAGAGACATGGTTCAGGTTCTTTGGACACTTGCAGCCAGGTAAGAGAGAGAAACAAAGAAAAGATGTAAGCAAGTAGAAAAATTGCAAATTACAACATGTACGATATAATGAATGGAATAAAAATATAAAGGGACACATTGCTAGAGTATCAATTCCTGGGTATAGTGGTCACATCTGTCTTGTTCATCACTGTATACCCAGTGTCTAAAATGATATGGGAATGCAGTACTTATAAATTGAGAGAATATATAAGTAAAAGACAAACGAGTAGAAGTATCTTCAGGGACAGCTTCTTTAAACAGGTGAGTTATCAGTTAAGATGTAAAATATGAAAAGAGTTGTCTAGGTCAAGCACAGAAGAAAAACACTTTCTATGTAAAGAAAACAACATGGGCAAACATTCAGAAGTGGGCAAGGAAGTTTGTCTTTACCTTGGCACTGGATGGAGAGAAAATGTCCTGTGAGATAAAAAGAAACCTTGAGTTTTGGTCCTAAGCCAGGACACCAGGCAGGAAAATTTGCTCTGAAGGGACATGTCTTCAACTCAGACCACTTATAATAGGTACAAACCATATCCTATTGAAGATGAGGTTA
Organism: Myotis daubentonii; assembly: GCF_963259705.1. Lineage (NCBI taxonomy): Eukaryota > Metazoa > Chordata > Mammalia > Chiroptera > Vespertilionidae > Myotis > Myotis daubentonii. The sequence continues at coordinate 46,462,410 of NC_081845.1, read as the reverse complement.
CCCTTTAGAGTGAAAAAATATGATATACTCTACACTCTGAGTAAGAATTCATAGACATAAGCAGAAGGAAGATAGTCACAATAAATTCAGACAATAGAATAGTCTGATAAATACAATAATAAGCATATTTAAAATAATGATATAGAACAAGAGTCAATAAAGCTCTATATAAACTTGATCAAAAATATCCTACATAATAAAAGCCTAATATGCTAAGTGTCCGACCGTTCATTCGACTGTTCGACCAGTCACTATGACACGCACTGACCACCAGGGGGAAGACGCTCTGACTGGTAGGTTAGCTTGCTGCTGGGGTCCTGCCAATCTGGACTGGGCGAGATGGGCCGGACATTCCCGGGAGTCCTCCCGCGGTACCTCCCTGGCCCCGATTGCACTGGTGGGGTTCCTCGGCCTGGCCTGTGGGGATCGGGCTGAAACCAGCTCTCCAACATCCCCCGAGGGGTCCCAGATTGCAAGAGGGCACAGGCCAGGCCAAGGGACCCCACCGGTGCATGAATCTGTGCCTCTAGTTTTAATAAATTTGAATATCTTTTACATTATTTTGTCAATTACTATTAAAAGTTTATTAATGTTACCATACATATAAGCTATTTATCAAGGAGCAGTTCAGATCATAAAACTCTGACCTTATATAATACACATATTAGCTGCATAATTTCTTTCCCTGCAAAATAAAATTTCCAATTGTATATTGCTTTATTTAATGTGCATTTTAGTTCTTCATGTCACAGCATATACACAATAATATGGTTTATATTTAGTATTCTCTAAAAATACAAAGGAAAAACTAAAAGCAGAGGCCTATGATTGATTGCACATTTAAATAAATGCACTACAGATTGAGACAAATGCGCCGAGCGTGTGTGTTTCAATCACTGTGTCGTCACACAATTGAATAAACACACATGTACAATACAATGTTTAATTGAGTGCAGCAAGTACATTTATTTTAGTGATTGCACCATTGCATATTCAAGCCAAGGCACTGAGTTCACTTTGTGGAGCTGAAGTTCTGTTAAAAACACAAGTTTTAAATCTTTCACTGACTTTGATAGATCACACATACCCACGTATTTTTAAAATATTGAAGTATGTTTTATTTCACAAAATGACTGCTAATGGATTTAAATAAATTTGAAATCTGGTGATTAGCTCCCTAAAACAGAAATTCTAAATGTTTTTTTTTTCCTCTTAAAATGTCACCCTGGTCTCTCAGTGAGGATGAAACAGGACATTTCCTCTGTACCCAAGTAGTTTTCCTATGACTGTCTCATCTGGAAATTGCAGTTCCAACTCTTTAGGCATCAAGCATTGGGCTCATTTTGCTTTAGGATTGTTTGCACAGCTTCGGCCAAATTTAGTATTACCTCGTGCATGCATGCACATCTGAGGACCAAATCTGGGCTATTAGGTCTAAAGACCCAAATGGAGCTTGCTAGATTCTTTCATGCCTCCTTCATGCTCTATTTACATAGATGTTCTTTTTCAGAAGTGCTTCCATATACAGATTTCTATGTCATTTCCATTAGTAGCATCTTGAAAGGAAGGGAAAAAACACAAAAACAAAGCTAAATAGTAGTGTTTGCTTTACTGTGTCAGCTTTCTAACATCTGTTCAATTTTTCAGGTGTGATGGACAGGTGGTAATTAATGTTCATTACCAGGTACCCAAAAGAAAGTTGCTCAAGTAACAAGTTTTATAGTTGATAATTTTCCCTTGAATGTATTGGCTTTAATTGTCTTCCTTTAATAGGTACTTTTTAAAACATTCTGCTAGCCCTTTTCACAGTGAGGGTTTATTATTTGGAAAAATTGTCCGATACTTCTAACAATAGAAATATTGCAATGTTAGTGTAGGATAGTGTTTTCAAGAGTGAGTTCTGCAAATTTAATTCTCAGTAATGGGAATAGATATGTTGCCAAGTGTGTTTGGAAAAACATATTAGCTCTCTTTGATGAAGTTCTTCCTCTGTGCTATGGCATTAATTGATTGGGGTCTTGTCCCCCCCATTCTTCCCCTCACTGCCCCCCCCCATCACACACACACACACACACACACACACACACACACACACACACACTTACTTTAAAGATGAGGAAACAATTTAAAATGTAAAATAACTTCCACAAAATTCAATAACTAAGAAGTCCTGTCATGCATTAACCTGGTTCACTTTATTTAACCTAGTTTTTACCAAACTTATATGATAGAAAACTTTGCATGCAAGATCTTTTAACATCACACAGGCCACACTTTCAGGCACTCTAGACTAGGAAAACAAAAATAAGTGAGATTTACTGTTTTATGTGCCTATTTTTTTAAATGATTATTTGCATCTTTTCTTTAACAGAAGGTTCTGATTATTCCAACATAACCCTTTGAAAAGTGAACAATTAAATCAACCAGCCAGTCATGCTGCCTTGTAACTGATTTTTCTTTCCACTAAATTTACTGAATGGTATAGTTAGTTTACCCTCAAAATGGTATTTCTCTTGCCAGTGCTTCTTATATTTTTTTAGCTTTACATTAGAAGGAAGTTATGTATAATTTTGTCCAAAGTAAATATAGCCCAGAGAACAGACCATTTAACCACTGGGTAAGGTTTCGTAGCAGGGAGAGAAATCACTGTACTTGTGTGAGAAAAAATGAAGCTGTTTTTATTCTTACCTTCTCTGAAGCAGTGTCTTCTCTTTCTTGTTGACACAACAGAACGTATATATGATAATAAGACATCCATAGGTTTTTTTAACATATTTTATATCAATTAGATATAAACAATAGAGAAGAGTGTTGCCCATTAATGACCACCTACAAATATATGTACGTATTTTTTTTTTTTTGCTCTGACAAAATGTATATCTGAGATCAGCCACAGAAATAAGAATACATAATAGCACAAACTTTGAGAGAGCACTAAATTAGGCTTCAGGTTGATTGTCCTGAGATGTTTTTATTGCCATTTTATCCATCCTCTTCTTAGCTTTTGCTTAAGATGTTGGTGAGATGATGAAAGCTGAAGAGTAAATAGGTGCTTCAATAAATGCAAACAAATGAGTGCTTTCTTAGCAAAGGATTACGGGAAAATCAGCCTTTCCTCTGAAGCTAATCCCTGGACAGCTAAAACTGTGAGTTTCCCCTCAACATGCACACAGATGGGTCGCCACTGAGGATGACAGATGAGTTGTGTTTGGCGGGATTAATGTGCATTATCATGTTAATGGATGCTTAGGTGAGGTCTGAGCAAGTCACAGGCTTGGGCAGAATTACTGGGGTTTACAGAACTCTGTGCTAATGCTCCTCTTCTCTTTCTTTTTCTCACTAATAATTAACTTGTAATGTTTAACATTTTTAGCCTACCAAATGATCCTCAGACTACTGCCTTCCTAAGTACTGGGAGCATTTATAGATCCAGCATCATGTGTTCCGTCCTTTGACATGCAAAATGCAGGCAGTCCTGCCAGGTCTGTCTTTCTATTACCTTTGTGCACTCAGCTCCCTCATAATCCAGAGTCTACTTTGTTGCAATCGCTTTTGAAATCTGACATATTGATCAAGAGTTTAGCCTTAGTAACTACTGCACATATATCAGCTGTTGTTGAGTGTGTCAGGTCACATTTGATGGCAAGATGATCCTGTACCCAACCAGCAGAGCTCCTGCAGCTCACAGGAGTTGATTCTGTTCACCTCACCTGGCCAGAAAGGTATGTTTTTGCATCATGGCTAATGCAACAGAATGTCATAACATTGGTTTAGGATGTCTGTGTAAGGTGGAGGCAATGGAGATATCACCAAAGAGATAAAAATAAAAGCCTTGTCAATATTCTATAATGGCTTGCAGTTTTGAATTAAGGCACAAATCAATAAGTATTAATGTCAGACTTTTATATCCTTTTGAAATTGTGTAAAAGTGGCTGGGAGCTTTTCTATTTAGTTTAATTCAGCAAACTCCTTTTCTAGGAATAATTGGATCAATATTACCAAATTAATGTAGATAAACCTCTACATCTCTGCTTTAAAAAACACGATTGCAAAACATCATTTCTGTATCACAAAGATGCCCCCCTCATACCCTAAAGTAGTATTTATTTAACAATTTTGGTAGTTCCTTGAAATTCACTTAAAATAATTTTTAAATAGAGAATTTCCACATCACTCTGAAGTGAGAAGCACGTAAGAGGAAAATATTTCACATTATTGATTTCAAGTATTAATTAAAACAAATGGCTCACCGATAGCATGATACCTATGAATAGCTAGACCACGTGTCCCTGTTTGCTAGAGAGAGAATCTAGGTTTACTTCTGTTTTCAGAGAGTGGTTGTCAACAGTGCCCCCCTTTTATTCCCAAATGTTCCTATTTGTCTGATAAACCTATAAACCAAAGTAATGGGTTCTAAATGAGGCTGTCCTACATTGAGGGTGTGCCAGAGAGGGAGGGATGTTATTTGGCAGTACACCCCACTGCCAGAAAGTGTATCAGAACCACTGGGTCTGCAGAAGGGGACCCCAAAGAACCGGGATTTCCAGCTGAGGGGAAATTAAGGCTACAACCCAAATATCCAAATAACTCTTTGGTGTCTTCCCAGTAAATGTTAAAATTTTTCAGTCCAAAAATTATCAGGAATGTTAAGTACATAAGCATGATTTCTTTGTTTTATCCAATAAATTGCCAATAATAGCTTGTTCTAAATTAAATCATAGTATGAAATTAATTTAGTACAAAATCCTTAGTTATCTGAATTGATGAAATTTTAGCTACATGTATTAGTCACTTTAATCAATTCTCACATCAACCTGATGGGTTAGATTATTTATCTACATGATCGTTTTATACATGAGGGAACTAAGATCAGAAATGTCAAGTAGGTTAAGAGGGAACATAACTAAGAAGTTGGCGATATACTAAATACACAAAAATTACTAATTCCAAAAGGCTCAATATTAACGTTTCTGATGTATTAACTTATGTAAACACAACCTATGTATAAACTTGTTTACAGTCTAAAGCATGTTGCTCATTTTGATGCCATTCTAGAAATAGGTTTCAGGTCAAAATAAATTCACATTGACAGAAAATTACCAAACTGCTCTATCACTAACTTTCTTTCCTTTTGTTTTTCTATTTTCATTTTATTATCACATTTTATGTTTCCTCATCTGCTCTAATGTATGGCTGAATTTAAATAATTCACATATCAATAGTTGATCTAATGTGGTGTGAGCAATTAGCACACTTCACAAACACCTAGGCAATTCAGACACAAGAAAGCCAGACCTACTTGATTAGAAGATAAAAACAATCTAATGTGTCAACATGTAAATCCTTAATGCTGTGTGATGAATAAAGTTAGGCATCATGTTTTTGAGAAACAACTTTAGCTTATGCATCAAAAGTAATGTTTGGTAGTTACCCCAAGGCCTGAAGTTTCTCTGAAAAAAGCACAAGCTACTGAAAAAAATATGAACAGAATAAAAAACATCCATGAGGTACCATCTCACACGTGTCAGAATGGCTATCATCAAACCAACAAACGACAAATGCTGGAGAGGATGCGGAGAAAAAGGAACCCTCATTCACTGCTGGTGGGAATGCAGACTGATGCAGCCACTGTGGAGAACACTATGGAGTTTCCTCAAAAAACTAAAAATGGAACTTCCATTTGACCCAGTGATCCCACTTCTAGGAATATATCCCAAGACACCAGAAACACCAATCAGAAAGGATATATGCACCCCTATGTTCATATTAGCACAATTTATAATAGCTAAGATTTGGAATCAGCCTAAGTGCCCATCAGCAGATGAATGGATTAAAAAACTTTGGCACATCTACACAATGGAATACTATGCTGCTGTAAAAAGGAAGAAACTCCTATCATTTGCAACAGCATGGATGGAACTGGAGAGCATTATGCTAAGTGAAATAAGCCAGTCAGAGAAAGATAAATATCACATGCTCTCACTCATTTGTGGATTATAATGAACAACATAAACCAGTGAATAAAAACAGATGTAGAGACAGAGAAGCGTTGATCAGATGCTCAAAACTCAGAGGGAAGGTAGGGGAGGATGGGGATGATGGGGGGAGATCAACCAAAGGACTTGTATGCATGCATATAAGCATAAGCGATGGATGTGGACAACCGGGGGTGAGGGTAAGGGCAGGATTGGGGGGATGAGGGGACATTGGGGGGATAAGGACACATTTGTAATATCTTAATCAATAAAGAGGAAAAAAAAGATAAGACGAAGCATGATCAATGCACTAAAAAAATCCTTAATTAATTAGGGCATTAATTAATGACCGTTATCTTTTTACCATAGTTTCTCTATTTGAAACCTAGATATTAATAATAACTGTTACCATAATTAGCTAAATATTAATGAGGAAAAAAGAGCAGGGGAGTCAGACACTGTTGCACATATTTAGCTGGGAAGCATAGGCCTCTTTGCTTTGCCAAAAGCACAGCTTCACTACTTCCCACAAACCCCCCACCCCCTGGAAGGTCACTGGTGGGGTGGGGGATGGAGTAAGAGATAGAACAAGGGAGAGATGTGGACATGCGCAACAAAGTCAAAGTGGCATGGGGGAGGTACTTAATGATAGAGGACTGTCAGTCTAACTCTCTCGCTCTCTCTTTCTGGTGACCCGCACTTGCCCCATTTGTGTGTGCTCTCCCTGCCCAGGACCATGCAACCATGCCTGTCTAGTGGTCACCTGGGGCCTGCTGCAGACTGCTTAGGCTAAGAAGGACCATGAAGCAGAAACTCTGGCCACTGGCCTTTGCCTTGGCCTTGCTGAAGGCATGGTTGGACTTTTCCCAGTGTGGGACAGAGGGAGATGAGACTTTGAAATCCAGGGGCATGGGCAGACTTCCCGAATAAATCTTGCCAAGAGATCATAATATCATGGGCCCTTGAAATTCTTTCCTCATCATCCCATGGAAGAGCCTAATTTCCACCACCAAAAACTTCTCTCTCATACTGTACGTTTGTTATGAGAGTAAATGTGATATTGTAGTCAAAGGAGCATTTTAATTCAAAGTAATCCTTAAAGACTTAAGTAGGGGCCTCACCATTTAACGAATTTTTACTAAAATTCCATGGAAAAGAATTTCCCTGGTCTATCTGTACCTCTTTAGCATCATTACAGGTATACATAGGGTCACAACATGTGTTTTAATATTGTTACTTTTATCATCTTTATTTTTAGTAAATGTTTATTCATGAGACTCTCACACTTCAACAATAGATATATATTTTTATGACCTAAGGGCTAAATGCTTTGTGACAATAGCTGAATATGAGTGTAAATTTCACAGAAATTAAAAAGTAAAATAATATCTTTCGCATTTCAGTATTTGCATTTTCAAAAAGATTCCTCAATCTCAGATAATAGCTTTTGTGGTAGGTTTTCTCAATGGAAAAGATGTGTTGTGAGGGAAAGTTGTACCTTCCAAAATATTAATGAATCCAAAATAATTCAAACTGACCAAGTTCCATAGTATTCCTTGTTGAGCTTAGCTTTTCACCCTCTCACATAGAGGTCTAAAGAAATAAAACGAGAGGAGGAGGAAGTCAGCAATTTTTTTAAAAAGGGCCAACGAATGTTATCACTGCTGCTCCCAGACTCTGTGAAAGTGTGCTGCTCCCTGTGGGTGTCCTCCGATGAGCTGCAGGAGCGGGCAGCTGAGGCCAGACTGCTCCCAGGACTCTGCCTGGGCCCTGCTCCAGCCACAGCTACCCTTTAGGCAGGACACTGAGTCCTGCGCCCTGAAGGACCCTCCAGATTCAGTGGGTGTGGGTCTTTGAGAATAAACCTTGAGCAGCTAGGATCCTCCGTTCACACATACAGTCTCCCGCTTTTATCACCCGAAATATGTCACTGCTTGTTGCCAAGGAGTTATAAGAAAAAGAAAGGCTTCCTCTGCAAAACTTTGTACAGGAAACCATGTGACATGAAAATTATTTGAAGCGATGCTCCAATTATGCATTCTGAAGTCAGACATTATTTAGAATGATGCTCCTTCCACATGCCCTGTTCCTTCAGAGGGGTCTGCAAGTAACCTATAGGATGAGAGCATCTCTCCAGCCTGTTTACCTAATGCTGCATTGTCACAGTAAATCTCCACCAAAGCAATATGGCTGGCATTGCAAGGGTTAACTCACTTTCTCCCAGCATTTCTCTCAGCAATGTGGCTGACATTGCAAGGGTTAACTCACCTTCTCCCAGCATTTCTGAGCTTTGCTCTTTGGAGTGGCGGGTTAATATCTGCCTCTGCTCTGAACAGACAGTAGCGGTGACATTGGGCTCTGATCCACACACAGAGGGGCCAGTGCCTGGGAGGGATCTACCCTAGGTGATGCCCTTGGAGAGCAGATTTGTCGCTTAAAAGTTATTTCTATAAAATCATTTCAATTGTGTTGTTTAGTTAAGTTCTCTTCCTTTTCCTTCTTTTCATATAGATGTAATGGTGTCATTTTATCTCCACACAGGAACTTGTGTCAACAGCTCCCTCCACGGACCATTCACTGGAGCTGCAATGTCACAGTGTCAGAATCTTTTATGTGTGATTGTTTTTGTTTTGATCTAGAGATGATTATTTTTTTTTACTTCTGTAAACCTCCCTATCCCTTTGATGTCTGTTGTTAGCTGAGCTCTCTCCTGGTCATAATAAGCCCATGCAATCCTGGTCACATGTCCTTGGGCAAGCCTGGATTCACTTCCACCCCCTTTTGCAGATTTGGGCTCTCTTTGTTACTACTTTAGTACTCTGTTTAAAAATATTTCTCAGCTTCTATGCTTCTTAAGGATAGAACAATTAAACTTTTATCTTCTCCAACATTTTATTGTAATATGGGAGAATTGTGTGTGTGTGAGTGTGTGTGTGTGTGTGTGTGTGTGTGTGTGTGTATCTTTCATTTTTGTTTGTTTTTTAAAGACTTGGGACTAGACTTGAGTATTTCCTATTAAAAACCTGTTGCTCCTATAGGTATAAGTGCTTTTAAGCCCAACCTAAATTATAAGATTATCTGATGACAATGTATGGACAGGCCTCCTGCACTGAGCCTTTAGCAGAACAGTTTCAAGATTGTTTTCATTTATCGCCTGTTGAGAAAAGCCGCAGGGAAATGTCAAAGTAGTACTCAATGACATGTTATACTACTTTTAAGCAAAGGGTAATTTTTAATTTTTTATTGTTAGTACAATTGCCCTGTGTGTTTTTCTTTATTCTGCCTTTAAATCATGTAGTTTTATTTCTTTCTGCTGTATAGTGGCCCTTTGATTGCCAGTCTTTTCTTGCTGTGTGATTTGGAAGGAATGCATTGCTTATCTGTTAGGGTTCTCTCATTGGATTTTTATTCAGCCTTGAGATCTTCTCTCATTTCCTTTGTCCCAGTACATGAATCATAATGGGAGTGTCTCTGTGGGAGGGGAGGAAGGGCAGGGGACCGAGCAGGAGAAAAATCTGCTTTCAGAAAAGATGCTCTTTCTTAAGGGGTCAGACCTGAGGGGAAGTATTGAAAGTCTAGCAAACTTAAGACTCTTCCCTGTTCTCCCCCCAGCTCACACCCTTAACACAGGAGAGATTCAATATTGACTGTCATGTTAGCCACTGGAGAATTTTACTAATAAAATTATATTCCTGCTCTACTCAGGTTAAGTTTACATGTTGCCACAATGATGTATTTTATTCTGATTGTATTATTAAACTGTCCCAGCAATTCATTTGAAATTGAGTCATCACAATTACACTAACAAAGTTTTAATGAAGATTGTGAAATTTTTATACAAAATGGATTTCTCCCATGACAGATTGTTATTAGCTTGGACTGCCCAGTGACAAATCAGGTAGGATAATACTGGAACACAATTTAACAGCATTTATGGTTATTATGTGTACTGCTTTATTATTGTCTTTTTATTGTCTTCATAATGGAGAAATAATATAGGAGAGATGTATGGTTTATCAAGTGATGACCAGTGGCATATTGCATCTTGTTTAAAAAGGGAGTCAGTCCTCTTGCCTTATTGGGAATGTAGAGTTTAACAAGACACTTGCCATCATTTCCTTAACAGGGATAATAAACAGAACAATTCTGCATAAAAGCTCATATCAGCTTCTTTCATGCATTTTCTTTTCAGAAGGCTGCCTAAGGGTTTAAGCAATTTACTGGGCTGACCCGCATCCTTTCTCTGCAGTCTGCGGTTCTTTTGTTTAACATTAGTATGTGGGCAAACAGCATTCTGAGCTGTGCAGAGCTTATCAGCCCGCGTTCAGTCGACCAGAACCCCATTCTATGTATCTAAGCGGGGCCACATTTAATACTTCACAGTGGGAGCATCTGCAGTTTCCAAAAATGACTTGTTTATCAGATAAACTCTGTCCTTGTACTGACAGATGTGGTGGATGGTGGATCTCCAATATCATACTTCTCTAATATAAGGCTTGTACAAAATATGGTATGCTGAGGGACGATGAGACCCACAGACCAGAGTCATGACAAGAATTATTTATGTGGCCACTATCCAACTGCCTCAGAATTTGCTTGCTGGGCATGGGAAAATGAAGGCAACTCTCAGGTTTTCTTTTGGAAATGAATAAGTAACTAATGCCTGCATTACCTGAGTTGAGTTAAGTAGAGGGAAGACATTTTCACTGTTAACATAACATAATGTTTTATGATTTCATTGGTAAACACTGTAAGGTGCCTTGGTCCCATTGGATGATAAAAGTCCGGAGCCTGAGGGGGCTGACAGAAATATTGATCATCATGTACCCAATGGTACCAGAATGTTGGGAAATTGGAAGATTGGACTTAAAAGACTTATCTGCCATTAACCCAAGATAATACTAATACAGTCTGTGAACACTAATGATCTTTTCTTCAAAATTTTGAGTAGAATCTTAGGAAGTCATTTAAAACATACTGAGGAATTATAAAACCCTGCTTCTAAGACACACAACTTCAAATTTAATATTTTTTTCCTATGGGCACACAGTATTCTGCAGTTATTTTGAGAGCATTGCCAGTCTTTATATATGTATATGTATATATGTTTATTATGCATATGTGCCAATATTTAGTTCATTAACAAAAGATATTATATTTGACTTTTAATAACTAAAGTATTTTCTAATTATGTATTATTTCTCCAGAGAATGGATTAGGGGATTTTTTTTTTTTAAAAAAAAATGTGCACCAGTGATTTAATCCCAAGAGATGTCCAGTTATGGCAGAATAATCTGGACCTTACCCTTACATCTTACAAATTCTAAGGTAGCATCTAAAGTGAGGTTAAGTAACACAAGTATGGATAACCTAGTGCCTTCCCACCACAACTGCAGTCACAGAACAAGCCCTGATTTTAACTGATTAGGTTTGATCCTTAATGTAATTCACGTTGCTTGTGGTATTCTTATAATTTAGCACATATGTTACATTTTTGCTCCTACCTATAATTACTCTACATATTAAAGCATTTTCCCTGTAATTATTTCACTAGTAGTAGCCCCATTCACCTCTCAGTTCTCTGCTAATTAAATATCTTTAAACATATTTTTGTTATTAATTGTGAAGTGTTGCCATGATCATCTGATAATTATTTGGAAAACCAATTTTAAATTAATAAGTTAGATTTCAGTATTCTTATATAGGAATAAAGGCAATGTAATATAGCAAAACAATAAATACCATCAGATGCATCTTTGAAGTCTGTTGGTCAAATTATAGTCAAAGCATAATTTCTAACAAAAGTAAAATTAATAGAATGTATGAGTCAATATAATTCTAGGAAATATAATGATGTATTATTTTCATTTCCTCCATATTTGCCTATAGGATTTAATGCCCTTTAGAAGTATAGGTAAATACATCCATGCACTGTCTTTATACAGGCAGGCTTTTCAAAGAAGCAGCCATGAAGAAATATATTCAATATCAGACTAGAAGACATTTGTGTGCCTTGCCCCACTCTCACTAATGTGTGCTAGCCAACTGTTCATGCAGAAATTGTAACTGTTAATGAGGGTTAAAAGGAAATTTTAAATTAGGTGTCATCTTTGAATAAGGTACCTCAACTGCTGGATTCTGTCTAATATTTATTTTCTTTCTTGCCTCTTGCTCTTAACCCACCACTAAAAAATCATCATCATCATCATCATCATTACCATCTTTTTCAAACAAAACACACACACGTCCTTTCCTGGCCTGCACATTTTCTGGGTCTAACATTTCTGATGGCACACTGTTTTTCCTAACACTGAATCCCATGTGTCATATGCCTTGCATGGCTGCAGACTTTGGCCTTTTCACCTGCTGTTTTGGTTGGCGTTAGATGCAAAGAGAAGAATATGAGAAAGAGAAAGGGGGAGGGGGGGAGGGAAGTTTGGAAGACTGAAGCTAAAAAAAAAATAAAAAGGCAAATGTTTTTAGCGCCTTCATCTAGACATGTGTCCCCTCACTCTGTGACACGGCTGCTCCAATGTTGCCATGGTGAGGATTTCTAATCATCCCTACACATGACAGGCTCCTATTTGTCTGCACTCCCTTGGGTGTAAATTTCTAGGCTTAAAAAAAAATCCATGTGAGCGTATCATCCGCCGTGCAGATGTTTCACTGCTTTAGAATATCAGGCAGCTGCTTGTGCCACCGTAGACAGCTAATTGGAGACTGCATCGTAGGAACAGAGGCGTAATTATGGCATAAATACACATCCTCTGGTGCATCATTGTATCTCTATTAACAGAAAATTTTAAACAGTGCTCAGAGTGTAATTAGTGTAGTTGATAAAGTTGTAAAACATGTAAATAAGGGAAATAGCAGGTACGTGGCCAATCCACTATCCAGCACTAGGGGATGCAGATTATTGCCTATTTAGAAATAATTAGCAAAGCTGCATTAGCAGAGTCTGTGTCCAACAGAAGCAAGGCAAACATTTATTCTGGTAACAGCTCTTTCTGTGCTAGCCATGAAAATCTACTAATATTGGTAATTTAGCCCTCATTACCAGAGGATAAAGCATGAAAAGAGCTCAGACATGAAATATGACAAGTAATATTAATTTTTATTCCAGAGGAAAGGATGCTTCCTTGGGTTGCATGCTGATTTCTCGGCAGGGTCCCAGCAGTGCGTGCAGAGGAGGCAGTGGGTAGCCGGTAGTTGAGAATTCAGGATGCGGAGTTGACTCCCTGCTGGAGGTATACCCTGGGGTGGCTATGACAGTGGCTGATGAGGCATGCCACTGTTAGTGCCCAGCCAAACCTCAGGTCACAGTTCAAAACAAGCACTCAGCCATTAAACTTCGGTCTTATGGGCCCGGGAGGGCGAGGTCCTCATTCCTGCTCCTTTCCATCCTCCCAGCCCTTTTTCTCTTTTCTCTCCGGTGTTTCTTTTTTCCTCCCCTGGAATGATTTTGCAGAGCTATACAGGCGATCAGATTGATTTTTGTGCTTGCACCGCCCCTCGCAACGTGCTCCTGATAATGAGCTGCTGTTGTTGAAGTGGAGAGTGTGGGAGGGGCGGTTTCAGCTGCGCCTTAACTGTCGTGAGCCCTGGATGAGAAATGATCCTTTGGCTCATATACATTGAAAATTGTGTCACTGAAGGCGATCCCTGTGACCAAGAATCAGGAGTGGCAAAAATTTGGAGCTTGTTTTACAAATACACTTCCTAATGAAGAAAAAGGCAAAAGCACTGCTGGTTTCAGAATCCTCAATTCATTTTCCAGACAGTGGGATAAAAAAGGCAGGATGTTTGGGGAAGAGCCACCGTTTTTGTTTTTGTTTTTTTCTTTTATGCATTAATCTCTTGCTGTTAGCTTGTTCTTTGTTTTACTATCGAAGCCGGAAAAAAATGGTAGAAATTAAAAGACAGGCCTATGAAACTAACCATGTTGTGTGGCATTTGTATTCTTTAGCATTATTCCCTTATTTCCATTATGCACAGGTATTGCATCTTTTCATATGCTTCTGGGCACACACACACTTGAAGAGGCAATTTCCTGAATTTTAGGTTGAACTGCTAGGAAAAAGTTATTAGCCTATAGCAAACTAAATTTTCACTCTCTCCAAGACTCACAGTATGTTCAGATGCCACATAAAATGCTGTAGCTTTTTTTAAAAAAGAAAGTTTAATATTTTGAAAAAAAATTTAAATGAAATGGTACATTCTTAAACACATTAAATAAAGAAATGGTCTCACCTTTTTCAAATTGAAAATTAAGATTGCAAATTTTAGTTTCAGATGTGATAGGCACTTCAAGTTGTATCTTATCCAGGGCACATTGAAAATGTGTGTTATTACTGTAAACAACACCTTTCTATTCCTCCTTTCTATTTAAAGCTTCTTAAAGGATAAAAAGGTGATAGTGGCATCCAAGAAGTACCTTTACTGTTGTAGTTGTAGAACATGTAGAAAAGTGACTAAGACAGACCAGATTTACCAGAACATTTCAACCACACAAGTCGTGTGAATACTGATCACTATCTATAGGGCATGGTCACACACAATGCAAATGTACACACATATAGATGGACTGTACCAATCAATACCTATAAACACAGTGTTATTATACAATATATTCTTAATGTTGAGGGCCTTTCATTTTCTTTTACTCTTCTACTTCTGGACCAAAAGCTACAACCTTAATCAGTCATTAAAAGCACTTTTTCTTAAATTTAACATATTTCTATAGCCCAATGAGTTGAAAATTAGCACTAGAATTAAAGTCAGATGACCTGAATTGAAGTTCTGGTTAAATGTTACCCTAAGCAGGATAACTCCGTTGGCCTCAGTTTCTACAACTGTGAAGTTGAAAATATCTCCTTTCTCTACTTCATGGGGTTATTACAAGAGTCAAATGACGTAATACCTACAGAAGTGCTCTGGAGACTCTAAATATGACATAAGTTACTATTTATATGATTTATCCCATTAGCATTTACATGATTTACTCACTAAGCAAAGTTATTTCTGTATCACACACCCCCAATTGGACATTTGTCTAAGTTTGAAAACAAAGCACAAATAAACTCAGATAACGTTATAAAATTAATCTCGAACTGTGTACAATGCCAAAACTGCTGATTCATAAATTTAATTTCAGTCAACCAACCAAATGTTTCTTCCATGGGAAACTTACTTTAACTGACTTTTATCCAAGAAATTTACCATATTTTTCTGTGTATAAGATGCTGTTTTTTTCTAAAATCGTTAGACTAAAATTCGAGGGGTGTCTTATACACTTAAGTTAGCCAAGGAGGGAGCCTCCTGGGTGCATAGCTGCCCATACCTTGTCAAAGAGGCTTCCTCCAATCACGCACCTTATTGTTACTGACGTCAGCTGATGCCTTAATTGCAGGTGGAGGTGGGTATTGCACAGATGCAACAGGAACTAGACGTTCTGAACCCATAAAGATGTAAAAAAATATGTTCTGAACCCATAAAGATGTAA
The DNA here is from genome assembly GCF_963259705.1 of Myotis daubentonii. Lineage (NCBI taxonomy): Eukaryota > Metazoa > Chordata > Mammalia > Chiroptera > Vespertilionidae > Myotis > Myotis daubentonii. The sequence goes on along the minus strand of NC_081845.1, from coordinate 46,446,933 downwards.
AAAAAATAAAAAGATACTAAATACCAGTAAGCGATTGTCTTACTCTGTAAAATTCAAATTGAATGTAATCAGCTCTGCAAAAGAGCATGGAAATAGAGCGGCAGTGAGACAATTTGGACCTCCTCCCAATGAGTGTGTGATCAGACAGTGGAGAAAACAGGAAGAACAACTCTTTAAGATGCCAAAGAAGAAGGCTTTCAGCAGAAAACCAGCAAGAAGGGCAAACTTGGAGCAGAGGCTAATGACTTGGATTATGGAGCATCGCCAGAGTGGCTTATGTGTGTCAACCAAGCTTATTCAATGTCAGGCAAGAATGTTTGCAAGGGAAATGAACATTGTTAATTTTACAGGAAAGGCAAAATGGTGCTTCAATTTCATGAGGAAAGAAGGGTTGGCTATGAGAACACGAACAAAGTTAGCTCATAAAAATGCCACCAGTTTATGAGGATGATCTCACATATAGAGACAGTGACTCAGAAGACCGCAGTGATACACTAGAAGTTGAAGAAATTGATATGACTGGAACTAATAATGATGAAGAAGAGAGCAGTGATGCAACAGAGGCTGAATAAGGTGATATGCGCCATAATATTAGAGTACTGATATGTAAACATTAGCTGCGGTAATTACTAAATAAAAATGAATTCTGTTTTATGCTTAAAATACTGATTTCTTAATTTGGGGTTGGAAAAATGGGGGGGGGCGTCTTACACATGAAAAAATATGGTATTATCTGTGTGGGGATTGGATGAACACTGCATTGATAATTTTATTTCAATAAAATGCTCTTGTGTGGATTTCATATACCTTGTTAAGTGCATAGCTCCTCACTATTTGGAGACACATTGTTCACATTCTGCAAAGAGAACAGCACTCTGAGAGAATGCCTAGAGGAAAGTTATGCTCAAGTTGCAGAGTGTTCCCAAGGGACCAGCCAGAGGCCCCTGCTGCCTAATAGCCCTTGTTAAGAGAAATCCTGGATAGAACAAAGCTCTGATTTGCATCATCACAGTTGTTTTAACCCCTAGTCTCCTAATTTCCTCTGTTGGCTTCTGTTTGACAAACAGTTTCCATTTGAAGACAGTATGCTGCTCCTCTCCACTCCAGCAGGATGCCCACTGCCTTTACTAAATTGGCACCAGAACAGAAACCTATGCCAAGATCTATGCAAGGGCAGGAGGGACTGAAAGGGAACATGAAGCAAAATGATCCCTTAATTCAAGTGAATTATTGTTACCTTTCTTCACATATTCCTTTTCTCCTCCCTTATTGTTCTCCTTTCAAAAGAGAAGTAATAGGTTCCAAATCAGACCACAAAGAGGATTTTCAGAATCAAGTTAAGTCGGAGCACAAGGATTGGGGCTGATGGGAATATGGATTTGCAAGGTGCCAAAGTCTGATCCAATTTACATTAATTTCCTGATTTCCAGCCCTTTGGCGTGTATTGAAATAGGGTTTCATTGTAGAACTCTCTATAATATATATTCTATATATGTTGTTTTAAATTTAATTCAGAGCATATAATTTTATGTATTTTCTTCCATGCAAAACCGCATGTGTGTATGAACGGTGCAGTCTATGTGTCAAGTATTTAGACTAGTTTTATAATTTCTCTGGTGCTTCTCTAAGCAGCTTTCTCCAAGGGGCCTGTAACTCATAATCACGGGGGTTGTTTGTGAATATATTTCTCTGGGTCAGAAATTTTGCCAGCACTGACAGGCACCCTGGACAGCTTTTCAGAAATCTCTTGGTTATTACTCATCCATTAGAAAGAGGGGAAAAATGATATTTTGCATCAATGGCTATTTCTTCTTTTTCCTTTGAAATTACAGAAATAAAATGCCCATTGTAAATTGTTTATGCTGGCCGACAATATTGCATGCATATCAGTCAGACAGCCCATTGGATGGAGATGGCATGGGGGTGGGGAAGCCTTTGTGAATGAGTAGATACTAGAGGGGTCCTGAATTGGTGTTAGTCAGGTCAAAAGTAGCTCATTAGTGGGCAGAACTGCTAGCTGCTCATCCTTTAGGGTACAAAAAGGCTAACCCATTTGTTTCAGTAGTATAAGTTGTTTTACTATTAATACGAAAAAACCCCAAACATTCATTTTTCTTATTCTTTCATTTTCTGTGATCTAGCTTATGGGTAAGCAGATCGTGAAAAAATAATAGTTTATGTAATAAACTATTAAGTAATAGTTGGTGACCTGACTGAGAATTTTTAAAATTCCTGTGAATCAAGGAAAGGAGAGAGGGTCTGAGAGAAAGGGAGAGGGGAAGAGGTAGGGGGAAGGGGTAGGAGAGAGGGAACTGTATTTAATCTGTGCTCTTAATATTAGGTGTAATTTAAAATTTCTTATTTGTACTTTAACTTTAGCCTTGACATTAGTGGTCCTTCTCTCATCCTACCTCAGAAGGCCCATGCTTGGGAAACATGGAAACAGAAATTTGCAGTAGAATGGTGAGTTTCCTCCCACAAACCTAACCAAAGAGCAGTAGGTGACCTATTGGTGGGAGAGCAAAAGAGGATTCTAAATTCACGATGATTTTTGAGAACAATTCTTTCTGATAAATTTCTCATTAAAGAATAATCAGGTGTCTCCTAGAATCCCAAACATTGTTGCATCTATTAAGGGCATGGGAAGACATTTAAAAGTCTTCAATTCCCTATGTATAAATGGAGAAATATGTAAATCTTGCAGAAAGATGAATAATAGAAGACAGATATCGGTATATATCATGTAAATAGACATATGTTCTCTTCATTTTATATTTGCTTTGCTTTCATCTTTATTTTTTTTCCTTAGTTCATTAAGTTGGCTTTTTTTTTTCCTAAAAGTAAAAAAGCTCATCTGATAAAGAGAAACTGAACATTTTTCAAGTCTAAAGTTATAGTTTGTTATCAAAACTCTTGAGGTACATACAGGGTTTTGATTGCTCTGGGAACATTCTGGTTGGTGAAAGTGTTAACTGAATTATTCAGCACCAAGCAAAGTATCACTGGCTACAGAGCTAGTACTTGATGACTACATAGGCAAAGTTCAGATCACAATTTCTGTTATCAGAGATATAATGAGCATTTGTTTTGTGTCAGGCACTATTCAAAGCCTACATTGAGGGAATAGGCTGCTCAGATAGCCAGATCACACAGTATCATGGCTATCCCAGCCATTTTAGGTATCCAGGTGAAGCCAGTTAGGTGTCTAAAGTCTTGTGTTTCCTGGTTGACTTAAATGAGCCTAGATAAGGCCAATCACAGACTCCATCTTCTCGGCTTGTTGCTGTTAGGAAAGGTCCTGGAGCTACTGTCCTCTTGGAAAAACCATTGTGCTTTTCTCAACACCATTCATGAGCCAATTTCTTTTTAGTTTATTGAATGACTTCATGATGCTAGAAAACATGGAAAATCTCTGTGAGTTTTTGTTGTTGTTGTTAAAGGATAAAATAGGCAATCCTAAGTTACTATGGAGAAAAAAAAATCCAGTTATTCCTTCAGTCCCTTTAGTAATTTTGGGGAGGAAGTATTATTATTTATATTTTTCTGTTTCTATTTCAACTTAATTGGAAAGATGGGAGTATGTATGAAGTTTAAGACTTGAGAATTGAAAGAAACGAAGAGTAAAAGGTTTTCTATAAATGTAGAATGCAATATTTTAATGAATGCAAATAGCCAGTTTGGTTCAAAGTAGAAAATAAAGAACAAAAGATATGATGACTAGGGATTGTAGATAATCATTTTTACACTCAAAGAAATAAGAGAAAGGAAAGAAAAAAATGAGAAGTGGGTAAAACCCTGGCCAATGTGGCACAGTTGGTTGGAGCATCTGCCCATGTATTAGAAGGTTACAGGTTTGATTCCCAATCAGGGCACATACCTAGGTTTCAGGTTTGATCCCTCATCTGGACATAGTCTGGGTATATAAAGGAGGCAACTTATGTGTCTCGCTCACATTGATCTTTCTCTCCCTTCCTCCCCCTCTAAAGTAGGAGGAAGGGAGATCTTGATTTATGAGTACTTAGCATCTTGTTGATAGTTTCAGTTTTCTCTTTATTCATAACAATACATCTCCTTTTCTATTTCTATGTTGTTTATTTGCTTTTACAATGTAATTTTTCTCTAAATATCAACAGGTGAAGGCGAAATAATTTTATTCTCATACTAGAGGCCCAGTGCACAGTTTCATGCACCGGTGGGGTCCCTTGACCTGGCCTGCAGAGATCTGGCTGAAACCAGCTCCAAGGGGTCCTGGATTGTGAGAGGGCACAGGCCAGGCTGAGGGATCCCCCTGCTGCACGATCAGGGCCAGGGAGGAACCGCGGGAGGGCTCCAGGGTGTGTCTAGCCCGTCTTGCTCAGTCCCGATCAGCTGGATCCCAGCAGCAAGCTAAGCTACAAGTTAGAGCTTCTTCCCCCTGGTGGTCAGTGCATGTCATAGCGACTGGTTGAATGGTCAGACACTTAGCATATTAGGCTTTTATATATATAGATAGATGATTGACCTATTAATACATGAGATAACAGAAAACAAAAATAAGACCTGTGCTCTTCAAAAGAATATGGAAGATAATACCATTTTAAATCAGTAAATATTTAAATACTAGAGGCCTGGTGCAAAAAATTCATGCACTGGGGGGGGGTGTCCCTCAGCCTGGCCTGCACCCTCTTGCAGTCAAGGACCCCTTGCTCCTTGCTGCACACATGCTGGCTCCTTACCGCTTGGCTCGCTGCTCCTTAGCGCTGCCGTGGAAGTGGGAGAGGCTCCCGCCACCGCCGCTGCTCTCACCAATCATGAGCCGGGCTTCTGGCTGAGTTACGCTCCCGCTGTGGGAGCTCACTGACCACCATGGGGCAGCACCTGCATTGAGTATCTGCCCCCTGGTGGTCAGTGCACATCATAACAACCGGTTATTTTGGTCGTTCCACCATAATGGAACTTAGGCTTTTATTATATACATATGTGTGAGGTTGACAAAAATGTTATATCTTAAATTAAAATTTGTAGCTGAGAGCCACTACTTTATATGAATACTAGAGGCCCAATGCACGAAGATTCATGCAAGAATGGGCCTTCTTTCCTCTGGCTGCCGGCACTGTCTTCGCTCTGGCAGGAGCTGCCTTTCTGCCTTCGTTCCAGCCTGGAGCCGCCTTTCTGTCTTCGTTCTGGCCCGGAGCCGTCTTTCCACCTTCCTATGCTGCCCAGAGGCCCGGAGAGGCTCGGGCGGTGCCCCCGGCCACTGGGCACCTATGTATGCAAATTAACTCACCTCCTTTGTGCCGTTAATTTGCATACTCACTCCTGATTGACTGGTGGGCATCATGAAGGTATGGTCAATTTGCATCTGTCTCTTTTATTAGTGTAGATATGACGATTTTAAGGATGTTGCCACTTTCCAAAACATTATGTAATATCTTCTTTTGAAATTTTCAATAAAGTTAGTTTATTTTACAAGTCATATGAGAAAATTAGCCTGTTTCTTGTTTAAATTCATTTGACCAACTAGGTATTATTACTTACTTCATTCATTTCACATTATTCTAAATATTTGTATATCCCAACATCAAAGTATGAACCTGATAGTAACTCCAGCAAGGAAAAAAAAACCCCTACAAATAAACAAAACATCAGATAACTCAGTAACAGTTATTCTGCCTATATTTCTGAACTTCATGCTTTTGTTTGGTTAACTAATTTGAAACTATTTTGCCCGTGAAAAATGCATTAATGCTTCCATTATAAGGGTATAGTGGTTTTGGTCACCAGTGTTTTTGTACTTTGGGCTAAAGTTATCACTGGGGGACTTAAACTTCAGAAACTGAGTTTACAGGTAAATTTCAGTGAACATTTTGTTTGAAGAAGAGTATTAAACATGTAGGATTTATCTGTGTACTTTAAATAGTGTCTGAAACAAAGTAAGTATTCAAGGGAAACCAAGATGGCGGCATAGGTTAACGCTGGAGATTGCTGCCTCGAACAACCAATTCAAGGGTACACCTAAACGACGGAACGGACATCATCCAGAACCACAGGAAGGCTGGCTGAGTGGAAATTCTACAACTAGGAGGAAAGAGAATATCATACCCAGACTCAGAGGAGGCGCAGTGCTGAAGTGAAATACTCAGGTGCGGAGTGAGTGCGGAGCGGGCTGGCGGCAGAGGGTACGGTTGTTGTTTTCAATTGGGAGGGAGTTTCAGACTCTGAGCTCCAGATCCGTGCGAGTCTCTAGGGACCCAGACTCAAACGGGAGAAGCGGGACTGTCTGGCTTCGGTCGGAACTTGAAGGCAGCTTTCTCTCCAAGGTTTGCAGCGGTTGCTAGGACTCTGTGAGGCAGAGCCCCTAGGGACAGCACTGAGAGCAGCTATAACTGCTCGCTCCACCTACCCTGTTTGATCCCATGTGACCCGCCCCGCCCAAGCCCTGCACAGAGCCATTTGCCAGATAGCCTCAGGCAAAGGCTAGATTAGCACCTCCCCAGAGGACAGAAGTTTTCCCGCTGCAGACACAGCTGACTCTCACAGCCAGTTGGCCTGGAGGTCAAATCCCCCCGGTATTAAGTACAACAATCAAGGCTTAACTACAACAAGACTGCACACAAAGACCACTAGGGGGTGCACCAAGACAGCATAAAAAAAATGCGGAGACAAAGAAACAGGACAAAATTGTCAATGGAAGATATAGAGTTCAGAACCACACTTTTAAGGTCTCTCAAGAACTGTCTAGAAGCTGCCGATAAACTTAATGAGATCTACAAGAAATCTAATGAGACCCTCGATGTTATGATAAAGAACCAACTAGAAATTAAGCATACACTGACTGAAATAAAGAATACTATACAGACTCCCAACAGCAGACCAGAGGAGCGCAAGAATCAAGTCAAAGATTTGAAATGCGAAGAAGCAAAAAACACCCAACTGGAAAAGCAAAATGAAAAAAGAATCCGAAAATACGAAGATAGTGTAAGGAGCCTCTGGGACAGCTTCAAGCGTACCAACATCAGAATTATAGGGGTGCCAGAAGATGAGAGAGACCAAGATATTGAAAACGTATTTGAAGAAATAATGACAGAAAACTTCCCCCACCTGGTGAAAGAAATAGACTTACAGGTCCAGGAAGCGCAGAGAACCCCAAACAAAAGGAATCCAAAGAGGACCACATCAAGTCACAACATCATTAAAATGCCAAGAGCAAAAGACAAAGAGAGAATCCTAAAAGCAGCAAGAGAAAGAAACTCAGTTACCTACAAGGGAATACCCATACGACTGTCAGCTGATTTCTCAACAGAAACTTTGCAGGCCAGAAGGGAATGGCAAGAAATATTCAAAGTGATGAATACCAAGAACCTACAACCAAGATTACTTTATCCAGCAAAGCTATCATTCAGAACTGAAGGTCAGATAAAGAGCTTCACAGATAAGGAAAAGCTAAAGGAGTTCATCACCACCAAACCAGGATTATATGAAATGCTGAAAGGTATCCTTTAAGAAGAGGAAGAAGAAGAAAAAGGTAAAGATACAAATTATGAACAACAAATATGCATCTATCAACAAGTGAATCTAAGAATCAAGTGAACAAATAATCTGGTGATCATAATAGAATCAGGTACATAGAAAGGAAATAGACTGATTATTCTTGGGGGGAAAGGGGTGTGGGAGATGCGGGAAGAGACTGGACAAAAATCAATCGTGCACCTATGGATGAGGACAGGGGGTGGGGAGTGAGCGCGGAGGGTGGGGCGGGAGCTGGGAGGAGGGGAGTTATGGGGGGAAAAAAGAGGAACAAATGTAATAATCTGAACAATAAAGATTTAATTTTAAAAAAAAGACCACAAAGTAAGTATTCAATAATTTTATGGTAACAGAAATAGCAGATAATCGCAGATAAGGCTAGTTGAATTGGGATGATATTTTCCCTTTTGTATACCAGAACTAAATTTTAATAAATCAGAGTTTTCCTGTTTTCTTCCATCATTTTTATTGTTTACTTCTACTGAACCATGGGTGTATTTGGACTATGGATATCATTATTTAATTAGAATGTCTTATAAAATGTATCTGCAACAATTCTGAAATAGTTTCATTTTCCTAAAGTTTAGGGCTCTGCTATGTGACAACATTTTGTTCTTTATCAATTAGCATTAACCTAATTGGGTCACTTGCTCTTTTCAACAAGGCTCTTCATTGATGTTTTTATATCAACCTCAAAATATATTAGTAATCATATAAATAACTTTCCCCTTCGTGTCTTTCTGCATACTGCATTGTTTAAGATTCACTTTATTTAGATCAAGTTTTTTTTTTTTTCTTTGTTATCTCTCTCTGATATCCTGCTTTTTAGGGATAAGCAGAATATTTGCTTCTTCAGAATACATGAGTACAGAAATAAGCAGGTAGATCTGTAGACAGTAGGATTCACTTTCCATTTGTTCTGAGTATATCCCAACAACATATTTTTGGTGTATTCTTTCTCACCCTAATGCAAAGATCTTACATTGATTTTAAAAGGGCATAAAGAGATGAAACTAAAATTCATTTTCTTCTTCCAGTGCTTGTCATCTACTTTATTCTTTAAAAAAAGGAGGGGTATTAATTTTTTAAATGTATTTTTATTTATTTAAGAGAGGAAGGGAGAGGGAGAGATAGAAACATCAATGATGAGAGAGAATCATTGTTTAGCTGCCTCCCACACTGGGGATCCAGCCCTCAACCGGAATAGAACCATAACCTCCTGGCTCCTAGGTCAATGCTCAACCACTGAGCCATGCCAGCCAGGCTGGTTTTTAAATTGTTTTAAAGAGAGAGGAAGGGAAAGGGAGAGAGAAAGAGAAACATCATTGTAAAAGAAAAACATCCAACCAGGAACTTTCTGTGCACAGGACAATAACCAACTGAGCCACACCAGCCAGGGCTAGTTTATTCCTATACATATTTCTATCTCTATCTATCAAATGTAAGAATATCACTAACTGTCTCTCTCAAAGAGAGAAGATGAGGGAGAAAGAATGTTTTCAAATCCCAGACTAATAACTTTTACTCAACAATTTCTAAAACAGGCTGGAAAAGAGAAAGCTTCCTTTAAATCAGCTGCCACTGTGCAAATTAAATTAGTTCAATAAGTAATCTGATTGCTGCTTGCTATATCATGTAGCTAATTAATATATTATGATTTTAAGAATTCTCTTTATATTAAATGTATATATAATACACATTTTATGGCTGATTTTGCAAAGCAATTTTTAACCAGTGATAGTTGCTGTGTGGCAGCTCAAAGTTAAATTTGGAAACTAAACTTTAAAAAGATTAGTCACTTGTGCCAACTTATATCAATACAAGCTGAGCCATTTAAAAGCAGTAGCTTATTTCCCTCTTAAAAGTGTGCATTATGGGTTTAAATTACATTTCATTTTACTAAATGTTAACAGCCCAAGTCTGTTATCTATTTTAATATTATCTTCTGAAAATTAAAATGGCAATGAAAATTAACTTTCATGATTATTCCCCAGGAATGATTAAATGTAGTAGTTATTGTGTTCTTAAGAAAAATGACATTAATGCTGCTATTAAAAAGGCATATAAAGTAGCTAGGTTTAGAGTATCTTACTAACCCTTGAATGTCTTAGTCCAAATTGTTCCCAGATTTTATAAAAACCAATTAGTCCCATCTTTCTAGAAAATTATTTACAGCAAAAAAAAAAAATACCTAGAGTCACTTCAATACATATGATTTTAAAGCACTTACACTTAAACCACTTATACACATAAATGTATAAATATGAACTGATAAAATTAGTGTATACCATACTTCCATGAAGGAAATAAATAATCTGGGAAATAGAATTTTTAAGTTTAAGTTTTATTGAATACATGTTTTAATGTCATAAATTTCAAAGGATAACATATTTTGCATTTCATATTATATAGATGTTAGGAAACACACCCGCCAAAATTCTCTGACTTGGAAGAGAACATACTATGACAAATAGCGTAAGAAAACTTTGCAAAAAATTCAAGTGCTTTCAAAATATCAACTGTTTAAAGGAGGTACTATTACTCTGCTTTTCTGAAGGAGGAAACTGAGTCTTCACAATTTAAAGCAGCATGAGCACATTCACAGAGCTAATGAGAAACATAGCAGTGTGAATTCTGGGCCATCCTGCCTCCAGACTAGTTGGGGTAGGGAAATGAAATGATTTCCAAAGTCCCATTTATAATAGTGTACAATTGAAGTGGAGGGAGACTGGAGGTAAATCTAACTGATTCTAAAAATTTGTTTTTGTTTGGTATCAATCTATATAAGAAAGAGAACATGAGAGCCCAAAACAAAATAGGAACAACTAACATGAAAATGAATGGATGCTGGAATACTAACAAGTCAAAGTCAGGAATGATAGGTCACTGACTGGACAGGAATTAAAGAGAGTTGCACATAAAGAGAGAGAAGAGAACTGAATAAATTGAAGAGTTTACTCTATTTTCAAAGATCAACACAAAGGAAAATTACTCAAACTCTTTGAGTAACTGACCATAATGTTTGAACATTTTTCTATAAAGAAAGCCTTCTTTTACCTATCATTCTTCTCATTTGTTGAAAGAAAGTGGGGTAGGGGTATACTCTTGCATAGACTTGATTTGATCATTCTAGAAAGTTTATTTTTTAAAACACTAAATTCTTATTTTCTGTTTATATGCTTTTCAGATTTTCTCATTTTTCTTATAAGTGTTTCTAATATAAATCATCTGCCTTCTTTTTGGTGAATTTCTTAAGTGATTTATAAAATATGTTCAGATTTGTAATTGGAACTTTTTCTACCCTATGTCCTCCAAAACAAGGGCATATAAAGACAGGTACTCTTACCCCAGAATAACTTAATGTAATCCAAAAAAAATATGATTAGTTCAATAAATGACCAAAGAACTGCTAGAATACATGGCCCTGTCCACCTGCCCCTTCAACCCTACCTTGTTCTGTTAAATCCTACATTTCTGAGTGCCAATCATCTGTACCTAGATTAAGGTGCCTGTGCGTATATATGGAAGTTCTCTCCATTCAGCTACCATGGCTTTGAAGCAGCCTCACACTTGTTTGCCTTTCTTCTGTCCTTGTGGGGCTCATACCCTGCCAAGTTGTTGCTGATATCTTTACCTTTATATTTGGTTTTCTTACTCTGAAGCCCTTGGCTTAAATGTGGCTAAACAATTTTCAGTTTTACCAGTAGGTGGGGGAACTTATTTCTCCTATACTTGACACCATTTTTTTTCCCTTTCGAGGAAGCATGCCATTCTTTCCTGTGGCCTATTCCACAATACCACTGATATGCTTTGGGCTTCCTAGAATGTAACAGTGAGAAAATCAGGAGAAAGATATTTGGGGAAATGAGAAGCTTAGTTTTAGGTTTGTTGACTAAATAAAATAATACAAATCAAGGAAATTTAAAACTATCAATTTGTTTTGAAATGCCCTTTACATTTAGTAATTAAGAGAAAACTGGTGGCCTTTAATAAATGTCTTCACTTGAGAGGTCAATAAAGAGAAGCCAAATTTTAAACAATAAGTATTAAATGATGAAAAGATTGCATAAAGTCTGCACTTTAATTCCTTTCAATTAAAGTGCTAAATAGAATAAAATAAGATGGAATCTGTTCTATTTTTAAAGATCAACAGAAAAATAAATTACTCATCTCTTTGAGTAACCTACTGTAATTTTAAAACAATTTTATATAAATAAAAGCATTTTATCTACTGTGTTTCTGTTAATGTATCAATTCAATTTATTATATAAGAATGGGGAATATTAGTCATTATTTTTCATTTACAAAGAAAAAAAATACTTCCTATGGTTTTCTTCTTGTGTTTTTCAAACACTTTCTTATGTGCAAAAATCACTAGTAGGTTTAGTCAAGGAATTTAAGTGTTTAAAGAGAAAGAGTTATTTTTGTTGTTGTTGTTAATCCTCATCCTATGATATTTTCCAATGATTTTTAGGGAGAGTGGAAGAGAGAGGGAAAGATAGAGTGAAACATCAATGTAAGAGAAGCACATCGATTGGTTGCCTCCTGCACTCGCCCAGGCCAGGAGGGAGCCTGCAACTGAGGTACATGCCCTTGACCAGAATCAAACCTGGGACCCTTTGGTCTGCAGCCCAATGCTCTATCCACTGAGCCAAACTGTCTAGGGTAAAGATGAAGAAGTCTTAATAACAAGCAATGGAGACTAACTTGTCAGGAATCAAAGACCATTGGAAAATGGATATTGGGTGACTCACAGGAGTAAATAGGAGTCAAGATGATAGTGATCCATAGAAATTAAAATGTGGATTAGTAACTTTAAGCATCAGGATATGTATTAAATGGATAGAGTGGGCTGATATCCTATATAATAAAAGCCTAATATGCTAAGTGTCCAGTCATCTGGTCATCTGTACAACCTATGAAAGCATAATATACTAATGATATGCTAAGGCTGCTCAACTGCTCACTATGACGTGCACTGACCACCAGGGGGCAGATGCTCCTACCGGTAGGTTAGTTTGCTGCTGGGGTCGGGCTGATCGGGACTGAGCGAAATGGGCCAGACACACCTTGGAGCCCCCCCGAAGTCCCTCCCCAGCTGGCCAAGCTCCTGCATGCCTCCCTGTCCCTGACCATGCACTGGTAGGGTCTCTCAGCCTGCCTGTCCCCTCTTGCAATTCAAGACCCCTTGGGGGATGTCGGAGAGCTGGTTTCGGCCCAATGGTGGAACACTTCTCGCTGTGATGCACACTGACCACCAGGGGGCAGATGCTCAATGCAGGAGCCGCCTCCTGGTGGTCAGTGTGCTAGTACAGGGGGAGCACCGCTCAGCCAGAAACTGGGCTCACGGCTGGCAAGCGCAGCAGCAGTGGCGGGAGCCTTTCCCGCCTCTGCAGCAGCGCTAAGGATGTCCTATTGCTGTCAGTTGGACATCCCCTGAGGGCTCCCGGACTGTGAGAGGGCGCAGGCTGGGCTGAGAGACCCCCACCCCTCTGCACAAATTTCGTGCACCAGGCCTCTAGTAATTAGATAGTTTTTGAAGGACCTTTGGCTTCCATAGTACCATAACAAAGCTCATACAGTCTGGAGTTCACAAAGCCAAGCGTGTATCCTCATGTTGAGAAGCAAAGATAAATTAAAAATATCAAATAAGACAGACGTCTACTGAAGATGCATAAGATATAGCTGAATTTTTAAAATCATGTACCACTAAAAAATAGTGACTTTGACCTAATTGAAAATTAGAATTGGTTTACCCAGTTTGTATCATTTTAACTAACCAATCCTATCAAACTATAACATATACTGACTAACCTTAAGGTATGTAACACAACATATCTATCCAAGAGTCATGATTTAGAACATAGAATCAAAAAATCTGAAGTTAAATACACATGTGTTTCACTGTTAAATCATTTTCACACAGAGTATTTCACAATTATTAATAGTCTCCATCAATATTCTAATGGGTCAAACACAAATTACTATGTATTACTTCCACTACCTTATCTTACAAAGTTTGTTTAACAATATAAGCTTAGTAAGCAAAAGGTGGCTCAATTCTAAAATCATTAGGTAGGTCAACCTTTAGAAGAAATATACCTATAATGCTAGAAATAATTAACTACCATGACAATGCTCAGCTCAACCTGATAAACCCACAATTCAAGTCTATCTAAAAACATGCGGTGCCATTTATTATGTATTATTTTGCTTACTCAAGCTCCACTTCAAAGAACATCTAAGTATGTCAGTCCAAGTATACCCATTTAACAAATGTACTGAGGCTCAAAGGTATTAACACACATTTTATGCTCTAGTCTGGGACATTGTCATCTTGACCCCTGTATACTGCTGTTAAACACAGAGAATTTACTTTGAAGCTTTCATTTAAGGAATTGAGTTATTATCCTTTGCTTGACCTTTGTCCATGGAATATTTATCATGATGCCCTGTAAAACTATAATGTGTGAGAAAAGTGAGAAAGGAAGTAATATATTTGTGATTTATAAAGAAAGGAGGAATAGGTATCAATCAGGCTTTTAAAAATCCATTCATAGGTACCTCTCACATAATCCATTTACAATCTCAATATCCCTCCCCACAAAGATGTTTGTGTGATCTTAAAATAATCATTAGCAAAAGTAACTTGAAATTAATCATGATCTGTGATTTCCAGGGTCTATTGCCAAGTATTGTTTATATTTATTACTGGGAAGAAAAGAGGGAAGCAGCATTATTTTTTAAGGTACAGAAAGAAGTAGTTTTCAAGCTGTTCCCTTAATGAACTAGAAATAGTAACCCTGTCAAATTTAATATAAAAATAGTGTTATAAGCCCATGGCATCTATTTATTACTAGAGAACAAAAGCCTTCATCTATTTCCTTTAGAGAATGACATTTTTGTAATTCGCTGCCCATTTCATTTGTTCCAAAGGCCTTCGTGGGGTGACAAATATCCCACAGAAATGGCCACTGATACTTGATAGGATAATGTGCAGCCCCTCAGGACAAGGGCAAAGGCAGCAAACTTATCATCCTTTAGTTTAGCTTAGCATGGGTCAGTAACAGCGCCAGAGGTGACAGAGGATGTTAAAGTGTGGGAAGCAAGAGCTGAAAGCTGTAGGAGGGAGTTTTTATAGTTTATCCTTTCTTTTGCCAAGAAGCTATGGAGACAGCTTGAATCACATTGTTGATGTGGTTCACTGCACGCCACACTAACTGTTTCTGGAACAGAAGAGCGAGGGGGAGAAAGCTCCAACATTTATGGGTCATTCTCACCCACAGCATGTGGCATTTCAACGTGTCCTATAGAAGGAGGAAATGCATATTTAATATTTTAGCTTCAAGTTCATATTTTAAGAATGCATTATCTTGCCGGAAGGTCTGTGGTGAGTAATCAGTAGGACATTGCCATTGTATCAACCTGATAATTTTACAGAGAAAAAAAAAGCATTAGCAATGTCTTTCAGTTGGGAATTTTCACAATATTGTTTTCTGCTAGAATACATAAAGAAAGAAAAAAAAAACAGCATGAGTCTTCTTAAAAATATTAACTTACAATTGATTCAAAAATGTGGTTCTTTAAATGTATCATTAACAGACGTCCATTAAAGACGATTGACTTGCATGAAATCTGAATGTACATATTTTATTCCCAAGAAAATTAAATCAGTACAGAACTCTCCCTCAGAATATTGTAAAAGAATGATATGCACCAGCTGGTATATTACTCCTTATTCTATTAAAATATCATGTGAGCAAATTCTTCTAAGCACTTCCCAGTTTAAAAAAAAATAAAAAGAAAGTTAAAAAAAATTCTTCATTAGCAGGTATCTCTCATCATGGCTGTCATTGCACACAACGACACTTGCAGAAACGGGGTGGTTATGCTGTGATGTGTAATGGCACATCTGGCGAAATGATTTTTGTTTTGCAATATTAAGAAATCACTTTTTATGTTACATGTGATTTGAATTAATTTGTTTTAAAAATAAATTATACAGTGCAAAAATTCCTAAAGGACTGATAGGATAAAGAACTAAAAATGATGACCTTGTTTCACAAGCGAGATGCCAACTCCACCTGAGTAATTCAATGCTTTGGTGAACATTTTGAACCATGGTGTCCTTCATAAGAACTGTCAGAGCCTGTTTAAAACATTTATTTTCTTTTTTAAGAAGGAAAAAAAGTCCATTTCTGAATCTCTTCTTGATAATCTAGATAATAATATGTGTTATCAGAAGAGAGCAATGAATATTAAAACTTAAATATACTAAATGTATTTTAATTGAGTAAATAAAACCCTTTGCAGGTTGATACAAATATAAGGAGTGCTATAAAATGAGGAGTATTTTCTGGCAGACTCCTCTTATTCCGGTCATATCTGGAAAATTACATAATGCTGAACTGCAGGAAGATGAAGACAAACTGATGCCTACTTTGAAATAAGTATGTTAAATAGTTCACATACTTTATCTCTGAAAACCTGGTTGTGTGCTCCTAATAGCACCATTGCTAGGTAAAATTTATATAGTACTTTTTCTATTGAGTTGGAAATTGTTCCCTTTTCAGAGAGAGGTTCATGTTTATTTCCGATGCAGAAGAACTTGTTTTAGTTTTGAAGGTAAATTGAACAAGTGATTGCTTTCATATATCATGTAATTCCTTACATGTTGATGGCTGTAACTTTTCTACTTAACACATTTTATTCCTCACCATGCCTGTCACTGGTTTAAGCAATCTGCGGGTAATTGATTTCTTCTGTAAAACAGATAACATTTGCTTAAAGCTCTTCTGATAGCTTTACAGCCTCTGCATTAGGAGAAGCACTTCTGTCACCACTGGCATTCTTATAAAATATAATTATTATATATCCATCAAAGACTAAAAGAAAAGGGAATAGGGAAAGGCAGTGCAGATATTTCCTGAATTCAGTGTCACAGCAGTTGTAATACTGCCAGTGCTCGTCAAATCACTGCTCACCTTGTTTACCTGCCTCGGCCATATGACCCACCCTCACTTTGGTTTATTTAAATAAACAAACAAATCTTAGTCTCTTTCAAATGTGACATTATGCTCAATCCATTATATTTCCTAATAAAATAATGAAAGTACCTTTGATTTGAGCAGTGACTGTTTTTTAACTGTGATTCATATTTTTACTCATAATCTCATAAAAGTAAACATGTAGTAAGCCTCCTAAGTAAATAACTATGCACACTAGGGGCCTGGTGCACAAAATTTGTATATGGGGCAGGAGGTAGTCCCTCAGCCCAGCCTGCACCCTCTCACAATCTGGGACCCCTCAGGGGATTTCTGACTGCCAGTTTAGGCCTGATCCCTCAGTGGGGGGATCAGGCAGTTGGACATTCTTCTCACAATCCGCTACCACTGGCCCTAACCGCTTGCCTGCCTGCCTGCCTGATTGCCCCTAAACACTCTGCCTGCCTGCCTGATTGCCCCTAACCACTCTGCCTGCCTGCCTGATGCCCCTAACTGCTCGCCTGCCTGCCTGATTACCCCTAACCGCCTCTGACTGCCTGCCTCATCACCCCGAACCATTTGCCTGACTGCCTGATTACCCCTAACCACTCTGCCTGCCTGTTCACCCCTACCCACTCTGCATGTCTGCCTGATTGCCCCTAACCATTTGCTTGCCTGCCTGATCGCCCCTAACCACTCTGCATGCCTGTTTGCCCCTTACCACTCTGCCTGCCTGCCTGTTTGCCCCTAACCACTCTGAATGCCTGCCTGATTGCCCCTAACCATTTGCTTGCCTGCCTGATCACCGCTAACTGCCTCTGCCTCAGCCCCCACCACTGCGACTTCATCTGGAAGGACATCCAGAATGATGTCCAGAAGGATATTATGCTTTTATTATAGATCATTATAGATAATTTGAATACAAGTAAACTTTAGGGGTCAGAATTTATCCTCTCCCATACTCTCCCTTTCTGCTAGTTTGTTGTTTTGCTTTCTTAAGACCCAAACCAATTGCCACTTTAGGGTCTCCTGTCTTGACATAAAAGCGGAGTCAGTTGCAACCCTTTGTAAGGGGCAGTCTGCAACTGAGGAAAGCTTTGGGGGGTGTTTGTGTATGTGTATATATGAGAGAAGATTATTGAGAAAGAGAATTATCCTATATAACAAAAGGCCAGCGATCATTAGCGTAATGACCGGAATGACCGCTCAACCAGTCGCTATGAGGTGGGGGGCCGGAGAGGGGAACCGAGTAGTTGGTGGTGGTGGCGGGGCAGGACTGGGGGCTGGCGAGGGGAACCTGCTGGCGGGTGGGGGTGGCGGTGCGGAACCTGGGACTGGCAAGCAGGCGGAAGATGGGCCTGATCGCAGGCTAGGCCTAGGGACCCTACCCATGCATGATTTCATGTGCTGGGCCTCTAGTTAAATATAAATGTTAAGTGTCTTAGAGGTATTTGACATACAGTGTGCACTCAATTTATATTTTATTATCTTGTAGCTTTATAATGTTCCAAGAAAAATTATTTGTTGTTCTCTGGATTTAATAGATATGAGTTGATGGTTTCTTTTTTTCCCCTTTATTTCCCTTTCAGAGATTTTTATACAAGACTGGTCATTTTTTAAATCTCAAATGTCAGTTCACTGAAAAGTACACTGAAAGCTAGACATGTGGAAGAGAGTGAGATAAACCAGATTGGGACAGTTCAGATTGGGGTGATGGAAGGTAGTGTGGGTGATTTGGGTGCTATATTAGTTTAGTATTTATAATAGATATTTGGGAGAGACATGTAATAGATCAATAAATCAACAACCCCCCAGCCAACCAAACAAATGCTTCATTTTTATATCCTAACTAAATTTTTTTGGTCATTGTTTCTCGGCCTTTTGGCTAAGATCAAGTGTAAATTTGATTGGTTTTCTTCACTTCCAAGAGGAAGTCTTGAATATGGGTATGAAATTAGCATTTTTTATCTCTTGCATTTTTCTGTTTTATTATTAGAATCATTTTTTGAATAACTCACATATTAAACACTGTTGTACTGTTAATTTATATGTTTTTCATACTCAATTTTGTGTTTTGGGAATAGAAACTGTCTATATAGAAATGTCTTAATGAATAATTTTCAGATTTGTGTTTTATTTCTATTATATCTAATTCAGTTTCTTAACTCAAAACTAAGAGTGATGTTGACCTCTCCTCGGCCTGAAAAGCCAGATTTTGGTTCTAGGTGCTCAAGTTTCTCTGCCCCCCCTTATGGCTCTGTTGCCTCTTTTGCTCACATGCCTTCCTTAACCTCAGTCCCAGTCTTTCAGTTGTCCTCCATTCCATCACCTCACTCCCACTTCCCAGCATTACTCTAGCGAGTCCATAATTCTAGTCACAGAGAACTCCATCTCATCACTTTGACCCAATTTGATCTCTTTGGAAGTCACATACCTTCCATAATGTCTCTGTGTGGTGATCAGATGAGAGCTGACATATTTCATGTCTCCATACTTCTGCTTAACTTCCACCCAGCTTTTTATAATCCCCATCATATGCCACTTCTTTTTAAATAATTCTGTGATCATATTTAGTACCTACTTCTTTTCAGTTATCTACATATATAAAAGGCTAGTATGCTAAGTGTCTGACCATTCAACTGGTAGCTATGACATGCACTGACCACCAGGGGAAGACACTCAATGTACAGGCATGGCAACATGGAACAGACTGATGAATCTCAGAGGTAAGGGGGGAGGGGGAGGGCGGGAAGAGATTAACAAAAGATCTTATATGCATGCTAGAGGCCTGGTGCATGGATTCATGCTCCGATGGGGTCCCTTGGCCTGGCCTGCACCCCCTTGCAATCCAGGAGCCCCAGATGATGTCAGATTGCTGGTTTTGGCCAGAATCCTCACAGGCCAGGCCAAGAGACCCCACTGGAGCACGAATCAGTGCACTGGGCCTCTAGTTGTCATATAACTAGTACTGACTTATCCAAGTTCATGTCATTGGTTCTGACTTGAAACACTTGAGGGTAGAATCTCTTCCCGAGTACTTCTTCTTGTCCAGGGACTACTGTAGCATAAATGTAAATTAATTTTTCACAACTAGGATAGACCTTGAGAATATTATGCTAAGTGAAATAGGTCAATCAGAAACTCTAAGAAGCATATGATTTCACCCATATGTGGGATATAAAACTGTAACTCATAGACACAGACAACAGTATGGGGATTACCAGAGAGAAGGGAGTGGAGGCTATTATATTTTCTAACTGTCAGAGAATATAAACATTTAATGATATAATGTCTTTTTTTAAGTAGAAATGTTAAGAAAAAATTCAAGTCACATATCATTTATTTCTTTTCCTATGATTGATTTCAGGGCTTAGAGAAATTTGCAAGTTTTATTATATGCTTTCTTGATAAAGTACATGTGTTCATTGTGCATAGTTGTAACATTACTTTCTCTGAATTATTTTTCCCCTTTTAACTCTATATGACACTAGACCATTCAGAGGTTGGGGAGGAAAGATTAATATTCAAAGTTTCATCTTAACAATTGAATTTTAACAGTTGCCAATATTTTTAGAAACCATTCTGGAATAGTTTAAACTCTTTGCGAGGATCTGTGGCATATATTTGGACTGTAAATTCTTTGCGGGGCAGAGGGGGAGAATATATTGTAGTTTTTACACTGTGTGTGTATAAAAGACCCAGCCATAGCCCCAGGCCAAGAGATGCTTTTACAAACATGATATAGAAAAAGTTGTTATTTCAAATTCCAAGTTCTAAATCCTATCGCTATGATTAACTTGTCTTTACTATATTAACAATACCTCATATTAGTAGGTTTACTTTTTTAAGAGTAAGAGAAATATAAGTCAGAAATGAATAGTACTATATTGGCCATACTTTTGAAAAGCAGTGGCATTTAGATTGACTTGTGAGAAGTAACCCAATGTGATGGAAGAGGGAATTCTTATTAGTGATTTATTCTTGAGAAAGTGCTTCTTCTAAGTCCAAGTATAATATTAAATGCCTTTTTCAAGTCCCTAAGTGAGCTCTTCTAAGTGACCTGAGTTGAAGTCATTTGACCTCTGAGTATCTGAGTGAAGTAATTTCTAGCTAAAGATAATGTTGAAACTGGTGTTAATACTCCTGTTTAAATTGAAATTTACTCATTCTGTATAGTAGTGGTGCAGAAATCTATAAATATTTTTTTAATCTGAAAGGATAAAAAGGTCTATAAACTTAAAAGTAGCACTTAAGAATACCTACATGTTCCTCTATTACTGCTCCTTTCAAATACATGTCTTCGGGTCCCTGTTTGAATACTTGTGCCACCGCAAGATATGTGTCCCAAGGGCGTGAAATGATGCCAGTTTTAGGCAGTAATGTTTTAGTGGTGTAATGTTCATTCCCTTGGTTCCTTCCAGGTCTTCAGCACAGTTCAGGACTCAAGAGCATTGCAGTAGCAGGCATGCAACTGCAGCGGTTTAGCTGGTGTGTCTTAGAACTGTCTACTTCCTTTACCCTAGAGCTCAGCCGCTTGGTCTGTGCTGTGATTCAACCTGTGGTCACAGGGGTTACCAGGCTTAGTGCTCTGTGAAGTGATGGGACAGGGAGGAGGGATTTAACATGGAGAGCAGAGTAAGCTTCACACTGGGTGTGAGGTGGGTACCTATAGGGTCATGGCGACTCTGAAGCCAGGAGCATCTTGCCCCTCATATATGTGTGTGAATCAGAATTTGGTAGCTTATTTCATTCTGTTTTTGTCTTCCTTTTTTTTTTTTTTCCTATTTCTTTCCCTCTTAAGACTCAAGACACAGTCCTTTTTCTAACTCTGTTTCATCATCTGTAGTACCAGTGCTTGAAACATACTAAGCAGTCAATAAAGTTTTGTTGTAGGAATGAAGACATATATGTGTTAAGTCTTAAGTGCTTAGACATTACCACAATTATAGATATACATGAATGTTCATGGCTACTAGAATCCAATGGGAATATTCCCATTTGCCACATAAAATCACAACTTTATACAGAGCCTTTTGGGAAATGTAGCAATATCAGAGAAAAGGAAACCCAAGTCTTTAATATTTTATCTGTGTTGTTGCAATTCTAAAACATTGAATTAAAAAAATTGACATTGTTTAGAACAACGAGTCACTCTCAGACTGGTCAAAGTGTTCCAGGGGTTTTTCATCAGGAAGAGGCAAAATTTAGAAGGAAATAAAAATCATCTGGCTGGTATTGCTCAGAGGTTGAGCATTGACCCAAGAACCAAGAGGCCATTGGTTCAATTCCTGCTCGGAGCATGTGCCTGGGTTGCAGGCTTAATCCCCTCTGGGGCGTGTGCAGGAGGCAGCTGATTGATGATGTTTCTCTCTCATCAGTGTTTCTATCTCTCTATCCCTCTTTCTCCCTCTCTTTCTAAAAAAATAATATTTTAAAATATAATCAAAGGGAATGATAGACCCTGAAGAATTAAAAATATGTTTTTAAAGTCACTCTTAGGGGGAATCATGAGCCACTATATGAAGGATCCTAATAAAGGGAGGGAACTAGGGATCCAGGCAGGACGATGCGATGCCTGGAGCAGAAGAGCGCTTTGCCCTCCCCTGGAAGCCAGTGGTCCTTACTGTCTCTCTAGGCCTTTTCCAAGTTGCTATGTTATGTAAGACTTCTAGTTGCTGTATCCCAAGATAGTTTTGATTACCTTTAAATGGCGGCCACAGATGTAGGAGTAAGTTGGTCCCCTATTTTGCATGGGAACCAAGCAAGATCTCTGAACAACAGAAAATGTTCAGGCCAGTACCAGAGGGCAGAAAAGACACACATTAAGCAAGTTTGCAAAATTTATATTTTCTGGAAAAAAGAAAATACATTTATGAACAAGACATTAAAATTCAGTACAATTGTATAGCAGCATTCATAAAGAACATGACTGCTTGCACTTGAATATTAGACAAGGGTTCCAAATAAGCTCAACCAACAGTCTAAATGTAGTTTGAGTCTTATAAAAAGAAACTTTTTTCCTAATGATGTGGCTGGAGAAAAACAAGTGAGCAGTAGTGCTCTTACATCTGTGTTCAGGTTTATAAGCTATTAGGGAACTTCATGCCACTAAATAGAACTGAAGACAGATTACTTAATGAGTTCAGTCAGGTATTGATAAGCCACTAAAACCCCAAGTCATTATGTATTACTGTTTATTATTCTCCCATCCAAATATAAAAATGTTCTATGTTTTATGTTCCTGACAGATTCCTGAAAATTACAGGTTTAAAATGACATTCTAAGGTAGATGTTTTTAGGCTATAAAGTTTGAAATGTCTCCTCTTAGAAAAAAAGATTCATGTTTTAAGTCAACTTGGGAGGCAACTGGCTATGACCATGAAAGGTGTTATTGTATTTGGCTCACAGGAAGCAAAATTTGGTAAAGTTAACAAGTGCTCAAGAAAGGCAGTCTTGCTTTGTCTATAGACCCCTGGCAAAGGCCTGGGAGACATAGAAAGACATAGTCAAAGGTAATGTGAAGATGCATGGGAAGCCCTCTGGGAAAATTATGCCAACATATTCACATATCTGGAGGACTATCACATCAACATTATCTCCAAAAAATATTTCCCAAGGAGGAATTGATGTAGTTCACCACTGATCAAATAATCTACCCTGCCCCTATTAGCCTGTTAATGACATTAAAAGAGAGTACTAGATGAGGACTCGAGATGGGTAGGACAGCCCCGAACTCCATCTGAAGCTTAGTATGAAGCCCGCTCAAATCTAGCGCAAATCACCGGACTTCTAGCCAACCTGCAGAT
Organism: Myotis daubentonii; assembly: GCF_963259705.1. Classification (NCBI taxonomy): domain Eukaryota; kingdom Metazoa; phylum Chordata; class Mammalia; order Chiroptera; family Vespertilionidae; genus Myotis; species Myotis daubentonii. The sequence continues at coordinate 46,423,637 of NC_081845.1, read as the reverse complement.
TGGTGAGCATGGAAAAATGGACACTAAGGAGTTTAGGAGTTTAGCAGTAGTTTGTTATTAGTACTGCTATGGAGATAGCTGGCTGAGACACTTGCTAATGGTAATCTTTAGTGGTACTGGTCAAATACAGTTCATCCACACAGACTTATTGAAAGGTATTGACTGCTGATTTCACCGCTGTGTAAAAGGCACATATCCTGACTAAGCCACAAAAATGCTAAAGCAATTCTGTACCTATATATAAAGTATTAGCCATTAAGTCATAATTAGGGTGTATTGAAATCTGGTTTTAAGAATACTATATAGAGAAATAACTAAATAATGATGAACTTAGTAATTTTGTTTTGGTGGAAGCACTATGTACAGCTACCTTGTTTACTAAAATCCTATGGATTTTTAAGATTAAAATGTTTTCTCTACCCAGCACACGCTCAGTAGATTGAGCATTGCCCCATGCACCAAGAGGTCACTGACTGGATTCCTGGTCAGGGCACAAGCCCAAGTTGTGGACTTTATCCCCAGTAGGGGGCGTGCAGGAAGCAGCCAATCCATGATTCTCATCGATGTTTCTCTCTCTCTCTCTCTCTCTCTCTCTCTCTCTCTCTCTCTCTCTCTCTCTCCAATTCAAGAAAAGCATATTTTAAAAAAAAAATTATCTGAAATTATTCCTAAACAGTCTAATCCACATAATTTAATTTTTTTCTAATGTTCTATATATAGAAATTAATAAATCTTCAACAATAACTCTTACTTAAAAATTCTTCTTTTTAAAAAGTGTTAAAAGAAGTGATAACTCCAGAAGTGTAACAATCTGTAATAATGTTTATATATGGTCTTTGGAAAGAGTGTACAGGTCTAAAAATATATGTAAACATTGTAGGAAAAAAATCACAACTTATATTGCAAATAATCAAAGAACTATATTCTAATATTTATAATAGATTAAAACAGTTTCCCACACTGTACATAAGTAAGGTTGGTCAAATATTTAGGGAAATGTCTTGGTTAGAGTCCTTAAGTGTTACGCTTGTGAGGTTCATATTCTTTCATCTGCCACTTAGATGATCTGGAGTCTGGGTTATTTTCAGGGAATACTACCTACAACTTCTTGTGCAATCCTTTTAAAAATTTTGTTTGACATTAAGTATATCCTTGGACCAAGCTAGAACATAAGAACTCTGTTAATGATAACCCTGTTTCAGTTCTTTATACAACTACTTTTACTGGCTTGCATTTGTGTTTATATTTAATTTAGTGAGCAAGAAGAGCTATTTTGGGGTTCTGGAGCAGGCAATGAGTGACAAAATCAGTATACTGTGAAGATGAGTCTGTAATCCACCCTCCTACTTTCATGTAATTAATAGCCTTAGAAAGTAAAAAGTTTAAGCCAAGCAAATAATAGTTTTGAAAAATTACTGTAAACTTTTACTTCTGGTCAAGATGGAGTCATAGGGAATTGAATTAACCTTCTATCAGAAACATTCAAAAACTCAAAAGCACATGTGAAACAATGGTTATAAGACACTGGAAAACAGTCAGTGAAGGGTACTGACTCTTGAGAGATAGGCAGCAAATAAGATGAGCCCAATGACTGTCCCAGCCAACTGCCTTGAGAGCCTTTCCAGGTGATGGCGCAGAGAAAGGGAACATGGAGTCTGCCAGCCTCCCCAGTAGAAGGAGATGGAGTTGGGAGTCCAGGGGAGCCAAGGTTGTTAGAGTTTACAGAAGAGAGAACAGGAATGAAAAGAGATGCACATAGAGATAAGCCCAGAGAGTTGCAGAAGGCCCCCCTCAAGTCGTCAGTAGAGTACTAATTAGTGCATGCATGTGAGGAAAATGCACAGGCCCTCAGAAATAAGCACTCAGAAGGATGAGAGAAAAGGGTGCCAGCACTCATAGCACCTGCAGTATTGCTGTCCTTGCTGCCTAGATGAGAAAACTCATAATTGGGCAGAGTATTCAGAAGAGTCTTGTTTCACTAGTAGGGAACAATTTATCCTAGATAAACACTCTTGGGTATGAGGTAGCAATATTAAATGTAAGACCAGAATGGCTCAAACTATTTTTCACAACTATCCGATAGCCATTCTTAAGATTTATTAAAAATCAGGTTTGTTTGCCCTAGCTGGTTTGGCTCAGTGGATAGAGCATTGGCCTGTGGACTGAGGGGTCCCGGGTTCAATTCCCAGTCAGGGCATATGCCCAGGTTGTGGGCTCAATCCCCAGGAGGCAGCCAATCAATGACTTTCTCTCATCATTGATGTTTCTGCCTTTTCTCCCTCTCCCTTCCTCTCTGAAATCAATAAAAAATATATTAAAAAAATAAAAATCAGGTTTCTTTTATGGTATTGATGCAAAGTATTAGCCAATTTTCTGAAGTCACCAAAATGCAAAAATTGTTTATCTCAGTGCACCGGACTGAATGTTGTGTTTCCCCAAATTTCTATGTTCAAATCCTAGACCCCAGTGAGATGGTATTAGGAAGTAAGGCCTTCGAGAGGTAATAAGGTCAAAAGGGTGGAGCCCTCATGGATCAGATTAGTGTCTTTCTAAAAGGAACCTTAGAGAGCTCTCTAGCTCTCTTTCTGCCATGTGAAGATACAATGGGATGGATGCTCACCAGGACCTGACCATACTGGCTCCCTCATCACAGACTTCCAGCTTCCAGGAGTCTGAGATATAAATCTTTGTTGCTGATAAGCCACCTAGTCTATGATATTTAGTTATAGCAGCCAGAACTAAGACACTCAGGTCTCTCCATCTGTATAAAGAGGAAACTTCGGGTTTAACTTAATTTGTTGACATATTTATCATCAGCGGTGGACTCATATCTGCTTGGTACTCTGCACCCAAATTAGGGGAATGATTTGTGTATAGGCCAGTGAGTCCCCCTTACACTTAATTGCTGCATTTTTAGTACTGTCTCTCATCAGATTCCATCTTAGCTGGTTTCCAGTGCTCTGAGATTCTGAAAAGAAGCAGCCTCCTTTTTTTGGCTCTACATCCTCTTCGCCTTCCCTAGGAAATATATTACAATTTCTTAATTATGGAGGCCCCTCACCTGTTTCATCATTTATGAGTTGATATCATTGTTTCCTTCTTTCGTTTTAATGGAACTCAGGGAAGAAGGGAGGTAAATGCATTTATTTACACTCCCACTTGTAACCAGAAGACTTGTATGCATTTGGGAGTGGGTTGGGGGGCTGTTGTTGAGGAGAAGGAATTATTACATTAGGACCTTTACTCTCCTGTGTAAAAAATATAATGATGCTTGCTTTGGGAAGAGAAGCAATTTTAACAACATTAAATTAATCATTCTGTGAATAAAGTATGTTGCTTTCAAAAATTTGGACTTACATAGTAGATATATAATCAAAACATAAAAACAGTTATACTAGTTTTATAACCATAGATATTGCAGTTTTTCTTGGAAAGTATTCAAACCAACTGTAATATATACAATATATCTTTAGATGTGAGGCATGGATATATCATGGGTCCCAAGAATTATTTCAGAAACAATCAAAACAGTACATGGAATGTCAAGGGACTTCAGGGATGTCTAGAAGTAACAAAACTTTCATTTCATGGGAAATCAAGATGGTAACGCAAAGGAAATTGATGTTATGCTACATAGTTCTCTGCCTTAAGTTTTTACCATGACTCTTGAAAAAAGAAAACAGGAAGTAATACAAGTGAACAACCTTTTTAGTCAACTGAAATATTTAAAATATATATCCTTATGTTGCAATGGATGCCATAGTTTGACACTTGAAAATCATGTACAGATTTAAACATATTGATATAGATATATAGTGCTATATGTTATATATATATATGCACATTGCCTATATGTATTACTTAATCTTGACCTAATAAACTATATTTCCATAGACTCTAATAATTTAAATGTAAGTTTAGATAATATATTTGTGTCATCTGTGAGATTTGTATTAAAAATACAGCATTTAGTACTAACTTTTGCTGCATTGACAATGATTGATAAATTTGGTTGAGAAAGAAATACGTTTGTAACATTTTTTAAATAATAGATGAAAGTCATTCAAAGTAGTGTAATTTCTGTCATCACAACAGCTTCTGAAAACATAAAAGTATTATAATATTATTTTTTACTTAGAGCTTACCTCGAGAAGAGATTTCAAATAAAGGAAATTAATTATGATTAATTTCCAGAATTTTTAGCTGTTGCTTGGAGCCCTTTTCATTATACCTTAAGTGGAACTTTAAAAATATAAGTGCAGATGTAAGGAAACATGAATAAAAGTTTTGCTTGAGAAGGAAAAGGCATGATATCCTTTTTTAGGGTTTTCTGCTCATATTGATGAAGACCTAAAATGAATGATTCCCTAACATTTCACCTTTTTTTTTGATTGACAGAAATATATTAACATTGGAACCGTTGATAGTGATGATTTAATTCAAAACAAATTATGCTAAACTTTTTGAATTCTGAATTCTGAAAAACTCCCATTTCAGGAAACACGAGAATAACCGAAACAGGACAACAGTATAAGTGTAAAAATATAACATTACTTTTGACAGTGATGAGTCAGAGTTTATGACAATCCTGACAGAGTGAAGTTTATCTTTAGCTTTTTTTTTGCAGAAGAAGAAAATAAGGAAATGTAAATAAAGTGATAACCCGATTAAAGAACTTTCAAAAACTGCCAATTCTCTACACTGTTATAGAAGGACCTGTGGCGAATCATTTTCCCTATTGAAGGGAGAATTGCCTGAGGGTTTTATATAGGGAAGACTTAGAATCCTTGAAAATGAAAGCTAAAGGACTCAGGCGGAGATTACCTTCACCTGAAGACTTCCTAGAGGCGTGCGCTCTCAGCTTCTCAGTGTATTGCCGTTTTTAACCATTCAAAAGTCCTTTCTAATGATGTTAGTGATATCTTTGATAAGAATAAAATGAATTTTCTTAGAAACATTTCAAACGTTCGACACCTTTTGTAATGAAAATGGACAAAGAGGGCAAAGAAGACAGTGGGAAATCTGGTAGCAAGTAGGTGGGAGGGAGCCAGGTAAGGTGGATGTGGACCAATGGGACCCTTCCAACTGTGGAAGGAACACTGGAGCAGGAGTGGCAAGGAAATGGCAGAGTGGGAGATTTCACCAAGTTTTCATATGGGAGAAGCTGCTGTAGCATCTTCCAGCCCAGTGGCGGTACTAGCTCCCTCCAAGGAAAGATGGGCTATCTTTTGCAAGCCCACAGGGTTCAAGGGTAGGCAGCAGGTTGAATAGTCTGCGTCATCGGGTTCTTCCATTCAAATCTCCTTGTCCCATTTTTCATAATCTGGTTTTTCCCACCAGGGCCCTCATCTTTCAGAAAGCCCACCTTAGCTGAGTGTTCAAACATGTGCGGAGTTCTGTGACTGACAGCTCTTCAGCTTGTCACTCAATTGTGTTTAACCTACTTCAGGTGATAAGATCCTCTTTGTGAACGCCAACTGAGACTCTCTGGGTTCATAGCTAGCCATAAACTCCCTAACAACCCTCAGTTTCTCCTTAGTCTTCCAAAAGGCACCCTACTCTGCTGTCTCTGTCAGTGTTTATCCCCCTGTTTTTCAAAAGTCTACATGATTACACCTGCCATAGCATTCTGCTCCATCACAATATTTTCCCAGGTCATCCATGGTGAAATCTTTAGTAACTGAGATGCCACATTGTGTCAAGGACTACCCATGCCCTACTTAGTAACCAGGATGATGTCCTCTTCACCGGCCCCTTCTTCACCTACCTCTTCACGTGGATGAGCCAGTCCCAAATGCCCATCTTATTTCTAGTTTGTTAAAACAAATTTTGGTACCACTTCTTCCAAGAAGTAGATACCAAGATGGGATTAAACATGCAAGTATTTTATTAGAGAAAACACCTCTTTGAGATAAAATGGTGAAGGAAGAGCTTAAGGTAAGAAGCACCTTCAAACCACAATGCGAGTCTAAGGAAGCTCCTTGACGATGGTGCATCTAAGGAAGTTTCAGCAAGTGCTTCAGGGAGTCTTCAACCCAAAGTCAGCTATCAGAGGAGCCCCACGTCTCTCAGGAATGGGTATCACTTAATATCCCTGTCCTGCTCCATCACTAGCTGGCAGCAGCTCATGGGAAGTTTGGCCTCAATACAAATGCCATGCAGAGATGAGTGTTTACTTCCGAAGTCCTCTTCCATTCCCCCTCCATTTTCTTCCTTGTTGATTATAATTTATGAACTTAGTAATTATCTTCTGATTATTTTCCCTAAATATAAATAAATAGAAACAGCAATGGATTCCCAGTCAGAAGGACCTGCCTAAATTACTGCCACACTACAGCATGACTGCAACACAAGTTAGATGACATCTCTTATTTGCAATTTCCTCATTTAAAACATAGTGAAGTTTTAAGATTGTGTTGAGAATGAATAAATCCAGGTTTGTCACCTGATATAATAATTTATACTATTTTTGTTGTTGTTTATTGTCTCTCTTCCTATTCCCCTCCCTCACCTGCATGTGCCTTCCACTGAAACGTAAGATTTGTGAGTCCCAAGGGCATTTCTGAATCATTCACTGCTCTATTGTCAGCACCAGAATGTTGCCTGACCCATAGTGGGCACTTAAACAATGTTTTCTGAGTGAATTAACTTAGCTCAGTATTTGAGATACAATAGGTGTCCAGTACATGCAATTTCTCATTTTATCTCCATAGTCTTAGCAAGTACATTTCTTCCTGTGTATTGTTTTCTATGTACAAGCCAATAATGAATTACCTAATAGAAAACATACAGAAAAGTGCTGTAAAATATCTTCATGATGACCAGAGATTTCCGAGACAGTTGAACAGTGTTATGAAAATAATGGATATAGATAGGTTACAGATCATTGTGGGAGTTTATTTTAGAATTTAATAATTTTTAATTTTAGAGACTATGACTGCTAGGATTATTGTTGACATAGAATGCTATATTTCAAATATATATATTTTTATTTGTTCTATCATCCAACAAATACTTATATTCCAGGCACTGTGCTAGCACACATTCAGACCTAAGGTTGGCTCTCCAAATATTCCTGACAAGCTTTCTTAAGTAGTAAACTAAAAAAAGTTGTCATTATTTGGATTCCATTCTTGACACAGAACTCTTCTTTATTTGATAAAAGTATATGTTATTGTGCCTACCCTTCCAGCATGCCCAAGGCCCTGGTTTTTCAAAGGACTGTGGACTTTCTTTCAGTAGATAACAGGGCACAAGAGCAGATCTTAGCAATAGTAAACAAGTTCCTGTCAAGTGTGTGCTCTGATAACGAATCTGAGCAGAAAGAAAATCAGGCTCACATCGCAAGTTGCGAAACCTATTGAGCAGGGACCATGCCTAATTCTGTGTTCAGCACTTGATTTTTAAATGAAAGAAAAATTAAACAATTTCATTTCTGAGTGTTGGAGTTTCTCAATTGAAGGAAAATGCGGTTTTTATTAGAAGTTGTCAGAAGACTACACTGTAGGAATTTGGGACATAATTTAAAATGTATAAGTTTTTGTTTAATAACTGCTCACTTCATGCTCCCGATTGGTTCAACAATTTTAATAGCTTCCCTTAAATATATAACAAATGTCATCAAAAGATTTTTTTCCTCTTAAAAATTAATAATAGACAAATGTGCTTTAGAATTTTTAACTATGTATTAATTTAAACCTTGATTGCAGCTTACTTAAAAATGAATAAGGCTTTTTAAAAAATTTCTTACTGAGTAGTAGTATGTATATTACTATAATGCATCTACAAGATTTTGCCATCGTTAAAACCTTCTACCAGGATACATATTTCATTAAACTAACTTTTAAAAATTATGCTTAAAAAAAGAATTTTTATTACAAAGTAGTATTCCATTATATGTGAATGTCATAATTTGTTTATTCCTTCACCTGTTAATAGACGTTTGGATTGTTTCCAGTCATGCCAGTTATAATTGTTATGTTTCTAGTTCAGCTGCCACGATTATTTGTTTACATGTCGTTTTGTGAACATGTGTTTTCATTTCTCTTGGATGAATACCTGGGGGGAGAATTGCTGAGTAATATGGTGTTTGTGTAACTTTATAAAAGCTCCATTTTTTTTTTAAATTTGCTAAACCACGTTATGGTCCCACTGGAAATGCATGAGGTTTTGAGTTCCCCTACTTCCTTACCAACACTTGATATCATAAATCTTTTTATTTTTATTTTTAGCCAGTCTATAGTATATATATATATAGTGGCATCCATACTGACAGATGCAACACCATGAACAGATCTCATAACACTTAACTGAGTGAAATAATCATGTACAAAAGATATACAATTCTATATATATGAAACTCTGGAAGTCAAAGCTGATCTATAGTAACAGAAAGCAGGTCAGTACTTGCTTCGTGTCAGGGATGGGGCTTAAGGGTTACCTGCAGAGCAGCATAACACAAAGGACCTTTTAAAAGTCACAGAAATAGCCTGTATTTTTATTATAATAATTGCATCAGTGTATATATTTGTCAGAATTAATCAAAATGTACACTTAAAACAGGTGCATTTAATTGTATGTAAATTAGAAATCTATAAAATTGATGCAATAAGAAACATGTCAATTTTGCTTTTGATTGCTAGCCAAAAGTCAGTCTTAAACATATCAGCTTCTGTTAAGAATACAAAATGTTTTTTAAAATGTGAACAACAGGTATAAGCAGTCGACAAAATCAAGCACTACGCTTTCCCAGCAAGCATGTTGCTAAAGGCTGTCTGACTATCCTGCATTCTGACAGACTCAACCAAGTTCATTTTTTTTTAATTTTTTTAAAAATATATTTTATTGATTTTTTACAGAGAGGAAGAGAGAGAGATAGAGAGCCAGAAACATCGATGAGAGAGAAACATCAATCAGCTGCCTCCTGCACATCCCCCACTGGGGAAGTGCCCACAACCCAGGTACATGCCCTTGACCGGAATCGAACCCGGGACCCTTCAGTCCGCAGGCCTACGCTCTATCCACTGAGCCAAACCGGTTTCGGCTCAACCAAGTTCTTATACCTCGAGAGTAAAAGATTCTGATCAGATGGTCAGGTGGATCAGTTTCTGATATTTCTAATTTCCCCAAATCTGAATGTTTGTTATCTGATGCATGTTATTAAATTGATACATGTTTTTCATAAAAAGCAACACAGGGCAGAAGGTTATCTGCCACTCCACCACTTAAAGTCAATTATTGTTTGTAGTTTGGAGTACATCTTCATTTATAATGCAATGTTTACATGTCACTGATAATAAGTGCTATTTTGTAAGTGCATTTTTTACTCAATGTTAAATCATTAATATTTTCCCATCATTAAACATTCCATAAACATTTTAATAACTCATCATATGTCTATACCATCATCTACACTAATAAAAGAGAAACATGGTAATTGGCGTACGACCGCTACCCTTCCCATTGGCTAATCCCCCTGTCACTCACAGAGTAGGGCCGAGATATGCAAATTAACTGACAGCCAAGATGGCGGCCGGCAGCCAGGCAGCTGATGCGAACAGGGAGGCTTGCTTACTTCAGTGACGGAGGACTCCACCGTTCCCCGCCTGACTTGCCGGCCTCTCAGCTGCAACTCTAAGCAACTATGTTGCGAATATAGAAGTTAAAAAAACCCCCAAAAACCTGCTTTACTCAGCAGGGCTTCAGCCAGCCAGACCACAACATTGTATCAAATACAGACGGTAAACAAAGGCCAGAAACCTGTTTTCAGCAGCCGAGGCCTCAGAGCTAAAGCTGTCCCAGAATAAAAAAAAAAAAAAAAAGAAAAAGAAAAAGAAAAAAAGGAGCGGTTGGGAGCTTCAGTCCCAGCCTGAAAACAGCCCTCAGCCCCTCAGCCAGACTGGCCAGGCACCCCAGTGGGGACCCCCACCCTGAAGGGTGTGTGACCAGCTGCAAACAGCCATCATTCCCTCACCCAGGCTGGCCAGGCACCCCAGTGGGGACCCCCACCCTGAAGGGTGTGTGACCAGCTGCAAATGGCCGTCATCCCCTCACCCAGACTGGCCAGGCACCCCAGTGGGGACCCCTACCCTGAAGGGTGTGTGACCAGCTGCAAACAGCCATCATCCCCTCACCCAGGCTGGCCAGGCACCCCAGTGGGGACCCCCACCCTGATCCAGGACACCCTTCAGGGCAAACCAGCCAGCCCCACCCATACACCAGGCCTCTATTCTATATAGTAAAAGGGTAATATGCCTCCCAGCCCTACTCTGTGAGTGACGGAGGGAGCTCCTCAACCCCCTGATCGGCCCTGCTCTGTGCATGACAGGGGGAAGCTCCCCAACCCCCTGATTGGCCCTGGTCTGTGCCTGACAGGTTATGGAGCCCCAACTCCCCTGATGGGCCCTGCTCTGTGCGTGACAGGGGGTGGCACCGCAACCTCCCCATCGACCCTGCCTTGAGTGTGACAGGGGGCGGTGCCCCAACACCCCAATCGGCCCTACCCTGAGCGTGACTGAGGGTGACATCACAACCTCCCGATCCACCCTGCTCTGTGTATGAAAGGGGAAGGCGCCCCAACTCCCCAATCGGCCCTGCTCTGAGCCTGACCAGGGGCTGCACCTAGGGATTGGGCCTGCCCTCTGCCACCCAGGAGCAGGCCTAAGCCAGCAGGTCGTTATCTCCCGAGGGGTCCCAGACTGCGAGAGGGCACAGGCCGGTCTGAGGGACCCCCCTTCCCCCGAGTGCTCAAATTTTTGTGCACCGGGCCTCTACTTAATATATATAAAAGCCTAAGCAGCCATCCGTCCAACTGTTCAACCTTCCGACTCTCAGACTGGTAGTTATGACATGCAATGACCACCAGGGGGCAGGCGTTCAACGCAGGAGCTGCCGAGATGCGATAACTTGGCAGCTGCAGTTCTCGGGTGACACACCCGGAACCAGAGAAGAGGGAGCCCGATTCCTGGGTGCGTCACCCGAGAACCACCCTCTTGCAATCTGGGACTCCTTGGGGGATGTCAAAGAGCTGGTTTCGGCCTGATCCCCGCAGCCAGGCCAAGGGACCCCAATGGTGCACAAATCCGTGCACCTCTAGTCATTAATGATTGCCTTTTTGATGGCATTTAGATTTTTTTCCTAAACAGTAGACAGATTTCCTAGTCCGTTAAAAGTTCTCCAAAAATTTTGTTGAATAAATGAATGTCATAAACAATGTTGTGAAGAACATCTCTGTGACAAAATCTTAATATTTTGTGAGAAACTTTAAGATAAATTCTCAGAACTAGAATGTTTGTGAAAAATACATAAACATATTAAAGGCATTTGATTCATTTGTTGGAAGCCTTTATCCTGAGATAAAAGACAAAAATGGTACAATACATGAATTTTCAAGGGTTAACTAAGGCAATTGATAAAATAATTAAATGTGTTTTAGAGTGTTATGGTTCATTTTTAACTGACTATTTCTCTTAATGGTGTATACATATGATAAATGAAAGTTAAGATTCCCACTCCTTTTCTTTATTTTTTCTTTAAAATAACCGCATGATAGTCTCATCTCTAAGAACATCTTGGTTTTATATCATCTCTGATTCTACTACATTTATTTAAGTCCAGTTTCCAAATGTAAGACTTTTTGTCTTGATTATAGCTTCTAGCTGCTGTTTTGCTATTACTGCCTCCTTTCATTCAGTTTGTTCTTTTTGTAAATTCTTTTCCACTCTTGAACTTTCTGAAGAGCAGACACTAAGAAACACATAACTAGTCTGTGGTGGTGACACTTTTTACTTGGTGCTCTGTTCTGCATCAATCTGCCCAGCCTTATTTCCCCAATGCAACATTAAGCAGAGGGTTACAACATTCTTTCTGTGTTGATTTATCTTTGAATATATTTCATAAAGTCAAACTTACTGCTGAAAAGGGCGGGTCTTGGGCCTTACCAAACACATTTCAGGTCTTGCCAACCAAACTGCCCATAAAGTTGAGAGTGCTGGCAGATGATCTGTGTCCATGGCTAGAGAATGATGCTGATGCCTATTCCTGCCTGTGCCAACTATGATTTCAGCCCTTAGTATGTAGGAGTGGATCTTAAGCCTGGTGCAGTGAGATGGAGCTGAGAAAAATATTCTGCTTTTACCCTGCCTGGTGGCTCAGTTGGTTGTAATGTTGTAATGTTATAATGTCTTGTACACCAAAAAGATTCCCAGTCAGGGTATATACCTAGGTTGCAGGTTCGATTCCCAGGAGGGGCACATATGAGAAGCAACCAGTTGATGTTTCTCTCTCACACTGATGTTTCTCTTCCTATCTCCCTTCTCTCTAAACCAATAAAAGCATTCATTCCACCAGTAGGGATTAAAAAAAAAAAGATTCTACTTTTGCCATACTGCTGCTTGAATGTTAATCTTTAGAAAGCTCTTAATTTCTTTATAGTATGTTCTAGTTTCTCCATTTTCAATTCTCCTCTTTTTCATAATTTTATGAAAAAGAGGGGTAGTTGCTTAATATAAAAATAGTGATTTATTTTTAAAAGATTGCTTTCCTAGGTGAAGGTCTTTTTTAATACTAAGTATAGAGTTAAATTATGTCATGTATCTTACATAAGTCATATTCAGAGTGTAAATCTCTACCTACATGACCAAAATATAGCTTAGCCACCATAAGAATCAAAACCATATGCCACATACATAGCCTGGCTGACATTTGCAAACGTGAGTCTGAAAAAAGTAAAGAAAATGACTGAAGCAACTCAAATGATTAAGTGGCAGCATTTCAATACTTCATCTGTGTTTTACTTCAGGAAGGGGCAGTTATTGTTTTACTTAGAATAAAGTTCAGTGGCTTTCTGTTTTATTGAAAATTTAGAATTTTCAAGATTTATAATACCTGTGAGATACCTTCTGGGATATGTTTTAAAACTGATGTACAAAAACTTGAATGCTTTTGCCAAAAAGCTCAAATATTTTACAAGGTCACATTGCTGACATCTGACAGTGAATAAAACTATGATATCATGAAAGCCAATTTAAAGCTTTTTAGACTAATCAGTACTGTTCTTCAATTTTAAAAAGGCGTTTCTCTCCATGGCAAATGAGGTGAGAGATGGTTTTTGTGGTTAGTAAAAAAAGTACAGCACAATTCCCTTGGCAGCTGCCCATTTCCTTGACTCCATTGCCATGCACTTCATGAAGGGGTGTTGGGGCTGCCGGCTGAGTAAGGGTCAGGAGTTTGGGGGAAGCGAATGTCGCTCAGGCCATTTTAGTTGAGAGTCTCAGGCACTGAGGTCACTGACCCAAAAGAAGGAAACTAGGTCCAATACCAGTGGCAGGCTGTGCCTGCAACATGGTTTTGCCCTCCTTTTTGCATTCATCTCCTTTATTACTCACATTGAGTCTTCTTTATCAACAACAAGGGGAGTGCCTGTTGCTTCTGGGCCCTAGAAAGACTCAGTCTATAGAAATACCTGTGGAATTTTGACATTTCAAGACATGATTAGAAGTTATATTAGGCCAGTGTTTGGATTATTTGATGATATAGTCTGACTTCTGTCAAGAGGTATAAAAAAAACCTGTACAGATGAATTAGAGTCAATGAAACATCATTGACTTTTATTTGTTTAATATGCTTTGACTTTCATTTTCCCACCAACATTAAGTGGGCACAATGTTATATTTTTCCATTTCACTTTTATTTTTCTCCTTTTAGTTTTTTCCCCGATTTTTATTTCTCTATCTGCTCTTCCCTCCCCCTCCCCCTCCCCCTCCCCTCCCCTCCCCCTCCCCCTCCCTCTCCCTCCCCCTCCCTTCACCCTCCTCCTCCCCCTCCTCCTCTCCCTCTCCCTCTCTCACTTCCTTTCCTCCTCTCTCCTATCTTCTCCCTCTCTCTGGCTTGCTCTAGCTTGCTAATACAAACATGGACACACACATATACACACCATATTTCCCTCTGAATAAAGGAGAAGGTTTTATAAAATATTTTGAGATTATTATTTCAAAAGTATGTACATTTTAAGGGGTAAAAGTTGGGCACATTTTAAAACATTTTTTGAAAAATGACTGCACAAAATTAAAATATTTCTGCTTTTTATTGTTTAAAGGCAGCAATCCTCTATAATGATGCCACCAGGAAGCATTAAGTGACATAAATAAGTTTGTAAAATATCATAAAGCATAAATTTTTCACTAGGTAGTCCTAATAATATTTGATAGGAGTCTGCATCTTACTAATACTCTAGAGCAGTGGTTCTCAACCTTCTGGCCCTTTAAATACAGTTCCTCATGTTGTGACCCAACCATAAAATTATTTTCGTTGCTACTTCATAACTGTAATGTTGCTACTGTTATTAATCGTAATGTAAATATCTGCTATGCAGGATGGTCTTAGGTGACCCCTGTGAAATGGTCGTTCGACCGCCGAAGGGGTCGTGACCCACAGGTTGAGAACCGCTGCTCTAGAGTATTTATGACAACTGGGAATTAATTTATGAAGTATTGAGCTTAAAACCACAACAACATATTATAAATGAAAAGTGTTATAGTATTTAGAAGCAAATGGTAGTTAAAAGAAATACCATGATATACTGTGATGGAATGGTAAAGTTATGAATGTCTCTGGCATATATTAGCAATTAAAAGAAACTGTTTTTGTTTCTAGTAAATAAAATAGATACATTTAATTCACATCTGTCAGATTCAGACTTAAACAGCTAAGAAAAAAATTAAAGGCAATGATTCTGGGTTTTTTTTCATATTTATAGGGAAATGTTATATGGATTAATTTGTAAGCTTACTCCTATTTTGATAAAATGAGAAATACCAGTTGTTTTCCATAAAACAGGCTTTACTTTTATGTTTGACATTTAGTTTGAACATGTTTCTTTGTTTTACTTTTCAGGCTCAACTTTCCTACATAATTAAGAATTTGCAGCTTGGGCAATGCCAAGAACAACATCTGCACTGAAATCAATTATATGTTCGGTAAGTAGAGTAGAAAATACTTGATAAATATATTTTATCTACAGTAAACTCCAGTGTTCATGTTTATCCGTGACTTTATTGAAAACTCTTAAGAAAATCCCCCAAAATAATTTAAAATTATTTTGCCCAATGTCTTTGTATTTTGACAAGGTAAGGGACTTACTTTCCTGTATATATTTAATCTATTGTACTTAAAATTAGAAAGTCTGATATGCAGCCATTCTTAAATAAAACACAGGAAAGATTGAAAATACAAGCCTTATATAGCTCTTCTGAATCTGGTACCTTAACTTTTCATAAAAAGCAAAGCTCAACGCAAAATAGTTCTAATTGATCTGAAAAAAATAAACCTCACTTGTCTTAGTTTGTTCAGAAGGCTATAACAGAATGTTATAGACCTAGGTTATGCTTGCATACAAAAGTAAATTTTCACGTGATATCTAAGTTAATTTTTAGTAAGAATTGATATCACTTAAAAATGTACTGCTATATCCAAGCATAACCTAGATCTCTTTAGTAAAAAATATTGTAAAGATTGGAGTAATATAAAACTTTAAAACGACAACATAGTATTATAGGATATATTTTATATATTATGTTAATGTTTTATTACACTTATATTGCTATGTAGGATATATTATAATTCATTGTAATATATTAAATTCATGGTATAAAACTTAACATTAAGACTTGAAAAAATAGATATTCTGGAAAGAAAATTTTAATGACAATATTAAATTAAAAATATGTACCTATCTCAACAATATCCAGAGGTTAAGGTTGGTGGTAAGAATGAACAGGAGAAGGAAATAAGTAAGTAACATTTCAAATGTCTCCTCTTTGGAGAAAGAAGAGCGGAGCCAGAGGAAATGAGTTTGTTTCTCTGAGATAATCTTGTTGCAGTGGGGAAGAAGTCTCGGGGAAAATAAAGTATTCTATTTTGATGTACATAAGTATGCATCTGAGTAGGAAAAATATCTAGTATTTTCTTTTCTAATTATGATTGGAGAACTGTGTGCCCAATTATGCTAATAGGAAAAGGAGCAGGACATCAACAAAATAGTAAATTCTTTAGAATTTACAAGTATAAAATGAAAGGAAAGCAATATGGTCAAATACGAAAAAAGAAAAATCCTATATAATAAAGAGATAATATGCAAATTGACGCTCACTCTGTCATGCCGTCACAAGATGGCTGCACCCACAGTGGAGGTGGGGTTCCCATAATGAGCCATAATGAGCGATCAGGATCAGCAGGGACCTGAGGCTTTGTGGCGCTGGGCGGGGGCAGGGAACCTGAGGCTGTGCCCCCCACCCAGTGGGGCTTGACAGGGGACCTCAGGCCCTGCCCCCCGCCCCAGGCCTGGGGACATGAGGCCGCACCCCCTACCTGGCAGGTCTTGATGTGGACCCTCAGGCTGCACCGCCCACCCCAGTACTGGGCCCGGGGACCTGAGGCTGTGCCCCCGCCTGGCGGGGCTTGACAGGGGTGGGGCCAGCCGGATCTGGATTTTGCCCAATGGGGGTGGGGACGGCCAGGTCTGGGTCTCGCGCAAGTGCACACATTGGGCGGGGACTTCACTCTTGGTCCCGCAGTGTGCCCCAGACTCTGGTAGGAGGAAGATTTTCATATACATTTTACTAATTTTCTTTCATCTCTGACACTTCTATTATAGAGAAAGGGCAAATAGCAATATAAAAATATTTCCTCTAATTAATTCCCTTTTAATGTGCCACTAGTTTATTATATAAGAAATATAAAGATACAAGCAACAAAGACAAATTCATAAGACAACACCAAATATACACTGAGTGGCCAGATTGTTTTGACCAGCCATATTATTGTGACCACCCCATCAGTACAATGAAGTGAATTAGTTATGCAAATAATAATAATAAAACCTTGAGAGTATTTGCTTAGGAAGTTTTCAATATTCAGTATTTTTGGAAGTGTCAATGAAGTACTGATGGGGTGGTCATAATAATCTGGCCACTCAGTGTAAGTGGACTGGTTTGTGTTTTTTTCATTATAAGACAGAGACTGTTAGATTGTGAATAAAATGCACAAGAGAATATGAGACACATTAAAGGCAATACATTAAGTAAAATTTAAAGATAAAGGGATGGACAAAGAAACACCAGGTAAAACTAAAGAAGGTAAAGGTCCATAGTCGTATCGGCCATGCTGCAATCAATGTTAAGTGACTGAAAATGAAGAAAGATCCAAGTAATAATAACACACACCATTTATGAAGAAGATATGGCGTGATCTTGGATAGTAATCCCTCTTTATCCATAGTTTTGCTTTTCATAGGTTCAGTTACCTGCAGTCAACCATGGTAACTAATATCAAATGGAAAATTCCAGAAATAAACAATTAGTAAGTTTTAAATATGCACCATTCTGGGTATCATGATTCAATCTAGTATCTTCTGCTCCATCCTATCCAGGATATAATCATTTCCTTATCCAGCATGTCCATGCTGTAAATGGTACCTGCCCATTAGTCACTTAGTAGGCATGTTGTTTATCAGATTGACTGTATGGCAGTTACTTTTATTCAAGTAACCCTTATTTTACTTTAAATGGTCCCAAAATACATGAGTAGTGGTATTGGCTGTTCCTATATGTTAAAGAGAAGTTGTAAAGTGCTTCCTTTAAGTGAAAAGGGATGTGTGTATAGGAAAATAACATAGTATATGTATTTAGGGTTAAGTACTATCTATGGTTTCAGGCATCTGCTGGGGGGTATTGGAATATATCCCCCCCACCTGTGGATAAGGGGGGGCTACATATTCACCAAGACACAAAATAGTTGAATTTGTACAGGAATATTTCATTTACCCTCTTTCAGTTGAAGAGAGGCAGGAAAAAATAGTCATAAAAATTAAATTGAACAGTCCTATCCAGTTTGACTCAGTGGATAGAGCATCAGCCCTCAGACTGAAAGGTCCCAGGTTTGATTCCAGTCAAGGGCATGTACCTCATTTGCAGGCTCGATCCCCGAGCAGCTCAGGTGCATGTGGGAAGCAAGCAATTGATGTGTCTCTCTCATATCAATATTGCTCTTGCTCTGCCTCTCTCCCTCCCTTCCACTCTCTCTAAAAATCAATAGAAAAAGTCCTTAGGTGAGGATTAACAACAAATGATAATAAATTGAACAATGAAATAAATTTTTCCTTTTAGCTATACTTAGGCATTTATATGTCTTGAAACAGAAAGATACTTACTTTAGGTGTTCTGAAGAATTTGAAAAAATTCCTATGATAACCTGGCTGGTATTGCTCAGTGGTTGAGCATTGACCTATAAACCAGGAGATCATGGTTGGATTCCCGGTCAGGGCACATGCCTAGGTTGCAGGATCGATCCCCAGTGTGGGGCATGCAGGAGGCAGCAGATCAATAATTCTCTCTCATCATTGATGTTTCTATCTCCCTCCCTCTCTCCCTTCCTCTCTGAAATCAATAAAAATATATTTTTAAAAAACCCCTGTAGTACTTGACCACAATAAAACCTTAAGAAATTTAAAACAAAGGAATTTTTATAGGTCTCATTCTTTGATTATGACCAAATAAATAAATAATACAAGCATAAACAAAAATATTTATTTATTTGGAAATTTTATAATCATTGGGTCAAACTAAAAAATGGAATTATGTTATTTTAAAAAATAAATATTAATTTTATAAAACATTTGTAAAAAAAACAAAAACAAGCAAAAGTGTGATAGTAGTGCATTTTACCTTTTCATGGAATTCCTCTGGCTGCAGTTAGTCATAGTAGACAGTCATATGGGGGTTGAGTGGAGGAGGATGTGAGAACAACAACAGGTGACAGGATTTTGTAATAATCTAGGGAGATAATGGTGGTTTGATCTCAGGTGATAATGGATATGAAAATTGTCAAATATTACTTATTGTTCAAATATAATTGACAATAGGAGTTGACCATTGGATTTGGTAAACATAGAATTCGTTGGTGATCCAGTGTTTGTATAGTGAATGCTGGCAAAGCCTCCATGGAGTGGGTTCAGATGCAAATGGGAAGAGAAGCAAGAGCAGATCTCTTCAAAGGAGGAACTTTGCTGTAAAAAGAAGGAGAGAAGTTGTACAAAAGCTGGAAGGGAAAATGGGGACAAGAGATTGGAGAACTGTAAAGAGAATAAAATGTGTGATAACAGATACATGAAAGAATTATTTGAATAATGTAATTGATTAGGCCATATTTCATGCAATCCAACAACCAAATGGAGAAGTTGACCTTACAAAGTAGTAAGAACAGTTAATCCACAGTAATAGAAGAAAAGGCAAAATATATATTCTCAAAAGCAGGTTGCTGTAATTATTAAGAAAATGGGATAAGCTTGTAGAAATTCTCTCCTATAGGTTTCTATTTTTTTTTTCCAGTGAAAAAAAAATGAAGTCATTGTTAATTGAAAATGGGGGGCCTAGTTAACACTGAAGAATTGTAGGAGGAGGAGTAATGAATAAGTCATCATTCTGCATGATGGAAAGAGTAAATGACAATATAGTACCATCAAGCACTCAGAACACAATTGAGGTTTGTAATCATAAATGTAAAGTGAGTTCAGAAAGCATTGTGTGTGTGTATGTGTGTGTGTGTGTGTGTGTGTGTGTGTGTGTGTGTGTGTGTGTATCTCCAGCTTCACTCAGTGCAGATGTACCGGTACATGCCAGAATAGGCTGACTTGGATTTAATCAGGTTGTTTAGGCATCCAGTATGATGAAAGAGGAAGGAGAGTTGGAAGTGATTGTGAGGGAATAAATATAAATAACTGACTGAGGAAGTTAAATGTGTAAGTGGGAAAGTGGGGACATAAGGATGATAAAACCATGAAAATCTGGTAGAATCAGTAGATTATAGGTCCTCTGGGGTCAAGGGTTAATGAAAATGGGGTTTAAGAGTGTGAGCTAAAACATACTAGTATATGGTAGTTCCCAACTGACAACATTGACATGGGGTATTAGAAGAAAATGACTGGAAACTAAGTTTAAAGAGAAGATAAAAAATAATATCTATGTTGAGATTCATGAAAATTCCAATTCAGTAATTTCTTTGGACAAAGCTTCCAGTAGACACTGTGTACAATATTAGTTGTGCTTGATATTGAACTCTTCCAAAAATAACCACTGCTAAATGTATTATAATCTGTCATGGATCTGTTTTGCCTTATTTTATCAAGCATTTTGGAAGCCATTGATATTATTTCTTGAGGGTGACATCATTTTATTACCTGAATATGAATTCATTATACACCTTAAAAGTACCTCTGTTAAGCTTCAATATCCATCTGTTCATATATATATATATGTCTGTGTACATGTGTGCCTAATGATTGATAATCTTTTTTTGCACTGATTCTAAAAATTCTTAGTCATATACTGAAGTATCTTCAAAATTATATGTTCCCATAAAATAACCTTTCGCATCTACTATCATCTGATTATGGTGGCTCATTTTCTGCTTGGCTCATTTCCATCTTTCACGTGTTTTTTGTGAAGTTTCAATACCAGAACTTGAGCCCTAATCTAAATTTATTTTGAAGCCAACTTGTAGATCTGAAGTGTTTAGAGAACTTCAGTATGAAGTCAGTTATGCTATAAATGTTTGCAGAAATATAGATTTCTCTAAGCATAGTTAAACTTATTTTTTTCTATAAAGTTTTAATTTGTACCAAATTCCTATTTTTTCTATGCACATGACTTCTAAAAAAGCCTCTTTAGAATTTTAAAGTTATAAAGAGGAGGAAACTTAGATCATTTGGCTCAGCATTTTGCATACTCTGTGTGCGATGATAATAAATGTTCTATTTGTTGTAGTCTATTTTCTTATAAGACAGCCATGAAATATATCAGCATGTTAAAATTCTGGGAAGTCTTGATAGAAAGAAATCTGACCATACAGAAGGCCAAGAGTCATATAAAAACATGCTCAAAGTCACTAATCATCTGAGAGATGCAAATAAAAATGACAACGAGGCACCATCTCACACCTGTCAGAATGGCTATCATCAACAAATCAGCAAAGGACAAGTGCTGGTGAGGATGTGGAGAAAAAGTCCTCTTGCACTGCTCTTGGGAATGCAGACTGGTGCAGCCACTGTGGAAAACAGTTGGAGTTTCCTCAAAAAACTTAAAAATGGAACTCCCATTTGACCCAGTAATCCTACTTCTAGGACTATATTGCAAGAAATCAGAAACACCAATTCAAAAGATTATATGCACCCCTATGTTCATAACAGCATGATTACAATAGCTAAGATTTGGCAACAGCCTAAGTGCCCATCAGCAGATGAGTGGATTAAAAATAGTGGCACATGTGCACAATGGAATACTACACTGCTATGAAAAAGAAGGAACTCTTACCATTTGCAACAGCATGGATGGACCTAGAGAGCATTATGCTAAGAAAAATAAGCCAATTGGAGAACGATAAATATCACATGATCTCACTCATTTGTGGAATATAATGAACAACATAAACTGATGAACAAAAATAGAGCCAGAGACATAGAAGCATTGAACAGACTGTGCAACCTCAGAGGGAAGGCAGGAAGGGGGGCAGTGATAAGAGAGCAACCAAAGGACTGGTATTCATGCATATGAGCATAACCAATGGACACAGACCATAGAGGGGTGAGGGAATGTGCTGGGGGCAGGGGGGAGAATGGCCAGGGAGAGGTCAATAGGGGAAAAAGACATATGTAATACTTTAAACAATAAAGAATTAAAAAATAATCTGACCAGTTTTTCCCAAACATATTTGATATCAAAATTACTACCCATATTTCTTTTTTCCAGAATACCTTTAACATATCACTAAACAAATGCTTTCCAGAACACTTTCGGAAATGCTGTTTTTTCTATAGAAGAATATATAGAGACTACTAGTAGTTTTTTTTTAAAAAAAACTTATATGGCTATTTATTAGCAGAAAGGATCAGAACTAATTTGGACTCCCAATTAAGTGTTTGTTTGTGCCAGTTGTCTCCTGGTCCTTTCTTATCACCAGTGCTGCCCTGAGCCATATTGGAGCCCAAGGCAGAAGGAGAAATCTCTAACACTAATCTGTCTTTATTTAAAATGTTCATATTTTGTTTTTCATGGATTTATTTGCATCATTTAAAAATATTGATTAAACTATTATGTATTTTGATTACTGAGTTTTTTTGTTGCCCCTCATATTTTGTGGTTGAGAAGGTGCCTCATTTGCTTCACCTAGTCCCAGCTTGCATTATTCCAACAAAACTACGTATATGTCCTGTCTGGGAATATCCAAATTATTCTATATTCTAAATTATTTAAAAGCAGGATGAATTAGTCAAGTCCCAATATCAAAACCCAACCCTCAGTATCTCCTATTCCTCCTGGTCCTCTGCTCTTTTATTCCTGGGAAGGATAGAGTGTCTCTCCAATATTTTGGTATATTAATTTATAAATACTATGTAGGTTATTGCACATTTTCTGAAAGTTTGAAACTTTAGTTGAATTATAATTTACAACCCAAATTGTCTACTAACCAGCTTCTGTGTTCAGGGAATAAGTTTGGGAGATTACAAACTTACTAGTCCCACTTCATGAAGTGCATATTCACCAGCTCAGTGAGCTCTACCTACAGCACCTTCTAAAGTGTGTTTTAGAGAAAGGGATGTTAATAAGTTCAGGGGAAAATGTAATAATGAAATTGGTTGGATAGATAAAACCTGAAGGAAACCAAAGAGAGTCTTTATTTCAGGACATCTCAGAGCCTTTAATATGCTAACGTTCTTTGGGAATTAAAAAACACACCTTATACAATGCAGTATTTCTTTAATATGTCTGACTGGAGAATCTTTATATATATATATTTGGATGTGTGTGAGCTTCAGCACAGAACATCTGTCACAGCACTATTGTTTCACAGATCGTCTTTGGAAAGTGCATCTCTAATAGACTAATCAAGCTTGGATTTTGTTTTATAGAAATTGTTTTCCAGATGATGTGTAATTTAATGTTCAATGATACCACTTTGTTCTCCAGTAATGGCTCACTAATCCCAAAGACTTTCTAGCGCATGGGAGAAATATTGAAAATTAGTCAATTGTTTTCCCAGGTGGCAATTTATAAGGATAGATTTTATTTTTCTCATCAACATGCCCACCTTTTTACAGCTGAATTTGTAACTCTCGGGTGGGTAGCTGTTATCCACTTAATGATAGTTCCCCCTAATCAATGAAGTCTAAACCTTTTATTCCTAGAAACAAATGTGAAGATAATTTTATAATTTAGGGAAAATTTGGATATCGTGATAAACAGTGTCTTTTAACTGCAGACAAAAATTGAATACTGAACACTATTCAAAATCACTGCCACTAAATCTTTCTCCATCTTTCTTGCTTTAGGTGCCAACGTTTTGAGAACATGTCAAGGTATGTAATAATATACCCTCTTTCAATAGCATCACAAGGACTACCCATAACAGGCCTGGGCTTATTTGCATAAGTTTGTTTTCATCTCTGAGCATCCCATGAATAGCCCATTCATTGGCCACACACGTGGACTCTATTTGGAGTAGAAAGGAATTTTCTCCTCTTTATTGGCATCTTTGGTAGCTCTGCTTTAGGAGTTTGGGTTTTTTAAATGGAAGAGGTAATTGCTGTTTATAAAATATTATGATGGTACCGAGTCTGTAGCAACTAAAAACCTTCCAGTGTTTGCTGCTAGGCATGAGGAGACAGTGACACAGCTCATTTCCTCAGCCGAGCTCTCTTTGCTGCCTTGTACAACACTTATTTCAAAGCACGCCACAGCTTAGAACTGTCGTGATCCCCATTAATATAAAATCATTGACCCCTGCTCCCGCTGGTGCGACTAAATTACATTCTGCTGCTCAGCGGCAGCCGCACATGGGGCCGGCGCTTTTAGTCATCGCCAGGTGCCTTGATGCCAGCGCAGCCCCTCCCATGCGCAGGGTTTGCCTTTAATGAGGATTAGGCACCTTCAAAGATCGAGGAGGACCCACTCCCAGGATGGAAGCCTTTCTAAGGGCATCTGGGCTTATCCTAGGCAGTAATTTAGTATCTCAGAGGGAACTAGAGAGAGATTCATTTCTCGCCTTGAAGAAATTGTAAGAATGTGTGGTTTTGTGATTGCCTTTTCTCTCTCTCCCTCTCCACCAGCACAATCTCAAGAGCATTATGCCTTAACAATATCATGTTTTCATGAAACCTAGATGTTGGGTGTGGTAAACAATATTCCAAATTAGGGCATATCCCAGGTCGGGACATTTCTCTGTTATACTATTATATCTGTAATGTGCTATTATTAACAGAACTAAACCGAGTCACAGAGGCCCCACGCTTATTTTCATCTTTATATTTTGGGTGGTGACATTTCTTTACAAAAGGATTGATAACCGGATCTGGAATGAGTTCTCTTTTCTCACTGTATGGTCACCCTTTGCACCAGCTCCTGGCCCTCCCTGAGCCAGCCCTGCTCTCTGAGAGTGAGGTGGTCAGGGTGTGAACCTTTTGACCCTGGGTATGGAGTTTGCAGGAATGTTCTCTGTGCTGCCACAACAATAATTCTTGCCTTGGTTGTTAAGGGTCAACGCTGAGGAGTTAGGTATTGAAACACAAGATAGTCACTGAACACAGAAAACATCCTTTA
The DNA here is from genome assembly GCF_963259705.1 of Myotis daubentonii. NCBI lineage: Eukaryota > Metazoa > Chordata > Mammalia > Chiroptera > Vespertilionidae > Myotis > Myotis daubentonii. Next base: position 46,398,993 of record NC_081845.1, on the reverse strand, counting down.
GGTTGTCAAACTCCTCCCTTCCATAACCATAGAAATATGAAAAACAGTAATTAAAGATTACTCACACATATGGTATTAAAATAAGCGTGGTTATATGAATGTATATACACTTATTTGCACAATTATTTGCAGTATGTTTAGGTAAGTTCTTCATGTGACAAACTCAATAAAAAGCTCAGAAATAATTCATCATCAGAAAAAAATCTGATGTTTGAAGTATTAATTGTGGGAAATTAGATGTTTTTGTCTGGTGAGGGGAGGACTCTGTATTAAAGTAAAACTGATAAGTTTAATCCAGGAGAATTTGAACTCTTATGAATAAGTTGGCTTTTTCTCTGTTTTATTTTTAGCAGTGGGACCAAATCATAAAATTATCTCAGTCTGGTAACCATAACTATTTAATTTTTAGTTTTTAAAATATTTTGGCAGGAAACTGTGCCTTTACTCAGTCCACGGGCACGTTGAAACCAGTCAACAGTGTAAAATGGGACAGAGTTTAATCAATACCGTGCTGGTCACACTGACTGTGTCTGTAGACTTTGCCTGAATTTTCTACTCTATGATTCCTATCAGAAGAAACAAATTAAGTTTTATGGCCGTAGGGAGTATCTGCAGAGAGTTCTTACCAACAGCAGAGAGGTTAAATGGTCTACACTATTTACTTACAAAATGTATAAATACTATTTGTTGATAAAAATCCATTTTTGATAAAAATGCACAAAAGCCAACAATAAGGTAAAATGGGAAATACCTGAGGTTTGAATTTATCTCTGTGATATATAAATAAATATAAATGATACAAATAAAAATAAATATATTCACTATACTTTTTAAAAGACTTCCTTATGGTTTTTGAAATTATTGTTTTCCCTGAGGTTTAATTGTTCCATGAAATTCAGTATATGGATTAGCTACTTGCTTCTGAAAGCTGATACCCAAACAGAGGCCTTTCTTTCCAGAAGGGTATCCTAACCTCAGTCACACGTCTGCTAATTTGGCCTTTCTCTTAGTCTCCGAAGAACTTGCTGAACAGAAGTGAAACTATGCACGTGCTAATGGCTCGCGCTCTGCAAACTCCCCTCTCTCCCAGAGAGTGTCTGGTGTGCAAAGCTGAGCTGGAACAAAGATACACTAATTATTCCCCATTAATTTGTCTGCTTGAATGGTCCTAAATACCAGAGTGATTAATTAGCACAAGGCAGCCGGGGCAGGATGTCACACCCTTCTCTGCGTTTAAGTGTCGGCAAGGTTGTGCTCAAGTGTTGACAACAGCATATCTTTAATTTTCTCCAAGAAGAAAAGTTTAGTCAGTACAATTAATTTGAGCTTGGCTGGCTTGCAAGAATAAACGTAACATGTGGAATGATATTACTGCTGTATAGGGGTTTTTTTTCTCTTGCCTCCTTAGGGTACAGTAAAACTTTTGGGCAACTCTTTTATTGAATAGTGCATTTCCTAATTGTTTCAATTTGGCTTAATTACTTTTGTGACTTTTCGTGACAAAAAACATGGATCATAAAATAGTTAGAAATTATTATTCATAATAGGCTGGGGTGGTTATAGATGAATGAGTACATAAGAATTAGAAGCAGATAAAGCATAACATTAAACTTGATATCCTTTTAAAGTATGCATTTTCTCTCATGGATTCAAATGTACATCAGTTATCAAAAATAATTTGAGACCACTTGACCCCTAAATGACTTGAATCAATTTATTCAAAAATATATAACTGAAAAGTTCCTTATCTGGGCCTGAAATTTTTGAAAACAGGTTTTGCTGAGATTTTAAGCTTTATGAACAATATTTTGCCTAAATAAGTCTTCCAACTAGTAACACATATAAATCAGTTATAAAGAATAATAGCACAATAGGTGATATTTAACACGTATATTTCTTTCTTTTTGTAATTTCATTTGTCAGAGTGTTTTTTTTTCAGAGTGTTTTTTCTTAAGTAAAATATAAACTCCATTTAAAAATAATTATATACTATTTAGAGAAATGAAGTGAATCAAATAAAGTAGCTGTGCTCATACTATTTCCTCTCTGTTTTTAAAGATTTAACTACAAACAACTCTGGAATAGAAATATAATAGTATATAATTAAGAAGGAGTATGTTTCATTTGTTACATTATATTTCTTTGCTGTTATTGAAATTTAAAATTAATTCATTTTGCTATAGGCATGCTGTTTTATTTTGTTTTGTTTTCAAACAGTAGAAAGAGAAAAAAAAATCAGAGAGTGCCATGCAGCCGGTAGCATGGATGTTCTCATCTTTTCTTTCAAGTCTTCTTCAGGCTCTATACAAACCCAAAAGGCTATTCAGCAGCAGGGCTGGGAGCACTGAGGGAGGGAAGGGTCACCTCTCCCAACTCTCCATGTATCTCATTGTTTATCACTTGTCAATGTATTTCCCACACCCCATCTCCAGCCACGGTGCGCCTCCTCCGGCTGCTGGTTCCATGACCTTCACCACATTATTCTCTCTTCCTCTGCTCCCCACATCTACAATTTTGTTTTGTTTTTTAATTTTTCCCAGACTGTGGTTGCTATAAGACTGTCACTCTAGCTATATAGGGTGCGAAAAATATTTGTTGAAATAACTAAGCGTAAAACAAAAGTTTCTCAGTACAATGATCCTTGACTCCTCTGCTTCTCATTCTGTCCCACCTCTGTTCCTCCACCTCCAATTTCTCCACAAGTTTTCACAGTGTTTATTGACTATTCATTGAAGCAGCATGTGTAGTAAAAAAAAAAAAAAGTAAGAAAAGAAAATCCTAGGCCAGAATCTCAGTTATACTACTCATTAATTGTGTAATTTAAGGCAAAAACAGAACAAAACAAATAAATCACATAACTTTTTGAGTCTCATCTGCAAAATAGGATTATTAATATTTGCTCCATGGAGATGTACTAGTAAATGAAATAAATGATTCCTCATCCAATTTGCTTAACAGTCTGTTACTCTAGCTAAAGCAAGGATAACTATATTTTCTTTGTGCTTCATAGTTTATTAATTCTTTGCCATATTTGCCACATTTAAGGCCGGGCATAAAATTATTGTCAATGTTTATACTTGAAATGAGGTTTTTCTACTTTTCCTCTGCCTCAAAAACAGATAAACCTGGAAAGAGTTGCAATGGTAGGACCTTTATGTTTCAGAAGGGAGAAGAGCTTTCATAGACATATCTCCTTTTAACTGTGAGACATGTTAATATCTTTGAAGAGAGAACCACTGAAAAGTTGTGATAGTCAAAGCTAAATACCATGTATATACATACACACACACACATAATGTAATACATATACTGCTTCCCAGATCAAGAGATGGAGTCTAGTTTTCCCTTTCTTAAGTCTTGCCTGAATTTAGTGACTTACCTTTACCTACAGAATGAAGCAAAGTGATGTCCTGGGGTTTTTAAACTAGGTCACCAAAGGTTTGTAGTTTCCCCTGAATTGCTTGGTGTACTTGCACATATGCTTCCTCTAAGTCAGGGGTCCTCAAACTACAGCCCTCGGGCCACATGCGGCCCACCGAAAACATTTATCTGGCCTGCTGGGTGTTTTTGCCACCGCTGCCTGTTGCTTAGCAGCCGACTGGTCCTGGGCCCACAGTGCGCATGTGTGGAATGTGCGCCGCACTCTCCGACTCCCCTCCTCCCTGTCTTCGACTCCTCTTCTCAGTCTCGGGTGTGATTGGACGAGTCACGAGCTTGCCTGTGCAGAGCCTGCTGCTGCCTGAGGACCAAGGCAAGAACAAGTTAGGACTTATTTTTTTTTAAAGTTAGGAGGTCAATTTTTTTTTTTTATTTTGCAGTTAGTAGGGCCATTTTTTTTGAAGTTAGGAGAGCCTTTTTTTTTGAAGTTGGTTAGTTGGTTGGGGGTGGTTTCTAGGGGGGTTGCATCACAGTGATAACGCAAATTGTCAGTGCTCAGAGGTAATGCAAATAGTCAGTGCTCAGTGGTAATGATAATTGTAAGTGCTCAGTGTTAATGCAAATGGTCAGTGCTCAGTATTAATACAAATTGTCAGCGGTTAGTGTTATCACAAATGGTCAACGGTCAGTGTTAATGGAAATGGTCAGTGCTCAGTGTTATTGCATGGGGGCCCTAAACTGGTAATCTGCCTAGGGCCCTATGGGAACTTAATCTGGCTCTGCAGACAGCCGAGGAGTAGGAACCCCAATTTCATTGACAGTAAGTGCATTTATATTTTGATTGCTATTCAGTTGTGTATGATGTTGTATGACTAGCCAAAAGCAGGCCCATAGTTCCCATTGAAATACTGGTAAGTTTGTTGATTTAACTTTACTTATTCTTCATTGTAAATATTGTATTTGTTCCCATTTTGTTTTTTTACTTCAAAATAAGATATGTGCAGTGTGCATAGGAATTTGTTCATAGTTGTTTTTTTTAAACTATAGTCCGGCCCTCCAACGGTCTGAGGGACAGTGAACTGGCCCCCAGTTTAAAAAGTTTGAGGACCTCTGCTCTAAGTACCTGTAAGAAGCTACAGGAGAGAGCTCCAAGGAGAGGCTGCCCAGCAGCTGTAGCTGAACTCCCATGTGACATCTGGCATGAACTGGCCAAGATCTCGGTTGTCTAGCCCAATCAAACCTTCAGGTGACACCAGCACCAGCCACCATTCATTTGTAATCCCATGTGAAATCCAAGTGAAAATCACCCAGTTGAATCTGTTTGGTCCACAGAAATGTGAAAGATGGTAAGAAAGTATTGCTTTAAGCCACTGACTGGGGATGATTTATTATATAAACAGACTAAGGAAACAATAGCAAGGCTATATATTAGCATAATGTAAACTTTTTATATCACAGTGGTAAATCAAGACAATAGTCACAGGTAGAACTTGAATAATTGAGGGAGGAATTGTCTGTGTGTATCAACTATCTCCATCCATCCATGCATCCATCCATCCATTCATCCATCCATCATCACTTGGCTACAATCAGCCAGAATTTTTGTTTGTTATATACAATGAAGAACTTGTATAAATAAAAGGTTTAGTTGGCCCTGATCAGTTAGCGAGTCCTTTGCACTGGAAGGTCATGGGTTCCATCCCTGATCAGGGGCTTATGGAAGGCTACTGATCGATGTATCTCTCTCACATCAATGTTTCTCTCTCTCCCTTCCTCTCTAAAATCAATTTAAAATTAATTAATTAATTAATTAAAAAGTTAGTTCCCCAATGTATATTGCTTTAGAAATCTGCATTACCAAAATATTTTTATAAATAAACTGAGATTAAAAATGTGAAACTTTAATTGACCATTATAAATCATTTTAAGATCTGAGGTGAGATTTTGAGCTGTGATGATTAATCTTTAACTCTAATTACTCTGATACCTAAGGACAAGAATTCCCTGAACAGAAGTTTTTGTCTTGTTAGTGTTTGAAAATATAGAATGTGAGAAATAGGATGGGAAACTCTGGCTAGCTACATATTAGGATAATAACACCTATTTCCCCCACAATTCCTTTATAAAATTATGCTAATAGTAGTGGCATTACTCTTGATTTTTTTCGAAAAAAATACCATTTTATGTGCTGTGACAATAGTGGCCACCCAAATAACATCTTTTGGCAGAGAGGTAGATGAAAACAATTTAATTTATGGACTTGACTTTTTTAGAAAATACACATTGTTTCCTTTTGCTTCTTGCCTTTGGTTTTCTTTGATTGCTTTCATTGTCACCTTCATGGACTTGTTCCCTGTTGGACCTTAAGTTGTAAAACTCAGAGTGGGAATAGTTTACCAAAACAGCCTGTGTATTTTATAAAGTGGAAGTGACATAGGGTGAAATGTTTAGTGTTTGGGCACCCAGCAGCTTATAATATCTAAAGCAATGCTACACCTCTCCTTGTTTCTCTTTCAATGAGTACTTGGCTACTTAGAGACCGAAAGAGGAAGATAGAAGGTAATTCTGCTTTGTTTTGAAAACAAAAGGCCCAGTGGAGCTCATCCCTGGCTGAAAGAGGCAATGAACAGTGTAGATGATAACTGTGCTAAGTATAAACAGCCAGATCTCTGCAACACTAACTGACATCCAGGAATTCTGCTTTCTCTCCAAAGTGTTAACATTGTTATGATGTAGAACAGAGCACAGACCAAATAATGAAAACAAAAAAAAAATGTCCGTCTTCCAGCAGAGGGTATTTATGAAAAGCTTTAACTTTCTTCTCCTCATTGAGAGGGCTTTCTCATTCAGTGTTTTAATGTATACAATCAGAGTGAAACTACTATTTGTGAATCTTGATTCACTGGTAGCGTTTTAATGTAAATTTGAAAGTCTTATCAGAGACTCTCAAATATCAGGTCAAGGTCTGATGCCAGGCAGTTACATTGAAATCACCTGGAGAGTGTGATAAAAGTCTGGACTTGGAGACCCTGTCTTGAAGGGATGGGACCTGAGTCTGCATTTGTTCTCATCCACCCTCAGTTGTGGCCGTGCCCGAGCTTTGTTCCATAGTGACAGTCCCATGAGATGCTCTGTGAAAGGAACATTTGGTCCTAAATATTCACATGCATGTGATCATATTAAAAAGTCTTAAATATATTTAACTTGGCTTAACCAAATATTTCCAGACTTAATAGACTTCAAAACATTTTTTAGCATAGTATTCCATGGAGCACACTTTGAGAAAGAGTTTAGAAGAATGCTGAGATGCTCCTTATGTAAAAATTAAGCAAAAAAAAATTCCTTTGCTTTTGAAAATTTTCTTATATGTTTTCATAACATTTCCCATAAGCTTGATATTTTCTTTCTCTTTCCAGTTGTTCACTCTCTTCTAATATATGTTTTCTAATGTTTAAAAATTAGAGATTATCTTATAACTAGGGGCCCGGTGCACGAAATTCGTGCACTGTGTGTGTGGGGGGGGGGGGAGTGTCCCTCAGCCCAGCCTGCCCCCTCTCACATACTGGGAGCCCTCAGGCGTAGACCCCCATCACCCTCCGATCGCCTGATTGGCCCCTTGCCCAGGCCTGACGCCTCCGCCAGAGGTGTCAGGCTTGGACAGGGGACTCCCATCTCCCCCCGATCACTGGCTCTGACCCCTGCCCAGGCCTGAGGCCTCTGGCCCAGGAATCATGCCTGGGCAGGGGACCCCCATCTCCCTCTGATCGTTTGCTCCACTCCCCGCCCAAGCCTGACACCTCTGACCCAGGCTTCAGGCCTGGGCAAAGGGACCATCATATCCCCCCAATCCCTGGCTCCGCCCCCCACCCAGGCCTGATGCCTCGGCCAGAGGAGTTGACCCTCATCACCCTCCGATCACCAATCACCGGATCGGCCCCTTGACCAGGCCTGAGCCCTCCAGCAGAGGTGTCAGGCCTGGGTAGGGGACCCCCAGCTCCCTGCCTTGCAGGCTCCACCCCTGCCCAGGCCTAACGCCTCTGGCCTAGGCGTCCGGCCCGGGCAGCGGGGACCCACAGCTGCAGCGGCCCCGTGACCGTGGGCTCCGCTTTAGGCCCAGGCAAGGGACCCCTAGCTCCCGGGACTGCCAGCTTCAACAGTGCCCAGCTCCCATCGCTGGCTCCACCCCTACTTCCTGCTATCACTGGCCAGGGTGGAAAAGGCGCCTGATTCTCTGATCATGGCTGGGGGGCAGGGCAAAGGCGGCCCTGGGGCTCTTAGCTCCCCCCTGGGTTTCCGATCACTGTCAGTGGCAGGGGGCTTCTTCCTGCTTTCCCTTTCGCCTCCCTGCATTGTGCCTACATATGCAAATTAACCGCCATCTTGTTGGCAGTTAACTGCTAATCTTAGTTGGCAGTTAATTTGCATATAGCCCTGATTAGCCAATGAAAAGGGTATCGTCGTACGCCAATTACCATTTTTCTCTTTTATTAGATAGGATTATATGTATGCCTGAAATAGTCAGTGTTTCCAAGATATATATACATTACTCATTACTTCAAAGGGATAATTCTTAGAATTTACAAAATTATAATCAAAATATTCCATTACCGAGTAAGCGATCTGTAGAACAACATGCCGTATCCTGGCCTGTGTTATAATTACTTATGCTTGTGAATTTTCTCACTGGACTCCAAACTCCTTGAGGGAAAACACAGTGCCTTGTCCCCCTCTCCGTGTTCAAAAGCTTTTATAGAACCGTGTTGATTCTTCAAACCAGGGGCCCTGAATTGTGATATCGTATACAGTATGTGCTGCTCAGTGTTCTGATTCACATGCTTCAGTAGTTTGCTGACTTTATCAGGTTTTCTGTGGTTTTCTTTGTTTGTTTCTTTAAAGATAACTGACATTTCGTCCTCATTCTGTATATCAGAAACATCAGTAACCAACATTAGCTCATCATCCACTTCAGCACAAGAATCCAATCTGTCAATCTTTTATAAGCTACTTGAGGACAGGGGTTGTGTATTTACTTTGTTCCATCCCTAATAAACTTATAGTACTGTTTTGTACTAAAGCATTTGAGAAATAGTTACCGAGTAGGTACAAACAAGCCAAAGAAAAATATGTTGAACAATCTGTGACCTCTATGACTTCCTCAGTATAATGTGTTTCTAAAAATCAAAATCTCAGGCTTGACGTTTATGGCAACATGTGCGCCCACCATGGCTGCTTCCTGCACCAAGTGCATTTTCCCTGTGTGCTTTTTCTGTCCCTTGCTCTTGTTCCTGCTCAGATTCAAAGCCCTGAATATTCAACATAGGCAGTTAAAAGTTAAATTTCAAAGATAATGAATTTCAGAGTGGGTGTTTTATTAACTACAGCAATAAACAAGTGAGAGTTGCATTACAGTGTGACAAAAGTTCTTCAGCTTCTATGGGCCCTTGTGTTCCCAGATGAAGAGCCAAATGGAAATGTTCAATAAAACATGTGTGAGACTGCACAATAGAACAGTCCTTACATTTTACATCAAGCTACATCAGGGTCACGGGAGGTGTTTTATTAGCACAGTCAACAATAATATCGTGATTTTTATTAGGAGGAAAAGATAGTGAGAGACTACTAATTATTTTTCAGCCTGAGGGGCATTTTTTCTTGAAATGACTGTTAATTTGATCATTGTCGTGCAGTTCACAGATTTACATGAACTTATTTCACTGTGACACATGGTTAAGAACCAGACTAAGATTGTTGCTTTATTAATGGTTTTCAGTAAATGTATTCAAAAGTGCTAACTGTGTGGGTGTATGGATGATATTGATAGCACTAGGAAGGTTGAATCCTTTTGGAAGTAGCTAGCCTGAAGCCCTTTTCACATGATATTTTCTTTGTTCATGCAGTGAGATGTTAAGCCTGCAAGAATGAAATAAAATCCCAGTGAAATAAGAATGGTGTTGTCTCAGATATTACCAAAGTGGCTTTTCTAGAAATGCTTCCTTTCTTCTTTCCTCCTTGCCCCAAATAAATCAGGCTTCAGAGACACGAAAAAGCCAGGAATTTCTCAAAATCCTTGCTTTGGCCACAATCAACAAAATGCTGCACAGTGTTTTTGTGGTTAAATGTTGTAGAATAAGCATAATCTACTAACCCTGAACACTAACAGTTTTTGTCGAATATATTTCTAAAGCAAATTTATTGTAAGTTTTTTTGATCTGCACACATTGTGCTAAATGGAAAACAAGAATCTTAAGCTAGTAGTGACCAGGCTCATTTTTATTGTATCTATCATTTTTACACACATCATTAATCTGGTACAGAGTCTTAGATAAGTCTTCTCCTGACCTGATGCCATAAGAGATTCCACACAAGACATGTTTTTAATGATGCAAGAAGTCTTCAAAAAGGGCAAAAGTTTAATATGTAGATAGAGAGAACCTTAATATGTAGAAGGGAGGCTTCCTTCTGCAGAGTTTTCTATTTAATTTGAAACTGACTTGTTTTAAATATTTAATGCATTCGGAAAGAAATCCTGAGTTGGACTCAGAAAATTGAAATAAGAATCATATTAATTTGAGGGAAAAAATCCATTTTAAGATAACAAATTTTTAAAATGTTATTATAAATATAAAAGTGATCTATAGGTTTTAAAGTATATCAAGATTTAACTTATTGTCATTATTAATTTAACTGTTACCTTGTATGCTGGCCATGAAGACCCTTAGTAACTTTACATTATATATGTATTTAATTTGACCCAAAGCTATAAAATATTTGGTAAATATCAACTACATAATGGAATGATTTTATAAGAAGTATAGCAAGTGGATGCCTATTAAACAAAATAATGTTTATCCCATGGCAAATGTTTATAATTTATATTTTAAGAACACTCTCATTGTTAAACCTGCTTGATATAGCTGCTATTAACTCTTAAAATGGGAATTGGATTTGATAAGTAATAGGTTGAAACTTAAATTTTAACCTTGCTACAAGTAAGAGAAAATACAGCAGCATTCAAATATTATTATTAGTCACAATAATTAAAAAGTATTATGAGGAAATAATCCCAATTATACTTTTGGCTTAGTTTACAGATGGAAATTCTTTTTTCTTCCAAATGCAATGTATATGCTTTAATTAATCAGCAAATTTTCTTTTGAAATATTTTTGCCTCTTGGGGAACATACCCATATGAAAAAAAATTGCCTTGTGTATATCACCCATCGTTAACAAGTCCTCTTGAAAGCATTTTAATAATGCCATTTTGCATCATACAAAACTTCCAAAAATTCAAAATTTTCAATTATTCAAAAATACAACTATAGACTTTGGTGGTTTGTAGAGACCTTGAAAATCATTGAGTCCATCTGTTAAATTCTCAGCAGGATCTGGGAAATTTTCTTATTGTTTTATTGTGTTTTCCACAACTCCCTTTCAAAAATCTTATAGTTTGCATTGTAGCAATAACTTGTGGTCAAGGTGTCAATGATCTCTTTATAATTGAACAATGTCAACTTCCCTGAAAAAGTTGATCCCCAAATTCTGAGTCTCCCAGAGCTCCTGTTCATGGCACTGGGCCACATCTGGCCATGGAGGGTTTCTGATGTGATTCACACTTTTATTCATAAAGAATTTTGATTGGAGACATCTTGAAATCACTTCAATATTTCTCAGAAATCTCACAATAAATCCAACATATATTAATTTTAAAGGTAATCTGAAGGTCTCACCAAAGATGTTTTGATAGAGATAAGTCTATTGTGCACACTGATTTAGCTAACATGTAGTCATACTTGTATTATGCCTCTCATGTAACATAAATGTAAAAGAAAACTTTAATTTCCCATTACTGATGTTAGCATATGCTTTGTCATTCAGGACCATTTGTCAACAAGAAGCCTGAATATTATAATAAGAAAAGAAAAATTGTGGTCAAGTCTCTCAATCACACTGTAAATTAAGACAAAAATAAAAACCAGAACTTTAGCTTTACTCTAAGATAAAAACCCATCACAATATAGTCTCTATTTTTTTTTCCAGATTGTTTATTACACTTCTTTAACTATCATATAGTCCATATACTTTGATAATTAGAAGAAAGTATGGGTGTTTTGAAAATTTAATTTGTCTTTTTATTTTACAGAGGAGAGAATTAAATAGTTTATCTTAAGAATTAAAGAAGCAAATACTATCTAAAATGTCTATGTAGTTTTGATTCCCACTTTATTATCACAACCATTGATGAGTAACATTTATAAATATCACCACTGTTATTTTATGCATTTCTTCTAAAACAACTTTCACTTCCCTATAAAACTTGCAAAAACTAAAAGATGATTCCATCCTGGAATCAAGTGGCAAAGTGCCTTTATCTTGAATATCTGCAAGAGCAACAAGAAGAGTTGGTAACAATGATAATAACAATAATTCACAAAGCCTTTACTTTTTTTTTTTTTTTTTAAGCCTTTACTTTTTATTAGGTCCTGTAGTCAGTAATTTATGTGCATTGTTATAGTGCATGACACAAGCAAAAAAATAAAAGACTAAGAAGGTGTTTCTTAAAATCCTGAAACTTAACTGCCTTCAGCGTGACAGTGGTTAACATTTTTGTGGTCAAAGTTTTGTTGCAAACACATGCAAACTTAGGCAGCATACACTCAAAAAGGTTCTGCTAAAAACGCAGTGGGCCGTTAATGTAGTCTTTGGCTTCAGGTATTTCCTGCTCTTGGATAAGAAGTAGGGGAGAGCAGCTATATATGTTGCTCCCTGAGAAAAGCTGACAGGCAATGAAGTCAGGAACATGAGTCTTAATTCTGCTCCAGAGTAATAGACAGAAAACAGAAGTGCTGAAGGGGCCACAGCAGCCGAAGGACAGAAATGAGCTAGAGCCTTTTTGGTGAAACCATCAGAGCATTGAGTACAATACACCCTGTCTCCATTGGAATGTATATGTGCTAACACTTCATTTCAGCTATGCGTGGAGTCAGGCTCTGTCTCTGCATTACTTTAAGTTACGCCTCTGTAAGGCTGTATCATAGGTTTGTGGCCATGGGCCTGCCCCTATGTGTGTAGAGCAACAGCTTCCAAAGGAGGAGACTCATTCAGGTATGCTATAGCAGTACTGCACGTATGAGCGGCCTTGCCCTGGGTATGGAATATAGCACTAAATGGTAAATAACTTTTATCAGTCTGGAATAAATAACAGGCACACATCCATCATTTTATATAATAGCTCAATTTCTGAAAAGTTCCTATTCTGTTAAATTATACAAATAGCTTGAGTCTATTTATAAAATTGATGTAGGTTCTAGTTGCCATTCACACCCACATAAGTATCTTGCCTTGTATAGGACTCAGTGCTATCTTTTTCAGGATATCTAGCATACCTTGCCTCTAATCAATAAAAGTGCAGCCAATCATTGCGGCAACCCCAAAATGCCCCCATGAATGTCCATGATCGCTCTTGGTATGAAAATGAGACTTTTGACCTTTTTGCAACAGGGACTCTGGTCTATTTAAAAGGAGTGACCACTTCATGAAAACTTGAATATTTTTCTTTTATAGGCATTAAGGTAGAATTTCCCTTAGTGGTCTTATTTGTTGTTCAGCCAACTTTGTCCAAACAATTGATGTTTGGAAGCTCAGAAACATAGTTTATGATAAATTCACTGACTCTATTCCTACACACATCCGCTAACCACTCACGTTCTGCTACATCAATTATTTATTACACATAAATTCGTTACAAAGCAAAGAAGGCAAGTTTAGTTGTATTTTACACAGAACATTCCATTTGTAAATGTTCCTATGCAGGTGGAATCCAGGGGTGTTACTCACTTCCCTTTGAGCATTAGATGCTCTGTGATGCAAGTTTCTTCCTGTGTTTGGTTTGCTAGTTCTTTCTGAAGGTTTGCAACCTCAATGGACATCCCTAGTGTCAGATTAGTAGGGCTTTCTTACTCCAGGACACCTTGTCAGTCAATATCCAGAGAAGTGAGAACTCTTTATGTGGAGGAATGACTTTGAGTAAGTGTTCTTATGGAATTCTTTGAAATGACCCTATTTTCTAGAAGTTTCTAGTATAATAAGTTTCTATTATAAGGATTCTATAAAATTTTGTTCCTTCAGTGAACACTTTTTGTGCAGGTGAAGTGAATCTTGAATTGGGGCAGGCACTTCTTAAATCCTTTCTTGATGGGCCAGATAAGAACATATGATTTCAGGTTTGTTAAATAACAATATAACTAAACACTGATACATGAGTTCATAGCTATTGCAGTAAATGCTCATTTCTATTCAGTTTATAATAGAAATAATATAATAAAATCATATACAATAATATAGTAGAGGGGGCAGGAAGGGCAGTCTTATAGATTCCAGTGTACTGAGATAAGTCCAAAGTGACTGCTGGGGAACAAAATCTCAAGTATCCTCTGTTTATTTTTCTTGGCCCAAACCAACTTGGCTGAGGAGGATTAATTTAAACATCCAAAGCACTGCAAACAGACTTGATAGACTTACACGAGGCATGCAATAAATATATTTTAATCATTTATTTTCTAATCACAGAACTCCAGTGAAAAATCAAAATTGACATCTTGCCCTGCCTGTATTATGCCTAAGCTCAGTCAAAAATAAAAATGAAGCATACAAGCAAACAAACAAACACCTCTGCATTATGGGATAAACCACCACAAATAAAACAGGAACTGCTGGCCAATACCAGTCCTCCAAATCAATGAAGACTTGTCCTTTCCCCAAAACAGCCAACTTCTGAGCAAAGTTAATCCTGACTTTGCAGTACTGACACAGATAGGTGAAGACGCTGGAAAATAAGATGACCATTTGAGAAAACACCTGCATTTTTTTTCCACCTTGATAACCTTGCATTTGGGTATTTCCCTTAGAAGTCTGCTTCAAATTGTGTTCAAGGAGCCAGTGTTTGAGAAAATTCCCTTATAAACATTGTGCTTTTGCTAGTAAATATACTTTTTTACACAATAATTTTATCGCTGAAATTTTCTTTGACTATAACCTGTGTCATATATTCAGAGAGAGCATTATTTTATGAATAAGGGAAATTACAAACTTTGCATACCCTTACTATGAAGTCTATACTCCTTAAGGCAGACCAAGCATTTCAACCTCTTTTCTAAAGTGGATTTCAATACTTTTAAGTCTATTGAAATGGGTAATAAAATGTTCTTTTCCATATATTTAGGCAGCTATAGGAAATTATATCAAATTCTGTAATTTCATCATTTGTTTATTGATTACATAAACACCGAATATCTATTATGTGCCAGACATTATTTCAATCACTGAATATGAAGGAATGGACCAAACAGACATTGGCCCTGAGCCCACAGGGCTCCCATTCTAACAAACTATATTATAAATTAAATGTGATATTAAGGATAATTGATTGTATATAGAGCAAACATGGCTAAGCACTTGGGGCATCAGATTTCGTTCAGAAATTATAACCCTACTATTTTCATGTATTTTTGGAGAATTTTTATATGAATATATACTGGCCATTACTTGAACGGCAAACTCTGAAATAGAGACTCTATTACTGAAAGAGGAAAAGCATTTTGTGTTTCCCTTTGAATGTGATGGTTGTTAAGATGGTTGATACCTACTTTTATATCATTTTTAAAATCCTCACCTGAGGGCATGTTTTTATTGATTTTTAGAGAGGGAGGAAAAAGAGAGAGAAACATCAGAGTTAGAGAGAAACATTGATTGGTTGCTTCCTGTACACATCCACACGGGGGATCAAACCCACAATCTAGGTATGTGTCCTGAGCAGAAATCAAACCCAAAACTTTTTTGGTGTGTTGGATGATGTTCCAACCAACTGAACCACCCAGCCAGAGCCCCTATTTTTATATCTTCACATTTTGAAAGAATATTGGAAAATGGAACAGTCCAGCAATAAAGTCATTAACAAAATAGTTAACAAAATATGGAAAACTTGCTTACATTAGGGTATCTCCATTCCCTCCATTAAAACAGATGTTGTCAGCTTTCACAGGTATCTAAGAAGCAATGTACTCACTGAGTAAACATGGCTTAATATTTATGCAGAAGTCATTGCAAACTCCATTTCTATCCGGGGGGGAAAAGAAAGAAAACTAACATGATGATGGTTAAAACTTCCATCATCTTGAGTTTCCAGAACTTCCTTTCTCTGGTGGATATAGTTAGAGATTAGAAGCAGCCTGTGGGCCTTATGTTTCTTGAAGGAGGAAAAAAACCCCACCTACATGAGTATTACTGGCCTTACTAAATGTTATTATAGAAATTAGCTTATTCCACCACTCTTGGTGCATGTTCACAGGAATGTCCTGGAGCATGTAAAGATTATCTTTGCTTATTAGCTGATTCAGTTCACATCATTCCTTTCAAAGTTAGGGAACTTTCCGTGCAATCTACAGGGTCATTGTTCTGTGTCTAAATTGTCTTAAGAGCTTTGGTTATTTGTTTCTGATTCCTCTTTCCTGTCTCCATGAGGAATCAGATGAGGATGGTTCTGTTACTCTGATGGAATGAATGCTCAGTGAGGTCAGAGCCCAGTTGTTTAGGATGCCAGGAGAGAGAGAAAGAGGGAGAGAGAGAGAGGGAGGGAGGGAGGGAGGGAGGGAGGGAGGGAGAGAGAGAGAGAGAGAGAGAGAGAGAGAGAGAGAGAGAGAGAGAGAGAGAGGAGAGGCGGGTTGAGGAATCCTGCAGGGCTTGTGGGAAGGATGCCTGAGTTTACAGATTGTTGTGGATTTCATCCTGGATGGTTTACTGAGAGCTTTGGGATGCCCGAGGTGAAAATTACAGCAATTTTAAGAGTCTGACACACTTTCCAGCTGAGAGCACTAAAAACATGACTTGCAGCCTCTTCTCCTTTCCTTGTTTATTGATTTGAATGAAGATGGCAGAAATACTCTGTGAATTTTTATGAATTAGACTAATTTATCTTTTAAAATGTATTCATTTTTTTCCTTCTCTGTGATTAGCTTATACAGTGGAGCAGATCCACAATATTTGTCAGTCATTAGAGCCCTGGGTTTTTAATTACTGGTTTGAACCCCCATATCTTCTGGTAAAATGTGGACTGTGAACTACATGGTGAACAGGGGTAAAAGGAAAAATAAGTAACAGATATTGCAGCATTCAAAGAGGATATTAGTGACTCATTTTCATCTAAGACAACATTTAATGCAATCAGTAATGGTTACTCTGGACCCTGTGCCTTCTTTATTTTGTTTCAGGTTTTTTTTTGGGGGGGAGGGAGGGGGTTATTTCTAATGTTATCAATCAGTACAATAAATTACAACCTCAGATGACACATTGGTCTTAACATTAAATAATGAAGAGTAGAAAGTCATATGCATACAACCTGAATGCTTTTATGTACAAGCAAAAATTTTATCCTGTAATAAAAGTTTTAAGTGCCTTTCTCCTTAGAATGACATTATATGCCTGGAAATAAATTGTCTTACCCTTATTTTTATAAGTTCTATGATATCACAGCATTGGATTTTCCAGAATTTACATTTAATGATTTAAAATTGTTCTTTCAACCTATGTAAAATTATGAATTTACAAATGTAGACAAGGAATAAATTAATCATATTACTGGCTTTTTCCCTAGAATTTTAGAATATATGAAAAACCCCAAATAAGAATGAAGCACCTATTATAACATGAGCCATATTTGAGGGTGCCTTATGCAATTGCTATAGACAGATTTGTATAAGCTCAGTATGTTAGGTGTGAATTACATTTATAATTCTAACATCAGAACATCCATATTAGTTTCAATGCTTCCACACATCAAGGAGTGTTTTCCCCCCGCTAATTCTTAGCATTCTCCAGCAATATAATAAGTAGAGTAATTAATTATTTTATGGATGAATGTAAATATAACTAGTAAAAGTCATATGATTTTTAAATTAACTAATAAAAGAAAACATATTTAATGTAAAATATCCTTAGTTATAAATTATAAGAAATTTAAATAAATTTAATTCAGCTGTGAAAAAATCATATAGTTTCGTTCTAATTCTCAAAATTGTACATTTCTTATATGCCTAGGTATATCAAAGAATTTTAAAGAATGAATAGTTTTACTTATAATAAATAAGTGGTCCTACTCCTTTCTTTGCTTTTCCAAAGTCTGCTACCCATTGCTCTTCCTTTCTACACTCTTTTCTAGATTTCATATTAAGAGGGATCTTAAGCTTCCCTCAACAATCACATTATAAATTTCAGAGTACAATATAAACACTAATTGTTCCATGTTGTCAAATAAGAGTTAATGGTCAGAAAGGCGTATGACTAAAACTACCACTTATAAGTATACATTCAGCTCTTGATACAGTCGAAAACCTTAATTCATAAAATATCGGTATGAGGAACAAAATGCAACTTTGCAATTATTTGCATAGAAGTTACCACTTAAAATGAGCACCAATACCTGTGACATTTGAGCTGTCTAGACAAAGATTGTTTACCCAAACTAAATCCATTAAAGGTATGTCTCACAGTGTTAGCTAAAACCTACTAAAAAACATTCATGTTGAATCCAGCTTGCCCTGGTGCATAACTCCATGGCATAAATTAAGGTCCAGAGAAAGTCTCTTAACTCTTTCAGGCCATTAAAGCTGTATTCAGAAGGAGCAATTTCAGTGATAATTGGGTTAATCCCAAATGCAAATACCTGCATGTGTTAAAGTTTACTTTTAACTGCAATTTTACCTACATTAAAGACATGGTAACATTTGAATATAGAGCCACAAAAAAATGGGTATTTACAAAAGCAAAGGAGACTGTGTGTGTGTGTGTATGTGTGTGTGTGTGTGTGTGTGTGTGTGTGTGATAGCTTGGGTAGAATAAATAAGTTTGTGAGGTTTAGCTGGTAGGAGTGGTTTATAGATGAAATAGTTGATAACCACAGCAAAATAACAGTAAATACTATACCTTGGAGATGAAATAAGCAGGACTTAACATCTACCCTAATTGAGAGGTTATCATACAGCCTAAACACTTAGATTTACTTCCTTTATAATAGTTAAAAATTAGAGTTCAATTTGTGATTTTTCATTTTTTTTGGGGGGGGTGTCTTATTGATCTAATGTTCCACAGAATAATTCCCTAGCTCTTATTTCCAAGTCACTATTTTCTTTCTGAGAACACAGCCTGAAACTCTTCAACCAAAGTTAAGAAAAGGCAGCTGAATTATCAATGAATTTAGTACCAGGGGTATTACCACATACAATCTAACCATTGACAAAAATGTGATGAACGTGGAAAAAAAAAGGGCTCAAGAGCCCACATAGTCTAATCTTCCTTGCATTGTCACTTTGATTTTCTTGCTACTTGAGTCACTGGATATATTCAAATTATTTTAAAATGCATTTCTTCCTCAACACCCACAACTTCTAGGATCGTTTTTTCAAATCAGTGCACGAACCAGCATACCTGTTACTCATCTATCCAGACTAAACCAAAAATAACTACTTCTTGAAAAATATTTGGGTAGAGTGATTATAATCATTATTGGTTTGGTTTTTGTTCACCTTTATATTTGTTTGAGGAAGATTAAGTCAATCCACCTGGAGTTTAATACTGTATGTTACTATAGTAACTGCATAGCCTGTTTGGCTGTGACAAAGGGGCTTCATCTTGTCCATTTCATGCTCCTGTGTCGACCTACTCCCTCCCAGTGCTTTATTATATCTGTCTTTAAGGGTATCTGCGGGAGCCACAGCTGCTGTGCTTTTGTAACAGAAAGCTGCTTTCACTGTGTGAAATGCTGGCTCTCAGAGGTCTTACAGGCTGATGGCATTATTGAATTTCAAAGCAAAGACAAACAACATTAAATTGTTTAGAGCTAATATTCATGTTTTGCTGCATACCATGTATTTTTCTAGAAATAGTATATAATCTGTTTTCCAGAAAACATTATATAATTGCTACCTAATGAAATTATGAATGAAAGGATAGAGAATAACCTTAAGGTGATGTAACTTGAAAAACAAACCCAAACTATATGCAGGTCAGGAAATATGTCAACTTGGTATACAATCTTTTAAAAGGAATATTTTTGTTTTGACTAATTAATTTGATTGCTTTATTCCTTTCAAGTTTTAGAGATATTCACTTTAGCAAAACAGCCTATTTAAGTTCTATTCATAAACCAAGTTTTAGTCTTGCTCTCTTTTGAACAAATATGTGGGAATCTATTATTCACCAAGATGAAACATCAGTATCTGTAACGGTGAACTTGAATATAGTTTTAGTGTACTCACAAATGATTTCTGTGAATGCACTGAGAAAAGAATTTCAATAGTAGTTCTATTTTTCAGTTTCCCACATTTATCTAGCCAAAGCCCCTCCCAAGCGTGAAACTTTAAATTACTCAGCCACGCAGAGGGTACAGTGTTTACTTGCCTCTGTTCCATAACTTGGATGAGATTTTTTTTTTTTTTCAGAATATCAGCGCAGTGATTTTCCAGTTGTGTTAATTGTTGTGTTGGAAAAGTGGTGAATGCTCAGTGCTATCTTGTTAACTTGCTAAGCATCTGGTCAGCAGGGTAGTTCAGTTCCAGCAAGGCTCTTGACACCTCTGCCAAGAGTTATTGATACCTCACACACCCCAGCTGAGGCAGATTGTTTCAGTTGGGCTTCAGATTCATAGCATAGCCTGTAGTTAGGAAAAAGAAGAAGAGGGGAAAAAACACAACAAAAAACAAATGATTGACAGCCCACACCTCCTGGGCCCTTCTTACTACCAGACACAACATCTGCTATGCCCTGTGGAGCAATGAACCAACACACACCGAGAAAGAACTGTTTCTAGTATTGTCAGGATGGATTTTGTTTAACCCTTTGTAGTTAATCTCTGGAGAAAAGTGTTAGATGGTTTTTCTTTGGGGATGGGGTTAAGTGTAAATGAAGATTTTTGGGGAGATTAGAATTCCTTGCTTTGAGGAGAATTTTACTTAATAATATATTACCAAAAGTGACAAAAAAAGAATCTAATATAAGTGCCTAGAAATAACCTTACTGTGATTTTTTCATTGTTGGATTGAAGATTTGATATACTCTCTCTCATTGCTATCTCAGAATCAGGAAAACTGAACTTGTGCAGAGTAATGAATTAGTGGCAAGTCATTTTGCATTTCATTTATACAGTATACTCAAGCATATAAGATTTTCATTGCATCTAGATTTTAAAAATTATTCTCAAAAATTGAAAAGAGATGAAGAAGCCAGTATATTTGTTAAGTAGTTAGAAAAGCCACACTGTGTCCATGCCAAAGCTTTTATAAGGCAAAAGTGCTGTGCATCTAACATTCTGTGAATTCAAAAGTTATAATACTAAAATATGGGAGTCTCTATATCATTTTTTAAAACTTGATTTTTGTTATTGCCAACTCAACTGTTCTACTGATATAATACAAAATCCTGTATTCGATAATAAATATAGTTCATTAAAAATGCATCAAAAAGCTTTTGTAGCCTGCCAGCAATATATAGGAACATTTAAAGGTTCCCCAAAGCAATTTTCAGGTTAAAATTACTTTTACACTTTTTGGGCTCATTTTTATTTCTGGATAGTTTAAAATATCTTCTGGAACAATTTTTCATACTTTGGGCACATTAGTAAAAAAGTTAAAAAATAGGGAATAATGTTGTGACAAAATTACATAATTTCTTTGCATGTATTCTCAGATACTAGCATGAATAAAAATTAGGAGTCAGAGGTTCAATATTGAAAAGATATAACAATGGATCTTAAAGTAATTTAAACATTTCTTTTCACTTGGTCCAGTATTTGTCAGACTAGCCTCCATCTTATTGCCATGTATCAAGGATAATACTGAATATCCATAATGCCTCTGTTTACAATGCTTTAAAGACAAGTTATGGTACAGAAGAGCTAGTAGCATTTTGATTATGTCATTATTACAGCAATGTAATTAGCAGTGTTATTATTGTTATTCATTACTTTCACCTCTTGTCAGCATTGTGTTACTCCCACATAATTCACCCAATATTATGAAGATAAATATTACTTGAGTTAGGAGATACATTGCTATCACTCAGAGTTATACTAGTGAATGAGTATATACATATCTGGTATTTAAGATGCATTTTTAACCAACTTATTCTCATGCCAGGAGCTTCTGTCCCATTGATCTATGTGTCTGTTCTATGGCAGTACCATGTTGTTTCGATTTACTGTAGCTGAAGTATACTTAGATACCAGTAACGTGATATCACCAACTACTTTCTCAGTATTTCTTTGCTTATTGGGGTCTTTCATGGTTCCATTATGAAATGTAGAGTTATTTATTCTAGTTCTATGAAAAATGGCATTGGTGTTTTGACAGAAATGGCTTTAAGTAGTATGGATATTTTAATGATGTTAATATTTCCTGCCCATGAACATATTATGGCTTCCTATTTATTTGTTTCAATTTCTTTCTTCAATGTCTTACTAGTATAGTTTTCCTAGCACAGGTCTTTTATCTTCTTGGTTAAATTATTTCCAAGTGTTTTTTTCTTTGTGATGTAGTTGGAAATGGGATTGTTTTCTTAAGGTCTCTTTATAGTTCATTATTGGTGTTCAAAATGCAACCAATTTCTGAATATTAATTTTGTATCCTGCTGGAATCATTTATTAGTCCTAATTTTTGGTGGAATCTTTAGGGTTTTCTATGTAGAGTATGATGTCATTTGAAAATAATGACAGTTTTATTTCTTCCTTTCCTTTTATCTATTTTTCTTGTTTAAATGCTGTGACAAGGACCTCCAATACGATGTTGCAAAAAAGTAGTGAAAGTAAACTTCCTTGTCTTGTTCTGGAACTTAAAAAAAAAGCTTTCAGCTTTCACCATTAAGGTATGGATTTGCCATATATGGCCTTTATTATGTTGTGGTGTGCTCCCTCTAGTCCCACTTTAATGAGGGTTTATAATCATAAGTGAATGCTAGATTTTGTCAATTTTTTTTCTGCATGTATTGATATGATCATATGATTTTTAACCATTTTATGTGGTATATCACACTAATTAATTTGTAGATATTGAACCAACCCTGCATCCTAGGAATAAATCCCACTTAATCGTCATATATGACCTTTTTTAATGTATTGCTGAATTTGGTTTGTTGTATTTTGTTGTAGGTTTTCCCATAGTGCTGTTCATTTGATTATGTGATTTAAAATTGATATATGCCAGCACAGCTGGCATGGTTCAGTGTTTGAGCATCAACCTATGAACCAGAAGGTCATGGTTCGATTCCAAGTCAGGGCACAGGCCAGGGTTGCGTGCTTGATTCCCAGTAGGGATATGCAGGAGGCAGCCAATCGATGATCCTCTCTCATCATTGATGTTTCTAACTCTCTCTCCCTTTTTATTCCTCTCTCTGAAATAAATTTAAAATGGATAAATAAATAAAATCGAGATATGCCAATAAGTACAACTAGCTCATACCATGCATAATACAATTAATGGACTAAGTAATAAGTGAGTTAAAATTACATTTTAAAATACAACAAAAGAAACTTATCTTTAAAAAGAGTATACAGCTCGGCCAGTGTGTCTTATTGGTTAAGCATCGACCCACAAACCAAGAGGTCTTGGGTTCAATTCCTGGTCAGGGTACATGCCTAGGTTGTTGGCTTGATCCCCAGTAGGGGGCGTGAAGGAGGCAGCCTCTGGATGTCTCTCTTTCATCCATGTTCCTATCTCTCTATCCCTCTTCCTCCCTCTCTCTAAAAATCAATAAAAACATATTTTTTAAAAATAGAAGAGATTACAAAGATTTTAACTTTTGGTGATAATAGAGTAACTAATGAAAGTTGATCTCCTATTGTAAATGAAAATAAACTGAACAAAATATATAGTAAAACAATGTTCAGACATTGAATAACACACAGCATAGGCTTCTGATCTGAGAGAAAGAAAATGCATTAGGTTAGATTCACTATTGCTCCAACTTTGTACCTGAGCACAGTCTGGACAGTATCTGGACTTACATGTGGAAAGCAGATTCAAAACAAAGTAGTCCTTTCCACTGATCTGGAAAGGCAAAAATTGGTGTTTAGTAACACTTAGGACTTCTGGTGTCTAGCAGGGTAATGGAGAAAAGTGAGCTGTATGGGAATAGAGTTCCAAAAAATTGCATGTTTATCCAACTGGGAAAAGGATAATGAGTAGACTGAAATTTTACAAGGGCTGGCAAAGAGCACTTGCTAAAGATTTGTGAATTGAAGGGACCCTAAGGATATTATCATGATAGGAGACATAGTTTTTTCTAACTAGCTGGAGTGAAGAAACCTCCTTAAAGACAAAGCACTTGATAACAGCCCAGAGAGGCCACTCTGGAGAAGAGGGACTATTCTAGCCCTCAAGTAAGTGCTACTGTAGACACAACCTAGTGAATCTAAAGACAAGACTCAAAAGAATCAAGCTGATCTCCAAGTCTATCCACTGTAAAATAAGTGCCTTCCAAAACAAAACACATCACTTTCTAAAGAAAGTCAACAAAATAGACTTTCAACCATCTAAAATACACAATTTCCAGCAAACAATAAAAATTATGAATTATGCAAAGAAGAAAGAAAATGTCACCTCTGACCAGAAATAGAAGCAGATACTTAGAAATGATTTTTAAATGAACCAGGCAATGAAATTAGCAAAAACAAAGTATATAACAAATGTGTTAAAGTGATTGTTACAATGTCATAGCTAAGGCCTTAATTCAAAGCCTTAAAAGAATATATGGTGATAGTGAATAAACAAATGAGGAATATCATCAGAGAAGTAGAATTTACAAAAAGAATCAAATGAAAGTCCTTAACATACAATTATATGAATCCAGTGAATGAATTTAATAGCAATTAGAAGATAGTGGACAAAAGTGTTAGTGAACCTGAAAGAGGTCAATAGAAATTATCCAACCTAAGGAAAAAAATGAAAAACAAACTTAGAAAGAGAAAATAAAGAGTATATTAATAACCTGGGATAATATCAAGCAATATCAAATTGGAAAATTTAGGGTATTACTTGATATTATCCTAAGAATCTCTGCCAACTTGAAGCAGAATAATACATAGGCAACATCAAAAACTGACTAAAATAAAAGATAAATTGAAAATCTTGGAAGTAGTCAAAGAAAATGACACATTACATAAAGTAGAACAATCACCAAAAAATAGCAGGCTTCTCATCATAAAAATTGGAGAAAAGGATAATGAGACATCTTTCAACAACATAATTATTAACCCAAAATTCTATATGCAGTGAAAAACTATTTTAGAACAGTATTACTCAATAAAGACATTTTCAGAGAAGCAGAAAACTAAAAAAATGTCATTGCCAGCAGACCTGCTCTATAAGAAATGTTTAAGAAAATTCTTAAAACTTAAGGGAATTGCGACATGATGGAATCTCTACAGTAAAGAATGTAGATAATCAAAACTAGTAAACATAAGGGTAAATATGAAAAGTTATATTTTTCATCTTAAGTTTTAAAAGCAAAATTTTACTTTAAAGAAAAATTATGTTCAAAATAAAACAGAAAATTATTTTGAAGACTTTATATGTAGAGACACTATATATAAGTGTATGTGTATGAATAATAGCAGAAAACTAATAAGGACAAACAAAACCTTATTGTTCAAAGGTTCTTATATTTACATGAAGAGGCACAATATTAACCCTGAGTAGACTTTGAGTTACACACACTGTAACCCATCTAGTAATAATTTTAATAACAAAATGCCATGTATAGATACAAAGCCAATAAAGGAAATAAAGTAGATAATACAAATATTTAAAAAGGTAAAACAATAAAGAAAAAGAAGGACAGATAGGCATCCATATAGTATATATAAAAGGCTAAGTGTCCATCCGACCGGTAGCTATGATGCACACTGACCACCAGGGGGCAGATGCTCAACACAGGAGCTGCCATGATGCCCACTGGCCATTTAAAAATAAACGGCACCATGGACCTGGCACCGACAAACCAACACTTGGCTTTCCCCAAGTGAGGCACAGGCCCCGCCACCATCTGGGAGCTGCAACCCACCAAATCGCAGCCAACGCTGCCAAGACCCCATGACGCAAAATGCTCCTGCAGCCCGGCCCAGCCCAGAAACAGTTGCTGTGGGCCCCCGGTAATGATGTCAACGTAGCAATGCCAGGCTTCCTCTCTCTAGCGACTAGCCTCCTTGGAGTTTTTTCAGCCCAGGAATATGACTTGCTTTATAGCCAGGTGCAAACATTTTACAGTTTGATCACATGTCTGTGAAGCGTTTTCCTATGCCCTATCTCATTTGATCCTCACAGAACTCCTGGTGTAGCTAGATAGGAGACTCGGTAGAATCCTATTTTCTTTTCATTAGCCAGAAAACAGAGATTTAGAAAGCTTAGAAACTTGACCCGACAGAAAAGAAGTAAGAAATGGTGGACCTTGAAAAAGACTTCAGGTTTCTCACTGTGCAGAATATAGTCAAACACTGCTGCAGTTAAATATTTTATTCTTTGTTCTCCCTACATGATCTACAATCATAATCTGCTTCATGTTGATATTTACTGCTGTGTAGCTGACAATTACCTGAAAGAGAAGTTGGGGTGCTTCACTGAGCTGGAAAAAGTTTAGCTAAATCAGAAAACAGGTCTAATTAAGCAAGTTCATTCTATATATGTAAAAGGCTAGGTTGACTCGTGCATGTGCAATACATATAAAGCTCTCGCTGGCACCAATCGCATGCATATGATTCGATCTGTCATTGCCAATAGTGAATTTGGTTGACACTTCTATTATAGAGAAAGGGCGAATAGCAATATTAAAATATTTCTTCTAATTAATTTCCTTTCAATATGCACAAATCTGTGCACCAGGACACTAGTAACTTAAATAACACCAAATTGAAACATATAAGTAATAAGACTATTAAAAAGCATGAGTCAGCTCTAGGATGCCTGCAGTAGGTGAACTCTAAAATATATGCACTGATAGGATGAAACTAAAAGAACAAAAAAGGTATATCATATCACACAAATTAGAAGCATAAGAAAGCTGAATATGGATTATTAGTACCAAAGCAAGTAGATTTTAAAACAAGGCTTATGAACAGAGAGAAAGAGGTTAATTTCACAATGATGAAAGAGTCAATTTATCAAGAAGACATAACAATCATAAGTGATATTGCTTACCAAGAAAGCCTCATCTCTACTAATAAAAGGGTAATATGCTAATTAGACCAGACATCTTCTGGACGTCCTTCCAGACAAAGCTGCAGTGGCTGCTGCTGCTGCTGTGAGGGCCGGGCTGAGGCTCAGGTAGCCATGGTGGCCGGCAGTGGCAGCAGCAGCAGTGTGATGGGTGCGTCGCCTTCCCCTGATTGCCTGGTTGCCTCCCACAGAGGTAGGCCAGAGGCAGCAGCAGCGAGGGGGTGATGGGGGCGGTGCCTTCCCATGACTGACCAGTCACCTCCTGCAGAGGGAGGCCAGTCTGCAGCTGTCAATAGGACATCCCCTGAGGGCTCCCAGACTGTGAGAGGGGGCAGGCTGGGCTGAGGGACCGCCCCCCAGTGCATGAATCTTCGTGCACTGGCCTCTAGTGATATATAAAGCAAAAGCTGACAGAATTAAAGAGAGAAATACAAATCAAAAGACATAGGCAAAAATTTTAACATACCTCTCTAGAGAAACATCATTAAAGAATCTGAAAAGCACTACCTACCATCTAATTGGTCTTTACAGAATACTCACACAATAACTGCAGAATATACTTTGTTATAAGTGGTCATGAACCATTTACCTAGGTGACCATATGCTGCAACCTAACATACCATCTGACCATAACAAAGTTAAATTAAAAATAAATAACCACCCCCCCCTAAAAATCTCCTAATATTTTATATAAAATAGCTTCTAAATAATCCATAGGTCAAAGGCCAAATTACAAAGGATATTAAAATATGTCTGCAAATGAATAATAAAAATACAATACACCAAATTTATGGGCAGTACCTAAAGCAGGACTTAGAAGTGCAGATAAAAGTGAACACAGATGAAATAGAAAATTTGAACAGACACATATCTAATTAAAAGTATAGTTTATTACTTACAAGTAAATATAAATAAATCCTTTTCATAAAGAAAACACAAGGCATGGATGGTTTTACTGGCAAATTCTACCAAGAATTTTCTAAGTGCCAATCTTACACAAAATGTTTCAGAAGGTGGAGATGGAGAGAACACTTTCAAACTTATTTTATGAAGGCAGCACTACCCAAAACCTGGCAAAGACATTACAAAAAAGAAAATGTCTAAGATCAACATCCATCATAAAGATGTAAAAATTCTTAATGTAACCACTCAGGAACTTCATCTCTTTAACATCACCCTTTCTTCCTTCTGTTCTTCCACTCCCTTCCTTAAACATTAAGTCTATAGGACACCAGTTTCAGGTCACCATCAATTTTTCTTAAGAACAGAGCCTCAGGTCTGTTGACCATAGAAACAGAGTTTCAGTCAAGCTAAAGACAACATCTTGACTTCAGTTGTGTTTCAGCCTTAGGCCCATGGAAGAGGAACAACCATCCAGACCACACCCTCATGAAACCAGACAGGAAGATGTCAAAGCTAACATCAGGACCTATACAAAGACCAATTACTCCCTACCCTGGCCCCAAACAGTAGAGCCACCATGCCAGTTCCTTTAGCCACCATAATTAATGATTTTCCCCTCTATAACCCTTCCCCTGAAAGCCACCCGGAGCCTGGTCTTTGAGCAAAAGCTCACCTGTGACTCCGGTGTGGACTATTTTCTTAAAAATAAACCTGTACTTTCTTGGCTGCAAACTCCTGTTAGCACTTATTGGGTTTTGATGCAGGCAGGCAAACAGACCCCTTTAGTTTGATAACATTAACAGAATGTTAGTAAATGACACCGGTAATCTACAAAAGGATAATAGAAACTGAGTAAATGGGGTTTCAAAGAATACAAGGTTGTTTTAACATTTAAATGTCAATTATTGATTCATTTGAGTAATAGACTGAAAGAGAAATAGCTAGGATGTCTGTTTATAGCACTTTTTATTCCCATTTCATGCCAATTAAGCAAGAAAAAGAAACAAACATAAAGTTTGGAAAGGAAAAATAAAATCTGTCTTTAATTGCAAATAACATAATTGTTTACATAGAAAATCTGAAGAAATTTATAAAACAACTACTACAAGTAGTAGGTGAAGTTAGCAAAGTTGCGGGGTACAAAATTAATGTATTAGCAACATAGAATACAAACTAAAAATCATTCCTTATACAATAATGTCTAAAAACAAGAAACATCTAGTAATAAATTTAACAAATGATTGCAAAACCTCAACACAAAACAATCACAAAACATTCCCAAGAAAAAAATTAAGTAAAATATTAATTCATGGAGATAAACAGTGTTTTGGATTAGAGCATTCAAGATTGTTAAAAGGTGAATTCTCCATCTTAAACACAAGCCAATGTAAACCACAACAAGCATTTCTTGTAGAAATATAAAAGCTGACTCAAAATTTATTTGGAAATGTAAAATAAATGACCAAAAAATCTTGGGGGAAAATTAAGATGGAGGGCTTACATCATCTCACATCTAGCTTTATTACAAAGACAGTAATTAAGACATCTTGACTTTGTTTTATAATAAAAAAAAATAGATCAATTGAAAACCTACAAGTCCAGAAATAGGCCCACACTTGGTACAGCACAATTGCATTTGCTCAAAGGCACTAAAACAAATCATCAGGGAAAGTATTTTCAAGAAACAAAGCTGAACAACTGAATATCTATATGAAAAAACATGAAGCGCAAACTCTCCCTGACCTCAAACATAAAAATTAACCTGACGTGCATTATAATCTAAGTGCTAAAACTAAAGTTTTAATAGTTGTAAAGGCAAACAAAGGAGCCATAATGAAATGCTACTATACCGCTATTCAGATTCCTGAAATTAAAAAGAAAAATGCCATGTTTGAAGCATTTGGAACTCATACATTGCCACTGAGAGTGCAAATTGTACAATAGTTTAGGAAGAGATTTTAGCAGTTTCTTACAAAGTTAAACTTACACCTACCCTATGACTTAGTAATTCCACTATTATGTATTTTTCAAGAGAAGTTGAAATGTGTACCAAAGGGTTTTAAAGAACGGTTTTGGCATTTTGGTCATAAAAGCTGAAAAAGTGTCTTGAATAAGCTACTGTGGTATAAGAATTATTTTGAGGTGAAAGCTTTTGAATTCTGAAATCTGCTCTCTGCCTAAAAGCAGAACCTCCCAAAAGAACTCAATTGTTTTAAATCCTTTCTCCAGGAGCAACTCTAATCTTCTCTTCTGGAGACAAGAAGTCCTTGACATTATACCAAAGCAGACATTGTCACAAAGCTATCATATCTCCTATCTATTCTCTTAAGGGCCTTTCCAAAAACTCATTTATTTTTTCAAAAGTTTTCATTTCTCTTTTGTCTTCTAATAAAGTCATTTGTTCTCCCAGATGTGTCCCACTACCCCCCATTTCCTATTAAAATAATATGTAAGTCCCAAATTCTAACCAACTTGAATCACATTTCTTTGTGAATCCCTACCCCCCCCCCCCACACACACACACACTCACACACACTCCCTGGCTAATCTACTTGGATTTGTTTAATTTGCAGGACCTCAAAGACAGAACCTATGAGGGCAGAAGAAAAGTTTTATTTCTGAAAAAGTCAATTGCTAGTAAAAATTCCCACAATATCCATTCAGAGCAGACTGCATAAATGAATTGTACATTATACATAGAAGTATTAATCAGCAATAAAATGGGAGGAAAAAACTCCTAATAGTTGAAACAACATGAACAAATGTTACTGACATTATACTGAATGAAAGATGTCACAAGACATAATGCATAATTTTGTCATACTATATGATATAAATATTCTAAATTTTGATAGGAGTGTGGGTTGCAGGAGTGTACCCGTTTTCAAAACTCATAGAATTTTACATTTATAATTTGTGGATTTCACTGTATATAAATATTAACTATACATTAACACAAACTTTGAATTATTTTCAGTATGCTTACTTTCACAATGATGTGGATTAGAATTCTGAAAGCATTTTCTATGTATTCTAGGCATTAGTGAGTGAGAAAATAGAAGTCAGGCTTTTATTTGAAGAAGCAAGTTACAAATACAAAGGGAGAGAAATAGATGTACCCTGTTTCATCGGATTGGAATAGAAAAGTATTAGTATAAAATAATTGCATATATTTAGAATATGTAATACATATGTAAATATTATATACTAGTGGTCCGGTGATTGAAACCAACAGTCGGACATCCCTCTCATAATCTGGAACCACTGGCTCCTAACTGCTCATCTGCCAGGCCTGCCTGCCTGATTACCCCTAACTGCCTCTGCCTGCCTGCCTGACTGCCCCTAACCCCTCTGTCTGCCTGCCTGTTTGCCCCTAACTGCCTCTGCCTGCCTGCCTGACTGCCCCTAACCCCTCTGTCTGCCTGCCTGTTTGCCCCTAACCTCTCTGCCTGCCTGCCTGTGAAAGAACCAAGCAGAAACACACCCTCCTCCCTCTTCAAGGACGAAGAAGAGACATACTCTCCTCCCTCTCCTCTATCTTGTCTTGCAAGGCTGGGCCCTCAGCCCGAGCCGCCCCACCCCCCCCTTCTGAGAGTGACCACAAGAATGCTGGTATTGTCCTAACTCCCCCAACCACCACCTGAGTGGACCAATGAAGCTCCAGAAATGTAGCTAAGGTCCTAGTAAGGCTATAGTGGAGGACAGCTCTAACCTTCAGAATGTGCTGGTCACTTCCTGACCCTTATTCTGTAAAACCCTGACCTAAATGACCAATCTCTGTAACTCACGTCACCCCTAAAGCCCACCCCAAATAACTAGCCCTATATAACCTTTGTTCTCCTGGGACACGCTCTCTCGCCTTACCGCTGCGCCGGACAGAGGCTGGGAGCCAATCCTAGGATTGATTAATAAAATTAATAAAGACTCCTTGCTTTTGCATCGGAAGAGGCTCCCTGGTGGTGGATTGTTGGGGACCCTGAACTCTGGGCATAACACCTGATCACCCCCAACTGTCCTCCCCTGCCGGCCTGATCTCGCCCCCAACTGTCCTCCCCTGCCAGCCTGATCTTGCCCCTAACTGCTCTCCCCTGCTGGCCTAATTGCCCCTAACTGCCTCTGCCTGCCCGATCGCCCCTAACTGCCCTCCCCTGCCAGCCTGATCTCACCCCCAACTACCCTCCCCTGCTGGCCTGATCTCCCCCCAATGGCCCTCCCCTGCTGGCCTGGTTGCCCCAAACTACCCTCCCCTGCTGGCCAATTTGGTTCTGGTTGATCGATTTCTATGCCAGTCAGCATCAAAAGCTCCACCTCCTAGGCAGCCATTGGTTCCTCACAGTTCACCCAGATTTGGTTCTGATTCGCCAGTTTCTATGCCAGTCAGCATCAAAAGCTCCACCTCCTAGGCAGCCATTGGCTCCTCACACTTGACCCAGATTTGGTTCTGATTGGTTGGCTTCTATGCCAGTCAGCGTCTCCGGGTCTATCTCCAGGCCTGATCTGAGAGGTGGGGCTGATCAGCAGCCCCCATGGAGGCCCAGAGAGAAAGAGAAAGAGAGGCGAAGGCTGATCAACAGCTTACCACGGAGGGTGTGGATCAGACCCTGTCTCTCTCTCCCGGCCTCTCTCCAGGCCTGATCTGCAGACTGCTTGGCAGTCAGTGCTGGGTTGCTGTGCCCGCACCCAAAGCTGTCAGTGCTGGCTTGCCACGGCAACCCAGCACTGACTGCAGGATTGACTTCTGGTGTTGGGTTGAGCCTTTGGTCGGTCATTATGGACCCTGGGGTTTTATATATTAGGATATGTTACATATATATATATATATATATATATATATATATATATATTATATTATATTATATTATATAAAAACACTCCAGGAATACTTGGAGAAATGGTTGATTCCTAGGCTTTGGCAGAAAATGTACAAGATAAGCCTGGAACAGCTTCTTGTAACACAATTAAGGAAGTGCTAAGAGACTATTGGGGGCATGTCAAAAGGACACAGGAGCCAACTTGAAGGGGCTCAAACTTGGTTAAATCTAGGATAAATTGAGAAACATCCTATCTAATAAAGAGGCAATATGCTAATTAACCCTCACGCCTTTGCAAAGATGGTAGCACCCACAGCCAATAAGGAGGTTATATGCTAATTGACCACCCTGCTCTCAAAGTTGGTGGTGCCCACAGCCAATAAGGAGGGGATATGCTAACTGACTGCCCTGCCCTCAAAGATGGCGGTGCCCAGTCCCCTCAGCCCCACCTCTCATTCTATCATATCTACCTTCCTACCTACCTACCTGGGGGCAGGCTAGGCTGCTCCACACACTTGTCTCCGGAGTCCCCCAATCCCCTCAGCCCCCTAGCCACCCAGGGCCAGCCTGAGGCACAGGCAAGCCTCGGATGGCAGCTGCCCAGCTGCCCAGGGCCAGCCTGAGGTGCAGGCAAGCCTCAGATGTCAGCTGCTCAGCCACCCAGTGCTGGCCCGAGGTGCAGGCAAGCCTTGGATGGCAGCTACCCAGCTGCCCAGCTGCCCAGGTCTGTCCAAGGCTCAGGTAACCAGAGCCTGCCGAGGCTTGGCTGCCAGCAATGGCAGCAGCAGAGGTATGATGGGGGCGTCGCCTTCCCCTGATCGCCGGGTCGTCTCCCGCCCCTGAGGGCTCCTGGACTGTGAGAGGGGGCAGGCCGGGCTGAGGAACCCCCAACCCCTCCCCTTCCCCCTCCCCCCTCCAGTGCATGAGTTTTCATGTACCGGGCCTCTGGTAAGAAATAATGAGAGTGCTAAAGGCCTGGGGCAGGGAGGAGGGAGGGTGAGGGGTGGGGGGGCTGGAGGGAGGTCAATAGGGGGAAAAGGGGAACATATATAATACTTTCAACAATAAAGAGTTATTTTTTTAAAAAAAGAGAAAGGCAAAAAAGAGAAATAATGATAGTAAGTAAATAATGCAAATGGATTATAAGTCATTGAATAAAATAAGTACCAGTAAGTAAGTCATTTGAAGTAAAGAAATAGATGAAAAAGGAAGCCCTTCCTCTGACTAATAATTATAGAAGAAATAAACGAGTTGAAAATCACCAACAGATGCTACAATTAATGGGTAAAATTTTTATAAGAGACAGAATATTTGCAAGACACAAAGTTTCTCATCACAAATTAGAATCAAACTATCTCCATGTAAGTTACATACTAATTACAAAGAAGAAAGCAGTATCTGTATAGTTAGAGAAACCTGTTTCTATAACACACTATATTTACTAAATGGTCAAAGTGAACATCACTGAAGTTGGATCTTGTTGCTTAGAGTGATAATGCACCTAAGAAAACACATCAGTGTTATTCCTGCCAGAGATACTAAATGTAAATTTCATCATAAGGAAATATTAGACAACCCAAAATTGAGGAATATTTTACAAAATCACTAGTTTGTACTTTTCAAAACCTCAAGGTCAACAAATAGAAGAATGCTCAGCAGCAGCCCGTCCAGATGAACGGATTCTGAAGATCCCTGGCACTCAGTAATGCCACATGTTACCCGGGAAAATAGTTATAAAGGGCATTCCATGTCAATTTACAAATTTAAGTATGAACTGTTGGTTAGATAACAGTACTAGATTCCTGTGAAATTATAATTTACAAAAAATATTTTTATTGATTTAAGAGAGAAAGGGAGAGGGAGAGATGGAAACATCAATGATGAGAGAGGATCATTGATCTGCTGCCTCCTTCACGCCTCCCACTGGTGATTGAGCCCACAACCCAGGCATGTGCTCCTATAGGAATTGAACCATGAACTCCTGGTTCATAGGTCGACACTCAACCATCGAGCCACATCGGTTGGGTGAAATTCTGTGATTTTGATCATTGTAAGAGAATGTCTCTATTCTTTGAAAGACCCACTCAGATTTTTAAATGTAACAGGTAACAATGTTGCTAACTCTTTTAAACAGTTCAGAAAAAAAAAGTATATGTACAGATGACAGAAAGATAGAATCACAGGAAAAAATGGACAAAAATGTAAATAAATCCCGGCTAGCGTGACTCAGTGGTTGAAAGCATCAACCTATGAACCAGGAGGTCATGGTTCTTTATCTGATCAGGCTACATGCCTGGGTTGTGGGCTCAATCCCCAGTGTTGGGCATGCAGAAGGCAGCCAATCAATTATTCTCACTCATCATTGATGTTTCTATCTCCCTTTCCCTCTCCCTTTTCCTTCTTCTCTGAAATAAATAAAAATATATATATATTTAAAAGTAAACAGTAAATTGAGATAAAGTTCTTAGTGGAGTCTCAGAAATATTCTTGCATCTTTTCTGTTAGCCTGATATAATACTAAAATAAAAACTTCCAAGAAGAGTAACACACAATCACTCATTTGGGGAATCATAAATATCCTTTCAATTTTGCTAAGTGTAATGTTAACTTTTGCAAACACTATTTAGAAAGGGATATCCAAGATTATCCTAAAGCTAACTGAAAATCAATATAAACTTTATAGGGAAAATTTTAACATTGCAGCTTATATACATATTATTTATGGAATTATATTTTTATTTTACTTAAAAATTTATAGGGGATTCCTCTATAATTCTCACCTTGTTTCCTCTGTAGTCTGCCTGTAATATGATAATTTTTCATGGACACTATATCAATATCATTGAAAATTTAGAAATTGTGATTTGACATCCCTTAGCTATTCTATTCTTATATTATTTCCAAATTCAGATTATTCTATTCTATTACTTTTTAACTTATTCCGTGTGCATTATTAATTGGTATCTTTGCTATTCTATTGTTTTTTTCAATAAAATATTCTGGTTGGTAATAAAATGTGTTGTACTTCAACAACACAGGTTTTCTTCAAAAAACTCAGAGATCAGAGGAAAACGCATGAGTTGAGCCACTTTGGACTGAAAAAACACACACACAAGGAAATGACCTACTTTTACTATTTCACAGTTCTTTTTTCTAAACCACAACTTCCTTCCATTGATTCAACCTAAATAATGCATTGTTCATTAAGTACAGTCATTCATAAAGCAAACATACAATGTTGTGCTTATTGCATTAAAGTTTAATATGGTGTGGTGTATGAGCCAGGGGAGTATATTCATAAACAATATAGTAATAGCTTCAAAAATGGAAGGTAGCAGATTTAAACACATCAATTTATTTTTAAACCAAATCTGAATCATCATTGTCATTGTTAAATATATATAAGACATTTCAAAACAACATTTTGTCTTTATTAAACTTATTTTTCTATAGTGTCCATAACTTGTTATTAGGCACATAAAGTGATTTTTAATTAATCTAAATTTGAAATTTTCTGTGTCACTGGTACTTCTACCAAATAGCTATCAAGGACAGTGTCTGGAACATATGACATAGATATATAGATAATTAGCTCTGCTACTTATCATATCTGAATATAAAAAGTCATAAAAATACATTAAACATTCTTCTTGACTATATGTGCTATCAGGATATATCATTGTACTTTATTTTATATACCTAACTCAATTAAATAGTACTGGTATATACCTGATAGGTTTTCTTTTTTAGATTCTATTTTTTGCTGTTTCTATAAGAAAATAATGATAGTTAAACTCTTATTTCTCACAAGTACTGTTTCTAATGATCCAGGTTGACCTTCTTGGCATAATTAATTCAAGATCTAAGCTGTCCTCATTTTTAAGCTATCTTCAATTATATAGGATACTAGGGGCCCGGTGCACGAAATTCGTGCACTGGGTGTGTGTGTGGGGGGGGGGGGGAGTGTCCCTCAGCCCAGCCTGCCCCCTCTCACATACTGGGAGCCCTCAGGCATTGACCCCCATCACCCTCCAATCGCAGGATCGGCCCCTTGCCCAGGCCTGACGCCTCTGGCCTAGGCGTCTGGCCCGGGCAGGGGACCCTCATTTCCCCTATCATTGGTTCTGCCCCCAGCCCAGGCCTGATGCCTCGGCCAGAGGCATAGACCCCCATCACCCTCCGATCGCCTGATCGGCCCCTTGCCCAGGCCTGACGCCTCCGCCAGAGGTGTCAGGCTTGGACAGGGGACCCCCATCTCCCCCCGATCACTGGCTCTGGCCCCCGCCCAGGCCTGAGGCCTCTGGCCCAGGAATCATGCCTGGGCAGGGGACCCCCATCTCCCTCTGATCGCTTGCTCCACCCCCCGCCCAAGCCTGATGCCTCTGACCCAGGCTTCAGGCCTGGGCAAGGGGACCATCATATCCCCCCAATCCCCGGCTCCGCCCCCCACCCAGGCCTGATGCCTCGGCCAGAGGAGTTGACCCTCATCACCCTCCAATCACCAATCACCGGATCGGCCCCTTGACCAGGCCTGAGGCCTCCGGCAGAGGTGTCAGGCCTGGGCAGGGGACCCCCAGCTCCCCGGGGTTGCAGGCTCCGCCCCTGCCCAGGCCTAACGCCTCTGGCCTAGGCGTCCGGCCCGGGCAGCAGGGACCCGCAGCTGCAGCGGCCCCGCGACCGTGGGCTTCACTTTAGGCCCAGGCAAGGGAACCCTAGCTCCCGGGACTGCCAGCTTCGACCATGCCCAGCTCCCATCGCTGGCTCCACCCCTACTTCCTGCTATCACTGGCCAGGACGGCAAAGGCGCCTGATTCTCCCATCATGGCTGGGGGGCAGGGCAAAGGCAGCCCCAGGGCCGCCTTTGCCCTGCCCCCCAGCTCTTAGCTCCCCCCTGGGTTTCCGATCACTGTCAGTGGCAGGGGGCTTCTTCCTGCTTTCCCTTTCGCCTCCCTGCATTGTGCCTACATATGCAAATTAACCGCCATCTTGTTGGCAGTTAACTGCCAATCTTAGTTGGCAGTTAACTGCCAATCATAGGTGGCAGTTAACTGCCAATCTTAGGTGGCAGTTAATTTGCATATAGCCCTGATTAGCCAATGAAAAGGGTATCGTCGTACGCCAATTACCATTTTTCTCTTTTATTAGATAGGATAATTACTTTTATGTTGGGTTCTGTTTTACTTTTTATTTAAACTGCATTATATTTTTATTGTATAACTAGAGGCCTGGTGCACAGATTTGTGCACTGGTGGGGTCCCTCGGCATGGCCTGCGAGGATTGGGCTGAAACCAGCATCCAACATTTCCCAAGGGATGTAGTAGTGTGTGAAGCAGCAGGTGGTCGGGGAGGAGCTGCTCCTGCTCATCCCAGCCTCACTCATCCTGGTCAGCTGAACTTTGCTTCCACTGTGGAAGCACACTGACCACCAGGGGGCAGCTCCTGCATTGAGCGTCTCCCCCCTGGTGGTCAGTGCACATCATAGCGACCAATCGACAGGTTGTTCAGTCCTTTGGTAGCTTAGGCTTTTATATATTCGGACTAGGGGCCCGGTGCACGAAATTCGTGCACTGGGTGTGTGTGTGGGGGAGTGTCCCTCAGCCCAGCCTGCCCCCTCTCACATACTGGGAGCCCTCAGGCGTTGACCCCCATCACCCTCCAATCACAGGATCGGCCCCTTGCCCAGGCCTGACGCCTCTGGCCTAGGCGTTTGGCCCAGGCAACGGGGACCCGCAGCTGCAGCGGCCCCACGATCATGGGCTTCGCTTTAGGCCCAGGCAAGGGACCCCTAGCTCCTGGGACTGCCAGCTTCAAACGTGCCCAGCTCCCATCGCTGGCTCCACCCCTACTTCCTGCTATCACTGGCCAGGGCAGAAAAGGCACCTGATTCTCCGATCATGGCTGGGGGGGCAGCTCTTAGCTCCCCCCTGGGTTTCCAATCACTGTCAGTGGCAGGGGGCTTCTTCCTGCTTTCCCTTTCGCCTCCCTGCATTGTGCCTACATATGCAAATTAACCACCATCTTGTTGGCAGTTAACTGCCAATCTTAGTTGGCAGTTAATTTGCATATAGCCCTGATTAGCCAATGAAAAGGGTAGCTCCTACGCCAATTACCATTTTTCTCTTTTATTAGTGTTGATGGTTTTATACTGGAAATAGGTATCTAAAATATAACAAATTTATGCATATTTTCTAAAATATATTAATGGTATACTTGTAAATATAATTTACATTATTAACATTCTAGAGGCCTGGTGCACGAAATTTTTTCACGGGAGGGTGGGGGGGGGGATCCCTCAGCCTGGCCTGCACCCTCTTGCAATCCGGGACATCCCTCTCAGAATCCAGCACCACTGGCTCCTAACTGCTCACCTGCCTGACTGCCTGATCGCCTCTAACCACTCTGCCTGCCTGCCTGATCACCCCTAACCCTTCTGCCTGACTGCCTGATCACCCCTAACTGCTCACCTGCCTGCCTGATCGCCCCTAACCACTCTGCCTGCCTGCCTGATCTCCCCTAACCACTTGCCTGCCTGCCTGATGGCCCCTAAATGCTCACCTGCCTGCCTGATCGCCCCTAACCACCTCTGCCTCAGCCCCTGCTGCCGTAGCTTCGTCTGGAAGGACATCTAGAATGATGTCCAGAAGGTCGTTCAGCTGTCTGGTCTAATTAGTGTATAACACTTTTATTATCATAGATTACCTTATTGCATGTTTCTATATTTATGCAAACTCCATTATTTGACCTTTTTGCAATGAAGCTTAAGAACTAGCCTGTTTTAAGTTTGGACCCATATTTTCATCTTTCACCCTATTTCTGTAGTGTCTAGCATACTGCACTCTCAGCCAATTAGTGTCTTTTATATTGGAAAGTCCTACTTTTTTCCAACTTATTTTTTATAGTGTTAAAATGTGAAAGGAAATCTCCACCAAAGCTCCCAAAGAGAGTACATTTTGAATGTGATGTTTTAGCTAAAAAAGTCTATTTAGAATTCCTCTGTTTTAGGTAATATTGCCTTAGTTCCCACTACTTCCATCCAAGCAAATACTTAGTGCATGGGAATAAACAATGGACACATATGTTTTTTGGGAAACAGATGCTGTTTCCATTTGGTAATATGTCCATCACAGAGCTTTGCATATTATTCAGAAGCTCATGTTCATTACCCTAGTAGGGAGTAACGTAGAGAGTAATGACTATTCATTGAACACTTACACTGCACCATGTTTATGGTAGACACTGACCAAATGCCATAATTGTCATTTATATCAGGCATAGAGTGTTTGATTTACATGCTCAAATATGAAAAATGGGATCCTTTTTATGTCATGTTTTGTGAAATTATAGCCAACATTCATAACTTACTAAGTGCAAGGTAGATGCTATTAATAGCTTTGGCTTGCATTTGATGGGAAAACTAAATCCTAGAGAGTTTGAATGACTTGTGAGTAAAAAGTGGAGCCAGAAATCTATATCCAGAACTTATGCTTTTAACTTATACATTCTATTATTATTTCCCAAAACTAGATGGGGGAGTGGGTGTATGGAGAAATAATTATGCTCCCTGAGCAAGAAAGATATGGTCTTTTTGTGCCATTTAACATATTTCAAACATATTCAATAAGCATTTATTGAGAACATACTAAGGGAATGTTTAAAAAGAAGAAAGGAAGGAAGGAAGGAAGGAAGGAAGGAAGGAAGGAAGGAAGGAAGGAAGGAAGGAAGGAAGGAAGGAAGGAAGGAAGGAAGGAAGAAAAAGAAAGAAAGAAAGAAAGAAAGAAAGAAAGAAAAGAAAGAAAGAAAGAAAGAAAGAAAGAAAGAAAGAAAGAAAGAAAGAAAGAAAGAAAGAAAGAAAGAAAGGAGAATTTTTTTAGAGCTACCTCATAACATTAATTCAAATCAATACACAGATAATAAAGGCTTACTATATGCCAACTGATATCCTCATGCCAGTAGAAGCAAAGATCTTTGCCTTGTAGAGGAATTTGTAATGCTGTTGGAGATAGACAAATATATGTCATGTAACGGGGTAGGTACAGTAGGACACCAAAACAGATGTGCGTAGTCAGGGAAAACTAGGTAAGTCTCTAAGAAAAGATCCAAATTTTGAGTTGGGAGCAGTGGTACGGGATACCAGATATCAGAACTAGCATACTGAAATGCTGAAGTGTGAATTAGCACGGTATGGTCAGAGTATGAACTGTGTGTTGAATAAAAGAGATGAGGTGATTAGCAAATGAACCTGGAGATCAGACAGAAGCCAGAAAGAATAGTACTAATGAGCCATGGTATTATTGGTTAGCTTTTCTCAGAAAGAACATTCTGTCCTAAAACCACTGACTGGGAAATGCAGGATGTGGCACAAGTAGTTTTACAGTTGTGAGTACACAAAACAGAAGAGTTTATTCTTGTATTATTAATTATTGTATTATTTTCCATATGAACAACTGTAATCCCACTTTTGCCCCACCCTGTATATGTTGAGCAGCAAAAAAGCAGTAATTGGCCATCAGCACATAGACATCTAGGTACTGGACAGTCAACTCAACAGGCATGTCCTGATCATTGCTTTCAGAAAAGG
The DNA here is from genome assembly GCF_963259705.1 of Myotis daubentonii. Lineage (NCBI taxonomy): Eukaryota > Metazoa > Chordata > Mammalia > Chiroptera > Vespertilionidae > Myotis > Myotis daubentonii. The sequence continues at coordinate 46,358,077 of NC_081845.1, read as the reverse complement.
CCAACAACTCTTTAAGAAGCTGGAAGGGCTCACTCACACCCATCTGAGAATGAGTCCTCGGGCCTTTATTCTTCCAGTCTTCATTTTAGAAGGCGGAATCATTCCCTGTCCAGACCTAAAGTGCTGACAACATTTTAGCCAACTCCGGTCATTTCTCTCCATGAGCCCTTGAGCCCAAGGTAGCATTTCCTTTGGATTTGGTTTCTTTGTTTTGCCACTCTCATTCCTTTGGGGGCTTGCACATGTGACCTTAGACTGTAGTCTTGTCACTGTCGGGGCTGTCACTTTCCAAGCCTTGGTTGGATAAATGCATGATGTAGACTTGGATTCCACATCACTGTATTTCACTCATTTGATAAGAACTCTGCTATCTCCTCTCAGAAATCACTGAGCTCACTATTATCTCAGTCAATACTAAACTTGCTTTTTGATATGGAATCTTGACACATTCCCTCAAATTCCCCCAGCATTTCAGTCTTATTTGCCATCATCTGTCCTACACTATTGTGCAAGCTTTATGGAGTGACTTACTATGCCTTTCCATTCTTTCTCTCGCTTCTAATATAAATGATCATGCCTCATATCAAGTCCAAGATAGGAAAATTATACCATCTTGTTGTGAGGACCTTACAATTTCAAGAATATTGTGCGGTGATAAATCTGCATCCCCTTACATCAGTTAAAGGTATGGATGGAACTTTTCTAGGGCAGATTCCACAACTGGAACAGACAAAATAGAGTATTATGAGGCGATCCTGCCAGTCGTGACATTGGCTCAGTAGCTCTTTCTGCAACAATCAAAGCATCTAGTAACAGTTTCACTTGCTGAGAAATGTCATTTAGTACATAAATCCTAACACCACCGCCAAGACGGAAGTTGATGCCATTGACTTAACTCTTATCAAAAGCATGGATAGAGTTAAGCAAAAGTGTTCACTTCATAAAATTCACTGAATGTGCATGTATAATTTGTTCACTTTCTGTTATATTTAGTATAATTCAGTAAGAGTTTACACAAAGCAATAAATGTATACTAAAATGTATAATGATAAATGTTCAACTCAACTAATTATAAATAGTCACATTGGGTGATTTTTGATGTATTGCTTTTGGTATTAGGGCACTAAAATAATATAGCTTATAAAATAGCAACCTCTGTTTATTTTGTTATTTTGTTTCTTTTCCAAATTTATATGAATTAAAATAATATACATGTCTATATATGTGTGTATGTATATATTCATATATTATTTTTTAAATTAATGAATTATTTAGTTCAATTAAATAATTAAAAATAAATGAATATCACACACATATATACACACATATGACTATCATTTGCTATAGATAAGAAATTAAAGAGTTCTATGACTTAAATTTTATATCCACAGTATTCATTTCAAGCTATCAAATATTTAATACCAGCTATTCTTTGGGATTTGTTAGCATATCTTTTAAAACTTGCCTGCGGCAACTACAAGAATGAATGTAAAAAGTGGTTTTGATTATCGTTTTGGATTGTCAACCTTGACAGTTTGGGTGGAATTTATAGCCATGAAGAAAGAAAACAGACACTTACACCAGTGTACCTTTATCCTTTTCCTGGGGAAGATTCTGTCCCAAAATAACTAAAGAGCTTGTTATTTGTCAGAAGAATTACACAGTCGAACTCCTTGGGAGTAATCTGGAGCATGCGAGTCTGGAAACAAGAACCTTCTAGTGACCAGTTTGGATCTACAGGCACATACTAAGACTTAAAAAAAAAAAAAAGCCTTTTAGCAAACTTAAAACCCCATTGTATTTTACAACTGCAATAAGGAAGAATAGAATACTTTGAACTCATTTTATATTAAGCAGAAATATAAGAGGAGTATACATTTAAAAATAGAAGGTTGACTGTTAAGGAAAAAATAAAACCAAGTCATAACTTTTTTTTTTTTTTTTTTGGCTAGGATATAATCAAAGGGTAAACTTTTTTCTGTATCCAGATGGTTTAGAGAAGCAACTCAGGACTCTTATCCCCTCTAGGTAGGAACCTGAAAGAAACATAACTATGAACTTTATGACTATAGAAATCCAGTGGTGTCCCTGAGAATGTTTGTATTCTCTTACCTAATGCCTAACCAACACTTGAATAATTCATTAAAATGGGGTTTAAAGGATTGGCTGTTGAAACGCCTACCTTGTTTCCATGGGGTCAGGTTCTGAGTAAGCTCCGCTCTGCTGCTCCTAAAGCATGGATAAACTGCATTGGTAAGAGGAGGATGGTGCCAGAGAAATAGAACTGAGGAATGCTGCCTTCAGGTTTGTCCTTAAACTCTTTCACAATTTGATTGGAAGCTGAATTTCAAGATTCTTTGTTACTCGCACCTGTGCATCATAATTGCTGAGGCATATTATCATCCATCCTTACATTGAGTCTGCATATAGCTTTACCCTGAAATCCACATGTCTTTGTGAGGCATACATTTTTTTTTCATTTAAGTCCTTTTATTACAGTGGTGCCAGCTACTGCTGCTATCGTTAAATGCCTGTCAGCATTTCCATTAAAAACCTTATTTTCAGGGGATTTATAACCTAGCCATTTTAATTCACATTCTGCTGAAAGTTGCCATCGAAATTCTCAACATACAGTAGGCACTATTTTCTTTTATCGCCAAATTTTATTTGAATCTGTTTATCTGCCTGAGATTTAGCAATGTGTAAAACCCTAATATTGCGATGAAAGAAAAGTAGAGATGTTTTCTAAAGTAAAGCTGTACACATGAAAACCTAAAGAAGAGCTGTAAAACTTGTCTGACCCCTGATAAGCAAATGGGCAATTTGAAACCATTATTTTTTTAGTGTGCTAATATTTTATACTCATATTTTTTATATTTAAAAATATATTTTATTGTGAACACCAATTCATATGATGAAAAGTTATGGTCACTTCAGCAAAGCATTTTGTTCACTCTAATAGGCTTATTGGCATCATGAAATCCTATATAATAAAAGCCTAACATGCTAAGTGTCCAGTTGTCCAGGCGGCCGTTCAACCAATCAAAGAGTAATATGCTAATGATATGCTAAGGCCACTCAACCACTCACTATGATGTGCACTGACCACTGGTAGGTTAGCTTGCTGCTGGAGTCTGGCAGATCAGGACTTAGCGAGATAGGCCAGACACACCCTGGAGCCCTCCCGCAGTCCCTCCCTGGTTGGCCAACCTTCCACGTATCTCCCTGGCCCCAGTAGTGCACTGGTGGGGTCCCTCAGCCTATCCTGCATTCTCTCGCAATTTGGGAGCCCTCAGGGGATATTGGAGAGCCGGTTTCAACCTGATCCCACAGGCCAGGCTGAGGGAATCCCACTGGTGCATGAATTTGTGCACTGGGCCTCTAGTATAATATAAAGCCATAACCCTCTTATAGTAAAATAAAAAGTTTTAATGTATAAATTTGACATTTTTTTTTTAGAAATTTTATCCACTTTTGCTTTTATTCTTAATGAAAGAAACCATGATTTAATTTTTTTCAAAATAAAAGATGAGTCTGGATGGCATGGCTCAGTGCTTGAGCGTGGACCTATAAACCAGGAGGTCATGATTCGATTCCTGGTCAGGGCACATGCCCAGGTTGCAGGCTTGATCCCCAGCAGGGGGCATGTGAGAGGCAGCCAATCAATGATTCTCTCTCATCATTGATGTCTCTATCTCTCTCCCTCTCCCTTCCTCTCTGAAATCAATAAAAATATATTAAAAATAAAAATAAAATGATTTTACATCACCTCGCTTCTTTAAATCATTTTTATTGTTAGGATAAGTATATACTGATCATTTTTAAATATTCTAAAAAATAACAATTTATATATTGAATAAACAGAAGAAAACAGATCATCTCAGGTTTTATTGCTACTGAATGCATTAAGAAAACACAAGAACCGGCAATCTAAATTTGTAGGGATTTTATAAATAAAAACAGGTATGGCAAGAGAGTGCCCAGATGAACACAGATAGCTAAGGGACCAAAAATCAAAACCTTCATGCAAACCATACAACACAGGCATAAGAATATTTGGAACTTTTCCAAAAAATAAGAACAATTTGTTGAAAGGGAATAACTATAAGGATAGTGGCATGATTGCCCTTATTATGTAGTTATCATTAGCATTTGCCCTATGCCTGGAACTGATTTAATGCTTTACCCTACCTCATTTAAGAATCCTAATGACTTTTCTATATGGGAATTATTATTATGCTCACTTTAGATATGAAGAAATGTAGGCTAAGTAAATTAAAGTTGTTTGCCCAAAATCAGACCAAATGAGGTGTTAGAGCCAAAACTTAACTAATTCTTAAGGCTGTGACCTACTTGGTCAAAGGTATAAAAATTGAATGGAAAGAAGATATATTAATTTTGCATACACATGTGCACGCATCTAAAATAAAAAAGTAAAAGTAAGTTACATTTAACTGCTCTCTGATTCTCTGTTTCTTTATGTCTATAACACAGTGGCTAGACATCTAGCTTAAAGCATTTCGTCATTCTGCATGAGTCAGTGAACCAGCACTCTGTTGCCCAAATCCCATTCTTTTTAAATGGAATTTATTGGGCTGACATTGGTTAATAAAACTACAGGTTACAGGTTTCAAGTGTACAATTCATTAAAGCATCATCTGCATACTGCATCATGTGCCCATCGTCCAAAGCAGTCTTTTTCTTTCCTCATTTACCGCCCTTTGTCCCCCTCCTCACTTTCCCACTGGCTATCACCATACAGTTGACATATACATATAATCCCTTTTTTTTACTCAGCCTCCTCTGACAGTCACAGACTCTTCAAAGAAAAAAGGGAGAGGACACAAATAAACAGAATTAGAAATGAAGGAGGACTAACAATGGCACAGCACCATATTTCCCTATTAGAGCGATGCTTCTAATGTCCTGTTTCAGATATCAGACATCTTTGTTAAAAGTCATAGTCCTGGGAACTGTATTTTATTGCAGTGTAAAAACAAGTAAATTAATAGCTACAGTACAACATCATTATAGACTTGGATAGAAATGTGAACAGAGTTATGAGATGGATGTTTCACTCAGCTACGGAATGGGGAAATGGAGGATGGTTGGGAAAGAAAACTAGATGAGGGGTATTTGAACTGAATCTTGAGGAATAGGCTTATGTAAGAGTTCCAAAGCAGGTAAGATGGAGAAGTTTGAAGGGGAAGTTTTTAATGCAGGGACGTTTCAGGTAGTGTGTGCAAGGCATGAAGCAGTAAAAGAGCAAAACACATTCAAATATCTTCTCACAGTTTAATATGATCAGAACATGGAACGACTGGGAAGTGAGCGCCAGAAGACAGGCAGCAGACTTCTCAGTCCAAAAAAAGCAGTGTAGGTTTAATCATGAAAGTCATGACGATTCACTGAAGGCTGAAATCAGAAAGAGCACCAAATTACAAATGGCTAGTTAAGCAGTCTAGGAGAGTGACACAATCAGTTTTTCATTGTAGAAAGATGAACCCGCAGGTCTGTGGGAAAGGCTTTCATGGAGAGGACAGGGAAACAGGACAGGTGCTTTCTGATTCCCAAAATTGTTCTTTCTCCATTTTTCCAGGCTGCCTCTCTGGAACTTCCATAGGTAACTGAGAGGTTTATCCTAGTGCCTGTGCTCAGTTGATAACCATGAACAAATACTCAATCACCCCCACCTCCAACCCTGGCTAGGTTCACTTAAGGTATTTAAATTCCTAGGAATCCTTCAGAAGATAAATGGTGTTGTCATAACTTCACGGAATCTTCTGCACAGTTAATGCACACAAGAAGTAAGCCCAAGTTTGGAGGCAGGTTCTGGCATTTCATCATGCCTAGACTGGCTTCTAGAACATACAGATAAGATCATGGTCACCTATATTTAAATGTGGAGGTTTTAAAACACCAAGTCATGCCCTAACCTGTTTGGCTCAGTGGATAGAGCGTCGGCCTGTGGACTGAAAGGTCCCAGGTTCAATTCTGGTCAAGGGCATGTACCTTGGTTGCAGGCACATCTCCAGTAGGAGGTGTGCAGGAGGCAGCTGATGGAGGTTTCTCTCTCATCGATGTTTCTAACTCTCTATCCCTCTCCCTTTCTCTCTTTAAAAAAATCAATAAAATATATTTTAAAAACAACAACAAAAAAAACACACCAAGTCATTTATAATTTCCTCAACATATGTCTACCTGTCTTAATGTTTTCTCTATGTGGCATACTTTGATGACTTAAATTTACTTGGGTGTGCTTCTTAGTAGAGTTTTGAGAACTTACTTTATTTGTTTTTTAGTAATAATAGCATTCCCTGTATACATTAATACATGCTTGAAAAAATTGGAATTTTTTTCAGTAACATTGAACTTGGATAACTTAATATGTTATATTAAGAGACAGAGCCCAATTCAAAGTAAAAGAATTATTCCATTGATTCATGGATAGGTCAGACTATTCATGAACCAAAATTCTGACAAAAAGTTTAAATTGATGTTCTTTATTTGATTTTTCAGAAGGTTTTCATTATTTAATATGTGGGATTTATATATGAGCTGGTAACTTATTAGTTTTTAAACCTTAAATTGGTTACTTATTGAGCATTGTAGTTATAATGTATTTTCATCAATGTACTGTACAATAAATCTGCAGTATTTTGCCATTTGCTTTAAAATTAGCAAGGCAAGCAAAATATTCTTATAATAGTTTATGTAGTCAGCATTGGCATTCTTAACTGGTCAGATACCAAATATATCATTCTATTTCATATTAAGTAAAATGTACAAAAACCGAGACTCTATAATAAATATTTGTTACAGAGTTTCTAAGATAACATTGTAAATAACATTTCATCTGTGACAATCATGAAAAAGCAATACTATTTACCCAGGATTAGTGCAGTAACTTATACAGGTAAGAATTTGAGTTTGAACTTGAAATTTTAATATGGAAAATTCTATTGAAAATATAATTCTTAAAATAGATATAAAAACATGAAGCGAAAATATAAAGTAAGCTGTGGATTAGAACCCATTATCTTAATACATTTGTTTATTCTCCAAAATGTAGCTCTACTCTAAGGTAAAAAGTATGGAGAGATCAGTCCAAAGCCTCATATTTACAAAAACAACCTAAAAGTAATTGTCTTTTTAAATCTTTATCAGTGAGAACATTAGTGGTTTCTTTTTCCTATTTTCAGGACAGAATACAATTTCAAAAATAGGTATGCTTTTTATTCATTTTGCTTTTGTAATCCAGGAGCTAGTATTTAGAATAAACTAAACTGATTCTGCGAAAACAACATCTCTCAGGTTAATATTTTTATTTAAACAAATTATTTAATCAAAAGGTACACATGAAGAAACACTTTACAATTCTTCTACCTGATGTGCATAATCAGTTACATCAGTATTTAGCAAGACAGGGACTCCTATTACAGGGTTAACAAAGAGACATTGATGAATTCTGGCTTTATCATTTTTTACCTCTGCTATATTGCAAATGCAAGGAGGAAAAAATAGGTCAAATAACTATGTTTTATCTTATTAGTTTCTCATTTCACTTTAATTCACAGTGAATTTCACATACTGTGAAATGTCAAAAGCAACCTTAGATTGTTTCATGCAGTAATGATATAGTTAAGAAGTTCCTTTAAATAAATATGTCAAGTTTCATTCATCTTAGATCCAGATGATATGAGAAAACTTCACATTCTTATGGAGAATGATGGGTAAAATTACTCATTCCAGTTGCAGTGCTGGTAAACACAGATGAGGGTCAGAATCTTGAATTTTAGCAGAAATTAATTACTATAGCAAAAAAAGAGGTGGGTATAATAAAAATGCTGTTAAAAGATTAAAAATAAAAAATATTCTTAATAATTTTCAGTGATTCCTATCCCACAGGTTATTAAAATATGTGTACACAATAATGTCAATTATATTTAACCATATTAAATTTCATATAAAAATTTTGTAATATTCAAATTGTTACATAAAATGTGCATTTCTTTTTTAAAAAATCTGTTTTCTGTATTTAAAATGAGTTTAGAATTATAGTAATAGCTAGTAGAGTTAGTAGTACTGAAATTGAGCTCCCCAAAATCTTATTCTCTACTTCCCATAAAAGAGGTCCTTTTCATGTTTTTTTTAATCTCTCTGAAATTTGATCTTTGAAAGATTATTAGGTAACTCACTGAGCCAGAAAAAGAGGCTTCTCCCAGAGATTGAAAGAATTTGGTTTGTTCTATGTGAAGCCATGAAGAGTAGTGGCTGATAGAACTGTAGTTAGGGAACTACTGATTCATTAGGAATTCTAATGCCATAATGCATTTGTCTCATGTTTCATTGACCAAATCTATTGTCTCCCTGTCTACTACATCAGGGCCACAGATGAGAGGGATTATAGTCATATACCACTAAGGTAGTTTTTAAATTGGAAAAGTGAAGAACAGTGCTCTGAGTTCTTCGCCTTATTTCTTCATATAGAAGGAGCCATGAAGGCAACTTTGAAAAATAAAGTCTGATTTACACATTAATGTCCTATTTAAAACACCTACCCCAGACTATATAGGAATCTTTCTCCTGCCTCCGGGGCTACTTTTTTCCTAGCAGTATGAAACTCTCAAGGGAGGTTTGTGTCCATTGTCTTTCCATCAACCTCTTTCTTTACCAGGAAGTGGGCCAATGCAAGTACAAGTGCTGCCCAGAATATCCTCAAGGTTACAAATCATTTAGCAAAGATAATTAGCAATGTCTCAGCTAAGGATGATGGCATGGCCAAAGAGCCAGAATTAAAAACGATAACTCTATGGGCTTAAACAATTAAAATAACAAAGATTCATTTGTCTTTTTGGTGCCAGAGACATAAAAATTCTGGCCACTTGAAATGTGACAGATTAACGCCAATAGTATTACTATAATACTGTTAATTGTTATGCTTTCTTTATTCTATTTTATTTATTTCCATCACCATTTATTTCCCCAAACCCTCTTCCTTCTTCACAGTCTCTACACTGTTATCCCTGCCCATGAGTTCTTTCTCTCATTTTTCCTTTTTTGCACAATCCCTTCAAGTCACCTGCCTACACCCCTCCTCAGAGATGTCACCCTTTCAACTATTTATAGCTTTAATACTAAACATTTAAAATAATATACTTTTTTAAATTAGCACGTATGGAAGATTTTTTAGAGTAAACTCAGTGGTGTGCTGAGCTTATACCAGTTTACAAGGATCAGTTATGAAATTCTCAGGACTTTGGTTATTTAAAATAACCATTATTAAAAATCAAATTACATAAACTTACAGCTAGCAAACTATATTAAAATGAAAATTAATAAATACAACCTATTACTTCCAAATTAAGTATTTTACCACATTTACAACTATTTGTATAGGTCTGATGGAAGTACTACACAATGATGTGTTGCTCTGAATCAGGCACTACATAAGCAGCAGGAAATAGGCCACGGTGGGAGTAAGTTCACCAAAAAAATCAGCCGACATTATGAATAAGCTTTTTTTTTTCTTCTTTGGAAGCACATCACTAATTATAATTCCTGTGGTAAAGCAGTCACTGATTAGAGCTATCAGTGTGGTAAGGGAGAAGGATGCCAAAGGGGTAGGTAACTAACAATAAAAGAGAGAGGCTTCAGCTACTGTAGCCTCTGAAACTTGAGACGATTCTAAATTTGGACCACAAAATATGTTTTATCCACCAGCATAGCTGAACTGAAGGCTTGAAATAAGAGAGATAGTTCATATAATTTCTCTAATTCTTTCTAAACATATTAATGAATATTAAATTATTATAATTTTGATTTATTTCATTTAGAGAAATACTATTCTGATGGAGATATTGGATGCTCTATAAACCTATCTATTGTCTGTTTATGGTGATAGTGGTACGTTTTTGTTCCCTCCCCTCAAAACAGCACTATTTGGACTTGTATAGCCTTTTATGTATACTGAGTTATAAAAAGGGATCAGATATAAACAAGGTCAGAAATATGAGATTGTGGAAAGGTTTATGATTTCAAAAATAAAAGGTTTCTTTGGCTTACAATGAACTATGTCCTTAAAGGTACTTAATGATACAGTTTAATGCAATTCAGCATGTGGCTTTATCCATCACATACTGCTTAGTCTACTCCTTTATTGGGATGCTACTGTTTTATTGATAAGTTTTAGTTTGAAATTTAATCCGGAGATTGGATAAAGCAAATTTAAAGACAAAATTTCAATATTTAGAGAGAAAGTAGCTTTATGTTGTTTTTTTCTTTATCAATGGGCATTACAGAAGAATTAATTTATTTTATATGATAAGGTACTTTTTCTAAAGAGCAGATATTCTAGTTATTTTTAGATTTTACATCTAAGAGAGAGTTTGGAGGAGACCTCTACTAGCCATTGCTATAATTCTAAACTCATTTTGGATACAGAAAACAGATTTTTTTCTAAAGAGCAGATATTCTAGTTATTAAACTGAAATTGTTGCCAATGTCAAGTGATTTATACATAGTGAGTTTATGGAAATGGAAATATTTTTATGACATTCATAACGTTGTTCTTCCAAAAAGTAAAAGCTTGTTATATTTTTAAAATAAAATATTTCTTGTTAAAATGTTACCTCTTTATATTAACATTCACCAAAACAAATTATATATTTTTATGTTAAGAATTATATCCTGAAAAATAATTACATTAGAATATTTTGATCATTTATTTTTATAATGTGATACTATGACATAAACTTCACCACCCATTAGTATATCTGTTCTCAAGTTTTTAATAATTCTGAAGAAGTTCTGATTTTACATCTAAGGGAGAGTTTGGAGGAGACCTTTGCTTAAAAAAAAAAGTTGTCTCTAAAAGGATATATACTAGAGGCCCAGTGCACAAAAATTTGTGCACTTGGGGGGAGGTGTCCCTCAGCCCCACTTGTGCCCTCTCACAGTCTGGGACCCCTTGGGAGATAATGACCTGCTGGCTTAGGCCTGCTCCCGGGTGGCAGAGGGCAGGCCCAATCCCTAGGTGTAGCCCCTGGTCAGGCTCAGAGCAGGGCCGATTGGGGAGTTTGGGCGCCGCCCCCTGTCGTGCACTGAGCAGGGCGGATTGGGAGGTTGCGATGCCACCCCCAGTCACGCTCAGGGTATTGCCGATTGGGGGGTTGGGGCACCGCCCCCTGTCACACTCAAGACAGGGTCGATGGGGAGGCTGCAGCGCCACCCCCTGTCATGCATAGAGCAGGGCCGATCAGGGGGTTGGGGCGCTGCCCCCTGTCACTAACAGAGCAGGGCCCATCAGGGGGGTTGGGGCTCCGTACCCCGTCACACACAGAGCAGGGCCGATCAGGGGGTTGGGGCACTCGCCCCTGTCACACTCAGGGCAGGGCCGATGGGGAGGTTGCTGCTCCACCCCGTCACACACAGAGCAGGGCCCATGGGGGAGTAGGGGCGCCGCACCCTGTCACTCACAGAGCAGGGCAGATCAGGGGGTTGGGGAGCTCCCCTCTATCAGGCACAGAGCAGGGCCAATCAGGGGGTTGGGGCGCCTTCCCCTGTCACAAACAGAGCAGGGTGGATAGGGAGGTTGTGGCCCCGCCCCCTGTCACACACAGAGTCGCAGGGTGATCAGGGGGTTTGGGCGCTGCCCCCTGTCATGATCCAGGGGCCAGGAGGCCACGCTGCTCTGCTAATCCCAGTGCTGGGAGGCTCCGCTGATCCCGATGCCAGGAGGCCTCACGGCTCCGCTGATCCCGGGGCGTGAGGCCTCGCGGCTCCGCTGATCCCGGTGCTGGGAGGCATATTACCCTTTTACTATACAGGATAGAGGCCTGGTGCACAGGTAGGGGCCGACTGGTTTGCCTGAAGGGTGTCCTGGATCAGGGTTGGGGTCCTGCTTGGGTGCCTGGCCAGCCTAGATGAGGAGATGATGGCTGTTTGCAGCTGGTCACACCCCCTTCAGGGTGGGGGTCCCCACTGGGGTGCCTGGACAGTCTGGGTGAGGGGCTGAGGGCCGTTTTCAGGCTGGCGGGTGACTGAAGCTCCCAACCTCTCCTTTTTTTTTTTTTATTCTGGGATTTATTTACCTTCTATGGCTGTCACTGGAACTGAGAGCCAGCTTTAGCTCTGAGGCCTCAGCTGCTGAAAGCAGGTATCTGGTTTGTTTGGGTTCTATAATTGAAACACTGTTGCAACTCCAGCTCGGCTGACTGGCTGAAAGCATGGGGATTGTTTAGCTTCTATAATTGCAACATTGTTTCTTAGAGTGCAAGCTCAGAGGCCAGCAGTGGCAGGCGGGGAACCTTGGCTTCCTCTATCACTGGAGCAAGCAAGCCTCCTGTTCGCTTCAGCTGCCTGGCTGCCGGCCGCCATCTTGGTTGGCAGTTAATTTCCTATCGCCCTGATTAGCCAATGGGAAACATGTTGGAGGTACTGTTAATTACCATGTTTGTCTATTATTAGATAGGATATATATATATATATATATATATATATATATATATATATATATGATTAAGTGCCTTCCTTTTCTGAAAAAGTAGCACTCTGTGTTGGTAATGTTTTTATACTCCTCTACTAGAGCAAAATGACATTTTTACCTCAATAAAAGGTCTTTTTAATGGCTAAATATTCTTTTTACTGAATATAAAAACTTTAATTGGAAAATTTAAAATAATCTAGTTTATTACATGCAAAATGTTAGTTTTACACTTAATAACAAAGCATTTTAATTTTAAATTAATATTCTTTTACTGTAGAGAAGTATTAAACATATCTAATTATGAGTATGAGTCTATGTAACCTACTTGTGAAGAAATAATTAATTTCTCTATTGTTACTGACTTTTACGAGTGAAGAGAAATGGAATAACTCATGTGATTGCTTCACAAATGAGTTATTTGTATTTTTTGACATGTGAAAATAAAATTCATCTGCTGTTTTATTGTAATAAATTTATCTTTGTATATAGAGAAGCTAATATAAGTAGGAAAGGACAAAAGAATCAACTTAATGGTACATGAGTCACCATGTTTTGGGAAAGTTATATACAATACACCTCATAGTGACTTTTTTCAGAATGATTATTTAAATTCACTTGTATAGCATTTTCCTATATAGAACAGGCTTTTTGTTTTAAGCCACACTCTAGTAATTATGAGATGGCACTGTACAAATAGACCAGTGGGTATCCCTTCCTGATATTAAATAAGACCAATTGAAGAGGAAATAAATAAATTTAATAGAAACAGATTTTGATAGAAAGAAAAGCATCTTCACAGAGCTTTACTTTAGGAAAACATTGCTGCCTCTTTTCAACTTAAATTAACATTGTATTTGTATTCATAATGCATATTATTTTGGCATTAATATATAATGTGGTCACTAATGTCTAATAACACAGACTATATGTAGTTTGCTTTGGCTTCAAAACATACCTCAACAATTTTCTGAAAAACAGGTCAATATGCATACCTCTTTAGAAAAAAAACAAAAGCCAAGAGTTCTTCGTTGTAATTAAAAAGCTGATGGTAAGCCATCTTTATTGAATATTATAGATGTTACTGGTTGCTAACATGTGGAACAACAACAAAAAAACAACACATGCAACATGTAAGATTTATTAAACCTGAGTGGACACATAAAAAGACAATGAGCCTTTTGTTTAAAAATGTATTTTAATGATCTGGATAATTTTCTGTTTAAAATTAGAGATTTTTATGCACTGTTGAAATTTTGTATAAAGGATCCTGTGGAAATCATCAAAATACAATTGTGTCTAAGTCTATTCTTAGTATTCAGTCACACTTGTGTCCATTGTTGGCATTCATCTTTTTTCCTTATTAATGACTTGGAGTGCAGACTCAGAATACTATGTTGCCACTGGGTAAGTCAGGAATAAGGAATAGATTTCTGTTTATAAATGCATCTACTGCTAATCTGAAGTTAATAGAAAAGAAGTATAGAAAAAGCACATGACAGTCTTATAAAGAAATATTAATATAGTGAAATATATTTACTTTGTTACCTAAGATGTGACAGTAGTCCCTTAATCTATAAGAATAATCTCTTCTGCTGTAGCAGCAAATAAAAAGAAAGATGCATATTATGGATTCTTTGAGTATCAGCATATCACACTGCTATAATATATCATGCTTCATTGTGACACATCCCCCCATTTGTCACTTTCTGTCATGTTACTGTATCTCAAAAGACACAACATTGCCCACACTTTTTTTTAAATTGTAGCAAATGGACACCAAATGTTTGACACTGAAAACAGAACTATTTTAAAAACTAGGTAGTCATAGCCAAAAGCTATTTGAAGGTATATTTCAAACACTGGATACCAGGGTAAGTAGCTATTTAAATGTATATTTGTACAGGTTGAATATCTAGTAGAAATAAAAATTTCCCCTTTCTTGTGAGCATTTTATTCTTAAACAATGAGAACTCATTTCCTTCCTATTTGATTGAACTCTAAAAAGGATTATCTTTCTGTGTCCTTCATAAAAATCCAGTTTTATTTTTATTTGTATAAGAATATTGAAATAGTCACACTATCAGTTTTTGTTTGTTTTTTTCTTTATTGATTAAGGTATTACATATGTGTCCTTATCCCCCATTGCCCCCTCCACCCCCCCCACTCATGCCCTCACCCCCCTGGTGTCTGTGTCCATTGGTTATGCTTATATGAATGCATACAAGTCCTTTGGTTGAACTCTCCCCCCTACCTCCTGCACCCACCCTCCTTTACCTTCCCTCTGAGGTTTGACAGACACTAGCAGCTTTTATACCTAAGTATTTAAAATTCATGCTTTAAATTTTTCCTTTAAAGCAATATGTAGCTATATGTACATTCATTAAATACATAGTACGTCACGTTAGAATTGAAGCAATAAAACCTATAATAAGTGTAGTGGTATCAGCCATCTTGCCACTGAGGGCTGGAGCTATCAGAACCAGTATACTTCTGCCAACATTCCAAATACATGAGATAGAATAAAATGGAAATTCTTAAATAACTAGAAAGAAATTGCTATAATTCACCTACCTTCCCATGAAATTCTATCCCATGAATCTTTTCCTACAGACAAAGATTTTCTGGCATCAATGGCTATCTCAAACTAATTTGAAACATATTTTGCATTTCACATAATTTGTCCCTTGAACCTGTGTAACTATTTGGGTCAGCACCAAGGAAACCTCCCAGGTTTTGTTCTCTCACGTCTGTCCAGTGTTGATAGCTCATAGTTAGTCCTACCTCCCAGGCCCTATGTTAAGGACTTTGCATAGAACATTTTACCATTTTAAAATTTCAATCTCACATTATTGTGAAGTAGCTACTAGTATTTTTTGTTAAGAACGTTGGCTTCCAGCGTTTATAGAAGCTAATTTGTAGCTTCTGTTTTAAAGCATGTTGATAACATGGGGACATCTTGGTACAATTTGCATTTTGTTTTTGTTAAGTAACATGATATTTATCCTAAATATATTCATATATCATATTTATTGTATGTTAGTGTAATAAAAATAATTATGCCCAAAAGTACTAACTTATAAATCTTTTAATTTTGTGTAAATTTGGAACAGAATTTATTTTTCATTTATGGGCTAATATCTATCATAAATGAAGTATTTCTGCAATATTTTCATATAGGAAATTCCATTGGACTATGACTTCTGTAATATTTACAATGTTCAACTCTGCTAAAGGCATTCCCCTGTGTGAAGATCTTCAGTCATCCCCATGGCATCAGTGTATACTCTGCCAGGAACTTTTTATATGCATGAAGATATCTTTTTCTGTTGCTTGTCTTTTAATTATATATTTATGTGCCATTGGTCTCCTGAATAGCTGAATTCATCAGTATTTTCATGTCATCTTCATTCTGTATTTTGCTTCTGAAGGCTCTCTCTTCCCCAAGAATTTAAGCTTATGCTAATTTAGTTTCTCCTAATAATACTGGGCTTTTATTACTTTGTATGTATGTCTTTTGTTTATATCCAACTTTGTTGTGGGTGTAAAGGAAAAAAAGTAAATTTTCTTTCACCCTTCTAAATTTTTCTGGTTTCTCTAATCATCCAATTAACAACAGGCTGATTAATAGAAGAAAATAACCAAATTTATTACATTTGTACATATTAAGGTTCCATCTATACTAACAAAAGGGTGATATGCTAATTGTCCAGGACGTTATTCCAGACGTCCTTAATGACAAAGCCAGGGGCATGGCCAGCCTGCAAACTGCCCATGGCCCTTTGCCCAGGCCGCCCCCGCCCCCAGCAGGAACCCCCACCCAATCGGGAGGCCATGGCTGGCCTTCAAGCCCCCAGCAGCCCCTCGCCCAGGCTGACCCGCCCCTGAGCGGGGACCCCCCCCACCCCAATCGCAGGTGTGGCTTGCCTGCAAACCGCCCATGGCCCCTCGCCCAGGCTGGCCTCGCCTGCAGTGGGGGCCCCCATCCTGATCCAGGGCAGGACCATCCTGCAAACCCCACAGCCCCTTGCCCCAGTGCCCCACCCCTAGTGAGGGCCCCCCACCCTGATCCAGGGCCCCCTTCATGGCAGGCCAGCCAGCCCCCACCTATGCACCAGGACTCTATCCTATATAATAAATGGGTAAAATGCAAATTGACCCTAATGGCAGAATGACCAGAACAATTGCTGGACCAGTCACTATGAGGCGCACTGACCACCTCTTGGTTTCTTTCCCCTGCCGGCAGGCTCCGATCAACTGATGGCCACCCACAGGGGGGCGGGGCTTGCGAGTGGGCAGGAATAGCTGACCTCTCGGTCCCTTCCCCCAGCCGTCAGGCACCGATCACCCGATGGCAAACAGGGAACCAGGGGTGGGTGGCAGCAGGGGGCAGGGCTGACTGTGGGAAGCTGGGGAAGATGGCCCTGATTGCAGGCCAGGCCTAGGGAACGTACCCACAAGCAAATTTCACATGCCAGACCTATAGTCTATATATATAAAGAGCTAGGGCCTGAAATAACTGAAGGCTCAACCAAACACTGAAAGTCAGTGCTAGGTTGCTGTGGTGACCTAGTACTGACTGCAGCTGGTGACCCAGCACTGACTGCGAGGGGGGCTACGGATCAGGCCCGGAGAGAGGCCTGCAGAGAGAGAGGCAGGGTCTGCTCCACAGCCTCTGAGGCAGCTGTTGATCAGCTGTTGCCTCTCTCTTTCTCTCTGGGTTTCCCCAGCAGCCGCCTCTGTTTCTTTCTGGTCTCTGCAGGGGCTGCTAATCAGCCCCTCCTCTTTGATCAGGCCCAGAGATAGGCCCGGAGATGCTGACTGGCATAGAAACTGACCAATCAGAACCTAATCTGGGTGAACTGTGAAGGCAGAACCTAAGGTGGGGGCTGAGGAGGGGTTTTAAGGGCAACAGCTGTTTAGTGTCAGGTGTAAGAAAGCGGTTCAATTTTTTATTGACCGGTTTGGCAGTACAGTGCATATGTCTGGCTATCAATCCAGATATAGGGATTATGTGTTTTTGTCTGCCAAGAGCATCTCATCCTGCCGAAAAAGGCTCCCCCCCATTTAAGCAATCCTATCTTGTACAATCTATCTATACTAATAAAAGGGTGGTGGGGGCTGAGGCAGAGGTCGTTAGGGGTGATCAGGCCGGCAGGGGAGCAGTTAGGCATTGATCAGGCTGACAGAGGAGTGGTTAGGGGCAATCAGGCAGGCAAGCAGGTGAGCGGTTGGGAGTCAGCAGTCCTGGATTGTGAGAGGGATGTCCAACTGCCAATGGGACATCTCCCAAGGGGTCCCAGATTGGAGAGGGTGCAGGCTTGGCTGAGGGGCACCCCCCCTGCATGAATTGCATGCACTGGGCCTCTAGTAAGAATATAAAGACATAAGGACAAATAAGGCAGTTGAGGCATATATACTATCTTGAGCTAAAGAGAAAGGTGAGTCTGGCCAGTTGGTTGAGTGTCTTCCCATGTACCAAGAGGTTTCAGGTTCCATTCCTGGTCAGGGCACATGCCTTGGGTTGCCTTGGGTTGCAGGATGGGTCCCCTATGGAGGCATGCAGGAGGCAGCCAATCAAAGTTTCTCTCTCATCAATGTTCCTATCTCTCTCTCCCTTCCTCTCCCTCAAAAATCAATAAAAACATATTCTTTTTAAAAAGAGAAAAGTATGAGGTGAAGGGTGGGAATAAAGGGCAAGAAGGCAATTCATAAGGAGATGGAAATGCAAATATTTTATAAACAAATGTCTGCTGGGCCATCATTAACAATGAGACACAGGACTTTGATCAAATGGGCCTTGCTAGGTTCCTCCCTGTTTATCACACACTAGTCCATATTAAATTATTATCTGTAATGCTTTCTCCTATCCTGGAGCAGGTCCTCTATCTAAATTATTTTAGGCAGTTAGGGGGAAGGCCAAAGGTTTTCCTGAGTCTTTCATTTCTTAAAATAATCAGCTTAAAATAATCAAGATCCCCAAAAGGCATATTTTAGGAGATGACAAAATCTCTTCCCCTGAGGGGCATGGAATAAATATACAACTTAATTTTTTCCAAAATACATTCTAATATTTTAAAAAATTATGCCAAGTGTATAAATTAGATATATTTGCACTACAAAAATTAAGTCATTAAGCACAATCACAGTATGCCTTTGTAAGTAAACTGTAACTCATGGGTCTATAAAATATAGCTAACTCCTGTTTATCACTTGCTATTTTTTTAAGAGTTACTCAAGTATCTGTAATTCAAATACTTCTTTTCCAGGTTCTGAAAGGTCATTTATGGCAAATGTCAAGTCTTGAAGGAGGCTAAGTCATTGTCATGTTCAAGTATCAGGTGCATTCTAGGAACCAATCCTAGAATACTATCTTCTGTAGACTATAGAGACAGGGACTTCTCAAGTTGAGAAAGTCATAGCAGGTACTGGTGGAGGCAGAAGAAGCATAGGGGATAGGCTTCCATCCCTGTATTAAGAATAGTGGGACACAGTGTCAGAGTAGTCTAAGAAATGAGCAGAGCCTGGACATGCTTGACTCATAGCCAAATATAATATACTCAGGCGAGAATTTCATTGTCATTCTCCTCTACCTGTATTTGTTTCTTAAGCCCTGCTCCTGACCACCACTTCTTATTTGGGGGTGTAAATTTTCTTATTATATACAGAGAAAGCAGAAATTACAGCTCCTGACATTAATTTAAGGAGTTATTTCTAGATCCTTATGGTTTCTACAAGAAGGTGAAAAAGAAAAACCAGAGGCCTCTATACCCTCTTGTCTTTGAAACAGAAGGCATACTAAGGGGATGAAAAAGGTAATTAATATTTTTATGCTTACTATGTTCTCATTGCTTTCTGTGTTTTACCTTTTTAAAATCTCAACTTTAAATTTTTCAGGTAGGTGTTATTATCCTCATTTTAGAGATGAGGAAACAGATTCATAAGGGCCGCATATCAATACAGTCAACATTCTGGTTTAAGTGCTTCTAACTGCATAGCTGGACTCTTTCTATTACTCTGCCCTACCAACTACGGAAGGAACCACTTGATTCTCCATCAGCTCCCACTTTGGCTCCCTAGCTGCCCTCTACCCAATGATAAACATCTAAGTGACTCATTTATCTGATTTCACATACAGCCCTTTCAAAAAGACATTGCTCTGTAAGGAGTGATGTTTCTATCCCTAAGCTCAGATTTCACTTTATATTTTATACTGATTCACAGAGCAAAACCCTCCTGATGCCAGCATCCCTTAATGAAACCAACTCACCCTAGGAAAAGAGTTTGTTTCATCTCAAATGCCATGGTCAAACATTATTTAGTACATGGGAAAACTGGAACAAAGTTAAGCACTACCAAGATTAGAATTCAGGATCCTTTACCTCCCCATAAGAAGAGTAATGTCCCGAAAGCATCCACCCACAGAGGCACCACACACACTTTCAGTATGTTGTCCATGATTTGTAATAGTAAAACAAAACCTCTCGGGTTCTTGAAAAACCCTGTATAATGTGTTTTATGGAAGCAAAATGTCAGTGTCCTTTGGCTTAGGCAATAAAACTCTCATATGGAAACTGGCTATGTTTTTAAGCATTATTCATCATCATAAGCCACTGAGAGTCATGCACTTCATTCTCTTCAGGCCAAGAACAGGTTAGTTTTGTTTTTTGTTTCCCTAACATTCACTCAGCAAACTTTTATAGGACACAAATTGTTTAATTTATATTCAGGGGACTTATTGTTCTAGATATTCATATGCTGCAAATTAAATGCAACAGAAGTACATTTGGAAAGCCAAAGTTTAAGAAACGTCTGGTTTAAATTTTAAACAAAAGAAAAACATGGTAATTGTATTTCTTTCATTCATTTTTGTATTTTGTTTGGACTTCAGGTGCAGAGGATGGAGTTCATCATAATTATCTGTGGCTCATTATTGACATTGCTTCATGCAAGACTCTTTCTTCATTCATTCATTCATTCATTCATTCACTTCTTTTATCCTCATTTCCTATTACTTTCCACAGGCAAATATTCAAATGTGTTTTCATTTGTAAACATTACTTTGTATGCATCAGTATTTTTTATTCAGTTTTTAAAAAATATATATATTTTTATTGATTTCAGAGAGGAAGGGAGAGGGTTGAGAAAGAAACATTGATCGGCTGCCTCCTGCACACCCCCTACTGGGGATTGGGCCCTCAACCCAGACATGTTCCCTTGACTGTAATTGAACCTGGAACTTTCACTCCGCAGGCCAACGCTCTATCAACTGAGCCAAACCAGCTAGGGCTATTCAGCTTTTCTTAAAGTTATATATTTATTTGTGTTCTAATGGTTGTTGTCCTTAACTTGGGACTTCTACTCATTTATTTATTTCTGATAACTTCTTAAATATAAAAATATTTACTTATCCTACCAAACCAGATACTTACTTAGTCATGATTTGCTGTCTCATTCGTCTCCCTTTACCTCTATATCCAGAAAGACCTTGGTATCTAATCTAATAAAAGAGAAACATGCAAATTGACCATACCTTTGCTACGCACTAAGCCACGCCCACTAGCCAATCAGAGTGACTATATGCAAATTAACCCAATCAATATGGCGGCCGGCGGCCACGGAGCTGGAGCAAGCAGGAGGCTTGATTGTCCCGGCGATGGAGGAAGCCAAGCTTCCCACCTAACCTGGCTGGCTGTGGCCTCCGTTCAAGGCAACAAAGTTTCAATTATAGAAGATAAAAAATCCTAGATACCTGCTTCCAGCCAGCCTCCACTGGGAGCTTGGGTGACTGGGAGCTGTGGCCAGCCTGAAAACAGCCATCAGCCCCTCACCCAGGCTGTCCAGACACCCGAGCAGGACCCACCACCCTGAAGGGGGTGTGGCCAGCCTGAAAATAGCCATTAGCCCCTCACCCGGGCTGGCCAGGCACTCCAGCGGGGACCCCCACACTGAAGGGGATATGTGGCTAGTCTGAAATCAGCCCTCAGCCCCTCACCAAGGCTGGCCAGGCACTCCAGCGGGACCCCCACCCCGATCCGGGACACCCTTCAGGGCAAACCAACTGGCACCCACCCATGCACCAGGCCTCTATCCGATATAATAAAAGGGTGTTATGCAAATTGACCCTAACAGCAGAATGACTGGGAATGACTGTTCACTATGACACACATTGACCACCAGGGTCCAGATGCTCAATGAAGGAGCTGCCCCCTGGTGGTCATTGCGCTCCCACTGGGGGAGATCTGCTTAGCCACAAGCCAGGCTGCTGGCTGCTGGTACAGCGGTGGTGCTGGGAGCCTCTTCCACCTCCTCAGCAGCGCTAAGGATGTTCAACTGCAGCTTAGGCCTGCTCCCCGCTGGCAAGTGGACATCCCCAAGGGCTCTCGGGCTGCCAGAGGGATGTCTGACTGCCAGCTTAGGCCCAATCCCCTGGGGAATCAGCCTAAGCCAGCAGGTGGTCATCCCCCGAGGGGTCCCAGACTGTGAGAGGGCACAGACTGGGCAAAGGGACCCCCTGAGTGCACAAAGTTTTGTGCACCAGGCCTCTAGTTTTTTGATATGTGGAGTGACTCTGATATTTCTTTCTTTTTATTTTATACTAGAGGCCCGGTGCACAAAAATTTGTGCACTTGGGGGGGGGGGGTTTCCTCAGCACAGCCTGTGCACTATCGCAGTCTGGGACCCCTCAGGGGATGACCAGCTGCTGGCTTAGGCGCGCTCCCAGGTGGATTGGGCCTAAGCTGGCAGTCAGACATCCCTCTGGCAGCCTGGCTTGTGGCTGATCAGAGCTCCCCCTGTGGGAGCGCAATGACCACCAGGGGGCAGCTCCTGCATTTAGCATCTGCCCCCTGTGCCGGGGTCCAACCCCAGCGGGTCCAGGGGTCCCCAAAGGTGTGGACGGAGTCGGCGAAGACTATCCACCCTTTTCCTATGGTGGAGTCCTATCCATCCCGAGAGTGGGGCTTACCTAGGGGTCCCTGTTCGGGCGCCATATGCCGGGGTCCAACCCCAGCGGGTCCAGGGGTCCCCAAAGGTGTGGACGGAGTCGGCGAAGACTATCCACCCTTTTCCTATGGTGGAGTCCTATCCATCCCGAGAGTGGGGCTTACCTAGGGGTCCCTGTTCGGGCGCCATATGCCAGGGTCCAACCCCAGCAGGTCCAGGGGTCCCCAAAGGTGTGGACGGAGTCGGCGAAGAAGGAATGACACGGAGACAGCGTTCAGTTGATCAGCAGCCTAGCCAGGATCTCCAGCCCGGATCTCCAGCCAAGTTCTGGTCTCGATCTCCAGAGAGGTTCTGCTTAGGCTCTCCAGAGAGGTTCTGTCCAGGTACTCCAGTCAGGTTCAGTCACCAGGTTCTAGTCAGGTTCTCTTGCCAATTTCTGTAGTCAGGTTCAGATGTTGGGGTCCATCTTCTGTCTCTAGAGAATGTTCTGTGTAGGTTCTGTGCCTAGGCTCTGTCTCTCTTGGTCCTGTCTTCCAAGCCCTGTGTTCTAAGTTCTGTGTCTGAAGTTCTGTCTCTTGCTGTCTTGTTCTGAGTTCTGAGTGTTTCTGTCTTGTTACAACTGTATTTATACCAGTTGATTCAATCCTATCAATCTCTATTACAAAGGTTAGGGCGTTTCTTATCTCCATTCCAGGGAGAAAAGATTATGTAGTTTAAGCATGATTGTTCATAGTTAAAGGGATTAATTACCCGCCTGGCACTTAGTTAAGGGGTTTTATTCCCTCCCTAACTTCAGGGGAAAATCCCTACCTGGGGAAACAACCTTTCTCGGAGAGGTGACCTTGGTTAAAACACAGCGCCAAGAAGGTGAGCAAACATATTAAGAACCGTATGCCATATATGCCAGGTCCCTTGAAACAGCAAGGATGGACTGGCTCCCGGCAAATTCCCCCTTTTTTATTTTTTAAAAGCAAGCATTAAAAAGAAAAACCTGAAACACTCTCTTGTATCCATTTTAAGAGTAGGATTGGCGCTTTCTGCTATTACCTGAGTCCTGATCTATCACCCCAGGGAGAGCTTGCCAATCCTGCACTTTCCCGGGGTGGAAAGGCTGCAGTGGGGTTAAGGATAAGGCTCCTTGGGCCTACCTTCTCCCATGCCTCTACATTTACCTTTCCGGCACCTTTCCTTCCTCAGAAAAGCATGGACGTATTTCTTGTATAAAATGTTCTGTCTGACTGGGAGTAACCTTAATTCCTCTGCTAACAAGCATATATGTTAAAAGATCAATACGGAGTCTTTTTTCTTTAGACTCAGTATGGCACATCTTCTTAATCTAAAGATCAATACAGAGTCTTCTTTCTTTGGACTCAGTATGGCACATCTTCTCAATCTAAGTTCTGTACTATCCACCTTCTTACCCTATTTATCCTCTATAGGGGGGTCTGTAGCACCCTGGTGGAGTCCTATCCGTCCCGAGTGTGGGGGTTTTCAAGGGGGGGGGGGCTTACCTAAGGGAATCCTGTTCCAGGGATTCCCAAAGGTGTGGACGGAGTCGACGAAGACTATCCACCCTCTTCCTACGGTGGAGTCCTATCCGTCCCGAGTGTGGGGTTCTCAATGGGGGGGCTTACCTAAGGGAATCCTGTTCCAGGGGTTCCCAAAGGTGTGGACGGAGTCGGCGAAGACTATCCACCCTCTTCCTACGGTGGAGTCCGATCCGTCCCGAGTGCAGGGCGCTTACCTAGGGGTCCCTGTTCGGGCGCCATATGCCGGGGTCCAACCCCAGCGGGTCCAGGGGTCCCCAAAGGTGTGGACGGAGTCGGCGAAGACTATCCACCCTTTTCCTATGGTGGAGTCCTATCCATCCCGAGAGTGGGGCTTACCTAGGGGTCCCTGTTCGGGCGCCATATGCCAGGGTCCAACCCCAGCAGGTCCAGGGGTCCCCAAAGGTGTGGACGGAGTCGGCGAAGAAGGAATGACACGGAGACAGCGTTCAGTTGATCAGCAGCCTAGCCAGGATCTCCAGCCCGGATCTCCAGCCAAGTTCTGGTCTCGATCTCCAGAGAGGTTCTGCTTAGGCTCTCCAGAGAGGTTCTGTCCAGGTACTCCAGTCAGGTTCAGTCACCAGGTTCTAGTCAGGTTCTCTTGCCAATTTCTGTAGTCAGGTTCAGATGTTGGGGTCCATCTTCTGTCTCTAGAGAATGTTCTGTGTAGGTTCTGTGCCTAGGCTCTGTCTCTCTTGGTCCTGTCTTCCAAGCCCTGTGTTCTAAGTTCTGTGTCTGAAGTTCTGTCTCTTGCTGTCTTGTTCTGAGTTCTGAGTGTTTCTGTCTTGTTACAACTGTATTTATACCAGTTGATTCAATCCTATCAATCTCTATTACAAAGGTTAGGGCGTTTCTTATCTCCATTCCAGGGAGAAAAGATTATGTAGTTTAAGCATGATTGTTCATAGTTAAAGGGATTAATTACCCGCCTGGCACTTAGTTAAGGGGTTTTATTCCCTCCCTAACTTCAGGGGAAAATCCCTACCTGGGGAAACAACCTTTCTCGGAGAGGTGACCTTGGTTAAAACACAGCGCCAAGAAGGTGAGCAAACATATTAAGAACCGTATGCCATATATGCCAGGTCCCTTGAAACAGCAAGGATGGACCGGCTCCCGGAACCCCTGGTGGTCAGTGTGTGTCATAGTGACCAGTCATTCCCAGGCATTCTGCTGTTAGGGTCAATTTGCATATTACCCTTTTATTATATAGGAGTGCCTGGCCAGCCTGGGTGCGGGACTGATGGCTGTTTGCAAGTTGGCCACAGGCCCTTCAGGGTGGGGATCCCCGCTGAGGTGCCTGGCCAGCCTGGGTGAGGGGGTGATGGCCGTTTGCAGGCTGGCCACAGCACCTTCAGGGTGGGGGTTCCTGCTGGGGTGCCAGGCCAGTCTGGGTGAGGGGCTGAGGGCTATTTTCAGGCTGACTAAGCCCCCAGTGGGAACCCTCACTCCATGAGTGTGTGGCCAGACTGGGTGAGGGGCTGATGGCTGTTTGCAGGCTGGCCACAACCCCCAACCACCCAAGCTCCCAGTAGAGGCTGGCTGGAAGCAGGTATCTGGGATTTGTTTATCTTCTATAATTGAAACTTTGTTTCCTTTAGTGGAGGCCACAGCTGGCTCAGGGCTGGCCAGGAAGTTTGGCTTCCTCCATTGCCCGGGCAACCAAGCCTCCTGCTTGCTCCAGCTCCGTGGCTGCCTGCTGCCATCTTTTTCGGATTAATTTGTATATAGTTACTCTGATTGGCTGGTGGGTGTCACAATAGTATGGTCAATTAGCATCTTTGTCTTTTATTAGTGTAGATTAGAGGCCGCCATCTTGGTAGGGTTAATTTACATATATTCACTCTGATTGGCGTGGCTTGTGTGTAGTGGAGGTGGTGTCATTTTGCATGTTTCTCTTTTATTAGATTAGGTTTTGTAGGTAAATACATTGTTACAAGGCATTTGATTATCCGTGCTTTCTGTATATCTGGAAATATCCCCCTGTTTGTTTTTCTTCTGTTGAGTTCTTACTACATTAATTTACTAGGCATTAGTCTTTGTAGTCAATGCTAGAACTATGACGTTGTCTGTGTGTGTTTACGAGAGGAAATCTTCAATGACCTTTGCCTGCAAAATTATAAGTTCAAAGTTTCTTTTCCATAAATACTTTAAAAATATGATTTATTTTTTAAAATGCAATGTTGCTTTAATAAATTTCTTGACATTATGATTCTTATTCCTGTGCAGGAAATCTGATCCTTCTCTCTGGAAGCTTTCAAATCTTTTGTTTTTCTTTGATGTTCTTATTATTACTGTAATGTGTCCCTATGTGGATTTGTTTCATTACTTCTCATTTTTAGCAAGATGATCACATTGTATTTGAGGTCAGGCATCCATTTTTACAATAACTTTTTTAAAAAAATATCTATCCTGATAATTATAGTGTTATTCTCTTATTTTTTTCCTTTGTATTTTTATGTCTTTATGCCCTCCTGCTGCCTTCTGAGATAATTCTTCTGTTTGTTAATATAACTCACTCATTTGTTCTTTATTATCTTTTTCACACCTATTATTTCATTCATGTTTCCACTTCTTTTTCATTATATCTTGGTTTTGCTTCAGATTGCTTATATATTTCCTTATCTTAAGTATATTTTTGATGCTTCTTTAACATTGTTCACTTATTGTTTTAATTCTGCTTCAAATGTGGCATATTGTCTCCTTTGTTGTACTATTTTACTTTTGAGGTAGTTGTGCTCTTCAGTTATTTGGCTACTTTGACCCATGATATTCTGTTCTTGCCAGTGATTTGGGGAGGGGCCAAGGACCTCTAGTCCCCATCCTACATGAATTTGAGGAGAGGGAAGAAGATGAGTCCAGGGAGGAGAATCCCAGATGCCACAGAGCCTGTGTTGACAACATCCACTTGTTGCCTGGCCCCAGTTAATGCCACTAATTGAGGATGACTTTAGGCTCTTAGAAAAGCAGCATTGGGAGCATGTCTTTACCTACTGTCATTTTACAGGTCTGAGGGTTTAGAGCAGCCGTGGGCAAACTACGGCCCGCGGGCCGGATCCAGCCCGTTTGAAATTAATAAAACTAAAAAAAAAAAAAAAAAAAAAAAAAAAAAAAAAAAAAAAAGACCGTACCCTTTTATGTAATGATGTTTACTTTGAATTTATATTAGTTCACACAAACACTCCATCCATGCTTTTGTTCCGGCCCTCCGGTCCAGTTTAAGAACCCATTGTGGTCCTCGAGTCAAAAAGTTTGCCCAGCCCTGGTTTAGAGTGAGCATGAAGTAGAGAGCACTTGGGCACACCACTCTGCTTTTGCCTACTCTTCACTTCTAGAGACCTTTTATGCTGTACTAATATTACCCCTCCTTTTCCTTGTATGTGCAAGAGAAAGAAAGAAAGAAAGAAAGAAAGAAAGAAAGAAAGAAAGAAAGAAAGAAAGAAAGAAAGAAAGAAAGAAAGAAGAAAGAAAGAAAGAAAGAAAGAAAGAAAGAAAGAAAGAAAGAAAGAAAGAAAGAAAGAAAGAAAGAAAGAAAGAAAGAAAGAAAGAAAGAAAGGAAGGAAGGAAGGAAGGAAGGAAGGAAGGAAGGAAGGAAGGAAGGAAGGAAGGAAGAAAGAAAGAAAGAAAGAAAGAAAGAAAGAAAGAAAGAAAGAAAGAAAGAAAGAAAGAAAGAAAGAAAAGAGTCTAAATAGAAAGCAAGGGAGGTAGACCTTATTTGGACCCTGATTTAAAAATAAATTATAAAAAATAAAAGAAAGAGGTAACTTATGAAGAAATTTAAACAACTGGATATATTATAATATTAATAAATTATTTTTAATTTTAGGTTAATGATATTATAGTTAAATAAAAAGTTTGTAACTTTTAGGATTACTTACTGAAGTAAGGAATAACTGATGTGATTTTTTTTTCAAAATAATATCAGGGAAGACAGAGCTTGCAATGCAGATGAAACAAAGAGTCCCATGACTTAAATATTGCTTAAGGTTGGTAATGGGTACATGAGGATTTATTTAACTTTTCTGCCAACTTTTGCCTATGTTTGAAATTTTTCATAATAAAAAGTAAGAAAATAAAGCTGTATGTGCAAAATATGTTATTTTCTCTTATTTTCATGGTTTAATTTGGATAACTAACTGAAAAATATTGATAAATAATGATGAGAATAAATCATCAATATTGTTTCAAGATATGTCCTTTCTAATCCTAAATTACTACTTGTACTCTTTTATTGCTTCAACAAACTGTTATTAAAGTCGATCTCTGTTCCCAGCATTTATACTCATTCAAACAGCAACAAATAATGACAAATAATGCAACTAGAGTTTATTATTATAATATCATGATGAAATATAAAATATGAACATGACAGTTCTTAAGGATATATTATTGACTTCCTTGTCTCTCTTTATTTTCCTTATCTGTGTTTTGGAAATGTCAAAATTACTTTCTGTCTATCATCTAGATAGAAAAAAGTCAATATGCTGTCTCTGTAAAGGGCCAGATATTAAATATTTCGGTTTTTCGGACCATGTGGTCTCTGTTCCTACTACCCAGCTCTGCTGTTGTAGGGTGAAAGCAGCCGGAGCTAATATGTAAACAAATGGGTGTGGCTATGCCTCAATAAAACTTTATTTACAAAAGATAGGCTCTAGGGAGACAGATTTGGCCCGCAGGCTATTAGGTGTCTTTATGTGTTATAATGCATCCCTGAGAGAGAGAAAACTTAGATAAATAGAAAATGATCTATATTGAATCGCTCAGATTTGCTTCCCTGGAAAGATAGGGAGGTGGATTACAAAAAATGTCATGTATTATTATATGCATTAAAAATGTTATACATAACATGTTAAAATTATGAAGCAAAAACAAAAACAGTCCAGTCCATGCACCCATCCCCAAATAAGGAAGTAGACTAATACTAAACTAAAAACTAGCACAGTAAAACCTGTTATGTAAAGCCCCTAATTTCATCCACTATTCCCTGTAAGCATAAAAATAGAGAATTTTATTCAGATTTTTCATGTGCTTTCTGAGTATTTAATGATAAAATTTTCCACTCACAAATTAGTGTCTAGGAAAACAAAAAGGTACTTTATTTATCTAAAAGTACAATATATTTCCAGCATTGCTATCCTCAGGCACAGCAGGGTCTTGTCCAATATGTGTACAGCATTTTCATTATGCTTGCAAAATTGTAACTATGGAAAGACATTGTGATATTATTTTTATTATTGTTGATATTAATAGAATTTTTCATAATGAGTTGTTATTAATGATGTGATGTTATAAAAAGAATCCTTAATTATTAATGGCATTGATATGACATTATTAATTTTAATACTAAAATGAACATTTCATTATTCCAGATGCAATTATATTGTTAGACACAAGTTATTGCTAATAGGTTATACTTTCTGCAGCCTAGTTTTGTCACTTGGTAATTAGCTGAAAGTTTATATTGCCGAATAAAAACTGGCATTGGGGTTTTATTTCAGGATAGTAGAGGATCAGAGCATTCATTCAGTGGAACAGGGGCAGGTAAGAAGAACTCTTGACCATATTTTGTTTTGTTTATGTCCATTCTGCTCTGGATGACTTCGCAGTCATCCACTCAGAGGGAAAGCGTAGCTGACAGCACTAGTATGTAAGGATTTGGCTGGTGAAGGGTCTTCTGTCATGTCACATTTTCTACACAGTAAATCAACACAGAAGTCCCTCTTCTGTTCAGCATTGGTTATTAAGACATGATATTATTCTGTGATTTATATCATGTTGTCACAACGCATTTCATTTTGCTTTGTTTCAATAATACAATGAATTCTTTCATAATTTCTTTCAATTTGCCTCAGGAGTTGTTATATACTCCAGGCTTTTATTTCTTTATATTCTGCTCAACCTTATTAATACAAGTGAAGAAAGTATATCCCGCCATAATTGCTTATAGCCTGTACAGTGCATTACAGCATATTACCTCATTTTAGATAATTCTTTTGTAGTGGCACGATATTCTAACACTTAAATGCTCTGTGTAGAAGCAAATAGCTTTGCAAATTACTTTATAATCTTGGTCAACTTCAACTGGTTATTCCCACACAATACTTTAGTCTTTGTCCTTTAACAACCCCCTTGCACTTTAAAAATCCTCAGGCACAACTTGAAGGGCAGTTAAGCAGAAAAAAACTAATAGAAGGACTGAAATCTTCTCTGGCAAAGCCGAGAGCAGGATTTCCGAAGGCCTCCCTTGCCCACTTCATGCTCCATCCCCTCTTGATCTCAGCACATACAAACGCACTTGGCGCATGTGCACCTAGAATGCTCCGATGCCTGGTGTTAAGTGAACCAGACAATCTTCTAATTTCAGACAAATAAGGAAGGTTGAATTTTTCTTTATAAACTCAGAAAAGTACTTCTTTTAAGTCGTAGAGGAGGACTTACTGCCTTTTTTGTGTCTGTTTCTAATCAGAAAATTATCATGAGAGGAAATTACAATTGGAAAAAAATAGTTACAGCATCCTATGTAAGTAAACCTGGAAATTCCTTGCACATTTTCATTCTCTATATAAACATATTATTATTAAATTTGTTTATTTATTCTCAAGGTGAAAATATTACTATTGATTTTGAAATTTCCTTTAAAATTAGAATAAAAGAACAATGAAGGAAAGGAGCATTGCCTTATCCTCCTCATAAAATAATTGTCATTTCTGTAATATACTTTAAAAGAGTCCAGCAAAGGCAGTGAGGTGATGTTTGAGCCATGTTCAAGAAGCCAGCAGTTGTCTAGTTAGGAAGTCTTATGCCACAGGTCGTCACTGAGCATTTAATCAGAAGAAAGACCATTAAAAGTACTTTGAGTATCTTCATCTTTCATCAAGACCAGAGGCTTTGTTAATTTATGTAAAATCTAAAGGAGAAATGGGTTTTCACTGGTCATATTGGTGCCTTATTAATTAGAATATTGGATATTATATATGGTATTAGTAAAATTAATGTTATTGAACATAGATGCATTTGCTGGGATATTATAGACATTTCCCCATCCTTGCATTGACAAATCATTAATGCCCATGGGTTCTTGCTCATGCCTTTAGGAGTGGCAATGTGGACTTCTCTTTAAGCTTTCTTGTATGCTGCTGGTCAGAGCACTCTTGGTCCTCTCACCCGAAAAAGGATTAGCTAAATTCTTCTGCTAGAATCGTTTGTGTTTGCCTTAAGTGAAACTTTCTATTCAGGAGTTTTTCAGAGCTTCAGAGATGACAGGGATGTCAACATTATAGGACCAACTATGTGACTATTTATTATTAATATATATCTGTGTGTGTTGCATTATTATAAACCTGCTAGCAAGTTGTGGGGAGTAGCTAATCTTAACCCTTCATCTACTTCAAACTCTGTGGCTTCCAAGTTATACTAAAAAAGAATCAAAATGAGTTTGTATAGCCAAATTATTTAGGTTTGTTCCAAAACCAAAGTGGAAAAATAACACAAAATATTCTGGGATTGATTTTATCTAGGGTACACAAGATGTTAATTTTCATCTTTTCCATTTACTTTTTAGGGTAAAATGGGTCTATCCTAAAGCCTAGTTTATATATCCTCATTGATCCCTCCCCTTAACTGACATAATAGAGATTTCCTCAGCTTCAGTCATTTTTGTTCTAGTTCCTGTCTCCTTGGTATGCTCTTGGGCTCAGCTATGCTAATGATCCAATTGGTTGGAGGTCAGGAGTCTTATAATTTGTGTCCTCCTGAGGGCAAAGGAGAAAGTCTGGCTTTATTATAACAAAAAGGTGGAGTTATCTAATAAACAGCACTGTGCTTGGGAAGCTGTAATTATGGTTATGGAAGTATTTAATTTAGGTCCCTATATCTGTGTTTCTTATATTGTATAATCAAAATGCATTCTTACTTTACATTACTGTTGCACTGTATTTCCCTAGTGATTTACATTTATAAATTAGCTTCTGTATGTTAGTTTGATGTGAAATGAGGGTAGTGATGGTTTTTCCTCACTTACATGAGGAAGGTTAACAAATAATATATTCCAAAGGTTAAAAATAATATATTGTTATATCATCAGTTTTCTCTGATTGATTCTTCAGCTAGATTTCCATTTGCACAATTTTATTCACTGCTAAAGTAGATGAAGTGGTTTGAACATTACATGATACCACTGCAAACATTTTGTAGATTGGGAACTACAAACGAGTAATTATAAAAGTAAAATTGTTTATTTTATTGTGAATCAACTTCTTAGCCTGGTAAATAGTTTGTATATACCCAGTGCCTACCACCATTTTTGTGAGGGTGAACAGGGTAACTTGCCCAGAGCCACTTCGGTCCAAGCCAGGGTTAGAAGTTTTTGCACTTCCTATACACAGAAGAAAAAGTTTAATAGCTCAATGAAAATGGGCAAAAAATATGAACAGATAATTGATAGCAAAATAAATGCAATCATCCTTTAACATATGAAAAATGTTCATTCTCACATTATGAGAAATACAAATTGAAGCTTCACTAAGTTTTTATTTCTCACTTGTCAAATTGACAAAAATAATGAAAGTTTTGCATTGTACTCAGTCAATGAGGCCATGGAGAAGCAGCACTCACGCATTATAGGTGGGAAGATGAAATTGTATAACAGCTCTGGGAATTTGGCAATTTTATATGTAGTATACTGAAACTAGAAACGTTACTTCTAGGAATTTATCCTGAAGTTTCATTGGAAAAATATGGAATCCTGTATGAAAAAGCTGTTTATTTTTTGTTTGATTTGTTTTGTTAATCTCACCTGAGGATATTTCTTCCATTGATTTTTACAGAGAGTAGAAGGGAAGGAGAAGGGAGGAGAGGGAGGGCAGAAAGAGAAAGAAACATCGATGTGAGAGAGACATATATCATTTGGCTGCCTCCCACGCACCCTGACTTTGGGTTGAGATCGAACCTACAACCCTGGTACATGCCCTTGACCCAGAATTGAATCCATGACTTGGATCTGTGAGCCAATGCTCTAACCACTGAACAAACTGGCCAGGGAAAAATGCTATTTGTTTTGACATTATTTATAAAAACAACAGGTTTAAAACACGCCCATCCATTGGAAATTGATTGAGTAAACAATAGTACTGCATAATGCTATAGTATTTTTTTAAAAAAAAGAAATGAGAAAGATCACTATATAGCGATGTGAAGTGATCTCCAGCATAAACTGTTACGGGAAATGAAAGATACAGAACAGCTTGTAGTATACTACATTTTATGTAAGAGAATGGAAGATGTGTAATTATACATATATACATACATGCTTATAACTTCAATGAAAAGCAAGAGATACACTGAAAACTAATCATAAACTATACATCTCTGCCTTTGCACTATAGAAAGATGAAAAGGGAAATAAAAGTGATATAGATGGAAACCAACACCTATTAATATACTTTCTTATATAGTTTTAATTTTGAAACCATGTAACTATTTGGTGCAATTACTTAAAAAAGACAAAATCAAAAGAAATTCCTAAAAATTGAAAACAAACTAAAGATACTAATTAAAC
This sequence comes from Myotis daubentonii, assembly GCF_963259705.1. Classification (NCBI taxonomy): domain Eukaryota; kingdom Metazoa; phylum Chordata; class Mammalia; order Chiroptera; family Vespertilionidae; genus Myotis; species Myotis daubentonii. The sequence goes on along the minus strand of NC_081845.1, from coordinate 46,324,548 downwards.
TGTAAAATATGCTGCTATCATAACTACACTAAGAGTGAAATTATTGCAATTGACATTAAAATAGTATGTATTGATACATCCCCTGAAACATAAATAATAGGAATCTAAGAGGACCAAAAAATACATTATACTACATTTGTTAGACTATTGTTAATTATACTAATGGCCTTGTTATTTTGAAATAGATAGGTAGATGATAAATAGATAGATAGATAGATAGATAGATAGATAGGGCAGATGAACAATTTTAGTAACAGATAATACACTGAGTTATTAAAAAATAAAAAACTAGCCATTAGAAGTTGATAGTAGATGAATTTATTATCTTAATTTTCATAGCTGAAGGGAGTCAAGCATTCAACCTACCTTTTCTCTATGCGCTATACTTCAGGGTAGTCTAATCATTGATGTGGGAAAGTTTTTCATTGTATTAAGAATTCCAGCTAATAAATGCAGGAGGAAAGAGAGGAGTGGAAATATGTTATTTTTTATCCTTAATGAGATCATGGAGGCAAGCTATAAAGGTCAAAGAATGTTAGAACCACTATATGAAAAATTAGTAGGGGACTTGGTAATAGCTAAAAACTCCTGAACCCCCCCCCCCAATATTGTCATCAATGAAAACAGGAAATCTGGATATTATGTGACTGATAGAATGCACACAGCATCAGTTATTCTTTTCCCCAGAAATCAAATTTGTTATGTCTCTAAATCTCACCACTAATTTATTGGAATTAGGAGTTAGAGAAGTGTTTATCAACTTTTTCTTCAGTGTAAGCCCTGTATGGAGACTTTTTAAGCCTTGTTATCCTGATTGCTCCCCACCCCTGTAAAATCTTAATACTCTTTGTATACTATACATCTCTCTGCCTTGGCACTGTGTTTGGACTTTCCCCCATCGTGGGCCTATATCCTCTCCATAGAGAATGCATGTGTTAGTGAGACAAGTTAAATGGCATCACAAGAAAGTAATCAACTAAAATTTTAATGTAGAACTATTTTCCCATTAAATCAATAAAATTAAAAGCAAATGGGGAAGGGGCAATGGTAAAAAATAAAAGACACAAGAAACAACCTCCAACCAATGCAATGTATGGTTGTATGTAACTTAACATTTTATTGAAACAAATCTGTGAATAGATAGCTGTGTGACAATTAGGCATATCTGAATATGTGACTGAGTATTCGATGATAAGAAATTATTGTCATTTTTGTGAGATGTGATAATGATTTTATAGGTTAGAAGAAATTGCTATTATAGGTAGAGATGCTTAATTGAGTGTTTATAGTAAAATGGCATGATATCTGAGATTCACTTTAATAAACTCCAAAAAATTTAGATTGGGATACAAATGAAACAAAATTGGGCAAACATTGGTATTGCTTTGAAATAAGGGTGATGAGTAAATGAGGACTCATTAAAATGTTCTTTGTATATGTTGAAAAATGTACATAATAAAATGTTTTTGAAAGTATAGCATTTAAACATCTTATAATCTGTTATAAATTCCAATAAGAATGACCCACTTAAACTAAGGAAGAATTATGCCGGCGTGAAAAACTTGGTCCACCTTCGTTAAACACAGAAATCTTTCCACATGGTAGAGAAAGAAAAGTACCCATCTGGCAACCATATTCATGGGACTGACATTGATAGAATTCCATAGACAAAAATATGTTTGCTTGCTTGTTTTTTCATTCATGGTCATATGGGCAAACCCAACTGGTGCCAGATTCACTATTTTTGAATTCCCAAAGAGTGACATGTCATAACTCTGACTCTGTAGTCTTCTTCCCCTGCCTCAATCTTCCTTTCCTTTCAAATGTGCTTTTAGTGAGGAAAGATAATCAAACTGAAAAACTGGAAATTGTCCTATGTCCAAAGTTGGCTGAGAAATGCTGTGGCCTCAGGTTAAAATTGCTAGCCAAATGTGGCTTTACCTTCACTATTGATAAACTGGTTGGCAGTGGAAACACTGTTTAAAGCATATTGGTTTGCATACGATGCCAAAAAACAAATTTGTCTGAATATTCTTATGATAAAATTAAATACTGTGTTGTTAATATGTAAGATAGGCATAACTTGTTGATTCAATAAAAATTATCAAGAGAACTGATATTTGGCATAATACAATTTCTAAATAGAATTAGTATTTAGCATGGGACAGTGTTAATTTAATGCCCAGTTTTTGTTCCAAATGAAATTAAAGCAAGAATATTGCAGGGTTGTTTTTTTTTTTTTTTTTTTTTGCATTCACTAGCATTCAAGTTTTCTCATTTTTCTTTCAGAAGAACAAGAAAAAGGATCACTAAAATGACCCTTTTAGTTGTTTATTACTGTTGATGTAGTGTTATCATTAACATCAATTAATTTTTAGCTATGTTTTAAAAACTTTGCAGTAGAATCAGGATATGTTGATGAGTGTTTCCTAAAGCTGAAAATGAAGTATATACCTCAAGGGAGGTGGAAAATTTGACATATTTCAAGATATGTTACTAAGCCAAAATTGATTTTAAAGCCTGCAAATAATTTAACAGATTAATCATAGTATCTTGCCCAATTAATAAACAAATGTGAACTCTGTTATTTTACCAAATATTGTATGGTTTGATTTTTTTTCTTTCACATTTGCTGTCCAGTTAAATTCTATATAGTAATTATATAGTTGTGAATAGTTATTAGAATGGCACTTTATCAAAATCACTTTATATTAGTTTGTAAAATACTACTATTTCTAGTATTTGCACTTATTATAATAACTAAGCTTCCACAAAAGTAGAATTCCAAGTAGTATAAGAAGGAAAAGAAAAATGATTTTCCCTTTATAAAACAAAATTGCAAGTAAAATAACATTTTTAGGGAATGGTATGAATAGTGATTTATTTTGCATTTCTAATAAATTATTTCAAAATAATTAATCTTGATTCATTTTTGTTTAACAAAAATACAGTTTTTCAACTTATCTGCAAATTTCTAAATTTTGGAACTGATTTATAACTAATAGGAAAAGGTGTGTTTCTAACAGAAAGGTAAAATTGAAATTGTAGATAATGAATTTCACACAGCTCACCTATATTCAGATCTTCTCTCATTGATTAAGATTTGACTCAGGTATCATCTTGATGGACTGTTGGATGTGTTGCAAGTTGGATGTATTGCAAGGGTAGGTGAGCAAGTTGAGTCAGAACCTGCCTTGCATGTGTGATATGCATATTTTTTTCACTAACTAAAATATATGAGTCCCAGAAACATTTCTAATTAAACAAATTGTTATTAAATGACTCACCCATGTACATTTAGAAACAATTATTCAATATTGAAGTTAAAACTTTAGAAGGCATCAATTCTGTCTCACTATGGGAAACATGAATCTTTCTGTAATTCGATCCAGGAATTATTTAGCTTCTTATATATATTCAAGATTGTGCTGATTAGTGCAAAATACAAATAAAGGAGTTTTTATAATATTTATAACCCATCTTGTCTCAAGTTGACTTAAATTTAGAACTTGCTCTCAGGAAACCTCATTCTAGGTGGGAATATATATATATATATATATATATATATATATATATATATATATATAATTTTAATAATAAATATAAAATATATATAATTTATATATAAATATATATAATTTATATATACAAATATGTATAAATTATATATATACACATTGTTGTAAGAGAAGTACAAATTAAAGGACTAATAGAGTATATAGATGTTGCCAGCCAGAACTGAAGCTGGAGATTAGAAGATTGGAAGAAACAATTTTTAACTTATCTTGGAGGAGTATGTTTTTGACAATAAAGAGGGTAAGGATGCAGGGAGCAAAAGGCCATTTAGACTAAGAGAGCACAAACCCTTAAAAGTGTAAACACACATAAAAGGGAATGTATCACGTGTTTTAAAAATAGTGAACAGTTCTGGGTGTCTGGAATATAAGATCTGTGAAAAGGCATGTTAGAAAGATGGTTTGTGAACAGACTATGAAAGACCCTAAAGACAATTTGCATTTTTCTTTAAAATATTATTGAATAGGAAATTGTTGTAACTAAATCTGTGGTTTAAAATTAAGAGGCAATGAGAAATGAGGATTGGAATCAAAATCAGGAAATCACTTAAAAGACTACTTCAATGTGTCTGTATAGGAAACTAGCTATGGGCACAGAAATGAGAAGACAGATATCGGTGGGGTTGTTGAAACTGAATCAATGGGACCTTGCAAGTGACATGTAAAGGAAAGTTAATGAAAGGGAGAAATGGGAAATGAGAAAAATGACAAAGTCAAATAAGATAGAGAGACATAGCATTTGGGAGAAAAGAGATGGGATCCACTGATAAAAAAAAAAAAAAACCCACAAAAAACCCCCTTTGAGGCTGATGAGTTTGATATATTGTTAGAACATGAAGGTAGAATTCTCTCAAATGTAATTATAAATGTGGATATTAGGAGAGAGATGAGGACTGAAGCAGATGTGAGTCAGAGGTGAATGGAGGCTGGAGAGGTTATGGGGATGGGAAAGAACAGCCTGGACTACAAGGCAAGAGGATTGAATTCTGCACCTGGTTCTATCAGCCATCAGGTGGGCCCTTGGCAAGCCATTTCTCTTCTGAACCCACCTTTACACATCTACAAAAAGGGATTGTTTATGTCACAGTCGGGTTCTCGTAGCAGTCACATAGGTTGGTGAATTTGAAAGTTCTTTATAAAAACATAAAGCACAATACAAATATAATGTAGTTTAGAGATCCTGAAAAATTAAATATTTTTCATCTACAATGTAACATCAATTTAATGTTTTCATTTAGAATCATATACTAATGAATATACTTTTTTACTTTTCAGTTACATTTACACCCCTTGAACTCTTTTCTCTCTTTCTACATGTATGATGTCTGTATGGTGCTATGTAACATCCAGGGCATTATATTGGACAACAGAGGAGGGGTGATACAGAACTCAAACTAAATACTGCCCAGTGAAGCCTTTGTCCTTGGGAAGCTTTCGGTTGAGCTGGAGCAAGAACATACACACTTGAAGCATGTTAGGAATGAGGCAGTGAATGGAGGTAGGAAAAGGTGGCCGGGGGAAGAGGACACCTGCAATTATGTTAAAAAAAAAAAATAATGAGGCTGTGCAGAACTGCCAAAAGAGGTGTGTGTCCTGAGGGAATGCAGAGCAGAAAACAGTCACGTGGCTATGAGTTTTAAATGACAGCATTTAGGCCATGAATTATGTTCAGTCCAAATTGTAAAAGGGAGCATATAGCATAGATTCCTAGAGGGAAGGAAAGAAGGTGCCCCAGGCATATGTCATAGTCAGTTTTTTCAGCAATAGCTAGCTATGCTGCTGAAGACTGCTGGTGCCAATAACTGCTACGGTCTGCCAGGAGGTCTTGAGCAGGGTGTTCACAGAAGTCCCACCCTCGCCAGTTTGGCTCAGTGGATAGAGCGTAGGCCTGCAGACTGAAGAGTCCTGGGTTTGATTCTGGTCAAGGGCGCATGCCTGGGTTGCGGGCTCGGTCCAATGTGCAGGAGGCAGCCAATCAATGATTCCTTCTCATCACTGATGTTTCTCTCTCTTCCTCTCCCTTTCTCTTTAAAATCAATAAAAAAAATTCTTAAAAAAAGAAGAAGAAGAAGTCACTTGCAGAACTGAAGCCCTTTGTCTTGGGGCTCTCATTCAGGAGGTCTGGGACTATACTCAGACATGGCTGTTTTTAATCCTCCCGGGAATTTTGATGTGTCCTAGTGGCTGGACACAAAGTTCTTTGGGAATCACTTCGGGATCTAAAAATTCTAAACCCCAAACCGTATCCCAGACCAACTAAATCACAATTTCTGGCTACAAAAGCGGGTACACAGTCATTGGGAAAGACTACAATTTTCCCTCTCCCTTAATCTAGTCCCTAAAAGAAGGAGAAGATCTTATATGAGTAAAGAAAAATAGGAACCTTAAAAAAACCACATGTATGCTAATGTGCTAAGCAAAGAAGCTTCTATTTGGAAAGGGGCAAATATTCTTCTGTTCCAATCTTCCTTACTGACATCTCCATATCTTAGCTTCTCCAACTTAAGAAAAATGTTTGTGTTGCTCTTCCTTCACTTTTCCTAGGTAGCTGGTGCTTTAGAAGTGGGCTGACTCATTCCAAAAGGGAGATGTTATCCTTGAGAATAATAATCAGAAAAATAATGGAGGACAAGGTAAAGGAGTTATGGAGCATTCAGGACCAAAGACCTAAAGGATCTTGATTATATATGAAAATGATGTATTATTCAATACGTTCACCAACAAATATAAAAAGTTGGGCAGACATGAAGGAACCAGATTTTAGCTACTTTCACATAGCACTAATCACTCAATTTTATTGCATCCTAGTTTCTGATACTTCCCATTTCTATTGGAAATGAAAAGTTTTCCTGGATTTGCTTTTCCTGGAAAAAACCACTAGAAGTAAGTGCAGAGAGCACTATGTTTACTGTTTGCTTTGTGATGTTGGTTCCCTCTGCAGCTCTGAGTTAGCACCAAGTTCAGGGTCAAGGTGAGTCAGAGCCTAAATCATTCTTTGTTTTAATAATCCTCAGAGTCATATCACATATGACATAAATTTTCTTCTGTCTTTTATAACCCCTAGTCTGGTAATCCTGAGTGTCTAGTGTTTGTCAGGGAAATATTCAGAGTATCAAGGAAAGACTACCTCACCCTACTTCGTATTTCTAGCCCATCTTTATGTTCCTCCATTATGTTTTTAAGATATGGATATCCTTGGACTTGAGGGAGAATTGAACAAAGATAGCTATGTCTGAGGTTATGAATTTGTCACCTGTGCCCTCATCTTTGTGGTTGGAGACTTTTAAGTTATGAGGCTCTTGAATGTCAGATTAACAGATGCTAGCAGACATAGCTGGTTTGGCTCACTGGGTGGAGCATCATCCTGCAGACTGAAGGGTTCCGGTCAAGGGCACATGCCCGGGTTGTGGGCTCGATCCCCAGTAGGGGGCATGCAGGAGGCAGCCAATCAATGATTCTCTCTCATTGTTGATGTTTCACTCTCTCTCTCCCTCTTCCTTCCTCTTTGAAATCAATAAAAATATATTTTTTAAAAAATACTAGCAGTCGCCCTAGCCGGTTTGGCTCAGTGGATAGAGCATCGGTCTGCAGACTGAAGGGTCCTAGGTTCGATTCCGGTCAAGGGCATGTACCTTGGTTGCGGGCACATCCCCGGTAGGGGGTGTGCAGGAGGCGGCTGATCGATGTTTCTCTCTCATTGATATTTCTAACTCTCTATCCCTCTCCCTTCCTCTCTGTAAAAAATCAATAAAATATATATAAAAAAATAAAAAATACTAGCAGTCAATGGATGGGACAGCGGAGTCTATCACACCAGGTTACATAGGACAAGCTGACCCACTTAGCCCTGAGAAATCAGGGTCACATTTTGGAGTTTGAACTGCAAGGGAAATAAGGGGAGCCCTATGTCCTGGTTAGTTTGGGCTGCTATAACAAAAATACCATGAGCTGGGTGGCCAAAATAACAGAAATGTATTTCTCACAGTTCTAAGGACTGGGAAGTCTGAGCTTAGGGTGCCACCATGGTTGGGTTCTGGTGAACGTTTCCTTGCTGGTTTGCAGATGGCTCTTTTCTTGTTTTGTACTTATATGACAGAGAGAAAGAGAAAGAAAGCTTTCTTCTTATAAGGTTGCTATCTCATTCTCAGGGCTCCACCCTCATGGCCTAATTATCTCCAAATGTCCCACTTTCAATTATTATCATATTGGGGATTAGAGTGTCAACATGTGATTTTTTTTGGGGGGGGAAGGGGAACACTGACATTCAGGTCATATCAACCTATATATGTAGTTCCATAGGACATACTCAGCAGAAGAAATACTAAAATCGCCATGGCCACACAAGAGAGCAGCAGATGCTGTTCGTTCAATGAATACAGAAAGGCTTTACTACTAAACACACAGGCTCCTGAGCCTCTGGGAAGATACATGCAAGCTTGGATGTTTGAGGAAGCAGGTTCCGGCTTGTTGTGAGAGTCCTGCATGAGCAGGCTCTTTCCACAAAGCTTATTTGGAGGCTTAATGGAACTCAGTGATAAACTTTGCATAAATGGGAAGGCACAAGCTCTTGCAGTGGCTTCAATAAAATGCCTACTGTATTTCCCTGAGTTAGAAAAAATTGCATTGTAGAATCTCAGGATTGGAAGGAGCCTTAAAGATCATTTATTATAAAGATTTTGAGCCCTAACCGGTTTGGCTCAGTGGATAGAGCATCGGCCTGTGGACTCAAGGGTCCCGGGTTCAATTCTGGTCAAGGGCATGTACCTTGGTTGCGGGCACATCCCCAGTGTGGAGTGTGCAGGAGGCAGCTGATCGATGTTTCTCTCTCATTGATGTTTCTAACTCTCTATCCCTCTCCCTTCCTCTCTTTAAAAAATCAATAAAATATAATTTTAAAAAAATTGTTGAGGCTAGAGCTAGATATCAGCTAGGTTTATTCATCTGTCCATCCATCCATTAATTCAATGACTCACTCGTGTGTTCATTCAACAAATATGAAGACATGGAGATGGCATTCATAAGGCCATTCTGTTCTTGTAATATAACCAGACCCTCCTTCCCTTGACCACCCCAAGCCGACTGAACCAATAGTCTCTTTTATCCAACTTAGAGGGCACCAGAAGTCCATAAAAGGCCAGTGGCCCACAGTACACCTCTTAGGATGGCCCAGATCCAGAACACTACCAACACGGAGTTCTGATGAGGATAACAAAAGGCCCTCGTGTTCATTGTTGGTGGGAATACAAAATGCTATAGTCACTTTGCAAAACAAACAGTTTCAAAGTTTCTTACCATACAGTCCTGCAACTGTGTTCCTTGGCCACCAGTGGCACAGGGTGGTTGCATTATCAAGAGCAGTAAAGAAAACTAATATTAAGTAATGTTCAAGGAGCGGGGAAATCTAAGAAAGCACAGTATCAAAGAACATTGGCCATTGGAAAAAGCAGGGACCCACATAGTTATATTTATTGAGTAGAAACATGAGAGCAGGCCTCTGATAGTGGAAGCAATATCAGGAGAAGGGGTGCTTTTGAAGCAGGAATCTTTGGCAAAATCACTCTAGGAAGCAGGATTATCCAACAGGAATAGGAAGTATTAGCCATGTTCTATTAAATGCCATTAACTCCCAGGAGAAAAAAAATGAATTGCAAAAATAATCAGCCCACAACATAGGGGGGGAAAAATCAGACCTAGACCAGGCTTGTTGATAACCTTAGATGACAAAAGACAATGGAGTAATATTTTCAGAGTTTTAAGGTATAAAAGGTAAGATACAAATGATCTATGAAGTTGTCATTCATGTTTGAAGGTGATAGAAAAATATAGTCAATGAAATGTCTTGTTTTTAGGTGAGGAATCATTATGAGTGTACAGAGTCAGAAACAATAAATAATAAAGATAATTTAATATATCAAACTTTGTGTCCCACAGACATGATGTCTAGCCATTCTTCTGAGAGGTCTTCCTACTTTTCTGTCACGAACTGCCATGTACTTCAGGAATAGGACCAAAGTCCTATTCCTTTCTCTTTCTCTGTTTTCAGTCAGGGGAGAGCTCTCCTCTTTTATTAAATCTCTTTCAGGGTTGGGTTGCCAGATTTGAAAACAACAATTATAAGATGCTCAGGCATACTTGAATTTCAAATAAGTAACTAATTTTTAAGTATAAATATATTGCGTGCTACATTTGGGACATACTTTTAAAAAAATGATTTGTTTATCTGATATCGAAATTTAACTGAGTTTCCTGTATTTTTTCTGGCCACCATATTTTAAGAGAATTCTCTTTCTCTCTATTCCAACCTGAGTGTCTCTCCAGAATACTTAACAAAACTGACTTAAGCTTTTAGAAGTAAAAGTGAACTTGGGAGGACATTGTTTGCAGGCAAATTCAGCTTTCACCCAACCCTTAAGGAGTGACCACAAAGCCCTGTCTCATGGCTAATAGGGTGAGAAAAAGTAGAAAACTTAAATCTATAGCTCAAAAAAAGGCACTTTCTTGTATCTTGACTTTCTCATTATGGAAAATTTTCATGGAAGAAGTATAATGTGTGTGTGGGAGGGGGAGTCCTCCAAATTTTGTCCTTCAATGAATATCAAGGCTTTTTAATGACAAGTAATGGTAGCTCATAATTTGAATAACATATACTCTTTCTAATTATGAAGTAAATTATTCAGTCTTTGTGTTTGGGGCTGATTTGATCCATGTTTCTCACTACTTAGCACCAGCCTTCAGTGAGAAATAAACCAGATGCTCTTTTAAAAACATATTCCTAAAAATCTATGGTTTTAAAAAGGCAGTAGATAATTTTTTTGAAATAGCACTGGAAGGAAAATGGATTTTATTTTTTAAAGAGGCAAATAAGAAAAAGAATTTCAGATCGAGATTCACTAATGACTTCTGCCAGCGAGGTTTAGTTGGAAGCCTGGGAGTCCTCAGCCAGTGCTTGAATTGTCACTGTTGCAAGGACACCGAGTCCTGGGTCATTGTCATGAACATAGGTGTAGTCCATGAGGTACTGTAGATGTAAATCTATCACTATCTCATAGCAAATAATCCAAAGCACAAGTCTCCTAGTGGTAGGCGAGCAACATATTTTTCTCATATTCGCACAAAGCAGTCATTATTACCTGTTTCATCTACCGAGTTCCTCCCACGTGGTAAGACGGTCTTTGAGTCAGCAAGAGACTTCAAGTATGCATATCTTTTAAAGGTATTATGCCCAACATGCAGCTGTTGAGCTTTCCTTTATCCCGGAATCTGTTCTTTCCCCAGGCTCACTCATTACAGTAATTGGGACCACTCTCTTCCAAGTTGTTTAAATCATATAATCTGAGAGTCATCCTTGATTCTTCCTTTTGTCTCACCCCTCATGTCCAATCCCTGAACAAGTCCTATCAATTCTGTCTCCAGAATATATCTTTGATCATCTCTGCTGCCATATTTCACACCTAGACTGCAGTGATAACATCCTAAAAGGGCGCTCTGCTTCCATTCTTGTTCCTCTATTATCCATCCATTCAGCAGCCAGAATGAGAGTTTCAGAAATGTAAATCAGATATGTCACCTCTTTGCATAAAACCTTCCCAGGGCTTCCCTTGCTTTCAAAATAAAAGTCAGACTCCTCCAAGTCCCATGTCAGCTAACATCTGAGTACCTCTCCAGCTTGATCTCCTGTCCTTGTTCTGCTTGCACACTATTCTCCAGGCACACAATACAGCAAGGCTTTTCCACGTCAGAAACCATGCACTTGCCATTTCCTCTGCCAAGAGTGTATTTCCCAGATTTTTCACCGATTGCTTATTCTTATTCTTAGCTGAAAAGTTACTTCCCTAAGGGGCATTCCAGACCAGCTATCTTAAATTTGGTCCTGACTCTACTTCCCTTTGTACCTCCCCTCCCATCACTCTATTTCCCTCACATCCCTCAGTAATGCTCTGTAATATACTTATTTAATTTTTTCTCCATCTTTTTCATCATTGTATTCCCAACTCCCAGCATGGTATATATCACAGAATAGGTGCTAAGTAAATATTTTTAAATGCATAAATTCCTTAATGCCTAATACATTGCCCTGCAACTAGGAGTGCAAAGGAATAGTAGTAGCATAGTGATGGAAATGATATTAACAAGGCCACTCACAAGAATCCCTATTTCCCAACTGATTCCAATTGCTGTGATATTATTAAATGTGGGACTTCCCAGATGACTCTTGTTATTTTTCCTTTGGGGCTATGGCTAAGCAACATATTGTTTTCTACCAGGAGAAAAAGCTGGCAGCTGTCAACATCATTCGTTGTCAGCAGAGTTGCAGAGGCAAGTTCTCTAAACGTTACCTGTGACTAGAACTGCAGTTCTTATTTTGGATTGAGCAGCCACCTGAATTGTATTTTGTAAACTGCCTGATTCCTATAGGCATTTTTATGGGGTGTTTTGGCCACAAACTTAAAGTTGTGCGATTTTGTAGATTTATGTGTGGTAAGCTTCTCATTGGAGTGCTGATTTCTAAATCTATATAACTATTTATTTTAGATGCAATGAAGCATTATCATAAAGAACTGAAATTTAGATAACAATGTCTAAATAAATTATAATGCACATATGATTTGAAGTAATTTTTATTGCATTTACAATCCACTGGCCCACAAAATATAGCAGTTCACAGCAGCTGTAACTACAGAATAAAGTAGATTGTAATCTAAAAGTTATTTTGACTTCAGTGATAGCTATAGATTATTTAAAAAAAATTTACATACTTAATAAGTAAAAATGATATATAATATATGGATAGCAGTTTCTATATGACTTTTCTTACTCTTCTATCCAGACGTTTAATAAATACTTATTAAGTCACTATCATGTCCCAGGCCCTAGACTAGATGTGGGAGACACAGTGGTAAATAAGGTAGATGGGGTCTGTTTTCTCCTGGAATTTATAAGCTAGGTAGGGAGGCACATAGCACTGTATGACTTTATTCAGTTTGTTTAATCCATGCAGTTGGAGGCATGGTGTCGTGTGTGTTGTGGGGGGAGGGGGACGTAATGCTGTCAGTGAAAGCTTCTTGGAAGCAATAGGACCTATTGAGGCATACTCTGGGAAAAATGTTCCACCGAGGGAAGAGCATGCATTAGAGGCTCAGAGGCAAGAGAGAGGATGGCTGGAGGAACTAGAAAGAATACAGTGGAATGCTATGCTGCAGTAAAAAAGAAGGAACTCTTACCATTTGCAGCAGCATGGATAGAACTGGAGAGCATTATGCTAAGGGAAATAAGCCAGTCAGAGAAAGATAAATATCACATGATCTCACTCATTTGTGGAATATAATGAACATAAACTGATGAGCAAAAACAGATCCAGGGGGTGAGGGCATGAGTGGGGGGTGGGAGAGCAATGGGGTGATAAAGGACACATGTAATACTGTAATCAATAAAGAAAAAAACATTAAGAAAGAAAGAAAGGAAGAAAGAAAGAAAGAAAGAAAGAAAGAAAGAAAGAAAGAAAGAAAGAAAGAAAGGAAGAAAGAAAGAATATAGGAACATAGCATCAAAAAAGAAAGTTGCAAAGATACTCTCAAAAGGTCTGGAGGATGCAAGGTCTTAAGGGTCTAGTTAGAGTTTGGATTAATTATAAAGACAATGGGATTCAACTGAGAATAATATGATCAAATTTATGTTTTAGAAGGTCTTCTCTGGATGCATTGTGGAAAATGGGTGGGAGACAGAGAAGACATAGGTGAAGAAGTTGCCAAAAATAAAACCACTTTTAGTCAAAAATATAATGGGTAAATTAAAATTAAAAATAAAATGCAATGACAACTCCAGACAGATGGTAAGTTCACAGAGCCAAACTTGGATTAAAATGCATAAAATATATAAAATGTGATCTAATCAAATGCAAGATGTATGCTAAATTCATGTTCTACTGAAATTTAAGATGCTTAAATAAGGAAATAAAAAAGTAGAGCAAGTGCAGCCACATTAGCACAACTACTCAGTGCCATCCCATGTAGCCATATGAAGTAACATTTCCTTTCATATGAAAGCCCAAATGGTCACTGCTGCGGACCTTGCAAGCCAGGAAGGTGATGGCACATCTTTTGCACCCTTACAAACTAACTCTTTATTCCACCTGATACATGAAACCCATTATAGTCCAATTGTTCTTCAGAAAATCCAGGGTAAAATTATTTGATGCCAGACAACTATTTAAGGCTGTTATATCATACGATGTCTTTGTGTTCTTTTTTCTGAAAAATGTCACCAATTATACAGACCTTAGCCCCGAATACTGGTGACATGGTGTTAAGACGTCCTGGTTTAAAATGTAGATACTTTGTTATTTCCTGAAAAATTTACAACTATATACCCTAACAGTGTTAAAAGACAACTGTTTTGACTTGTTCTTTTTACCACTTTATTCTACTTTCTCTAAAGAAAGAGATACTTCAAATACACCTCCAAACCTGTACAGATAGGCAGGGCAAGATTCTAACAGTATGAATTGAAATAAATTGTTAAGTGCATATTCAGTTCCAGATTTTGAAGCAAAAATAACTTTGAACATTTTGGGGCTAGAATTAACAAATATTATAGAATTTCCTTCCCACATTTGAAATTTTAATTTCATAGTATTTTCAGTCCTCTGGGCTGAAACGAGGACCAGATAATATTTTAGCAAAAGAAGGTGTTTTGTTTTCACGCTTTCATCATGCAAAAATAACCCAACTAATTTAGCCCTAACTTTCAAAAAAATATTCAGTTTCATGCAGAAATCAACTATGTCGTTCCCAGGCCAAAAGGAATATTTATCAGGAAACTCTGAAGCAAAGATTTTTATAAAAATACTCCTCCATAAAGTTTTATTTTCAGTCATTTTTGACATAATGTAAATGAATTACTGCATTATTGCCTACTAGTTAGCTCTTATCTTTGATCTGCCAGGATTTTATATGATTTTTTTTGGTATAAATTTTGATCATTTAAAATTAAAAAACCTGGGCGAAGGCTTAAATATTGTAATTTCATAATAATCATATATAATAAAGAGGTAATATGCAGATTGACCATCACACCCTCACACAAGATGGCCACCCCCATGTGGTCACAAGATGGCCACCACAAGATGACCAGCAGGGGAGGGCAGTTGTGGGCTACCAGCCTTACAGGGGAGGGAGGGTAGTCGGGAGGGACCAGGCCTACAGGGGAGGGCAGTTAGGGGTGATTGGGCTTGCAGGGGAGGGCAGTTGGGGGTGATCGGGCTGGAAGGGGAGCAGTTAGGCATCAGGCTGGCAGGGGAGTGGTTAGGGCAGGGGTGGGCAAACTTTTTGACTCGAGGGCCACAATGGGTTCTTAAACTGTACCGGAGGGCCGGAACAAAAGCCTGGATGGAGTGTTTGTGTGAACTAATATAAATTCAAAGTAAACATCATTACATAAAAGGGTATGGTCTTTTTTTTTCAATAGTTTTATTCATTTCAAACAGGCCGGATCCAGCCCTCGGGCCGTAGTTTGCCCACGGCTGGGTTAGGGAGTGATCAGGCTGGCAGGCAGAAGTAATTAGGGGGCAATCAGGCAGGCAGGCAGGTGAATGGTTGGGAGGCAGCAGTCCCAGATTGTGAGAGGGATGTCCGACTTCCATGGTGATCGGGCCTAAACCAGCAGTCGGACATCCCCCAAAGGGTCCCAGATTGGAGAGGGTGCAGGCTTGGCTGAGGGATACCACCCCCCAGTGCATGAATTTTGTGCACTAGGCCTCTAGTTATGAAAATAATAGTAGGTCACATTTATGTGGTGCTCCCCAAATGCCACATACTAAATGCTATATACACATCCTCAACTACACCATAATGTTAGGAGGGAAGTATACTTGTAATTCCCAATTTGTAAGTAAAGAAACTAACTCTTGAAAAACTTAAATAGTTTGCACTGAGCTACTGTGCCGGTGGGTAATGGGAGTCAGAATCTCCCTATTTCCTGCCACTCTAGTTGTAGGCTCCACTCAAGGGTGGAACCTCCTTCAGAAAGTCCTGACAGAGCCCGAGTCAAGGAGAGTGAGCAGGAGAAAAACAAGGGTAACAAGATGCCGTCATGTATTACAGCAGGCAGAGATAAAAAACACAATACCCAAGCCCTATCATAAATTCACTGGAATTATACATGTGTTAAGTTCTATGGTGAATTAAACCAACAGACTTAAAACAAAATTAAAATTATTTATGGTATTTTAATACTGGCAAAAAGTAACAACTCATTAATAGCAATATATCATTTTGGTTGTTAGGATACTTTGTACAAAATCTCAAGCCATCAGTGGCCATTCTAAAGGTTTTGAATCAGCACAGAAAGTATGCTTTAGCCACTTTTACTTAAGCTTTTCACTCAAATGGCTGTTCTGAGCCTCTTCTTTAAGAGAAAACTGACATTATTCTAGGTGCTGGAATGAGGGATGTTCAAGTAAGTAGTAAATGGATCCTGACCTCAAGGAAATTAATAGATATAGATAGATATAGATAGATATAGTTATAGATATAGATATAGATATAGATATAGATATAGATATAGATATAGATATAGAGTTCCAAAAAGTATATATGCACACATTGAATAATTATAAAGCCAGTGTTTATTAAAATACATTTCATTTTCAAAATTGAGCTACTAGCTGTTATAGTGTGTATACATTTATTGGGACACCCTGTAGAATCAGGTGAGTAAAACAGATAAGGGAATTACAAAGTATATATTTATAATAATAAAATTATGTATAAAGCCCAGTGGGATGTGAAGGAGGGAACTGTTAATTGTTCAATGGCCTATAAGGCAAATATTATTTGGCTCCAGGCTATGTTGTGACTTTATCTCCTTCTACACTCCCCTTTGTTCACTTTTCTCCTGCCACACTGTATTTGTTTCTTAAAACTCTGAGTTCAGGGATTTTTTTTTTCTTACCTCTGCTGGGACACTCTTAGGCTAGCAATGTGCTTGTCCAGCTTATTCTTATTTTTCAGGATTCAACTAACGTCACCTGCCCTGGGAGGTCTTTCGTGACTTTTCTTCCTAAGGTGGTTCTCTCCCATCACTCTCTGCAAAGAACCTTGTTTGTTTCTCTCATGGTACTTAAGATAACCTGATAATATAAGGTAGTAGTAATAAGTTCTTTCTTGTACATTTTTAGCCTGGGGTAATTGTGAGAGTGATTAGGTGTCCATATCATGATAAGTGATTAGAATTGAGTTGTCAAAGACTTGATGTCCAAGCAAAATTGGAAATTCTAGCTACTGACAGGGACAATCCTAAGGACATGCACTAGAAGTCAGTCACAATTCTGGATTTGTAGATTTAGCAATTGAGAAATCTATTGATACTTTCTCTGTCTCAGTAGGTTGGCTTGAGCATCAGAATTGGTTTGCCCAAAGGTTCTCAAAGATTATTCTGAGGACAGTTATCCCTTTGACAATGTCTCAATAGTATCATTATCTAGTCATTATTCCACAATTTTAATGATAAATAACTCAGTATTTCAAAAGCATGTATTGCTTTTTAGATGCATAAAATCTTGATGTTTTCCCAAAATTTAACTGAAATTAATCCTCCTATAGATGTGTATCCCTCTAGTCTGCTCTTAAATGTAAGTCTTACCTAAACACTTCCTCAAGTCTTTAGATTCACACTGTAGCACATACTTGACGACACCCACCATCTTTCCCAATGCATCATCTATCTTCAGGTTAAACATCGTCACTTCCTTCTATGTTTTTCCTTTTGAGCAACAAATATTTGAATTACTGCTGCATATTAGACACCAGGATAGTCACTAAAATAACACTTTTCCATTCCCTTCATAATCCTAGAATTTTGGACTATGCTGCATCTGCAATATGCCTTTTGCACACTAAGGGCTCTATTATCCCTTAATGTGGACACTACACATCTAATGTGCTCTGTTAGCTCATTTGCTTGAGCCCTACATTACCTCGGATTTCAGCATTTTCTAAACGTGTCATTCTCATATCTTTATCACAGTTTTTCTATATTGAGACACTACCAGTACAAATTAGATGATTTCCTTTACTTTTTTTTTCACTTTTCTTCCTAAATATTTCTTCAAAGGAATTTTCACGTCAGTATAACTTTCTATAAATGGAAAGCACTATAAAGTAAATAGAATAAAAATGTTTTTAAAATTCAAAATAAAAATTAACTACATGTGCCAGTATATACAATGCCAGTATCACTTTCTATAAATGGAAAGAAATTACAAAATCAATACAATGAAAATGCTTTTACAGTTCAAAAAAATTAACTCTGTGGGCAATTACGTATAATTGAATTTTAATATGCCTAATTAATAAAAATTTTCTCAGTGAAAGAAATAAAACTATGTTTACTATTTAGTAACTTTATAATGAAGAAAGGTACCTCATTAATTAGAAAATATTTTTAGTTTTGATATTAATTTTCTTCTTGAATTTTTACTTATGTATATTCCTAGACCAAAAAATGATCACATTAGTTATATTATAATTTAAATTTTTAATGACTATCGGCAACCTTTGATTGGTAGGAAAAGGTACAAAGTAAAAAGCTTGATCATCCTTTCTAGTCATTGAACTCTTGCTCCAGGAGATCAGAACATATGAAGTCTGTAAAATGGAAACAACTCCCAAAGATGGCAGGCTGGACACATGTATTAGCCTCTATTGCTCCAACCATCCCCTCCCAAGCCCTACTACAGTGAGGGAATAGGGGAGAAAGGAGCCATGGAAACAAAGAAAATGGAAAAGAAGACAACTGACAATTAGATGGAAAGACTGTAAGTAATTTAACAGATCTGAAAAGATAAATCCTTTACCAGCAGTAGAATGAGCCAAGAAGCAACCTAACCCTCTGCCCTAAAAAATTCTCAGAAGGCTCCGTAACAGTAGCCATGCATGGCATGGATGTAGATGTGACTAAAAATTTAAACAGCAGTTAAAAGATATTTAGGAAGCAATGAGAATCCCAAGATATCCCTTTCACCAACTGCCAGAGGACTGGAAGTTTCTGAAACTGAGTTCTCAGGACTCAGGGTGCTGAGCACAGTTCAGGTATACCACACCTAACAGAAGCACTGTGGGAGTTTTCATCCAGGATGCTGACTCTCCAGTTTTATTTCCCACCCAAGTCACACTGTAGCACATATTTGTGCTAGCAGCCATGATTGTGCCATCCAAGCAGTAGATGGGAAGATATTTTCCCAAAGAACATGACTGTAAACAGCTCGAGAGAAAGGCCTAAAACTGCTGATAGCTGGGTTTCTGCCGTCAGAACCCAAAATGACTCCAAAAAAGTGTGTTAGTAATGCTTGTCCACACATGCAGAAGTCCCACCTAGCTTTTTATCACCTAGCTCTGATATCAGTAGACAGTTGGTAAATGTCTCTAAAGTGAGAGGGAGAGCCAAGCAAACAACCTACATAAGCAATAAGTGCTATAAGTAGCAATATTAAGAAGTAGTGATATGATCCTTTAAAACTCTTTGGTTGCCATTTAATAATCAATAAACATTAAGTGCCTTCAGTTGGTGTTTGTGACCAATTATGAGATACACTGAATCAGACACAAGGAGATCATGATATGAGGTAGATTGGAGGACATGACTTAATGCTCTTGTTAAAGGGGCGTCCTAACAGTGTCCTAACCACCTACTCATGAAACCCCCCAACTGTTTAGACACTGGGAGGCCATATGGAGAACATTTTTCATTTGCAGAGCAGGCACGAAACATTTACCTCTGATTGCTCCCTTAAACTGATCTGAGGTAGGAGCAAAAACAAATATATAGTAATCATGAGGTTTTCACTGAATAGTTATACACAGTAAGGGAGGGGGGATGGGGTGGGGAATGAAGGTACTATTGTCTGTCACCCACCAATCTAGTAGTGCCTTCATCCTCCATAGACAAGTGGGAGCAGAAGCCAGTGGTGCCACTGCAGTTGAAATCTCTCTACACAGAAACATGAGGAAGAGGAAATAAGTGTTCCCCTTATTACACCTGCTATATTCTAGGCTCTTTTCCATGTGAACTGAAACCAGATCCATTTTTTTCTATGTTGTCATTCAATTTATGTTTATTTCAACTCATTTTTATGTAATTTCTTTTGGACAATTTTTCCAAAATTTTGATATATTTAAAAAATGTGAATGTAATCATAACCAACTTATCAACTTAGTTACAATTTGAGATTTGGTTCCTTCTACATATGTATATAAATAAATAAAATGGTACTATAGGATATTACTAAGGACAATCCCCTGCCCTTCTATAGTAACAATGATATATCATGTGAATTTGGGGGATATGGTTATTTGACTAGCTTATAAATCTACTTCAGCTCAAATTGTTATCTCCAAGATAAACAAAATCATCTTATTACCAAGGAAATATTAAGAGATGTGATCAAATTTTGTTCTGAAATTACACATTTGATGTCCACTACAAGTTTTTCATTCATTTATGTTGTAACTATGTTTAAAACAAACAAACAAAAACAACAAGGGCCCTAGCTGGTTTTGCTCAGTGGATAGAGCATCAGCCTGTGAGATGAAAGGTGACAGGTTCAATTCCAGTCAAGGGCACACGCCAGGGTTGTGACCTCAATCCCCTTGGGGGGCTTGCAGGAGATAGCTGATCAATGATTCTCTCTCATCATTGATGTATCTCTCTTTCCCTCTTCCTTCCTCTCTGAAATCAATAAAAATGTATTTTTTAAAAAGGAATAAAAGAAGAAAAATGATTTTTTAGGATGATTTGTTCTAGGTGAACCCTTCCAAGCTAGTAATGAACATCATTTCCCTTTTCCAAGGCTAAGGAAATAACCCTTAAAAACCTGCTCTGGAATTTGTATCAGTGACAAGGTCATAATCATACATGTTTGTTTGTTTGTTTAATCAGAGAAAGATTTCCCATTTCTGGTTTTCTAGCAAGTATTTTTTCAGAGGTTATCAGTGGAGGCTTTGCAGTCATGTCTATAACTTATTTTGGTTTCCTAGGATGAAATTCAGCCTAAGGATTCAGATTCATTTAAAGAATATTAGTGCTTCCCTACAGTCTTCTCACATTTACCTCTTCATCATTTTTACCCTTTTTGGCTTGCAAGTCATTCTCCTTGAAGAAAAAGACAAAAGAACAATACTTGTGTAGTTTTGCTTTCTCTGTATCAGCTGCCAACTCAATCTCTTTCTCAGTAATAGAATGATATCTGTGTCAAGTCTGAAAAATCCTTTTTGCACAGCATTTGTCTAAAAAATATGCTGAAAAGAAAAGAAAGAAGAGACAGCAGAATTTTGTATCCTGAATGTAAGCAGTCATTTACTTGCTTACTCACTGAGTCATTTATGGGAGGATGATTATGCACCCATTAACTTGATGTCCAAAATTGTACTGAATACAGATGATAGAAGAGTAGAGGCAAATATCACTCCTGCTAAAAGGCCTCATTATTTAACCAGTGGATGTATATTGAGATTGGAGCAAAGGGGCAGATCAGAAAAGTAAACCAAAACAGAGGATGCAGAGAATGTTGTACACCAGCTGGGTGCCAAAGGAAGGAGACTGCCAAAATTAGTACCTGTGGTCGGCAGGCTGTGCAGAAGTCAGGCAAAGCTCCCAAGGGAGTCAAACTTTGACCTGCATCTTGAAAGACAAATAGGAAATAGCCTTTTGGA
The DNA here is from genome assembly GCF_963259705.1 of Myotis daubentonii. Classification (NCBI taxonomy): domain Eukaryota; kingdom Metazoa; phylum Chordata; class Mammalia; order Chiroptera; family Vespertilionidae; genus Myotis; species Myotis daubentonii. The sequence continues at coordinate 46,303,268 of NC_081845.1, read as the reverse complement.
CAAGAGGAGGAAAGCCAGACTAAGTAGAGGAGACAATAAGTGGCTAGAGAGAGCATGACCATTTAAAAATCTGCAAATCCTGGCGTCTATGAACTTGAGGGGTAATGAGGTGTGTCCTTCCTTTTCTTAATTTTTTAAATTTCTTTATTGATTAAGGTATTACATATGTGTCCTTATTCCCTCATTCCCCCCCCCTCACTCATGCCCTCACCCCCCCCCCCCGGGTGTCTGTGTCCATTGGTTATGCTTATATGCATGCATACAAGTCCTTTGATTGATCTCTCCCCTTTACCCCCACCCTTCCCCACCTTCCCTCTGAGGTTTGACGTTCTGATCAATGATTCTCTGTCTCTGGATCTGTTTTTGTTCATCATTTTATGTTGTTCATTATATTCCATAAATGAGTGAGATCATGTGATATTTATCTTTCTCTGACTGGCTTATTTCACTTAGCATAATGCTCTCCAGTTCCATCCATGCTGTTGCAAATCCTAAGAACTCCTTCTTTTTTACCACAGCATAGTATTCCACTATGTAGATGTACCACAGTTTTTTAATTCACTCATCTGCTGATGGGCATTTAGGCTGTTTCCAAATCTTAGCTATGGTGAATTGTGCTGCTATGAACATAGGGGTGCATATATCCTTTCTGATTGGTGTTTCTAGTTTCTTAGGATATATTCCTAGAAGTGGGATCACTGGGTCAAATGGGAGTTCATTTTTAGTTTTTTGAGGAAACTCCATACTGTTCTCCACAGTGGCTGCACCAGTCTGCATTCCCCCCACAGGTCAATGAGGGTTCCTTTTTCTCCACATCCTCTCCAACACTTGTTGTTTGTTAATTGGTTGATGAGAGCCATTCTGACAGGTGTGAGATGGTACTGCATTGTTTTGATTTGCATCTCTCGGATGATTAGTGACTTTGAGCATGTTTTCATATGTCTCTTGGCCTTCCTTCTGTCTTCTTTTGAAAAGTATCTATTTAGGTCTGTTGCCCATTTTTTGATTGGATTGTTTATCTTCCTTTTGTTAAGTTGTATGAGTTCCCTGTAAAGGTTGGAGATTAAACCCTTATCAGTGATAACACTGGCAAATATGTTCTCCCATGCAGTGGGCTTTCTTGTTGTTTTGTTGATGGTTTCTTTTGCTGTGCAAAAGCTTTTTATTTTGATGTAGTCCCATTTGTTTATTTTATATTTAGTTTCCATTGCCCTAGGAGCAGTATCAGTGAAGAAATTGCTTCGGCATATGTCTGAGATTTTGCTGCCTGTGCTAAAAAAAAAAAAAGCCCCTGAACAGCTGCAGCAATCCTGAGAAAGAAGAACAAAGTAGGTGGGATCTCAATACCAGATATCAAAGTGTATTACAAAGCCATTGTTCTCAAAACAGCCTGGTACTGGCACAGGAACAGACATATAGATCAATGGAATAGAATAGAGAACCCAGAAATCGACCCAAACCACTATGCTCAATTAATATTCGACAAAGGAGGCATGAACATACAATGGAGTCAAGACAATCTCTTCAATAAATGCTGTTGGTAAAATTGGACAGATACATGCAAAAAATGAAACTGGACCACTAACCTACACCATACACAAAAATAAACTCACAATGGGTAAAGGACTTAAACATAATACTGGAAACCATAAAAATACTAGAGGAGTTCTTCCTTTCGTAGTGATGCTTTCTTTAAAAATAGAATTTTGAGGTAGCTAGTTTAGATTTTCTCAAGTGTTCTTTAATTTGTTTTCATGCATGCCCATCAAGAGCCTGTATAGAGGAAGTGATTTAAAACTCCATGCTGGTCTTGTCTTGTTCACAGCGAATTTATAACTCCTTCTGAGAAGTAATGTTTTTCTTCAAAGGCTTTGCACAGTTAACATTGTCTGTCCTGGGGTGCCCCTGTTTCAGGTGTTTTGTTATCTTTTAAGCTAATATACTTGTTCCACTATTTACAGAACAGAGGGTTTTATTTGAGAGAATACTGGAATTATTGAAATCCTGGCTTTTAAATAACTCAAAGAACAGAAGAAAATAAATTATGAAAAACAGAGTTCATAGCACAACCAGCATAGTACAACCATAATTATTTTTTCATAATACTTCACATAGGTTCAAAGAGCTATCTTTTGGTAGTTCGATTATCATTCACAGAAAATCTAATATGGATGACAGAAATGTTTTTCTTTGTTTTCCCCATAAAATTTAAATTTTTTTTCAATTAAAATGGCATTGGGCCAGCGGCCCCAACTTCCTACTAAAGCCCATGAGAAGACATTAAAATACACACACACACACACACACACACACACACACACTCACACACTCACACTCACACACCAAGTAGGCAGCTTCTTTATACCTTCCCACCTTTCATTTCACATCCATACTATATCTATCTATCTTTAGGAAAATGTCTTCTTCAAAAAAATAAAATAAAATAGTTCCACTTGGCACTGTTACTCCGACTAAGGTACCAGTTCACCCTAATAGAGGTCTTCTTTCCACAGTAGTCAGAGACAGCAACTCCTAGGTGACAGCTCTTTAGGAAGGATGCAGCACAGCCTTCGACCTCATGGTAACTGTGGAAACTAAGGCCCAGGCCACTCCAGCCCTTGATGATAAAATCATGTCACATTCATTTTTATGCTCACATTTCAATGATTTGAGGCCCTTTGGTTTAATTGTTGGGTGTCAAAACAATTCCTCCCTCAGAAATTATTCCAGCAGAATTATCTTGGAATTATTTCTTGAATGCCCAAAGGGAGTATACATAACATGTATTCACAAACAAGTCCTGTCAACTGCCATCACTAAGTGGCATCCTCTTTCTGCTACAACTGATCCCAGCTGAGGTCCTCAACCTTTAAGTCCACCTGGAGGAGCCTCACAGGTGGCACTGCTGATGTGGCAGTCACAAGATTGCCTGTGTCCATGTCAAAGGTCTCAGCAAAGCCCTAACTGGTGTGGCTCAGTGGATAGAGTGTCGGCCTGCGGACTGAAGGGTCCCAGGTAAGATTCTGGTCAAAGGCATGTACCTTGGTTGCGGGCACATCCCCAGTAGGGGGTGTGCAGGAGGCAGCTGATAGATGTTTCTCTCTTATCCATGTTTCTAACTCTCTACCCTTCTCCCTTCCTCTCTGTAAAAAATTAAAATAAAATATCACTCATTCATGGATAATAGAGACCATTATAAACTTTTGAACAATAATAGATACAGAGGCAGAGCTGCCTCAAACAGATTGTCAAACTGCAGCGGGAAGGCCGGGGAGGGTGGGTGCAGGAGGTAGGGGGGTAAGAGATCAACCAAAGGACTTGTATGCATGCATATAAGCATAACCAATGGACATAAGACACCGGGGGATAGGGGAGGCTAGGGGACTGTCTAGGGCGGGGGGAAAAAATGGACACCACATATGTAATACCCTTTGTAATACTTTAAGCAATAAAAAAAATAAAAATAAAATAAAAAAATCAATAAAATATATTTTAAAAAAAGAACAAAGTCTCAACAAAGATCTCCATGTGCTCAGACCCATTTGAGAATCACTAGATTTTTATATGGAGGTAAGAGGAAATGCCCCTCTATTAGTGCTTTAGCAATATTTATATTATTTGGTCTCCTAGGCAACTCTTGTTATATTATAAAATCCATTTCTTCAGCATATATACTCTGCTTTGCTCTTTTTCTCATATACTCAACTCTCAACCTGCCCCACCCATTAGAAAACACTCCCCTGTGCCCCATCTTCTCCCCAGATTGACCATTTCCATAGGAGCAGGCATACAAACAACAGTTCTGATAATGTCTCTTTTAATTTATACTTTACAAAGAAACATTTCTCCCCATATTTATCTGACGTCCACTTTCCAAAAAGGCCCATAACACACACACACATACACACACACACACACACACACACACACACACACACACACACACACTCCAAAACTAAAAAACGCAAATTACCACATCTACATTACTAAACAAAATACTTAATATTTTCAATAGCGAATACTTAATTTTCCTCAAGAATTTTGATGGGTATTTGACAGATTGCATTACCTGATAACAGGCCACACTGTATTGGCTATCCCACAAGCTCTTGTTACAATGTAATTTTTTTAAGAGAGGAAGGGAAAGAGAGAGAGAGAGAGAGAGAGAGAGAGAGAGAGAGAGAGAGAGAGAGAGAAAGAAAGAGAGAGATATCAACTGGTTGCCCAAGATCTTAACAAGAGAAATTGATCCTGGTCAAAGATTAAATCAATGACATTCTATAAAATCTTTTGTTAAGATCTCGGGAAGATTTTTAAGGTGATGCCTCCATACTGAGACTTTATCCATGTTGGTCTCCCATTTAAGGCATCCAAGTCCTATCACATGTGTGAATGTAGATAACTCTTCCAGAATGCATTCCATGTGTACTGCTCTGGGGAAATTCTATACTATCTCATGTATATCTTTCAGTAAGGTAGGCATCAAGTCCTACAGAGGCTCACTAGAGAGGCTTCCGAATTCTCATGAAGATGACTTATGTTGTAGTCATCATAAACTCTTCCTGCCAAGCCCTGTCCAATTTGTAGGTTTGGGAGGAGGTTTTATTGTTGTTGTTTTAAGTTTAATTTAAGGTTGTGTGATATGCAGCAATTAGATAAATGGGGGAAAATGGTTTTAGCTTTATAGGGGTTAGTTAGCACATTCTGATAATTTCCCTAAAATAGAAATTCTCATACCGATGGTAACAAAAAAAAGTTAAAATTTATCTAACCACCCATCCCAGGATTATTTAACTAACTGTTCTATATTATAAAAATAGGAAAATTGGTTTTATAACTGAATGTGCTTGCCTATTTTGAAATTTTGAAGTGCTATAATACAAAGAGCACTAAGTTGTAAAGTGTGTGAAAAAAAAGATACCACAATGTTATTTTCACATTTGACTATTGCTATAAGAAAATAAATATACCCAAAAAAAGTCAAACCAAAAACATATACTATACATGGATAAAATAATGACAATACATTTAAGAAATTTCCCCAAATTAAGTAACTATTGATGATTTTGTTAATATTTTTCTATTTTTTTATTAAATTTCCAAAATTTCTAAAATATATATTATCCTACATAATAAAAGGCTAATATGCAAATTGTCCCCTCGGGAGTTTGACCAAACCGGGAGTTCAACCCCTTGCTATGACGTATGCTGATCACCAGGGGGTGGCACAGAACAAAGGAAGGCTCTGGCCAGCAGCTGGCAGACGGGGAAAGGAAGGCCCCAGCCGGCAGCCGGAAGGCCCCAATTGGCCCTGATTGCCAGCCAGGCCTAGGGACCCTACCCATGCATGAATTTCATGCACTGGGCCTCTAGTTATAGCAATAATAGAAAACCACAATATGCCTGTTTTTAAAAACACTAAATGATTTGATGCAACTCAGCACAAAGCAAAGTTGTGGCTTTTGGCAGTGTCATTTCAAGATTTCAAGACAAATAAAACATGGTATGTTTCATTTACTTTCTTGAAAACATTTTTATAATATGCTAGATGAAACTGATTTTTATTTTATTTCCCTACCACCCATCGGACAAAATTTTGATATTTTTTTTTACAAGTACACCTTACTCATCTTCTGTATAAATAATTAGCACATTCCACAATATTGTTTCCTGACTATATGGCTCCTCCTGTTGCTCACATTCACTTCATGTGTCCTGTAGCATTTGGGATATAAATACAAATTTTTTCTCAACTGCCTCTTAAAGAGCTATTCTGCTATGATAGTTTTGGCTACTTCTCTGTGTAGATAAATCACCAGTTTCAATCTTCCTTACTCTTTCCTCTTTGAGTTGGCATTTCTCAGTGTTCTGTTAATATCTTCACAGGGTATGCTTGTATGTCAAAGACATCATTGTTTCAGATTTTTATTTATTTTCTTAATATATGCAAAAAGTTTTCCTTGCATTTTCATACTTGCTATTCAATTATAACCAGACTACTCCAACATTATTCATCTGCTTCTTCCAACTTATCACTAAGTTTTCTTAATTTCCCTTCTTTCCTGAAGTCCTGAGAGTAAAAAATGATAAAACATTTTGTTTGGAACAAATGAACAACCCAAGTTCTCAGCTGTGGAATAAAGTAGGCATTCAGTCAAATCTTAGTTCATTTCACCCTTCTCTTTCTAATCTATCGCTCTTTTTAGGCCAAGCAAGTACATACTTCCATTCTCTCCATTGTGGTTTCTCTAAATCCCCATTGTCATGAGCATCTTTCTCACCTATCCCTTTGTAACCAAAACTCTTCATCATAAATCCCCTATACACTGTGTTCCCCCTTCCCTTTGCCATTAATACAGATGATTGATCTAAAGCTATAAATTCCCCAGTAGCCAATCCTATTGACTCATATAATACTTAATAATCATGCAGGCAAACTCACCTTCAATATAACAAAGAAGAAGGAACTTCATTGAAAATCAGGGAAAACATAATCTGTGAGAATCAGTGATGTGGGGTTGTTGATAAGAAAAACTAACTGATTCTCACAGATTATGTTTTCCCTGATTTTCAATGAAGTTCCTTCTTCTTTGTTGTACATTTTAAAAATCTAATTTATTCATTGAGAATTTTGTTCTGAGCGCCCGCACGCGTGTGTGTATACACTTGTTTTTCCTATTTGGGAGGAAAGGGGAGATGTAGCAATTTTAAGAAAAGATAGACCCATCTGAAAATATGACTGTTCTCAGCCAAGATGAATATAATGTGACTATTTGTAAACATGATAGATGGGTAAGGAAATGAGGTACTCAATGATATGCTGTACTTAAGTATGTATAATACTTAAGAGTAGGTGTAGAACAGAAACTTCACAAAGTAGAGTATGCAAGGTAATGCAATAAGTTTGTAAATGAATGTGGAATATGTTAAACCTGGCTCAGATAGTTAGAGGCTGACAAAATAAAATAAAAATCAATTGCCATTTTTAGTTCAGTTCTAAAAAATTAAACTATATTACAAATGTAGACAAGGAGACCATGAAATTATTGCCCTTCATTCTTGTTGGTTCCATTATTGATTGGTACAGGGTTTTGGAAAGCAGTTTGGCAATATCTATTGAGAGTAATAAAGTATTTTCAGTCTTTGCGCCAATAACTACATTTGTGGAAATTATTTTAGAAAAGTAATCCAAATATAGAAAAATATGCATTTTTATGATAGTGAAAGAAAAGATAATAGCTAATATGACTGTCCTCACTCAATGGAAATTATGCTATAACTAAAAAATATTACTATAAATACCATGCTATGGGAAAATGGAAATATATAAAGTAATATGACTTATTTTGACACTTTTACTGTATTTTTCATTTGTAAAGGAGAAGCTCTTAGAAAGCACTGTAGCAGCCATAGAACACAGGAAAATACAACAATTAAAATTACTTAAAATCACTCTATGCAGGCATACATGTTATTAATATTATACTATTTTTGTTCTAGGTAATGATTGACAGGTTTTTTTATAGTGAGATGGGTACACAGATACATTAACAGATATAGTTACATAAATATATAACAACTATAATTGTAAGGTTTATAGCTTGCTTTTTATTGTGTAATATTGATACTAAATGAGAGAAGTAAAATACAAAATTGAAAATACAAGATTACCAATATGATAAAGAAAACATTTAATGAGGGGGAAAATGATGGAAATACTGAAATATATTAATACTGGTTTATCGTATTGGAATGTGCTTGATTTTTTTCAACTTTGCAAGAATTTTGGATTTTGCTTTTGTTTTTGAATAATGAGGCTTTGATTGTAATTTAGATCACTCGGATTCAAACACCCTTCCTCTTTGGAAAATAACTTAAAATAAGTGGAATATAAGGTCTCCCACAACAGAAGCTGGGAAGGGGTTGCTAGTACCGTCCCCAACTCCCTTGCATCTAGTCCTTTAGGTGTGTGACACAGGCAGAGCCCATCAGACATTATGGTTTGTAACTGAGGGACTTGGGGAGTAAGTGAAGTTGGAGTGAGAGCTGGGTGACTTTAATTGATTGGAAGAAACAGAGATGTGGCCATGTTTTCAGGGGTAATAATACCAGTAGTCACAGATTATTCAAACTTTCTATTGGGAAATCTTGGCTAATGGGTCTGAAAGTGAAATTCTAAGAGCAATGAATCTAAATATATTCTGTGCATATGTGCATTTTTTTAGAAGAACTGCTAACTTTCCTCAGATAGGCAAAGAATTCCATGATCCAGGATAGGCGAAGAGGGTTGACATAGGTCAGCATTACTGAACGGCCCTACTCATTTTTTAGTTCTATCTGTTCCTTAGAGGTATCTCCACTGGACTTTAATGCCTATCAGGCAGAGATTTCAATGAATAATTTATCTATTATTATATTCAACTAATGAGTCAAGTAGATTAATTAATTCATTAAACTATTTAAAAATATTTATTACCACATTTTACCTGTGTGCAAGGTTTGGAAAAGGGGATACAGGCAGGGAATTCCTAAAGGATATTCCAGGTCAGGAAGATAGGTAGATGTGTTAAGTCATTGTAGTCTTCTCCACGTGACACAGTGGCACACTCGATGTCCTGAAAACATCCCACTACAGAACATCTAAACACTCCAGACACATTAATAAAACATCCTCCCGAGTAAAGGAATGACTTTGTAGGGCAGTAATGGAAATCCTCTGAGGACTAGGAATTCAGGTCCAGGATGCAGATGGGTCCTGCAGCCACCACAAGCCTACAGTCCTGGGTGGACCCAAGCTTTGGCTTTAACAGGCATGTGCAGGAGAGAAACTTTTGTGGTCAATGGAAATCCAATATTGGGTTAACTTTGGGATTTTTTGCAGTTACCAATCTTGAATTTCTGGTGACTGCAAGGGTTTCCCCCTGACTGAGTTATGTGGAATCAAACATATCTCTTTCTATCTCAATTCCCCTGCTAATAAAATTATAATAACAATATTTTTAATTTATTACTTTTGCAGAAATGTAAAATAAGAATAGATTAACATCACTATATCTATGTATGGACAGAATTCTTGCATTAGACCTCTCGATGGGCTACTTTTGTGTCCAGTACTTATCTTAGGTGCAAACAGCAAATAGTATTCTGGCATTTTATGCTTAAGGGATCACCTGGGACTCTCATCCTCAGCAGGATCTACAAGTAGAGATGCCATAGAAGGAGGTGTGGAAGGACTTCTAAGGCTTTGTTCAGCTAATATGAATAAAAGGATAGTTCCTAAAAGGAAATACTTTTATCCATTCATAAACAGGGTGCAAGGACAATTATTTCATTTTTTCCAAAATAGTAACCTAAGAATAGTACATTTCTGAATTACATTTTTCTATAAACTCTAGTAAAACAATATAAAGAATTTATATGCAATATAGGATTCATTCATAGCTGGATGTGTATTTTAATATGTTATATTAAAAATATGACTTAGAAAACTAACTCATAGACTGGGAAATGAGATGTGTCAGTCACTCATCTATATGAAAGCATTAAGCAAAGATAAAATATGTGGCAATACTCTGAGTAGTAAGATTGCCAAATATTTGTATTTATGTTCTTTTGGGGGAGAGATAAAGTGAAATGGCAAGAGACTGTATAATATAATAACTTGATGTAAGACTAATAATTAGGAAGGGTAGCTAAATAATATATTGTTTACAAATATCACAAAATTTGTTTGGTTTGCAAGTACTAGCAATAACTGAAAATATGTCTGTGAATATAGAGAGGCTACAGCTTTGAGTAGGAAATATCAAAATAGGATTAGGCTTTGAAAAATGTAAAGTAATGCATCCGGATGAAAAATTCACAGATAATCAGGGAAATGGAGCTACTGTACTTGGAAAATAGTAATGTTGAATGAGACTTGGGAGTGATAGTTACAGAAAATTAGTATGAGATTGCAAAGGGTGATATAGTGGTTTATAAAAACTGTTTGGGCAGCACATGCAGAGATAACACATCATGAGTCAGACAAGTGTGGCCATTTATGAAAACCTCAGTACCAGAAGGATGTCATCATGCTGGAGTGAATTCAGAGAGAGTTACAAAAATGATTGAGGGTCTGGAAGGGCTGATGTGAAGTAAGATTAAAAAGAACTAAATATGTATGGCATATCCAAATATAGAGTATATCGCTGCAAAATGTAAGGTACTCACATACTGAGGAAAGAGAAAACTTTTCAAGGAAGTTTAAGCAAAGATTGTTGGGAACATTCTGAAGAAAACTGAAAAAGAAAAATTTAAGGTCAATTAAAGGCTCCCGGTGGGTTAACTAGAGAAAATAAGTATACAATTTTGGTTCCTTAGACCCATTTTGCAACGTGAAAAAAAAATACTATAATCTCCCAGCTTTTCACTTTCCACATTTTTAAAATCAAGAGTAATGATCCCTCTTTGGCAAACTTAAGAGTTTTGTCTGGCAAGATTAATTATAGCCGTATTCATTTAAATATTATTTTAAAAACTATTTAACACAATGCTTAGTATCTAGTATAGCAGAATCCAGATTTTTTCAATAATTGAATAAAGTGATCTAAGGAATGTACTTAAGTTTAATAAAAATTTAAGTTTAATAAAATTATTGAAGGGCTAAATATGAGCATATAATATGAAAACTTGAATTTGTAGTGATTCCTGATATTGAATAGTTTATAGTCTCATGGATGAATAACCATGTACTCAAGTATACAAGTAAAATATGTTTATAGCATGGTTGATGTTCAGAGAGAGCATTTGAGATTCCAAAGAATTGAGCGACAAATGTTTCTAGGATGAGAAGAGAGAGGTGGCATTAGAATTGAGCCTTGATGGGTACGAGGAATCCAAAGAGAAGCGATTGGGGAGAGGGACTCAAGGATTGAATAAGAGCATATGAGTGACACCTGAGGGAAAATACAGACCCCATGGCATAAAGCATAAGCAGTGTGATGTGGCTAAAGAAGGAAACACAGAAATGTATGATGTAAAACAAATCTGGACAGGTGTGCTGTCACTCATTGGAGAAGGACCATGACAGGGACTTTAATGGGAACTGGGACCATAGAACAATGGTTTTCAAGCATTTTTTTAGGATTCCATGTATTGTATTCTTAAACCAAAGCCTAATCTATGGAGTAGATAAAAGCAGTGCTTCTCTGTTTGAAGTAGGTTAGAGGCCTAGACTCTTGCCCTCCAGCATCCCTTCAAGCTTACTCCCTCGATACTCCCAGACCTGAGATCTTGCAAGAGACCCCTAGAAACTGAGGTGCACAGTTTGAAGAGCACAAATATTAGCAAAAAGGAAGGACAATTTTTGAACAGGGCAATGAAATGATCAGTACAGCACTTAAAAAAAAACACATGGAGAAATGGGAAGGATGGGTTGAATTACGGGTAGGCTTTATGAGTCTGACTCTAGGTGGTAACTGAGAAATAGAAAGGTGTGGCTTTGACATTATAAAGTCAAACAGCAACTCTTTTTAATTAAAAAAAAAACACACAACTAGTAAGAAGTAGAAAGATGCTGCCTCAGATTTTCAAAATGGGTGAGTGGGACAATATAATGTCACTAATTGAGTGTGTTCATTTTTATTTAATACACTATTAAATATGCTTTGGTTTCTCATAGCATCTGTATTCTATACCTGACCAACATACAATAATAGCCTGCAGTGGTTTAGAAATTATAGCTTGGTAAAATTTCTTTTGGTTGAGACTTGTCTTACAAAATTCTGTCACTAGAATGAGAGAGAAAAGATATAAATACCAAGAGTGGAATTTCCCTTTTGTAAATGTGTTCATTCATTCCTCCTTTCACTTGCTATCATTACTCACTGATCAATAAACGTTTATTGGGCACTGTGGTAGATGCTAGGATGATTAAAGTTTTAATTGTTTACTCATTTTTGATAGTTTATTATTACACTCATCTTCCAAATATTCTTTAAAAACAACTTTACAGGTTTATATTTTATATAAGTACAGAGTTCTTTCTGAACTTACCCTATTAAAAATATTTTTGTAGATGTCAAATAGTGCCACATATCTATGTAAGAAGAACTCTATCTCTAAATCAAGACATTCAACCATTTCTTACCAAATGTATATATATTTGGAAATATGCTAATTAACCACTGAAATTCTAGTTTATATTTGTTTTTATGAGACTATATTCTTATTACTGTCATCTTTATGACACCAAAAGCTAAGTTCACTAATTTTATTTTGTACTAGACAAGAAATACTTATTTGGGTTGGGTTAATCAGAAATCTATAATTATTTAAGGAAAATCTATATCCTAAAAAAATTACTTTAGCCAGAATGTTCATCACACCTATAAATTTCAACACCATGATGCAACTTCTTATTTTGTACAGTTAAAATATTTGGCAGCAAAACTGAAGACAAAAATAAACTTTAAAAAGAAATAACTGCTATAAACCTATTCTGGACTCTATTTTAGAGAGGGATTAAAAATAAAAAGAAAATACTAGGCATATAACCTCCAATATAGGTCAATGCATGCTATATCCTTTCTGTGTCTAATTTTTTAAGTTCGTTCTTTCTTTCTTTCTTTCTTTCTTTCTTTCTTTCTTTCTTTCTTTCTTCTTTTATTGTCTAAAGTTTTACATATGTCTCCTTTTTCCCCAGTTGACCCCCTCGCCCCAGCTATTCCCACCCAGGGCAAGCCCCCACTGCCCCAGTGTCTGTGTCCATTGGTTATGCTAATATGCATGCATACAAGTCCTTTGGTTGCTCTCTAACGCCCCCTCCCCTGCCATTTGCCTCTGGATCTATTCTTGTTCATCAAATTATGTTGATCATTATATTCCACATATGAGTGAGATCATGTCATATTTATCTTTCTCCAACTGGCTTATTTCGCTTAGCATAATGTTCTCCAGTTCCATCCATTCTGTTGGAAATGATAAAAGTTTCTTCTTTTTTATAGTGGCATAGTATTCCATTGTGTAGATGTACCACAGTTTTCTAATCCACTCATCTGCTGATGGGCACTTAGGCTGTTTCCAAATCTTAGCTATGGTGAATTGTGCTGTTATGAACATAGGGGTGCATATATCCTTTCTGATTGGTGTTTCTGGTTTCTTGGGATATAGTCCTAGAAGTAGGATCACTGGGTTAAATGGGAGTTCCATTTTTAGTTTTTTGAGGAAACTCCATACTGTTCTCCACAGTGGTTGCACCAGTCTGCATTCCCACCAGCAGTGTACGAGGGTTCCTATTTCTCCACATCCTCGCAGGCACTTGTCATTTGTTGATTTGTTAATGATAGCTATTCTGATAGGTGTGAGATGGTACCTTATTGTTGTTTTAATTTTCATCTCTCAGATGATTAATAACTTTGAGCATGTTTTCATATGTCTCTAGGCCTTCTGTGTGTCCTGTTTCAAAAAGGGTCTATTTAGGTCCTTTGCCCATTTTTTTATTGGATCGTTTATCTTCCTTTTGATAAGTTGTATGAGTTCTCTGTAAATTTTGGAGATTAAACCCTTATCTGAAATAGCATTGGCAAGTATGTTCTCCCATGCAGTGGGCTTTCTTGTTGTTTTGTTGATGGTTTCTTTTGCTGTGCAGAAGCCTTTTATTTTGATGTAGTCCCATTTGTTTATTTTCTTCTTAGTCTCCATTGCCCTAGGAGCTGTGTCTTTAAAGATATTGCTACAACATAAGTCTGCAGTTTTTCTGCCTATGGAGTCTTGTAGGATTTTTATGGTTTTCTGTCTTATATTTAAGTCCTTTAGCCATCTTCAGTTTGTTTTTGTGTATGGTGTAAGTTGCTGATCTAGTTTCAATTTTTTGCATGTATCTGACCAAATTTCCAGCACCATTTATTGAAGAGACTGTCTTGACTCCATTGTATGCTCTTTCCTCCTTTGTCAAATATTAATTGAGCATAATGGCTTGGGTCAATTTTTGGGTTCTCTGTTTGGTTCCATTGGTCTATATGTCTGTTCTTGTGCCAGGACCAGGCAGTTTTGAGAGCCGTGGCTTTGTAATATAGCTTGATATCTGATATTGTGATCCCTCCAACTTTGTTCTTTCTCAGGATTGCTGTTGCTATTCGGGGTCTTTTTTTATTCCAGATGAATTTTAGAGAGTTTGTTCTAGATCTTTGAAATATGCCATTGGTATTTTAATGGGGATTGCATTGAATCTGTAGATTGCTTTGGGTAGTATGGACATTTTAATGATGTTGATTCTAACAATCCATGAACATGTTATGTTCTTCCATTTGTTTATGTCTTCCTCTATCTCTTTTTTCAATGGCCTGTAGTTTTCCAGGTACAAGTCTTTTACCTCCTTAGTTAAGTTAATTCCTAGGTATCTTAATTTTTTTTTTTTGTTCAATGGTAAATGGGACTGTTTTATTTTAGTTTCTCTTTCTGTGAGTTCATTATCTATACTAATAAAAGGGTACTATGCTAATTAGACCAGACATCTTCCGGATGACCTTCCAGACAAAGCTGTGGTGGCAGGGCTGAGGCAGAGGTGGTTAGGGGCGATCAGGCCAGCAGGGGAGAGCAGTTAGGGGGATCAGACCACCAAGCAGGTAAGCGTTAGGAGCCAGTCATCCCTGATTACAAGACGGATGTCCAACTGCCGGCAGTCAGACATCCCCTGAGGGGTCCTGTATTGGAGAGGGTGCAGGCCAGGGTGAGGACCTCCCACCCCCACCCCGTGTACAGATTTTGTGCACTGGGCCTCTAGTTGGTGTATAAAAAGGCCATAGATTTCTGGGTGTTAATTTTGTATACTGCTACATTGCCGAATTCATTTATTAGGTCTCGTAGTTTTTTGATAGAGTCGTCGGGGTTTACTATGTATAGTATCATGTCATCTGCAAATAAGGACAGTTTTACTTCTTCTTTTCCAATATGAATGCCTTTTATTTCTTCTTGACTGATCGATATGACTAGCACTTCCAGTATTATATCAAACAGGAGTGGTGAAAGTGGCCATCCCTGTCTTGTTCCCGTTCTTAGGGGAAGTGATTATAGTTTTTGCCCATTGAGTATGGTGTTGGCTGTAGGTTTGTCATATAAGGCTTTTATTATGTTGAAGTGTGATCCTTCTATTCCCACTTTGATGAGAGTTTTTCTCAAGATAGACTGTTAGATTTTGTCAAATGCTTTTTCTGCATCGATTGATATGATCATGTGATTTTTTGTCTCTCAGTTTGTTTATGTGATGTATCACGTTTATTGATTTGCAGATATTGTACCATCCTTGCATCCCCAGATTAAATCCCACTTGGTCATGGTGTATGATCTTTCTATTGTAATGCTGAATTTATTTGCTAGAATTTTGTTGACAATTTTAGCATCTGTGTTCATCAAGGATATTGGCCTGTACTTCTCTTTTTTTGTGGTGTCTTTATCTGGTTTGGAATTGGGGTAATGCTGGCTTCATAGAAAGAGCTCGGAAGTATGCTTTGCTTGCATGCTATATCTTTTACATCTTATCTCATTTAATCCTCAAACCCTACCTGGCAATTAAAATCTCTCTTTTTTTTCAATAAGAAAATTGAAGTTAGGAACGTTTAACTTGCCCAAGGGAACACAGCTAATCGATAAAGCAAGATTTATAAATTAAAATGTCCAAGTTTCTTTCACTAAAGATGCTCTCTATCAATAAATAATGAAGAATTCATTAGTAAGCATTCAATATTATTGTCATTGGAGAATGGGATCAGTATTGATACTTTATTACAAAAGTGTCACAGTTATCTTCCCTGTCATATTTTGGGAATTGACACTATTATATTATTATAGTAATAAACCAATTTGACTTGATGATTTCCTGCCTATTTAGAAGAGTTATTTCTGGGAAAATAGCCTTTTAGAAGGAAATTCTTCAATTTGGATTTCCTATAGATGAACATTTGCCAGAAACATTAATTATCCTATATACTAGAAATGTAATATGCAAATGGTTGTTACGCCATGAAGCGTAATGACCGACTGCATAACGACCAGATCACGGATCAGCAGGAGGGTGGGGCAGCGAGCTACAAGCAGGCAGCGGAGAGCTACAGGAGGGAGCTGGGCAGCAAGCTGTGTGGGGCAGGAGGGCGGAGGGAGCTATAGGAGGGCGGGGCAGCAGGCAGAGAGCTACTGGAGGGCAGCAGCAAGCTACTGGCGAGCTACTGGTGCACATATTTGTGCGCATGGCTACTAGTCTTATTTATAATGTCTCAAAATTATCATGCAGGTAATATCATCAAGTTTAAAAAATATTATACAGACTAATGAATAATTTGAGAATACACATGTTCAAAGAATCTTAAATTCTTTGTAGATATTTGAGGAATTTTTCTGTAAACTGTCGGGAGGTATTTACACAGAAACACCACAGCAAACTAGATCAAGGTGAGGATAAATAACTTCTTAGAGGAGGTAATTGGAAAATGATATATTAACATTAACTGCATGAAAAGTGGTATAATTATTCATGTTTTTCCAAAGTGGCTTTCCCAAGTGACTAGACCAAATAAAACAACAAAACATACTTTTCTTATTTTACATTTCAGTTACAGTTTACATTCAATATTATTTTGTATGAGTTTCAGGTGTACTGCATAGTGGTTAGACATCGTATACTTTTCAGAGTGATCCCCTGATTGTTTCCAGTGCCAAACTGGCACCACACATAGTTATTACAATATTATCGACTATATTCCTTATGCTGTGCTTTACATCCCAAAATAGACTATTCTTTTCTTTTCCTATTTTTTTAAGAGAAAGCTGAGGTCCACAGGGTGAAATGACTTGCCACATGTCAGCTACATTAGAATTCACTCTTAAGATTCCATTGCTCTTTCTTTTTTAGAAAAACATATTTTTATTGATTTCAGAGAGGAAGGGAGAGAGAGAGATAGAAACATCAATGATAAGAGAGAATCATTGATTGGCTGCCTCCTACATGACCCCTGAAACTCAGGCATGTGCCCTTGACTAGACTCGAGCCTTGCACCTTCAGTCCACAGGCCGACGCTCTATCCACTGAGCCAAGCCAGCTAGGGCTAGACTTTTCTAAAAATTCTCAAGAGTGCTTATGTTCTGGCCTATGGGTCAAGATACTGCCTTTGTGACTTTTTATACCAGTAATAGAGAGGCCCAATACAGGAAATTCATGCTGGAGTACGCCTGTCTTCCCCCAGCTGCCAGCACCAGCTTCCCTCTGGCATCTGGGACCGGCCTTCCCTCCAGCTGCCGGCAGGCACCCAGGACCCGGGCTTCCCTCGCAGCCATGGCTTTGTCCGGAAGGTCATTAGAATGTCCGGTCTAATTAGCATATTGCTCTTTTATTATTAAAGATGATCTTGGCAAGTTATTTAGCTGCTCTCTTTCCATTTCTTCACTTAGAAGTGGGATTAATATTACCATCTACTTCACAGAGTTATTTTGA
Source organism: Myotis daubentonii (assembly GCF_963259705.1). NCBI lineage: Eukaryota > Metazoa > Chordata > Mammalia > Chiroptera > Vespertilionidae > Myotis > Myotis daubentonii. Next base: position 46,285,804 of record NC_081845.1, on the reverse strand, counting down.
GTATTAAACCAAATGAGTAAATCCATGGGAATATTTAGTACACATGGGTAGAAATGGAAGAAATCAAGCATAGCTAAAAGGTAGAGAGTGGTGAGGACAATGGCATAGGAGCAGCTGGGCAGGAGCAGGGCCAGGCCACAGTGTGCTCTGGAGATCATGTTAAGAGTCCATCTTTCCAAAGACACTAAGAAGCCAATAAATTGTTTAAAGCAGGGACATGACATGATCAGATCTATGAAAGGTCTAATGTTGAAGTTTAGCAAAAAGGTCATGATTAAGATTAAATTTGTTTTCTCATTCTGGAATATGCCAGGCTATCTGGATCGGGGTCTGGGAGATCAGCTTTATTCCATAACTCCTAAAATAGAAAAACTCATCATTGTATAGTATAAGGAAAGAAGGATATTTATGAGAAAGGATAATGTATATTAGACAACACAAGTTAGAGAAGGACATTAAGAGAAAAAGTGTTGCCCTGGCTGGTTTGGCACAGTGGATAAAGCATTGGCCTGCCAACCAAAGGGTCTCAGGTTCAATTCCTGTCAAGGGTACCTTGGTTGTAGGCTCCTCCTGGGCCCTGGCCCTGGTCAGGGCTTGTGCAGGAGGCAACATTGATGTTTCTCTCTGTCTTTTCCTCTCTCTAACATTCTCCCTAAAAATTCAATGGGAAAATATCCTTGGGTGAGGATTAATAAAAAAAGGAAGGGAGGGAGAGAGGGAGGGAGGGAGGGAGGGAGGAAGGAAGGAAGGAAGGAAGGAAGGAAGGAAGGAAGGAAGGAAGGAAGGAAGGAAGGAAGGAAGGAAGGAGAAAGAAAGAAAGAAAGAAAGAAAGAAAGAAAGAAAGAAAGAAAGAAAGAAAGAAAGAAAGGAAGGAAGGAAGGAAGGAAGGAAGGAAGGAAGGAAGGAAGGAAGGAAGGAAGGAAGGAAGGAAGGAAGGAAGGAAGGAAGGAGAAAGAAAGAAAGAAAGAAAGAAAGAAAGAAAGAAAGAAAGAAAGAAAGAAAGAAAGAGAGAGAGAGAGAGAGAGAGGGAGGGAGGGAGGGAGGGAGGGAGGGAGGAAAGGAAGGAAGGAAGGAAGGAAGGAAGGAAGGAAGGAAGGAAGGAAGGAAGGAAGGAAGAAAGAAAGAGAAAGAAAGAAAGAAAGAAAGAAAGAAAGAAAGAAAGAAAGAAAGAAAGAAAGAAAGAAAGAAAGAAGAAAGAAAGCAACGAGAGAGAGAAAAACTGTTAACTAAGTCATGATGCCTAGAAACATATGTATAGTATATGTAGTATACCTAGATAATAAAAATGCCCACATTACACATTATTGTCAATATGTAAGTAACTAGAGAAAGGACAAAATTAAAGAATAAAAAAAGGCATTGCTTATAAATATACATGCATACATAAAGAAAAGTCATAGCCTTGTTACTGTGTTTTAGCATCCTGAACATATTATTTGCTTAGACATGGGTTAAAAATGTATAATTAATGAATGTTTCAGGTCAATGTAATTTCATATTTTAAATACATGGCTATCTATAATAATAAAAGCATAATATGCAAATCGACCGAATGGCCAGACAGCGGAACAACTATTGGAAGACCTTCTGGGCAAAGCCAGGTGAGGCAGCCACTGCGGCTGCGAGGGTCGAGCCTCTTGCATGCATTTCTTGCAGCGGGCCTCTAGTGTATTACATATGGCTAGATAATGTGACAGATAAACAGAAAAGAGCATAAGAATGTTAGAAATAAATTGCATTGATATAATTTTGCTTTAAAAAATATATTTGTTTTAAAGGCAATTCAGAGGAATAAAAGGTTTCTGGACAGCCAGATATCAGCCAAATCTATAAAGAGCCAGTACAGCTCCAATCTATCATCTGGACCACACTGGTGCCGAGCCCAACCTTAGCCAAGAGAATCAAGTATAAAATGTGTTCAGACCTCCTGATTCCTCTCCAACATTTTGCACTCTGCTTTGGCTGATGTTCATTTAGGTTAGATTGTCACTTTATTGTTTTCAAAAGAAGAAAACATACTTCATAAATAAATAAAAATGTTCTTGATAAATGTGTTTAATAAATGCAAATGATTCTAAAGTTTATATTATAGAGTTGGTTAAGACTCGAGATGAATATTTCAAAATATCATGTTATCTAATTATCTGAGTTATTTAGGAAAGATGGAAAAATCTTTCTTTCTCCTTCCCTTTTTCCTCCCTGCCTCCACCCCTCCTTCCTTCTCTTTCTCTTGCTTTCTTTTTATTTTTTAATCTATTTTTATTGATTTCACAGAGGAAGGGAGAGGGAGAGAGGGAGATAGAAACATCAATGATGAGAGAGAATTATTGATCTATCAGCTGTCTCCTGCATGCCCCCCACTTAGGATGGAGCCCACAACCCTGGCATATGCCCAGACCAGGAATGGAACCAGTGACCTTTTGGATCCTGGGTCGTGCTCCACCACTGAGCCACACCTGGCTGGGCTCTCTTGCTTGCTTGCTTGCTTTCCTTGACTAAACTCACCTAGTGCTTGGTGATTGCTTCCTACCCAGTAGCCACAATGCAACAGAACCTGAACTCTGATAAATAAATAAAAGCTAATTTGTCATTGAGAGTTTTTTTTTAGTTTGCATTTTTTACAGCCTGTTCTAGTCACTATATTGCTCAGTTTTGTGTCACCAATTTAGAGAGCACAGGAGACCAATCTTAAACCACTTCTGTCTAATATTACAAAATAGGTTTTTGGTCTCAACTAATTATTTTGAGGAAACTGTTTATGGGAGATGATTTCACAAAACATTTTAGAAATTGAGTATTTCCCTAACTGAAACATCTAATGTTTCTGCAGAGGACATATCAAACTTGCATGTTACTTTATAAATCATAGTAATCATAGTTTTTATATTATTTTATCTCACTCATTCCTCTGATATTCACTCACAACTAGCTATATACAAAATCAAAGAAGATGCCCCATCTTAAAAAATTTATAGTTTGTCACTTATTCCTAAAACCTTTAAAAGGTGCTTCTTATTATCTCAACTTGAGGCTTAGAAAAATTTAATCCTTGAAACCAGTGGTGTGGGAATGCTGGGTTAATGCCTTCTGGATCTATGATTCTGAGTTTCTGACATAGCCTCTACTCATCAGTCCTTCCTGGGAAGCCCCACGAGTATTGACAGTAATGCGGTTGCTGGAGTCAGGTGAGCCTGGGTTAGGATCTCCACGCCGTCTTTTAATACCTGTTCGGCTGTAAGCAAATTCCTTCCCTTCTCGGAGTCTCCGCATTTGGGATAGGGACTAGTCATGCCTGCCTTACGAGGCTGTGAGGAAAGCTAAATAGCTTTTTGGAACACAAAGGGCCGAGACCGGTGTGAGGTGAGTGAGGCACTTACCATAGGTGCAATGTTTTAGGGGTCCTGGCACCAAAAAACAAGTAATAATTATTTCAGTATTTAAAAAGAACACAAATTGGAAAATTGTGACATGTATCAACTGCCTGTTTTCGTTTAAAATAATGTCTTATCAGAAATGTGGTTGGGTGAGGAAGAGAGTCAGAGCCATGGACGTGCAAGGTTAAATCCTGTCTTCATTGAAAATTTTGATATTTTGTTCATTCTTGTAGCAGGCAGAAATCTAAAAAAACTCTCCAGTGATGTCCTCCCCTAATCTCCAAAACCTGTGAATGTGATGAGCTACCACTCTCATGATTATGTATAGTATATGTTATGTCTTTAAGTATAAATTTATTGTGTTATGTTATATGTCACCATCGACCATAAGATAGGAAGGTTATCTGGGTAGTTTTCATCTAATCACATGAGCCCCTAAAAGCAAAGAGCTTTGACTTGTTGAAGGCAAAAGAGAAAGCAGCAGTCAGGGAGGTTCAAAGCATGGGAGGGATCCAACTTGCCACCACTGCCTGTGAAGAAGGAGGGAGACACAGGCAGGGACTGGGGAACAGCCACAGAGAATAAGAATGACTAACAAGCCCAGGAAACAAGAAAACAGAGACCTCGGTCCTACAATCACAAAAAACTGAATCCTGCTATTAACAGAAGTGAACATGAAAGAGGACTGGGATCTCTAATTTGATTTCAGCCCTGTAAGATCCTGAAAAGACCCCGCCATGCCATCATGAACTTCTGACTGTGAGACAATAAATGGATGTTGATTTAAGTCACTATAGTTTGTTGTAATTTTTATACCACCATTGACTCCTTCTAGCCCACCCTCCCCACCCCTGCCCCAGGCTTTCAGCACACTATTATCTGTGTCCATGGGTTATGCATATATGCATACAAGTTCTTTGATTAATCTCTTCCCAACTACCCATCCACACCTGCCTTCTTTCTGAGATTGGGCAGTTTGTTCCATGCTTCTATAACTCTAAATCTATTTTTTTCATCAGTGTACTTTGTTCTTTAGATTTCACATATGAGTGCAATCATGTGATACTTGTTTTTCTCTGACTGGCTTACTTAGCTTAGTATAAAGTCTCTGCCTCTCAAACACTTCAAAGGTATTTTCCTCCTATGTATTTGGAAATATATTTTCATTCTTTGATATAGAACTTCAGATTCATATTAATAATAAAATCTACTCCCCAAAATTTCACCCTTCTCCAGCTTTCTTTTAAAACTATTTTTGCTAGATGTAGAAGATTTGGGAGTTGTGAGTTTGAGAAACCTGAGTTTGGATATAGGAAGATAAGCGCAAAAAGAGAAATGGCTAATAAATTTGCTCTCTGATCTAGCTCATATGTGTCTAAATTGTTAAAATAACTCTACTCAGGAGTTCTTACTTAATTACAAAAGAAAGAGAAGGAAAATAGCTGTAAGAATCATTTATAACCACACATATTAATGACAATTTTCACTGTGATTGAGTCATAGATATTTTATATCTATAGAAAGTGGTCATTTTTACTGTGCATGTTGATTCACAGTTGTATAACTAATCATGACAATTTTATTAATTACTTATTATCAAGGTTTTTCTCTTTTATTAGAGAACAAGTGACTTCCTTCCCTCACAGTGGTGTGCGAATATATCTCTGTGTGATAGAGATTAATGCATAAAGCTTTGCAGGAAACTGCCTCATTGATTTTGTTGCCTTTATATTTGTCTTCCTTAGATGACTTCCACTAACATAGAGGGAGGATGTATAGTCCATTTCAGTGGGACACACAGGGTCCTGACTACTGTGGTTGGAATTCTGGCTTAAATCAAGGCAGCTGAGTAAGAAAGTGGTTAAAGAAATATTTTTAGAGAAATGAATGCATTGAATCATTGGTTGTTTTTAAAAGTTTTCCGTATAGTGCCTCTTTAATGGAGGCACTTTTATAAAGTATTAGTACTTGCATATGTTTTGTAAACTAATTAGAAAATGCATTGCCAACACTGATGTAACGAGGTGCCTGGAAATATTATTCAGTGTTATAAGTTGTACATAAGTTCTATCTCTGAAATTTATGTGTTTGACTATTCCTTTGCCATATTTTCAAATCTCATGCTACCCGATCCACTATTCTACTATATGATTAAGAAATGTTTTCAAAACCCTATGTTGTTTTCCCTATTATTGACTTAAATTGATTTCTGATATTTTATGCAATAATAAATTCTACTCTTAAACGTAACTTAATCTAGTAGCCTCAGAGCTAATGATGAATGAATATTTCCCACCTTAACGACATGGTACTTCCTTTTAGAGAAAACTCCCCAAAAGTCTTTACTGAAGAAAAGTATCAAATCAGAACCGTCCAGTCTTCTGTGCTATGATAGCACATTGAATACAAGAAAGCTGATGGGGTAGTTTTAAAAAATGTCCTGACAGAGTCAAGGTGATGGCCATTTTTAGCTGCCCTGCTATCCATCACCTCTTTCAGCCAAGCATACTCCATCATATGCAACAGCCTCATGAATTTATGCATCAAGCTGTGCAGCCAGTCGTGCCGAGGGCGCTGGTGACAAGTGAAATTGCTGTGCGCCTCATTTAGCTGTTTATTGCGCCTGAGTACGTGTTGCAGCTGTCATCCCACGATGGGATGATAGTGCTCGTTAATAGACAAGACAGGCAAATAATGATGGAGGCCACAGCAAGAGATGCTCATCTGCCAATGGGCTCTGAGCAATATCACAAACATCCACAAAGTTTTCCATCAAAAGCAGCTCTGTAAGAAAATAGAGAGGGCAAGGCTGATCTTCATGGGACTAACAATGGAGATTAAACTTTTGAAAAAAGTCTAGCCCAGGAGATTGTGTAACTTTTGGGCTTCCACGCCATGCCTTTTTCCTTTTAAAAGAATCACAGGAAAATGACCCCACAAACCAACCAGGTTTGATACCAGTGTTCGATTTGACTGTATTCCTACCACACACCATGGGATTAACCTTAACCCAGCTGAGCACCAGGCCTTATTCTACTGTCAACCATGGCCCCAAGAATTTGTGAATGTTATTTTTTCAACTATCTGATGACTTGTTTTATACATTTAGGGTTTGGAATTGGATCTTTCAATTCTTCTCAGTAATTCAATGGAAAGTAACTTGAAATAGAAATATTCTATCTTTAGATTTGAATGGAATTTTCTTTTATATAAAATTGAATTATTCTCAAGCATTCATATCTTGGCATAGAGGGAAGAGGCTCTTAATAAAACCTCTCTAAGATGAAAGTCTGTTAAACAACTGATTTTCAATTCCTTCCTGCTCTGAGTGTGTGGTGCTTAATCTTATGGGTATTTTATAGTTGGTGATTAGCCAGTGTCTCATGTATGAGCTTAAACATGAATCTTTATGTTTATCATATTCTTTATTTTGTAACAACAACAAATTCTTTATTTTGTAATAATATAGAACTTAAAGAGTTAATTAGTATGTTTGATATAATGATATGAAGCAAATATGACAATCCTTTGCAGACTTTTATATACAATAGTAATACACAAGAGAACTTAACTTCTTTGCTTTATAATTGGATATTATTTTGAATCCAAAATATAGAAACAAATATCAAGGTCCAAATTGTGAACCTTGGACAGAAATAATTTTAGATATTTTGTAATTTAACAGAAGAGCTGGGAAAACCCATAAACACTAAAAAAAATTGTAAATCAAATATAGGAATAATTCACAAACACTCTTTGGGAAATGGCTTTCTTGGCTATAATAAGATGTGGCATGGTCTTTTAGTGCAGTCCATCTTACTGCGAGGGAAGCCCATCAAAAGTTTAAAAAAAAATTATTGCTAGCCATGCCAAGAACTAGACAAAGGACAGAGTAGAACTACATAGAGAGAACACCCTTATTGGGATCACAAAGCTATAATGATAGAGAAAAACTTTAAAACCCCGAAATTTGGCCTCCTTTTAGAAACAAAGTGACTCAGCAAGTCTGCATTAAGTCACCTGCAGCATCTGCATTGAACCCAGGTCTCTGAGACCCTAGTGTCTTCTAAGGCTGCCTCACTGGCGACCTTTATCACCTCTTTTTTGTGACCAACAGTGTGAGATATTTTGTTTTATTTTTTCTATTCATTTACAGAAGTTTTATTTTTACTTGTTACTTTGAAAGAATATCTAATTTGTTTATCATTTCTATATGCTCATTTCTTTAAAAAATAAAATAAAAGAGTGGAGACTATAAGGCATCTAGCAGTAAGTTTAAAATAATAAGGGTTATGTAATGAAAGAGAAGGGTTATAACAAAAAGAGCCAGACTAAGGATAATTACTAGATTTGAATATAAAATTTACCACTGATTTAAAAGGGTTTATTCATTCTTAAATGTGATCATTGTCTTCGAGCCAAAAATTACTTCAGTGAGAATGGATCTTTAGTTTTATGATGGAAGTCAATGAGAAAATAGAAGTTAACTTGAAAAGAAAATAGTCTTATGATGTACACTGTAAGAATACATATATTCTGTAAAGTGAGGCACATATGTATTAATTATTTAAAGGCCCCTTCCTTCTTTAAAACATTCATGTCTGTGAATCTTTTGTTATTCAAAATGCATAACAAAAATCATTAAAAACAACTTTCCACTGGGTGTCTTGATTCAGAAATATCTATTTGTCTTAGAAGTCTTTGATAAACACTTAGTATAAGGGCAATGTGTATTCCACAACAATTAATTTGAATGCACAGTAGACATCATTATACAGGAGGTACAGAATCACATTTGGATTATACATTAGAGTAGTGATTTAGCTCGGAGCCTTAATGCAAAATCCTGTGGACTAGCATGAAATAACTTTATGTACTTTATTTCCTTTTCCTTGTTTTGTACATACTAGAGAAATAGTACAGTGGGGGCTATATTGTTCTGCTTCTTTGCTTTTTCAAAAATAACAACAAAAATCCTTTTCTTTTCTTTTTGGCATTTACCGAACTAATGGTCAGCTAATTTAAATATATGTTGACTCCTTTTTCTTAATGAAATGGAAAAGAGATGTGTGTTACATACACACACACACACACAAAGTTTTATTAATGTTTCATAAAATGGTTGCTACAATCAAAGGAACTGCTCTGAAAATTAAATTACTGGGCTGACTCTGAAAATCAGCATAATATGCTCTGTTTAATTCAGTCATGCTAAGATGTTAGATTCTCCTTCATTCTCTCAGCTTTCTCTCTCCTTCACCTGGGGGCATCTGCTGATGAGTCTCTTCTAGAGGTTGTTTAATGACTATTTTACAGGAACTGTCAGCTTTCTAAAGCCCAGTGGCATTGGGCGTCACTGTATTACCAGCCTTTTTACACCATTTGCCTGACTAGAAATCGGAGGTTTAAAAGTACAAGAAAAGCTCCTATTTGATTTAATGACTGGTTGATGGAGGTCGATTAATCTTTCTAAGCTCAGATGTTTTACTTATAGAGGTCATCTATTGTTTGTTTATGCTCACTTTTCTGATGTTAGAAACACAAGAAATAAGAAGACCATTTTGAGAGGAGCAGGTAGTTGCCTTAAGAAAATCCCTGTCTTATGCACTCTGGGATTTGGACACAAATCCTAATTATACAGTAAGTGAAGTGAACACAGCCTTTACATTAACCTATTATAAAGCTGCAAAACCATGATACCTGCTCAATTTGGTTAAAGAAATTGAAGATGGTAGCTTTGTGTTTTGGGTTTGTTTTTTTTTTCTTTCAGGAAAGGGTTGTTAACGTTTGAAAAAGCGGATCTTTTGGGTTGTGTAAAGAAAAATAGTTTTCCTCTTCCCTCACCCCTTTTTTTTGGAAAAACAAAAAACAAAGGCAAACATAAATCTTTTTAGCACTATCCTCTTGTTTAACTTCGTATATTACATCTATTCAGATTAGGGGCTCTATTTAATAATAAAATTAACTAAAAATTAAAAAACAAAAACTCAATGAGAATTTATCATTTTGTCAAATTAGATGAATTCATTGTAATCTTGATATATTATACAAATTCCTGTTTGCTTTCTGAATTTCAACATGAGTACTCATAACATTGATCAAATTATTTTTGTCAGCTTTAATTTTTTATCAAGGGAAAACTCAATCAAAGCTAGTCAACAAAGAGCCATGGCCTGCGATCACAAAGAAAGTAGCACACAGAAGATGATGCTGAGGAAATAGTCAACAAGTTAGTGCATCTATCCTTAAAAGATAAGACACCATAGCAGAGTCATTCCTTGAGCAGGCAACATAGAATCAAACCATTGGCTCTTCCAAACAAACAGAAGGGAACAATGAGTCTGCAGTTTTTCCTGAATGGAGTTTTCTTATTACAAGTGACTCCAGGAGAATCAGACCCAGAGCAGGTGGGATACACATAGTGAGCAAAGATGGTTGTTTATCCCCCTCTTCTTTTGAGAGTGAGAATAACACAAACAACTGAAGAAAATAGGGTCTCATAGCTTTTCATTTGCCAGTCTATTCAGACATACAGAGCCAGAGCATCTGGATATCAATTTTGGAAAAAGCCTAGAGGTAGGAATTTTGCTATTAGCAAGCAATTCAGAGTGTAAAAAAAAACCCTAAACACATTAAGTAAACTTAAGGCTGTTTTCTGTTTGCTTCTCAAATCCACATTCTACTACTAAATGGCCACAGAGCAACCATACATACTAAAATCATGGCAATTTTTTCTTCATTTTTTCTTGAAAGGCATTTCTAAAGGCAACTGCAGGAGAAAGAATAGCTGATAGGATTGGCATAGCATAGTGTGGCTGCTAAGAGGCAGTAGCCCAAACATCACCTCTTCCTGAGAAGTTCCTGGACCTCTTTTATTCTACAGCCACTTCCTTGGGCTTTTACTACATGGAATTGTATTAATGTGTTTACAATGTGATCTTTCTCTGGAGATTTGTCTTCACAAGGGCAAGGTCTGTTTTATGTTTATCTTGACATATCCCAGGACCTAGACTGCCGAGGCTATGGTCTCAGCCTGTGACCACCACGCAAGACACTTAAACTCAAGATTCTTCAATTTCTCATTGTAAAACTCAGGATTGGATGTATCACAGATCCCTGACAGCTATGATACTCTGATTCTTTGGTCCCTGATATTCTCATTTGTGGTCAGCCATTTTCTTTTAGTCTGGTTGCAACTCTAAATTATTACTATTTAACATTTACTAAGCAGTTACTTGGACATTAATATTATACTTGTGATATTAATATCATCTCCTCTAATTCTCACAGCAATCTTGTGAACTAACTTTTTACAGATAGTGAAATTGGGGCTCAGACAGACTAAACGCTTGTCCAAGGATCACACTAGGCACAGGTGGCATAGAGAAGGACCAAGCCTCAGTCTCCCGGTGCTGATATTTTACTGTTTCCCTCATGGTGCCTAATTTTATCTCTGGCTTATTTATTCCTAGACTTCTAAAAGGATAGTATTCTAATGAGTAGAATTCCTGAAGGAAACAATAGGACCTTCTGTGAAAAGATCGATTTATTATGAGTCAGGCACTATGCATTATACTGTTATCAGAGGTTATGAAGTTCCTCTGATCCCCCATATCTTTTCCCATCCTCTGGTGGCCAATATCATGCATTTTCAAGACAGCTGGCCAATGGACTGTGTGGCCATAAAATAGAGCTCAGCAAGCTGCTCACACAAGGTTTGAACTTGTGACCTCAGCGTTGCTTTCATCACACCCCAAGCAATTGAATTAAATAGCCAAAGACAAGTATAACAAACACCACATAAGATGAAGCACTGCCCAGAGATGTGGAAGAATTTATCATTTAGGCCATTTGTATTTAATTAATCTCAATTGTTCATTTTGGACTTGCTCTTTGTAAAACAATGCACTCAAAACTGCAGAATAAATATATCTGGACCTCTTGAACTTAAAGTGTGAGGGAAGAGGCAAAAACAAGTGTATGTAGGACCACAGGCCCTAAGAAAGGACAAACTAAGTGTCACAGAAATGCAAAGCCAGAACGCTCATCTAATGTGAGGTATCAGAAACAGCTTTGTGAGATGGCCATGATTGTCTCTCATTCTTCCTCAGTTCCCTTGCGTATTATAGAAACTTTTAAGATCAGGACTAGCCCCAAGTTGTCACATCACAGGACCTTTTAGTAGCTGATTGGCTGTCAGAGCTTCTTGGATCTCCAGTTCTTACAATGGTTCTTACTTGACCTTACTCCTCTGTATTGTGATCTTGCTTCTATCTAAACCTAGCCAATCCAGGTGATTACCAATTTGTTCTTTTTTTTGAGTTAGCATTTACTGATACTTTAGTCCTCTGGGCACTAACTGGGTCTTGTCTCTTATTTTGCTTTTACCCTCTAACTTGTTTAGTTCACTACCCCAGCATTATACTGATGGTCCAGCTACAATTACCATCAGAGTCCCTGAAATCTTTGCTCCACACTATTCTCCTCAGCTTTCAGAGGAGCCCAGAGATTTCCATCTAATCCTTTATGTGGCTATAGCACTGACTGCCTTGGTTCCAAAGTCTAGAATATTTTGAAGAAAAAAACTTAACATTTAATTTTAAACAAAGTAAACCTGGGAACTGTGAGCTAACAGCCCAAGGTTGGCTTGACACAGCTAGCAGAGACTTACAGATGGGCTTTGGCTTTTAGCTAACGGGTAAGGAACTAATTGAGACAACAATGTCAGAGAATGGCTTTGTCTTCTCCAATGCAATGGATTGAATGTCAGTGTCCCCTCAAAATTCATATTGAAATCCTAATCCCCAATGTGATAGTCTTAGGAGATGAGGACTTTAACAGATAATTAGATCATGTTGATGGGGTCCTTGTGAATGATATCAGTGCCTTCATAAAGGGACCCAAGAGAGTGCTCTTGCCATCATTCCACCATGTGAAGACACAATAAAAAGAGGTCAGTCTGCAAGCCAGAGAGGGTCCGTACCAGAACCCAACAGGCATGCTGATACCCTGATCTCAGACTTCCAACCTGTGAGAAATAATTTCTGTGATTTCTAACCACTCAGTTTATGGTACTGTCTTATACCAGCCTGAACTAAGACACTCATGAACTTTCAACCTCTTTTTCTCTACTGGCTTTTTCTTTAAGATCCCCCTAACCTTGATTCTATAAGACTTAGTACCAACCAAGCTGAGCATATGGGAAAATGCAATGGTTTATTTTATTGTATTCATTGTCTACAAATCCATTGTTTCCATCTATGAAAATACTCCATAAAAATGAGTTATTATTTTGAGCCACCAAAAATGTATTTTTTTAATTTATAGAGTTTAGAATAAAAGAGTATTCCTATTATTGTTCAGTAAATAGTAATTAATTTAATATCTTTTTAAAAAATCAATACCAGCTCTTAAGTTAGTATGCCTGCAAACTGCATATAATATTTAAAATTAACTTCAACTTTACTATTACCATGTGTGTCCGATTTGTGTAATATCAATCTGTTGTTAAGTGACACCTTCAATTTTCAATCTTAATATATGTTATTTTGGGGATCCAACTTAGGCAGGTCATGCCCCTGAGTATGCTTAAATATTTCTTTTCTAAATTTTCTATGAAATAATGCTGACAAAAAAATCTATAACAGTTAAAAAAGGATGGATTTCCTACCAATAATTGCATATCAAACACAATATAATTGAACCCGAATTTGCTAAAAGATTGTTCTCTATTGCTTTATCAATAGAATTTGAGGACCTGCATAAGTTCCACTTCACCATTTTTTTTTGTAAAGTTTCAATGAGTTTAATAGATTGTCTCTTTAGATCTATAATGATTACTGGAATATAAAATTCAGATAGGAAAAGAGGTCACTTCATACTTAAACACTATACCAAGTCATTTCTGCCAAGTAAATGAAATCTGAATGCTGGCTAAAACATTTCGAAAAAAATAGAAGGAAATCCATGCTGACTAATAGGCGCTAATGTGTGGATAATAATTAGTGCAATTAAGTGACTGGTGCTGTGTGGGTGAAAGTTTCAGAATACAAGACATTAATGTAGGGTTTTTATACACATAAACAAAGCTTTAAAATGGGCTAATGTGAGCTGTGAAGTATGGAAATGCTTAACAATTTTGGAATTGTTGCAGGTATGTTAATCTTAGCTATAGAAATTCTATAAATGTAAATCATTATAACCTTACAATATTCTCAAAGATAATGTTTATATTGATATCAACCCTATATATGGAAAACAGGTTTTAAAGCCTGGATACAGGGTCTAGTAACATTAAATTTATGTGTATGAAGTTAGAAAATTTTCATATATATGAAGCCACACTATCTACTCAGCTACTCAGCTAGATAGGGTGGCTTTATATATATTCTTCTGTACTTCCTGACTACTCCCCCCAAAAAACATTTGTGCTCTTATTTTTTAAATATGTCTAAATGTATTCCTTCTCTCTCTGCCTCTTTCTCTCTCTGTCTCTCCTCCTATCATTTATCTGAATATATAGGACCACTTTTCTTTGTAAACAGTACAGAATTATAGCTGCGAATCATCATGGTCTTAGTTCATCTAGCATGGAGAATAAATTATTATTCTCTCTTAGAAATACTGCTGTGTCAAGGTCAGGGTTGAGGTCATTTAAAAGCCAATATAGAGGACAGCATATAATTTACTAGCCAGAATCACTCACAGCTGATGGTGTGTTGGGGGGCTGGGGATCTTTCCATCAGAAATCTATACACATTTAGCTTTCATAAACAAATGCTTTTAAGAGCATAAAAAATCATGTAGTGAGCTTAATTAAGAAGCATCAAATTACCCGGTACTTTTGTTCACCTTTGAAAATATAGTTAGTAGCAGATGATTAGCGACCTGTGTGTTTATTCAACAAGAATAAGGAACTCTAAATCAACATGTTCTAATGTGCTGTCCTTTGCAAATGAAGGTAACACTATTGATTCACAGTCAACAGGCATGCATTCATTTCTCTTTCTTTGGAGGGGGTAAAGTATTGATGATGAGAGGAATATCGTCTTCAGTTTCTTGCCTTGTCAAATTTGTGACCAACAGCTTTAATCCAAGAAATAGTTGCCCGGGACAAAACAAGTAGCCCTTGATTGTGAAACAGTGTTTACACAGGATCATTCTGTGTTGTTGTTCTTTATACATTTTTGACTTGGGGAGTTTTAAAATAGTTCAGATACTCATAGGTTTCACATGTTCTTAATTGATGATCCTATTCACCGTACTCGTACTATATATTCTCTCGGCACGCTCGGTGCAGCTAGGAATGTGCCTCTGAAATGGAGGGGGGAAAGGACCATGAGGAAAAATCTATAAAATATTAAAGTCAGACACCCTGGAGGTAAAATTGATCTGGGTCTGCAAACATGGTAAGTAAGATCATGGTCTGAACTTTGTCAGCTCAACTTGATATTTAGGCCAGTCCTCATCATTTCATTCAAATTTCAAAATATTATGAAGAGTCCCTTTGGTTGACAGATCCCGCTCCTCTGCTCTCTATCCTGTGCCTTTCCATCTCTTCCCAAACACAGACATTCTTTCAATAAATGTTGCTCCAAGCAAAAGGGGTTCAAAGACAAATTAAATGAGACCCCAAAATTCTCTAGCAGGAACCATTTACAAATAGATATATAATTATCTAATATATGTGTAAAGAGCCCTAAGTATACATGCTCAATCCACGCTGCAGGTAGAAGGTAAGAATGGATGAAGAGGGTAGAGTGCTAGGGAAAGCTTTCTAGGGAACTACTCCTGTTTACTCCTAAGTTTCAAAGCTCCTCTTCTCAATTAACTCTTTCCCTGGACTCTGTAAATTTATTCAAGTTCTTCCCACACTAAAAGGAAGAAAAATCTTCTCATCAGCCCAATCTCTCTGATTAGCAGCCCAGCCCTTCCCACTCCTTCACTCAGCTGGCCTTCAGTGTGCGGTTGCACTGCCTCTGCTTTCAGTCTTACCACCACTTAGCTGAAACCTTTCTACCTTAGTCACTTTTGACCCCTCTTTCCTTTTTAGAAACTGTTATTCACAGGAATTTCATGGCAGAGCTCATTCAAATTTCTTCTCTTCTCTTTTTGAGGATTCCAAATCTTTTCCTCTGCTCCCATTTTAAAAACTGGTGTTTTGTGGTTCCCTCTATGGCAGTGGTTCTCAACCTGTGGGTCGCGATCCCTTTGGGGGTCGAACGACCCTTTCACAGGGGTCGCCTAAGACCATCGGAAAACACATATATAATTACATATTGTTTTTGTGATTAATCACTATGCTTTAATTATGTTCAATTGGTAACAATGAAAATACATCCTGCATATCAGATATTTACATTACGATTCATAACAGTAGCAAAATTACAGTTATGAAGTAGC
Source organism: Myotis daubentonii (assembly GCF_963259705.1). Taxonomy (NCBI): domain Eukaryota; kingdom Metazoa; phylum Chordata; class Mammalia; order Chiroptera; family Vespertilionidae; genus Myotis; species Myotis daubentonii. The sequence continues at coordinate 46,270,028 of NC_081845.1, read as the reverse complement.
AATGAAAATAATTTTATGGTTGGGGGGGTCACCACTACATGAGGAACTGTATTAAAGGGTCGCGGCATTAGGAAAGTTGAGAACCACTGCTCTACGGTCAGTTGCTCTACACATTTTCTATGTGTGTGTGAAGGGTGTCTCCTCCATTTCTGGATTTTAACTAGCATTTATATACGTTTATCTTCCAAATACAAGTCTCCAGCCCTCAGGTAATCTCTGTGCTTTAGAGCTGAATATAAATAATCTAGGATATTTCTACTTGGCCGAGCCAGAGACATTTTCACATTTCCAGCATTATCCACAACTTCTCTCATCATGTTGTCCTCAGCCTACCCCAGCCATGTCAAAACATACTGCTCCTCATAATGCTTCTAACTCAGAGCCCTAGAGACTACCTCCCTCCCTACCCTTCACACTCCCTCCTTCCTTTTCTTTCTTCTTTCCATCCATCGCTTCTTATAGACCATCATCAAGACCTTCTAAATTTATGTCCTAAACATTTCTCAACTATTTCTCCTTGGCCCAATTAGTGCTTTTTTACTTCCTAAGGCTTCTCTGGTTTCACAATAGAGTTCAAAGGCAAATTTCACATACACCTAAGGAAGCTTAAGCATCTAGCCCGTCCTCTTTCAAGGTCCTGGGAGGGGTCTGACAATGTGTTCAGTCATGAGTATTTGTAGATTTTCTATGTAAGATGTTTAAACCACAGTCAATCCAGATTGCTGTCTCTTTCCCACTGCCTCCTTCTCCACAGCACTTTTCTTTAAGTTGGGTGGCACCGGAATGAATGTCAGCATTTTTAAGCTCTACAGGAGTGTTGAGTTGGGAATGAATACTTTAGTTTAGGTTCATGGGACATACTTATATGGTTTATAATCACTTATATGAGGAGCTAAAGTATTGTTATGCATCCAGGACAAGGAATGGGTTCCAGGAATATTCTTTTCCCCTTCTGTACCAACTCACCCAGAATGCACAGGCAGAGCAGCTGACTCAACCATGTCCTGTGGCTGCAGAAGCAGAAATGTGTGTACTATAGGGGACAAACGAGATTGAAAATGTACAGACACAGAATCTAGTCTGCAGAAAACTTTTTTCAGTCATCAAATATGTGAAACTATAAGAGGAAAGCTCATCTCTCATCAATCCCTAGTCAACATAAAAGTTATGTCAGAAATATGCTCAAAAATAAAGCAAATGTGATTAAAAACCCAACATGGATTTTTTTTCTCTCTCCCTTTTTGATGAGAATAACATAAAGTAGAATTTACTAAATTTCTATATTTTTAGGCAAAATCTTGTAGTAATGCCGTGTGGAAACCTCATGTTTAGTGTATCTGAACATTACTGAATTACTTTAGAATCTATCTGACTCATCTTGTTCTGAAAAATGTTGCTCAGTTTCAAAGGAACTGGCATGCAAAATTACTGCCAGTTAAGAAATAGCCTGAGGAAGTAAGTATTCTGGTGATAAAAGTCCTACAAATGGTAGTTAATAAGTCAGTATGTGTGGCATAGAAGTAATTTGACAACATATTTAAATCGTTCAGTGCATTCGAGTTGCTCTTATATACACTTTAAATTAGTATTCCTTTTCCTAAAAAGGATCTTCAACCTTGATAGAGTTCAGTATCCCCATTTTACAGATAGGTAACTTGAAATGAATACTGTTTAAGTAACTTTTCCAAGGCCAGTTAGGTGGGTGTAATAATGGTTACAGTAGGGATTAAAGTCCAGCTTTTTTAATTTTAAATTCTAATTATTTTTACTATGCTATGTTAGTTCTGTATATAATTAAATTTTTAAAAATTGTAAAACAGTTTTTCTACCAAAAACCGAAAGTCAGTATCATCTTATGACTGATGCTACATTATAACAAAATAAATTTGCTATTTTTTTACATTACTCTCACTTAAAATGCTTTGTGTAAATTAAACTTAGTTATTAGTTATTAATACCTACTGAGGTTTTTTTAAGACTTTTATTTCTTAAGACTGCTAATGTAAATTTGAAGGATTAGGCTAGTTAAGTCTTATCAAATTTTATTAAATGCATTAATGGGGATCATTGTTAAATTTGTTTGTAAATCTTCAAAATTATCATTATGTGAAGGAAATTTGTTCTTCACATTTTACCCTCTGAAAGCAGCTAAAAGGAATGCTGTAATAATAAATGAAAAAAAAAATGAATCCTTGGAAAAATAATTAAAATGGCACCCAACTGAAAGATCATGACAAAGCATGTCATGACAGGTAAGGGAAATTAAAAACCAAAATTAATCAGAATATGGAATAATCACCCATAATTAAAGCCTCTTACAAAAATTAAAGATAGTGACTCCTTTAATGATCAAAGTAGCCTTAAAGGTATGAATATAATATGTTATAATACAACCTGCTACTTGACAGCAACCAATTCAGAAATATTCGTGTAGGAAGAACAGAGAAAGTGTTTCTTACATCTTGAAAGCTAAATCTAAATAAAAACAAACTAATAAATGACAATTTTCTCTTCGGCAATGTAAAAATTAAACATTTTAATTTTATTTTCCAAAGACTACAGAAGAGTTTTTTAATGGGGAAAAATCAAGAGGTGATTTTACCTTAGCATTAAATAAAAATATCTTTGAAGTGGGAAGCATAGAAAGGCAATAAAATGGTTCAGTAGTTTGACCTTTACAGATTTTTTTTTTATCCTTAGAAATATTTCACTAAAATATTTAAGGGGAGTAGGATGTGAAACGTGAAGTTGATAACTTATCTTTAAACATAGTGAATACTAACTGTATATGGAATAAAAGTAGATATCATTTTGAGTTGGAGGGAGACAATGGTGAAAGTATCTGATAACCAAAAATGTAAGAACAAGGAAGTATGAAATAAAACTGAATGAAGAAAAGAAATAGACTCAAAAGATGATGTAGCTTTTAAAAATAAATATAATTTAATTTAAACCATTACTTTATTTCAATGATAAGCTTCATTGGTTAAAAAAAAAAAAAAGGAAAAATAAATCCAATAGGATATTTTAAATTTTCTCCTAACCTCATAGATACATTTATTTGTCTTCCGGTTATTTTGTGAGTCTCTGAAAAGTATAATAGATGAGATCACATAAGAAGCATAACTTCTTCAAAAGATAGAAAATATTTTCCAGGTTAAAATAAAGCTTAAGTAAAAGCCTAAAATTATTTGAAGGAGCCACAATTTATAGAAATATAGATAGGTAGATAGATGATAGATGATAGATAGATGATAGATAGATAGATAGATAGATAGATAGAAAGATAGATAGATAGATGATAGATAAATATGTAGATGATAGATAGATGATAGATGGATAGATAGGTAGTTAGATAAATAGATGGTAGATAGGTGGATAGATAGATAGATGAAATTAGCAATGGTTTATAGTATAGTAATCGTTATAATGCATTTTTATCAATTCTAATTTCAAATGTAAAAATTTCTGCTATATAATAATATTAAAAGTCTCTCTCAAAAATCTTCATCTCAACATTCTCAAGAATCTCAGTCATGGGAATGCTGGTTTCAGCTCCTCTATCACCAAGGACCGAAATGAGTGTGTCCCATCTCCAGGCAGGTATGAATGTTATAGAAATAAATATTGTAAGCAGAATTTGACTTATTCAGACTCTTGGAGGAATAGCATCAAAGATACTTCACAGAAACACATGAAAGTACACATAATAGTAAGAAATGAACAGAAACTAGGAAAAATTTGTCTTCCCTTATTTTTTTTTTTTCTTAGTTCTTTCTTTACTTCAGAAGGAACAGAGTCCATGTTTCTGAGGACCATGTGTCTTACAAGATAAAAGCAATAGTGAAATGCATTGGTATTTTCCTTGATTCAACATTTAGTAAGCACTTATTCTATACTAGAGGCCTGGTGCATGGATTCGTGCATGGTGGGGGTGTGTGGCCTGTGGGGATCACTCACTGTGGTCTTCCCTTATTTTTAATTAAAAATTAATAAAGAAGTTAACCCCATGACTATTTTGTAACTGCCAATTTGTGTTTTTGAAGTTTTATTTTTAATACAGTATTATATGTCAACTATTATTGAAAAATAAATTTAAAAAGAAAACAGAAGCTAAAAAGAAAGCAGGGATGGTTCTTTACAGAATAATGCTTATCCTTAGTGTTGGATTACCATTGACTCTCCCAAAACTGAGAAAGCCCATAAAGTGAAATGATAGGTGCATTTTTTAAAGTCAGGTGTAGAAGATGGCAAAAGGAGACAAGAAAAACAGGAAGGTAATTACACTGAAACTACATCAGGTGCCTCTCGTGGCATTATAATATTTATTTTTCATTGTTAAAAGTACATGGACCTACAGATCTCAAAAAGATGGATTGGAGTGAGTAAAATGAGACTTTGGCTATAGTTATTACAAGGATAAAAGGCCTGGAAGTATTTTAAAGTTCATCAGAAATGTCCCATTTCTCCCCAAGAACCTCACCTAACCATCTTAATAACTCAATGTTGCATGCATTGCCTGAATAATATCTTACGTGGTTTCCTTTGTTCTCTTTATTTTACTCAAAGGTACCAGGGTACTTTTTAAAAAAAAAATCAAGACATTGCAAGGGGGAAAATATTACAGATTATCTCAAAATAGAAACATCTTATTCTAAATTTGGCACTGATGACAATAATTTAATTTCCACTCTTCCATACATACCATTATCACTACATGTACTCAAAATTATTATCATCCTCCTTCTTTTATATAAACTAAATAGCCTGTCATTTCACATCATCATTTTACCACCCATTTTTCAGCACTTTCATTATTTCCATTTCCCCCTCTAGTCCCTTGTCAATGGATCAAAATATATATAAAGTTCTAATCTAGGCAAAATGATAGATTTTGAAGGCTTAGTCAATTGATAGAGAGAGAGTCACTTTGTGGAGCCTTTGATGCCATGTCCTTATTTATCCATCTTTAAGACCAATAATGAATTACCTACAGGCATTGCTGACTCATGGTTACTTCTCAGGTCTTTTTAATTTACACTGCTTCTGCAAGTCATGCCAAATTTTATATTTGTGAAGTTATTGTGAGATTTCTTATATTTTGGAATTTAATGTCACTCTCTGCCTACAGCATCTCCAAGAATAATTTTATTTTCCAACTATGTTCACTGTGATGTTGATAACAGATCTCTGCTCTAAATTGTAATATAGGCAAATAAATTCAGGTTTTTGGAACTCTCCTTGAAGGACCTTTTGGTTTAGTAGTTCATTATTGGTCATTTTTTAACAACTAGAAACTTAGAACATATTTGTCAATATTTAGAATTAATGTGAGCAAAGAAAACATTTTTGGTGAGCTCTAAGACTCATCAATAATAAAGACACAGGTTTATGTCTTAAATTACACATTCTCATTCTCCATGTGACAGAATCCGTTTTTATTAAAAAAAATACATTATTAATTATTACAAAGAATTTCTTGGTGCATGGTTGCCAACATTATGGAATGTTTTCAAATTCATCCAAATGAGGTCTGACTTAAGTTAATTTTGTAATAGTATATTTTTTTGAATTTTCTTAAAACTAGAGAGTGAAGTTTTAATTTCAGTGAATTCTAAATAAATTATATTGACTTTGTTGATAGTTTTGCCAACACTTGAATTCTTAGAATATCCTGGAAGCAAGTGGACCAAGATGTCTGTCATTAAGAAAGAATCTTTGGGTGGGGAGAGGAATTGCTAATGAAAACAGAATAGCTGACTACTCACAAATGCGATGAAGTACCGCAAGATGCAAAGCAAACTTACATATAGCTGCCTAATCCTGACTTACTACCACATGTGCTCTTGAGTTTTCACAGTTTTTCTCATGAGTTGTGACAAGATGACAACAAAACTACTGCCTTAATTACACGAAGATTGGAAGGTGTGTAACAGCCCTTTCAAGATGACTGAAGAAATTTGAAATGAAACACAAACCTCAAGACTAGCATTTAAATATGCTGAGATAAAAAATTTTAAAGTTACACAATGACTATAATCTTGATATCTTTATCTATTCTTTGATATATGCTACTATTTACATTTTGAACCAAAGCCTATACTTTTTTTTTTTTAGCAAAATATAAATATAATTTTGAAAATTAGTTACAACCCTCTTTGGAAATCTTTTCTCCACAAAATGTTTTCACCTAGAAATCATGGATGATACTAAGTGATGAATTTTTAATAATGTATTATTTTATCTAGTGGCATTATTTTTTATTTATTAGTCCAGATCTCACAGAAAAGTTCTCCCCAAATCAGTTAGCAGCATACTGCTGCCCTCAGGATTTGAAGGTGAAATTCCTGATCATGATTGCTCTCCTAATGCAAGAGTGAAGGAAGAAACAATGTAACATTTTCCACGTGTAAAGATGGCTCTAATTTTCAGGATCTCTTAGACGTGACTGCCCACATTAATTTTAAAGACAAACGCACTCCTGACTACTGCGTGCCAAACTGCTCTGTCTCCACAGCTTCCCATCTCCACTCGTGGTTGAACCTTGAGCAGCTAAGAAACCTTGCACAATTCTATTTTCTGTTTCCTTTATCTGCCTTTGCTTCTCTTCAGTTTACTGTCTAGTGGTGGCTTAGAAAGCAGTCATTTGTTCTCCACAGAGCTGTGCCTCAGAGGACTGCACTCCTGGGCTGGCAGACTAAAACTGGCTGAGTTCCAGCCCTCCTTTTGAATGATGCTATCTTGTCAGTTAGTGTAAAGTGTTGTCCATGTCGAGGCCAGTGAATTCTAGAGCAAGGTTCTAATGAAGACCTTCTAGACCCTAAAATACTACATAGGGACCATCCTTGGCCTGTGACCACTAGATCACAGATGGTTCCTGGTGCGGTTTAATGCATGTCAGAAGAAAGTGGATCATTGGTGTGTTCTGTGTTATCAAAAACAGATGGATTTCACTTCTAACTCTTCCTCACTGCTAATAACGTAAAATATGGCTTACTGAGTGATCTAAGAATAACCAAAATTAGTACTGTATTGGTAGTCAATTTAGATAAAGATAATTAGGTTAAAGTCAATTTATATTATTTTTTCTTTAAGATACAGGATTGAAGTCAAAGCAAAAATTAAGGAGTTAAAGCTTATATTTGTAGTTTAAAATATAAAAACTAGTAACTTTAGCAGGTTCTTCTAATTGTTTAACTGACCAGGTAGTATAGAGCCTAAACACTTAGATATCACAATAGGTTATCTCATCCAGGTCCTGTCAGCAGACAAGCTGAGAACTTCTACCCTTTTTTATACCAGGCCACCAAATTCAAAGCCATTACCTGAGAGTAAGAGGCTGGACAACCTAGATATGCCGCCAACATTCTGTGCACTTTATCCTAATATCAGTAGACATAGGGATTTAGGAGAACTGTATCTTTGTGCCCAAACTAGATGATTATTTTATTATTTGGGTAATCTTTTTTTATGTGTATCTGTTTATTATAAAGAACACAAATCACAAACAGCCAAATGAGAGACATGCAAAGGTCAGAGTGGAGGAGGTGAGTCTTGCAGTGTGTGAGGTGCTTCCACATCCTCTCTGGGTGTGCCACCTCCCAGCACTTCCCTCTGTTCACCAACCCGGAAGTACTCCTAACTTTGCTGTTAAGTGTTTCTATGAAGATTCATAAGTAAGCATGATTGATTAAAATCACTGCCCAGTGCTGATTAACTCACTTGCTAGCCTCTCTGCCCTCCTCAGATGTCCAAAGATGGGGCTGAAAGTGCCCCCTCTCTAATCATGTTTTGGCCTTTCTGGTGAGCTGCTCTCATCCTGGAGCTGTCTGGGGCTTCCAGCCTTCAGCCATTCATTAGCATACAAAAGGCATTTCAAAAAATACATATATATTTAAATTCTTTATTGTTGAAAGTATTACATATGTTCCCTTTTTCCCCATTGTCCTCTCCCAGCCTGACCCCGCCCCCCAGCCCCTCCTTTCACCCCCCTCCTCCATTGTCTGCATCCATTGGTTATGCTTATATGCATACAAGTTATTTTGTTAATCTCTTATCTTCCCCTTCCCACCCTGCCTTCCCTCTGAAGTTGATGGTCTGTTCGATACTTCTGTGTCTCTGGATCTATTTTTGTTCATCAGTTTATGTTGTTCATTATATTCCACAAATGAGTGAGATCATGTGATACTTAACTTTCTCTGACTGGCTTATTCGGCTTAGCATAGGGATTTAGGAGAAATTTAGACATTTAATAAAGTTTAGAACTAGAACTGTATCTTTGTGCCCAAACTAGATGATTACTTTATTATTTGGGTAATCTTTTTTTTTATGTCTTAACCTGGTAGGTTGCCTTTTTATTTACATAGACCACATCTAATTTTAACAACATCATGCCCATTTGACACATAAGGCCAAAAGTCACACTGCTAATAATTATCTGAGCTGAAATTCCAGGCCTGGTCTGTGAGGTTTCAGTGCTAACATTCTTTTCACCACACTAGCACTGCTACACCCCAGGGTGTTCTAGAAATTGTGTTGATAGATTTAGAGTTTCCCCGCCCATTTGTGGTACTGCAAGAAGTTGTGGGTGATTCTCCTGGAAACACAGCTCACTCTAGTTACATAATCAAGCTTATCCACTTCTCTCTTTTTTATATGGTTTTCTCAGGAAAGGATCCTTACTTTACAGATTTCCATAAGCCTACTTCACAAGAAAGAGCTTCTTGATAGCAGAACCTGTGTCTTTGTTCTCTCTATTCCTAGTATTCAGGACAGTATCTAGCATATCATATGGTAGGAACTCATCAAGCACTTTTTGAATTTATGAATTAAATTGAATTGAATTGAAGCATAACTCGTGGATACACAGGTAGCAAGATAAAGTAGTGTAAAGTATACTGGTCAGAAAGATTACTTCAATATAAATTCAATGCCAGTTTAACCACTATCTTGAACAAATTGGTTAACCTTTCTGATTCTATCACCTTTATAATGTAGAAACAGCTATTCTCTCATAGGATAGTTGAGAAGACCAAATGTTAAAATCTCAATGCTTTTTAGAGAATCTGTAAAGTCCAAAGTAGAGAAAATAAAGGAGCTGTGTAAAATAGAATGGCTTGAAAAAACTGACCTCAGACAAGCTCATCCTTTCTGCTAATTGGTTCATTTTCTTCCAGCACTGATAATTTTGATCCACCACTACACCCAGTCTATCCATTCAGTCAGCTCTCACAAGCACCCTGTCTCCTCCCTGTCTCTCATGCTGAAAGACCAAGTTTTGATAGTTCTGTATCTTAGTATCTATTCTAATTGGCCTCTCTCTGACCCCTCTAGGCCCCATCACCTCCTATAATTTATTATCTCCTGGTCAATTATGACAGCTTCCCTACTGCTAGCTGGTCTTTAAAAACCAAAAACAACTATAACAACAACAACAAAACATAGCAAAACCCCACCAACTTTCTATCCTCAAATATAGAAATATCCTATGGAAATATCCTATATTCTATAGAAATATCCTCAAATAGCCTATTACAAATGTTAATAGGATAGAGCATCCACATCTATTGGATTTTCTGGGGTAATACTGACTCCAAAAGTTATCCTCATATATCAGTAGAATATTTTTAAAGAATTTTTATTTTTATTTTCCAATTTTGTATTTGTCACAGGAAAAAATTTCTTTGTGGAGCCACGTGACCCACTTTTAAATTCATAACATATGATTACCATATCCTTGGGTTGCCTGGTATTCAGGAAAATAAAAAGACAGTATCTTACTCCTTCTCATTTCAGTTTAAAATGCATTATCCCCATCTCAGATCTCAGACTTCAGGATAATACTTTCATTAGTATAGCTGAGAAACATTATACTTTAAATTGGCTTATGTAGACCAGCCTTAAAACCAAACAGTCCTATATAATAAAAGGCTAATTTGCAAATCGACCGAATGGAGGAACAACCAGTCACTATGACACACACTGAGCGCCAGGGGGCAGACTCTCAATGCAGGAGCTGCTCCCTGGTGGTCAGTGCACTCCTACAGGGTGAGTGCTGTTCAGCCAGAAGCCAGGCTCACAGTTGGCAAGCGCAGTGGCAGCAGCGCTAAGGATGTCTGATGGACTGCAAGAAAGTGCAGGCCAGCCTGAGGGACACCACCCCTCCAAGTGCATGAATTTTGTGCACTGGGTCTCTAGTGATTTATATTATTAATTCTTTCTGAAAGAGCATTGGGTCCAACATGAACATCTAACAAATGAATTTTTGTAACACAACCCATTTGTACAGTGGAGGCTACCTTTAACCGGAAGAAAATAGTAAATCAAAAATTCTTATCCCTAACTTTAACATTGCTGGAAGTATAGAATTATGTATTAATTGTTTAAGTGTGGAGCAAAAAAGAATACTTTATTTAAAGCAACACTTTTGAATCATTTTCTTGTTTTTTTTCAGCTATCTGCCTAATAAAATTCAGGAAATTTTCTTCTTCCCTTCACCAACACTCATCCTAGGCTTGAGAATATTATTTACCTTTTGATAGGCTTTTGTGGTAATAAAGCATTACTCTTTTCTCTACATATTTCCTTGGGACACAGAGCAAACATGCAGCAAGTGATAGCTCTGTTCAAACGCTACAGTATAAAACAAGTGAGCAAGACTCGTGGTCCCTACCTCATCATGGGGGAATGAAATAGTTTCAGGAACAGCACAAGACAATAAATTCAATAGAGGAATTTGTGTCTCCTGAAAATTTTCATCATAATTCCTTCCAAATGTTTTAGAACCATTTATTCTGTTTTATGGTAACATCTCCAAGCCAGGAGCTCTTTCTCGATGATTTTAATGAGACAGGGAAGTTACTGCTGAACATGATTAGGTATTGAGATTATTAACTTACATAAGATCTCTTGTTTTGTTGTTTGGCTTTCCTTTTTATTTTAAGACTATATAAACAAATCATAATTTTGGGATGGTGATTTTCTTTACTACTGCAAATACCAAAAATATTATAGTTTTTCTCTAGATGAGTAAAACTAGAGAATTCTTTCTCTGAGAGCAGAGATGTTAGGATTCCTGTGGGAAAGCCATATTCTGTACTTTTGAAATACTGTCTGCAAAATTCCAGCAGGTCTCATAGATAGTCACACCATGATCCATCATCATACCTTAGCTATTTGCAAGTCCTCAGCAGGTCACCATAATTTGCACTCACTAATCATGTAAACACATATGAGACTCCTAATTACTGTGAATAGTCTAGAATCTTTTCTCTTTGTTTAAATAATAAAATGTAGGTTAATAAAAGAGCATGTCCCATTTGTTAAACTGACTAAATATATTTATATACATGTTACTTTTCAATCTGTCATAACAACATCAGATACAATCAATTTTAAAGGATTTATGAGTTTAAAATATGATACCCATTCTCCTATTTTAATAAACATTCTTAAAATTGAAAATGCAAGAAACATATCACCAGATTCAGTTATTAGAATTTACTTAACATTACTGAAAGATTAATGTAACAGACTTGAGCTCTGGTATAAGACTGCCTGGGTTCAAGTCAGAGCTCTCCCACAGATGGGCTCTGGGACAATGAACAAAATACTAACCTCTGTATAAACCTCTGATTTTTTCATCTGTAAAATGAAAACAAACCTAGCCCTATATGGTTGTTGGGGTGATTAATAGCACCTTGCTTGTGGGAATAGGTACTAATATTATCTTATATTAGTAATGTGCATTTGGGGGTCTTTTGGCAGTACATTTGATAGTTTTACCTAAAATAAAACCAAATGTTATTATTAACATATTTTTTTTGTGTGGTTGAAGAAGTTGCAATTTTAGCTCTTGACTCAGAAGTGATGATGATAGGAAATTCTGCATTCTGCTTTTCACTTTAACAACTCAATCTTTAATAACCAATTGATACCTAAAATATGTAAGCTTTTCTAAGCTGAAGTGAATTTTTGTTAACTATATCCAAAATTTTGTTTCACTGTTCATAAGCAAATAAGTACAGGAACATATACCAAAAGACAAATATAGAAGAGGAAAAAAAATTGTATACAGTCTATTTCATCTATCTCTCAAACTTAAACTGTTTAATAATGTTTATCTAAAATAATTAGACTGAATCCTTGAGTCATGCCCTAAATATGATACAAAAAATTTTGTAGAAAATTCTGAGAATGCACATTTTTCCAAGTTTCTGATTTTCATCTGTTCTTTATAAGAACAAATAGTCAAGCAACCACCGCTGAGGTTGGCTGTCCTCAAAAGGACTCAGTGATGCAGTCTCACATTTTCGAGTTTAGCAATCTGGAGACATATGGGGAACGTGTGAGCTGGTCAGCAATCAGCAGTGCTTGATTCAGTAGAATATCAATTAATGGAGAAAATAAGCTAATGTTCCTCTCACTAGAGAAATGACTAGAATATTATGTCTCCCTTAGCCTAACCAGTGACAGCTGACTTACGCCCATAAACTTTGGTGCACAGACCTATTAGTTCACCTACTTCAATAAGCTTTATTTTCATTAATGTACCCAAGCTGTGATTTTGCCATGATTTCTCCCATGGGAATTCATATTTGGAGTGATTTAATATGCACACCAATACTGGCACACTCTGTAACACAATCTTGAAATCACCACACAATTTACTAAAAGCAGTGTGGCTGTGCTCTAAAGATGATCCTACTGTTAAGTGACTCAGAGTGCTGAGCATTGCTTTGTTCATGACAGGAAAAAACACCTCCCCTCTCAAATGCGTGGATTTTGTGTAAAAAGATAAAGAGATGGAAGAGAAAGAGAGAGAGAGAGAGAGAGAGAGAGAGAGAGAGAGAGAGAGAGAGAGAGAGAAGAGAAGGAGAGAACAGAGAGCTTATCCCTGTTTACATTTTCATCCTGTGTCTACTGGATTGATCCCCTACTACTTGTCAGCTCACCAGGCTGACAGCAATTCTCGCAGACACACAGGGTAAGAGGGACTTTGATTCATCCCCTCCCCCTAAGTCCAAGCCTGTCATTGTCTGCTCCTGAGTAAGCAAAGTGAATGTGGTCAGAGAGGTCTGGGGCTCCTGGAGCTGTGTTTTCCAATCTCAGGGGCAGCCACCTTCTCTTCACAGTCCATGCGAGCGTTCTGTGCATTATGCCGCTTTTCACTCACAAGTTTTGTTCTTTACTACAGAAGCACTTAGCCCAAATAAGACAATTCACCGTGGAATTGTGTATGTGTGTGTGTGTGTGTGTGTGGTAGCTAGATTGAATGATAGATTGAAATGTTAGAGGTATTTTTTAAGCCTTCATTCCTATTTTAAAAATGGGAAAACTCCCCCCTCCCCCTTGGTTCTTCCAAAAACTGCTCTGAGATGTGATCACAAATACTCATGTGCATAAATCCCCATTATCATAATAGGAGCACCGCGGAGAGGCTTCTTCTGAAAATAAATTACTCTGTAGCATATATTAGGAGGACTAAACCCAAACACGCTAAATTGTGTGCTCGTCCATCCTGTAAGTGAAGCATTTGAAGATACAAAACCAATTGCCTTTTTCATTTTACATGTATTTTGTTTTCTTGTTTTATTTGCATCTTATCTGGTTCATCTATTCCCTCTCTTTTTTTAAAAAAAAGATAGAAGACATTTCAGTTATTACATTTCTTATTTTCTTTCAGTTGTCTTAATCATTCTGTTAGCTGCCCCTCTCTTTTCAACACATTGTAATCCATGTCAGTATCCATGGCTGACTTCAAACACATGAATATGTATGTTCTCAAAGGGAGGAGAGGCACAAATCATGGCCTGTTTATATGGGGGGGGGGGAGAGGGGGTGGGCAATCCAAAGACAGAAAAGGCTGAAAGGGTGTGGTGTGGGGTTCTGATATTGCATAGCCTTAAGTTGGTCCCCAACTTTGCTTTCTCCTCATTTCTAAAACAAGGACAAATAGACCAGCTCTCCTACCAATTTCCCAAGGAGAGTGTTAATGCAGATAAAATAATCTATAGGAAAGAACTTTAAGGTATAGGAGAGGAAACATGATTAAATTCAAGGGGATGCCAGTGAATGATCCTCACCCTAGAATTTCTGGTAAATGTTTGTTAGCAACTTTTGAATGTTTGTAGGTTAGTTTAAATTTTTAAACTGCTGGGGGAATGATTACAATTAACCTGTATTCAAAAGAGCTAGGGTTTCCATGCCTACATTACAGCAGGGTGTTATCCTTAGGGACAAAGGTTACTGAGAATATTAAAATCACCTTTAAAATGACCCAGAGCAAGAGCCTCTCTTGCTCCCCGTTGATAACCACCACTGTCATTGATTCAAGGGTAGAGTCAGCTAATTAAGTATTACCTTCGATGACATCTGGATTAATTAAAAAGTGTATGAAATGTTATTTGATGTATTTTAAAAACTGAGCTTTGAGGGGTGTTCTTTTGAATTTAATGTGAGCTTGAGTTTGTGAGCCTAACTGATACATTAAAATATCTTTAAGTTAAGGTTGAAACTTGTTTAGGATTATGCTTGGTATGAAAGGCATACACCAGCCTACCTCCTTTGTGACTATATCAGACAAATGCTTTTCATGCTCCCGTGCATTTTATCTTCTCAAGGGCCAGCTCCACTCAGCTTTTTACTGATTTATAAGAGAGACCCACACATTTAAGAGTTGATATTTGACCAAGTAAAGAGATTTATCAGAATTTTATTCATTTTTTTTCACTTACCTGTGTTCCTTTTTTATGTATTTTTTTGACTTTTGTCTATCAGGAATTGTAATTTTTTAAATCAATTCCAGCATTTACATTGCTTATGCCATTTTCATGTCTTGGCTGGCAGGAAACCTGCATAGTGGACTTTTCAATGACACACAGAAAAAAGCAAACTCCCTCAAGCCAGGCAGAGAAAGATTTAAAACTCAGTGTGCATCCCTGTTAGGGGAGAGAGAGCCTATTGCAGAAACAAAGAGTGAGGAGAAAATTCTATCCTTGGAAGCTTCACGACGACACAACCACAGCTTTTCATGTAATAGCTCAAATGTTCCCACTACAGCCATTAACAATATAATGAAACAAATCACTCGCTATCCATCACAATTATAATCGATGGAATCCAACTGGTCTAACCTGGAGGGAAAAAATCACATCTCAAAGTGGATCCATTTTAGAAAATAGCGAAATTTGGGGGGAATGGGGAGGGATGACATGTATTTCCCATAAACAATTTAGGCAGTTATTTGATCTATCTAAACCAATAGATTATTGTCTTGATATATCTTTCCCCTGCAATTTTCCCTTTTATTTTATTAGGCCTAGTGGAGGATTACTGACTGCCCATGTGAATGAGAACTAGTTTAGGACCACACACAAAGTACTATTGAGATAAATGTTGGAAAACAGTGAGAGCGTTGCTCATTCTTTACAGGCATCTACTCTTGCTTTCTTTGGTTTTCATTTTTCTGTTTAGTTTTCTCTATTCCTATCACCTTCAGAAATCCCCAGAAATAGTAATAGGGGTAAGAGTTAGTACATTATTTAAGTAATAATAATGAAGACCTTTATTGAGGGTAATACACAATATTAAACAAGGTAAGTGGCCAATGACTTTATGATTTACTTCAGAAGTGAGTTCAGTGATAAAAGTTATGTCAGTGAGTTTAAACATCTTCTCTTCTTGAAAGGGAAAGAAATAATGCAGAGGATGCTGAACTTAAACTGATTCACAGGATAAAATATGATAATAATTATAGCTATTACTTACTGAATACCTGTTAGGCATCAAATAAGCACACATGTATAATATGAGTTCATACAACACTTCTGTGGTCTAGTAGCTACTTTTTTAAAAAAATATATTTTATTGATCTTTACAGAGAGGAAGGGAGAGGGATAGAGAGCCAGAAACATCGATGAGAGAGAAACATCGATCAGCTGCCTCCTGCACACTCCCTACTGGGGATGTGTCCACAAGCAAGGTACATGCCCTTGACCGGAATCAAACCTGGAACCCTTGAGTCCGCAGGCTGACGCTCTATCCACTGAGCAAAACCGATCAGGGCTAGTAGCTACTTTTTAACCTCACTTTATAGTTGGGGAACCTGAGGTTTACAAAGGCTAAGAGTCTTTCTTAAGTGCAATGAGATAGTAAATTGCCAGGACTGGAATTAGAAAATGGGAATGACTTCCTCAGAGCCCATGTTCTACCTATTAACCAATGTCCCTCGAGTTTGAAAATTCTTTCCTACTTAAGAATATACATGCACATCAGTTGGTCACATAACATCAGTTATAGTAGCAGTGCTTACTGGCACCACAGAGCTTAAAATAACATGCTGTCACTGTGTAGAGCAATGGGCACCGACATATTTATTAACACAGATCCTAACTGAAATCCTATAGGCAGTATCTAGTTATAAGGCAATCAAGCAGATAATCCAGAATTGTATTTATATTATCATTGAAATAAAGTTATGAAAACAGAAACTGAGAAATATTGAATATGTTCTAAATCCTCGCTGGAGAAACTGTGTCCTCCATCATACTGAGCACAGAGGATGCTCAGGGCTGAATGCTAGCACTGCATTTGGGGAAGTAGGAGGTGAAAATGTGCTGATTTTTTCTAAACAGAGGCATGCTGTTTTCCTAAGAGGCATGCATTATGTAAAAACATTTCATCACTGACTCCTGAATTAAATAGCTGCCTCCACAACCTTGGGGGAAAGTGGGTTTCTAGCCAAAGGGATATGAATATAGCCACAAAATCCAAGCCTGAAGGTATCTTTCCCCCCGTTTATCTCTCTTTTAAATAGCAGATATTCTAAGAAAGGCATGAATTTAAGGAGATGGTTTGACTGGTACAGAAGGAACAAGAAAAATAAATAAATGCTTGAGATGCAAATGGATTTAAATTACATTTGCGGTCAATGAGAATCTAGTGGATGCATTTGCTGAGAGAGGGGAATGTGTCTTACAGAGTTAGGTCAAAGATACTATTTTGAAGTAACACTTTGGCCTGATTGGAAAAGTGAGATGAAGCAAGGCATGAAGAGCTCTTAGAGGACAGGAAATATGGCTTTCCTATGTTCTCTTAAAAGGTGAGCACCTTGCCCAAGGTGAGTCCTACTAAACATTAATAGATGGGATAAGAAAGTGGTTTCAAGGACCCAAATTAGGAAGTGACTGAGCTCTGAATAATGATTTGTGCTAGAAAAGGCTGATATGTAGAACATGTGGGGTACTCCGAAAATAATGATTAAATAATAACCAGAAGGGTATAGTTAATTAGCTTCCTCTCAGGAGACATGGTATTTTAGAAGTGGTTAAAGAAAGTTTTGTGCTGGGAAAGGAAAAACTTAAAAGAATGATAACTATTCCATAGAAAAGCCAGGAGATGATTAGAATAATAAAGATAAGGGTGGACACAAAGACTGAAATGAGGTTCAATATCCCAGTCCGAGAATGAGGAAGGACCTGCCAATAATAATAATGATGATGATGATGATGATAATAGGCCTATCCTATTGGGTAAACATCTAAGCAAGAAAAGGACTCACTGTATTTCTCCTTCAGGACCAAACTACTAAATACAGGACTCTGTGATGCTTAATTTTATCTGTTAACTTGACTGGGCTAATGAATGCCCAGGTAGCAGGTAAAACATTATTTCTGGGTGCATCTGTGAGGGTGTTTCCAGAAGAGAATAGCATTTGAATCTGTAGAGTGAGTAAAGAACGCCAAAGACCATTCTTGCCAATGAGGGAAGACATCATCTAATCCATTGAGGGCCTAAATAGAACAAAAATCAGGGGGAAAGTGAATTTGCTCTTTTTGCATTAGCTGTCCTTGGACATCGGTCCTCCTGGTTCTTGGACTTTCAGTCTTGACCAGGATTTACACCATTGGCTCCCTTGGCAGTTAGGCATCAGGGCTCAGACTGAGTTATATCACCAGCTTTCCTGGTGTCTTAAATGTTTCCTTCCACGTCCCGCGTGGTTCAGGGTTCAATATCTGGAAGAGAAGCCGCACACAAATGAAATAGAAAAGACAAGAGATAATTTGGAAATATTAGGGGACCAGGCGGGTAAGTCCAACTCAAGAGGAAGGACTTCCACCCGTGCTCAGTCCGCACCGACCTTTTATAGCCTGAGGTAAACAATGCAGTGGTTACCATAGGTACAGTTCTTGTGAGTTTCACCTGTTTTGATCATGTTTGCACTCCCTGCACTTCCCTCAGCCCATTAGCTTCCCAGGTAAGATCTGGGGAGTGTTATAAGGTCAAGCCTAATTATGCTAAGAGGACTAAGACCTCTAAGCTGGGACTTGTTTGTGGCTTTGCCAGCAGGTCAGTCCGAGGCTCAACCCTATATCAGTTTCCCACATCCTGGGCTTTCACCTTGCACACAGAAGACCATGGGATTTCTTGGCCTCCATAATCATGGGAGACAATTCCTATAATAAATCTCCTTTTATATATATCAACATATATCATATTGGTTCTGTTTCTCTAGAGAGGACCCTAACTAACACAGACTCCACCCTAAGCTTCTGTCCAAATTATCATTCTCTTATTGTTTTTCCATCACATTGTGCTTCCTAATTCAAGTCTAATTATAAAGACTAGAAAGGAGTTACCAAGTGGAAGATAGAAATGACAGACTGAAGAGCAACTTGGAAACAAAAGAGAAAACCGACAACAGAAACCAACAAAAACATTGTTTCCATATAGCACAAGAGGACTAATGACTTACATAACTCATTCTGATAATGCAATATGGAAGTCAGGCCAATCTTTTAAATCACTAACTCTCCAATAAGTAAATTCAGGTGGGCATATATCGAATAAAAAAATAAAACAAAACATGACAGAATAATGGTTTACTTGTGCTAAATCGTCAGTGTGCTTCACATTTTCTGAGCTTCCCAAATTGAATTGGCAACTGCCTATTTTGTGCTAAATCCATATTTGTAGTCTACTTTTATTATAACACATTTTCCACATTGATTTGTTTATATTTTAGTTACGCCCATTTTACTGTGAGCTTTTTGAGGGCACTAACCATATCTTATTCATGTTTAGCCTATCCTGGGAAATGGTTGGCTCAATAATTGTTTGTTGAAATTAATTGAATCAAATTAAAATGATAGCATAGGTTTAAAATACTAATATCAATTGGTTGTTCTATGTTACCCACAGGACTTAATTATGATCCGTATATAGCTTTGCTACTCAGAGTGATCCACAGAACCAACAGCAAAGGTATAACCTAGGATCTTGCTAGAAAATGCGACTCAATTCTGAGGCCCCATCCAGGCCTTCCGAATATGCATTCTAACCAGATCTCCAGGTGGTTCATCTATACATTTAAGATTTGAGAAGCACTGATCCATGTTTATTAAGTCAGTTTTCACATATCAATTTTTCAATCAGCATTTATTGTGGGTCTACTATATGCAAAGAATGGTTTAAGGCACTTTGGCTAGTGTCAAAATAAGTTTTATAGATCTTAAAAACCTTACATTTCTAGAGGAAAAGATAAGTGATGAAAGCTCTTTTACAAGAATTATTTAATTAGAACATAACAATTGCTCTGTTGGAGAGCTATAGGAATGATGAGAGACAGATGCTGACTGATGAATAAGGGAAGACTTTCCTAAGAAACTGATGTTTGAACTCAGATATGAAGAATGAGTAAAGTTTACTAGGGAAATGCCCAATGTGATGGAGAAGGGTACAGCATGAACTCCAGGAAAGAAAGAAGTATGGCATTTTGGAGGAATGTAAAACAAATTGTTAGTTACAAAATAGTCACAGGGATATAGTTCAGTATAGGATATATAGTGGATGATCTATATAATAAAGAGCCAGGGTCCTAACCACCAAAGGCTCAACCAGACCTGAAGTCAGTGCTGGGTTGCCATGGTGACCCAGCACTGACTGGAGCTGCTTTCGGCACAGGACCCAGCACTGACTGCCTAGGGGGCTGTGGATCAGGCCCAGAGACAGGCCTTCAGAGAGAGAGGCAGGGTCTGATCCCTAGCCTCTGTGGCAGCCATTGATCAAAACTTGCCTCTCTTTCTCTCCCAGCCTGGCCAACAGCTGCACCTCCATTTGTCTCCAGGCCTCCACCAGGGCTGATAATCAGCCCCACCTTTCTGATCAGGCCCCGTTGACAGGCCCAGAGCTGCTGACTGGCATAGAAACCGACCAATCAGAACCAAATCTGGGTCAACTGTGAGGAGCCAATGGCTGCCTAAGAGGTGGAGCTTTTGACACTGACTGGCATAGAAACTGACCAATCAGAACCAAATTGGCCAGCAGAGGAGGACAGTTGGGGGCGAGATCAGGCCTGCAGGGGAAGGCAGTTGGGAAAGTGATCAGGCCGGCAGGGGAGGGCAGTTAGGGGTTATCAGGCAGGCAAAGGCAGTTAGGGGCAATCAGTCAAGCAGGGGAGAGGAGTTAGGGCAGGGGTGGGCAAACTTTTTGACTCGAGGGCCACAATGGGTTCTTAAACTGGACCGAAGGGCCGGAACAAAAGCATGGATGGAGTGTTTGTGTGAACTAATATAAATTCAAAGTAAACATCATTACATAAAAGGGTACGGTCTTTTTTTTTCAATAGTTTTATTCATTTCAAATGGGCTGGATCCGGCCCGCGGGCCATAGTTTGCCCACGGCTGAGTTAGGGGCAAGATCGGGCCATTAGGGGAGGGCTATTGGGGGTGAGATCAGGCCAGGAAGGCAGGGCAGTTGGGGTGATCAGGCAGACAGAGGCAGTTGGGGGTGAAATCAGGCCGGCAGGGGAGAACAGTTAGGATCTCAATCAGACTGGCAGGGGAGCAATTAGGGGTGATCAGGCAGAGGCAGTTAGGGGTGATCAGGCAGGCAGGCAGAGAGGTTAGCAGTGATCAGGCAGGCAAGCAGAGGGGTTAGGGGCAATCAGGCAGGCAGGCGGGTGAGTGGTTAGGAGCCAGTGGTCCCAGATTGTGAGAGGGGTCGGGCTTAAACCTGCGGTTGGACATCCCCCAAGGGGTCCTTGATTGGAGTAGGTGCAGGCTGAGGGAAACACCCCCACTGTACATGAATTTCGTGCACCGGGCGTCTAGTATTATAATAACTATACATGGTGCCAAGTGGATACTTGGATTATCAGGGGGATCACTCTGTAAATTATATAATTGTCTAACCACTATGCTGTACATCTGAAACTGATATAAAATAATAGTAAATGTCAACTATAATTGAAAAATAAAATTTAAGCCCAGCTGGTGTGGCTCAGTGGTTGAGCATTGATCTATCAACCAGAAGGTCACAAGTGGATTCTTGGTTAGGGAACATGCCCTGGTTATGGGTTCGATCCCCAGTGTGGGGTGTGCAGGAGGAAGCCAACCAATTATTCTCTCTCATCATTGATGTTTCTCTCTCTTCCATTCTGAAGTCAATAAAAATATTTTTAAAAGAAAACTTAAAAAACGGCCAATGTGACTGTAGTTCATAAAGGGAGGCTGTGAAAAGATGTGAGACACAACTGGGATGGCACACATTATTCAAGACCTTCAACGTAATGTTGAAGATTTTTATTTTAGTACTAAGAGCATTGAAAATCTATTGAAAAGTGTTAAGCAGGGAAATAATGTGATAAATATTTTTTAAACTGGCTACCGTATAGACAATAGAAAAAATTTAAGGATGAACGCAAGGAGACTGCTCTACCATCTATTGCTCCCTAACAAACTGCCTCCAGAACCTAATGATTTAATGCTACTATTTTATTCTGCACATATTTTGTGAGTCCTTAGGAAGGATTCAGCTGGGTTGTTCTCTGATTCGTGTGGTGTTAGTTGAGGCAGCTGGAGCTGGAAGATCTGTTTCCAAGATCAAATGTCTGCTGCCTTGGTCATCTTTTTTCTCTGTATGTGTGTTTCTTCGTTTCTCTAAATCTGCCTCTTTTTCCCACTCTCTCCAGGGTATCTTATACTTTGGTGCCTCTCCACATGGCTTGGGCTTCTAATAGCAAGGACTCTAGGTTTCAAGAGTGAATGTTACAAAAACAAGAAGTAAAAGCTGCTCATTTTTTAAGGCTTGAGTATGGAAATTGGCACTTGATGAATTAAAGCAGTCAGAGATGCCAGCCCAAATTCATGGGAGGAGATTTAAACTATACCTCTACCCCCATGTATGAAAAAAAAAGAATTTGAAATTGTCTTTAATCCACCATATATATAGAAGTTGACTGTTAAGAGAATAATAGGGTTTTTGACACCACAACATCAAAATATATTTCCTAATTTGGAGGAAAGCCTCCTGGTTATGTGACTCTAAAGTCAAGTGAGTCAGATATGTCCAGCCCCTGATAGCTGGAAAATAGACATATTTCCTAGGATTAGCCAATGAAATATTTCTGAACAGAACTGTGTCTCTGAAGGAAATGATGTTGTCTTTGTTATCTGTAGTCTTACTTCCCATGGTTTCTGTTGATATCCTGAAACCACTTCTAGAGTATTTAGTGGTCAGTTACCTACTTAGTATCTTTAAATTATTTTTCTAAGTAAGATACCTGGAGTTGGTTTCTGTGGCCTGAAATACAGAATCCTGATCAGTGGAACAGCTCAAACAAGAGTTAGCGGCAATTTGTACTCAATGGTGGTAATGGAAAGGGAAAAATTTAATTGAATTAAACTATGTTAAGTAGATCAAATATGTAGTGTTGGATGAACTAGAAGGACAAGAGAAAAGGTTGCCAACTATATGGATAACAGTTAATGCACTGAGATTTGGAACACTGGTAGAGGTGACATTTTAGGGGTTCTCCAAAGTTTTCAGTTTTGAATATTTTGATCTTGAAATACCTGTGATGGATCCAAATGGAGATGCTGTATAGGTAGTTTTATGTATCATTTGTAGTTCATATATAATATCTGGAGTAGAAATAGAAATACAGTTGAGGCTTAAACAACGTGGATTTAAATTACACTGGTCAACATATATGTAGATTTTTTTTTCAATATATATATAGTCAGCCTTCTGTATGCCTGAGATTTGCATCCATGTATTCAACCAACCACAGATTGAAAATTATTTTCACTCAGCATTTGGAAATCCATAGATGCAGAGAAGGCTAACTGTATGCATTGTTGTACATCATTTATTTAAGGGACTTGAGCATCCAAGGACTTTGGTAACCTTGGCGGGGCATGGGAGAGGCAGGGGCCTAGAACCAATCCTTAGTTGATACTGAGGAATGTCTGTAGTTACGTTTTTGAGGGGAGTCAAAATTCATACGTGGATTTTCAACTATGTGGGTGTCGACATCCCTACCCCCCATGTTGTTCAAGGGTCAACTATAAAGGAACTAATGAAGCCATGTGTAAGGATGAGTGACATTGCAACGAAAAAATACAACTCCTTCCTCTGTATCTATTCTTTGATCAGTAGAATTATTTTCACAGAGGATGTTCCTCTACAGCTTGTCTCTCAGAAAGAGTTTGCATTGTTGCTTTGATGGAGTTCAGTAGGAGAGATCCAATTACCAGAATCAAGGGGATTCTTTTCAGAGATTCCCAAAACCTATCATCCTGGAGGTACCAAGACACATACAGAGCTTAATGCAGAAATGAGGTAAGGACCGACTCCTCAACTTTTGACTCCCTGGGTTCCAAATAGCCTTGTACCCAGAATCCAATAAAGACTCTCCTGAAAATTTCTCTTGAAATTTTTGAAATTACTATTTAAGAGTCTGATAAGTACAAAATGGCAAACTATCTTCTAATAATGCATGATGGAACCTGATTTTCTTTTTAGAGTAGAGAACTTATTGTTTGTGGGAAAAAAAGTTTGTGAAATAAATTAGATATGTCTTATAGCATTTAGAAGATATCAGTAGAAGGCCTGCCTAATCCCATAGAATTGTCACCATTAGTCCAATGGGATCTCAGCCTTGCATGTTAAGTATGTGATAGCTCCCAGTGAGGAGGCTCTGGGACTAATTCATGCTGACCAAATTCAAGCATAATAGAGAAACCAAAACCCTAGTTTATGAACTTGTATTGATTTATAAATAGATATGTTGACTGGTGTACACCCCTCTTCCCTATGGAAAGGTCTCTTTAGGAAACCAAATCACAAAGTAAAATTTGCTTGATGAATACATTGAATATTTTTTTAAATTTGTTTGGTGGAACACAAGTTTCAGGTCATATTAATCAGTGTTATGTTCCCTCTCTTCTCCCCAAAAGGGTTTGGTGATCAAGCAAATTTGAAAAATTAAACAAATTTGAATGAATCACCCCCAAACTCTGTTTCTCATTTTTATAAGTTTAAATTCTATTTGCCAGTAACTCTCAGTTAATATCTCAAGCTGAGAGATCTCTCTCAAACCCCAGACTCACAGATTGAACTGCCTGCCCAAAACTAAGCTCCCGATAGTACCACTCAAATATGGTTAAGATCTTCCCATAACACAGAGTTGCAAAGCTGAGGTCTGCACTGCTTCTTTTCATGATAAAATTTGAACTGCAGAATGTACATGGCTCAGACTTGCTTGCCCTTTGGCCATTGTCACCTGAAAACTAGAAATGTGCATTTTGGGGATCACCCAGACCTAATGAATCAGAAATTCTGGGGGTGGGGTCCAGCAATCTGTGTTTTAACAAACCCTCCTATGACCCGGCTGCACACTCAAGTTTGAGAACCACTGGCTTAGGACATCTGCTTCTGAGATCTGAGAACTGTTCAGATAGATCCTGTTTATTCTCCACCTCATATGTCTCTTTTTCAATCCCCCCTTTTTAAAAAAATATATTATTGATTTCAGAGAGGAAAGAAGAGGGAGAGAGAGATAGAAACATCAATAATGAGAGAGAAACATTGGTTGGCTTCCTCCTGCATGTCCCACACTGGGGAATGAGCCCCTGACCTGGGCGTGTGCCCTGATCTGGAATTGAACAGTAACCTCTTAGTTCATAGGTCGACACTCAACCACTGAGCAACACCAGCCAGGCTTCAGTCCCCTTTTATTGTGAGAAATCTAATGCTTATATGCTATAAAGCCTCTTCTAATTGTCAGTAGGCAGAGCAGAATCCCATTCATATGCTTCTCAAATTACAACAGGAAAAGAAGGTTTCTCTTTTTCACCTGTTTCCTAGTAGGATCTTTAACATCCCAAATTTTGTATTTTTTAAAATATATTTTATTGATTTTTTACAGAGAGGAAGGGAGAGGGATAGAGAGTTAGAAACATCAATCAGCTGCCTCCTGCACACTCCCTACTGGGGATGTGTCCATAACCAAGGTACATGCCCTTGACCGGAATCGAACCTGGGACCTTTGAGTCCGCAGGCTGACGCTCTATCCACTGAGCCAAACTAGTTAGGGCCCAAATTTTGTATTTTTATAGGCTTCCATACCTCAGCTGGTGACTCCATTCTTCTAGTATTCTTGATGTATATTTCTCTCACATCTCAAATCACATTCACTCTAGAATTGTTTGTTCAAAATAGATCCAGAGTCCAACCACCTCACTCAGAATTGTTTGTTCAAAATAGATCCAGAGTCCAACCACCTCTTACCTTCTACTCCACCACCATAGTCTTCACCTGGATGACTGCCAGTGGACAGTGGGTCTCCCACGTCTGCCCTAGACTACTCTCAATATAGCAACCCAAGTGGTTCTTTTGCAACACTGATCAGATCATATCATGCTCCCTACTCACAACCCTGTTAATACACACCCTTTTAGTAAAGTGAAAGCCAAAGCATTTTCTATAGCCTACAAGATGATACTTGATTCACTTCTAGCTCTTATCTCTGACCTTCTCTCCAACCCCTCTCTTCACTCTCTGCTCCAGACACGCTGGCCACTTTGCTGTCCCTCCAGTGCTGTGTTTCTTCCCTTCCAGGCTGAAGGGAAACAGCCTGAGGAATTTGGGTGCCTGATGCAAAAAACATAGGATTGCTTGGGAAAGGGAGAGGAGTTTAAATCCTAATGGAAGAGAGCACTGAGAGACTACTGCACAGTCAGAGACAGCCTAAAGCAGGTCACTTCACTGTAATTCCCCGCAGAGACACATTGGTCAGACAGGGAAATACAGTGATCTTTCCGTTTTGTCCACTTCCTGTGGGTTTGTTTCTAGTTTTCTGTTATTTAAACACATCAGGCTCTGCTTAAACAAAGATGTTTTTGCTATCTTTGTCCAATGAGAATCACAAGTAAGTCTTCATTTGATTTCAATTATAAACCACTGACAACCAGATGAGTGAGAGTTTATTGTATTGAAGGAAGCCTCAGGTGTAGTGGGGCTCTGTATCCTGGGGGTGTTAGAGAATCCTTGTTCTCTAAATTTGGAGTTGGATAAATTCAGAATATGAAGATTAGGGCAGTAATCTGGCTTTCCTAGCTTTCTCTTTGAAAGAGCAGAGGCAAATAAAGGCTTTGATCAGTGAGGGAGCTGAAGAGCAACACTACAGGCCTTCCTATGCTTTGATTTGGAGAGAGTCTCCTTTCACAGCTGGGTTCAAAGGCCGGATCTTTACTCTTGAAACCGGTTTCTTGCTGTGAGCATGAGCACTGGGCACTTTGTTTTCTAAAGGATTCACTTTGACTTAAGGTGGTAGTGCTAATTCTCTCTCTCTCTCTCTCTCTCTCTCTCTCTCTCTCTCTCTCTCTCTCTCTCTCTCACTTTCATTCTCTCTCTTTCCCCTCAGCCCAACCTCTTCCACCCAAAGACAAAATTTTAATGACATTCAGTTCAGTTCTGCTTTATATTCCAACAGTAAAAACTTCTATTCTGTTGGTAAAGCCTACCACCTTTCTCCCCTTTCCACCTGTGTGATATATTTACTAAAAGATAGAATAAAATATATACCATTTTCAACCTAATTTTGCCCTTCAGATCTAGGAGTCTGTGAAATTTGCCTTTTTAAAAACCACAGCTGCCAGCTCCACCGGCATGGCTCAGTGGTTGAGCATCAACCTACGAACCAGGAGGTCACAGTTAGATTCCTGATCAGGGCACTTGCCCAGGTTGCAGGCTGGATCCACCAGTGTGGGGCATGCAGGAGGCAGCCAATCAATGATTCTCTCTCATTGATGTTTCTATCTCTCCCTCTCCCCTCCTCTCTGAAATAAATAAAAAATATTAAAACAAACAAACAAACCCTACAGATGCCAAAACTGGTTCCCTGTGGGTTACATCCCTAGGATCACATACAGTTTCTGATCAGGGACTCCAAATTAGTCAACAATGTGCAGCACAGCTCTGTGAGAGCCCACGAGTGTTTGGTGTGGTCTTAGTCATAATTATTAAAAATGTAAAAGTGCATAGTCCAGTGGGGATATCAGATATATCAACCCTTGATAAGTAGAACAACAGGAGGGTCTAAGAGATGCCTGAGAATCAGGGGTACCCAAGGAGCCCAAGCGGGTGGGGAAAGGGTCAGGAAGGAGGCCTGGAGTGGAGGTGCCTCATTGGGAATGAAGGAGGCATGGAGGGCTTGTCAGGTTACTAATTTATTGTATCACCTCATAGCATGTTTCTCACTCTGTCTCTGTTTATAAGCTTTTGAAGTCAGGAACCAAGTCTCATATACAGGTTGAGGCAGATGTAGGTACAATTGACCATAAGGGAAATAATATAATAATTAACAAATGATAATACAATAATAAACTTTATTTCAAATACTCACAACTGTAAACCAATTTTTGCCCCACTCTGTTTATTCTCCTATTTCCAAAGCACCTGGATAAGGTGACAATGTCTCATATATATTCTCATATTCCCCAAACACCTTA
Source organism: Myotis daubentonii (assembly GCF_963259705.1). Lineage (NCBI taxonomy): Eukaryota > Metazoa > Chordata > Mammalia > Chiroptera > Vespertilionidae > Myotis > Myotis daubentonii. Next base: position 46,242,234 of record NC_081845.1, on the reverse strand, counting down.
AAAGTGGAGAAAATGTGGGATTTATTAACTTGACACTGTCAACAAAAAGAATAAACCTCATCAATACATCTTTCAGCAAATATTCCCCCCTGCCCACCTGTCCCTTCACACATACCCAGGCACCTATACCCATGCCCATTCACACACACACACACACACACACACACACACACACACACACACCACTCTCATGCATCACTCAGGTCTTCAACTTCTGTTTACCTAGCCTCAGCCTACAGAAAATGCCAAAAAGTATGCACTCACACACTCATATGTTTCCCCTTAAACTCCCCTGCTATATTATTATAAAACTGCTTAACTGGCCTATAAAATCAAGTAGTTCTTAATGTATTTGACAACATCCCTGACAAGGTTAATCAACTCCTACTTTACCATTGGAACTTTGGAGTCAGAAGAATTCAAAGACTTAATCAAGACATGCAGGATAACCCACAAAGGCTGATAGAAAGTGCACATACCACCGCACTGCCTGTTTAATATTATTTCTTTATTGTCAAATTTCTTACTCTTTTGAATACCTCATTCTTTTTATATTTCAAAATTCAACATTTAACTATAAAATATAAATGCATATGCAAGACTGCAAAATAACTTACTTTGAACACATTATAATAACATAGCTGACTACATTTTGAAAACTGTAAAGTAATATACAACAGTAATATGTTTCCAAGGAAGTTTAGCATCCCTAACAAAGTCTATGCATGAGAATTGATTGAAATAGAACCTGTTAAATGTTATCCTTCATTTTCAATGATATATATAAGAAGATATAATTGATAGGAACTATCTGTAAAGTTGTAGGTGATACGCTGACAATAAATCACAGGATAAAATGTTCTGGTCTCTTATAAAAAGCTGAAATATTGTTGCTATAAATTATAGACAAATATATAATTCATGAACTAAAAACCATGTGCATTTATAAAAAAATAATTATTTGATAATAACTTTCTTGTGAACTGCTTTTATTAGTGAATTAAGAATTTTTAAAAATTTAGCACTTCTACCACCATTCAATCCTAAATCAGTAAAATAAAATATAGTTTTCAACTAGTTTAACAAATGAATAAAGCATATTTACTCAGAGACCCCTGAATGAGTGCTATGTCTTGATATTTTAGATCTTGTTATTTGCATACTATTGTTCCTATTTCCAGAATGTCCTTACTTTCGGGAGCAATCTCCTGTTTTAAAGAGCGTATTAGCATGGCAGAATCTGAAGTACTATCTTATAAACCGATTATAACTGAAATAGTTTAAGGTGCCTTTCTCTCGACCTGGAGTCGTTGGGTTGGGGGGAAGGGTCACATCCTTGTCACAGGAATCCTGTCCATGTTTCCCTGCGGCCACACAGCCCCGGACAAGGGTATTGAGGAGACTGTGAGAACACCAGCCAGCAGAGCTTTTTAAATGGCCAAGGAAACAACATTTTACAAAATGTTTCACTTCACTGAAACTAACTCATCAACATTTGATTTATAGGGAAAGACATATTTATGCCATAAAAGCACATGTATTTCTCTTATGTGTCCATTCTAATAGATGACTTCATCTTTGCAGTGATTTAAAGTTACCACTACTGAATGTGGAAGTGTGGACTAAAGCTCAGTGTGGAATGGAGACACCCCTCTTCATCCTCATTACTCACTCAGTCAGGTAGCCAATGGCACTTGTTCATTCATTTGAACCGCATAAAACTTTTACTCAGAAGAGAGAACCATTAGAGAATGTAAGCTTACAAGGCTGAATAATGGGTAACTGCTGCTGCACCCAGTGTCTGAAGGATATGCAGGTATACTCTCTAGTCCTACAAAGAACCTTCTCTAGATCACTCATGGTTTGAAATGAAAGGATGGTGAGACTTGCTTGTAGGTCATCCCTAAAAGATCTGGTTTTTATTCTTATAAAAGTCAGCCTTGAAGTTCAGGTGACATAACTTTATCTTTTTTTTCTCTCTTCCTTCTTTTTCTAATATTTCCCCCACTTTCCAGGATCCCAGCTTCATCTTGTTCCCACTCTCTGAGTTTGGGTCAATTGCATCATGTGTCCAAAGTTCTGAAGTTATTTTCCACACTGTGGTCAAAGTTAGGACAATCCACTCATCCACTTCACCCTTTTTTCCCATTACTCAGAGTGGAACAATTACATGACAACTTTTATTGATAATAATCGCCTTGATAACTTTGTAGTTTTAGTAAACTAAAAGACTCTTCCCTTCTGTGAATGAGGACAGGGAAGAATGGGGAAGTTAAGGGGGTAAAGTCATCTGTCTTGCCATATTTTCTGCCAAATGGAAATACTTAAGTCCCCCCCAAAATGGAGTACAATCCTTTTCAAAATAAGTGGAATAAGATTCTGTCAGTGCTCCATAGATACTCAACCAGTATCGCCTTGGACACAGCTAGTTTTTGAATAGTCAACCCATATGGCAACTTAAACCAAAACTCCTTTAGGGAGCTGTTCCTGATTCATACATCATCCTTTGCAAACAATACATTACCCACATTCCTGTACTATATGGGCAAAGGCTAGCAGACTTGATATCTGGGCTTCCAGATTGTGGTCTGGGCAGGGACTTGCCTCCAAGAGAGGCATGGGAAATCGCCCACTACCACCACTCTGCCCCTGAGGGCAGGAGAAAATGGGTGTCCCAGCTTCAGAAGAAAGATAGAATGCTCCCTTCCTTTGTTTTAATTGGTTCCATTCAGACCTTTTCCCAAGGAACTGGGTGATGCCCACCCACATTTGTGAGAGGGAATTCCTTTACTCAGTCTACTGAATCTAATGCGAATCTCTTCCAGAAACACCATCGAAGACACACACAGAAATATTTTTTATCAACTATCGGGGCATCCTTTAGGCCAATCAAGTTGACCTAATAAAATTAATCAACACATGATCCTAGTGGGTTCAATCCGTAGTTCTCTTGGTACTTGCTCTACTTTGTCCCCCAAATGCTACACTTGGAACATAATTGAGCATCACTTATCCTATTGTTCTCCCCACAGCCAGACTTTTTTTGTTGGCTGAGATTCATCCAGTGCCACCACCTTGTTCCTGGGTCTTTTATCTTTCTCTGCTTTTTAAAATTCCCTCAAAGAAGCATCACTCTTTATAAGTGCCCCTTTTTTAGTATCTCTTGTGAAAATTTAACTGAAATATTTTGAATAAACTCACACAAGAAACCATCATTCCATTCTTAAAATTTACATTCTCCCAGTAGCTCTTCTGTGATTACATTTGCCCCCATGTTATTCTTCTGGCAAGAAGAGAATGTTGTTACTATCATAAATGCTTTCACTGGATTTTCTCCCCTCTGTGGCTCATTCTGCTAACACTAAAAGTGACATAGTGGCATGCTACTAGCTAATTTCTGGAGTGTACTTTGTTGGGAGAATAGTTAGCAGTGAAACTGTCCAAAATTCAATAATCTTAAAACTTAGCCTTCACAAATGTAACTGTCATCCCATCCTGCAATATCTAATAGGAATATTAATCCAATATATTATCATAAAGGGGGAAATACAGTTGTGTTCACAGCCAAATGCTCTAAGAGTCAACTGCAATATATTTGTTTAATGGTTCCATTGAGTTTCTTTTTAACCTTGAATAGAAATCTTGAATTCCCTACCTGCCCCTTTGCTTTCCTATCTTAATCTTCTCAGCTCCTAAATTCCAGGATCCTAGTTTCATGGTACTGGAATGTAATATGCTCCTCAGCAATTTTCTTTCATCTCATTTGGCCAAGACAAACACATATCTTTTCGTCCTGGTTCTTCAGCATTGAAAACCAACACTACAAACCTCTCACCTATCATAGCATAACTTTAAAGTACAGTGTTATTATATACTAGAGGCCTGGTGCACGAAATTCATGTGGGGGGTGTCCCTCAGCCCAGCCTGCACCCTCTCGCAATCCAGGACCACTGGCTCCTAACTGCTCGCCTGCCTGCCTGATCGCCCCTGCCTCGGCCCCCGTTGCCACGGCTTCATCAGGAAGGGCATTCGGAATGACATTGGCTGTCCAGTCTAATTAGTATATTACAATTTTATTATAGATATTAAATGTTTCCCAAGATGTTACATAAATGACCTATACCCAGTGAGGTTTAATTATGGGAAGAATCAAAAATAAAAATAAAAATAAAGCCATTGTTCCCCAAAAAAACTCTTCTTGTCCTATGTATACTAAAGTAAGGAATCGGAAAAATGAGAAAAGTCTTCACAGATAGGATAGGACAGCAGGAATGACAAACACATAAGGGGAGTAAAGGGTAGTCAGCCCAAGCCTGTTTCCACTCCCGGGTGCCACAATACAGGACACAGCTCCTGAGCGGTGACTGTAGGAAGTGTCCACCCCAACCACACAGCAGACCATAACTGTTAAAACACATTTAAACAGAACCTCAAGTTTGAAAAGAGACTTATAAAGTGGTTTTTGCCACAGGGAACATCTTTGAAACTCGCGGAGACAATTCCCAGATGGGTTGTCTGTAGATGCAATCTGGACAGGGCTGTCTGTCACCTCCAGCTAGGAGACAATCTGGCAGCACACAAAAGAGCAGGGAGAAAAAAGGAAGATGGAAGCCGTCAGTGCAGCTCTTGTTAAGTGACCATCATTTTCATCTGCTTCTTCACCTTTATTTAAAAAGTCTTCCTTGTTTTGTTTTGTTGCTATTGTGTAGAGAAAGTATAAATTCTGTCGAGAATATATTGCATCCGTTCAAATAGAGAACTGCACGTGCCCCTTTAATTTTGTGTGAAATATAAAATATATGTGAAATATTTAGGGAAAATACTGAATTCACTATACAATTAAATAATTATGTAACATACATTACCATCAATTGTTAGCATATATCATTTAGAAAATTTAACCCAAGCCAAAGCAATTTATCAAAACAGTAAGGAAAAAATGTCCCAAAAGATGATGACATGATGGTAGCACATGCAGTTAATAGATAAGAAAACTGCACCCACAGTGACTGATTTGCCAAGATTACATTGGTGATCAAACCAGGATTGGAATATGTCATTTACCTCCTTGCTACTGCCACTTGCTACAATATCATATCCTTCCAATTGACATAAAGTAGTCAAACAATTCATTACTTTTCAACAGGTGTCTGTTATATTGTGTAGCCATTTTGCAAATAGCATTTGCAAAAACTTATTGGAAACATAAAATTATGAATATAAAATGGAATAGTCATAGTCTTAGTTGTACTTTTTCAAACTAAGCAAGCCTCAGATTAGTAGGAGCAGTTTGGTCAAGCACCAGCTTCAAATCAATCATTCTGTAGAAAAGGACACGGAAGTTCTGTATGTGCCAGGCAATGGACATGAAGATGGAAAGACCCAGGCCCTGGCCTCAGAGAGAAACTTACAGTTACATATCTCTCTCCAGTGTTACTTGTATTTTGTGTCCTTCAGGCCTTGGAGTATACATATAGCAATTTCCCAAAAAAGAAAAATATTTTCCTCTAAATCTATGTAAAGTATTCACCATTATTTTCGGCTGTCAATGAAGTCTGTGATTTTAAAACATACCGTATTCAAAGATTCAAACTGATATCTAAAGTGCCTAAGTGTAAAGGACTCTGTCTTTGTAATTGTTCCTAATCTCCCTGACTTAATATTGGAGTTGCCTGGGGCTCAGTTTTCCCACATTTTCTTTCCTATCTGCATGTATGTCCTTAGTGATCTCACTCAGTCTCATGGCTTTAAATACTATCTATATGCTGATGACTTGCAAATTTCTAACCCAGCCTAGAACTTCCCCCTCAACTCCAGACTCATATAACCAACTTCCTATTTGACATCTTCAGTTCCATGTCCACAAACAAAATGTCAAACATTACTTCCAAAACCATGGCCTGGATATGCTCTCCTCTTCCTGCAGGTGTGCTCATTTTTGTAAGTGGCTATTCCTCTTTTTCAGTTGCTTCAGTTCAAACCTTGAAGTTACCCTTCATTCCTTTCTTTCTGTCATATCCCCCAAGTGCTCAGGAAATCCAGGCTCTACTTAAAAATCATAACCTCCATGCCCATCACTTGTCAGCACCTCCACTGCTGCCCCTGTGGTTCACATTAGCTCCTGTCTGGGTCATCACTCTAGCCTCCTATCTGGCCTCCCTGATTGCCTACCTGCAGTCTGTTGTTCAGGGCAGCAACAGATCCTTCTATTCCTTTACTCAAATCCCTGCTACGGATTCCCATCTAACTCGGATTTAAAAAACCACACACTTTACAATTACCTTTATGGCCCCACTTCCCACATTAGTGGCCCCTCTTTTCATTTCCTCTCTGACCTCATCCCTTCTTGCTGCCTGGATTGGACACCACTGGCTGGAGCACTATAAGTCGGATTCTTCAAGGCCTTTGCACCTGAATTCTCTCTGCTATTACTGCAGATTAATTCACTTCCTTTATGTCTTCACTCAAGTGAACACTTCCCTGGCCACCTTACCTAAAATTGCAAACCGTACACTAACACACACACACACACACACACATCTTTATCACCTTCCTTAGGCTTTTAATAAATATTTTGCTCATATATCTTTTTATTTTTGTGTGACTCCTCCAGTAGATGCTAGGGGTCAGCAAACTACAGGCCACAGGCCAAATCTAGGTCCCCACTTGTTTGTGTGAGTAAAGTTTTATTTAGCACAGCCACGCCTATTTGCTTATGTATTGTCTATGGTTGCTTTCACGTTTATTATATTTTATATATATTATATAAATTTTTTATATTTAAATATTTATTCTATAGTCCTTTGTAGAAAAGCTTGCCAACCTTGTGACTATAAGCTTCAGAAGAGCATGGGATTTTGTTTATTTTATTCTCTCCTTTGTCTCTATAGTTACAGAGTTCTGCCTAGCACATAGTAGGTATTCAATAAGAATTTGTTGCCCAATGAATGAATGGATGAATGAATGAAATATAACTGGTTCTATGTACTTTAAGGAACTTAAAAAGAGATTGAAGTTGAATTGGACTTCTATATGACTAGGAATCCCCAGCAGACATTTTGGAGGTTTTGTTGAAGTTCTTTTTTATTCACCTAAGAAAAGCATTTTCTTTATATTATTCACTCAAAGTTAACACAGGTCATTTTCTAGTGTTGACTTTAAATGAAATGTAAAACAACTGGTGGTGGTATTGTTGTTCTGCCAATTATATTGTTACAGAATCACACCTATAAATAGGGCCATTAAACAAGTCCTTTGAGAGTGGTTTTATAGGACTAAATTTGCCTTAAGGTGCCAATTGAAATCACCTGTGTGACCTTTACAGGCCTGTTTGCATCTTGTTACCCACCAAGTGAAAGACCAGAGCTAAACTATTTTGAATACAAGATTATGGTATGTATTGGTCATTTGAGTCTAGCAAAAAATATAAGATCCCCCTTGCCTTTATACTTTTAGACAACAAAATAACCTTTTGCTTATAAAGATACAGTTGAGGGTATTTTTTTTGATCTCTGGTGACATTAGAGATTTCAGTAGTAAAACCAAAAGCATCCCTAACTGGTTTGGCGTAGCGGATAGCGCGTCGGCCTGCAGACTAAAGGGTCCCAGGTTCGATTCTGGTCATGGGCATGTACCTCGGTTTCAGGCACATCCAACTCTCTATCCCTCTCCCTTCCTCTCTGTTAAAAAATCAATAAAATATGTTAAAAAAATAAATAAATAAACCAAAAGCAATGTCTCCTTTCTCTGACTCAAGAATCATTCACAGAATTGGCCCATAAGACCCTCTCTTTAGACTCTGAAGTTTAGAGGGAGGGTTTGAAACTCTTTTCCCTCTTTTTATGTGACACCTCAATACTCCATTCAAACAACACAGGTTTCTGGATTAGACTGATTGATGACAACAATGACAAAACCTTGAGTAGTCTGTTAGCTTGAGGTGAAAAATGTGCTCAGCTAACTGCTTTAAACATTTTAAAATGTAACTCAGTAGCTGTAGTGAAGGCTGTCGAGCTAAGATTTGGGATTAATTATTCGCTGTTCACCATGATTTGTGAATAATTGCAGAAACATAGCAATTAAATTGTACTTTGTACAGAACAGGCAGCACATGCCTCCTGCTTTAGCGAGATCCACATTTTTTTGCAGATTAGCAAACCTTTGTAATCTATTTGGATGTATAGGTGACATCTCTCTTTGAGTCTTCAAGACCCTGGGACCTCAGGGATATATGCTGTGTCATAAACTTGAATGATGAAAAAGAAGCAGGGCTTCTTCAGCCTCTAATTGGAACCATTCAATGTGGCAAAAGAACTGAGCAACTCTTTATTATTCTGCTTAATGTGGGGGTTTTTAGTTATATATATATATATATATATATATACAAATCATTCAGTATCATCTGAATATTTGCCATAATACATCGGTTTGTTACCCAAGAGTTGCTATGTAGGTACAAAAGTATTAGGGATGAAGTCATGCCCTGGAGAGGATGAAACGGGAACTTACTCCTCAGTTCTGGCTGAATTCCCAGGTTTCGGCCCGTGTGGTCTACCGGAATCAATGATAATGTTTTCTGTCATGGTTGTAAAATACTTTCAGAGAAACATAAAGTTTTTATGAGAATAGTAAAAGAGATGACTTTTATGCCTGGGGGTTAATATTTGCTCTTGTTGGCTCATTGGAGGATAGCAGAGGTTGAAACAGGGAAACGCAGGCACAACGCTTCAAGTTCTCCCCTTGCTGCTGCTCAGTTCTGGTATAAGTAGCAGCTTCTAGATGGGTGCAGTTGCTCAAAATTTAGAGGCCCCGACATATCCCTAAGTCACTAGATTGCAGCATAGACATTTTCTGGTTTTATCTGAGTCATAAGCCCCGTGCATTTTTTTCTTCCCACTCTCCTACTGGCCTCATTTTTTTCATTAGGATAATAGACTTCCTTCTCTGATCGGTTTCCAGGTTTCAAGTATTATTTATTTAGAATAGCCTAATGTAATATGTCATCAAGGTTTAGAAACCTTCCCCCAAAATGGGAATGTTAGGATGCTCAACCCACATGCTGTCAAAAACTATTTTAAGAGCCCTGTTTCAGCAAGTAAATGCAGTTAGTTAAATTGAATTTGGAGGATTTTCTCCTCTTTGTGATGAACAGAGAATGATTATCATACCTGTGATACTCCTGACTTCCCTTTGTACAAGCAGAGTAGTCGTTCTGGTCTTGAAGTTTATTAGAGCTTTAAGCTGTCAGGTTATTACTGTCAGTTTCAAGAAAAGAAAGAGTTACTGATGTAAAATTAATTTATTGAATGGAATTGTTTTGCCCTCAGGGAATAACATCACCATTTAATTTAATTTCCCCATCATATTGTCTCATTTGCAGAGGAAAGAATAACTTTTCCTTTTAACAAAATAAAGTGCATTATGCTGAATGGTGTACTTTATCCTTGCAGGTTTTGCTTGTTCTCGATCATCAGTTGTCATAACAACATGATACATTGTGCAGTAATACTTGCTTACAAATTTGGGGAAAGAGTACTGATTTGTATATTTGCTTATAAGAAAATAGGAGGATTTTATAACATTTATAAAAGTTTTTCTCTGGTTACATTTTCTATTGTCCATTTCACTACGGACTATCCTATACACAAATATTTTAAAATATATTTATATTTTGTAAATATAAATTTGAGGTCATAAATGTCCTTGTCACTAGAGGTGTTTTCAGTGTTGGGTCAAAGTTACAACTGTGTCCCACGGGGGTTCAGAACACAGGTGCTTGGCCTTGTAAGTGGCATTAGAAGGACATAGACCCAGACACCGAAGAAAGAGCCTAGCGTTTAATTTGCTTTTCAGGGAGAAGCCTGCAGACGGTCTTGAGGCAAAGGCGGGGTCTCAAAGAAACTACTCTCTTGATGCCTGAAACACCAATACTCCTTTTGAGTTCTGTTCTCAGAGGACTTTTCTTTGCAGACAGCAGTTAAATATCATACCAGAAAGTTCTGTCATGTATCTATAGATCCAGGGAAATAAATAAACTATGCTAGTTACAATATGAAATCCTCAAGGACTTCATTTTCCTCTTTGTATGTATTCTATTTAAACAGCATAGTCTCAAAATCTTGTCTCTTCTGCCTCAAAATTAGCCATAATGGAAAATCAGTATTCATTCAACAAACACTTTTTAAACCCTTATTATGTGAAATGCATGATATTTACCTCTACAGGTTGTGGAAAGATTCAGAGAGTACAATTTATGACCTTATAGAGTTTTTGATCATTTATAAGGAGGATAATACAGTTACACCAGGAACACTGATACAGAATAGAACCTAGGAACAGCAGCTGGCCAGGCCATGTATACAGGCTGTACTAGTTGGTAAAATCTTCCAGACAGATTGGTAAATAAATGTTCTCCCAAACCCCACAAGTACTTACCCCCTTTGCAGCCACTCAGCCTTCTTCAAGGACCTTCATTTTTTTAACTCTTCCTCTGGCCACTGAAATGTTAAAAAACTGCACAGCAAAGGGCCATGATGGCCTCTGTCTCATTGAAGAAACTCATTCTGATTGATGAGGATGCAAATGGTACCAGTTTTTAAATACTCTGAGTATCTGAGTACCATCTCTGGTAAAAAACAAAACAAAACAAAAAGACACACAAAAAAGTACTATTAGAGATGTAAAACTCTATGAAAGTTTCATATGAAACTGCCATTTTTGTCATCCAAGAGTAGTCACATATCAGCACTTTCAAATGTTTCAATCTATGCAAACTAGGTGTTATTGATATTCAGAGGAGAGAGTGAATACTTCCTGTAGTAATTACTTGGTGGTCCTTACATTTCAGTCTGCATCAAAATCACCTGTAACACTTGTTAAAACTCTGCTTGCAATAGGGCTGGGCTGGGGCCTAAGAATTCCCATTTCTATCAGTGTTTCGAGATGTTGCTGCTGCTAGTCCTGGAGTTGCCGACATCACAGCTGCTTTACATTCTTCCTGGGAGAAGGCGTTTTTATTAGTTTTTATAAACCAATAAGGAAAACACGAGTCTCTCAGTTTTAAAAATTGCAAAGATTTGCCCTGGCCGGTTTGGCTCAGTGGATAGAGCGTCGACCTGTGGACTGAAAGGTCCCAGGTTCGATTCCGGTCAAGGGCATGTACCTTAGTTGCGGGCACATACCCAGTGGGGAGTGTGCAGGAGGCAGCTGATCGATGTTTCTCTCTCATCGATGTTTCTAACTCTATCCTTCTCCCTTCCTCTCTGTAAAAAATCAATAAAATATATTTTTAAAAAAATTGCAAAGATGCTAAGTTGGAAATCACAAAAGGAAAATACAAATGGACAAATAATATAGAAAATCAAAATTACTAGTTATCAAAGATATGTAAATTAAAGGAATAAAGTAACACTTGAATATTCAATAACCAAGGTAGGAAAATATTAACAATACTTAGTATTAAGAAAGTTGGAGAGAAATGGATGTTCTCATACACTGCTAGTGAAATTATACATTGCTGAAACCTTTCTGAAAGGTAATTTGGCAACATGTATCAAAAATCCCTATTACACTTATGCTCTTTGTTCAAATAGTTCTACCTATAGAAATTAATGCCAAGTATCTCATCAGAGCTATACACAAAGATGAATATATAAATGCTCATCAAAGCATTATTTATAATAAAAGTTAGAAATGACCAAACTAAATAGTTAACACATAAAAGCATAGGGTGAAATATTACAAACCATTAAAAAATTTACTTATTTACAATAAAATGTACCAAATGTTTATCAGTTGAGGAATGATAAGATATAATTATGATTTATCCATAACATAGAATTCTAAGCAAGTATTTTAAAGAACATACTGTTGAAGATTAATGACCTAGGGGAATGGTCATTGTCTAATGTTAAGTAAAAAATCAGAAAATACAAACTATGTGCAATATGACCCCATTTAAAAACAACACCTAAATAGGAAAGGAAAATACATGTAGGAGTGCATTCACATTTTAAGTATTCATCTTACTATGAATTATTTTTATTTTCTTATTAATTTTTTCAATTGCCTTCATATTTTGAAATAAATGCATCCATCATATACCTAAAAGTATTTTAAAAGAGTTATTTAAAAATAAGACTGCCAGATTGTTCTCTTTTTTTAAATCCTCACCCAAGGAAATGCTTTTATTGATGAAGAGAGAGAGAGAGAGAGAGAGAGAGAGAGAGAGAGAGAGAGAGAGAGAGATATCAGGGAAATCAGGGATGTGTCCTGACCAGGAATCAAACCTGTGACCTTTCAGTGTACAGGACAACTATATATTTTGCTGCTCAACCATCCAAGCCATACTGGCCAGGGCAAGACTGTCAGATTTTTCAATATCAAAGCTTCTTCTTTAAGGTTTTAATTGTTCTCACAGCCATTTGTGCTGCCATTATTTTATCCACCATTTAAAAAGTTCAATTAAAACTAAAAAATGATGCCTTTTTACATAAAAAGGGAAATGGCTCATATGATTTTTAAAAAGTAGTTGTTATCCTATGTAATAAAAGTGTCATATGCAAATCGACCATCCAGACGACCATCTGGGAACACGCTATGACACCCACTGGTGCCAGGCCAGCCAAGGTGGGTGTGATGTGATTGGTCAGGGCCTGGCCATCACCCCATGAACACCCTGCAGAGGGAGGCCCAGGCCACTGACCGGCACATGTCTCCCTGCTATCGCTCTGGAAAGGAGCAGTCAATGAACACTAAATAAGAATGTAGCTGGAGCAAAGTGGAAGATATGAAAAGTGGTAACAAGCTGCTTCGAGGTAAATATCTGTGCCAGTACACCCAGCATCATTTTAGTGAACTGTCCTTCCTGCCCTCATGTACTCCTCCTGGACCTGGAAATCTCAAGACTTTCCTCTGGTAAACCCAGCAATTGGCACTTGGCTAGGCCAATCAGAATCTTCTCTCCTAGGACAGAACATGGTTATAACTAGGCCATTTGATGGACCAGTCTAAAGGGACTCTCAGGAGTTGCTACTATTGCATTCTCTGCAATTGCTCTCATTCTTCATCTGATCTGTGTTACTTAACGTTTCCTTTGGTTCTGGAAGATACCCAATCCTCTTCCAATAAAGGTTTTTAATTATCAGTAAACATTTCTATCCCTTACAATCCATAATTTCTACCTAATGTGCAGCTGAAACAAAAGGTGTGTAGAGAAGGAAGAGTTGAGGAAGAGAAGAGCAAAATCTCTGTTGAAATAGGGTCAAGTTTGTCAGGGTACACCTGTTACAAATGTTTTCCCTCTGCCTGAAGTATTACCACCATCACCACAGCTCTTCAACTGGCAAAGTCTTCTCATCTTTAAGAACTTAGTTAACTATCATTTCCTTAGAGAAATCTTCTATGTCCACAGAGACAACGAAGGTCATGTCCCCCAAACTTCTCAAAAGCATTAATGATTATTATAATTAACTTATCCAGTTTATAGTTAAGTATCTAATGTTCCCACCCTGCTATAGTTTATTCCTCATGGCTGTATAGATCCATGCCTTTCTTACATTATACTAGTATATTGATGTCATGTTCATTGGTATATACCCAATTCCTAGCAGAAAGCCTTACAACTACTAGGTAATCAAATACCCGTTGAAGGAACAATTGATATTATGTAATAACATATGTGAAGAACTTTGAAAAAATAACACGAAAGAGTGAAAACATAAAGTACAGTAAAGTTCCACATTCCATACTGAGTACATTCATGTTACATATTTTCCCAGTATCACCACTATAGGTCACTGAAGGTTAGCAAGCTTAATTGGGAAAAGATACTTTCAAAAGTATAGCCTGATAGGTGGCAGTGTCTCTAAGTATAATTAGTAGAGTCTTGGCATAGTTTCAGCCCTCCAACCCCAAAGACACTCCAAATAATGCAAGGTCATATTTAAAACCATGTACTTCTAAACAAATGCACAGTTAAGACAAGTCACTCCCCTGCAACTAGACTTTACTCTTAAGCCTTCATATATATATGGAGATGGCATTCTTGTTGAGGCTGATCAGTGTGATGTCTGCCTTAGGATGGATCAGAAGGAGACAGGTGATATGCGCCATGGCAGACAGTGACCTGATAATGGGGAATTAATATTCATATTGGAGAGTAAGAAGAAAGAAAACTGAGAATTATTACCTAAACTGTGAGAGAATTAAATTAACATGCCCAGTGTAAGAACAAAGAGCATTTCACAAAAGAAACAAAATCCTTAAAATGCATCTTGCACAATGGTCATATTCTTCTCCATTTCAGTTATGCCAGTAGGAAGGCAATAGCAATATTTGTCTATGCAAACATACAATTTTACAATGATTTTTACGATAATGACAGCTTATCTCTCTTCTCTCTTTTGAGGCCTCTGTTTACAAGTTCTGGAGGGCAGCTTAAAACAATATGAAAGTTGTGGGTGAGAAAAATAAGCACAAGCATTCCTTTAAAATGTTCTTAACAAATTTTAAAATTAATTTCCAGGCTGATGGTCTTAGAAATCAATTTAAACTAGTAAACTCACCATGCAAGAATGAAATTATTACCAAAAAAAGAGAGGCAAGCTGAAGAATTTGGAATGCTACGAGCAGAAAGCCTTCAGCAGACAGCAGGAAGAACTGCAGGCTTATAATGGGATTAGGAGGGCTTTTCACTGGGGAAAGTGCTCACTGAAGAGTACTAAGAGGTACAATTAAGAACACCACTATACTCTTATGAATAGTTGAAATTTTAAAAACTCATCCTGAAATAAAAATCTAGCCAGTTCATACAACTGATCCTAACTTGTTTGAGAGCTTTGACTGTATCTATACCTATATAGATCTAGATATAGATACATGGATATCCTTAGTCTTATTTTTATAGATGTTTATATCATAGATGCTAGACTATATCTCTGCTCCTTCAAAACGTATCTATTCCAGCATTCCTACATACATACAAATAAACACCAACTCTTTTTTCCCCATTGCTTCTTCAATGAAAAGTACCTTTGTCTATTGTTATAGCTTTGGTATCTTGGATTGAGCACAAAAGAGTAGACACATAGAAGAAATCTGTAGGTTTTTCAGACAGTGGATGAAGTCTTGACATGTTTAATGCAAACGTGAACCACCAGAACATGGGGCCAGAACTCTTTCACACCCAACCTTTGTGTTTCCAGCTGTAATGCTGGGTGGAAAGTGTAAATTTAACAAATATTTGGATTACTTGATTGGAATAGAGTCCCTCTCAGCAGTGGCTAGTTATTCTCCATATAACAAATATTCCTTGGGTCTAATCCTTGCATTTGGGAAATCAAAAGTGAAGCATTACTTTTAGTTTAGGTATCTTTTTAATTCAATTCAACTCAATTCCACCTTGCAGTTATTTATTGAATCTTTCCTATGCAAAACTGGGTAAGTTGTGTTAAATAAGACCAAGAAACTTATTACCACCTGGTTCCTTGAACTACTCATCCAACCTTCATTTAGTAACATACAAGAAAAGCATTTATCTAGTCGCACATGCAGATCTCTCTCTCTCTCTCCCCCTCTCAGAAACTTTTCTGTTTATCTATTTAAATATCTATTAAATATCTAACCTGTGCATTTTTCTATCCATCTAGCTATCTGAGAAGAATTATACAAAGAAAATATACAGGAAAGTTATGAAAATAAATTTTACCTACATAGTTTCTTACCCCACCTATAGATGCTTACACACTCATCCACTCACACCCACATCCACACTCACACACTTTTTTTTTTCTTATTTGAAGCAGCCACCACAGCTGCCAGTGCCTCAGGGGCTTTAAACATCAATCAGTTTCACAGCTGGAGGCAGAGTGATCTACAGCAATAAAGCTTAAAGTGCTTCCTTTTCTGATATAATTTGATTCTTCCATTAGAGCCCTCTCTCTCTCTCTCTCTCTCTCTCTCTCTCTCTCTCTCTCTCTCTCTCTCTCTCTCTCTCTCTCTCTCTCTCTTTGTTAAAGCAAATGTCCTCTGTCCATGCCAAGGCAAATAAATAGTTACCTTAAAGAGAAAGACGGTATTACTCACTAGTTAGGATGCTGCTTGGAGAAAATCCATCCAATACGCCTTACTTTTGCTCTGCTGAGTTTCTCACCTTTGTCTCTAGGATTTTCTTCTTCCCAGGGCTGCTAGTGACCTTGCTTCTGTTGTTCTGGGAGTGAATTCTGGTAGCTTTAATGAGACAGATAACAGTGGCTTTACTGAGTATATTCTTGGGTTTCTGATCCGGTAGAACTCAGTGCAATACAGAAAGGTGCTATGACAATCACTGTCAGTTTTCCCCCATTGTATCCAAAGTGCTTAAGTTTTAAAGCTTCTCCATCAATGAGAAATCAATTATTTGACCCCAGTTTTAAATTATCTTAATCATTATTTATCCCTTTCTTTGCCACTGTCTCTCTGATAAGTTTACTATAATTGTTACTCTTTGTAGTTTTTAAAGTTTATTTTAAAAGTACTAGAAAGGGTAGAAGTTTACCTGAATTCTACTAAACTTTGACAATGATAGTCATAAAGAATTAGTTGTCAACAAAGATGTGCATTCAAATATCAATGGTGAGAGTGGGTCAGAGTCTAGCTGAGGAATATGGCATTATGCTTTTGTTCTGGTCCAAAATGACTGAATACTTGGGTTTATTTTGTCCTTTTTTTCAGAAAGCATAGAATTTTGGCAACAAAATCCAGATTTTTTTTAGCTAAATGAGCAATCACATTTTAACTCAAAGCCTGCTAGCCCAGGCTACCTGCTACTGCTGCCGCACCTGTTCCAGCTGTTGGAAGCAATACTATTGTGCTCCTGGTTGCTCTTCTATAGGCTCGATCAGAGGTTCTCTCTTTTTTTATCTTGCTCTACTTTAAGCTAGAGCATTTCTTAGACATGTTAGGTTATTCTTTATTCATGCAATCTGACTATTGATAAAGATTACAAGGCTCTATAAAGCCAGTTTATACCAAAATTTATAATGATGAAATTTGAAAATATTAAAGCTAAAGGCATCCTTAGAAATCCCCAACTCAACAATACACCTTCATCCCACCTCTTTTATAGGTGAAGATGAGGCTCAGAAAGTTTAAATGATCAGCTCAAGGGCCCACAGGTAGTTATTATATCAAACTGAAATTTGGACTAAATTTTTCTAAATCCCTATTGCTATGTATTGAATTGTGTACCCCCACCCCCCACCCCCAATCCTCAATGTGATTCGACTTAGAGATAGTGCCTTTAAGGAGGTAATTAAGTGTAAATGAGGTCATAATGGCGAGGCCCTATCTGATAGGACTGATGATTTATATTAAGAGAAAGAGATACCAGAGTTCTCTGTCTTCACAACATCGAGACATGGAGACAAGATGGATATTGGCAAACCAGGGAGAGCTCTTACTGACTGTTTACTGGGTGAGCACACCATCTGTGACTATGTTTGCTGCCTGTGTCCAAGCCATACTGGACAGTACCAGAAAAGAAAGGATCTTAGATTCTACATGATTTGATTTTATTGTCTCAAAATTTTCTAGCTTTAGTCTTAAACAAATGGAGCTAGTTTGTATTTATTTTTATTTTGTAAATGTCTGCTCGTTAGTTTAGTTCTTCCAAATTGGTGTGGTGCCCACCACTGCCTTTGTTTCTCTTCTCCATATCCAACTTCTCCATCTTCTCCTCCTTCTTTTTCTCCTAGAATGCTACATTAACTTTGTAGAAAGTTTCATAAGCTATTACAGAAGTTTATTTATTATTATTGTAAGACTCATAAGGAGAGAGAGAGAGAAAGAGAGAGAGAGAGAGAGAGAGAGAGAGAGAGAATTGTGTTGGCACTTGAGTACAGTGAAAAATTAGTTTTTCCCCAGTTGTTTTCTTAGCAATATTTTTTAGGAACGCCTATTCTGCTTATATTTGAAATAAATTTTTTTAAAATATATTTTATTGATTTTTTACAGAGAGGAAAAGAGAGGGATAGAGTCAGAAACATCCATGAGAGAGAAACATCGAATCAGCTGCCTCCTGCACACCCCCCACTGGAGATGTGCCTGCAACCAAAGTACATGCCCTTGACTGAAATAAATTTTAAGAGATATACTTAATTACCAGCTCGCATATTCATTGTTGATGGATTTTTCATAGGCTAAAAAATGTTAAGAAAAACATGAAGTATATTCTACTCAGTCTTCCTAAAATTTGGTTTTACCTGTCATTCTTCTGTTCTAACTCCTTCCACTGCGCTTCTCTTCCTGAAGGAGGAAGTAAAACTACTTGTCCTGGCCCCATGATTGAACCCCTTCCTACTCTCCCAGCCCTGATGCTCATGAGTCCCTTACATGATCCCTTGTCCTAGACATATTGGTCGATCCATTGTCCTAAAATCACAATGTGCATTTCTATTATTTTGTCACTTCTTTCTAACTGAAATGTCCTTTCTTCTCTGCAACTCAAATAAATTCTACCCTATCTTCAACATCATCTTCCCCTAATACTCCTACTAAGGTGATATCTCATTCCCTCCCTACTCCTATATCTCTTTTTTCTTTCTTCTATTTTTATTAAATTTTGGGGAGGTGCCATTGGTTAATAAGATTACATAGGTTTCAAGCATATGTTTCTATGATACATGACCTGTACATTGCGTTGTGTGCCCACCACACTAAGTCAAATCATCTTCCATCAGCATATATATAACCCCCTCTATCCTTTACTACCCCCACCCCCTTCTCTCTGGTAACCACCACTGTCTATGTCTATGAGTTTCCATTTTATATCCCACATATGAATGAAACCATATGGCTCTTTTTTTGACTGACTTACTTTGCTTAGCATAATATTCTCAAGGTCCATCCATGATACCACAAATGGCAGTATTTCATCTTTTCTTATGACTGAGAATTATTTCTTTGTGTATATATGTACCACATCTTATTTAGTTAATAATCTATTGAAGGACATTTTGGTTGTTTCCATGTCTTGGCCACCATGAATAATGCTTCAATGAACAGAAGAATATGTATATCTTTGTGAATAAATGTTTTCAAATTTTTTGGGTAGTTACCCAGAAGACAGATTGCTGGATCATATATTAATCTATTCTTATTTTTTTTTTGAGGAACTGCCATACTGTTTTCTATAGTGTCTATACAAGTTTACATTTCCACCAGCAGTGAATGAGGGTTCCTTTTTTTTTCATAACCTCTCCAACACTTGTTATTATTTGTCTTTTTGATAATAGACATTCTAACAGATATGTGATGGTATCTCATTATAGTTTTAATTTACATTTCCCTAATAATTAACAAAGTTGAGCATCTTTTTATATATATCTGTTGGCCATTTGTATATCTGTTCAGGTTCTCTGTCCATTTTTAAATTGGATTGTTTGTCTGTTTGGTGTTGAGTTGCATGAATTTTTTTATATATTGTAGATATTAACTTCTTGTTGGAGCTTGCTTACAAATATCTTCTTCCATTCAGTTGGTTGCCTTTCTGTTTTGTTGGTGGTTTCTTTTGCCGTGCAGAAGCTTTTTAGTTTGATATAGTCCCATTTACTTATTTTTGCCTTTACTTCCCTTGCCTTTGGGATAAAATCCATAAAACATTCTCTTAGACTAAGGTCCATAAGCTTAGTATCTATGTTTTCTTCTATGTAATTTATTATTTCAGATCTTATATTTAGGTCTTTGATCCATTTTGAATTAATTTTTGTACATGGGGGAAAACTGTAGGCTAGTTGACAATGATAATCAAAACAGTATGGCATTGGCAGAAAAACACACATGCAGACCCTAATAGAACAGAATTGAGAGCCCATAAATAAAACCACGTTTATGGACAAATAAATTTTCACAAATGAGCCAAAAACATATAATGGAGTAGAGAAAGCCTCTTCAATAAATGATGCTGGGAACATTGGAAAGTCACATGCAAAAGAATGAAACTAGACTTCAGTTTGTCCTATGTCTCTTAAAGTCTGCATTAGTCATTTGTTACTTATATGCTAATTTGTCGTAGTATTTATTTTCCTTACATGTATATCCTGGATCCTTAAGGGCCAATTCTTTTGAACATTCTCCCCCTGCACCTCACATAATGCCATGCATGTGTTAGGCACTTTTTAGATGTGCTAATGGTGATAAGAAGTTATTCTGTAACTACTCTTCCTACAACCACTCGCTGCCCTAATGTGCACAGAGCAATTATCATTAAGCAAGTGTTGTGCCAAGTGCTTTACATCAGTTCCTTCATTTACTCTTTCTACAACCCTCTGAGGTAGGTGCTCTTTGCTGTTTCACAAATTTAAAAAATGAGGCTTAAGATGCCATATTAGAGTGATTATTTCATGACTAAATGATGGGGAAAGGGACTAATGCATGTCTACGCCTTCTCCGTGTCAGACACTTTATAGCCATTACATCATTTAATTTTCACAACAATCCTGTGACATGGCTTCAGCAGGCAGATGAGAAAATCCAACTCAAAGAGGTGAAATAGCTTGGCCAAGGTCAGGCAAGATTTCAGACTTGCATCAATTAATGGGTATTATTCGAACACAACTTGTATGTTAGGAAATAAACTTCCTGCAGTATGGGATCCTTTCATGATCATTGATTTTATAGTTTGTTACTATGAAGAGAACCTGATTCTGATAGTTGGTTCAGGACATGGCCTGGAGCTCTGAGCACAGAGGTCTTGGCAGAGAGCACGTCTGGAGTCAGCCCAGCCAAGGCATGGGGCTCTTCAGAGGAATACTATATTTTAAAGGGAAGATGGTTTTTTCCCCTCTTCAGAGCATTTTTAAATCTTGGCACTAAATAGGGGGAAAAAAGGTATGTCTTTTCTTTGAAATACTGGCTTTTTCTGAAAAGACCACCCTCTCCCCAAGCCTTGGAAACTTCAAACAGTCTGACCGAGAAGTCAGAACTCCTCTGGTTGAAGAAGCTGTTATCTTGAAAGCTGCTACAGGCTATAAGCTCTTAGAGGATCCTGGAGCTCAGAGTCTGTTTGTATTCATTTTTAATAAGCTAACTGAAAAGTGGAAGAGAAATCTAGTGTGTGTATACATGCATATATGTGTGTATTTCTATATATGCACACATTCTTGTCCTTTAACATTATAAATGTATAAAATTTTGTTAAATATGCAACTTATGAGCTAAAGATTTTTTAATGAATAAAGTTCAAATGCAATTGTAAATTTTATTTGAAAAATTGTGATTAAGCTTTTTCACTCAATATATTCTTGCAGCAAATTTCCTGTGAAATTTTAATTGGATTTCATACTTTTTGTCTTATTTTTATGCACCTCACATTTCACTACTCTGTAAGAATTTGACACAATTTCCACGTGTTTCTTTTACCTAATATTATAGTTTAAATACATTTTAAATGCATGAACTAAAGGGCAAAATTCAAAGTCATTGACTAGGGTGAATATTAATTTTAATGCAGTGTCTTTATGTTTGGCACATTTTACCCTGTGGATGCTTTCTGTGTCTCCTTGGTCCATCTAATTGTTGTTTTTGCTTTCTATAGGAAAAAGTCACAAATTATACATATGCACCCATTTGTGTACCCTACTCTAAATGCATTCAGAGAGGAAAAATAAGGGCCAGATATTGAATTGCAGTCCAAAGTGTTTTGTTTTTCTGCACTTCCCATAATTATACCCCTCTAGGAGTTCCAAAGTTTTGAATAGTAGCATAATGGATCTTTGGACTACATCTGACATTCTTTGAACCCCACTTCCCATCTCCTCTGTGCACTTCCTACTCCAGATATGGCTGTGGCAACCACACAGGTAGAATCAGAAACACCTAGCCACAGTAGCTCTCCTTATTTTTTGACCCAGGGCTTCTTTAAGATGTCCATGTAAACCAACCAAGCCATTCTGACACAGGCACAAAGGAGTATAAGGAGTCGACTCCCCATGGGATGACCCTTGACCAATGATAGATGTGAAACATGAATAAATAAGGCCTTTTCCATCCTTCAGGTGGACAAATCAGAGTTATATCGATTAATAGTATACACTTCAGAGGGTCCCAAGCAACCCAGAGCCCCAGTTGCCTCAATAGTGACTAGCTTAATATTCCCATGGATTAACTTTTCCTCCAGATATGGGTGGATTTTGTTCCCTCCACCCTGAACCCACTGTCCTCTAGGACATTTGGCAATACTAGAAGATAATTTTGGTTATCACCACTCAGGAGTAGAGGCTATTGGCATTTAGTGGGTAGAGGCCAGGGGAGCAGCTAAAATTTCTACAATATATACAATAGCTCAGTAGCTCCTACCATGAAAATTATCTGCCCCCAAATACAAGCCTCTGCTTTTTAGAGAAATCCAGAGTAAGACAGAGGTTACTGGGTTCTATGTATATCACCTATAACTACTATAAAGCATTTTGATTAAATGTGTATGTGTGTGTGACAGTGTGTGTGTTTGCACATGCACATTGTGTGCATATAAACTATCAGCTGAGCTTCCTTCTTAGACTTGTTGAAAATTCCCCTTTTAATTTGATGCAAGCAGGTTTTGGGGAAAGAGCTAAATTAAAATTTAATGACACTTGGAAAAAAGAAGCTGAAACTCAGCAATTTGAGTTCAACCCGAATGAGCTTCATCGTAATTGGGTCTGGACAGTGCCAAAGCCCAAGTTTACAGAGCTTTCCATGAATCAACCTTCTTTTTTAAAGTGATAACTCCACCTTTACATTTTTAGGGAACTGGTAATGACTTTTTCATTGCTGAACTGTGAGTTCTTTAGAGATAGGATCCTGTTTCATTTTTTAATTTCTCAGAGTTTTCAGTTTATTTTTGCCCAGCAAATACTTAATTGGTTGTTAAATTTGTGGCTGAATCAAGTTTATGCCCCAGTTCCTCAATTCTTAATGCATTTTTATTTCCAAAGAATGTGGATGATCTTAGATATTTAGCCTAAGGAGGGCCAATGAAATAAGCCATGTTAAAGTAGCATGCCTTTGTCATCCCTAAGGATACATTTCTTATTTTGCTATCATTTTAGACTTTTAAGAAAGTTCATGTCAATAAACTTTCAGGTCAGTCTTGTTTTTCACACCTTAAGAGAAACATCTTGTAACCCATTGAGTTAGTTTGTACTTCTCAGGGGGCGAGGCAACAAAATGACTTCTCATAAAGGATTTGGTCCATTTGAGCTATGGGTTAAATCTCTGATTTCTTTAAACCTTCTCAATCCACCAAATTGTCCAAATAAGAAAAAAATCTTGCCAAAAGCATTCTTATCTTCCAATTATACTCTGAAAGGGAATCCTTTCCCTTGTCATTCCATTATATCTTAAAAGTTCAGTGAAATTAAGGCGAGAGAAACCATGATGTGTCTTGTTAAATTTGAGTTGTAATTTAAGAGAGTTTATTGTTCAACTAAATCAAATTCCTCGTTTGAGGAATCAAACTATTTAGCATCTTTAGGAGCAGGCCTAGAAGAGCCTTCATTGATCATGTGGAGACTGTTGCTTCCTCTGAGCAGAATTTTCTTTAGTCACAGAGCAGTGGCCTTGCACTTCTGCTTGTGGTTACTAGAGAGTCAATCATAGCATTAGTGTTAGACCCAGCACTCAGGTGGAAGAAGAGAGCAAGAACATAGGCAACTGATCAAATTATAATTTCTCATGCTTACAATGCACCTTCTCAAAGAAGAGAAATGGTATATAACCTTGAATGAACTTCTTACTTAGTTCTGCTCCATCATGTACAGTCTTGAGCCACCTGGCCTTCATTTTTTACCAAGGAGGAACTATAGTATATTATTTATTATCCTAAAATGTTAGCAGAAGTTTAAAGAATTAATGTTTCAAAAGCATTAATCCTGGGGAGAAAAAAAACTGGCTTAGAAACATATAATAGTTTTATTAATTTACCTTATTTTTAACAAATCATTGAAATTGAACCCAGACAACCTACCTGTTAATGGATTCTCGCTTCAGGCTTTCTCTGTACTGCACCCTACTGTGACCCTGAAACTTTGTTGAGAATGACTGTGAATGCACAGTTTTCAGGTTCGTTAATCATACTTCCTGCCTCATATGCTTTCTGATGTGCTGTGATACTGAATAAGATCCCCATACTTATGCAAAGTATTAGCAGAACTTTTTTATTGAAGATGTGCTTTATTAATCTTAATAAATCATAGATTGTCGGGTCTTTTCTGACTGCTTCTCAAGTAAAATGGGGCTTGACTGTGCAGTAACAGTGTTTATGTCATGCTCAAATTGTTTAAGGTGAGGCTTTGAGTAGTTTTATTGCTTTTGTTTATATAGGTAAACCCAATCTGCGCATTTGAAATGATTGATGAACTGCAGCCCCACTTGGAGTGTTTGTCATCACTCATGTGCTGAAGTGACATTTCTTTATGTATTTTGGCATAAACATATGCAACTACTGGCAAAGCATTTGACCCTAGAGTCTGACTATTTGTCATTCTAATCTTTTTTTTTTTTGTCCAAAGTCAGGCAAGTTACTGTATATTCTATCTTTACACACATTGCTAATTATTCAACAGACAGTAAAATAATCCTATGGCTGGGATTGCATAAATTGCTGAATGTGCAATCTTTATTTCTCCAGCCAGGCATCTACATACTATGCAGAAAAATAAATAAAGTTGAGGTGCATGTAAATGTCAAGGGAGACAGCCATATTGAACTACAATAGCTTTTCAGGCAATTTTGGAGTTTCTATCAATGAGAAGAAAAAAAAACGAGGAAAATGCCATGAGTGTGTAATTTAGCAAATCAAATGTAGGCAAAGATTAAGCAAAATTCTTTAAACATGACTACCTTGGAATATAATTTTCCTGTAATGGGTCTTCATTGAAAAGCAAATAACCCAATAGCTCATATCATGTGGACAGAGATAAATGAAAGGCTTCCTAACCTCCAGGCTCAGAGTTCAAACTCTATGTTGTGTTGTGTGAAAACTTGTGATTATTTATTGGTAAAAATGTCAGAAAAATAATTAAAATGTGAAGTAATTTTCTGAGGAAAGCAATCGCAGCTTATTTGGAGAACTTAGATGTGGATGCATTCCTGTAAGGTTTGAATGAACAAGAACAGAGGGGAGGAGAAGAGGAGGGAGGAGTGAACCAATGTCAAAACACTTTAATAAGAGAAACAGAAATAAGTGACATCATTATTACCTGGTTCATAGAGTGTAGTGAAGAGGCAAATGATTAAAGGTTCATAGAAAAATCAGAGCTAGCAATTCTAGGCAGGATACAAGACATAGTTCTTAGGATGGACATTAATGAAAACTAAGATAACTTGCTCACTTTTTATGATACAAAAGTATTTTACTTACCATCAATCAGTGTTTTAAATATTTTTCATTGATTTTTAGAAGAGAGGAATGGAGTGGGATAGAGAGATAGAAACATCATTAATGCTCTGCCTCCTACATTCCTCTACTGGGGATCGAGCTTGAAACCAAGTCATATGCCCTGGCAGGGGATCAAACAAGTGACCTTTTGGTTCAAAGGTTGACATTCAACCATTGAGGCACAGAGCCACACAGGCCAAGCCCATCAATAAATTTTAAGCTAACTACTCAACTCTGGGTAGTTGACAAGGAGACACAGGATTGGGCTGAGAGATTTCAAGTCCTCATCTCTCACTGGTGCTGCTCAATAGCATGATTGTCAAGAGGATATTTCCATCCTCTCTCTTTGGGGATCAAGATGATACACTGCTCCTCTTATTAAATGGGTTTTGTTAGTTGAACTATGGAGAACTTTACTTTCAGTAAAGTAAGCAAAGGTTAAGGAACACCATAGGAAGATAGTAGCCATAGAATTAGTAACAAAAGTGAGATTTGGGTCACAACAAAACCTCACAATTATATGTACTATTTTTATATTAATTTTATTTCAGCATTACATTTCAGGCATTCTTTTTTTTTCTAATATTATTTTGTCAGGTTGGCTTTTTGTTTGTTAACTGTAGTATATTATATTATTTTTCATAGTACTTGCTGCCCTCCCCTGGGGTGGATTTTACTTCACTGTGATTTTAGATTTAGTCATGTAACTGACAATGCCCTCCCAGCAAACGGATTACTGTATTTTTCATGTATAAGACGCTATTTTTTTTCTAAAATTGTTAGACTGAAAATTGAGGGGCATTTTATACATGGAAGTCAGCTGTGGAGGGTGTAGCTGCCCATACCACATCTTACAGGCTTCCTCCAATTACTAGCCTTATTGTTATTGACTTCAGCTGATGCCTTAATTGGAGGTGAAGGTAGAGGTGGAGAGTGTGCAGATGCAACAGGGAACAGAGTGTTCTGAGCCCATAAAGATGTCAAAGAATAAAAATAAATTACCGGTAAGCGATTGTCTTACTATGCAAAATTAGAGCTGAATGTAATCAGCTATGCAAAAGAGCATGGAAACAGAGCTGCAGAGAGACAATGTAGACCTCCTCCTATTGAGTGTGTGATCAGACAGTGGAGAAAACAGGAAGAACAACTCCTTAAGATGCCAAAAAAGAAGAAGGCCTTAAGAGGAAAACCAGCAAAATGGGCAAACTTGGAGCAGCGCCTTAAGACTTGGATTGTGGAGCAGCACCAGAGTGGCTTATGTGTGTCAACCACGCTTACTCAATATCATGCAAGAGTGTTTGCAAGCACCCTAACTGGTTTGGCTCAGTGGATAGAGCGTTGGCCTGCGGACTGAAGGGTCCCAGGTTCGATTCCGGTCAAGGGCATGGACCTTGGTTGCGGGCACATCCCCAGTAGGAGGTGTGCAGGAGGCAGCTGATTGATGTTTCTCTCTCATTGATGTTTCTAACTCTCTATCCCTCTCCCTTCCTCTCTGTAAAATATCAATAAAATATATTTTTTTATAAAAAGTGTTTGCAAGCAAAATGAACATTGTTGATTTTACAGGAAAGGCAAAATGGTGCTTCAATTTCATGAGGAGAGAAGGGTTGGCCATGAGAACAAGAACAAAGTTAGCTCATAAAATGCCACCAGTTTATGA
This sequence comes from Myotis daubentonii, assembly GCF_963259705.1. Lineage (NCBI taxonomy): Eukaryota > Metazoa > Chordata > Mammalia > Chiroptera > Vespertilionidae > Myotis > Myotis daubentonii. Next base: position 46,215,181 of record NC_081845.1, on the reverse strand, counting down.
GGATGATCTCACACATATAGACAGTGACTCAAAAGACAGCAGTGATACAATAGAAGTTGAAGAAATTGATATGTCTGGAACTAACAGTGATGAAGAAGAGAGCAGTGATGCAACAGAGGCTGAATAAGGTGATATGCTGCATAATATCATAGTACTGGTATGTAAACATTACCTGCAGTAATTACTAGATAAAAATGTGTTCCGTTTTATGATTAAAATATTGATTTCTTAATTTTGGGTTGGAAAGTGGGGTGGAGGGTGTCTTATACATGGAGATGTCCTATATGTGAAAAAATACGGTATATATCAGGAGTGGTCACATGATTTCCTCTGGCCGATGAAATGCACATAGAGTGGCATGGGACACATCAAAAGGTTTTGAAAATCATTCTGCATTTCCAGCACATACTTGTCCCTCTGCTACAAGTCTGGCAATGTTCCAGGAAAGGGACCCTTCATCTGCTTGAGTCCCAATTGACTCAAGAGGAGCAGAGCCACAATTGACCCACAGTAGACATGGAAGAGGAATGTGAAAGAATCCTTTGTGGTATGCTGCTAAAATTTGGTGGTTGTTTATTATGGGAAGAAATAACCTAGCCTATGTTGGTTGTTATCCTAAGGATTTGAATTCTTCTGTAAATCAATGAAAAATCTATGAAAATGTTTATCAGAGAATCTTTATGTTTCTCCTTCTATTGATTAAGTCTGGTTGAGTACATACTTATGAAATATTTACTACTCTGATAGGTGGTAGGGAGAGGTACAAAAAATATGTATCTTAATCCTGGCCTTTAAGGTCCTTACATTTCAGTAGTTATTTGCAGTCTCCATTGAAGGAAATATGTATCTTTACCCTTGAGACATAGGCACCAGAATGGTGTACAATATGTGTGAACTGTCATTATAAATCCAATTTCCAGAAGCCATAAAGGCGACTCTGACTACTTCATATTTCCATCTCGATATACCCATTACATGGGATGTACCTGAAGAGACAGCTGACATTGATGCAGACTAGTTGTTGCTAAACTCCATGCTGAGCATTTCCACATTTTCCCCACATGAGCTTTACCACTGCCCAGCGAAGTAGACATTACAGTCCAGATGTACCAGATGAGCTCTGCTGATGGTAGGTGACTTAGAGGCAGCAAGTAAGAAATCTGCTCTAGAACTGCTGGTCTTAGCACAGGTCTCCTTGCCTCCATATCACCTTGAGGTGGAACATACATGTTTCATGGTGACAGTGCACTGGCAACTGCAATACACTGAGGTCTGTGAGAACTGAGCCGCAGTCATTTTTCAGTCACCTGATGCTGTGTCCCCTTGATCCTCTCTGGCATTCTGTTCACTCATAAGCATGGCATTCGGACAATGCATCATAATGAATTCCTTCATGACTTCTTCTTTTGGACATGGGAGCACAGGGAGAACCTGGAAAGCTCCCTTTTCTCCATTTCCTTCTTCCTATCAGGGATAATAGTGGGTTCAGTGCCAATGAGCAATAGCATCTGAGGACTCTCAGCACAAAGGAGCTATGCTTCCATTTCCTGTTAAAATCCTACTGCTTATACACCAATATCTTCTTGGTTTGGCCTCATTTGTTTTAAACTTTAGGTTTATAGCTTGTACTAATTTGCATGGTTGCACGGAAATAATGAGGACAATAATTAGAGTGCAGAACATTATGAATCAGGGAATTCACATCGATGTAACTAACACATTCAAGGGTAGCAAGAAAGAGCATAGACCAAAGACCACTGTCATAACACATTCCATGTGACCATGGACTGAAAGTGCACATGCCCTTTTGTTCAGTATCAGGCAAAGCATTATGATACCCTTTGTATTTTGGATTTCACAGCACAGAAGTTGCAGCAGTTAAGAATATGGTGTGTAGTATAGAATCAAGTCTAAAATTCCATGAAAAAGCAATGACTACAGTTTCATCCCTTTGTAATTGTAACCTGGGAATCCCGCCAAAATATGAAGTCTGATGTCAAAAAGACTAAAGCAAGCCATCTTTTTAAAAATGACCCAAGTTTTTCAGCCCTTTTTCTTATTTATGTCATCTCTTATTTCCCCCATTTATTGATTTTAAACATGAGCGTACTATGTATCATTTGCATTTTTTTGTGTATTTATAACATATAACTTGTTGCATAAGACACAGGGTGGGAGGGTAATGAGCATTTGTCTTGGCTTTGCACTCTAACTGGATGAGCTTGGATGCAGTACTTGACACAATGACTTGATTTCTTCAGGTGTAAATGGAGATGATAATGCTTACCGCATAGGGTTTTATGAGGATCATCTAAGATAATATCCATAAAGCACACACCATGGGGCCTGGCATGTGGTCAGCACTCAGTAATTATGAGGTCTAATTATTAGTATGGCCACATATTTCTTTTTCTCTCTATTCATTATCTGATGCATATTGAAGTATGGACAAAAGATGTACTTGAGAGAGATGAAAAATTGTAGATAACTAACTGTCACCATGCAGTAATCATCTGTCATCCTCAAAACTTTGAAGTTCTAAGCTTGTTACCATTGAGGTCTGGGCTGTGCCAATGACATAGGTTTTATAAATGCTGAAGTACAATGGAAGAACTTGTCTACCTGGATGGAGGTGAATCATGCCAATTTGCTTTGCCCATCTGAATATACATTATAAAAAAAACACACAGAAGAAGGTGCAGATAAAACCCATCAGTTTAGCTCTCACAAAGAAAGGCTTCCTGAAGATAATAGTCCACAAATGTTGCATTTTTTGAGAGTCAGGAGAGGGGGTGGAAGGGGAAGCTGTGGCCTAGCAGCCTTCACAGAGAGCTTGTTCTAGGAGGGATTTGCCCTGTGTATTTTGAAGGGAGTTCAAACTTACATTCTCTGATTTTTATTTTTTGTTTTCTAAAATATGAAGAAAAGCAGATAAATTATTCTGTTTATTTGTAAAACTTATTGTCAGTCTCTCCTACTTACGTATGAAATCTCTGAAGGCAGTGCCTGTATCATCATATCTGCAGAATCTGAAATAGTGCTATAAAGCTAGTAGGACATTCAGTAAAAATTGTAATTTTGGATGAAAATATATATACATGAAAATGAATGGATTAATAAACCAATAAAGTAATATTCAGATGAAGAAATATCTTTTTTATCCCCCTTTTACATTGAGGTGAACATTTAAGATGAATAAATATTTGAAATCTTGACCTCAGATATGGCCTTAACTGAAGAATGGTCCTCTTTTTTTTTTTCCTAGGAAAATTAGCCTATTCAGCCAAGGATATAGCCTCAAGAAGGTATAAAAAGAGTTATGGAACCACAGTCTGATTGTTCTCACTTTCAGTGTGTGACCTCTGAGACACCCTTTAGTAGGTGTCTTGTCTAAATGCCCACTCAACTTGCAAGACTCTCCTCAAAAGTTCTGGAAGATGAGCATCCATGCAAATACATTGCATGAAGAGAAGCTCATCACTTTTAGAGCTAGCTCATTCAATAGTTGGAAATCTATAATTATTAGAATGTTTCTTCTTCTATTGGATTGAAACCTGACTCCTTATAATAATAAAAGCATAATATGCTGATTAGACTGGACAGCCAAAGGACCTTCCAGATATCCTTCTGGACATCCTTCCAGACGAAGCTGGTGCTGCGGGGGCCGAGCCCCTTGCACGAATTTCGTGCATCAGGCCTCTAGTTTATAATAATGTAGGAAGAAACAAGAGAGGAAAATATGAAAACTGCCCTATTTTACCACTATTATTTCAAATGAAACCTCATCATCACCCTATGAAGAGGCCATTATTAGGTCATTTTAAGAATTAGGAAACTGAGGAAAAGAGAACTTAAATACTATGAAAGCCAATCTGGAATTTGAAACCAGAAATAGCTGATTTGGAAAATATGTTTTGTGTTATCCAGGTATAATTCTTTGGATTTTGGATCAAAGCAGTTTATTTTCTCTGAATGAAGGTACCTTATATTCCTCAGTGATAGGGAGTTTATTTCAAAATGAATCATCCCCAGTGTCTTGTGACTTGGGCATTTAAGGATTTAAATGAAATGAAGTATCACTAACTTGAGCAGGAGAGGTTGAAAAGTGATAGAAATGTTCAGAACAAGGCAGGAACGGCCTGGCAAGCTCTCTTAATTGTGTTCCAATCCTATATAATAAAAGGGTAATATGCAAATTGACTCTAACAGCAGAATGACTGAGAGTGACTGGTCACTATGACATACACTGACCACCAGGGGCCAGACGCTCAATGCAGGAGATGCCCCCTGGTGGTCAGTGCACTCCCACAGGGGGGGCTCTGCTCAGCCACAAGCCAGGCTGAAGGCTGCCAGCACAGCGGTGGTGGCGGGAGCCTCTCCCGCTTTGTTAGCAGCATGAAGGGTGTCCGACTGCAGCTTAGACCTGCTTCCCACTGGCAAGTGGACATCCCCTCAGGGCTCCTGGGCTTCCAGAGGGATGTCTCACTTCCAGCTTAGGCCTGATCCCCTGGGGAGCGGGCCTAAGCCAGCAGGTGGACATCCCCCAAGGGGTCCCAGACTGTGAGAGGGCACAGGCCGGGCTGAGGGACCCCCTTCCAAGTGCACAAATTTTTGTGCACCGGACCTCTAGTCTACATTAATAAAAGAGAAACATGGTAATTGGCGTACGACCACTACCCTTTTAATTGGCTAATCAGCGAGATATGCAAATTAACTGTCAGCCAAGATGGCGGCCAGCAGGCAGGCAGCTTGAAACTAACATGAGGCTTGCTTGCCTCAGTGACGGAGGATCGTTGGAGGAAACCAACGTTCCCCGCCTGTCGCTGCAGGCCTCTGAGCGGACAGTTTAAGAAACATTGTAACAAATACTGCCGGACTTTAGCCAGCAGATTCGCAACATTGTAAGCAAAGGCCAGAAACCTACTTTCAGCCACGGAGGCCTAAAGCTGGAGCCAAGCCTCAAGGTAAAGCTGGCCCAGAATAAAAAAAAAGAAAAAGAAAAAAAGGAGCAGTTGGGAACTTCAGTCACTCCCAGCCTGAAAACAGCCCTCAGGCCCTCACCCAGACTGGCCAGGCACCCCAGTGAGGACCCCCACCCTGATCCAGGACACCCTTCAGGGCAAACCAGCTGGCCCCACCCATGCACCAGGCCTCTACCCTATATAGTAAAAGGGTAATATGCCTCCCGGCACCGGGATCAGCATGACAGGGGGCAGCGCCCAAACCCCCTGATCGCCCTGCGGCTCTGTATGTGACAGGGGGCGGGGCCCCAACCCCCTGAGCAGCTCTGCTCTGTGCCTGATAGGGGGGAGCTCCCCAACCCCCCCCCCCACGGTCCCTGCTCTGTGTGTGATGGGGTAGAGCCATACCCTCCCCATCGGCCCTGCCCTGAGTGTGAGAGTGGCGGTGCCCCAACCCCCTGATGGGCCCTGCTCTGTGTGTGACGGGGGCAGCGCCCCAACCCCCTGATTGGCCCTGCTCTGTGCGTGACGGGGTGGCACCGCAACCTCCCCATCGACCCTGCCTTGAGTGTGACAGGGGACAGTGCCCCAACCCCCCAATTGGCCCTACCCTGAGCGTGACTGAGGGTGGCATCACAACCTCCCAATCTGCCCTGCTCTGTGCATGACAGGGGGTGGCGCCCCAACTCCCCAATCGGCCCTGCTCTGAGCCAGACCAGGGGCTGCACCTAGGGAGTTGGCCTGCCCTCTGCCACCCGGGAGCAGGCCTAAGCCAGCAGGTTGTTATCTCCCGAGGGGTCCCGGACTGCGAGAGGGCACAGGCCAGGCTGAGGGACCCCCCCCTCCTCCCCGAGTGCACAGATTTTTGTGCCCCGGGCCTCTAGTAGTTATATAAGAACCTAGGACATTCAGAACTTTCAGATAGACAGTTTACTCCCAATGACACTAATTAAAGGACAAAAGCATCAGATAGTTACCTTGGTCCTCAGCAGACTGAGCCTGAAGTCTGAGAATTCAATGTTAATAAGGCAGGTACTTGTAAGACTATTGTGTATAAACTTGCATACTTTTAAAAATAACTTACCTGTTTTCACATGAGAAATACAGATATTAGAAAGTTATTAAAATAAAGACATTTATATGCATCTGAGTCAGGTAATGCAGGAAGGAAAATAATAGGATCAGAAATGATAAGTAACAAGTACTGTGTGCACCACATTTAGCTCTGAACTCCCTGGCAGCCAAGACAGAACTAGTGAACAAGAAGCAACCAATGTGATCTTTGAACATGACAGTAGAGGCTGTTGTCATATGCCTTTTCCTTGACTCTGATTTACATGAGAGGAAGAGCAACAGTGTCTTAAACGTAGGTCATTTTGAACTAAGCCGAAAGTACAAATGTTGACAGTATCTGTCTGTGGGTAATACTTTTGCAAATGACCTGAAATAAATTTATTATTCTGTGAATCAATCAACAAGTATTTACTGAATCTCGGCCAAGTGCCAGGCACAGTTCCTTTCTCTTTAACACCTAGAGTGCCGGGGAGCACGATCGCACTCCTCCTGTCTTTCGCCAAAAACGCCGGGAGTGCTATCAAAGCTTCGAAATGGCGTCCAGTTCTAAGTCTGCTTTTATTAGTGACGATGATATTGCTAAATATGTCAATGTAGTAAACGTTTCCTTAAGTTTTTGAATATGTAACTTCACTTACTTGTGATTCATAATTTTTTTTTTCCTAAACTGCTGTAAAATCAGCAAAAATGCCTTGGCAATTTTAGCATAGTTCCTAGGATATTGGTTGGCACTCAAAGGGTTAAAGCACATGCTTGATATAAAGAGTGCTTGATTATCTCCCAAATGGCAGGTATAAATCAGGGCTTATGAAAATATTTCCATTAGAGAAGCTCTTCTGGAAAGTGCACATGCCCAGAAACCCAGTGGTGTCAGAAGCAAGGGAGGAAGACAGAGGGTCTTGCTCTCCTGGAGCTCATGTCACAGAAGTCAACAAACAAGAATGATTCAAAGTTGAGGCTCTGAAATCAAAGGATTATAATAATCTTTTAGGCAAGTCCTATGACAAATCTACCAAAAAGTTTCCTCAGACAACACCCCCCATACTACCCCTATGTTCTACTTGTCCGTATTCCCTTCACCCTTTCCTCTGCTATTATCACTGGCATCTCTGCTTATACTTGAAAGTAAAAAGTGACCCCAGATTACCCAGTTTCTCTCTGTGCCTTTGGCCACTAAACAGAACTGTTCCAGACCTCAGTTCCTATTAGGTCGTATAGGGAATATAATTTATAGGGCCATTGTAAGGATTAAATATGATAATGAGCAATGCTTGGCATAATGTAAGTGCTCCTTACCTGTTGGCTAGCATTGTGGTACAGATGCAGAAACAACTTCAGCAAAGAAGAGTGATTGCCTAACATCACACAGCTAGCAAATAGCAGAACTTGGATTCATATCCCAACAGCGTGGCACAAAATCTGCTCTTCTTTATCACTAGGCAGTGAAAGACAAGGTCATGAAATGTCTGAGCCAGATTGTGAAGTCTCTGGAATATTAGGCTAAACAAACGTGAACTTATCAATAAGAAGACATTGACGTTTGGGAAATGACCAAAATGTTGTAGAATGGATGATTTTTCTGGCAATGTAAAAGAATGATTGAAAGGAAAATTAGCAGGGGATTAAGATTTATTTAAATTTATGTTTCAACTTCTAATGGAGGTGACTGCCGCATCCCATCTCTGTCCATTTAAAATTTCACAGAATTCCCCTTTGATCTATTGCTCAGGTTCTAATTATTAAGATGATGATCAGGCAAAATAGGAAAACTATTAGAACATCTCTACGAGGTGAAGATCTTTTTGAGAATTAATAACTAATAGTAACAATAGTCATATTATTGAACGCTTACTATGTGGAAGCCCCGTGCTCACTAAAACACTTCCCGTGTCATTTATCTGGGAGCCTGCCTTGTTCATCATATGTTCCCAGAACACAGCACAGTGCTTAGTGTGTAAGAGGCATCCTATTAACATTTTTTCAATAAAAACACAATGACTTTATCTATATAAAAGTGACATTAAAACCTGTCATATTCCTTAGTATTTTTGAAATAACTTTATACTTATAATTACTATTTACCATCTTTCAAATATTTATATTTGGTTAGGTCATAAGAGTTCACTTTAGAAAAGTGTTTTGCTCAATTATAAGTAAATAAACAAGTCACTTCGTTTTGCATGTTAATTCAAATTCTTTTGTCTTCAAGTTTCTTTTGTATGTTAAACTTTAAAATGATTCTCTGTGGATGTGAATATATTCTCAAAATGTATTTCTGTAAGCCATCAGGAGATCCTTCTTTCCCTTGCTTTAATTATTGTTCAGTTTTCTGGGGGTCATTGTCATTTCCATCTCTTTTGTAAATGTAAGCAGAGCATTGTACTTCCTTTCCCTTTCATCTCTTGTGGCTCCCTAGATCCCCACAGTTTCTCAAAAATAACTGTAAATGATGCAGTTAGCATGCTTGCCAGTTTCTTTCATCCCACAGATAGAAGGTGTATCCTCTGGACCTGCTGATTGGTAGATATTCCCACTATCCAAGGACTCACTTAGTTTGCTTTAGTAGATAGCTATTTTTACAAGATCTTCATTACTTCCTGATTGCCCAATACTTTTCTTCCTTTATTCTTTCCAAAAACCAATTTATAAGATAAGTTCAAGGCCTCAGACATGTTAAAGTTATCATTAATTTCAAGATGCAGCACATTTATGAGTCCATTAGTCACAGCATTGATTGTGTCCCTACTGTGTTCAGAGTCCTTTACTTCCCAAAGCTAAGAACAGCCCCAGGCTCTTCTCCCTGAGAGCCTCTTCTCACACAGTTTCTTTGTTACTTTTGTCTCACCATTATCTTTCTCTGTGGTTTCTTACAGAGTTTGGTTTTATTATCTTCTTCTCACTTTACAGTACAGATTAAATGCTCCCCTTAACAATTTCTAATAGTGTTACCAGAAAGCACATTCAATGTTTACACATTTAGGCTCTGCTTTATTTATGGAATTTTTGAAGTTACTTGGTGTCACATGTTCACTTATTGTTGTTTAATATGTTCCCAAATCTGACTCATTGATATTCATTAACTCATTCAACTAATGTAAATGTCTTGATTGGAATAGCACACAAGTAATGGAGTTGACAGGTAGGTTTGGCATTATTATTATCCTAGATGCATTATGATGATAGTTATCTAAGTAATAATATAGCTGACTCTTTTTCTGATAATGGATGATTTTAAAATATGTTATGACTAGTAATAGACTAACAGTTTTGTAGGAATTAACTGACGTTGTGGCATTTAGAAATCACAGTAAAACACAGGCATTTGCATTCAGACACACACTGTGTATCACTTTTTACACAATAAAGTGGAAGCAACAGGCAACTGTCTATTTTGAGTGGAGCACTAATGTTCCACGTACAGGCAAATGACTGCTTTTGGTTAAATGCTTGAGTTTCCCTGGCACTCAAGTTGCTCACTTCACTTTGGAATATTTGGAGCTATAAACAAGAGTAAGGCATTTTTGTTCATTTTGTTTTTGTTAAAATATCAAGTGCTTTTTTTAATGCCCACTGATTTAATTTTGTCTTTATAACATAATTCCATCAACTGGCAAAACATTTTTTAATTTTCAAATATTGGAGAAGCATTAGATCAAATTAAGTGAGATATATGGTTCTTAAAACTGCAAACCATTACAATTGTATAAGATCCTGGTTTAATATAGGCCTGCGCTTGTCTGGGAGGCCAGTTCAGGGGCGGGCACTGTGGCAGGAAGTGCAGTTGGGCTCCTCCTTGGCATGGCCCCTCCCATTGGGCAACACAGCGATGCTTAAGATCATGCAAAGAGTGCACCAGTTGGGTTCAGGTCCCAAGATTCTTCTGCTCCTTATTCCTTAAAACTGGACAAGTTATATTATCTTTCTGAGTTTAACTTTCTGTATAGGCAAGATGAAAAACGCATCCACTTCATTGCTATGTGAGATGCCGTGTGGCATCGTGTGTACAGCCTAGCATGAGATCAGGTACCAACTTAATTTATCCATAAATTTCATTTAACAAAATGAAATCATAATCAAGATTATTCCTGGAGTGTCAAGCCCATATTAAATGAACAATGTGCACATGATGAACACAAATTTTTACACAGTACATTTATAATCATTATTTTTATACAATGCCTTTACTTTATCTTGCTAAATTGTAAAATGTTTCTTTGCTGTCCTTTTTTTTTTTCTTGACTTTCTCTCTTTTTCCTCTTCCAAGTGTAGGAACAAGAGAATGACATGGAAGGCATGATAAAGGCCAAATTAATACAACATGGAAAACAAGAAAAAGAAAAAGACTATTGTTTCTCAATACTGCACACATATTTTTCAGTCTGAAGGCCAAGTGGTCAGTTTGTGTATTGGCCTGTGAATTTGACAAGTGCAGCTGCAACTTATATTCTGGGGTTAGATCCCTTTTACTTTTAAATTTTAACTTAATTTACTTTTAAGTTATCCTTCTGTTCCAGTCTGTATTGGTCTGGCTCAGTACCCAGTCTCTGAAGATACCAGAGACTTATGCTTCATTTGAGAATGTTGCCTCCCTCTTAGGAAGGTCCTTCTACACTAAGTATCCTGGTCCCTTCTATTCATGTATCAACCCTTCATTTAAGTATAGCTCCTTTAATAAGCCTGAAGTCCACTTTGAAATTCCTTTTTCTTCATTTCTGTAGATCCTCTATTACAGCACTCTGAGATCCTTAGGTACAGAGAGCATTTATTTTTTCTTATGACACCAGCATGGTGCCTGTCACAGAGTAGTCCCTCAATTAATGTCCACTGATGAACTAATGGCTGTTTCCTTTTAACAATTATGATGTGATAAAGGGCATATAATAATTGCTACTAGTTACAGAATTAATAATAAGCTCAAACTCTACAAGGCAATTTGTAGTCACTATTCCATTTAATCTTTAGCACAACTCTATACTAAATCGACAGTATTATTTATCCTCGTTTTATAGATGAAACACTGAGATTCAGAAAGTTTAAGTATCTGCCCAAAGACACATAGCCAATAAGTGATAAAACAGGGAAGCAAATCCAAGTGAGTCTGGGTCCAAAGTCTTAGCTCTTAACTTCAAAGTGCTATACAGAGTTCTCAGTCTTTCTGCCTCCACCACTCTAAGCTACTTCTTAAAAAAAGCCCTGTGTCCCAAACACACAGATTTCAGTTCTATGGTCTGGCTTATTTCTATTGCTATTTTTAAGATCTATTACTACAAAACTATGGATTCTCTAGGTAGTGCTACCCTCTCAAGTGGCTACCTTGGAGGGTAAACATGCTCACCTATGCCTCTCTGGAGTTTTAGTCTAAAAACAGATTTTGTTCCGGTCTGAGTGCCCCTGGTAGAGTTTTCCCATTAGTCAATGCCATCCTTCCATATGTTTGCCCATCGGTGCCTCCAATGAAGAAGTGTCTGCTCCTAGAGTTAAGCATAGTTCAGCCTTCTGGAGGTTTTGTTGTTTCACTGTCTTAAACTCACCTGAAGTGTATTTTAACATTACAGTTTATTACATGAATTTGTATCGGTAGCCCTCCAGGTTGAAGTAGTTGTATTAACTCCCTACTTACTGAGCTCTTGCTGTATGATGGGCACTCTATAAAATGTTCCACTTGCATTATCTAATTTAAACTTTATGTCCACTCTATAAAGTGATGCTAGTATTGAATTCATCCCATATAGGGGGAAAAATGAGGTAATTGGCCAAAGGCTGCAAAGCCAGCAAGTGGAAGATGCAGAACTCTTATCAATGTGCTGTCTATTGCTAGAATCTGAACTCTTAATCACTGCTATATTACCTCCAAGTGAGTACTTCACAAAATTTAATTATTTATGCTGAAAGTAAAAACTACAAGGATTAGCATAATTCCTCATTTGACATTATATTTTTAGTGGCAATTTATAGTCAAAAGCTGTGAGTAGGAAGGTAAGTTCATAGACTTAGTTACCTGTGAGAAACTTAGAAATAGGACAAAGTCCAACTTATCAACCTTCTTGCTAACAATGGCCCCCATTATTATATATTATTTATCATTAATATACTAATTTGAAGCGATTATAGCAAAAAGCAAATAAAGCTAAACACAAGAACACAAAGCTGTGGAATAATGTTGGCAAGTGGTTATAGACCCATTACTATACTGAGAGTGGCAGGCTTAGCAGAAATGTCTGGGGGACCACAGAAGAATATCCTTAATCTATTTTCTTTCCAACAGAACGTTTCCTATTTTAAAAGATTTCAAAATATATCCCCCACTGCCCAGTATCACATGCAATTATTTATGTATTGATTTTAATTAAATGAAGCCATGACTCAGAAGCGTAAAGGTTTTGAGCTACGGGGTGGGCCCATTATTCAGAGGCCCATGTTGAAAAGGTCAGGAAAAGCTCTGCTCTGCTGCATGTCTTAAAGGTGATCTCAGCGTCATCTGCATATTCTTTAGACACCTGACTATGTGAGGAGATGGCATTGGGGAACTCCTCTTGTTTTTATTCCTAGTCACCTTATTTCTGAATGATCCTATTTATTTCAGTTTGCAATTACAGTACATAGACAGAAAATGTATAGAGTATTTCTATGGTGCTAAAATGAAGTCGCTTTCCATAAAGATGTACTGACAGTGAGCCAAATAAAAGTAACACAATAAAATTCATGTGTAAAAACATCAAATTTTGTTATTCTTTAAAAACAGAATGGTCAGTTGTATCTTAGTATTAAATGCTGTATCTTAGAGCTAAAATAAATGGGCTGATCAACACATTGCTTTTCAGTGTTGCTGTCTGTGAGGTGCAATAAATTGCTTTCCTGGAGGAATTCCTGTGGGAATCTCACTTGTTTATAAATATGCTTTCTTTACTAATAGCAAGGGTTCCTTGGCCTTTTATGTTTTGTAAATTTTTGTTAAAATTAGCACTTGAGTGCTACTTTTTAAAGTACTTTAAAAAGGATGTGAGATGCCCTAGCCATTTTGGCTCAGTGGATAGAGTGTCGGCCTACAGACTGAAGTTTCCCTGGTTCGTTTCTGGCCAAGGGCATATACCTGGGCTGTGGGCTTGATCCCCATTGGGGGGCGTTCAGGAGTCAGCCGATCAGTGATTCTCATCATTGATGTTTCTATCTCTCTCTTTCTCCCTCTCCCTTCCTCTCTGAAATCAATATATATAAAGGATGTGAGTCAATGCATGGAAAGTTATCCTTTCTTGTACCATGACAGAAAGATGATGATGATAGACTGATCTTTGTATCTGGTGTCCTTTTTAATAATTCTCTTCATCTGATCAATAGATTACTAAAGATGTAGAAGGATATCACATAGGTTTTTGAATTGGTCAATTTTTACTTCTAAAAATATTCAATACTTTTCTAATTCTCCCCTTTTAATCCTCAAGGTTACATCTGCAATTTGCTACATTATTGAGGTCATTCGAAATAATATATAGACACGTTAGTATTTTCTATTCTTCATTGATGGCTTTACTGTCCTTTCTCCTGATTTGCTATAACAGGCTCACTTACAAGCATCCCCTGCATGTCTGGCTTCACCTCTATTTTGCAGCAGGAGCTGCTTGCCTCTTAAGCATTCCTCCCACTTCGACTTTGCACATCATGGTGCTAGTTGTGAGATTACCTTACAAATAAATGAAAACCTTCAGTGTTAGTTCTGAAACAACAAAAATCAATCAATCAAGACAAGTCAGTTGAATTATAAAGAAGAGTATACTTTTAAATCTCCAGGAGCCAGCCAATGGCTCTTTTGTCAGGTCTGCTTTCTCTGGAGGTCTGGAATTGATCTCCTGATCTTTCTCATTTCTCCCTCTTTTTGCAGAAGCTAGGAGAGTTGGAGAAATTACCTGGGTCATCAACTGGGATGGTGGGAAGGAGGAATGTGGGTACACAATTTCAAAGCAGGATGCTCTTCTCTCTGTGTGTGTCTGACTATGACGATGGCAAATGTGGAGACATCAACACAATGAGGCAGTCTCATGTGATAAAAAGCAACATTTTAATCAGGGTCATAAGAATTTGAATTTGTAGCTTTTCTTTTCATCCAAATCCTTCCTGGGATACACCAAATCTCTCATAAACTGCTGGAGGAGGAGGACATAGGTGCAACTGATTTACATATTTACATCCTAATGCTGAGCATTTATATTACCCAGCAATTCCACTCTTATCCGTGTCCCAGACTCTTCATAGCAGTGCAAATAAAGTTCAAAGGTGGCACACTACCTTTACAAACAAACTATAGTAAAAAGTACACACTGATATGGTAAAAATATAAAAACTATACAACAGGGAATGTTGGGAGTAATGAATTTGAGGTTCAAAGTAATGATTACTTTAGGTGGAGAAAACATGGGGATAATATGAGGAACCTGTGATAAGAAGTGTTTCAGTTACTTCAGCTGTGCAAAAAAGAAACAGCCATTTATCATGCTCATTTCTGTGAACCACAGATGTGGGCATGGAAGAGCTTCCTTACAGCATGGTGACTTGGCTGCAAGGGCAGCATCTCCATAGAGAGCCACTGGAAGCCAGAGAGGTTTATGACTGTCTTAGAAGTTAGGCAGCCTTGCCACACTTGAGCAATCAAGGCAGCACAAAGTTCCAATTGGGTTCAAGAAGAGGGAAACAGATTCTTTTTTAACACAGTTAAAGGTTTTGGAAGAGCATGAAGACAAGAAATATTGCTTTGACCGTACTTTAAAAATTCATGCTGCCACAGTCCACCCTCTGACCACAAAATTTATATCCCTACCACATTCAAAATACCCTCACCATCTCCTCATGATACTGTCCAACTCTCAGTCCATTACACCATTGGGCTCAGGCTCAAGGATGAAAACATTATCCTCTAGATCAGGTGTAAATGAGGCATAAAGATGATGCTAATGAGAAAACTTAGGCAGAGACTCCATAAAATGAACACAACATTCTTATAATGTATTCATGCCTGAAGGGCATATACGAGGCCCATATATGAAAACTTAAGAAGGAGTGGGACGGAACTAGGCATCCTAAGCAAATGGTAAGGTGGTCCCTTAGTGAGGTCAGGAAGAGGGAGGGAAGGAGAGAAGGATGGCCAGCAGACTCAGCACAGTGTTTAGAAGGCAAGGTGAGTCCTGGGTCCAGCCAAAGGGATGCCAAGGAAAGAGACTGGGCATGACCACAGCGGCAGCATGCAGAGGCAAGTCAGATCTGGGCCTGTCTAGTTTGGGGCAGAGTAGTCCTCACTGGAGGTGTGGAACAGGACCAAGGAGTTGGGACCTCGGGGGCTGTCCAGTATCATGCCCAGCTTCAGTCAGAGAAGGGAGCCTCAGGGGGAGCCAGTCTCCAGTCTTCCACTGTAACACTTCTCCCCACTGTGAGGCTTGCCCTCATGCGTTCCTGTTACTGTCCATCATAGCACATGTCCCTCTGTATCACCATTGCTTATTTACTGTCAGAAACTCAAACTGGGGGCAAAACATTTCCATCGTTTTCAGTGTCATATCCCAGAGTTTTATCTACTTCGAGCCACTAACTGAAGCTTACTTAATAAGTATCAACACTAATAAAAGAGAAAAATGGTAATTGGCGTACGAGCTACCCTTTTCATTGGCTAATCAGGGCTATATGCAAATTAAGTGCCAACTAAGATTGGCAGTTAACTGCCAACAAGATGGCGGTTAATTTGCATATGTAGGCACAATGCAGGGAGGCGAAAGGGAAAGCAGGAAGAAGCCCCCTGCCACTGACAGTGACTGGAAACCCAGGGGGGAGCTAAGAGCTGGGGGGCAGGCAAAGGCAGCCCCAGGGCCGCCTTTGCCCTGCCCCCCAGCCATGATCGGAGAATCAGGTGCCTTTTCCGCCCTGGCCAGTGATAGCAGGAAGTAGGGGTGGAGCCAGCGATGGGAGCTGGTCACGGTCGGAGCTGGCAGTCCCAGGAGCTAGGGGTCCCTTGCCTGGGCCTAAAGCGGAGCCCATGATCGTGGGGCCACTGCAGCTGCGGGTCCCCGCTGCCCGGGCCGGACGCCTCAGCCAGAGGCGTCAGGCCTGGGCAAGGGGCCGATCCTGCGATTGGAGGGTGATGGGGGTCAACGCCTGAGGGCTCCCAGTATGTGAGAGGGGGCAGGCTGGGCTGAGGGACACTCCCCCCACACACACACCCAGTGCACGAATTTCGTGCACCGGGCCCCTAGTAGCTTAATAAATGTAAGTTAGCTGAGTGAAAGCTATAATTCTATTGTACAATTAAGTAGGAGCTATAGAGGGGTGTGAGAAAGGAGAGTAGGAAAGTACAGATATGAGTTTGGTGAGAGCTTATGTTGATTGAGTGAAAGCTGGAAAAAATAGAGTTAATCTTTGGCAAGGAGCATCCACAGTTGTTGAAACAGAAGTGTGTGTGTGTGTGTGTGTGTGTGTGTGTGTGTGTGTGTGTGTAAATGTGCTTGTGAAATGAGAAAAGGGTTGCTTTTTGGAGGTGGGAAGGATGAGAAAGGTGTATATCAACCTTAGCAAACAGAATAACATTGATTTCAAATTTTATGTGCATTTGGTCAAAATTTGCCCAGGAATATGATGACATATATGATTCCATCTATTGAGAAACTTACACCTGAAATCTTAAAAAAGCCAAAACATACTGTTCCAAACACAGCAATCATATACCTTAGGTCTCCTCTTTTGGTATAGTTAAGGAACTTGATCTTATATATGTGGATGTTCACAAATGAGATGCTACCAAGAAGACTTTGGGGAAAACTCTAAAAATTAATAACAAAACCTTATTATAATTTTGTATTATCTGAATATTATATAAGAGGTCTACCTATATATTCAAAATCACTAATATGTCAAGAGATAACCCAAGTTTATAAGCCTGGTAAAGGCATGCAGTGCATATTATGCAATGAAGCTCATTACCAGAAATAAAGATAAAGAAGATAGGAGTCCTTGTTACCAATCCAGAAAAGTGGTGTTGCTCACTGTCAACATATGATGAGTACAAAGTAGCCAGCATGCTATGCAAGTTACTAAATTATCATGGATCTGCTTTTCCATAATTGGCCCAGAAGTTTAGAGATATTTCATGAACGACCATTGTCAGGTGTATTATTTATTTATGAACTAAAATCAAATGCTGTACAAAAAGACCATTCAGTATTAAAATAACAGTAAAGAAAGAAGGAACTCATATACTTCCTTTGAACTATTAATATGGCATCAGAAAAATTTGATGAAAGAAACATGCAAATTGCACCTTTTCCCAGAGGAGCCTGACTGACTAGATACAGGAAAGCACAGCGCTGGTTATTCCTCCCCATAACACAAAAATTCTCCTGACACCATCTGTCTGTCCTCACCTACCAAACATATCCTCCACTCTGAGAAAATGTCTCTCGGCAACTTTCTTCTCATAAAACAAAGTTATGAAAATAAACTAGCATTATTCATGAACATTTCAGCAGTCTGAAACAACATGTGCAAAATAAAAATAAAATTTGGAAAACCACATCTCAGGGAAAGCACAAATTCAGACCACAGAAAGAAAGAGGAGAGAGAGAAGAGAGAAGAGAGAAGAGAGAAGAGAGAAGAGAGGAGAGAGGAGAAGAGAGAAGAGAAGAGAGATATGAAAGGAAAAGAAGTCAGCCAGCCCCATAATAATTCTAAAAGTTTCTTCAGTTGAAGTAGCGAAGCAGGCTCACTTGCCTGTCAAGCCTGAGGTTGAGAGGATATAACCCTTTTTTGCATTACATGAAATAGTTTCTCCTTTAAAAAAATCCACACTTGCTACATAGCCCTTGTGGTTATCCTTGAAGCACAATAGGAAGGCAGTCTAAGACACTCAGAAAAAATACATTTGAGTGAACTGAATGACTTTAAAGGAAATAAGAAAATGACCTCCAGAGCAGTAATCTTCATAGGGATATTTATATTTTAATATTGCAGGAAATTTTGCCGTTTATCAAAGCAGGAGAGTAAAAGCAGTGGCTGGGGCTGGGCTTCCACTCTCCTGGGGAAAGGCTTCCTCCACACATACTTAGTTTTTCATGACTCCTGACTCCAAGCCAGTCTCCTTTTTGGTGATTTCTATCATTTTTCTTGCTCCTGATAGCATACGCGATGCATTTCAAACGGTAGAAGTGATCCAGTAACGTCTTTCAGAAGTTTACACTCTAATTCAGGTACCCTGTGTGTGTGTGTGTATAATATATATATATATATATATATATATATATATATATATATATATATATCCTGAGAAATATATTTTATATCACAATTGAGAGTACACACACACACACACACACACACATCACTAACATAATATTTGTATTGATTTTTCTGGGTTGAAGTGCAACAAGTAACAATAACATTTCATTGAAGATATTAGGCTTAAGAGAAAATTCCTCCCCCAATGTTTTCTTTATTGCATACCTACCATCTAAGTAAATATATAAATCAGGGAGCAGAATGTATCTATATATCACAAATAGGTGTACATGCAAAGATAGTAAACAATTTTAGAAGCACAGTTAGATAACTAATTAGCTTGAAATTTAAGTTTTATGATTAACTAACTCTAGGGCCACCCAAGGCATTGTGAGGCTCTCTAGAACCTTAGTACTTTCTAATTTGCTGAGCGACACAAGTTTGAAAATATTATTTAAATGATTATAACCTAACAATCTTTAAGAATTAAAGGGGGAACAAAATATCCCTACTATGTAACAAGTATTTGCTATGTAGTTAACAATGTTTGAGAAATTCATACATACTATTTTGTTTAGACTTCATAACAAGACTGACCTGGGTATATTCATTGTCCATTTCAGAGGTAGAAAAACCAAGACTCGGAATATTGAGGTAGAGGGGAAAAATCGAAACTCGAGACTGTCTGGCTCCGAGGCACATCTGCATGGTGCCTGTCTCTACAGACTTCAGGCAACAGAGTAGCAGATGGTCACATGTACGTCATAAACACACATGCATCAGGTTGCATTTATAAAATAGGTGTAAACATGTTTCCCCCAGTGACAATGTCTGCCATGCATCCCCACCTAAAAACCATAGAAAGGGCAGTTTGAGAGTGGACATATGAGGAGACCAATACATGTGTAGGCTGTGTGACACAAGACTATTAATTGCAGAAACCTATGTATTTTGCAACACTTTTTTTGAGATTTCTATAGTTGTATCATATACAAAAAATATTATTTCAATTTTCCTCAATCAGTCTCTTTCTCTCATACACACAACACACACACACACACACACACACACACACACCACCTTCAGGCTGTTTATCTTACTCCTTTGGAGCAGGGTGAGTTGTTACATGCTCCCAATGTCCTTATGGGATTTTTTTTCCCATTGATGCATTGAGTACCTGATGTGATTGTTTTTAAGGAGAGATACAAGCTTGTGAAAGCCCTCATTTAAAAAGCACATTGTAAAATATCTTTTTAAACAAATGTTCTTTTTCTGAGGTCAGTTAGACAAGTTGTACTAATTAATAGAAAAGACTTAGATTTTATATTTTCTGGTTTCATCAGGATTAAATTAGACTGGCCTATCGATAAGACTGCTGGTTGTGAGGTCAAGGTGAATGCCACAGATTCCATTTTAAATCTAAGCACAAATGCAAATTGAATGTATGTCTTTAAATGGATTTACTCTAATTCCTAATCATTCAAAGAGAAATGTGTTCTCCAACTCAGAATCATTTATGAATTCATCCCTTTTATTTTTTCTTTCTACTCTCCTTCCTCCTTCCCTCCTCTCCTCTTTTTGGTTTATTGAACTCATATTTGTAGACAAGGGAAGAACTCTGATGGTATATGCAGGCATAATTTAATTATGCAAAACAGCAAGATGCTCTTTATATTTGGTCTTCTGGGCTTGAAACAATGTCATTAATCAGACTCTCATAAGAATTATTTCAGATATTTTAAAATACCAGCTCTCCTGTTTTTGTTTCTCACATAAATTTTAAACCCCTTTTCTAGCTACCTTGTATGCAGCAAGTAAAGATTAGGAACTATTGAAATCTTTACATTATCTTAGTAATGTGTCAATTAAAGAAGATGTTTTATACAGATGACAAAGATTTTTCTGAGGTGGCCACCACTTTGTTAAGGCTGTTTTGTGGACATCTTCATAATTAATGGAAAAATCATTAGGAATTCAGTCTTTATTAACCCCTATAGCTGCAGGGGCCCATTTCATCTTAATTGCATTCATTTGGCACTGGCAGTATTATACAGCATAATCACTAATAAATGATCTTTTAATTTGTACCAATCAACGGAGCTTGCTTTCATGCCAATATTCCTGTTTCTTTGATGTTGACCTGTCTTGATTTTTGATCATTTGGGCTTAAGATGATTTACTGGAAAATCAATACCAATACCAGTACTGCTTGTATTCATACGTCTGTGGTTAGGTTCTATTTGAGTGTATTTTGATTGAAATAAGTAGTGTTTGATTACCCATTCAGATGAGGGGAGGGGGGCATAATCCAGTTGGGAAATCTGGTATTGTATTCTTATTTAAAGGAAAAGAATTAGAAACTGTAGGAAAACTGAAGATTCGGGAGAGCAGTAGAGGTAACACTTCAGATGCCACTAATTAAGCAACTTTGTCTGCCATCTCCTAAAGGCCTTCACCACCAGCGTAATATACTATTACCCATTAGCAAGGACAATGGGGGCTTTGGTTACACTTGTTAATGGGAAACCCCGAGACAGTTTCTCTCATTATCCCCCTGTCAGCACTGTCTCTGCGGTGCAAAGTGGTCGTCATTGTTCTGTGGGTCAGCTAACCAGAAACCAAGCTACTGTAAAGAACAGTCTGCAGCTAATTGAAAATGACTGAAAAATCCCCTTATCATCTAGTCACCTCCCTTTATTTGTGGAACAATGGAACATATATGGACTATGGGGTGGGGGGGGGAAGGAAAGTTCAGGCTATGACATTGAATTTTTCCTGACTAATACAACTACAAAGAAGTCTTTGAAGATAATTCCAGGGGAAAAATCCACTCACTTTTTTTTAAAAGATAATGACAGTAAGACAGAAGTTAGTGTAGAATATTGCATTTGCTGTTCTGAAGTGTTCTTTATGTTTATATGATTCCCTTCACTGGAGGAACTCAAAGCTTTTCCCACGGAACTGCTGAAATTCTCATTATCCTAATGAGCGAACGGCACAAAACTGGAAGAGCCACAAGGAGCATGAAACTTAATCACATATTCTAAGCCAGGCTGTTTTCCTAAACTCTTAAAGACAATTTAGTATAAGGTATTCCCTCACTTGAAGTAACTCAAAACCTAGAAATACAAATTTGCAGAAAAAGAAGCCACAAATCAAGCTTTTAATACATGAAGGGAAAGGGAAAGAAGAAAGACTGGAATAATTCCTATGTTTAGAATTTTACTTCTTGTTCTTTCCTTTAAATTGTAAGATTCCAAAAGTACATTTAAAATATGATTTAAATATATATTCAAAATGATAGACAAAGTATGATGATAACATACGTTCATGGAGGAATGCTTAATTTGGGTATCTGTGAAAGTTTTCTATCTTATCACCCCCAGGAAGATATAGCAATAATCCATGTTGCAGCAGGCTTGAAGAACAACTGAGCTGTTATCATTCATTCATCATTTCTTTCAATCAACGCCTATTGGAAACTGCTCTGTTTCAGGCAAGGTTGACAGGCATTGGAGATACAAAATGAATTAGATATGACACTTACCTTAAGAAATTTTCAATATAGTGGAGGAAATAATAACACAGACTTATAAGTATACTAGAGGCCCAGTGCATGAATTTGTGCACTGGTGGGGTCCAGCCAAGCACCCCCCACCCAACTGGGGCCGTGGGCAGTTGTGGGGGTGACAACTGGGCTGAATCAGGCCGGTTGGCCGCTGCAGTGCACATCATAGCGACAGGTCATTCCAGCTGTTCTGGTCATTCTGCTGTTCAGTTGCTGGGCTTCTATATATATAGATTATAGTGCAGTAAGTGAAAGCATTCTATATATAGTAAACTACATGCAGTAAAATGGTACAGAGAGGAAAGATAAATGATGCAACTTGGCATGGTTAGGAAAGGTTTGTATGAAGATATAACACATCAGCTGAGTTTTAAACATAAGCAAAACTTACCTGAGCACATGGTGGGAGTAGGGAGTGATAGTCTTCAAGCACATTTTAGTGGCATCATGAACATAGAGAGACATAATAAACACCATGTTGTATGGAGAATATTAAAAGCAAGCAGTCAGTGAGGCAGGGGATAGAGGAAAGAAGGGGCTGGAGAGGTAGACAGACATTCCTGCCTCCTCTGAATTTACTTTGCAAGATATAAGAATTAGAAGAGTAAGCTTTGCATTTAGATACATCACTCTGGCCACCAAGTGGAGGGCAGATGTTTGAGGAAAGGACCAGAGATAAGACTATTATTAGTCAGCATCCTGATTCGATAATCCAGACAAGGATGAAAAGGACTTGAATTCAGTGGTAAATATGGGAGACATCAATTTACAATGGGAAACCACTAGAGATAAGCATGAGCAAGATTCTTGGGTAGGGTCCCAAGTAAAAAGAGTAGTGTGCTAAGGATATAACTAGGATATAAAAGTGGAAAAAGGATCAACAAAGGAATTCAAGTAGGATAATTCGAGATATAAGAAAAACCGAGTGTGAAGTATGATAAATTCCAATGAGATAAAGACTTTCAACATAGAACAAGTAATCAAGTAATTAACCATGTCAAAAATGAAGGGAAAAACTACACTCATGTAAAGCCTTTAGATTGCATTTGAATTTCATGGGCTATTAGTAACTTAATGAGAATAGTTTTATGGCAGTTGAGAGGGTAAAGGTAGGGAAGTAAAGAAATCGGAATGGTGGCTATGGATAGTCTTTTAAGGAATTGGGAAAAAAAGAGAAAATCCATCTCAGCCCTTGTCTGGTTGGGCACAGTGAATCAAGAGAACACTTTTTCGGATGGGGAAAACTTCAGTGTTTGGGGGCTAAGGAAATGAAATACAATACAGAAGAGGCAGAAGATGAATAGAAACTGAAGTGCTGGGAAAAGAGGATCAACATGGAAACCCAATCATGATTAGATGAGAAAATGAACTAGGCCTGTGGTTGGAAAACTGCGGCTCGTGAGCCACATGTGGCTCTTTGGCCCCTTGAGTGTGGCTCTTCCTAAGCCTTAGGAGTACCCTAATTAAGTTAATAACAACGTACCTACCTATATAGTTTAAGTTTAAAAAATTTGGCTCTCAAAAGAAATTTCAATCGTTGTACTGTTGACATTTGGCTCTGTTGACTAATGAATTTGCCAACCACTGAATAGGCCAAATGGTATAACATAGATTAAGAGGACTCTTATGTTATCAGGAGGTGCTGATGAAAAGTAACGAAGGGAAGGAGCTAGAAGGATAGGGATTATCATTAGGGAGCCACGTCCATTCTGTACCTTTGAAGATGGTCTGTTAAGTTTTTGAATGATTGGTTTGAAGACTTCAAAGGGATTTAGATGAACTAGACAAATCCAAAATTCTTGTCTTCACCCAGGCTTATTTAAATCCCCTGTGATCTACATCTCTAGAAGAGTCTAAAGTGAGTGGGCTTCCTGCATTTTGGCCATCAAAGGCAATTAAGGACCAATTATAAACATTATATTATAGACATTTATATAATCCTATCTAATAGAGAAACATGGTAATTAACCGTAACTTCACTACCCTTCCCATTGGCTACTCAGTGAGATATGCAAATTAACTGCCAACCAAGATGGCGGCCGGCAGCCAGGCAGCTGAAGCAAACAGGAGGCTTGCTTGCTCCAGTGATAGAGGAAGCCAAGGTTCCCCGCCTGCCGCTGCCGGCCTCTGAGCTTGCACTCTAAGCAACTATGTTGCAATTATAGAAGTTAAACAAGCTCCATATACCTGCTTTCAGCTGTCAGAGCTGGAGCGAGCAGGACCGCAACAGTGTTACAATTATAGAACCCAAACAAACCCAGATAACTGCTTTCAACAGCCAAGGCCTCAGAGCTGGAGCTGAGCCTCAGAGCTAAAGCCGGCTCTCAGCTCCAGTGACAGCCATAGAAGGTAAATAAATCCCAGAATAAAAGAAAAAAGAAAAAAAGGAGAGGTTGGGAGCTTCAGTCACCTGCCAGCCTGAAAACTGCCCTCAGCCTCTCACCCAGACTGGCCAGGCACCCCAGTGGGGACCCCCACCCTGAAGGGGGTTTGACCAGCTGCAAACAGCCATCATCGCCTCATCCAGGCTGGCCAGGCACCCAAGCGGGGCCCCCCACCCAGAAGGGGGTGTGGCCAGCTGCAAACAGCCATCAGCCCCTCATCCAGGCTGGCCAAGCACCCAAGCGGGACCCCTACCCTGATCTGGGACACCCTTCAGAGCAAACCAGCTGGCCCCCACCTGTGCACCAGGCCTCTATCCTATATAGTAAAAGGGTAATATGCAAACTGACCCTAACAGCAGAAAGACTGGGAATGACTGGTCACTATGACACACACTGACCACCAGGGGGCAGACTCTCAATGCAGGAGCTGCCCTCTGGTGGTCAGGTCGCTCTCACATGGGAGGAGCTCTGCTCAGCCACAAGCCAGGCTGATGGCTGCCAGTACAGTGGTGGTGGTGGGAGCCTCTCCTGCCTCCTTAGCAGCGTTAAGGATGTCCGACTGAAGTTTAGGCCTGCTCCCCACTGGCAAGTGGACATCCCCCGAGGGCTGCCGGGCTGCCAGAGGGATGTCTGATTGTCATCTTAGGCCCAATCCCCTGGGGAGTGGGCCTAAGCCAGCAGGTGATCATCCCCTGAGGGGTCCCAGACTGTGAGAGGGCACAGGCCGGGCTTAGGGACCCTCCCTCCCCCCCAAGTGCACAAATTTTTGTGCACCAGGCCTCTAGTATGTATATAATATATTATAAACACTTCCATATTATAAACATTTTTTTCTAGCTTCATGACATGTCAATCAGGGGGTTACCCCCAAAAGGAAAGAGTCTGTGTATGAGTAAGGCACTCATTTTTTACTGAAAGACTTCCCAGAGCCTTCTAATAAAGCTCCTGAGCATGTGGTTCTCCAAGAGGGGATAGTCTGCAGGCTCCAAGACTTATTTGATAACATTCTGATCCACAGAATGCATTTAACTCACTGGAGAGGTAGTAGAAATGGAATTGGGTGTTTATTGAACAATAACATATTTTGCTTTTAAATGCTGACTAATTTCACTTTAACTTTAAATTTTATTTGAGTAAGTGAAATAGTGCAAGTTAGATTAGATAACCATATCAATGTTTCTTAATTTTACTAACATGTTGACTTCATTAAGTATTTATTATACATGTGTTATGAGCTTACCATTGGGCTGGTCGCTGAGAGGTAGCAAGCAAGGAAACTTGAGTTTGTCCTTGGTGTCAGCCTCTGGACTAGGAGCAATGGAAAACAAAAAAGCCTGGTTTGCACACTCAGTGTTTCCTGACTTTTCTTCTTAGTATACATGCTTTTATTATGTTCCAACCCACTGCAGAATTTTTACCATAATATTTCTTCTTGTAAAATCATTTTCTGCACGTTTATTATTTTTGGCATGAATGAATGATACTTATGTCTGTTCCAAATTCATTCTCTTTTCACTTCCATTTATGATCTCCTGGTCCTGTCTTCTTGTGCAACACTGAAAATAGCAATTCATGTTGATATTATCTGTGCCATTTAAAATATCAAATACCTCAACTAAATCTACTCCTTTGATTTGTTTTTTCTAGACTTTACACTTTCTGGTGTTTTAGTCTGTCCTCAGACTTCATATCTTCAACCTTGCCATGTTTTCAAGTGCAAAAGTATCTTCTGCAATTTCTTTAGCTTACCATGGTCTCTAAAGAATAGCATTGACTTGAGTTCTCGCATTCTTATACATATGCTCTAATTATCTAGATATGCTTGTCTTTGAAATCACTTTCTAAAGTTCTGTGAAAAAATCATCCTGCATTTCTGAGGTTGTATGACTCTTCAAAATGTATTTTAAAGTACTGGTTTTCTAAGTAACAAAATCAAGACTTTACTATTTTTACGTTATGCTTTTAAATGTTCCTTTTAAAAGCTTGATTAAAAATGATGCTGTTAATTGATACTCATTACTTCCTTCAATTTAATAAGGTCTCATCTGAGATTATGTTAAAAATATGGCACTACCTCACTGATGAAGTTCTTTGAAACTGTTTTTTTCCTGTCACTGAAACATATATTGTCATCACTATTATTGAAAGGGTTTTTTAGTGCATCAAAGGACTACACTTTGGTAGAAATTTCAATAAAACATAGTTTCTATTCATTCTGCATTTTTCTGTTGTCTCTCAAAAAATCTGATATTTAGAATGAAATGTGAATTAAAAATCAGTGAGACCGACCACCCTCCAAAATCTACAACAGTAAAATGACAATAAAACTGGAAACTTCAGTCATTTGCATTTTAGAATGCTTCCAAACGATGTGGAATTATTTAAAACAACCAACCAACAGCCATAAAACAAAAATGAAACCTAGAGTTAGAGGATACTGTCAAAATGAAGTATGGTTATCCATAGGGATTTGGGTGAGACTTTCCATACATGTTTACACTTTTGAATTTCTGATTTTTTTGACATGGCACTTAAAACAGCAGAATAGAAGTGTGCTGAGATTTTTCCTTTATTTTATTTATTTGGTCACATATCATTCAACAAGCTTTCAAGCTCAGAGACTACAATGAAAGCTGTCATGTTTCTAAAAGTCTCTGGAGATCAAGGCAGAGTACCCTTCACCCACGTTTCTCACACAAAGGGACCACAAGTGTCGCCTCTGCAGCACCTACTTGGAGAGAGCTTCGCACTTAATAGCTTGTTTGCCCCCCACCTGGCCAGTGGAAGGATAACCTTTCTAGGGCATTCCTCTGCAGTTCTCTGTGATTTGATCTTTCTTTGGTGACCTGGGCCATGCCATCCCAATATGAGAAGAGGCAGCAAATTGAAGTCAGATACTTATTGGAATGAAACTCTCATTTTAAGAAGAAATTCAGATCTATTTAGCTTGACCTTGGAACTTGAATTAAATCTTTAGACACTCAACTTTCTCCAGGGAAGTGTGAGGTTTATATGAATTTGAGTGTATTAAAGCTGGTCTGGCTCTGATCTAAGTACCAAGTTGGTTAATTTTTCATTTAAAGGACAAAGGGTTTCACTGGAACTAATTTAACTGACTTAATTTGTGATATTCACATGCCAGTTTATATTCTAAACTAAGAGGGGTTTTTTTAAAACCATTAACATGTCATTAAAAAAACATAATATGTTCACTGATTGATGTTTTGAAGGCAGCTACGGTTGCCTGTGGCTGGGGACTTCTGACATGCTTCATTTTTTACCTTTGGTACTAACCAATTGTGTGACCCTATATGAGGCATGCCACCTTTCTCTGATTCACTCTCTGACTAATAAACTGGGGTTGTAATAATTCCCTCTTCTGTACTTCTCAAAGGAGTATACTGAGAACTAACAAGTTAATGGTCATGAAATACATAAAAAATGATCAGTTAAAAGCCAATATATTAGGACTCTTATCTTATGGAAACATGTTTGAAATGTGTGTGTCTTTTTTTATCAGAAAATATTACTGCTCTGAGATTCACCATGTGAATAAATAAGAACAAATTGGCTTGTTTTATACTTAATCTGTTAATGTATGTGAATTTGTAGGAATCCTGAATTAACAAAAACAAAAATATCAAGTACATATTTGAACATCACATTCACAATATTCCTAAATAATTTTTTCAAGATCTTTTAACTGTTCAATATCTTTTACCTATTCAAAACTTAACTAGTGCCAGAAAATTCTCTTGATTATCCCTATTTCATTCCATCTCTCTTGTACTCTATTCTTAAAATGCAACATGTATATTAATTTTATTCTATATGAGCTTTGTAAGAGTTTTACAACCATTTCCTATAATTGTTCTTTCCTCCTATCAGTTTACATGGGCTCTATGTTAGAGACTGTGTATCTCTTCCCTCAGTGCACCCCTTACCAGACCACAATAACAGTCAAGGAATGATTGCTGGAGGTTGAAATTGATGGGTAGTTACTTTATCATATTATTTTTTATCTATCTTTATAAAAAACTGTGGATCTCACACCATGATAGAAACCAAGTGGCCACTTGTTACAAGTTCACAAGTGTGATCTTGTTACACTTAAGTTAAAGGACATAAGTTTTTATGCAATCTTGTTTGTAATTATATTGTTGATAAAACACAAAAACAGAAAACACAAAAATGGTAAATACATTAACAATTGAGAATTATAGTAATGTTACCTGGTATAAATCTTGCTGTCTTGAAAACAATGAAATGTGTGGATATTAAAAAGAAAGCAGCTTACAAGGTGGGGGGGATGAGGAATAGAGAAGAGAGTGAAAGAAGCACAATACCTTGATTTTCAAGGGATGAGTTCAGCAGCGTCTATTTATAAATAAGGTAAAAATGATCTATAATAATAAAAGCATAATATGCTAATTAGACCGGACGTCCTTCCAGATGACCTTCCAGACAAAGCTGGGGTTGTGAGGGAACCCTGGGTCCTGGGTGCCAGAGGGAAGCTGGTGTTGGCAGCTGGGGGAAGCAATGCCTACTCTTGAGCGAATTTTGTGCATCAGGCCTCTAGTTAGTATTATAAGTATCTATAAAATACTCTCAGATATATTTTTGTTCTGTCTTTCATTGTTTCATTATGAAGATATGAATAGAAAAAATATTTTTATAGCTAAATAATAAGAGAAATCTCTGACACTAATTTTTTTGCCACTAAAAACCTTGGAGAATTTTTGTAGAACGAGTTACTCATAAGAAAAAAAGAAAGAAATTCTCAGATGAGCTCACCCTTCTCTATCCAATTGGCATTGCAAGTCTGTCTTCTCTGAACAGCCTCCAACTCTGTAACTCTCAGCATGAGCTTCTGTACAGAGTTTAAAATATACTTTGGTACTATAACCATCGTGAATACTAGCCCTGGTAAAATGAAGATAAAAGGTATGTGAGTGGTATTCCAAAATAAGAGGCAAAGGTCATTCTCCAACCCTGCCTAATTTATAGTTTCTGAAATCTACTCACTTCATAAAGTTTGAAACATATTTGCATAAAATTGGGCAACACATTCTCTTTCCTCTATATACCAAAAATCTTATTTCTAATGTATGTTTTATCTTTTTCAATCACTCCTAATTTTTCCTTTGACTAGCTATTGATTTATCAACTGTTTTTCTTCTTTTTTTCCAAAGGGCAAGCTTTTTGATCTATTTTGCAATTTCAGCATTTTCTGTCAATTTTTATTTGGCTTTTATCTCAATTAATTATTTCCTCCTTTTTAGTTATCTTTACCTAATACCTAAATATTAATGACCCAGATTTTCTCCTGAGTATAGCTTTAGTCATGTCCTGCAAATTTTTCTATACAATAATACTTATACAATTTTGTTTTCTGTATAGTCTCCAATTTTGTATGTAGTTTCTTCTTTTCAGTTTTTTAAAAAAACTTTCTTGTGTTTTCAGAAATACTTTATATTTTAAAATTTCCAAGTTTTGGAGATTTTTTACTATGATTTATTAATTTTTAGTTTTATCACA
Source organism: Myotis daubentonii (assembly GCF_963259705.1). NCBI lineage: Eukaryota > Metazoa > Chordata > Mammalia > Chiroptera > Vespertilionidae > Myotis > Myotis daubentonii. Next base: position 46,185,410 of record NC_081845.1, on the reverse strand, counting down.
TTGTAATAATAGAATGCTGTCTATGTTAGTTGTACATTTTTAAATTGTGGTTTTTCTCTATGATATACTATTTAAGTAATATTTGTACATAGTCAATGAGCACTTGAAAACTAAGTAATTTTAAGTATAGAATTACCCTTATTGCTAATCATTTTATGTGGAACCTGATAGTTATACTTATTTTTTATTTACACAGCTTGGGCTCAGGTGTGTTTGTGTAGTTTTTAATAATTCTGACAAATTTTCATTCTATACATTTTGATGCTATGTCACATGACACATCTTTATTGTGGTTGTATTTTTATTATCACTTATGACCCTTATTACAAAGTTTGTGTTTTATAATGCATTTTTTAAAATTTTCTATATTGATAAAGGTATTACATATGTGTCCTTATCACCCCTTTGCCACCCCTCTCATGCCCTCACCCCCTTGGTGTCTCTGTCCATTGGTTATGCTTATATGCATGCATACAAGTCGTTTGGTTGATCTCTCCCCCTTACACCACTCTCCCCTACCTTCCCCCCGAGGTTTAATGGTCTGATTAATGCTTCTCTGTCTCTGGATGTGGTTTTGCTCATCAGTTTATGTTGTTCATTGTATTCCACAAATGAGTGAGATCATGTGATATTTATCTTTCTCCAACTGACTTATTTAGCTTAGCATAATGCTCTCCAGGCCCATCCATGCTGTTGCAAATGGTAGGAGGTCCTTCCTTTTTATAGGAGCATAGTATTCCATTGTGTAGATGTACCACAGTTTTTTAATCCACTCATCTGCTGTATAATGCATTTTTTAAACCAATATAGAAGTTAAGGTCCTGACTTTCTCCCCCTCCCTCTCCCCCTCTCCCCCTCTCCTCTTCCTCCTCTTCCTCCTCTTCCTCCTCCTCCTCCTCCTCCTCCTCCTCCTCCTCCTCCTCCTCCTCCTCCTCCTCCTTCTTCTTCTTTTTCTTCTTCTTCTTCTTCTTCTTCTTCTTCTTCTTCTTCTTCTTCTTCTTCTTCTTCTTCTTCTTCTTCTTCTTCTTCTTCTTCTTCTTCTTCTTCCTTGAGATTTTTTTCATTTCTTTTACTTTCCACCTATCTGATGTCTTCTGTTATTTCGGTGCCTTATACACTGCATAAAATTTAATTATGTTATGCCATCCAGCAAGACTCTGTCTTTTTATAGGTAAACTAGAGGCCCGATGCATGAAATTCATGCCAGGGGTGGGGGAGGTATGTGTCCCTCAGCCCAGTCTGCACCCTCTCCAATCTGGGACCCCTCGAGAGATGTTTGACTGCCCTCTCACAATCCAGGACTGCTGGCTCCCAACTGCTCACCTGCCTGCCTGCCTGATTACCCCTAACTGCTTCTGCCTGCCAGCCTTATCACCCCCTAGCCACTCCCCTGCCAGCCTGATCGACGCCTAATTGCTCCCCTGCCGGCCCGATTGCCCCCAACTGCCCTCCCTTTCAGGCCTGGGTCCCCCCCACTGCCCTCCTCTGCCAGCCCAGTCACCCCTAACTGCCCTCCCTTTCAGGCCTGGGTCACCCCTAACTGCCCTCCCCTGCCAGTCATCTTGTGTCCACATGGGGACGGCCATCTTGTGTGTTGGAGTGATGGTCAATTTGCATATTACTCTTGTATTAAATAGTATGCATTGCATTTATATTTACTATAACGGGTGTTTTGTCAAGTTTATTCTTTCATGTAGTGATTTTTGTTGTTATTGTCATTAAACTTCCCTTCCCCTAACCCCAACTTTTTAATTATATACAAAAGGCTTTATTCTTGGACTGATTTCAACACTAAGAAGAGTACAAATAAAAAGAATTTGCTCAATATTTTTTGTTGTTGAATAAATAACAAAAATGGATAGAAAGAATTCTGTTCACTGATTTAACTACCTTCATGTTTATATTCTCACTTTGAATAACCTCACATCTTTTCATAATAATAGCCTTACATAAGTAGCTTTCATTTTCTTCCATGTCCCCTTCCTGACAATCTTCAATTTTTGGCTAGGTACATTATTTTTAAAATGTCAAAGTTCCATGTATCTCTGTATCTACAATTTCTAATAGTTCTTTCACACCACAGCTTTCTCATTCTCAAGTTGTTTTATTTTAATTTATGGCTACATAGTTTCATTAAATAGTTATTTTAGAAAAGACCTCTAGTTTCTTTCTTGGAATGAGTTCTCAGAGGTTTTGAACATCTTGCTGTTGCTTTCATGCATATGCCACATTTTGACTGATGATAACTTTTTTTAAAAGGATCACCATCTTAAGTTGTTCTTTCAGTGTTTTATGAGCATTCATTCATTGTCTGGAAACTTAATGTGCCTGTGGACACTTGTTTTTATAGATTATTTAATATTTCTATTTTTCCCTATAGCATTATTTTTTATCTTTGTAGTCAAATACATCTATTCAAATGTATCTGAGTGTTATTTGCTTGAAAGATGTGATTTTTCCCATGAAATCTCATGTGACAATTAGATTGCCCATTTCCTATTTTTTAAGGGAAGTTTTATTCAATTACAACACTGACAGTTATTTTTGTTTTACTTGCTTTGTTATCTTCTTTAGAAACATGAATATGTATACATGGGATATCCTTTAACTTTCTCCAATAACTACAGTGTTCCTGTTAATCCTTTTAATCTCTTGTTCTCTTATATTCTGGTTTATATAATTTTTTCAAGCTTGACCAGGTGACATTTTGAGGCAGTGTCTATTCTGTATTTTTAGGCTTCATTCTACAGTTTTAATTTATAGAATGGTTTTATTGTTTGACTCAATTTCTCTTTGGAGCACTGTTAGTTTATGTGTTATATTATCCTCGTGTGTTATCATTGTTTCTTTTTGTTCTTATATATCATTTGGGCCTTTATTTCAATAATTTTTTCTTCTTAAATTTATGAGAAATGAATTATTGCTTGAAGGTATTCTTTTTTCTTTTGTACTTTAAAAAATCTGTGCTAGTTTTGTTATATTCTTTCCTTCTTTTGGTGATATGTATACAGGGTCACCTCTGAAGTTCTTTCTGTGTGTTAGTTCTGTTTGAAATGGACAGCTCTATCTGAGCCTAGAGCCGTGGCATGTGTTGGCCAGCAGCTGCACATATGCGTGTGTGTGTGTGTGTGTGTGTGTGTGTGTGTGTGTGTGTGTAACTTATGGCTTATTTAAGAGTTTGCCTTCCAAACCTTTCCTAAAAACCCAATTTTAAGAGAAAATAAAGATATGCTGTATTTATCATTTATCTTTACAAACCTGTGTTATTTTTAATATGTTTATACAATTAGTGTCAAGTTTTAAACACTTATACACATTTCATGTTATTATGTACAAGATCCTGTAGAGTCTATTTCAGGTTAAAGAGTATCCATAATTGTGTGACCTAATAGAAAATAACACTGACTCAGATCCTTGAGACCTGGGTTCCTGATATAGCTTTGCAACCAGTGATCTTTCTTTGCTAAAATGAATATTGACATCAAAATTCATAGCAAAGTTACATATTTCCAAATAATGAGTTTTTCAGTTGAAAAATAGAACATGAATTGGAATTATTTGCCTTAAACTGTAACTGTCTTCATGTTGCATTGTGAAGTGTCTTGGAGTGTCCTGCGTATGATTAAAAAATATGTATACATATTTAAAACCCTGCAAAAAAAGACAACGAATAAAAAACCTACAATGTACTTACACTGAAAGCTTTTAGAAAAATAATTTATAAAAGAAAAACCCATAATTTGATGGAAAAGAAGGATAAAGAAAAGCAGAGAGATTCTGATAGGTCACTTTCTCATCCATGGGCATCTAGGCCACCGTAATCTTCCAGGACTGTCAGATATGATTGAAAGATAATGCAAGATTTTTTCTTGCCACAATTTATAGCATGTATCCATTAGGAATAATTATGGTTGCATGATTTTGCTAGCTGTTATCTCTACAAGTGTTACTAATGGTTTTATCAATTACTCCCTGTCCAATAACTGCATGGTTGTAACCTAATTTAAAGACACTCTATCACCAGGCTGATTTGTGTAGTAGTAAATGACAGCATTTGAGACACCAGCCAAATGACTCACTTCAGTGACTTAGTCTCTAATAATTAACAATTAGTAGATACCTAGACAAAGCTCAAGAGACTGGCGCTCCCATGCTTCTCTCTTATCTAAACACAAGAAGTTAGAGAGACTTCAGTGATTTATATTAATAAATTTTAAGGCCTCTATGGGCTGTTAATAATTTCTATTTAAAATGAAAGAAATTGGGGGTGATACATGTTCATAAGGCTATATGTTTCACTGCATTGGAATTAGTAATAGGATAAGACCCACAAGCAGAAAAATTACTTTCTAAGTATTTTTTTCAGGCATGTTATTGCTTCAGCTCAGAAGTAAAGTCAATGTGCTAAAAGGGGAATAGTGTTGGCAAATTTGTGCTGTTTCTTGAACTTTAAAGGGAAAATGCTGGGTGTGCAAAAAGAAGCACTTCATTACAGATCATTAGTGGGAACTTTATGTACAGCTGAAGGCTGAGGAAGGTATTGCCTGCTTGGAACTAGCTAGGAAGAATTTTGAAATACCCTTCTTTTTTAATGAATGTAAAAGATGATTTTTTTTCTTTAAAGATGTTATCTCTGAGGATTTTTAAAAAGAAATCGGCCCATTTTGAAAGTCTAAATAAGAGCCTGAATTTCAAGCCTTAAGTGGCCTACATTTTCTGAAAGTACTTTCGTTTCTCAGGGTGAAAGATAGTGAGAGTGAAAGATGAAAGCAAGGAGGAGCAAGGTTCTCTCGGCTGTGTTGCCCTTCTACAGAATTCATTAGTAGAGTTGGATCTACCCTGATGAGCCCAAGCTGCTTTGGGATACTTCATCAATCAGGGTATTGTGTTATATCTTAGTACCTTCAGCCCTTCAGGTAAGCCATGAATCTAAGAAAATGATTTACAAGAAGAGTAAATCAGGTAGAATAATGAAGAGCTTCATTAAACACTATTGTGACATTCCCAGTGGTACCAGAAGACCCCCAAACTATAGAGAAAGATGGGTGCTGTGTCACATTCTGTACCAGATTCTTCTCAATAGTCCCTGTGAGGAACAGGTGACCAGAGCCAACCATAGACATTTCACAGTCTTGAAGTGTTACAAATGTCATAGAAAGTAGACTTTTAAAACATCTCTATACTTACAAGCAAATCTATCCTGATCGTTGCACTTCCCCACACAGTCATGGCTAGTTTATGTTCCTGGATAAATTCTGACAGACTTTTGTAACCCTGATTCCTTCGGCTTGTTCCACAAATGTGCTAAAGGAGTCCAATGTGTGAAGGAGCTGAAAGCCCAGGTCCCCAGTCACTCCCTGCTGTAGAGTACCATTCCTGGCACACACACAGGGTGGGACATAAGTAGGTTTACAGTTGTTCGTATGGAAAATAACACAATAATTAATAATAATATAAGAATAAACTGTGTTTTGAGTACTCACAACAGTAAACTAACTACCTTTCGTCCCACTCTGCATTTGTACCATGTTGTACTAATCACAAAAGAAATCAGTGGAAAGGAAGAAAATCACTGGGGATATGATCGTCTCCCGAACAAGATCACAATGGCCAATCTGCAGAGATGGATTTCTCTAATTTTCCTTGTGGTGGCGATGGGTGTGAAATAGTCATAATAGCACAAGAACTGCCCTCTCTGGAAACTGCTAAGAAAGCTCCAACCATAATAGAAGGGCAAGGACTCATGGTGTTTCTTACAATGGAGTTGAAGCCCCACCCCTCCTTACGGAATCGTATTTGCATATTCCTTTGAAAACCACACATTGAGTATCTATAGCCCCAGCTGATGTCATCGGGCACAGCATGCAGCCACTAGAAGTGGGACAATTATAATTTTTGTAGCTGATTAATCATCATGAAAAAGTAACAGTCAATTGACTCAATCATACATCCATGGTGATTAATCACACTTCACTTGTGTTTTTTTCCCCCAAGTATTTTACTGACAGTGCAGATGTTGGTTGATTTTCTCCTTTAGCCTTTTACTTGGTCACAGATGTTAAGTAATCACCTTGTCCTGATACTTGACTTATCCATAATCTTCCGTATTACAAGCCCTTAAAAGAAAATGTGCTCTTTTCTTAGAAATCAAATGGTAACATGGTTATTACCTTAAAAACACAGGTTAATCAATATATGAAATAGCCATAATTGTACTCTGTAATCACAGATGCTTTTTTTAAATAATCATGCTACTCCCCTATTTGTTCCACCCTGGCATGATTACTGATAAAACACTGGGAAAGACGGCTGTTTTTCTTTCCTCCTCCTGGAGTGTTAGTAGCTCAATTCCATATAGATGGAATCCCAAACTAGAAGGTCTAATCCAAAAGTATAAGAAGCCTCACCTGGTTGCATTTCACTCCTGGACAGACAGCATTTACTCCTGAAAGAAGAGCAGACCTGGTAGCATGCTCTCACCTGAGCACAACACGATTTGAGTTGTCTCAGTTACTAGCCCCTAAGAGAAGCTGAAATGATTCCACTAATGCCATATTTATAAAATTGTCACATGTGAATTGTTGATATTTAAGAAGCAATTACAAGCACACCAGTCTGTTGGTAAAGAGCAATATTCAAGGAATATTCTAAACGATTACGAGTCAATTAAATCACTTTTAGGGACGAGTGACGACCTAGTTTATATTCAAGGCAACAGAAATGCTTCACTTCAGGCTTCTTTTGTAGTAGGGGGATTAATGGGTGAGGTGTGTCGAAGCTATGCTGCAGTCAAGCCCTCTCAGACAAGCTTGCCCGCCTAATTCCTCAAATGGAAAGAAATGCCTGATCCTGAGGGAGAAGTGAGGTGGCCATCTCAAAGTAAAGCCTCCAGCCCCCCCAGACTGGCTTCCATGATTTCGGAATCTTCAACTTTAGAAGAAGGTATCATCTCCCAATACTGACCTTCAGATCATCTTTGAGATCATTTCCCATGTGGGAAATTGCTTCACGCCAAGATAGCACAGCAGCCTTGAGTGCTGTCCTGGGCAATGTCTCCATGCTGTTAATAAAGGGCCTTGGGTTGGACATAATTGCTAATAAACTAATTGTAAAAATCCACTCAAATGTCACTTATAATCAGGCTTTTCTGCTGGGCTAGGACTCCTGGGGATATGTTTTAAACTGAATCTTGTATGCAATGGCAGGAGTGAACATAAGAAGATGGAGAGGGCCACCATTTCTTTAACAACATTACCTCAGTCATTTACAATGATCATATCTGATGAAGCTCAGAAATACTTGCAGTTGTGAGAACCAGAAAAGGAAGTAAGGGGTGAAGAAGAGAAAACTCTCCAGCTAAAGCCAGTCCCCTTTGGATGTGTCAGAGGGAGAGGTGCAAAGATGTTATTACTTGTAATTTACAGCAGGAACATCAAGGCACAGAAGATAATATAAAAGCATTTCAGTGAGAAGATACCCATGACATGAAACTCTTTAAAACAATTAATCAAAAAAGCCTAATTATTTAATTAGATGGATAAATGAACCTTCTTAAAGTGGATATGCAAAAAGGAGAGTGATGATGAAATCTTTTAAAGGGAAATGAGTGTAACAAATCAGCTAAATATGACCTCTAAAAAATTGTGAATGATAAGTCAGTGATTATGTTTTAATTGGGCTTTAGCTTTATTATAATTGAGGACACTCATTATCTTGTTTTATTGTATTTATGATTTTAATATTCATACCATTTGTTACTTTATCTTTGTATACTTTCCGCCAGTGCTTGTTGCACTTTCTGGCTGATTAGTGCCTGGGTCAGTGTGAAGTGAATACAGATGTCTCAATAATGATGGGCAGGAGCATTGGGCTGGTTTTCAGTGTTTGAAGGTCTCCTATAAAGTCGTCCTTTGTGCAATTGTGAGGGTTATTTTTCCCGTTCTCTCTCTCTCTCTCTCTCTCTCTCTCTCTCTCTCTCTCTCTCTCTCTCTCTCTCTCTCTCTCTCTCTCTCTCTCTCTCTCTCTCTCAACATTACCAGCTCTGTTGGTACGAGCCATCTAACAGGAAGCTGTTTTTCACTCTGAAGGGGATCAAGGGATTTGTTTGGGGGTATGATCAGTGTTTTTTAAATGAGGACTTTATATATGCACGTTTACCTATCTTAGGAAAAATAAAATATGTTTTATGCAAGCAGTAACTTCTAACTGAAAATTCAAGCGCTTTATCTGAGGGTAAAACTGAGGGCAAAACAGGCTCTTAGGCTTGTAACTTCCAAACGATCGGATAAACCACTCTTTGTTCACAGAGAAGGGCAATTGAGCCAAAGATTATTTCCAAGTTTTTGTCAATCACTTTGCTTTGTAAAAGGTGCACACATGGCTGATTGCTTACACACTCAATATCAGCCAAAAGGTGCAGTCAGAATGGGCCGGCAACTGTTCAGCTGCCTTATATGTAGAAAGAGCTTTAAATGGGCCTTTGAGAAGCAAAGAGGGTAACCATTTAGTGCTTGTGCATGGGACTTTTGTGAACCCAAGTGACATATGTGAGTGTTTAATCCATTTTTTTTAAATCTTTCAAATGAGTCAGTGACAAGAATTGTATTTAGGATTTTATTTAGGTCTGGAATTTTGCTGCCGGTTGTACTGAAATTAGAAGGTAAAGATATATACTTTATTTTGCTCCATTGTGTCCAGTAAATGCATATTTTCCAGCCAGTCCTTTTATGCAATAACTTAATGAGGGGAAGAAATAATGAATGAATAAGTAAATAGTAAGTTTGAAGTAAAGCACACACATCTGACAGCCTATGAGATTCTGAGTGCTCTGCTCAGCCTTGCCATTTCTCTAAATGCAGCAATACAAACTATCATTTGAAAACCTGAGCATAACTCTTTACTGACAGATATATTTTCATGATATAGTTTTAAAAAGAATAATTGCCTTTAACTTTAGGTCATAGTGCATGTTTTCACAGACATGCTTTCTCTGTAGCAGATCTTAGCTCTGATTTTAAGCAGGCTTTCTCAACCTCCACACGGAGGTTGACCGTTTGGGCCAGATGATTCTTTGCTGTGAGAAGCTGTCTTATGTACTGTAGGGTGTTTAACAGCATCCCTGGATCCACCCAGTTGTGACAATCAAAAATGTCACGTTGCCAAATGTCCTCTGGTGGGCAAATTGCAATTGGTTGAGAGCCATTACTTTAAAGGCTTAGCTGCCAGTGAATAAGACCTTCTGAAAACAGGGATAGTCCCCAATAACATAGTAATGGGTAATTATAAAGGCAGGCTATTGATCATATGTATTGTATTTTGGAAGTTGGGAAGTGTGGGATGCTTTTCAGTTCAGTTTCCTTACATTGACCAATATTATCATTCAGGGAATTTTAAGTTTTTCTGAAGATGAAAAGAAATATATTCAGGAAGCTGTGATATTTTTAACTTGAGGAGAATTAATAAATATACTAGAGTATAATAATTATTATATTAATAATAATAATAATAATAATAATAATAATAGCAGCATCCATTTTTCAAACACAGTGCTGGGCAGCCTTACATCCATCTAGTCATTGAAGTTATTTTACCATGAACAGTGTCTTGCAGTAACAAGCCCAGATTATCCTGTTTAATCAATGTTTACTTCCTGTTCCAGTACTGGTTTACTGACTACAGGCTCTTGGATCAACATCAGGTGTTCAGCTGAGTACAATGACTTAAGTGTTCCCATTTTGAAGGTGTAAAGATCAAATTATTTAACCTGACATTATGAAAGCAAAGAAAGATTATTAAAGAAGAAATAAGAACTCCCTGTGTGTGATTTAGCAGTTCGTATACACACGTATATGGCTAATTGCAGGAGGAGGTCTAGCGCAGATAGGATTTCCACTTTACCAAGGTTGGATCAAAGTTTTCCTTAGAGAAGTGAGCCAGGGGCATATCCCCTGCTGACCTCATGGGTGTTCTCTCTGTGCCCCATGCATATTCTCTGCAGAACTAATAGCTCTTTCAACTGCTTTCATCTTACTCAGGTTTTAAAAAAGGTTAAAAAGCAGCACATTTTTCTCAACTTCTTTTTAGCTGCCACAAAGATTCATCTTTCACCCTCCTGAACTTAAAATTATTTACCTTTCTATTTGTTGTGTGTTTCTCTCCTAGGCTCTCTATGTTTTATAACTGCTGAGTTAGGGTCATCAGTGCACACTTCTCATTCTGTTTCTCTGCTTCTCAAAGTCTCACTTCCCTTTGAGCTTCATCTCCTAAAGACAAGTTCCTTGTCAACTGTCTGGATCACATGATGTAGAAGTTGGTGAACTCCTGGTTCATTTAATTATTCACTCTGATGGTTCTAACCATACTAATACCCACCCTGTTCTGAGTCACTGTTGGTTACATGTAAGTTATCTCCATGTAGTCTTCTGCATTGAGCACACGGTAGGAGAAACCTCTATGCTCTGTGTTCCACAGTTTGGGTTGGGAGTGAAAAGTTTCAGAATAGAGTGAGTTTAGCAACATTAACACCCAAGAAGTAAAGAGATGCTGTGCCTATTTTTTCCTCTTTTGAAAACTTACCTCTTTTCCTTCAATTGCAGGACAAAAACAAAACAAAACAAAACAAAACAAAACAAAACAAAAACAGAATTTTTAAGCATAATATGTAGAAGCCACAAATTGCCTTTCAACATTTATCCCTTTGTATGTGTTTACAACTTTCAGCTACTTGTGTCATATTGTCTGTTACTTTAGTGGAAATGTGTGTTAATTGCATAAATCTAAGGCTAGCATGTATTTTCCATATACAAGAGAGGTGGAAAATCTACTCCCAAATTTCCATGAAGATATCCTTAACATCCTATTCAGAAGCTAGTTTCATAATTATATGCCAATCATTTTCACAAAGAATTTCATTATTTCTTCTTATGAGATAATGTGCATCAACATGTAAACTCAGGTGATACACTTCAAAAATGCAAACTAAAAGTGAACTAGAACTTGATTTATTATTTTAGTGGAAGAGTCTGTTTATTTTTTTATTTTTTTTATTGCTTAAAGTATTACAAAGGGCATTACATATGTGTCCTTTTTCCCCCCCGCCCTTGACAGTCCCCTAGCCTCCCCTATCCCCCAGTGTCTTATGTCCAGTCTGTTTATTTTTAATTAATGTTTTTTTTAACATCATTTTCCAATAACTACAAAAAAGTTACAAATTCAGTAAGTATAGAGATTTCTCTTATAATTGAACTAGTATTTTAACTGGTTTGTTATTATTTTCTGAAATTAAATACTGATTAAACCCTAAGTGACATAAAAGTATACACACATTAGCAGAGTTATAAAAAGAATTAAAAAAGGAATATTCACAAAATCACCCATCATATTAAAATTCCTTTTTGCTGGGCTTGCTGAAAGACCATGAAAAAAATCTACCTGCCATTCAGTTTAATTTCTTGTGTTTAGAGCTCTACAGCGTTCTGTGTAAAACTAATCAATAAAAAGGATTTATGAGACCTTGAAATAGAACAGTCCAAAGGAGGAAATTATAGTCAGTTTTAGTTATTAAAGATTTTTGCCACTAAATTTAGTATACGGGAAACGTTATACATCTTTTTTAGCTGAAACGGGACATTTATCAAATGCATGGATTGGCGAGACGATTGTGCTTAGGCCCACTGTAATGTGTCTTTATTTGTTGCTCACCATTTATTGTTGGCTGTGGTGAGGTAGTCCCAAACAGAAGGGAAACAGGATCGGAAAGAAACTATGTTAAGAAAAAAATAAGCAAATAGACACAGTGAGCCATGACCTAAACATGAGAGAAAAAGGGTATTAGTGAATTCAGATCTGGTCCATATTAAATTGCTTCACTTAACTATCTTATTAAAAGAATGAGGGCAAAGAAAGAACGAAACAGAGAGAAGTCAGGGGGAGGAGGAGGCCAAAATCACCATCACCTCAAATGGCTTCTCACTATTATGAAATCAAACTTTAGCTCTGATCATACACAGAGACCAAGTCATTACTGGTTTTCATTACTTCTGGTGTCATAATTTTAGTTGAACCATGAGCATCTCTGAAAAATAGAGATGTAACTGGGTTGCTTAGTGGCAATGAATTTGGAGCAACTGCCTCAAAGGGCTTGTGTACTGTGTATACAGTCTTGAGACTTTTACTTAGATACATTCCTAAGCAGAGTAATTTGAGAAAATTTAAGAATTTAGCTTTTGTTTGATGAAATACAAATGACAGATGGAAAAGTGCAATATTTTGAAAAGAAAAAATGCAATGATGCACAGAACATAGGGTTGCCATAATAATAATGGTACTTAGCATTTACACTGAATTCTTCATCTGCAAAATACTTTATAAACAACTAATTAAGCCTCATAACACTCCTGAACAACAGGTAAGGATCATTACTGCCATTCTGCAGATGGAGAAAATGAGGCATGGAGGTTAAGTATCTTTGCCTAAGGCTATTGTAAATAAATAGCAACACCTGCACTAAGGTTCCTTGGGCCTCACTCAGCCTTCCTGGATCAAAGACCACCTGGGGCTCCAGCATTCTTTCAACCAAAACAATGGAGCTTTTAGTACTAAGTATTTTTTCCTTTTGAAAAGAAGATTAGCCTGTCATTAACACTGATTTTCTCATAAATTGAAATGATACTTGTCTTCAGAAAATAACAATAATCAGTTTCCTGTTCCTTTATTTGCCTCATTCATTCCTCCTACTGTCTCCACTATTATCCCAAAAGAATACCTTTTCTGAGTGACTAGGACATCATGGTCAGCAAACTGCAGCTCGCGAGCCACATGCGGCTCTTTGGCCCCTTGAGTGTGGCTCTTCCTAAGCCTTAGGAGTACCCTAATTAAGTTAATAACAATGTACCTACCTATATAGTTTAAGTTTAAAAAATTTGGCTCTCAAAAGAAATTTCAATCGTTGTACTGTTGATATTTGGCTCTGTTGACTAATGAGTGCCGACAACTGGACTAGGTGATGAGGGCCTCCACACTCAGTATCACCTGTAGCAGAGCATTGAGACTCAGGTTTCACTTATATTAATGTTGCAAATCATAGATACGCTTTACTTCAAAATTATGACAACTTCTCATTTCTGATGGGAAATAATTGCTGGCAGTTTTAAAAACATATACTGTGTGAGAAAAAAAAGTAGACGTTGTTCTTTTCTACTAGTTAACTTTCTCCATAATGCTCCTGAATCCCAAATTTATTGTCCACACTGTAGAATGTCACCAAAGAAACAGTTCTCAGCATGAAAGTAATCACCTTGTAGATTGCTTATTTTGGAAGATTTTGCTGCTGCTTACCTTTAGAAGTCACCCAGTTCTTTCATGAATTTTCTGCAGAGTTGAAAGCACACTGGAAAATAGAAATTTTAGGACAATATTCCTTCTCTTTCTCTTTGGAAGATCACTAAGGTCAAGGACCATGCTTTCATATATACATATTTATTAATTCCTAGTCCCTAAGATCTCACACACCAACTGAGAGAACATAATTTGAAACAAGAGTGAACAATGCACTCACAACACTGTGGGATGTAAGTATATAATTAATCATATTCTGCTATCTAATAAATATGTTGAAGAAATATAAAAAGGGACAGAAATTAATGTTGTCTCCTTATGTACTGAAAACAATACTTATCAAACTGCTTCCGATTTGTTTAAGTGGACAGTATTTGAAGAATTTGATTCTGAAAATTATTCCTGTAAACTTTTTTTCAAGTTCCCAAAAATGAAAATGTCCTAAACGTAGATTGTGGTGATAGTTGCACACCTCTGTGAATACACTAAAGCAATGAATACTTCAAATTGTAAATTTTATGCTATGTGAATATAGCTCAATAAAGATGGTTGTTGTTGTGTTTTAAAAAAAAAAAAAATCAGAAAATGCCAAGCCACTCCACCACCTCCTCCCCTTCAATGCTGATCTGTTTTGGCTTCCAAGAATTATGGTCCATCAGTTTTAGAACATATTCTTCAGATTATTTAAATAGATTATTTTTCTCTATTCTGTTGACTCTGCAGAAGCCTTTTGGGTACCCAGCTGCGGCCCATTCTCCACATTCATCCCACCCGGTGGGAACACTGCTGAGAAAAACACTGCTGCAATACTGGCTAAACTGACATGGGTCCCACACCCACTAAAAGTGAAACTATCTCCCATTCAAAGGAAATTATGGCATGTGAGAAATATGGATCAATCTCTCTGCCCTCACTATTAGCAAAAGACTGGATGCTGGCATTGTTACAACTTGCTTTTCCCCAAGTATTCAGGGTTCCATCTTGGTTACTCCTGGTTAGTCTCTATGCTGGTTTTTCTGTCTGTAGAGGACTACAATGAGCAGAGATGTGTGTGTGTGTGTGTGTGTGTGTGTTTTGAAGAATTTACTATCTGTTTTATTACTGTGACTGCAATTTCATGAACCAGAACCACAGATTATTTTAGCATAATATATTTACATCTCTTTTAATAGATTTAAATATGTGATTTATATTTCCCCATAATGTGCATAGATGTTTTGTCTATTTATTCTTTTTAAAATCTATTTTTCCAAATAAACTTCAGAATCATTTCATCATGATCCCAAATAACATTTCATTAATCCTATAATTAATTTGGAAACAATTTGCATATTTTCTAAAATCTGGTGCTCCATCATGGAAATACAGTTTCTGTTCCTATTGTATTGAAATTTTTTATTTATATTGCTTAGGAAAGTATTTTAATACTCATAGATTATGTGCATCTCTTAATAAGATATTTCTATAGATATTTCTATATAAGTAGTACCTTTTTCATTATGTTCTCTAATTGGTTATTGCTGTTATACTGAAAACTGTCAACATTTACCATTTAATTTTTATCCAATCACTGTAATAAATTTTAGTATTCTGAGTTTTTTTTAGACGATTCCCTTAAGTTTTCTATTTAAATAGTCATCATATTGTCTGCAAATACTGATAAAAACTTTCTCTTATTTCAGTATTATGTTTTACTAGGGGCCCGGTGCACGAAATTCGTGCACTGAGTGTGGGGCGGGGGGGAGTGTCCCTCAGCCTAGCCTGCCCCCTCTCACATACTGGGAGCCCTCAGGCATTGACCCCCATCACCCTCCAATCGCAGGATCGGCCCCTTGCCCAGGCCTGACGCCTCTGGCCTAGGCGTCCGGCCCGGGCAGTGGGGACCCACAGCTGCAGCGGCCCTGTGATCGTGGGCTTCGCTTTAGGCCCAGGCAAGGGACCCCTAGCTCCCGGGACTGCCAGCTTCGACCGTGCCCAGCTCCCATCGCTGGCTCCACCCCTACTTCCTGCTATCACTGGCCAGGGCGGCAAAGGCACCTGATTCTCCGATCATGGCTGGGGGGCAGGGCAAAGGCGGCCCCAGGGCCGCCTTTGCCCTGCCCCCCAGCTCTTAGCTCCCCCCTGGGTTTCCGATCACTGTCAGTGGCAGGGGGCTTCTTCCTGCTTTCCCTTTCGCCTCCCTGCATTGTGCCTACATATGCAAATTAACCGCCATCTTGTTGGCAGTTAACTGTCAATCTTAGTTGGCAGTTAATTTGCATATAGCCCTGATTAGCCAATGAAAAGGGTATCGTCGTACGCCAATTACCATTTTTCTCTTTTATTAGTGTAGATTGCCTTGGCAAGGAAGTCTGTCTATGTGAATCCATAAGGGTAGTAGCAAGCATGCTCATTTTTAGTTAAATATAATATTGGCTCTTTTAAAAGTAATTAAAATATTTATTAGTGATCCTTTCACTCCTAATTTTGTAGGAATGGATTTTTTAAAATTAAAAATGAGTGTTGAATTGTTACTGAAGTCATTTTTACCAATAAATAAGAGCAAAGTAAATCTTATGGGATTTCTTATTGTATTTATCTGTCTATCCACACAAATGTATGTGTGTGTGTGTGTGTGTATACATATATATATATATAATAATTCATTAAATTATAAATGAAGACATTTATATATAGTTACATATGTAATATGTAATATGTAATATATACAAGTGCACACACACATACACACTAAAAAGACTGGTTTGCCTATGCTAGATTCTCTCTGGTTGTAAACTAATGCAACATCTAGAGGCCATGTCTTAACTCTTAATGCTGAGACTGCTATGCAATGCTTTTATATGATTTCAGATTTCTCTAATTATCTTTAGATTCTCCTTGCCCATTCTGTTCTAGAATATTTCAGTCTGTTTTTATAAAAGAAGAGATAAAAGTCAAAAACCCTTTAGTTAGATACTTGGAAACTTCTACCTTATTCCGGTAATGATCACATGATGAGCTGCTTTAGAAAGAACACTGTGAAGCTACTTAGACCATGTATATTTCTCAAAGTAACTATTTAAGACAATGAAAAGATAAATATGTAATGTGTCATTAAATATGATACCAGATTATTATTATTTAGGTGTAGGGTGTAGAAAAATTTTATCCTAAAGAATAACAAAAGGCTTATAAAGTTGTTGGCATAGAAACTATCTGACCGTTTTTAAAAATAATCCCCGGGGCCCTGGCTGGTTTGGCTCACTGTATAGAGCGTCGGCCTGGGGACTAAAGAGTCCCAGGTTCAATTACGGTCAAGGGCATGTACCCTGGTTGCAGGCACATCTCCAGTAGTGGGTGTGCAGGAGGCAGCTGATCGATGCTTCTCTCTCATCGATGTTTCTCTCTATCCCTCTCCCTTCCTCTCTGTAAAAAAATCAATAAAATATATTTAAAATAAATAAATAAATAACCCCCAGGGAATTTTGTAATTTACCAATCTGCAACTAGACACTTGTATTATATTGGGTCTTCAGAGAAACATAATTATTAGGAGAGATCTATAAATAGATGGATAGTAGACAGAGATAGAAATAAAGATAGATATACATGCTATAATGGAATGGCTCACAGAAGTATAGAGGCTGAGAATCCAAGTTGGGAGGTGGAGTCCCAGGAGAGCTGAGGATATAGTTTTATTCTGAGTCCAAGGGTATGAGATCAAGAAGAAACAATGGAACAAGTCCCAGTAGGAGTAAGAGTCAAAGGGTAGCAAAAGACTGATGTCCCAGCTCAAAGATATTGAGGCAGAGAGAAAGAATTATTTCTTACTCAGCCTTTTATTCTAATTAGGACTTCAACAGATTGGAGGAGGCCTACCCTCATTGGGAAAGGCAATGTGTTTCACTTAGTCTCATCCAGGAACACTTACAGACATACCCAGAATATTTAATCAAATATCTGGGCACCTTATGTCCAGGTCAAGTTGATACATAAAAATAACTATCCATTTTCAGCACTCTTAGTATAAATATGGGAAGATAATTATAAGTCACTTGGCAAATTTGAAAAATAATGTAATCCTTTACTTTCTAATGCCACTGTTTTATTTAACAGAATACCATACATTTACTATAAACAAAGTATATGGAATAAAATAAAAATTGGTTTCGTTCAAAGTTTCTGGCTATTGTCAATTTCTCTTTTCTATGAAGCAATTTCCTTAGAAGTTCATTGGACCTATAATGCAATCTCATATTTAAAACCTCTTGATCTTATTGGAGAAACTCAACACATGCCTGACCTGCATAGCTGATTACATCTCCCAAACCTTTCAAACAACATTTTTATGATTACAGAATAAATAGTATAAAGTATTATTTAGGAAAACTCTCCTCATCTATCTCTCCATATTTAAAATTTATCAATTAATGCTGTGACATCAAAATGTTCTAAAAGGCTTCATGGTAAAATGTACCATATAAGAGCCTTAGCACATTGTAACCCCATTATTTCCTTTTATCAATAGGGAAATGTAGTCTTAGAGACATGAAGTACTTCCCACAAGGTCATAGGACTAGTTAATTAGTGGCAGAGCCAGAAATGTGCAAGATGTATATGCAAATTCAAATTAATTTTATTATATATTTACTCTTAAACAAGTAGTCATTAATTTTACCTATATTTTAATATATTTAATTTAAATAAATTTAAAATGCCATGCATCAGTTAAAGATTTGAGCTACAGATGCTAAAACATAGTCTTCTTACTTTTAACTCCAAAAAGGTGACTTAATTAATTAATTATAGACAAGAAATATAAAACAAAATTTAAGATGACATTTGAGCCAAGGGAGCATTTATAGCTGAAGGGAAATTTGTCATGATTTAATTTGCAGATAGTGAACTATAGGCACTAAAATTGAGAAATCAGATATATCCACCTTCAACAAAGTAAATAAACTCTGTAATAAAACAGTATTTTCTTTACTAGTGAATATGAAACAAATTGAAACCTACTTTATGTTGCTATGAGTATTTAATGATAGTTCCACTTCATTTTCATATCTCTTTCATCTCAAAACCTCCCCCAAATGCCTTGCAAATAGCAGTTTGTTAATTTATTCTAAAGTACTTTCAATCAGGTGAGGATGGACAAGATTCCCTCACCGAGTTGAGACTCATTAATCTGTTTTCCACATCTCACAGTGATGTTCAGGTTTTGCAAATGTCTTTAACTCTGTAGAGTTGTCCTTTATAAAAATAAAAAGGATCACAATGTTATTTGTGTATTTCACATGAACTCTAAGTACAACTTAATGAAAAGCCATTTTTTTCTCTGAGGTCATATGGCTATACCCATTGCAGGATTATCTCTATTCATGGCTCTGTCCCTTTGCCTTCCAACGGAATGATCCCACCGTTTGATACACACAGCTCCTCTCTAATCACCCTATCTGGCCAGCTACAGCCAGCAGTTACCCATCCCCAGTGGCATATGTTTACACTGAAAATTTTGAACATGTGTTCCACCTTCTTTACCCTTCTCACTTTTGATATACAGTACTCATCTTCCAAAGCAAGGGAGTTAACCCAGCACAGATGGCTCCATCTTCCATTTCTGGTGATATTCATTTTTGTTTATGTTACTTACGTTATATAGACAATGAAGATTGTTTTAAAAAACATGGGTAAAATATCAATGGTACTTTTGTTCCACATGTACAATCGACTGGACTCAACAATGACTGTGGAAACTTTTTAAGGTCTCAGGGGTGGCTGAAGTACTGATGTGCCTCCTTAGTAGCTAGTTTTCTCAGAAATATACTCTTAGTCAAGAAGTGGTTAAAAAGGATAACATTGTGAATCTCTGGCTTGCATAATGAACATTGTTCTTATACGTGATTAACTTAAAATATCTGAACTTCTAAATTGGGTTACTATCTGGAACATTTCCCATAACATGTGTGTGCTGCATCAGATAATTCATAAAATCTCAATAACCATATTCTTGAATTTGGTTCTTGGGAATTGAAGATCAGTGTATCTGCATAGTAAATATCAACTAAACATAGAAAGTTACTTCTTCTCCAAAATCAGGTATTCTTTATATTCATTGGGTTACAGAAATCACTATTGTCTATGTGGAATTTGGGTTTCCCCTCTAAGCATTCACCCAATAATATTCAACTTAAATTTTTAAAAAAATCACTGCAAGCTCAACTTTATAACTGAAGACAGGAAAATATTACTTAATTTCTTTGGATGAATAACTCTACCTGTACAAATTTTTTAAATCAATGCAATGACTGTTGTTAGAACAATATCTCACATGTGGTTGGCCCTAAAGCATTTATAATTTGAGTATATTGGAAATAGAATTGACAACTTATAATGAAACAAATCTCAGTGGGACTGCTTTTCACCTCCCTCAGTGCTCATCATGGTTCAGCTGAGCTCAGATGAGAAATAAACTCAGTGCTCTTGCTGAAGTAAAATAACTAATTTTAAAAAGTTGACAGTGCTCCTTGAGAAACATGCTATTAAATCAGCAACATAGTGCTGTACCTGTAATTATAAAGTAATACATGTTCTGGGGAGCTGATTGCTTATAACACAACAAAATAAGGTACAAAAAGCAAAAGAAAAACAACACTTCATTGAAAGTGTATGTTTTGCTGGTATATTTTCTGGGATTCAGGGGAACTTGCTTGGGTTGATTATAAATGCCAATTTTTATTAAAAACATAATCATCTTTCTAAAAGGCAGACATAAGCTATCTCATTTTAGACTCATTCTTCCAACAATCCTATGTTGAGGGTCCTCTCTGTACATAAAGAAATTTCAAAGAAACCTGGCTTAACAATGTCTTTTAATTATAGCTATCCTCAATAAACATTTTGAAACTCTATCTTCAGATACAATGAAGGATAGTTTAATATTTTCATTTTGAGCTGTTTGTTAGAGGGTATTGTTATCTATTTTGAAAAGAAATAGTAATTGGGGGGATTTTTGTCTATTCAAGTGTACAGATCTAGACTTCTCAGTTTAAATTTCAAAACACTTAATTTTAACTGCATTTCTGACAAATTATCCATGTTAATTCCAGTTCTCCTAAATGCCTTGAGGATCCATGGGCTTGATAACTTCTTGGTACTTCTAAAGAATATTAGGAAAGAAATTATCCTAAATAACATGACAATACTATCTTCTTAGAGAGACACTTTAGTATACATTTAAGAGTGTGGGTTCCAGAGCAATCCTTCCTGATGTCAAATCCTACAAACTGTGTGATGTTGGGCAAGTTATTTAGCTGTTTACTCCTTAGCTTCTTTGTCTATAAAGTGGGACTAACAATAGTGCCAAACTCAGTGAGTTGTTTTAGTATCAAATAAGTCAATACATATAAAACACTTAGAATAATGGCTGGCATAAAAAGTACTCAATAAATGTAAATTTGTATTATTAATCCCACCTTTTCATGGTAAAATCCCAAACTCTGAACGGGAAGAAGGTACGTAAATTTTTAAGGTCAAAAACAATTGAGTGGTGCTAGACTCATTCCCCAGAGCAGCCTCAGACTGACCTATGTTAGAAATTCTAAGGGTACTCACAACTGAAATCTGCCAGGCCATGTTTCCTTTAATTTTCCTTTTTAGTTTGTTACTTTTCTCTACTTAAAATCCTCAAATGGCAATCCATCATTCTGTGCATTTTCATACTCAATGTGCCTCATACTAATCGTTTAACTCCAAAATGCTCTAGGCACTGGAAACCTCAAAAATTAACTCCTTTATAGATTCCTTTTTGAATGTCTCATTAAACAAATAATAAAGAAATTGGTTGTTCATTGAAATTTAAAGCCAGCAATTAATTTACTTAACCTCAAACTATTTAGTTAAGCTTTATTGTCCATATGAGTTGTGCTTGATCTTAAAGTCTTTAGAAATAAAACTGAAAAAAAAATCTGCAGATCAGTCTGGTTAATTTAGAATAGTCATTAGGACGATTCTATAAGAAAATGCAATATACTATCAATTAAGATACAGATCAAATATTGTATGTAGTTTAAATAGATAAACTTTTAAATAATACATCTGATGCCAAGATTAACTTCATCTATTCAAATTCTTTGACAAGGACTTTATGATTTGAGGCTCCAGAGAACAGAAAATGATATCTTTAAAGTTGCTGAACAATTATAGAATCAAATGGTTGGAATGAAACTTGAGAAGTTATTTCAGGTCACACTGAAAATGTCCCATGCAAATGAAAATGTATGTGAATCTTAACTATTAAAAAAGCCCCATATCTCCACAGCCAGAATAAAAGAATAATAGTTCCACCAGACAACAGTTTTTCACTTTTTGTCAGTTTTCCTGGCTTCCCATGAAATTCACAGGCTAAAACTTGCCATTTTAGAAAATTTCCTATCAGCCATTCAGTTCTTCGTTGCCTTATACCGATTAGCTTCTGGGATGTAAACACTGAATTTGGGATTGATTCCATTCTATTGGGGTTTCTGCACAATGCATTCTACTCTTCCTGTCCACTTGGTAGCAGAGGTACAGAAGTTTCTCCACTCAGACAGTAAAATTGAAAAGGATTGAGTTCCCCAGGGAGTAATATTTTAGCCATTAAGAAGAGAGTTGTCCAAGATAAAATATTTTTATTCTATAAATGATACTAAATATAGTCGATACTTAAAGATTTGCTACTAGGTTATAGCAGGTTCCTTTCTCCCCCCTCCAGTTTAATTAGTTTAGGCAGCGGTTCTCAACCTGTGGGTCGCGACCCCTTTGGCGGTCCAACGACCCTTTCACAGGGGTCGCCTAAGACCATCCTGCATATCAGATATTTACATTACGATTCATAACAGTAGCAACATTACAGTTATGAAGTAGAAACGAAAATAATTTTATGATTTGGGTCACAACCTGAGGAACTGTATTTAAAGGGCCAGAAGGTTGAAAACCACTGGTTTAGAGTGATAAGAAGACATCCCAAAAAGTTGGCTTTAAGCTTTGTTATTTTAATTAGCCAAGTATATAAAGAGGAAAACCATCATCAAACATAAATAAACTGAAGGCAACTTAAGCAATATCAAAAGGAGATAAGACCATCTCAGCAACAACACGAGGCTAAATTAAGAGTTTTATGGGCTAAAGCAGACTCATAAAACAACTGAAATGTTCACTGCCTTTATACATGAGAAAAATACTCAATTCTGGTATCCCTTCAAAACAAAGTACCACATGGACTTTATACTGAAGCTACTTGAAACACTTCAAATGGTAAAGGGAAACACCATGGCGAATGTCCAAAATGTGTGCATTGTATATGCCAGTTTATAAATAATATAGAACATAAATGGCGATGGATAGAGACTTTGGGTTGGTGAACACACAAAACAGTATACAGATGATGTGTTATAAAATTATGCACCTGAAACCTGTATAATATTGTTAACCAGTGTCCATCCAATAAATTCAATAAAAAAGAAAATAAATAAATAATAATAAAAACATAAATACTACTAAAAGGGGAATAGAATAGAAATAAACTATATTTTTATATTATCAAACTCAAGCATTTAGAAAGAACTTGGAGTTTCTTATGACTAGAACGTCAAAGAGTTCACATAATTTAGACTGAAGTTTTATGTGCATAATTTCAGGTTGATTATCATCGATATGTTTTTCATATTTGGCCCAGGTTTCCTTTGGCTCAGATGTTTTAAGTGCTTTTTGTGCATGGCTTCTGCATTAACAATTGGCTGTGTCTATTTTGTGATCTGTTATTAGTATTATCAATTGGATCCCAGGCAAACTTTTATATAAAATGAAGGCAAGAAATGAAAATCGTCAATATCTTTTAACTGTTAACCCAGGCCTGGGGGAGTCTGCATAAGCATCTGCTCTGCACTGCCAGAGATTGCTGGTTTTCTACCTTCGCTCTCTAATTACACCTTCTGGGAGACAGGAATTTGTACCATTTTGCCCTTCATTTGCATCATCACAGCAACTCTAGCCTTCATGTCCCTTTGCCTGATAAGTTGCAGGGTTTGGTTCCTGCACACTGATTATTCAGCCAGGCTTGCGTCTCCTTGGAAGGCTCCAAGGACATTGCTATTCTTTTTCCAGGCTTACAGCTCACACTTGAAAAGACCCATCTTGCCTTCCATCCTGCTCAAACAGTGGTGCATGACATACTCTCAGCCCAGTTTCACTTTTCTGAAGACTGGAGTGTGCCTCCATAAGGACTGAATGCACAGACTCCTTGTTGGAGGCTGAATGCATCTTTGCGTTCACTTCAGAATTAACTCTCAAGAGGAGGGGGGTAGATAGCTGGGGAGCGGGGGGAAATGGGAGACATCTGTGACACTATCAACAATAAAATATATATATAAAGAAACATGTCTTGCAGCTTACCTGTGGGTCTGGCTTTCAGAGAAGATTCATTATTTTTCATATTTGGCAGAAGTAGTCAGATATTCGGTATCTGTCCTAGAGCTATATGAATATGCTTTCTCAGTATATGTACATCTAGGGCATTTAATCAACTACTTGTTTGAAGTATCACATTGATCATAAAATGATGCTGAATCTGAAGTATTCTTTCAAATTCTTACATGGAAATTAGATGGGACTTCTCTAAAAACTACAAAAGAAATAACTGAAATTCCAAAGAAATCAAGGTGATGTAGTGCAAAATCTTAAGGGACTATCAATTAGTTACCTGAGAATTTACATAATGTAAGTGGTTAAACTAGATAATTTAATGGAAGCATTTGGATCATTGTGGATATATTTAAGTGATTCCTAGAACTCAAAGCAAAATTTCCCATAGAAGTTACATAAAATTCAGTTATATGTGGGATTAATGATTTGGACAGATATGATACTCATATGATTTGGTTTTTAAGTACTTCTCAAGTTGAAGAAAAAATTTCCAACCGAACCCTGCTTGACCAAAATAATTTTCTCTCCTGTATTATTGATTGTAAATTAGGAAACTAATCAAACTTGTACTATTCTCAACAGTCATGAACTTTTGTCTGGAAATTGCCTCATGGTTGATCAGAATTAAGGAGAGAATGAAAAGAACTCATTCTACCTAAGAATTGAACCATGCGGAGAGCCAAATAGGAGTAGTGTAATAATTTTTCAGATCTCACATTAAATTCATTTCTAGTATACATTAACTTAGCACTTTTGCAAGGAGATATATAGCTAGAATCCAATGCATTGTAATAATTTGTAATCATAATTTGACAAACTCACAAATCATCATTCAGTGGCATATTTCTTAGAGGTTTTACTAAGAATAAGCAAACAGATAATAACTGTAAGGAAAAAAAAGATTGCTTGAAGTAAACAAACTCAGAGAATATTTCAGGTGTTGAAGACAGACCCTGAGGCTTAAATAAGCCTTTTCTTTTGTGTGTGTGCTAGATACCATATTCTTTTGAATTGTTATAGATCTTTCATGAATATTTGGACTTAAAGTACACTCTTATTAGGCCCTTTAGTTTTTTGTTACATGTTTAATTTTCTGTAGGATGAGTTATCATTTTAAGTACATAGCCTACAGCATCCCATATAGATTATATGCTCCTTAAACACAGGAACAGGAAGATAGGTAGAAATAAAGACATTCTAATTTCTGTGTATAATTACATCACTCTATCCTACACAAGTCAACCCATACCTGTAACTGGTAGGACAATGGAAAACCAATAAGTCTGTATTAAGTAAGGCTAATTCCAGATTCAATTAGGAGATTAAAGATAGCTGCAATCCAGCCATGGGACAATGTGTTGGAATCAAGACTTCATATGCCCTTTGGAAAGCAAAACATGTTAGCAAAGTTATCTATAATAATACAAGCGTAATATGCTAATTAGACCAGACATCCTTCCAGACAAAGCCAGGGCTGTGAGGGCTGTGGCAAGCCACCACAGCTGCAAGAGCTGAGTCCCTTGCATGAATTTCATGCATCGGGCCTCTAGTAAGTATATATATTCGAGTTGACATAGATCCCAGGATTGAAACATTTTTGTAAATTTGTTTCTCTGCTGTTTAAGAATCCCTGTTGCAAGAAGTATTTATTAGTGAATGTCAATCAATAAGGGAATAGTTAAATAACTCTTGGTAAACAATTGCAATGGAAAGCTACATAGACTTATTGTGTACACTGACACAAAAGCATGTCCATAACATATTTGTAAATGAAAGAAATATAGTTGTTTTGTAATATTTATTATATGACTCTATTTTGTTAACACATACAATTGTTATAATATGGAAACTACAAGGCACATGAAAATGCTAATAATACAGTTTTTTTTGGAAGGGGCAAGGATAAGGAAGTCAAGTAAATCTTCCCAATACAAGGCAATCTTCAGCCAGATGTTAATAATGGATAATAGTTAATCTGATTAAGGTAACGTAATGAAGGGATAATATTCTAGGAAGAGAGAAAAACAATATATTTGAATATTTGGGATGTCAAAATGGAGATTACAGAGTATGAGTGGGCAGTGTAAGAGAAGAGCCTGGAGGTAAGCAGAACCAGATTGCAGATGTTAAAATCTTACTAATGAGTTCAGATTTATTCTAAGAGTTTTAGAAGTGTTTTTAACTGGGGAATGATATAGTCAGAAATATTACATAGACAACAGATTAGAGAAAAATACTTGGAAAAATGGAGAACACTTTTGAAAAAATTGTAGTAGTCTAGGCAAGAGAGAGTTTTGCACTAAATAAAAGTATTACCAGTGGTGTGAGGGAAAATTGCTTGAATTCATGAGCTATTTAGGAGGTATAACTCCAAGCCATTCATTGAGAAGGCACCCAGAAAAAGGAAAGGTTTTCTGGAGTGGCTGAGGAATTCAGTTGGGCCCACTGTGACTGAGGGGCCAACCAGAGCAACCCAGCACACATCTCAATCCAGGCTCCCTCCTCTCTGGTAACACGTGCATCACCAGAGAACCTCAGCTGTCACGTCATCGCAGCTCAGCAGCTCCTGCGTTGAGCATCTTCCCCCTGGTGGTCAGTGCATATCATGGCTACTGGTCAGAGTGTCTGTCCTCTGGTGGTCAGTGCATGTCATAGCTACTGGTTGTCTGCCCTCTGGTGGTCAGTGTGCATCATAGCTACTGGTCAGATGGTCGAACAGTCAGACGGTCGCTTAGGCTTTTATATATATAGATAATGAACTCACAGAAAGAGAAACATTCACATTTACCATTGCACCAAAAAAATTAAGATACCTAGGAGTAAGCTTAACTAAGGAGGTAAAAGACCTTTACTCAGAAAACTACAGGACATTGAAAAAAGAGATAGAGGAAGACATAAACAAATGGAAGAATATACCCATGTTCATAGATTGATAGAATCAACATCATTAAAATTTCTATACTACTGAAAGCAATCTATAGATTTAATGCTACTCACATTAAAATACCAATGGCGTATTTCACAGACCTAGTACAAACTCCAAAAATTCTTATGGGACAAAAGAAGACACCAAATAGCCGCAGCAATCTTGAGAAAGAAGAACAAAGTTGGAGGGTTCACAATACCAGATATCAAGCTACATTACCAAGCCACAGTTCTCAAAACTGCCTGATACTGGCACAAGAACAGACATATAGACAAATGGAACAGAACAGAGAACCCAGAAATTGACCCAAGCCATTATGCTCAATTAATATTTGACAAAGGCAGCAAGAGCATACAATGGAGTCAAGACAGTCTCTTCAATAAATGGTTCTGGGAAAATTGGACAGATACATGCAAAAAAAAAATGAAACTAGACCACCAACTTACATCATACACAAAAATAAACTCAAAATGGGTAAAGGACTTAAATGTAAGACAGGAAACTATAAAAATCTTAGAAGAATCCATAGGCAGCAAAATAGCATACATATGTCATAGCAATATCTACAGATACAGATCCTAGGAAAATGGAAACTAAGGAGAAAATAAATAAATGGGACTACATCAAAATAAAAACCTTCTGCACAGTAAAAAAAAAAAACCCTCAACAAAACAACAAGAAAGCCCACTGCATGGGAGAACATATTTGCCAATGTTATATTTGATGAGGGCCTAATCTCCAAAATTTATAGGGAGCTCATACATCTTAACAAAAGGAAGAGAAACAATCCAATCAAAAAATGGGCAAAGGACTTAAACAGACACTTTTGGAAAGTGGACATTCAGAAGGCCAAGAGACATAAAAACATGCTCAAAGTCACTAATCATCTGAGAGATGCAAATCAAAACAACAATGAGGTACCAACTCACACCTGTCAGACTGGCTATCATCAACAAATCAACAAACGACAAGTGTTGGCAAGGATGTGGAGAAGAAAAAAAACCCTGTGCACTGCCGGTGGGAATGCAGAATGGTCCAGCCACTTCGGAAAACAGTATGGAGCTTCCTCAAAAAATTAAAAATGGAACTCCCATTTGACCCAGTAATCCTACTTCTAGGAATATATCCCCAGAAATCAGAAACACCAATCAGAAAGGCCATATGCACCCCTATGTTCATAGCCTCACAATTTACCATAGCTAGGATTTGGAAACAGCCTAAGTGCCCATCAGCAGATAAATGGATTAAAAACCTGTGGTACATCTACATAATGGAATACTACTATGCTGCTGTAAAAAAAGAACTCTTACTATTCACAACAGCATGGATGGAACTGGAGAGCATTATGCTAAGCAAAAGAAGCCAGTCAGAGAAAGGTAAATATCATATGATCTCACTCATTTGTGGAATATAATGAACAACACATACTGATGAACAAAAATAGATCCAGAGACAGAGAAGCATCAAACAGATCATCAAACCTCAGAGGAAAGGCAAGGGAGGGTGGGAGTGGAGAGTAAGAGATCAACCACAGGACTATATGCATGCATATAAGCATAACCAATGGACACAGACACTAAGGGGGTGAGGGCATGTGCTGGGGAGTGGGGGTGGCCGGGGAGAGGTCAATGGGGGAAAAAGGAGACATGTAATACTATATGCAATAAAGAATTTTTTTTAAAAAAGGTAAACTCCTAAAATTTCAGAGGCTTAACCCAAAATAAGTTTACCAGTTGCTCGCATAAGAATGGCATCATTTCTGGTGGACAAGTGGCTTGTCTCAACATGGTGAAACCCAGACTTGGGCTTCTTCCCATCTGGTGTTATGTTATCACTAGGGACTCAGAGTTCTCTGAAACCCTTTGCTAAGAGGGAAAGGGAACAAGAATTCTACCTATAGGAGAAGAAACATGAAATTTGGTACATAATTAAATTGCTCTTGTACAATTTCCAACAACAAATATATGTGTTTATAGATCAATTCCCACCAGCCATTAGTTGAGGTCTCCAGGCATTAAATTTTTTTGGTTTCCTGCCAGCCATTTGTGTGGACACAGAGGTCTTTATCTTTATGAAATGAGATGCAGATTCTGGCAGCTGGAAATCAAGGCCAGCATGCTTTAAATTGGTCTGTTCTTAATAGTACGGAGGATCCCTAACAAAATAAAATAGAATTGCCACATGATACAGCAATTCCACTTCTGAGTATTTCTTCAAAGGAAACAAAAACACTGACTTGAAAAGATATCTGTATGACTTTGAAACAACCTAATAGTCCATCAATGGATGAGTAGATAAAAAAAATGTGGTATATATACACAATAGAATATTATTCAGACATAAAAGAGAAAAATCTTTCCATCTGCAACAACACAGATGAAAACTCAAGGATGTTATGTATGTGAAATAAGTCAAACAGAGAAATACAAGTACTGTATGATCACACATATATACAAATTGTAGTCACCAGAAGCAGAGGATGGGGGAGGGGTAATTGGAGGAAGGTGATCAAAAGGCACAAACTTCCAGTTATAAGTTAAATAAGTATTAGGGATGGAGCGTACAGCATTCCACACTGCTGTATGGCATGTAGGAAAGCTGTTAAGAGAGTAAATACCAAGTTTTCATCACAAGGAAAAAAATTGTGTTTTTCTTTTTATTGTATCTATATGGGATGATGAATGCTAACTAAGGTTTTTGTGCTACTTATTTTACAACATATTAAGTCAAACCACTGCGCTGTACACCTTAAACTTATACCGGTGATATATGTTAGTTATATCTCAGTAAAACTGGGGGTGGAGAGAGAGTTTCTTCTAAAGCAACACAGGTAGGATACTGCCAGTACCTGCTATAGCAGCTCATCGCTTAGTGGTAATTTTGCAGGGTAATTATAGCTGCCAGCAGATAAACACAAAAATGCAGGGGCTCAAAACATTGAGATTTATTCATGCTCACCTATAAGAGCAATGTAGTACTGCTAGTTGGTGGGCAAATTTCTTCCATTTGTTGTTTTCAGGGAATAATGCCCCTTCCATCTTTTGACACAACTATCATGCAGTGCTTTAAGTCCTCTGTACCCAGTAATGGGGAAAGAAAAGGAAGTGTGGAAAGAGTACATCCAGAAGGGACCCACCTCATTTTTGCTTACATCTCATTGTCAGGCACTAATCACATGGCACCACTTAGAAACAATAGGGGCTGAGCAATATAGTCTGAGGCTGGGCAGTTGCTTTCTATCAGTGACTCAGTTATGGGATTCCAAGACTTGAAATCACATATAAGGGATACTTCCACTTTGAACTCTGATGAGGAACCATCAGAAAAGCCCACATAGAATTGAATTGGATCCAAATATTTCCCTGATCCCTTTGAGCCCAGCAACCTTGAACATAGCACACCATAATGCTTGATGCAATTGGAACCCTTCCATAGAACTAACTGAAATAGTTAAACACATTTTTCAAAGTTGTGTGAATGAACATTGCTCCGCGTACTTGTTCTAAACCTTGAAGAAGGTTTTACACACAGCACTGAATTTCTATATGTGGAAATTGTAAAATTGCTATTTGCAAGTCATGTTCATTTGTATACCAGAAACCTGCCAGCGATGCACCCAAAATTCATTTGTAACTGCTATTTATAGCAATATCAGCATTCAAGTTTTTATGTAAAAATAGCAAAATGGAGTAACTGGTATAATAGTAACTCACATATTTATTCATTCATACATGAATGTTTATTTTCTCCTTGTAGAAAATATGTTAGGACCATATTTAACATTACATAGAAGAAAACTGTGAGCAGTATTAACAGGAAGGCTAAACTTGAATATCTAGATAAAAACTGGAGAAACATATTAAGTACTCTTTAGTCACTTTCCAAATACCTGTATATTTAACATTATGTCAACAAAAATAAAGAACCCTACATACCCAGAGGCCAGACTTCCCTTCTAACCATAACCATAATCAGCACTATAACTGCTTAGTGAGCTAAGGTCTAGCTAGGCAATGGCCCACTCAGCCTAACCTGGGAACTCTGTTTACACAGAGGTGGCAAATAATTCCCATAGGGCTGTGGTGAGGTGGTAAAGGATTCTTCTACTAGCTGATTTGTGAGTAAATTATGCATACATTTTGTGGTTGTCTGGATATTTTCTTTATTAAGAAAACTGTACTTATATAATTAGAAATGGAGTTTAGACATACTTCCAGTTTTAGCTCTCACATCTTTATATCAGATGAGGAATTTTAAATAACTAAGATTGATATGTTAGGAACTCTAATAAAAAAGTTGACAAGATTCAGGAATATATGGTTAATGTAAGCATAGAGGTAGAAACTCTAAGAAAAAATTAGGAAGAAATCATAGAAACCAAAATGCAGCAGAAATGAAACCAACAGACTTATTGGTAGACTCAACACAACAAAGGAAGGCATTAATGAACTTGAAGATAAGTCAATTAAAACTTCCCAAACTAAAATTCAAGGGGAGAAGAGAATGTTTTAGAAAAAGAACTTCATGCAAGGACTCTAGGACAATGTTAAAGTTAAAATATATGCATTGAAATACCAGATAACAGGAAAGAGAGATATAAGTTACCTGAAGTAATAATGGCTGAAAACTTTCCAAAACTAATGACAGACACCAAATAACAAATCCAGGAAGCTCAGAGAATGCCAAGCAGGATGTCTACCAAAATCAAAAAATAAATAAAATAAAGGTACATACATATATGGAGTCAGAAACTTAAGACAAAGTTGAATTTTTGAAGAAAGCAAGACAATAACTTACCTATAGAAGAGCATAGATAAAAATGAAAACAAATTTCTCATCAGAAAACATGCAAGCAAGAACAGAGTGGGGAGAGATCTTTAATATGTTGAAAGAAAAAACACCAATCTAGAATTATATATCCATCAAAATTATCTTTCCAATGGAAAAGAAGAAATAAAGACCTGTCAGACAAAAAAACACTCAGGGATTTCATTATTAATAGACTTATCTTGCAAGAAGTTTTTTTAGTTAAAGGAAGGTCTTTAGGCAAAAGAAAAATATCATTGGCAAAACATGGATCTTTAAAAAATAAAAAATAAAGGCATAACATTAGAAAAGAAATGCCTAAAAGTAAAACAAAATCTTTTATTTTTCTTATTTTAATTATCTAAAATATAACCATTTAAAGCCATAATAGTAATAATATATTTAATAACAACAGCAAATGGATTAGTAAAATTAATGATAGCAGTGTCACAGGGATGAGAAAGAGGAATTGGGACCAATAGTCAATATCCTGTGAGTACTTGTACTATACATGAAGTAAAATAGTGTACATGAAGGTGAATTTAGATTATTTAAAAACATATATTGCAAACTGTAGTGTAACTACTAAATTGTTTTAAGGGAAGTATAAATGATACTCAGAGAGGAGATAAAATAAATCATAGACTGTCTGATTAAAACTACTGTACTCAAACCTGTACAATAGCTCCTCATTTCCCTCATTAAAAGTCAAAGTAAGCTCATACAATGTCTACTTATGTAGTCTTACAAGGTTTGACTCTTCATTCCCTTATCTCTTATAATTCATCCCCCTTACCCCAGCTCATTCTACCCCATTCCACACAGGGTTTCTCCCACCTCAGAGCTTCTATACTCACTGATTCCTCTACCCTTCCCCTAGATATCTGTGGCCCCTATTCTTTCTTCTCTTTCAATTCAACTGTCACCTTATCAATGAGGACTTCCATGATGATTTTTTATAAATCTACTAGAGGCCTGATGCATGAAATTCATGCAAGAGTAGGCCTTCCTTCCCCTGGCTGCTGGCACCGGCTTCCTTCTGGCACCCAGGACCCAGGCTTCCCTTGTAGCCCAGGAGTCATCCAGAAGGACATCTGGTCAAATTAGCATATTACCACTTGTATTATTATAGACTAGAGGCCTGGTGCACGAATTTGTGCCTGGGTGGAGTCCCTCTGGGTGGCCTGCAGGGATTGGGTTGAAACCTGCAGTCCAATACCACCTGCAGCTCCTACCTGTCACTCCCGCTCATCCTGGCCTCACTGTGCCTGCCACAGGCTTGCACCCAGCAGTTTCATTCGGAAGAGGCTCGCGCATCCACAGCAGCACTCGCCAGCCATGAGCCCTGTGTCTGGCGCCCTCCTGAGGGAAGTGGCCTGTGGGATCAGGCTGAGACTGGCTCTCTGACATCCCTTGAGGGGTCCCAGATTGCAAGAGGGCACAGGCCAAGCCTAGGGACCCCACTGGTGCATGATCAGGGCCTGGGAGGGACCAGCGGGAGGGCTCCAGGGCGGGTCCAGCCCATTTTGCTCAGTCCGGATCAGCCAGACTCCAGCAGTTAGCTAACCTACTGGTCAGACTGTCTGCCCCCTGGTGGTCAGGGCACATCATAGCGACTGGTTGACCAATCAACTGTCTGCCCCCTGGTGGTCAGTGCACATCATAGCGAGCAGTTGAGTGGCCTTAGCATATCATTAGCATATTATGCTTTGATTGGTTGAACAGTTGACTGGTCACCAGATGACTGGACACAGCATATTAGGCTTTTATTATATAGGATAAGGCTTCTACCTTGTCCCCTTAGCTCTCCTATTTACCTCACCTGCTTCATTTCTTCCCACAGTATAAGTTACTATCTGGCTATACCTTTAATGATTTCTATATTTCTTTATCCCTTCCCTCCACCCTTTGCCTCTATTAATAGTGTGTACAAGCTTAATGAGGGCAGGGATTTTGACGTAGTTCACTGCTATATCTCAAATACGTAGAATAGCAACCTTTTTTTTTTTATCTCATAGCACATATAAATAAATTACTAAAATTCTGTGGCACACACACAAAAATATATTTTTTGCCAATCTGATAAAAAAAATAGATATAATTTTGATTCATTCACACCAGATGGCTATTGTGTTGACTATTGGCATTTTTTTATTTGACAATTTAAGGGAAAAGAGGTCAGTGCCCCTTAGACAAGAATTGCATGTTTTAAAAATTCTTATGGCACACTGGTTGAAAATTGCTGACCTAGAACATGGCTAAATACACACATAGTAGGAATGCCTGAATGAGTGAATCAATGAATGAGTGAATGCTTCTTATAATTCCTCACCCTCTATTTGTCTGTCTTTTCTCTTTCTAAAACTCTTATTCATAGAAGATAAACATTCTGGATGACTTTTATTTCTTCTCATATCTTCATTTCCCTGTCTTTTGTTTGAACTTTTAAAATTTTATCTTCTAAACCTTGTATTAAATTATTTGTTTTCTCAATCATATTTTAAATTTCTCAAAGGTTTTGTCCTCTGATTGTAGCTTCTTTACAACATTCATTATTATTTTATGGTTGTACTATCTTTTCAAATCTCTAAGAATTATCTTTGGAAATGTTCTTTCCTTTTTAGTTCTCTTTTTTATTCCTTAAATTATCTGTCAACTCTACTGTCATTTGTTTCCACTTGTATGTAAATATGCAAAAAATAGATAAATAAAGCCAAAAAAATTCTACAATAAAAATCTTAACTATATTGATAATAATACAGTTGGTGGATTTATAGATGGGTTGCTAATAATCATTGTTGAAATTCACCCACATGTGTTCCTTTTTCTTCTGAGTAGTATTCCATTATGTGGATATGCCAAATTTATTTCAGTCATGTGTTAATAGACATTTAAAATTATTTGCAGATTTGGATTATTTTGGATAAATCTTGTCAAATTTATGAATAGACATTGTTTTCATTTCTCTTAGCAAATTACTGGTAGAAAAATTGCTGGGTGATATGCTAAGTGAACATTAAACTTCAGAAGAGACTGACAAATAATTCTTCAAAATGGTGGTGCCATTTTACATTTCCACCAGCAGAATATAAGAGTCCTATTTGCCTTGTAACTTTTCCAATGCTTAGTATTTAAGTCTTTTGCTATTCTAGTAGGTGTGTCATGGTTTCTCACTGTGGTTTTAACTTGCATTTTCCTGATGACTATTGATGACAAGCAACTTTTCATGTGTTTACTGGTCATTTGCATATCTTGCTCTGTGAAAATCTGTTAAATCTTTTGCCAATTTTCTATTTAGGTTGTTTATCTTATTATTATTGAGTTGTAAGAATTCTTTATAAACCTTGATAAAGTCATTTATCAAATGTATGTACTACCAATATATGTACTGCAAAGCCTAGTTCATTCCTTGCCTTTTTATTTTCTGAATTATGTATTTTGAAAAGCAGAACTTATTAATTTTAATGAAGTACAATATATCATTTTTTGTTTTGTTTATGGCTTGTGCTTTTTTTGTGTGATCTCTAGGAAATCCTTATCTCAAGGACACAAAGATTTTTCTCTTATAGTTTCTCCTAGAAATTTTATAGTTTAACTTACGTTTATTTCTAAGATCAGTCTTGAATTAAATTTCTGTATTTCTAAGATCAGTCTTGAATTAAATTTCTGTATAGTGTGAAGTCAATATTTATTCCCCCCCCCCCCTGCCAAGAATATCCAACTATTGCCCTAGCTGGTTTGGCTCAATGGATAGAGTGTCGGCCTGCAGACTGAAAGGTCCCAGGTTCGATTCTGGTCAGGGGCACAT
The DNA here is from genome assembly GCF_963259705.1 of Myotis daubentonii. Classification (NCBI taxonomy): domain Eukaryota; kingdom Metazoa; phylum Chordata; class Mammalia; order Chiroptera; family Vespertilionidae; genus Myotis; species Myotis daubentonii. The sequence goes on along the minus strand of NC_081845.1, from coordinate 46,150,095 downwards.
GCTGGGGTTGCGGGCTCGATCCCCAGTAGGGGGCGTGCAGAAGGCAGTGGATCAATGATTCTTTGTCATCATTGATGTTTCTATCTCTCCCTTTCTCTCTGAAATCAATAAAAAATATATTTAAAAAAAGAATATGCTTCTATTATGGCACTATATATAGAAAAGGCTATTCTATCCCCTATTGAATTGCTTTAACATCTTTGTTAAAAATCAGTTGACCATATATTTGTGGTTCTATTTCTGGACTCTATCTGTTTCATTGTTCTATATATCCATCTTCTTGCTACCCACACTGTATATTTTTACAGCACAGTGTGAAGGAAGAAGAGGAGCTGCCTACAAGGAAGGAAGGAAAGGGAAATTTCCTGGCAGTAAATGGTGCTAGTTTCCACATGACAAAAGTGAAAACATCAGCCCTCATTCAGAATAAGAAAGGTTATCCCAATTATTCTTATTTTTTTAATATATTTTTTTATTGATTTTTTTTACAGAGAGGAAGAGAGAGAGATAGAGAGTTAGAAACATCGATGAGAGAGAAACATCGATCAGCTGCCTCCTGCACATCTCATGCCTTTGACCAGAATCGAACCTGGGACCTCTCAGTCCACAAACTGACGCTCTATCCACTGAGCCAAACCGGTTTCGGCATATTCTTATTTTTAATTAATTATTTTATATTTGCTTAGAGTTTTGATGATCTCTGTATGTAGTATATATGCTAGGCACAGTATAAAGCTATTTAATTGCTCCTATTGTCATAACTAATGACTTTTATCTTATTACTCACTTCTTCTGTGGTCTTTTATTGATAAATTTTAAGATTAATTAAATCAATCGGTTAACATTTTCATAATGAGATAAAATTATTTTTCTCAATATGAGACACTACTTAGAATGTGAAAAGTTCTTGAATAAAGTAATTTGTTTAAGTTGTAAATGTAAAGAGCCTACTAAAATATTGTTTAAATATTTTGGTTAAATTGAGAAAGATATGGATGACTGGAACTAACATTATTGATGATTATTCTGCTTTTATACCCATGTATATTTGCCAGGTACTATATATGTGCTTCACATGACAATCAAGTATATAATTGCTACAATTTATTGAGTGCCTATTATGTTCTTGAAATTATCCCACTCAATTTCTATAACAATCCTGCAAGCTAAGTACTACTATTTCCATTGTACACGTAAGTCCACTAACGTTAAATAACTTATCCTAATAGGAAGTAGTGGAAATGTCCTAAAATCTATCCTAATTTGGCCTTTAAACCCGAGCTCTTCCCACTTTCTGTATCACATTCACATAATCCATGACAATATCCTTTACATTGCATGTATGTTAGGACAAAATCTGAAGTTCAAATGGTAGCTTGAGCACTTCAAGCAACTCCATTAGCTTTCTCCCAGCTACACTAGATCAACATCAAGTTTCCCTAGCCATAGAATAAGAATGAACTGAGGACTAATAGAATTTAATTTGAAAAAGTATGCCTTTACTTTTACTTGGCTAATGGTCTTCATCTAACTCATTGTTAGATGAAGTGATCTCCACAAGATAGATCATCTAAGGGGTGACTGGAAAGGATGAGCAAGGAAATAATAGCGACATATGTAGTATGCAATAGAGCACTCAAAGAAGATAATTTTATAATTTAAGAACATCCAGTCAGGGCAGATATCATTACTTTAGGGGTAAAGAAAGCAAAGATCTGAGGAGCTAATGCATCTAGCCAGTCTTACAGGTTGTAAGAAAGGGAGCTCGAAGACTAAACTGGCACTAGAAAGAAATGGAACACTGGAGGTAATGCTGGAGAATGAGCGTGATTTGTGAGGTGAGGGAGCAAAGAGGAGAGTGGGTAGGTGTAAGATCACTTAATTGTTCTTTCTGAAGCTGAACTCAGCTCACTGATCTTATATCCCCGCTCCTGCTGTTCTGGCACGTGCATACAACTAATTCATTTTCTTTTATCTAAGATTTTAAACTACCCCTGAGAAAGACTGGGGTATGCAAATCAAATTAGAATCACAATAGGTTGGGAACTGATCCAAGGACTTAATATAATACCTAAATAATAGAAAGCAAAAATAGTAGAAAACTAAGGTAGTTTGCATTCCTTTGTCTTATGAATAAAACTACAATAATGGCATCCTCTCTTGTTCTTTGAGAGAATAGTGACTTGAAGAAGAAGAGATGGGTTTTCAAAATAGTATGCCAATATAATACACAGACCGTGGGTCTTAGGGTGGCACCCATTTTCCTCACCTCCACCTGTCCCACATTCTAAAGAGACACTTGGATAAGATTAAGTGTTTTGATCAATTGCCTGCAATATTTAAACGAAAATATCTAATTTGAAATATTTAAATTAAGGAGATCTTTAATAAATAATTTGAGTGTATAATTGCATGTATGTTTTATATTAGAAACTCGGAATCTGCATAGCTGGTAGGAAGGAGAAGAAATATGTCAATCATGCTTACTTATCTATTCAATAGCAAACAATGAGACTAAATGACCATTGGACAAAATTGACAAGTTGTTGAACCAAATCCATAGGTTACCTATGTCTAAATGATCCAATTGTTACATAGATAAATCCACGCTTAAAGACAAATCTCTCAACTTTTCATGCAGGTATTTGGTTAGTGCTGGGTGAAACTATCCAAGTTATAAACAATTAACTACCTCTTAACAAATAGACAAAACTTTCCTCAATATGTAAATGTTTAACACATTCTTCTTTCCTAAGAATAGGATTGTATTTGTGATGGACTAGGGCAATGAGAAAAGAGATTTGATCTCAAAAGATCAAAATTTTGTGAACTCAAATATTTTATCTGACCTATCGTTTTAAAAAGCAGTGGGCAAAAAGTTATCCAAGATTCTAAATTTCAAATCTGAAAAGTCAGTAAACTTGTGGTTCAGATGAAAGTTTTAGTGGCATATAACCTCTGCTGATTTTTCAGGTGTTAAAAGTAGTGGGAATATATATCATCTTGATATTGACTCAAGCTGCTGAATTTAAATGGTAGTTGACCAGATACCTGATTTAAGAGATTCCATATTTACAGATGTAAGTGTCCTTCTCTTCTGCAGGGAAATAGACTTTAAAATCCAAGAGATATCAATTGAATAACACTCCATAAACCAATATTCTTAATAGACTAATCTGATTGTCAATCAGCTTTTGCACCTATCTGAAGAAACATTTGACATTTTGCCTATATTCATTTATCAAGGATGTAAAAATAGATTTAATTTAATAGCATTAGTGTTCAACTTGCCCAATGTTCAGATCTTATTCCAGGGGGAACAATGCTTGTAGCAATGGTAAAATTAGGAAAGTTGTTTTATGTCGCATTAGTTAACATATGCAAGCTTACTTAACATGTGGACGGCAAATAAGTATAATTACATTAAAACAAGGAGCTGTAGTGCAGAAGCAATAAAAATAGACTAGGTTGTATTATTAATTCTTGTGTTAAGGGTTTTGAGCCATGTTGATTGGCCTGAATTTTTTGATTTTGTTATGGTACAAAGGGATTGTTTGAAGTAATTTGTCCCTGAGAGAGGCTCACAATCCCAAGCGGGTTTCAATTCAGCAAAGCAAATCTAATTTTGTTTGCTTTATGCAAACCAGAAGGGGCTGTGGTTCATTCTGTTTTCACTGGAGGGGAAAGGCACACTAATGGGACCTGCTGAAATGCATGCATTGCAAACATCATACCCCTGCATATATTAAATTTAGCTATGTGATGCACTGTGTTTATCATCTCATTGTGTACACAGATATGCTTTAGAACAAAGCCTTTTAATAGCGAGGGAACCTTACTACATTATGTCAATACTCTATTGTATTTATATTTAATGCCACCATTGGAATACCTGCCCTTAGCTAGAGTATGTTCATATTTGTGATCATTTTGCATTTCAGCTGTTCCTTATGTGATGTGGACTGTACAGTGAGGCTATTTTGCTGAAGCTTAAAGCCAACATCTGAAGATTAATGATATGTAGATCGATAAAGCTTTCTAATTTTCCCAGTCTCCACCCCCACACATATACCCCTTATATACCTGAGTTAAATTAGAGAGATACTTAATACCTTGTTGAAAGAATGGGACACATCCCAGTCTGAATATTCAGGCTGGAAGATAAATGGAGGATAATAATATCTGCACAACAGGTAATGCTAAAGACGGTCTCCAGCCCTGTGAGAAATCACCCTCCTCCTAACTGCTCCATCCCCCAACCCCAACTCACCCTGCTCTTTCCTTGACTGCCAGATACAGCTGATCAAATTCATCAAAATTAGAGGGAGCATGAGATGGGAAGGGAAACCAGTAGGTGATAGATGATAATGCAGTTATTGGCTAGGTGAATTTATTCACATAAAAATGGAATTATTTGTCAGTTAAAATTGCATAATGACTGCATCTCCTGTCATGCCAGCACCATTTTCAGTGTGTTTTTGTTTTGAAAACAGTTCCAATACTGCAAATAGACAGACACATCTCCAAACCCTTCAATTTGTCATTAGACATTTGGCGGCATGCCTACTTTGCTGTTAATTTTCCAAAACTACATTAATTTGCTGAATGACTTCTGTGAATCAGTTCACATAAAATTCAAGATGATACTTGTCATGTATCAAAGAGTGACTATTAAAAGCATAGGTTACATGTAAAAACACACTGTGGGAATCAGTTTGAATTTTGTGTTTTAAGTTCAAACATGGGTTAGCATTAATGATTTTTTTTTTCTTTCCTAATGGAAGTTGCTTAATGAAACATTACAAGGATAATCTTCCTATTGGTTTTTCTCTGCTTCTGCTTATCTGTTTCTTCAATTTCCTGGCGTATACATTCTTAATTTGACATGATTTGGAACACAGGAGACACCTCAGGCAGTGGAGATTCAATGGTGTAGCCAAAAATGATTGTTTAATATTGTGACATAAGGGATTTGATCCTCAAGGTACACTGTATCTGACAGTTGTGCAATTTAAACACTGAGCAAGAGCACCCTGTGCACAGGACCCAATAGCAAGATCACATGACATTCTTAGAGGAATTTACTTGCTGGCAACAAGGGCACTTGGTTAAGAAATGTTATAATATTTACCGGCCTCTTCTAGCATAAAATGATGAAATAGCAGCATGTTCTTTATTAGAAATGCCAATTTGTTTATAGGTGTACTTGTTTGGTTTACCATATGTGTATACGCGAAAGAAAACACTGCCTTGGTCCTGGATACATACATTATCCAAGGAGTTCTAAGCAGATATTTCAGGTCAAAGCACATTTTCAGTTTTCTCATATTCAAATGTATATACATATTTTATTTGAATATATACCTTATATGTGTCTATATATAGTACATGTATGTACAATATATATTTACATATGTACATGTGCAATATACATACATGTATGTGTGTATCATATATGCTCTGTGTTTGTATAACCCTAGGCATCATATAAAATATTTTGTGATAATTATTTAAATAAAATTTAAATTATTATACTTCAGTTGGCTTCATGCAGCCATAGAAGCTGAGTGAGTGGGGGAAACAATTATAGAATCCTAGTGAGTTTAAATCTGCTACAGATACCATAATAAATTATGTCACTTTTAGCTTTAAGCCTAGAGGAGTGTATGTGGCATAAATACCCCAATAGGGAAGGATGCCTAATTCATTATCACTTATCAGCTCTGCCTCTATATCCTCCCACCTTGCTCACATCTTCCTAGTACACATCCTCAGTTTGGCAAGAACAGGGAGCTTGGAAAGGGTGAGACAAGTGAGGAAAGTGGTGGCCACAGTCCCACTGTTGTGCTGCACTGATGTTCAATCACTGTCAACTCAGGCTAAACATACCACATGTAGTAATGTTAGCAAAATATTACACTTGGTGAGAATGAATAGGAAGTTTCCCTGATAAACGAACTTATCCTAATAATAAATATCTTCCTAGATTGAGTTCTGCTGTTGAAAAAGCAATCAGAGGAAGTTCCTTTAATCCTTTAGTGTGCTCTTATGGAAGGCAATCCCACCATGCAAATCGACCCTCCTGCACTGTAAGTCAGACATGTCTTCTAAACTTGAAGTTCAGAAGGCAATCCCTGCTCAAGTTCCTGTTCAGCTCAGCAGCCTACGTTTGCACAGGAAGTTAGGTCTGTTCTCACGGTTCCTCTACCCAGTGGTATGCTGATGAATGTTTAACTGTCAGCTCTCTGGAAAACAAAAACAAAAAAGCAATAACTCTGATTTGTAGTCTGAGTCAGTTCCAAGCTACCAACGTGTCAATGTGAATGAGGAGTGGGGAGCAAACGCGAAGCATCACACTACTCCATACCACTTCCACCTGAGACATAAATAATCTCCAGAGCACGGATCGCAGTAAAATGTAGTCAAATAGAAGTAATGAGTTTGGGCATTGCCTTTTTTCCTTATATAATTTATTGAACTTTAAGCTTATATACTTTTCTATTAATTTTTAATAATGACTGTAGATAACAGAAAGCTTGCAAAATACTGAAAAATTAACAATCAGCTTTTATGAGTTCATGCATGGCAGCCCCCACACTACCATGTCCACCCCATGTCAGCACACACAGCACACAATTAGCTTCTGGTTCATTAACATTGATCCAGAGTTATGCCTCATCAAATGGGAAAATATTTGTCCTGGCAATAAGCAAAATAACTTTCTGTTGATCAACTACTCCTAATATAGTTGTGTAGTATTGTCTCCACCTGTATTTTCAGTGGTGCGTTCTTTTTTCTTGCCATCAAAGTCTCTAGTTGGACCTTTATTTTATTCAACATTCAACTGCTTGGGGGAATACAGCCTGTGTCTGCAGTCCTTTGTCTAGGAGTAGCGATTCTGCACTAGCATAGAGAAGAGGAGAAAGAAAGCTTCTGTACAATGGAGTGGAGTGCTATGAAATTTCACTGACACGAGTCTGGGAACTGCCTAATCTGTATTTGGAACAATAGTATTTTGTTTAATTTGATATATGTGTGGGCTTTTTATTCAAATAGAGTCGTACAGTTTGTTCCAGCAGAGGAAAAGGCTGCTTGCTACAGAAAGGTTATTTATCGTTCACTATACCACTTGGAGTTCTGAAGAAAACTGTGAGGATTCTCCTTTTGGGGGCCATATGCCGCTGTCCTAACCTCTGTACAAAGAGAGCAAGCAAATGTTGAAGGACAGACTCTCAGGGGCTGATTTGGGGCAGTGATATGGATGCCCTCAAATGAAGGTGCTGCTGGCCTTTAAAAATATTCAGTGACCCATTCTATCACTCATTTTTGCTGCTAATTGGACATTTTAAAGTATAACTTCCCACCACTTCAAAAGATTCAATGCCACCATCAATTAACACCTTCTGGGCAAAGAGTATGTGGAAAAACCTCTAAAGAAATCTTAGCAGTGTAAGCACAATTGAACTTTGCTATGCCAGGCAATATTTTTATTCAACATTGCTCTGGAATGCTCATTTTTACACTATAATTGCCACTGTTTCTCTTGTTTATTTCCTTGATCTCAACACAGCCACTGTCAATTTGAACTCAATTCAACTTTAGCTCATTTATGATCAATTTAAGTTAAGGTCTACAGATTACCATACAGGTGACCCTCACCTTAGGAGATAAATATAGATGTCAGATGCTACAAATTCTTCCAAGATCAATAAAAGTAAAAACAATTCAACGATGTGGAAAGAATCTAATAGCATGCCATTTACTCTTCTATTCATTCAACAAACATTCGTTTACTATATATTATTTTGGGACATTATGCTACATGCCTAAACACTAAAAAATAATCTTGTCTAATTCAAAGTTTTAAACAGATGCAGATGCAAGTAGAGTCAAACCAAAATTGTTTTCAACTTTCGATTGGTGGTCCATTAAGACTGGACTGCCAGTTAGCATTTACGAAATGTCTAGTTTGCTGGGCACTTTCTGTCCTTCTGTTCTTACAGCTGCCCCCAGTCACTCTGACATGTGCTTGCAGGCTAGAGGCTGGACACGGCTCCATATTTTACTGTTGGCACTGCCAGGATCAGCGGCCTTCTCCTGGGCCCTCAGTAAGCATTTATCAAATTGAACTGTGTTCTTCCTTTCCTCCATGAGCTCACCCCCAACTTCATTAAGGTAAATATGATGGCCACAATAATAGATAATACATGATTCCTGTCAAATAGAAAATTCAGCCTTAAAAAACAGAATCACTTTATCTAAGGCCAAAGATCATCAGAGTAACTCACCTGGGGGTTGGAGAGAGTATTTAAATTGGACATCGAGGGATACTTAGAACTTAAATATGCATAGATAGCATACATTATTGTAATATAGCAGAAGTTGTTATTGAACAAATTTTTATCAGTTACACCATAATCCTAAATTGTATCAGCCATATAGAATAACACTAAGCATAACCCACACATCCACTCTGGTGTCTGTCAATTTTTTCTTCCTGACATGCAGACTCTGAAAGCACTTGGTGAGAGAGGGAGTTTGAGCCAGGTAATATGGATGAACAAGGAGAATGGGGGAGAGCATCTGAGTGTACTGAAAAGCATGAGCCAAGTAGGGGGAGGGTGTGAAGTCATCTTCGAGGAAGGAGGTGCAGACTAGCTAGGCAGAGCAGAGGGGCCATTTGTCATAATAAGTAATGAGGTACCATTTATTGAGCAACTATCACATGCTGGGCATGTGATCAATACTGTCATGCCCATTTCTATCTTCATAGAAATCTGGCAAGGCAGATGCTTAGGAGGGAACTGAAGTTGCAATAATTCTACCACACATCCAATGTCAGGCTGGTGGGTTTGGAAGGGTCAGAGAATGGAGAGTTTTAAATAGAATCACAGGGAATTTGAATTTAATTTCATAGAAAATGCACAAAGTAAACAGCTGACAAGAAGCCGTGAAACAATGAGAAAGGTTTCAATGTCCTGGTTAGGAGGCCCTTAATGTGGCCTGGATTTGAGTGAAAATGCATATTTTTTGGTGTTGGAAAGGAGGAATGAATCTAAGAGGAACTTGAAAGAAGGCATTAAAACTACTTGACAACAGGATTTCAGAAATAACAGAATGATAAGCAAACACAGAAGGATAGGAGTAAAAGGTTCATCGTGTGTGCATGACATTAAATGTGTTCATTCTAACTATAAAATGTGTTGGATGTTTTGTACATTGATTATCATAAATTTGACCATTGTCACCTTAAATGTTCTTTCTCTTCTGACATCATTAATATTTTCAGTTGTCTGGAAAGTACCAACCCTCCTACCCTATTACTCGATTCTTTTATTGCAAGAACTTTAATAAATTGTAAGTAGGACCAATAATTATGATCTGCAAAAGGGAGACAAACTGAATAGATTTATTTGGCAGGGATTCATGCTATATGACTTTGAAAGCCTGTGAAGTCTTTGGAAGCTCTTTGGCCAAGAGGAAGGGCATGTGCTGGACAAGTGAGACTGTGTTCCAAGCACAACTCACACAAGAGGTCTGAAAAGAACAGACAAAGGAGGCTGGGGAGGGAGATGGAGGAAACAGCAGGGACCCTGGTGATAGGGAAGGTCAGGACATATAGAAACTGGGAGGAGGGGGTGTAGTTGATGTGAAGGAGAGATGCCTGGAATACTTGGAGCAACACAGAGGATATGACCTTTGCAAATGCTTCGATCCGATGCTCCAGGGGGGAATGTAACAAAGGGAATGCATGACCATCATGAAATAGTGGTCAGGAAGCAGTGCTGGGCCACAGTGTTAGCCATGGTGACAGCGAGGTGTCTTCCATTCATCTTTCACTCATCTATGGAAGTGTTTTTCAGACAGCGGCTCTTATATAAAAGTCTCACACAAGATGCACACACATTCTAACCATTAGAAACTCTCCCCACAGTCGTAAGGACTAAGTGAATATTAGGTAATTCCTGCTGATGGTAGGAAGGTGTTCTTACCTGTATCGCAGGTGCCCTAGTATCCCCAGGTATCACCAGGAGGATGCCAAATTCTGCTGCTTCTATTCCAGAGCTCCTTCCACCAAAAGTGAGGTCACCCTTACAGAAAACAAGGAGGTCCTTTAGAGTTCCAAAGATCAATTAGGTGGCGCTAATACAATTATTCAGATTCTTTTTTCTCCATCCAGGCACAAGTGTATGTGTTCTCTGTAACTTCAAGGAGTATATAGAGAAGATGTACAAAGTTGAGAAAAGTTGCACAAAGTAAATTAAGAGAGAAAGCAACTCTGAAATGATAAGGTCTAAAAATTTTACATCATGTTCATCTTGATGATATTGAACTATGAGAAACACTCTTAAAATACATTTCTGTGCAGTAAAACACATGACCCTTCAGGGCAGGGTCATTGAAAAGAACTGATTAAAATGTTAACCCTTCAGATTGATTCACAGGTTGATGACCCTATGTCTACACCAATGAGTTTGAAAGCATTTGGCTAACCCAATCCATGCATTGGATAAGAGAACCTGTTTCATAAATGCAGAGGAAAGATTGGGTACCATTTTACATGAATTATCAACATCTTTATAGACTTATCACATATACTCTCCCTCATGGACACACTTTCCTAAGACCTCTTTCTTCTTCCCTCCCTCCTACCCTCTCTCCCAACCTCCCTCCCTCCCTCCCTCTCTTTCTTTCTAGGATGACAGTTGAAATCACATGCACTTTATAATAAAATTACTCCCACTTTTGCAGTTAGGGCATGGGGCCTATTTCATAGTAGAGAGCAGCGCTCACCCCTTTCAATGTGCTTCAATTTTGCAGTAACCACAGCCATGCCCACACACCACTGTGGCACCGTCTGCACAAGGAAGTCCAGGATGTAATTGCCAGTCAGTTTCCCCATAAATAAATCTGCTAAAACAATGAGTCATGCATGTAAATATTGCCCTTGCTGAGCATATTTATTGCTCGTTGATGTTGATTGTTTAAAAAGGGGTTATGGTTCAATAAATTGAACACCTGAGCTGAGGGCTTGTAGGGTGAAATTGAGAGACGGGTAGATCAATCCAGACTCACTTCTACTTTTCGATCTGTTTAATAGATTTTTAAAACGACACTTAGAGCCCCACAGAGGCAGCAGCACTACACATCCTCCTAGCACATCCTCCCTCAGACACACCTCACGCTGGTCCTCCCAGGCTCACTGCACTTGGGAAAGCTGATGATCCCAGGAGCAGAAATTCGCAGAGCATGCTCTTGGCCTCCTGCTCTCTGCTGAACCGGGCTCATTTATTCAGCTGGTATTGCGAGTTTGGGGGCACGACAGTACATCTGACCCCTTTGGGGTAAAATTTGATCTGGCATTTCATTTCAAGGGCTCCGCCACGGGTCTGTCAAATCTTCATTTTGCGAGTGCCCACTAGAACTGCTGACGCTCGCCTCCAACTCCCTCAGCTTTCATCTTTCACTGGCAATAAACATGTCACCCTGCTGAGGTGAAACACAATCTGGAATTAAATTTACTGCATATAAAATATAGTGCCCTCTTTATTGGTTCAAATACTTGTCACTCATAATTTATTTGCCAGTGTATGGCCTTCATGCAGAGAGAACACTGTTCTAAACAGGGAGGGGGCTCGGTGTTCCTTTTCGCAGGGATCTTTTTCACTTTTCATTCTTTCCCATTCTGGGTCCTCCAATCCCACTTACCCACTTGGGCTAATCTGTGTTCCATGAAGCGCCTCAAATAAAACTGGAGCCCTTCACCCAAGTATGGCAAGCATGTCAGTGAAAACACTGGCGTCTAGCTTCTTGGCTGAGTTGCTGCATGTTTGCTAGGAAGTGGTGAGAGCATGGCACCTGGTAACTCCAGTGAGCAAAACTGAAATACAAATGTGTGTGGGGCGGGGGGAGGGGGGTGAAGGGTGGGGGTGGGGGGGGTCTGAAGGAGGTAGATTTAGCCCTCGTTGGTTTCAATCTCCCACTTGCCATGCCTTCCCTTCTGGCACTCAACTTTTTCATGATTTATTCCAAATACCGTTGATCAGCTTTAACTAATACAGTTCTTGTATGAAGCACCTCTCTAATCTCTTCAAACACAGATGTGGAAGCACGGCTTAGAGCATGGAGGCCAACAAAAGCCCTCTGCCTGTACCAGTGATTAGCTTTGATTGACACAGAACCCTTCTGCTTTCCTAGGCATCCTCTAACATCCATAAGTGATTGTTTTAAAATGAGGCGCACGGGGTATGGTGGGCACCAGCTTCAGCAAATTTGCGATGCAACTACGTTAGCAGATAACTCAAACTACAAAACACTAGATAATAGATGGTGAGTCTCCCCACCCCCACATCCTCATTGTTATTTCTTTCCCTTTCTTTTAGATCTATCTCTTTATGGAAAAGGTTTAAGTAAACATTAATTTCTCATCTAGAAATACTTAAACACACATAGATGCCTGTTTCATCTTAACATCTATTTTCAACATCATAGAGCCCCAGATTTCAAAAATTTACAACAATAACAGAAATGTTGGGGCTTTTATTATTCTCAAATTATTTTTAAATATGAATGCAAAAGTCAAATTTAACCCTCAAGTAGTATTAAGGATAACCAGAAATGACTAGATGTCAGTGAGACACACCGCCCCCCCTCCAAGATTGCCACAGACTATACTAATTACTTTAAAAATGTATCCATTGTAGATAAGGGTACTATGTTTTCACTGTTATTATTTCTACCATCTTGTCTCATTCTGGGTAGTAGAAACTTTCCAACTTGCCCTGGTTGTTCGGGGCTGTCTCCCAAAGTGACAATGGGTGATTCTTCTTGATGGAAAGACTGTCCTTTGCAGCTAGAATCACTCTGGATTCTCCTGGTAATCCTAGGCTGCTATGAAGATGGCTCTGAGGGTTTGTGTTAAATCTCTGGAGATTGTCCCCGAGTGTCTCAGATTCCAAATGCCTGGTTGTAAAGTTTTCCAGAGTTTTAAAGGTGTCATTTCTGTCTTCTCACTCCCCCCACCCCCAAAATGTAGTTGCTTTATGACTAGGCATGGATGCGAAATGCTGCTTCTCTCTGCCTGCTTTCTCTGAGCAGCAGCATACGTGAAGAGTGACTTAGAAAAGGAATTCTTGCTCCAACCAGCTATGAAATGCCTAATTTTATTTGCATCTGCACACATATGCAGTTAGATGTTTTATTCATTACTTACATACTTACTTCCAAAAGAAACTCGTGAAAAAGAAAAAGAAAAATTATACTATCTTTTTGTTTTTAAGATCTTAAAATTGTCTGCTAAATTTAATATTGACTTCCAAATGTTTTCCAAAACATTTTTAAAATGAGGCATATATGAAGAAGCAGAATAAATAAAGGAGCATGTTAATGTTTTAGAAAGTAGCTCACCTCCTAAATGCTTTTAGGATTATGGACTCAGAATGGAAAAATACTGTCGCAGCTATACCTTTCAGTTTAAGGCTCAGGAAACTTAGACCCAGATAGCTTAAGTGTCTTGCCCAAGATCAGGCAGTTAGTGCTAGAGGAGTAAATAATAAAATCCAGTTTTTTGTCTTTTTTTCTCTAAATTAAGAACTTTTAGAGCCTGAGACTCAATTATTTTTTCAAGAAATTCAATAGATGTTGAGTCTATTGTGTTTGACAGAGTGCAACTATTTCCACATGCACTATTCCACAACAACCCCATTATGTTACAGCTTCCTTCCCAGATGGACAAAATGAGGCTAAGAGAGAAAATATGGGTGAGCAGAATTCACACAAAGACTGGGTGGCAGAGCCCAGTTTTGAGCCATTTCTGCTGACTTAAAATCTAGGGCTCTGTGGATGGCACTGGCTGCTGAAAGGAATGCCACACCCATCTCAGAGAACTGGCAACACCAAGACTAATTGCACCAGGTGGGAATCTAATTCCTTTGTTCATTCTTCAGTTGTCCCACTGATATGTCAGGGCTTCCCTATAGTCCTTTGCTTTATTTCTAAAACCATTTTCCAAGTGTCTGTACATTATTATTTGAATTTACTTAATTATTTGAATGTAATGATCTTTGACACCCTTGAGAGAAAATAATTAAAGACATTTTTCCATTACTATTTATAAAATTTCAGTAGATAATTTCGAATGCTTGATTATCACTCACTGTAATATTATTAGGTGACCAATAAACAATCAAGTACCCACAGCATTTGTCACGATAACTATTTGCAAATGATACTGCAAGTTTTTGCTTTCATTTTGGAGTATTTTTGTTGTATTGTGTTGGGCTTACTTTCTTTTTTTACTTACAATTTTTTTATAGTTTTATTGAAATGTAAAATCCACCACATAAGCACTAATAAACTCAAATGTGAAAATACACAACTTCTTTGAGATTTTGTTATGTGATTGTATCTGAGTGTATTATTCCCAGGTGGCTATAATGAGAACTATCTTATGCGTATAGTCCTACTTCTATTTGAAACATAAAATATACTATATTGTAAAATCTATTAAATGTGTTTTTTAAAAGGACTATTATTTTTCCTACCACTGTACGTGAAGTACATTTATGTCCCCTAAACCTGAAAACACTTTAAAGCAGAGCAAGAAGTTGAGGCTTTAGAATGGCCAGCAGGTATGAGTTGGGTAAATGAATTTGTGTGGATGGTATAGTCCAGGGAGGGAAAAGGGAAAGAGGAAATCAGAGGACTGCTGGCTGAGCATTTGGGATGTGAAAGGAGGAAGAGGATAGCATCATTGAGGGAGAATCAAAGGCGTGAGTGGAAATTAAGGAAGGGAATGTTTCAGGTGAAGGGAAATGGCAACAGGGGAAGATGTAGCCCTGAGGTTTCAGTATGACAAGAATTGATAGTCTTTGGATTTGGGACTATTTTTGAGGGTCATCTTGAAAATATCAGAGCCTCTTGGTAAAAGTAGGAAAGTGGAATTCAGATGGCAGTAGAGTGAATGAGTGAAAAACAAATAAATAGAATAAATATAGACATTTGCTTGGTTGGATTAGATATCTTATATAATAAAAGGCTAATATGCAAATCGACTGAACTGCGGAACAACCGATCGCTATGACGTGTACTGACCACTAGGGGGAAGACACGCAATGCAGGGGCTGCCCCTGGTGGTCAGTGTGCTCCTACAGGGAGAGCGCAGCTCAGCCAGAAGCCGGGCTCATGGCTGGCATGTTCAGCAGTGGTGGCAGCAGCACTAAGGATGTCTGACTGCCAGCTTAGTCTCACCCCCTGCAGGGAGTGGGCCTAAGCCATCAGTTGGACATACTCCAAGGGCTCCTGGACTGCGAGAAGGTGCAGACTGGGCTGAGGGACCTCCCCGGAGTGCACAAATTTCATGTACCAGGCTTCTAGTTACATAAATAAAATAAAGCTAGCATGGGATGCAGGGTCAAAAATATGATTATATGTATTAAAATTGTATTTTTAGAAAAAATTTCTTCCTGAAAATAAAAAAGTTACATATACTAACTAAAGAAAGTTTGGAGGCTATGAAAAATGATATATAAAAAAAGTCAAAGTTATTCAAATCCCATGACTAAGAGATTATTACAGTCAAGTTTTTGTGTATTTCTTTCCGTATTCTTCTCTGTGTAATTCTTTTATGAAGTTGAGTTAATTCTAACATACAGCTGTGTATCTTTTTTCACTTATCTCTATAATGTACATGTACCAATGACCATTTTAGAAAAATGTGTGAATTTAGTGTACATCTTTAACTTTGGGGGAAAGAAGCATCTAATGAGGGATTATTAAAGGTACAAAAAAAAAGAGATAAAGTACTAGATGAATGTCTTGGAGGAGATGGAAGGAACAGAATCAAGAACACAGAAGGAAGAAGAAAATAAGAAATGTGCTAACACAAACGCATTTGTGAGGTGTGGGAATCAGAGGTTGAGTGAGTTTGTGCATTTTTTTAATGCTGAGAGTGGAAACAGTAGTGGTTAACTAAGGATCTTGACTAAACAAGTAAATACATTGTCAGCTAGAACTCGGGGTTCAGTGGAGGCTGAAAACCAGGAAATTTTAATGTGAGCAGTCTCCATGGTGGTGCCATTTCCCCCAGTTGCTCTCAGAAAACTGGGCTGGAATAAAACTGAATTGCTGAAGAGTTCAACTCAACAGATACATAAAATGATGAGGACATAAGATGATAAAAGTTCTAAAATCAAGAATAAAATAAATGATCAACAAGGATTCCAGGATACATTAAAAAGCAAAAGAAAGGAAATTGAGGACTCAAAGGCTAGGACATTTCTATGAGGTTGAATAAACACAGCCATTGTGAGAGATGAAGAAAAAAAAAAGGATATGGTCAGAATATTGGAGTCAAAGTACTGGGTGGAAACAAGGTCCAAGTAGGGTCATGGGGGTAAAAGGCTCAAGATCAGAGAAGATTAAAGAGTACTGGAATGCAACACCAAGAATGAACCTAAATATAAACTACAGACTTTGGGTGATAATGATGAGTCAGTGTAGGTTCATCAGTTGTGACATTGTACCACTCCAATGGGGAGTGCTGATGATGAGTAGGCCATGCATGTGTGGGGTGGGGTATACTGGTAATCTCTGTAACTTCCTTTCAACTTTGCTGAGAACCTAAAACTGTTCTAAACTAAAGTCAATTTTGGTGGGGGAAAAAAGATGCTGGAAGAAGGAAAATGAAAAGTCATAGTATTAGGAGTCATGTGCCTACACTCTGAAATCACCTGGATTGTTGGCAAGTAATGGGAAATAAAGGAAGATGGTGGGTGAGTGCGTGCCCAGTGAATGTGAAGGAGTGACTGGTAGTAGTTAGATAATACTGAAAAAGCAGGTAGTAGCTGATATAACAGCTCGGTGAGGATTATACATCAGAGGCTGTTGGAAATGGAAAATGAGAGGTTAAAAGAATAATATTCTGAGAGAACAGACAAAGCTTGCTCTTTTAATAAATATTTAGAGTAAAGGATGGAATAATTGTTTTGTCCTGTAATTTTAATCTTGTCACTTTACTAAGAGTTCTTTTCAAATGTGTCAAGTTCTCCTTCCTTAAATGTTTTCAAATGTTTTCTTCTGCTCAATTCAATTATCTTGCCCCCTACTTAATATATCAGTAGTTTTTCTTCACCCTCTTCTTTTGTAATTCTATTGAAACTAATCTGAAATTGACCACAGGGAGCAGGAATTATTTTGTTCCTAACCAGTCTGACAATACAGGTGAGATAAACCATACTTTGAACTCCCCACCCCACCCCTAAAAGATTGTCTGTTTCATTTTGTAACATCTTTGTAGCAGGTGTTGTGTCTCAGAAAAAGTCTTACCTTGTGCAGCAATGGAAAAATGCTATTTATGCAACTTTTTAAATGAAAAAAAATCTATTCATTTATAATTATAGTCTAATATAAAGAGGGGCTGAGGCTTGAAAGGAATGCTTTTCCCAAAGCTTTTCTGTTTAATTTGAGCAGCACTCCAGCATAATTTCTTGTTCTTTCCCACTATCTTGTTCCCTCTTATGCATGTGTTGAGACTCTCCATCAATCTTTATAAGGAACAATTATTTTCTTTCTTTTTCTTTCTTATTTTTTTAAGCAGCACTTTATCAATGTGTTAAATCCTCATATTCAGGCTGCTTTACCCAGATACAGTAGGTCTGATTCTAAAAGCAAGTGCCAGCCCCAGAGCTATGTCTTTCTTAGTGGCTAGTCATACCTTCTTTTAAAGAAAAAATGATGCATTACACCAGGAATTGATATGGTGAGGTATCAAAATTGTGCCAGAATTATGGGCTTTCCATCATTTAAGTTTACCAACATCCCAAACTAGAGGTGAGATGATTAAAGGCACCTTCACTGTATTTGCAGCCAATATACAGTAGATGGTACTGGCTAGACAGCATATACTTACAGGCATTTTCATTTTCATCTATAATAAAGAAAACTAAATGTGTAGTCCATGTGTAGACTCTTCAAATGACAGACTATAATCGTCCTTTTGCAGCCTTTATAATATCTGTTGTCAGGCTCTTCTGAGAGACTTCTAATAGGGTCTTGGCAAGATGCCACAGGCAAGCACTTCCACTGCAGCTGATTCATTAATGCCTTGGGGTTGCATTACAAATCCAGTAACCCCTGAGGTCTGGTGGGAAGGTCTGCCAAGGTTCAGCTGGGATTGCCTATTAGCCCATTGAACTCCCCTGAGTCCTAGAGCCTCAAGAGTGGGTTTCATCCAAGCAACACGGGGAAGAAAGACGCGGTATCATTGTCTGATGGACAGGTAGGTTACATACACTTCATCCCAAAAAGGGTGATTTGAGGAAAGAACTATCACAACTACTTCTTACTTCCTGCTGCTGTAGTGCAGAAAGCTACAATTTTTAATTCAAGTGATAAACTTAATGATTGAATGAAGCAACATCTTTATCCCTTCCATGTACATAGCAAGGATGCACATGATCTACATTAAATAAGCACTGGTTTTCCTTTACCCATTGTTCTTCTACTTCTGTGTGTGTGTGTGTGTGTGTGTGTGTGTTTCATATGTGAAGGAGCAATGCCTATTTTGTTCACTACTGTGTCCTTAGAGTCTAGAACAAGGACAGCCACATACATCATAACAATTGTGAAGTAAATGTTTGTGTTAGTGACTATCTGAAAGCAAGCTTTCTCAGGGACAGGAGTCGTCGTGATGAAGGGCAGGATGACCCTTGCACAGGGCCGAGCTCAAAGAGCCGCAGAAGGCCGTCAGGGATGGGGGCTTGGTTACCTGCAGGGCAACTTTGTGGAGGGGAAATGAAATGTGGGACAAGAGGAGAATTACTCCGCACAATGGTCGGCCCCTTTCTCCCACCAGCTGTTCTGCTTCACCACATCCTCTGCGCAGAGCTCACCATCTCTCTACATATGTGGGAGGTAGAGCTCCTTTGGGGAGGTAAGAACTTCCGCCCTTGTGTGCTTAAGGTGAAAAAGAGGAGAAACTGTTTGCTCTAGTTTCCTCATGTAGCAGTGTGTTCTACCTAAGGATTCTGTTTTCAAGCACAGTCAATCCACATATATCTATTTTCCTTTCTACATGTAAGATTTCCTTCTGGTGACATTGTATTTGTCCCAACTTCATAAAACACTGAATTTATCTTATAGTCTTCCTCCACCTTCCACCTCTCTGATTTATGGCTGCCTTTGTGTATTTTCTTCTAACCTTTCTCCAGTCTACTTGCCACCATTTACCAAAGACCTGGGGGAAATTATTTAACTTGTGTTAGCCTGAGTTTCCTCCATGTAACATTAGATTAATAAAAACGACTTTGTGAGGTTATATTAGTAATGTAATGATGTAGAAAAATAGCATAGTGCCTGTCTCCTATTAGATGCTCTATAAATGGTAGGTAGGGATAATGACGAGGAGGGAGGAGGGAGTAGAATGAAGGAGGTGAGGTGTAACTAAAATGAAATGAGTTTGCATCCACAAGTGATACAGGCAACATAATAGTTCAGACATTTTGGAAACAGCCTGCGTATGTTCTTGGTGTGATGAGCATGTTGAATCTTATTGGCTTTTGGCAAATCTATGCAATGAGAAGCCACCCTTTAAGGAAAGAGCCACAAAGCTCATCTGGTAGCCCTGCCCAGGGCCATGTCACCATCAATGAGTCCTCTAGAATGCCATATCATCTAGGCCCTAGATTCTAGGGGAACTATTTTTAAAACATTGTTGCTTTTTACTGCCTTAAAATCTTTTTTATACTTTGCTTTTGGGGTAAAATGGATATATGAAAAATAAAAGATTGATTTAAAAAATTCATTGCTCTGCACACAATGCTGTATTCTTTTTTTGTGAGATTGGAGGACATTGATCAGATTTCACAATTTCATTAAAAACATGCCATCCGTTTTTACAAAAAAAGAAATAAATCTTTAAAAGAGATGATTGCTTAATTAATCATGGGATAAAGAGAGATTGATGCTAAGAGCTGTTTTACAGATTAAGAAAAGTAGAGCAGGGACTGGCTGGCTCTGAGAACAAGAGTTATTTACTTTCAAATGGAGCATTTACTGAGATAAGCTCATTCTCCCTTTGGTGATGTTCCACTGCGTCTAGGTGAACTGAGTTCAATTTGCCAGGGCTATTTAGTAGGTGAGTTACTACTATGTACAGCTTCACACAGTTACAAACTCTTAGATGAAATTATACTCTTAATTTGCATAGTGCCCAAAGGACTTAGTCCACCCTCTGTGAGTTAAACTGACACTATGAGCTTTTCCTCTTTTTGCAAATGATGAAAATTGAGACACGAACATGGTATGTGCTTTATCCCAAATCATGCAGCCATTTAGAGTAGCCAGGGTTTGAAAAATATAATTCTGGTCCATGTGCTCCTTAACCTGGGAACTCCTTTCCCTCAACTGTGGAGTCCTAGAAAATCCATGGATGGGCTTTTGATAACTTAAGCTCCAGAATTATAGAAATATTAAGTGACTATATATACAGACATGTGGGTAGAAAAAGGGTCAAGCTTTTATCAAAACCTCCAGCAATCTATGACATCCAAAAGGTTAAGAGCCAAAAGTAAACTGTCCAAGGGTTAGTCTAATTCTGAGTAGAGAATCCATCTAATATCAAGGAGATATGTAATTTAGGTGGCTACAAATCAGAACTATTTTCAGGGGCTCTGACGCCAATATTGACAGGAGAGATGGATTTAACACTTGGTTCCTTGAGGTCAGCTTTGTGGCTATTGTTAATAAGATGCACATCAAGCTATTTCTCCTTCATAGGTTAACAAGGTCTAGGACTCCTGGGCCACCAAAATTAAAGCTTCTGCCACTAAAGTATATATAATTAGAATCCTGTGGCTTAGCACCTCCTGTTTGTAATGTTAATGCAATCAATAATGTGGACAAAGATTTCTGGACCATATACTATAGACCAAGCTGTGAGGGATAAAACAAAATGTAAGATGCACTGCTTTACCCTCAATTTGTACAGTTCGGTTGCAGAGAAGCACATTAAAGTTTAAATAATATCTGTTCAGTGTAACAGTGTGAAAAGAAAAATATTACACAATTAATTGATAAATGAGTTGGGTCCTGAAATATTTAGGATGCAGAAAGTAACAGAGGATTCTAATTAATGCAGGAACCAGTGAATATAAACCTCTCAATGGGAATTAGGAAAATGAACCTCCCATAGAAAAAAGAAATTGAAGATAGCCCTCGCTTTCACAGTCTGAGAGGGAAACCATTGGAGGGTTCTGAGCAGAACAGCGAAATAATCTGACATACATTTTAACAGGACCACAATGACTGCCTTGATGAGAAGAGATTGTAAAAGGACAAGGACATGTTAGGAAAACCGGTAAGGGAGCTATACCACAAATCAGCAAAGATAATGGTGACTCGGATTTTAGATATATTTTGAAGGTAGGTTGGCAGAACTTACTTATGACCTTGATATGGGGTATGAGAGAAAGAGAGGCATTGAGGATGATCCAAGGATTTTGGCTTGACCAACCAGAAATAAGGAGTTGCCATGTTTTGATACAAGGAAGACTGTAGAAGAAATTGGTTTTAAGGAGAAGATCAGGAATTTGATTTAGAATATAGTAAGTTTAAATTTAATATATTAAGTTTATTTGACATCTAATAGATAATTATATAAGTCTAGAACTCAGGAACAGGGTTCAGATGGAGATGAAATTTTGAGAACTATCAGTGTAGAGATAGTTTGTAAAGGGTTAAGGCTGAATGAAACCACTTAGAAAGAAAAAAAGGAAAGGGAAGAATATCAACTGCAAATATTGCAAATATTTTAACATGATTGGAATCTTAAAAGTGAACAAAAGCATGTTAGAAGGTAAACCTAGAGGGCTAAGTTGTGGATAGATCATGGAGGATCTCATATGCTATATAAATAAGAATTTTTCCTGTAGGCAATGGGATGCCACTGCAGAACTCTAAAGAAGAAAGGAACATGATCAGGTTTGCATTTTAGAAATTTAGACAACAAGGTAGAGACTAATTAGAAGAGGGTAGTCCTGACATAAGGGAGCCTAGAAGAGAAACTATGGCGATAGTCCACAAAGAGATAATGAGGATGTGGGTGTGTCACCAGCAAGTGGGGGCAGACAAGTTTGAGCAAAGTTTACAAGTTGAATTAACATAACTCAACCATTTGGATAGGAAGAGTGAGGGAGAGAGAGGAAGGAAGCAAGAGAATCCACACATTTCCTTCCTAGATAACCAACTGGATTACAGAATCATTTACTGGAATGAGAATAAAAGACAACAGGGACAAGGCTATGGAGAAGGAGAGATGTGAACAAGTTGAGTTGGATATCTCACTGGTGATGCCCGGTAGCCTGTTGAACATATGGATCTGGAATTCTGAACAAAGGTCTCAACTGACATCAGCAAACAGGTAGTGATGAGAAGGGAAGAGAACTAAATTGGAAACACCAGCATTTGGCAGTTTCTAAAGAGAAGTCAAAAGGGGATGTGAAAGGTAATTAGATGGGGTGTGGTGTGATGGGATTTAGTGGGGCACACATAGCCTGAGGCATTGGCTATATTGGGGGACAAGGTAGTAGGAGTAAAAGCAAAACTGTAAGGTCTTGAAAAAATAAAAATACAAAAGTTGGTCTGTGTAGAAAGTATACACAGCTATATTGAGACATTATAATGGGAAAGAGAAGGTAGATTGACATAAGGAGGTCTAAAGGAAAGGAAGAGTACTGTGTTCTTCTGCTGCCATTTATACACTATCACCTTTGTCTGAATATAGACATGTTCAAATTAAGACAAGGCTTAACTCCCATGCCAGTCAGTAAAGATCTATGCCAACACCTGAAAATTTCCCCTCAACATTGACAGTCAAATGACTGACTTTCAGTTATGTGCTGCTACAATCTGGGGGGGAAGAGTGAGAAATGTGAGAACCCTAAACAAAGCATGCCGGATGTTCAAGGCCAATTTGCCATACGCATGTGCAAAGGCAATGGCACAGCAGTTTTACTGTATGCAATGTGCAGGAGCACCTCTCTATAACCCTAATAGTGATATCACTATTTGGCAAGAAGCTCTTTTGTCTGAATTTGTATAAAGATGTGTTACTGACCAGCAGGTGTGCAGCTGCTTTACTAGGCTGCTTTGCACAGTTGCTTTATGTAGCTGCTTTGTGCGCCTGCTTTGTGGGGCTACTTTGAAGAACTATTTTGTCTGGTAGCTCCTTGGTAGCAATGGCTACATGGTCTGCAATAAAGTCTCTCTTATATGCCTACAACCTCTCATGTCCTCTCCATCTAATACCCAGTGTCTGAGGACCTGTGCTCCCATAGTTGGCATAGGATCAAGGAGGAACTTGCTCCAACAAATGTATAGCAATATTTTCCAAATATATATTAGAACAACTTTCAATTTGACTAAAACTCAACCCATCAGCAAATTTTTATCAAGCAACTCTTTGTGCAAAGTTTTGTGCTAGTGACTGATTGTTTTTGTTTACTAAAGCACTGAATCCTGAATGTATCACGATTGCATTTCCTACACCCATTGTTGTGTCCCTTCTATAATTCAGGAGTACCCAGGAGGGTGCAAAGACAAACCAGAGAAAATGGTGTTATATGCACCTGTAGGACTGTACATGCACTGTGGCCTCAACCCCGCTCTGTCCTGGGGCATGTGCCAAGATTGCATCACGAGTCAGGCTATGTTGTTTAGGTTGTTCCGTAATTAAATCTTCTGCTACAAGAACCAAATGAATTTGTTCATGATTATTCTCCTACTCATAGCTGGGTCCAGAGTTTCTGCCCTGTGTTATAAAAGACTTAGGTGTCCTTTTTTGTGTGTGTGGACGAGGTAGAAAGAGCTGTCTTGTCTTCTCTACTAGGTGTCATTACGTGCAAATGTGCTATGGAAACATGGGGGAAATCACCCAACTTTTTGAAACCTCTCTTCCTATCCTATATAATAAAGAGCTAATATGAAAATGGTAGTCATGCCCTCACACTGTCACACCTTAACAGCTTAGACCAGGGGTGGGCAAACTTTTTGACTCGAGGGCCACAATGGGTTCTTAAACTGGACCGGAGGGCTGGAACAAAAGCATGGATGGAGTGTTTGTGTGAACTAATATAAATTCAAAGTAAACATCATTACATAAAAGGGTACGGTCTTTTATTTCAATAGTTTTATTCATTTCAAACGGGCCGGATCCGGCCCGTGGGCTGTAGTTTGCCCACGGCTGGCTTAGACACTCAACACTGGGGAGAGAGGAATGGGGACCAGCCAGGGACTAATGAATTTGCAAGAGAGGAATGGGGACCAGATAGGCACAAATGAGCTTGCAAAAGAGAAATGGGGACCAGCCAGGCTGTGGCCTGGGAGAGGGACAAGCCACCCACCCTGCAATCCCGGGCACCTGCGGCTGTGAGTGCAGCCAACCCGGGCAAAGCCAGCCTGGGGCCTGGGTGCCTTCAGCTGGCCAGAGGGAGGGAAGCCCAGGTCCCCAGTGCCTGCAACCGGCCGGAGGAGGGAGTTCTGGGTCCTGGGTGCGGGGCAAGACAGAGGAGGTTAGGGGCGATCAGGCCAGCAGGGAAGCAGTTAGTGGCGATCAGGCTGGTGGGGGAGCAGTTAGGGGTGGTCAGGCAGGCAGGCAGAGGTGGTTAGGGGCAATCAGACAGGCAGAGGTGGTTAGGAGTGATCAGGCAGGCAGGCAGGCAGAGGCGTTAGGGGCGATCAGGCAGGCAGGCAGGCAGGCAGGCGAGCAGTTAAGAGTCAGCGGTCCCAGATTGCGAGAGGCAGTCATACATTCTCTAAAGGGGCCCAGATTGCAGAGGGTGCAGGCTGGGCTGAGGGACCCCCTCCCATGCACGAATTTCGGGCACAGGGCCTCTAGTATATGATAATAACTTTACCTAATATTTTACTTCTGTTTGGCTATATTATCAACTCCTGATTCTAGTTTACTTCAAAATTATAAATTAGTAGGTCTGAACTCTAATCAGTCTATGAACTATTCCCAGAAGGCTATAATTCAGGGCACATATTTCTTTTCAGGCAGGAATTATATTAAAGTAGAAGCAGTTCGTTAGTAGAAAAAAAAAAAAATCCAGTGTCATGATGGAATATTTAGAGACAACTGTAATGATGTTTTAACCCCAGAACTTTCAAACATTTAAAGGATGCTTCATAGAGAGAATAATGAAGGCATTGATACATTGATTCTGTGAATTAGACCCAGTGCGGGTGGCATTGTTTTGGCACAGAGAGTGTGCAGCTTTCTGTATCGTCTATTGTGAAAAATGAAGGGACGGTGCACAAAAGGAAGCGGTGCTACTCAGAGCGATGCTGATGGTTCACTATGGCTGTTTCTTGGAAACTTCCAGTCGTTTTCATAACAGATAGTTTTGAACTCTTATTTTTAGGGATAGCTGCCAAATTCTGCGAGTCCTATAATATTCTGCTCCCTAATTAGTTTGGAAGACTGTAATTGTTTATGTTTAAACCAGCCTCGTAAGACTGCCAGCTCATTTGACCAGGAGTGAGCAGGAAAGTTGAAGAAATGGCTACATTGCATCACTGGCCCATTTATTTAATTTAGTCTTGTGATCCAATCATGATTCTAATACAAAAAAAATTTCACAACACAGAAGAGGCTTCTTTTAAAACAGCTAGGAGCTGGCTTTACTTCTTTGGACACAGCGATTTCATATCTGAGTGGTCCTGTTGATGCTGAGAAATGGAGCAGAGGTTTCCTGAACAACCCTGGGGGGTCAGGCATACTTCGGATAAAATCTTCAAGGTCAGTGATGAAAAACTGCACTATAAGAGAACCATCATAATGCGCTATTAACGGAATTTGGCATGTGAGCAGGTATATTTATTGTTCGGGGGCATTTTTTGGATGTGTTTAACAAAAATCTAGAAAATAATGAAATATGTGTGCCCAAGAACAGTTAGCACTGTGTTCAGAATTTTTCAGTATGCTCAAGATTTTATTAGGTAATAAAATCCTACACACGCTTCCACTTGCAATATGAAAAATGTCCAGACTGATCACGTTTCATTAATTGTCTTTGTGCATTCTCTTGTATAATGTGGCTGTTTGACTGGTGTTTCCCCTGCTCTAATCAGTTGTTTTACTACAAGCACAAAGAGGCAGGATGTATTCAAGAGTGCTGCAGAATCATATAGGAAGTGGCTTATATTGGTTACAGCGACCACTTCCTGGAGGAATCATGAGGGAGGTTATTTCTGATTTTTTTTTAGCAGCTCTGCCTGAATACATGTATCAAGATACTTTTTATGACTTTAGAACCAAACTGCTCAACTTTTTATAGCATCACCATACTTTCTACTTTTCACTATAGCAGTTATCCTTCATCCTGCGGGCCTCTGGGAAAATACAACACAAGGTAGTTAAGGGTGACTCTATGCTGGACAGAAAACCTATTATGAGTTTTTATAAAGTTGTTCTCATTCTTTTGATGAAATGCATAAACTATAAATCTAGGAACTGTGTTTCTCCACAAGGATCATATAGTGCTTAATCTTTCCTAGTTATTATTGGATGCTTTATGGTAAGGATCAACACGCAGGAAAACTTTGCACGGTGTTTGTTGATTGCATCATGATCATACATTGCAAGATGCATTTCATCTGTCAGAAAGCAGAGCTAGACATGTTATTTTCCATCAAAAATCTGATGTGGACTTAGAACTGTCACATCATCAAAGGATTTCTTTTTTTGGAAAGGTTCTTCATTTAGCCCATTACTCCCAGATATACTCCTGCATCATTCTCAATACTTACTCCTCTCACCTGTAGACTTAGTATGTCCCCACCACCACCAGCTCACTTAGCCTCAAACCAATCCCCCCAGCCCTATTCTGACTCCAACTTGCCTCCATCTTCCTGATAGTGAGGAGCTTAAACTATACAGCCACTTCCCCAGATGGACCACCAGAGCTGAGTGGATGCACTGCCTCCTCTACTCCATGGCCTGTATTCCATCAGCCCCCCTTTGATTGCCACCTCAATGTAAAAGGGCATCATTATGCAGACACCCAATGAGAAAGCCAGGATTGACTCTGGAAGGAAACTAAAAGGAAACTAACTCTCCCTTAGAATATGCAGTGTGACATTGAAGGGCATTCCATTTCTATGTGCCTCAGTTTCATCCAGATAATACTTATCCCTAAACTTTTCAACTCCCCTCACCTCTTCATTTCCTATCAAAATCAGGAGCAAAGAACTAAACTGAGAATGGTCACAGTCCTGATTCTGAAATTTCTGAGTTCAAAACTGCTGGGCCTCTTAGCTCCCTGAAGTGCCCTTTGCCCCAGACACTTCGCTTCAATGTCATTAAACACATGATAAAGTCTCCAGCCAGCCGGCATGCTGGCCACATCCCCCATGGCCACCATTTGGGCTCCCCCAGACAAAAGGGGGCAGTGCTGAATGAGATAAAACACACCCAACGCGCTTTGAAATCCCCCACGACAGCTGCTTTATGAATCCCAGACATTATTATTATCTACTCTGCGCTGCCCGTCACGACAGTCAGTCCAGGTCGAACATCTGCAGCTCACTGTCCCCTCACAGACGTATTTTTACTTTTTCAAGCTCTTGCCCATTAACGTTTTGCTAGTATTTCAGATTATTCTGTGCCTCTTTATTTGAACACTTGGTTAGCATTGGCACTTGTCACCCTTCTGTCTTTGCAGATGCCACTTAGCACTCTTTACACATCAGCAACACAGTCAACCAACACTGAATACCTTCTGTGTACCACATCCCTTTTAGATACGTTAGAATTTACCCCCGCCATTTAAACAGCAGCTTAATAAAGCATTATACCACGTGCAAGCCTATTGAAGTCAACTTGGGTTAGACTGAAGGATGAATTTTAAGAATTTCCAAGTGTTTTTCTAAAATTAAGCTGTAGAATATTCGCCGGGCTTATTCTTGCATTCTGTTCTTCAGCTACAAACTTTGTACACTGCTTATGGTTGGAATGGAAATTATCAACCTATGCTATTTATCTCGCAGACTACTTTTATAGTAGAACTCTGAATTAATTTTGCCCCATTCTGTTACTGAGGGTTGAAGAGTCTGACCTCAAAAGCAATAGAAAAAAAAATAGCTTTTAAAAAAATAAAACCCCCTTGAATGATTGTCAAATGATTTGATACATTTTTTAACTAATTGCCTACATACCAGCAGGCTTTTCAAGGGCTCTTGTTTGGGCGCAATTAAAAACAGGCTCTGGTTATTGTGTTTAATCTTTGTTTCACAATGAGTCAAAGACGTAGCATGAAAATAAGAACAGGAGGCAGCACTTTAGTCTCACTGTCACTTCTGATCCATTCTCCTCAAGAACAGCACTCTTCTGACTTCTCAGCTAATGTGCATTCATTCTCCCATTCTTCCCTCCCCTGGAGCAATCCCCCCGCCCACCCAGCGATACTCTAAGGATCAGCAAGTTAACATTTCTAAACAATTGGAAGCTCTCAATGAGATGCACTGTACCAAAATCAATCAACACTTTGTTTGCAACATCTAAACCTTTCCTTCTATCCTTCCCCTCATCCGAGTGACAATTCTAAGAGTTATGTATTCCATTATTCAAATTCTTCGTGATAGTCAAATGCCTTAAGATTCAATAGACTAATATTTTGGTCATCTACAATAGAAATCTGTGTTTCCCATATGTTACAGAACCAGATGGTTCAGGTTGGTCTTTTATTTGTCAGGCTCAATATAAAACACTGCACTCTGTCTCAGGGTTTAACAAAGGCCATCCAGTCTCCCTCCCCCACCCCAGGCCCCCACTCCGGGGTTTGACAACAGGCTGAACCAAGAGATGAGCAACTTCTCAGCTGCTGGCCTCCGAAGGCACTCTCAGCATGGCCAGCCCCCACTTCTGTCCCTGCTGGCTTTTTATGCAAGCCCTTGATTGAGAATGGTCCAGCTGGGCAGCCTGCTAGCTCCTTTAACCCATTCCTATCCCACTCACCTCTATCAGGACTGGCCCTCTTTTTCATCAGAGCTGCATTTTAGTGAGCCTACATTGAGCATTTACCCCTGCCCTGCTCTTTTGCACCTTAAGTGCCCAATCCTGACGCAAACAGAACTGAAAGGAGTTATTGTGTATCTACTATGTGGCAAATGCTGAGCTAAATCCTTTTAATTGTCATGATATCATTTAAGACACAACAATCCAAGAGGAGGTATGATCAAACCCATTACATAGAAAAGGAAACTGAAGCCCAGAGATATTGGATAACTTGTCACGCATCCAGGAACTAGTAAAACAGGATTTCCACTTACATATGTCAGACTCCAATGCCATGCACTCAGCTCTCCTTAGACAGTCAGAGCCTCACACACACACACACACACACACACACACACACACACACACACACACCAAATTCCAAGCACTCCTGAATTTTGGATTACTTGTCTGTCATCTCCAATATTTCTAAGTATTGCCAGAGAGGTTGCACATCTGAGTGAGACTCCTGGCTCTGAACAATAAAGGGAGGAAGAGCAGTAACCAATCAAAAGTAACCTCAGAAGTCACTGAAATTGGGAAGATGGTTGTTTCTTTTTTTAAAAAGATGAAGGCTTTAGTGGATTTGAACAGAGAAGTATCCTCTTCTGATACAGACTTTGATCACTCTGCCATTGAGTTGAGGACATACTGCAATGAGCCAAGGCTAGTACCAGGTGGGCCAGTGAAGAGGCTACTGCCTTGCAATGTAAGTGGGAGGCCAAGATATAATGGCAGCTTGACTGGAGGTGCTGATTGGTGATCAGATTTCAAATACGTTTGAAGACAGAAAAAACAAAATTTTCTGACATAACTGTCTTGCTTGCTTTGATTCTGTCTTATACTATTCATGGCGACCTTCCCAGCTAGACCATAAGTCTTTAAAGCAGGAGTGTCATGTCTTACAGTTTCTTCTGGCTATTTCATAAATTCTGTGTCGAACATGGTCTGAGGTAGGAAGATTGATTGAAAGATGAATTAAATAATTCATTCATTACTTTTTTCTCCAAAATTCTCTCTTCTTCTATCTACACGATGTTCCTTGATTTCCAAGAAGATGCTGTTAATGCTTTGGTAAAAGGCCAAATCCATTACTTTTGGCAAAAATGTGTAGAAAACATTGTCTCTCTAAGTAGATCCATTGAGAAACCTGAAAATTGACTTAATTTCTGCCTAGCTAATGCTATTCACTAAATTCCATTTTCCCAGTCAGCACCTATCATATACCAGATGCTTCCAGATGCTAGGAATTCAAGAAGGGAAATATCAGTATCTCAGACTTGAAGAACTAACAGGGAAATCAAAAGGTAATTATAGAGGCCTCTCAAATGCAAAATGATAAGTTGTGTAATAATATGAGAATGTCTAAATTGTCAGGGCAAATACAGAAGAGGGAACATTCAGACGTTTTCTGGGCTAGAGATAAAATGGTGTCTTCAAGCTTGTTTCACTCTCCATCCACTTTTCCTCATAACACACCTTTCCCTGGACTCTGTTGCAGATACTCACTGCAGCTCAGCATATCACTGTAGAACATGTGAGAAACCCAAACCTCCATGACTGCATAAGGAATCAACTAAAAGAGACTGCCACTTCAAAGCTGGGAAAGACATTGGAGAATATCTTATTCAACACCACATTGCATATCAGAGACATCTAAGACACAGAGATATTAAGTGGCTTCCTCAAGGACACACAGCTGAATGGATATGACCCTAGAATAAAAACTCAGATTTCAGACGCTTAGTCCAATATTCTTATGTTAACTCATGGGATGCATCAAATACATTCCATTTGTTTGTTCATTACCTTTTCCCTTTGAGTTTATCCTTTAATCTGGCTTATCCTGACTCTTTTATTCATTTATTTCAAACTAGAGGCCTGGTGCATGAAATTTGTGCACAGGTAGGGTCCCTAGGCCTGGCCAGTGATCAGGGCCAATCTCTGGGGTGACCAGTGGGGCAATAGGGGGGCCCCTGCTGGCACCCAGGTTGGCTGGCCTGGAACTACCCGCTCACAGGCCCCGCCCCCCCATCACCACTACCACTAGACTCCCTGTGCGGGCGACCAGCGGAGCGATCAGGAGTCCCTTGCTGGCACCTGCCTTGGCTGACCTGGCACCTGTGGGCTGGGGGCAGCTCCTGCGTTGAGCTTCTTCCTCCTGGTGGTCAGTGCTCATCATAATGACCAGTTGTTCCACTGGTTGTTCTGCTGTCCGGTCGATTTGCATATTAGGCTTTTATTATATAGGATACATATTCTATAACTTCTATGTATTAAGCACTTCTCTAGGTGGGCTAGTTATTAAGCTATTGACATTCAGCTCCAAATTCACCCTTCTATACTCTGTTGTGTGCCATGATGGTTTTTTATACTAATTTATCTTTGTTTTATGTTATTGACTGTCAGACCCTAGTGCATCTTCTCTGTGTCCTGCACTTTTCTGGGGGCTAAAAATAGAGAAGTAAGTAAAGCAGATTCATTTCCGACCACCTCGAAAGCTTATAGTCTAGTCCAGTGGTCAGCAAAATCATTAGTCAACAGAGCCAAATATCAACAGTACTTCTTCAAAATACACTCGCCCAGGCCAAAAAACAACTTCTGCGCATGGGCCACGAAGTTTCAATCCCACTGTATGTGCACCCACATGTGGTATTTTGTGGAAGAGCCACACTCAAGGGACCAAAAAGCCACATGTGGCTCACAAGCCGAAGTTTGCCAACCACTGGTCTAGTCTAACATACAGACACTCATCAATTAATTACAGACAGTGATAGTGACTCTGAGGAAAAATGTATCTGGGCGTAAATGCTCAGAGCGTAAGCTGCGTGGGCGAGAGGGATTCCCAGAATAAGTCGCACCCCAGACTAGATTTGCCCCGGGAGCTGCCCAGGTCAGGACTCAGTAGAAAAAAGAAGGGAGGAACCATGACACAGGGGAGGAGCTGAAATACAGCTGGGAGGGCTAAAATTAGAGAGTTGTTTGATTTCCTTTTATTTACTTTGAGGCAGAGAAATCTGGACATAGGCTTCACAAGCACAGGCTGTAGTCAGTGTTTAAGTTGGTGAAATAATCTTTTGTCTCTGGGCTGCCTAAGCTTGGTGTGTAGAAGCCACATACCAGAAATCCATGTTTCCATTAGATTTTTTTCAGGATTTTGATCCTGACATGAAGTCCCTTAAAAATCTTTAATTATGCAAGTACAGATTCTTATACTTTAATATGAAGATATATGTGTTGATTTCATTAAGATTTAGCTATATTAGCATATAATTTTTTAAATTGCAACTATTCATTAGAATATATGCAAAATATATCTTCTTAGAGATTATTTTGGGAGAAGAAATAGTCACTTTATATAAATAATGAAAGTACCCCATTTGCATTGAAAAATATATATATATATATATTTGTTTAATGGGGTTTAGAGTGAGACTGGAAGTTCAGAGGAGGAGGAAGGGACATGATCCTTTCCGTTTGCTTCCTGTTTCTAATCAGAAAAGAAACATTTCCATTCCTTTGCATTTATACCCCTGTTTAACCTTATTTCAGACCTTTATCACCTCCCAGTTGTCCTGTTGTATCAACCTATTAACTGGTGTTCTGCCTTGAGTCCATACCTGCACACATGCCCACAAACACACCCTTTCCACTTGCTACCCAGTTATCAGCTTAATTTCAATAAAACCCTAGTTGTACATTGTACTCTCTTTTGGCTACATAGCCATGCCCTTCTATCATAGCATAAACGTATGTTTTATTTTCTTCTTTCTAAACTTGCTTCTAATGGTTTCTTACACATGTGGGTTTTAATATGGCTATACATTATTATGTATAGCCTTACCTTTAAAATTATATACAGGCTTACCTTTAAAAAAATTCTGATACCCAAACCCTACTCCAAACCAATTAAATCAGAATCTCTCAGTGTGGAACCCTAGCAGCTGTATTTTTTTAAAAGCTTTCAGATGGTTCTAACGTGCAGCCAGAGTTGCTAACTACCAAATTCAAGTCTGATGTGACAGCAAAACTAGACTACTTTCCACATCTCATAGGCACTGCTTTTATTTTAATATCTCAACTTACTGATATTGATTGGCATGGGTTTTGGTTGAGGTAATATCTGAAGAAATCTCATCTCTAAATATTACTTCAGCTATAAGTTTCATTACAATTTTTTAAAAAAAACTAAGACCATTAAAGAATAGTTTTCTCTTAATTAAAGTAGCATAAATTCTTCTAAATATTTTCAATATATTATTCTACATTGGATATTATTCAAAATTGGTCCTACATCCAGAGTAGCATTATATACTCATACTCTGGCAAACACACAACAACAACAACAACAACAACAAGACAGAAGTGATGTGAGACTCTGAAAATTATGCTTATAAGTGTGGATTTTCCGGTATCTATATCTGGAGCAGAAAGAGAGCAAGTCAATATTAATGAGGATGCATTCAGTGCCAGAAATGTTAAAGAGTACAGTACAGCATTAAGCATAGTGGCTAGCATAAAACTGGTGATCAATTCATATTTGCAGGAAGTATGAATGAATGGGCAAATGAAGGACCCGCATTGCCTGTATGTTACATCCCATATACACTCATGATCCTTATAAAATAAATTAGCTGTATGACTTTGAGCAAGGCCTTTAACCTTCCAGATTTCAATTTGCTCATCTATAAAATCGGCAGTGGTGTGAAGAAGGAGGATGAGTTCAAAAATCCATTTAAGCTCTAAGAGTTTTGTAGTTTAGAAAGATTCTTGCTTAAATCTTATTCTTTATATTGACAAACATTTCATGGGAAACAAACGCACATACATTGCTTAACAAGTCTGAGAGTAACCTGCCCCCTCTACATTTCGTTAATTTGGAATGCTTCATGTCACTGGTTTTCCTTCATCTCCAGGTCATTGCCCCAATGGGCTTAAGCCCCCAAATGAAATAGTGCCACAACAGTTGGCTGCCTCAAGCTCTCCTCTTGGGGAAGCCAAGCTAAGGTACAACACCACCAGGTGCTTCATATAGCTGCATATTTCACAATAAAACAGAATCATTCTTTGTCAGTTTGGTGTAATATATTTGGTACATTTAAGATTCTTTTTTTTTTTAACTAAACATAATTATCAGCTCTACCAAAGTCTAGTTAAGTTCAACAAAGATATATAAAGTGTATACTATATCTAAGACTTTGTATTAAAAGCTGAGGATACAAAACAAATAGGGACAGAATCGAATGGCTACTATGCAGTACTAAGAATCATGTTTTAGAGAAATAGTCATTGACATGAGAAAATATTCATGACATATTTTAAGTGAACAAAGCATTCCATAAAAGGGATGGCACTGAAATTTTGCTTCTTTTTAAGAGGGATTAAGTCCAAGAAAATGTTGCTCTCATTATAAACATGCCACAAAGCTGAATAATCTTCAAAATTCATTGTTTTAGCCCATCAAAGAGCTTAGGTCACAAAGCAATAGATGACCTGAATTCCAAAGGCTGACAAGCTCATCCAAGAAGAGATGGAACACAAAATTTGGCATAGCATCGAAGGAAGAGAAATCCTCAATAAAAGTTAGTAAGAAGAAAATCAGTGAAATCTTAGAGGTCAAGTGTATACTTATGACAGTTTAAAGTAGCTGGGAGTTCCAGACAGAAGGAAAGTTCACATTCATTTGCCAGCAACGTTCCATGGGGTTTATAGGGTATTTGGGAGAAAGAGGAGGGGCCCCTCAGTATTCCAATTTTGAAGGACCTGCCTAGGTTTGAGGATGGAACAGAAGTACCTGATGAAACCCATCCTTTCCCTGGGTCCTGCATGAGTATAAGGTAGTAATTAGCTGCCACTGGGCACAAAATCCATCTGAGATCTGGGCCTTCCTTTTATTCAAGGCCAGAAGCAATCTACCACTGGGGTGTGACACTTCTCTGACACAAAGAGAAAGTCATCTGATTCTGGGGAAACAGATAACCTGAAGGGTACATTATCTGTTAAGAAAATAAATAAAAATATTTCCCACAATTATAATCTCAGACCTGGAAGACTGCACTAGAAAACTTCCTCTTTTAGTCTTTACCATATCAACAGACTAAAAGAGGAAGACCATATGATTATCTATAGATATAGAAAAAAAATCGGCACAATACAACATCCATTTATAATAATTTAAAAAACAATATTAACAGGCCATAAAAAGAAGAAAACTTAAAAAATTTTAAAACCTCTAAAAAACATATCAGCTAGTATTATATCTAATTGTGAAAAACAGTATTCCCCTAAGATTGAAAACAAAGATATTCTGACTTGTATTCAACCTATATAAAAATCTCTTATCACTTAATAACTATACTTAATAAGACCATAGTCAAAAGATTTGAACACACACTTCATATACTAAATATAGAGTTAAAACCACAATGTAGTGCCACTTCACTCAAATAGATAAAATTAAAAAATATTTAAATACTATGTATTGACAATTATTTAAAGCAACTGGAACTCTTACATATTTCTGGTGGGAACTCAGAAAGGTACAACTACTTTGGAAAACTTGACAGCTTTTGATAAAAATAAATATAATTTAATTGCCCTCTCTCAGTAACTGACAGAGCAAGTAAAAAAATCGGAAAGGATATATAAGATTTAAACAATTCACAACTAACTTGGCCTAATTGACATTTTAGAGCACTTTCCCAACAACTGCAGGATATACATTCTTTTCACATTTACATGGAACACTCACCAAGATAGATCATATGCTGGGCCATAAAGCCAGTCTCATTGATTTTTAAAAATGATCAAAATCATACAAAATACGCTCTCCAAATATATTGAAATTAAACAACACATCTCTAAATAATTCATGAATGAAAGAAGAAATCACAAGGAAAATTGAAAATATTCTGAACTAAATGATAATGAAAATACAACATATCAAAACTTTTGAGGCACATCTAAAGTGCTGCTTGAAGAGAAATTTGTAGCTTTAAGTAGCTATAGTTAAAAATAAAAATGTGTAGAATTATCTAAGCTTCCACTTTAAGAAGCTAGGAAAAGAACAAATTATGATTGTTAACTTACAGAAAGTAACTGACAGTAAGTAAATAATAAAATTGAAAACATAAAATAAAAATGGCCCAGCTGGTGTGCTCAGTGGTTGAGCATCGACCTATGAACCAGGAGGTCACAATTCTATTATGGTCAGGGGGCATGCCTGGATTTTGAGCTCAATCCACAGTAGAAGCATGAAGGAGGCAGCCAAACAATGATTCTCTCTCATCATTGATGTTTTCTGTCTCTCCCTCTCTCTCTCCCTTCCTTTCTGAAAACAATAAAAATATATTTTTTAAAAATAAAATAATAGACAAAATAGATCAAATCAATAATGTCAAAAATTGGTTCTGTGAAATGATTGGTAAAATGTATAAATGCCTAACAAGACTCATTAAGAAAAGAAAGGAGAAAACACAAAATACCAATATAAGGAATGAAAGAGAAGACTTTATAACAAATGCTATAGATATAAAAATGATAATAAAGACATTATGAATAGTTTTATGACAATAACTTCAACAACTTAGATGAAATGAATAAATTCCTGAAAAAACAACTTACCAAGCTGGTGCAACAAAATATGGAAAATCTGAACAGCCATAGATCAATGAAAGAAATTGATTTCATAATTAAAATCTTTTCCGTAAGAAAACTAGAAGCCCAAATGGTTTTAATGGTAAATTCTACCATAAATGTAAGTAAAAATGAATACCATTCCTAAATAAATTCTTTCAGAAAATACTGGAGGAGGGAATATTTCCATACTCATTTTACATGGCCAGCAAAACCCTGATTCCCCAGATTACAAAGATATTACAAGAAATTTGAATTAAAGCTTAATATATTTAATAAATACAGACACAAAAATATGAGTAAATAAAATCCAGCCATATATGTAAAAAATAGTACCTTCCCATGAGTTTCAGTTTATCCCAGGAATTCAAGGTTGGTTTAATATTGGAAAATCAATCAAAGTGATTCACAATAGTCACAAAATAAAAGAGAAAAAAATAGTGTATGGTATTACCTAAAAATAAAATTAAAACAGAAGAAAATATTAGAAGCACTTATACCAAAATGCTATCAGTAATAATCAATGGATTGTTGGATTAGGTATGATTATGAGAAATAATTTTACCATTAGTTTCTGAATTTTTTTCAAGCTTACTGCAGAAGTATGTGTTATATTTCAAAATTACATAAGAGCGAGTGTGTGTGTGTGTGTGTGTGTGTGTGTGTGTGTGTGTGATGAATAAGGTATTTGAATATGCCTTCATGGATGATAAAGCTAATAGAGGCAGAACAGGTAACATAAACTGGTGATTTTAGAATTAATAAAGGACCTTGATATTTTGTGACCAGAGAAAGATTGTGTTAATCTGAATTAGCTATTGATGGTTTTTAATCCTTCTAGCAAAGTGACATTGATGAGGTGCAAATTGAGTTCCTTTTTAAAATTTACTCTGCTTTTCTAATAGGAAATCACCAAGGAAAGTAGAAGTCCCTTGCAATTTTTGATAGTGATTTTCCTACTCCTTTCAGTGGAAGAATTGTATACCTATACCTGGCATCAACTTGGTAGCATTTAATAATAATAATTACCACTTGGTTCTTCTTTATTCTGACACTGCAGCACAAGCAGCATAAAAACTGATGATCTGATTGCTGTAAGCCTTTGTTGCTGTTGAAAATTGAACACATTAAAAAAAAAAAAACAAGTGAAGTCAATTAATAGCATAACGTGCAGTTGATTCACCAGTAGTTTTGCTCATGCCAGGCCTAGACCTTAAAACAGAAAACGAGTATCAGATTTGGATACTACAGTGTTTCAAGAACAGAACAGATTT
The DNA here is from genome assembly GCF_963259705.1 of Myotis daubentonii. NCBI lineage: Eukaryota > Metazoa > Chordata > Mammalia > Chiroptera > Vespertilionidae > Myotis > Myotis daubentonii. The sequence continues at coordinate 46,112,133 of NC_081845.1, read as the reverse complement.
TTAAAACCAACTGCATTACATTGAAAGGCATTTTCTGTAGTGCTTTGATATGTAACTTTGATGGAAACTCAGCATGCAAGACACTAATCTCGACTTTCATGTAATATAACCACTGATGCTTCAGGAAAATAAAATTATAAGACTCTCATGTTATTCCAAATACATTGAGAAATGTGCCAAGAGGAATTATACCTTAAAATCTTAAGGGTTTGTTTTTTTTTTTTCCATACTAGGGGCAAGAGGAGAGAAATATCGTTTACTTGGTTATAAAATCATAATGAATATTTATTTAGCACATTTTTCTTTTGGAAATTGTATGCGAATTGGACTACAAAATCTTTCATTTTCCCACCTCATTTTGTTTGGTACTCAGGTTGTGTGTGTGTGTGTGTGTGTGTGTGTGTGTGTGTGTGTGTGTCTTTGCATGCGTTGTCATAACCTATCTGGCCAAGCGTGGACTGTCTCTAAAGATTAAGTGCACCTATTTTGAACTGGAGGCTGCATGCCATAATTTTTAGCTAACCCGTTTCCTTCTTAGTGAAAACAGAAATAAAAATATATTGTGCACACTTCATTGCTGGAGCCTTTGACCTCAGCTGCCTGTCTAGCTGAGACTGTGATGAATGCTTTGTGTCCCTTCATTTTTAATTGCTCATAAATTGTTATCCCACCAAACACAAAACTAGCCTTGTCCTCATTTTAGTTGGGGTTGGAGGTCAGCCTAACAGTAATACAATTAAGGAGTGTCTTTGTGTGGGGGTGTGGGAGTGAGGAGGGCACTAGGGTTGCAGAAGAGGGGTAAAGAAATGTGGTCACCCTTTCTAAGGAAAACACAAAGAAAATTCCAACTTTTGAGGGGGAAAAAACCACACATAGAGCAAATCATGCTTGTTTGACAATTGTGTCCAAAGTGCTTTGAAGGGAATTTCTGGACAGCAACAAAGAAAGTGAATTATATTTCATGCCTTTGTCCAAGCAAAAATGTGTTTTGTGATTCATGATGTTGAGGATAAATTAATTCTGTGGAAAAAAAACAACAACGTCTGGTTCCAGAAGTGCCATCAAAGCTCAGGTTGCTTTCAAAGAGACTGTGCAGGAATCTAACGGCAGAAGCCAGCCTTTAGCTTTGTGCCACTCTCTATCACCACCTTGATAGCAGCTCAGGGCAATTTCTCCAGCTGCCACCTGACGCCAGTGCACTATGGATCTTTTCTGTGGGTTTTGCAGAGTCAGTCATGGCTTTCAATTGTGCTCCCTCTATTGCTCAGCACCTAAGGTATTACCCTAAATAGTCATGTTGCAAATATCAATGGAACTAAAGCTTTGAATTTCTTTTCTCATTTGTGAAGACTGTCAAAACACAGATAATTATGTGCTTTCTTCACTGTGCCCAAAATAGTTTTTAAAGCCCAGCTGGTGGCCCATGGACGGGTTTTGCTATTTTGATTAAACCAAACCAGAAACAGCACGGGCTAAATGTAAACAGAGCTGGACTTGAGGTGAGACCACACCGTTCCTTTCTTTGCCCTGGCCCTCATTCTGATTTTCCTTTAATTTCATACAAGTGGTTTGACATCCCTGGGTTAGATTTTTTTTTCAAAATGAAAATATATATTTTCAATAGTTACTTTATAAAAATATTATACAGGCAAGGGAAGATTATATACATGGTACAACCTCCTTTCTCAGAATAAATATCTAATGTACATTTTGGCTGTTGTTATGATTCTTAGTCTCATTTTAATCACTGTTTGCTTGTTTTTATTGTATTTTACAGTACCTTTTAATTATTTTGCCAACCTTTGTCAAATTTTTAATAACCAAATGGTATTCCAATATTAACTACTCCCTTCATGATTTCTTAAATTTATTTATAGCAATACTTTTCCCAAGTAGAATTTCCATTTCTCTCTGGCTTAGCTTTGGCAAAATAGACAGTAGCTTAATTGTAAGATCACTCACTAATACACAAATGTGGCCATAATTAATCCTTTCTACATATATTTTTGGAGCATTTATTATGTTTCAAGTACTGTTTTAGGTACTGAATATATATATATATATATATATATATATATATATATATATATATAGAGAGAGAGAGAGAGAGAGAGAGAGAGAGAGAGAGAGAGAGAGAAGAGAGAGAGAGAAGAGAATCACTTACTATTCAAGACCAAGAATATCCTACCATTTGGCTACACATTTTTGCCAGAAAATTTCAGAGCTTTTAAAGCCTAAGGACAATTAAAAATGACCATTTATTAAGGGAAATTTTCTTTGCTTTATACTCTAGAAGTCAGCTCAACACAGTAGCAGATGATTCTGGTGCTTGGTTTCCTGGATGTTGACAGTATTGGCACTTTGTCATAAGAAGGAGGGCAGAACTAACTGGTTCATAAGGTTCCCAGTGGTCCGAATAGCAGAAAAATCTGTTAGAGTCATAATGAGCGAGTCGTTGGCTGAATTCACAGCTCACCGTCTAAAGCTGATCATCTGTGCCCTCCCCAGTAACTGCTACTTGACTGCAGTGAAAACCACTACTTCTTTACATGCTGCCAAAATTATAATAATGATTCCTAGCCATACCAAAGAATGAAGTTTTATTTTAAAGCATTTCATAAAATCTTCGAAACTGAAAGAAAAATCCAAATGAAAGTATTAAATAGCAGATAAAAGAATTAAAGGTATATAAAAGTTTTGTCTAGTTCATAATGCATAGAATGGAAATTGTAATTTGTATTTAAACATTCCAAATATAATACACATTTATTAGAGAGTATATTTTATATGGAAGTTCAGTCTCAAAATATGGCTTAGGTAATATTTAAAATAAGATTGAAATATTTTTCTAGTTGTTATTGGAATTTAATGTTTCTCCCTTTTCCTATTCAAGAAGTTAGTGGTAGTTTTCTGATTGTACTTTTCCTAAAGATCAAAATAATTGGATTCACGCACCAACATATCTAGATTTTTCAAATGAGTGGTAAAACCAAGATAGGGTGACACGCATCACCATCTGATAAAATGCTGTGTTGTTTTGTTATTGACTATCTCCTCACTATAGTCTACACTCAAGGAGGGCACGGGATTTTGCCTGCTGCTGCCCTCCCCCACCCCCCCCACCCCCCCGCACCACTCTACTATATCCCCAGGACTTATAACACTGACTGTCTCCCAATAAGTGCTCAATAAACATTTATTAAATGTGTTAATATGCTATGACTTCCTGAAGCATAAATCAGAACACCAAGCTTTTATAAATCAGGCCCAGAGCCAATTTGTTCTAATCCCAACTTTCTCAAGGGATGTCACTTGCTACTCCCTTTTTGGGCCATCACATTTCTGCCAAGTTGAAATAACCAAATTAGCTTTGTTGATGTTCTGTCTCAGAACATTTTTTTAGTACCTGGTTTGGCATGACAACAAACATAGTTCAGTTTTAAAGTTTTGATTTGCAGGACAATCTATCATCTTTCCTCATTCCAGTGTTTAGTTTTTAACCTATTCTATAGAGGACCCTAAATAATGAATTCCTCATTAAATTGAATAGACACATTCTCTTTGAGGTTAGTATTATAATAATGCTTCTTTGTGATTACTTGAACAATGTTTATGATTTTTGTCAATATGTATTTTTTGTCATTTACCAGAATGTATTTATGTAACTATCTAAACCAACCCTGGAAATTGTTTTCAAAAATCACTTGACTCACAGATTTTGTTGTCATTGTTGTTCTGCAGAATTTACATTTCAGTAAAATACTATACCATTAGAAAACCCCACAGTTGTATAAGTACTCACAGCAGAAACCTTAAGATTGTGCATTAAAATTGGGTATTCATACATGCCAAACTAATAAAAGCTGTTTGAAATGTGTGAGCATGGCATTTTAAAGTTATCATTCAAACATTTTTTGAAATTGCATGTGAAAATCCAAATATGAGTGCCTAATATTAATGCTAACCAGACTACAAATTACAATAGAAAATTAAAGAATATTTTATTTGTCACTTCTGTGCATGTTCCTCAAACTGCGCATTTCATCAAAAAGTATTAGAAGTTTATGACATTTGCAGGGTTAGAACCCCCTGGTAATTCAATATCTCCTTTACTTATCCTAAATACACTGCTAGTTGTGTCTCTTCCTCATACTTCTCAGCCTCACCAGACTGCTGGGTTGTTTTTGGCATCGGGCTGGCCCAATGACATCATTTACTTAGAACTTCTGTCAGATGGAAGGCTCTCCATGTGTATCCCTTTGCTCCTCACAGTTACCAAGGGTTAGAGTTGTGCATGAAAACCATAATGTGGCTTTTGTTGAGGGAATATCCGGGCCACTAGCTAAATTTCACGTTGAAGCAATGTTTAAACATGAAATTTTAGGATTCAGTGACTCTCAAACATTTTCCCAAAACTTTCCTAGTGGCCGAGGAAACAAAATGTATCCTTCTGGGATCAGGGAACTAGTCAAAGCAGTGCATGATTAGAACAATTCTTTAAAATGCTTCACTTCATCTGAAATCTAGATGTGAATGTTTGCATTCTACACTCCTAACGTATATACTTATTTGAGTACTAAATATGTTCTGCAAAAACTTCAAATAGAATTGATGCTCCTGGGAGAAAGTGCAGCTTTTTCCCTTAGCTTTCCGTTTCCAATATCCCAACCACGCATCAGCACAGACACGCTCCAGTTTCAGATGACTATTTAGTAGAAAACACAATCTAAATAATAACAACTGAGGTTTATTGGCTTTGCTCAGGGTCTCATGGTGCTGCCTCTCAGAACCCAACTGACATTTTGTATCCCTGTCAGCTCAGCAATAATTAAAGATCAGCCATATTCTATTACCAGAGTTCTTTGGGAGCTAGCCAAAGCCCAGCTCAACTGAATGATTAGATCTCTCTCTCTCTCTCTCTCTCTCTCTCTCTCTCTCTCTCTCTCTCTCTCTCTCTCTCTCTCTCTCCTCTCAATTTCCTTTCCTTCCTTCCTTCTTTCCTCCCTCCCTCTCTTCCTCCCTCCCTTCCTTCTTTCCTTCCTTCCTTCCTTCCTTCCTTCCTTCCTTCCTTCCTTCCTTCCTTCCTTCCTTCCTTCCTTCCTTCCTCCTTCCCTCCCTTCCTCCTTCCCTTCCTTCTTTCCTTCCTTCCTTCCTTCCTTCCTTCCTTCCTTCCTTCCTTCCTTCCTTCCTTCCTTCCTTCCTTCCTTCGTTTTTTTAAAGAAAAAAATTACAGCAAAAAAGTTACCAGGAAATCATCAGAGGGCAATCTAAACCCAATCAGGAAAACTCAAAGGCGCATAAAACAAGAAAAGTCGTATTTGCTATCAGTCCTCTCCAACCTCTTGCCCACAGAAAGGACGAATCCAGACCCCATGCTTTTTCTGTGTATCTTCCCAGTCACTTCCCAATGCACAAAGCTGAACAGTGTCCACACAAAAAGAACAAGTGCCCTAGGGTGGTTCACCCTATGTTACAGAAATGCAGAGCTTCAGTTTTTTGATAGTCTTCATTTTTCAGCCCCTGTACAGTGGATGTCACTAATGTCACCTTTCAGTAAGATAGCCATGGCCAGCAGAAGGCCTGGAAATGCCAATTGTAATTAACTTTCTTTTCAAATATGTTTGACAGTTTCATGCTGAGAAGTGCTTCTTACCTTTTGAACTTTCAGATTGCTTGGCTGAGCAAAATGTGTATCATTTTCTTTTAAAATTACCTTACAAAGAGCTATGTACTATGGTATTCTTGCACACGTCAGCCATTTATAAGAGATTTAGATTTTTAAACAGATTATCCTTGTTCCAAATGAGAGACCTTGCTTTTGTCTGAGGCATGGGCTGTGTTCAGGTGCACAGCAGAGCCCCAAGACAAGGACACTCAGATGTTCATAAATGTCAAAGACGATGACCCTTTCTCATGGGCCTATCACTGCCGCTGCTCCAGAAGGTCCTGAGACCTGAGAAAGCTAGAGCCATGCTCTTTGGCAGTCATTAAAGATAGGAAAGAAATGCTGCTTGGGTCCAGTTTCCTACCATCTGGTTATTCATCATTTTTTAAATGACATCAAAAATCAATAAAAATGGAAGAACTCTATAAATGCATCTTTTCCTAATTGAGAGGCTTAACCTGACTTTTGCAGTAAGAATAATATACCTAACTCTGACCTACTTAAAAAATGTAAAAAGTCACTTTATGTCTGCTTGTTTCAGTCTTTCATTTGGCCTTTCCACTCTTTTTTTCATAGCGGGAGTACTCGTGTAGAAACGAAAAAAAATATATAGATCCTCACCAGCATTTTGATCAAGGAGAAAGGTTTCATACTCCAATAGTGCACGTAATGGAATTGGTCAGATTTGAAGCATGGAAGCACATTTTATCTTGGATCTTTAATTTTTTACAGTTCAGCTGACAGAAATTTAACTAAAAAATGTTGGTTATGTGACCAGTAAGCGGACACCTCAAAATAACATTTGCCTTAATTTTGCTATAGGTCGTCAGAAAGGGTATAAAGTAAATGTATTTTTATTAGTCTTTTGGTTAATTAGAAATGATTAAAAACCAGTTATATAAGGCTGCCCCCTCCCCCAAAATACAAATATGTCAATTACTCAGAATTGTTACACAGATTGAAAACCCAGAGAATTACTGGATAAATAATACACAAAAGATACATTTTAAATTATCTTCCCTAGTTACCAAGACAATAGAAGAGACAGGTCAATGTGGTTCACCCCAACAAGATGGCAATATGACACCCCCCCCCAAAGAAAAGTATAACAATGGGAATGAAAACCACATTCTCTATTCCCTCAAAATAAAATAAAAAAAAGCTCTAACTAACCTAAAGTGTTAACTATTTCAATGTGATTTTAAAATTATAAAAGCAATTTGGTTCAAACTCCAGGTGAAACTATGGCTCAGCTTCCTGTAAATACACTATTTGATGTTCTGTTGAGCTTACTGTTAACAAGAACTCTGAAGATAGGGAATAGATGGCTTTCAGTCATCTTTTCTATTAAACTTGGAGGAAATTCAATACTACCCATTGCTACAACGTAAGAAAACAAACCAAGATGGCCAGTTGAATTGAAGAAGCTACCTAGGATGACTATCACCAGCTTAAGAAAACGACCTTTGAGAGCTGCAAGTGGCAGTCTCTTCCCACGACGTAATGATGCTTATGGTCTTCCGTAGTGTGCTTGATTCCCATTATTAGGACTGACGACCCACTTCAGAGAATATGTCTGCACGTTAACTGGCAAAAACCACGTCCATATCAGCCCTATTACTTTACTACATGCTTTCTGAGGGCAGATGTAAAAAGAATGAGATAGAAGAAACTTCCCCACGATGTTTTATTTTAAGAGAGATAGTGATGTGAATGAAATAGTCCTTAAAGTTTTCTGGAATCCCAAGAAAAGTTTGATTTGGATTGTGAGACAAAACACTAATTATTTTTGCTGTACACATCACATTACTAAGACAGTAAAATGAACTGTTCAAAAGCAGTCTCAGGGTTGAAAATGACTTAAAAGAGGCAAGTTGGAAAATACAAGGTGACCAGGAGATTTGAAGCGGCATACAAATATTGTGGCAGTATAATACACATGCTTTTCCTCACCTACCACAAAGTAAAGAATGGGACAACATTTGGAGGATGAAGTTGATTTATAAATACAGTTGACCCGCGGCTCATTTTTAACTTCAGTTTTCAAGAGATTCTAATGGTGTGCTGCTTACTGCTGGGTTTTACGAATAAATCTGTGGACTACCTACAAATTCTGAAAAGTTTCTAATTCTGATGCTGTAAGAATCAGGCAGATATATTTCTACCACATATCAAAACCTGAATTATCTAAAATGTTTACCTACTTTCTGAAATTGTCACAGTGCAAAAGAGCCTACATACAGAATATAGCCCGTGTCCATTTATTTCCTGGTTCACTTCCTTTTTCAATACATTCCACTTAATGAGCTCACTCAATGCCTTTTAACTTGGCACATGGAAGCCCAAGTGTTATAGGTGATAGATTCTAGAAAATATGTGTGTGTGTGTGTGTGTGTGTGTGTGTGTGTGTGTGTGTGTTCAAGAAAATGACTTTGGAAGTACATGGGAGGGGACATCTTGCACCTGTTACATCTAGTTTTAGAGACAAGTGAAAGAATAAAAACAGAATCACAAGGTCCACATTGTATAAAACGCCTCAAAATTGCATAAAAGACTGGTCAAAAATAAGATGAATAAAAAAATCTAATAGTTAGCCTGCCATGGTGGTTCAGTGGTTGAGCATTGACCTATGAACCAGGAGATCATGGTTTGATTCCCGGTCAAGGCATATGCCTGGGTTGCAGGCTTGATCCCCAGTGGGGGTATGCAGGTGGTAGCCAATCAATGATTCTCTTTCATCATTGATGTCTCTATCTCTCTCTCCCTCTCCCTTCATCTCTAAAATCAATAAAAATATTTTAAAAAATAAAATAAAGATTATTTTACAGGCAGAATAAATAGATTGGGTTAAAAATAAATGTACCCACCTAAAATAGCCATGCCTAAAAATTTTCATGTGTGGCTATTTGATAGATAGGGGAGAGAGAGAGAGAGAGAGAGAGAGAGAGAGAGAGAGAGAGAGAGTGAGTTTTGACAACTCTTAGCTGGACTTAAAACCATGTACAGTTTTGCCCTGGCCAGTGTGCTAAGTGGTTAGACTAGCGTTGGTCCACCCACCATAGTGTTGCAAGGTTCAATTTCTGGTCAAGGGCAGGTATATACCTGGTTTCAGACAACTAGTCAATGTGTCTTTCTCACATCCCTCACATCAATGTCTCTCTCTCTCTCTCTCTCTCTCTCTCTCTCTCTCTCTCTCTCTCTCTCTCCCCTCCCTCCCCCCTCCCTTCTACTCTTTCTGAAAAAAAATGGAAAAAAAATCCTCATGTGAAGATTAATAACAAAATTTAAAAACTATGTGCAGTTGAAACAGTTTATTTTATTTTTAACAATAAGGTGCTTTTTTAATATCTTGATAAAAGAGAAATGCCTTACCCATCTCTCCTTCTCTATTGAACTGCTACCCCTAGCACACAATTGTTACATTAAATATCACATGCAAATCAATAGGGATTGGCATAAAAGCAAATAAAATGTAAACTTTTCAATATTTTTTAATGCAAGCACACAACGCTCTATGATAGTGGAAGAAATAAGTGAATCTACCATATCTTGTCTTATAACCATTTTTATTGACAAATATATCAGTCAATATGGAAATATTTATTTATTTGAGTAGATGTGTCAACTATATTTTTTTAGAAGAAGGAGGAGGAGGAGAACTCAGAGCAATTTATAAGCAAATATTGTTACTTACAGCTACAGAGCTGACAATATGAGGTGCAAGGCCAGGTAGCCAATTTATTTTTCTTCATGACTTTATACCTTTTCAAAGGTCTCATTAAATCTGACCTAAGATAAATTATGTTTATCCAAAATAATTTCTCAATGGTCAACTTTTAGGCAGTCTTAAAAATTATTGTCAGTGCTTTAGATATGAAAGTTCTGATAGAGCCCTAACTGGTTTGGCTCAGTGGATAGAGCGTCGGCCTGCGGACTGAAAGGTCCCAGGTTCGATTCCGGTCAAGGGCATGTACCTTGGTTGCGGGCACATCCCCAGTGGGGGGTGTGCAGGAGGCAGCTGATCGATGTTTCTCTCCCATCAATGTTTCTGAGTCTCTATCCCTCTACCTTCCTCTCTGTAAAAAAATCAATAAAATATATATCTACACTAATAAAAGAGAAAAATGGTAATTGGCGTACGACGATACCCTTTTCATTGGCTAATCAGGGCTATATGCAAATTAACCGCCAACTATGATTGGCAGTTAACTTCCAACTAAGATTGGCAGTTAACTGCCAACAAGATGGCGGTTAATTTGCATATGTAGGCAGAATGCAGGGAGGCGAAAGGGAAAGCAGGAAGAAGCCCCCTGCCACTGACAGTGATCGGAAACCCAGGGGGGAGCTAAGAGCTGGGGGGCAGGGCAAAGGCGGCCCTGGGGCCGCCTTTGCCCTGCCCCCCAGCCATGATCGGAGAATCAGGCGCCTTTTCCGCCCTGGCCAGTGATAGCAGGAAGTAGGGGTGGAGCCAGCGATGGGAGCTGTGCACGGTCGAAACTGGCAGTCCCGGGAGCTAGGGGTCCCTTGCCTGGGCCTAAAGCGGAGCCCACGATCGCGGGGCCGCTGCAGCTGCTGGTCCCAGCTGCCCGAGCCGGACGCATCAGCCAGAGGGGTCCTGCAGGGGCAGGGCCTGCAACCGCGGGGAGCTGGGGGTCCCCTGCCCAAGCCTGACACCTCTGCCGGAGGCCTCAGGCCTGGTCAAGGGGCCGATCCTGCGATTGGAGGGTGATGGGGGTCAACGCCTGGGGGCTCCCAGTATGTGAGAGGGGGCAGGCTGGGCTGAGGGACACCTTCCCCCCCCACACACACACACACCCAGTGCACGAATTTCGTGCACCGGGCCCCTAGTATATATATATATAAAAGAAAGTTCTGATAGACAAGTGGTGAAATAAGTTAACTGAAGCCCCTTAACTATAGAGAACTAACCCCAGAAATATCAGCTCCCACTGTCAGTCCAGGCTTTCCTCAAACGAAACCCAGCACTATTCTTTTGTTTCTCCGAGTTATTGCGCTGTGATCCATGAAATCATCTTGGTTCCTACAAAGCCATCCCTGCATGGATTCAGAGAAGAATCTTGTCCAACAGAAATGTTATGTGAGCCACAAATGCAAACACTATAAGCCATTTTAAAGTGTCTAGTGGCCCCATTTTAAAAAGTAAAAGGACAGGTGTATTAGTTTGCTATGGCTACCATAACAAAATGCCACAGATTGGGTGGCTTCAGCAACGGACATTTATATTCTCATTCTGGAGGTTGGGCGATAAGATTAAAGTGCTGGCAGGGTCAGTTTTTCCTGAGGTCGCTCTCCTTGGCTTGCAGACAGCTGTTTGCTCACTGTGCTCACATGGCCTTTTCTCTCTGTGTGCACACATTCATTTTTCATACGAAACCTTTAAAACATGGTGTGTATTTAAAACTTATACTACATCCTAATTTAAATGAGTCACTGTTTTAATGCTCAGTAGTGCATGCAGTTTGTGACTACCATATTGGGCAGTGCAGGTATAGCAGGACCAGAGCTATTATTCCAACAACTCCTCTTTAAGTTCCAACCTGAAGTGCATCCCCATTTGCTCATGCTTCAGAGCTTTTTGCTCAGGTAAAATGACTTTAGTTACAATAAAACATCAGGAGTAAGGAGTAAATATTTCCAACCTATCAGTTCTTCATGCTCAACCTAACACCAGTCCACAGTGTCTCCTGTTGTTCTCAACTATGTTATTTCTCTTTGCTATAAGGTGACCCAACTGAATAGAGCATCTTTAAGAAATGTACATCAAATTATGACTCATGGGGGGATCACAGAGCTATTGACAAAACTGATAAAACAGAATTTTCTACAAAACCATGTTCATAACTGACATCCAAGGCAAGTAAACCTATTGCAAGGTGCTATATATAACCAATGTACTATTGCTAGACTACCAATTGCCTTGTTTATACATATGTAAAATAGTTGTCCACCCCCCAGCTTTATGTATGCTTCATAAAGCTGCCATTTAAACTTTCTAAATCAGAGCTGTGAATCCACTGATTCTAATAACCGTTCATGACTCTCTCCTGCCTAAGAACACTTCATATTCTTTGTTTGGCTTTTGAGATTAGGACTAACCCATCCCCCAAACTCCCTGCCATCCTTATCCTATATAATTCTCTTATACAAACTATAGACTGTCTGGATTACTGTTCACTATCATCTTTAAAAATTCACTAAATTTTCCCAGTTTCAAACTTTTTCTCACAGAGTACTCACTGCTGAAAATTAACTACATCATCTTTGTAATCTACTCAAGTTTCCATGATGACTTTCAGAATCAATCAGCAAAAATACATTATTTCTAAATTTATTTAATTCAAAACAGCTAGCCTCTTCTGGAAACCAGTGAGTTGAGGATAAATGAACTATGGTTCCTCACTCAAGAACCTCAAAATTTATTAGTAGAAACAAATACATAATCACCATCAACCATTTGTTACTTCAACAAATATTTATTGAGCAACAATTATAGATGGACTCTAATCTAAGCTCTGAGGATCTATAATAATAAAAGTGTAATATGCAAATCGACTGAACAACCGAACAGCAGAACGACCGTCCAGACGACCTTCGGACGTCAGCACTATGACACGCACTGGTGCCAGACCAGCCCAGGCGGGTGTGATGCAATTAGTTGGGGGGCCCCACCATTGCCCCATGGTCAGTGAAGTAACTATTCATATCAACATTTCACAGAGGAGGGACCTGAACCACAGAAAGGTTAAGTACTTTCCTGTGGCCACACAACTTGAAGTTGAAGAACTTGGATTAAAATAAGTTTGAACTTGGACTAAAACTCATTTTTAAAAAATATATTTTTATTTATTTCAGAGATGAAGGGAGAGGGAGAGAGAGATAGAAACATCAATGATGAGAGATAATCATTGAATCATTGATTAGCTGTCTCCTGCACACCCCACACTGGGGATTGAGCCCACAACCCATGCATGTGCCCCGACTGGGAATTGACCCATGACCTCCTGGTTCATAGGTCAATGCTCAACCACTGAGCCATGCTGGCTGGGCCAAACTCACTTTTAAACAGTTGTTGACTTCACCACCTTGTAACAACACACTGTGCTCTCCTTGTAATGATATATTTCTAATATAAGGTAATTTATATATAAATTAATTGCTTTTTTAAGATAGTCACTTGTGAAACTTAAAAATTCACTCTCATTTGTAATTATTTATATTTGAACTAAGTAAGCAATGTATATATGTTGATTATATCTATAAACTCATTCTACAAGTTTCAATTTTATGAGAGATCAATGTTTATCACTCTGGTTAAAGGCAATATTTCTCCTGTCACACACCAATATTTTGGCCCAGAGTCCTAGAAAAAGGTCAGAGTGAAAAATAAGTACCATTAGCAACACCAAAGCAATGAAAACCTCTCGGACTCCCAGATACTGTGTCCCAAAGCAAAAGTTACCCCAAGGTAATTGATTTACTTTAAACAAACGCTAGGGGCTTCTAAACATTTTTAGTCTACATTTTCCTGTGTCATTTTAATCAAATTTTAAAATGGACCTCTATTTTTTAATAAAGGGACTTTGCCCTTGTTTCAAGAAAATGAATCTTGGTACTTAGGAGGGGATGAGGCTATTACTGTATCTTGATAACGCTAATCAACAGTGAAGCAGAAGAAAATGCCCAGTTGCAGAATACATAGAGGGAGCAGGAAGCTGATGGGCCTTATTGCGTTTAAATGTTGACCCTGTTTATAATGAACATTCAAAAAAAATAGGACCAACTCCCATTTGCAAGCAACTGTGGCAAAGCTGCACCCTCTTATTTTTCAAAATGAGGATTTCAATGAAACAGGGCTTGGGAATTAAATGACTGAGACACATATCTCTAGTGGGCTTTGAAAAGCACCTTGGGAAAGAGTGTCCTTGAAGCCTCATGGATAAGGATCTATTCCATTTCAAATCCCAGGAGCAAAGGGGAGGGACAACCTTTCTTGCAGATACTTAGCCAACCTTGCCCTCTTTATTAGGGCAGCCTTGAGGAAGAGATCGAAAGCGTGCCTGGGCTGGTGGAAACCTTGTCAGATATGCTCATTAGTGCCCTTTTTCATTTCCCCGACATTAGGTTCAGTGTGCAGGCCCAGGATGCCCCACTCCGCTCTCTGGCCAATCTCCAGGAAGGCCTAATGGCTGGAGGGACAAGGTGTTTGGGTTCTGATACCACTTGCCAAGCTTGATGGCTCTGCAGTGTCACTGCTGTTCGACGGGTATGTATTTCCTCGTCAAAGAGGAATTCTGATGCTTTACACCATAATTTGTATAATTAATCTTCTGAGCTTTTTTAAATTGCATTTTGTTGTCGTGGCTGTTGTTAATAAACGCCACCATGCTATCAATCCACATTTAGTACCAAGAGGAATTCACAATGCATATGAAAGTGGAAATGCAGACACAGCTCCATGGAAGGTGTCACGAATGAATGATGGGCAAAATGCTGCCATCTTTTGGTTATTAACAAGAGTGAATGAGGGTGGAGAAGTAGGAGTGGAGAATAGAGTTTGTTATTTTAAATGCAAATTCTCCAGGTTGGTGAGACCTTATAAAGTAGCTCAGGGGGGAGGTCTTTAGAATTCGCAGGATCTTCTTTTTTTCTTTATACCAGTTTCCATTGCTTCATAGATTATGCAACAAAGGCTTTGTTCCTCTAGCTGCAAGGACTTCTCTATGGAGTCCAGTAAGTAGAATCGGATGCAACAATACAGCAGAGGGCTTGTTAGCTCCAGCAAAGAACAAGTGGAATCAGGTTGATGTAAACAGTCACTTCACCATGACTGGGGGTCACTCTTCCTGCCTCAGAAATACTTGAGAGCACCTTGCATTATGTTGCATTGAAATTGCGTTTCCCAGGGTAATGAATTATGCACCATTTGTACTCCAGCCTCTTTTGAGCACTCAGCTCTAAATGTTTGCCTCAGTGCCAGCAAGTGTAAGGTGATCTCATTAGGGCCAGAGAGGTGGGATTTGTATTGGTAGACACAGTATAATTCCCCAACAGCTTAATGTCAGTCTGCAATTAAAATACAATGTACACATGCCATTTCTTGGGGAGACTCCAGAGCTATAATTTTCTCACACAGTCCAAACGGTAAAATGATCCCCAAGAACTGTTGTGGCCCAGGCCACATCTTACTACAGGGCCAGCAGTCCTCACAAATGCAGCTGCTGTGAGGTAGGAAGTGACAGAAGTCCTCGCAGGTGGAGTGGATTCTGCCGTCACACAGCTGCTGAGTCAGTTGCCTTTCATTCTCCTTTGGTGGCTAGTTCTGAGGAGCAAACAATTCATAAGTTGCATTTTCAGAAACTGTCATGGCGGCATTTCCCAATGGAATGTTCTCTACTTGGTAGTCACATTTGAAGCACTTACTAATTTATGGTGTTTCATTTCCTAAATAATTCAAAGGAGCTTGAAAATAGTTTTTACTCTTTCCCATTTCTTGGTGAAACCAGATTGGGCTGCCAGGATGTGCTGAGACCAGGTACCTTCTAGAATTTAACAATGAGTCTGTCTTTACTACATGATTTGATTATTTAGGGGTATTTGTTTTTAAATTCATGGAATTATAACTTTTCATACCTCCAGTGTAAAGATAGGGTTGTATACTGTTCTGTTAGAATAGATGTCTTTAAAACCATCATTGCAACTATTTTAGGTACACCCTATGCATCTGTGTCAGCCTTCTGAAAAGAGAAGTGTAGTGTTTTATTTTTGCTCTATAGACTACTTATAATATGTATGCATGTCTGTGTGTACATATATATATACATAACTTACATAGTGAGGTTTTTAAATGATGGCAATGAAAGTGGTTTAGTAAGTAAGCTGTCAATTTGAAGTGAACATATGTTTGGATAACACCACCAAAGAAATTCTGTCTTCGAATGTGTGTGTTTGTCTTGGATGATGTTAGAGCAAATGCATGAGAATTCTTGTTTCTGTACCTTTCTGCCTCTTAAAATATTGTCTTGAAAGAATGTTCTTGGTAACAATGAAAGAACAAGGATTTTACAAGCAGTTCACACCTCTTCTTTTTGAGCCTTTCAGTCAAATGGTAAACTAAATACATAGCAAAATTTAAAATGCCATGCAAAATCAAAAGGGGCTATTTAAAATAAATATACCTAGTAAGACCAAATTCCAATCAAAAAGCCATGTGCCAAGGTGAGCTCATTTCAGGGCAGCCTCTTCTCTCCCCCTTCCTATATATAATCCCATGCATCTGTTCATTCATTTGCCCCTCCTCTTTACTATGATATGGTTCCTTTAGGTTGCTTGGCAACCATTATAATGCTGCTGCACATGCGTGCTAGATAATAAATCCTATCTTGCTTTATTTTTCTCCTTCTTTAAAACAAGGAATTACAAAACAAGATATTTCCCCCCTTTTCTAATGAACAAAAAACATCTGTGAGGATTTCAAAAGCACATAAAATGCCTGCAAGGAGGCAGATAAGTAATTACAATTCTTGACAAAGTGTAACTGATCATTGCCTAATGTGTCTACATGCAGTTATTATTTGCAATGGCTTCCTCTTTTAAATATGTGTACATTAATGCACATATGTCGATATATGTTTTGGTGGAACTATAAAAAGAAAGGGAGAGAAAGGGAAGAAAGTGACAGCTGCTATGTCCCAAACAAAGAAAATGAAGAAAATTCCTGAAAATAATCTTGATGTGTGTGTGTGCTTGTATTTATTTAAAAAGAAAAAAAAAAAACCAGTGGAAGCAATGGTTAGAAGACAGGACCTGGCCTAAATCCATCCACTTTTTTCTGTAAGGAGTCAGACAAAGCTCATGGCCTTCCCGTCCCCCTCCTTGGCAAATCCGAGTGTCCTGCTGCTTTCATTTGTTTTTGATCTGCCTCATTAAAAGACTATTGATGGCTTTAACTATTGTCCTTGTTTAGGTGCTGATTTACAAGCACTAATATCTGACTGTGCGAGATTAATGGGAGTCCAGGCAGTTTACGATTATCCTGAGGTCCCTGACCACACATGTAGGGGTTTGGGTAAGGGTCATGCACTCCTATGAAAAACTCCAAAGCAGGCTTAAACCTGGGAACGTTTTAATAGGATTGAATCTGTAATAGGATTTGGCAGCTTGGCCGAAACTGGATGGTGGGGCTTGTTTGGGGTTCCTTTCTTTTCTCTCTTTTTTATTATGTTTTTTTTTTTGTAGAGTCATTATTATCTTGGAATAAAAGAGTCATATTTTATGTTGGAGTCCAAATATTGTTACTGTAGTTTAAAGGAGTCCTTAAGGGGGGAGAGGAGCTATACAATATGGGATATTAAAAGAAAAGAATGCTGGAGCATGAAGTGCTGTTTCTATTATGCAGTAAATTAGAAGGTAAAAAAATAAAAGATGGGGCTAGGATAAAATTTCTGATGTGAATGGCTGTGTATTTTTAGCTAAAAATGCTTTAAGGAGTGTAACAGGCACCAGCAACGTAGGGCTATTTATGAAAGGGGATACTTCTCCCAGGCAGGCACAGCCCTGCCCTTCCTGGCACCACGTTCTGCTGAACGGCACAGCGCCCTGGAGCTGAATGCTCCCTCAGTCAAATAGCAAGGGCACTCTGAGTGACAGCAATAGTGCGGTGCATCTGATTTTGAATAATACTGCAAACACGGATAAAATTCAAAGTAAAGGCACCACACTCTTGATCCTCTCCCCAATGAAATTCTATCAATGTTTTCGTTCCCATTTGAAACCCGACACAAGGGACTGTGGGCTTTGTCAACGCTATCTTCTATGTCAATTCACTCGATTACAGTGGCCAGATTCGGGAACAGTGGTGGTGAAATTATTTAACCTCTTGGACTCTGGTCATTTGAGCATGATGGGGAGACTGTCACTTAAAGATGCCCTCATTAATTTGGATGGACCAGAGATGGAAAGGCAAGATATACAACTCTGGCCTAGGGGGTCATAGGAGTGCCCTTTCTGGGACCTAACTGTAAATCTCAAAAGCACTAAAGAAGCCGTAGCTGTAAGACCTCATAAAACGGTAATAGGAAAATAAATTACAGAGTTTTGGTTTGGGTGGCTTTAAAAGTCTAGATGTAGCAGGACTTGTAGGAAATCTCAACTTTAACTAAGAATCCAGCGTGTATTTACTACTTCAAAGAAATTCATTTTCACACCCAAATATGCAGCTCAGCCAAATCATTCTACTGTATTATTTGCTGTCATTCTGCTTCAGAGTCTCACATTTCTCAAATAGAACTATGGAGGTGAAATGAACACATCTTTTCAAACAGTGTTCTTTCACAGAATCATTTTACTCTTTGTGGGGTTTTTTTTATTTCCAAAGACTATTTTTCAAAATCCATTTTTGTCGTGTTGTTATAGCAATGATCCTTGAATCCAAATATCTGAGTAATTATTATTATTGTTATTATTATTATTCCTTTCTAAGTACATAATACATTCTTCCTAAAATATTCACACTATGTAAGTACTATAAAATTAAGCATTTGTTATAATTGTGGCTATTTTCTCATTATAAAAGGGGAAAGTAATAAGTCATCCAAGTCTCCTGTTCATGAGCAAAGCAATTTAGGATGGTGATAATAGGGTGCATACAAGCACGGATGTTATAAGCACCACAGGATTGTTAATAAATAATGCCAGAAGGTCTCTGGAACACAATGCTTTGACCACTGGTCAGAGCTGAGGTGACCCCACAACCCCCAAAGGACAAACCCAGAAGGGGGCTGACAGCCACTAAATGTTGGGATGTACATCATTCGGGGCTTTAAAAATATTCCATTCCTAGTGTTCTCCAAAAATTTCCCAAACCTAGATCCTGTTGAGTTATCAAGATCACTGATTTTTAATATCTAAGACCAAATCCTAACATTTCTCATTGTTCACATCCCATAAAGGAAGAAAAATATATTACTTAATCCAGCGACCTGCTATTTTCTTGTATAAATCCCAACTGCACTTAAATACTTCTTGACTAGTGGCTTATATGCTCCCATAACACAAGTATGCATAAGGAATCATGACCTTCTCTTTTGCAGACCAAGAAACTGATGACAAGATCGAAACTGACTTAACAAGGCCCAGTAAAATAACATCTTACCTAAGAATTCCATCTGAGTTCAGCTCAGAACTGATTCCATTTTAAACTTTTAAAGGCCCTGGAAATTAATTATGAAGCTGTGGGCCTGCTCTATAGATGCTAATTACCAATAAGTTATTTCTTTAACACTTGGAAGAGCTTTAAAAAATAATTTGGCAAAACTTATCCTGAACCCTATAAATGAATTGAGTAACATCACTGGCCTGAAAACATACCAATGTTTTTACACACAAAGACAAAAATTTCATTTTACTAACCTGCCTGATCAATCCTGATTAAAATTAAAAGAAACTTTTCAGAAGCATTTCTAATGTAGAAGACAGATCTGATGCAAAGATGATACATAGCATATATGTGTACAACTATAAAGATAAGGAAAGAAGAAAAGATTAGAGTTGTCCAATTATAACATTTTGTAAAGCTAAATTACCGCATTATGGGTAAATCATTATATTTGTAAAGCCTCAGGAGAGTGAAACTAAATAGCCATGAAGCAACTTAATTTTTTGTTTCTTCAACAATATCCTTTCACAACAGTTAGCTGAGTCCTTCATGCCAAGTATTGCCATAGAGGAGAGAGGGCAATTTTCATTTGATTAGATTTTTTTAAAATATATTTTATTGATTTTTTACAGAGAGGAAGGGAGAGGGATGGAGAGTTAGAAACATCGATGAGAGAGAAACATCAATCAGCTGCCTCCTGCACACTCCCCACTGGGGATGTGCCCGTAACCAAGGTGTATGCCCTTGATGGGAATCAAACCTGGGACCCTTGAGTCCGAAGGTCGATGCTCTATCCACTGAGCCAAACTGGTTAGGGCTAGATTTTTTCCAAAGAGGAAAGCCAACATGTATATTTGGGAGACAGGGTAGTCTTTTTTGTTGTTGTTGTTCCTAGGTTTTGTTTTGGTAAAGATATATTATTACACTTTAATTACTAATTTTTAACTATAAATTATACTTAGAACTATGGTCAGAATTATTTGTTTATGTAATTAAACAATTAGTGTTCATGACTGCATGTAACAAATGTAAGCGCCCATCAGCTGCTTGGAAACTGCTAGTGGCTAGAGATCTGCTGTGGCTGTGGTTTTCCAGGTCCCAGGAATAAGCGAGTCCTGGCAGAAATAGAGGCTCTAGTTATGAACCGAGCCCAGTTCAAACGTGGGGTTATTGCCACAACATACGTGCACACTCTTCTCACAGAGAGAAGCCCTAAAACTTACTAGTGGGAGATAACTCTTGGTTAAGTTGTTTTATTTAACATGTCTATTCATTGGCTCACCAAGGCATCTATCTCTTCCAGGCAGGGAAGGAAAATGGCCACGCACGCTTCTCATGAAAATAGACCAAACCGCTGTTCCAGAATCTCCCCACGAGTGAGATGTGCTAGTCAGGTGTTGTTGGAAGGAGTGACTCAGTGCTTGACCAAACAAAAATAAGTCAGGTTTCTTTCGTCCAGGCCTAGAGCCCTTAGTATTTATTCAAAGGTACATTTTGAATTTTCCGGAGACTGGTAGCCCACACCGCATTTCCCACACTCTTGGACCACAGAGCCCCGCCTCCGCAGACCGTGGCATGACAATGGCTGCTTTGCTTTGTGGCCCCAGGGCGACTGTATGCTGGTCAGGGAGCTCCAATGCCAGGTTGGTGGCTGAGGTTGCAATGCAGTCTGGTCACGCTGAGACCCAGTGAGTATTGCTCACTGTCTGCTGTAGGGCTGTGCCAAGCTCCCCTTGAAACGAGGATCTGATAGGAATGGTGCAATTTCCAAAAAAGAAGCAAATAAGGTGCTAGAAACGGATCTCTGGATTGTCCTCCAGCCTTCCCCCCTCTTTGCCTCACCTGTGGTATTGCCTGAGGACACCCAAATTGCCGGGAAGAAGTTCAGCTCGGCATATGTTTCCTCATCTCTTTGGCTAAGAGTGTTTAGAAAACATTTTAAGGGCTGAAGGAGACAAGTTATACTATAGATGTCACCACCATGCAGACTGCCGAAGGTGCATATGTCAGGCATAGGGCAAAAGATGGTTCCCTCTGCAGCCTTTGAGGAAATGACTGTATTCCTCAGACAGAAGCTAGCTAAGCATGCTGTGGCTACTATGAATAGTGGCCATTTCTGAGTATGTACAATGGGGCTGGGCACCCTGCTAAGGACTTCACCTACATGGTCTCATTTCATCCTCACAACAGTGACCCTGAGAAGTAACATTCCCATTGTATAGATGAGGAAACTGAGGCTTGGAAATCACAGAAGTCATCAAGCCAGTGAATAGTAGAATCAGCATTTGACAGAAATCTTTATGACCCCAAAGTGGAATTAACTATTTTGTTCTACAGCCTGGGTCAGCATCTTACATCTGACTCAGTTAAAATGCAGCACAAATGAGGTATGTAAAAAAAGAAAGAAAGAAAGAAAGAAAAGCCTTGTCATAACCCAAGCATTTCCTGTAAGGAATTAACCAGAAGAAATCCCACTGGATGGAATAAGTTCATGTATATTTTGAATTTAATTAATAAGGATAAAGCAATCTTGAAACACCTTTTCTTTTAAATAAATTGTAGCCATTGGTAATAACTTTATATGGGAAGGAAGAAAAGATGGAGAAATATGAAAATGTACAGCGGCTAAAAAATTGCATCTGAATATTAATTAATAATGGCTATTGTAGGAAGTAATTTTAAATGCAATCAGTTTCTAAGTTATTACGATTGTTATTTAGAATATGATGTCAAGTGAAATATATAGTGTTACTACAATACAGCATGCCCCCACCAGGAATAGCCCACACTAAACAACAACCTCCGAAGTCTCTTACTTCCATGTTTAGGCAAATTTGCATGAAATATCACAGTAGTCCTGCATCCTCTTGCACTGTGCGGTGGCTGAAATACTGCCCGTGCCTTAGTCAATGACCAGCACCAATCAAGGGAATGATTGTCCATCATTACATAGGTCATTATGGACGAGTCGCATGCCATCAATCAGATTGCTCCCTAGCTCTCATCCATCCCCGAGGTCATCCTTCCAGAGGGAAAATGCTTTCTCAGAAAGCTTGCTCCAAAGGCTTTTTTGCTGCTAATCTTCATTAGCCAAACATAAAGCTGTATAACCAGAAATATAGGAGACTTAAGTGGACATGTTTGTTCCAACTTAAATAATTATGATAAATTTGTGGTTGAGCAGGAGGAGATTCAGAAATGCATTTTGATTATTTGGATGTGTCGTTCTGCCTAAGGTGTTCATTCCCTTCAAGGAATTCTCCTTGATAATAGTAAGAAAATAAATCTGAGTTCACTATTTTGTTTTAGCCTCGAAGGTTTTGTTGCTATATGTATTTATGTACATCATATCAGAGGAAAGACAAAAATGCCTGAGTCCCAGCTCTGGGGCCCAAGGAAAAAGTGCCTCTTGGCACAGGAAACTGCCTGTGGCCACTTACAGGTGCCAGGATTGCCTTGGGATGGCTTTCTGAGGCCTTTAGGTTTCCTTCTAGTATCTCTAAGCTGAGAGAACTCGGATCAAATTTTTCTGGACTCGTTCAAATCTAAAGCCCATTGCTGGGTGGCTGGCATGGCTCAGTGGTCCTGATCAGGGCACATGCCCGGGTTGTGGGCTCAATACCCAGTGTGGGGGTGCAGGAGGCAGCCGATCAATGATTCTCTCTCATCACTGATGTTTCTCTCTCTCTCCTCTCTCTCTCTCTTAAATCATCTATAATAATAAAAGCATAATATGCTAATTAGACCAGACATCCTTCAGGACGAAGCCAGGGCTCCTAGGGAAACCCAGATCCCGGGTGCCTGTGCCGGCAGCCGGGGAAGGAAGGCCTACTCTTGCACGAATTTTGTGCATCGGGCCTCTAATTAAAAAAATATTTTTAAAAAGCTGAAGCCCATTGCTGGAAACTTTTCTCCCACCACCACTTCCAACAACCTCTGACACTTTATGCCTTAGCACTTCGATAGCAGAGCACTTTGATAAAAACACCAAGACATATATTTCCATTCTTTCTCATTTCCATTCCCTGTATGTGCACCATCCCCAGGGACTCCACCAGCCTGGTGGCTCAGGTTGGGGTCCAGAGATCATAGCAGGCATGTGGATGCCTACAAGACCGACCTAGTCATGTGACATATAAATTGTGTACTTTCCAAATCGCAGTTGCTGCGGCCCATGAGAAAACTTGTCAAGCCTGCAGGGTGCAAGGAGACAATGGAGGTTGGCTCTGATACTGTAATGGTTGCCTTTGTGTTGCACTAATTGCTTGGCCCTGGTGCTTATTTGGCTCAGCGGTTGGAGGAGGAGCCTTGCTTTTGCTCGCTGTTGTTTGTGTGTATTCTTAGATAAACTTACAAGACTCCCTTTTTCTTAACATCATGCACCTCAGAACTAAATATTTCATGTGGTAACTGAAATGTGAGAAGCCTTCTCATACGGAGCCAAACAGAGAAAAAGGTTTAAGCGATCAGGACTTGCCTTTAATGAAATTCATTCAAGCAACAAAGTAGCTTAATATCGTATACAAGACTTTAGTCCCTCTTAACTTTTAGCACTTCAGTACAAAATAATCATTTTTGAATACAAATAAGCAACATATTTGTTTCCAGTAATACGGAGAATGTCCCACTGCCCTCCCCTTAACCCAGCAGTTCTCAACCTGTGGGTTGCGACCCCTTTGGGGGTCGAACGACCCTTTCACAGGGGTCGCCTAAGACCATCGGAAAACACATATATAATTACATATTGTTTTTGTGATTAATCACTATGCTTTAATTATGTTCAATTTGTAACAATGAAAATACATCCTGCATATCAGATATTTACATTATGATTCATAACAGTAGCAAAATTACAGTTATGAAGTAGCAACGAAAATAATTTTATGATTGGGGGTCACCACAACATGAGGAACTGCATTAGGAAGGTTGAGAACCACTGCCATAACCCATAGTAAAGTACAGTGGGGCCTTGACTTACGAGTGTCCCGACTAACGAGTTTTTTGAGATACCAGCTGTCTCTCGGCCGATTTTTTGCATTGAGTTGACCGAGTAATTTGAGTTAATGAGCTCCTTAACAAGCTCCTTAACGAGCTCGGTCTCAGAACGAATTAAACTCGTAAGTCAAGGCCCCACTGTAGTATGAGTGTAACTAACTGGGAGTGAATGGTGTTTCCAGCAGCCGCTTTCAAAATCCAGCCTCATGACTGCCCTGGGTTCGCACCGAGTAAAAAGTCGAGCCTGACAAGCGTCAGGACTCAGCCCGGATAATGGGCCTCGATCCAATAAACTGTGTTCAATGATTTCTTCAGCAAAGTGGCCAGGCTCTCAACAGACACTCTAAGCTCTTCCTTACAGCCCTACAGGGACGGCCCTGGCTTCTTCGTTAATACCACAAGTTTAGCGGTAGTGATTCAGTTACCTATAAAAATACACTCTATTGACAAGGATTATTTAGAGAGGAGGGAAGATTTAAACAAGGGGACTGTGAGAAATATCTGGGATGTTGTCAAAAGTGAAAATAGGCTGCTTCCCCATAAAACCAGGCGAGCGCAGGCAACCTTCCCCTTTCCCAGACAGCATGCTCCTGCAGGGATGTACCTGACTGCGAGCACTTAGGGAGTGTGCCGATGTGGCTGTGAGGGCTCAGACATGCACAGAGATATAGAATATTCTCTGGAATACCTAAAAAAAAATTGTCATGCACATTTTAAAGAACTCTTGAGGTTACAGTCTGCTCTTCTATTTTTCCTTTTCATCTGAAGCTCTAAGGCCAGGTAGAATGACAGAAATAAAGGTAGCTTGCTTTCACTACCTCTCAGGTTTGGACTATTCACTTATGTAGTGGGATGATTTCAATAGGAGGGGTAGGAACCTTCACTTTTTAGTTTCCAACAGAACAAAACACTGCACCCTTCCCAGACTGCACTGGCAGGTGACTTTATAACAGCATTCCATGCCACACTGACTGCAACCACTGTGTTAGCTGGCTAATGCCGCATCACAAACTGCCACAAATTTAGCAGCTTAAAACAACTCCCCTTTGTTTACTCACTGTTTCTGTGTGTTGAAGTCTGGGTATGGTTTCACTGGGTTCTCTGCTCAGAGTCTCACAAGGCTAACATCGGGGTATCAGCCATAATCATCTGGTACTTACAGTATTTCAAGCCCAGGTGGTTGTGGCAGAATTTAGTTCCTTATGCTTACAGGTCTGAGGTCCCTGATTCCCTTGCTGGCTGTCAGCCAGGGGCCTGTCTCAGCTCCTAGAGGCAACTCCCACTTCTTGTTTTGTGGCCCCTTCACCTTGAAAACCAACAGTGAAGAATCTCCTCTTCTCATGGAATCCTTCTCACACTTTGGATCTTTTCTCAGAAGAAGCACTGTCCCATTTAGGGACTTACCTGACTAGGTTGGGCCCACCTAGGCTAGTCTTACTTTCTTAAGTCTATCTAATTTGGGACCTTAGTGACATCTGCTAAATTCCTGCACCCCTAGAACATTGTTTGATCGAATAACTGGTGTGTATATACCACAGGGCAGGGAACCGTGGAGGGGCCATTTGAGCATTCTGCTTACCATGGCTGCATAAAAGAGGGAAAGCCTTGGGATGAAACCTGAACGTGACTGTCCCTGTTGGGGGAATCTTCAGGAATCCACTCTGCACCTGCTAAGGGCATGGAATTTCCCTTTGAGGTTGGGGAGGGGGGCGGCTGTGGCTGGGACTACAGAGTCCCAGTCATTTTCTGTGATGAGAACAAAGCCTCTCTGGTGAGCATGAATATGTCACGCAGAGTCTGGTCCCTCCTTCCAGAGGAAAAAGAAGCTTAAAAACTGAGCGACAAAAGGAGTTGTTTCAACCCCTTTGTTTCACGCTGTGTAAGAGGGAGCTGACTCCTTCCTCCCTAGGCACACACTCGGCCAGTCTGGTCTTCGCTTGAAGCTTGCCCCAGAGCTCATGGCACACGGAAAGCAGGTAGACCGAGTTACCTGCTGTCACTAGAGTGACTGCGTATACTCCTGAGCTATGTGTGTGAGTGACTGACGGGCACTGCACTCTCAGTGTCATGGAATGCTGCTTTAGAAAGATGACCTCAGTAGGTTAGTTCTTAGGCAGAGACTGAGAAGGAATAAATATGTATAAATAAATAGATGAATAAGTAAATAAATACTTTTTTCATGACTCAGAAGTGACCTCAAGGGGCACAAACAAAGTTGAAAGTCTTCCTTTTTAGTATGGTAGACTTTTGTTCTGTTTTTCTCCATTAAAGTAAAAGAAGCTAAATAGGCCTTGGGCAGCGTAGCGTTTTCCAAGTTCTTATAAGTCCTAATAACAGCTTCAGTTTGGTGAGCTCTAAACACTCTCTTTGGGATAGATAATTTTTCTTAATTATGAATTTTAAAAAGAAAATTTTAACAGGTTAGCACTTCTTCCCAGGAAGGCAGATCTTTAATGTGTAAAAACCTATGTGAAAAATAACACCCCATCCCGAGAGCCATCACCTCTCTGTCTCCTGCTCAACCACATTCCTCCCTTATCTCCCACCCACTGCCGCCTGAGTCAGTTCCAGAAAACTCAGTGTGTGACCAGAGAACAGTTCCCTAACCGGGAAGGCTGAGAGGCAAAGATAAAAAATGGGGATACTAGTACGACTGCACATGAGTGGCAGGAGGCAGAAAGGGGGCAGAGATGAGACCTAACAGAGGTAAGTTCATGATAGAAATGGTTCAGGACCCCATTTTCCTACATAAAAGTGGTACAAGGCAATTCTGCTGCAAGAAAAGTATCCTGTAAAATGGTCTTGTGGATGAAGAAGACATTGACCTGAGCCTTACGACATTGATCTGAGACTTTTATCAGGTGTAGGCTGGGGGCAGGGCAGACTTCCAGGACAAGGGTGCATTGTGAACAAAAGTCAAAAATGGGATGAGGTAAGGTTTTTACAGGGAAAAATGTAGAGCATAAAATTGATGGAGGCAGAAGTGAGAGCATAATCATATAGACAGCGAATAAAAGATTTCAAAATCTGAGCTACAATTTTGACAGAATATTTTAACCAAGGACCTGAAAGATTTTGAAAATAGCTATGATGTAAATGGAGCTATGCTTTAGGACCATTCATATTGCCTCACTGTGGTTCAAGTCAAACAGAGAAAACTGGAGGCCATGACCAGTTAAAGTGGTCCTGACCATAAAGTCTAATATGGACAAGAGGTACTGCAAATTAGGGCGAAGTTTCAGGAACAAGAATGCCATGAAAAGGTACTGGGAAAGAACAGAGAGAATTTTGCTCTGCAATTGTACAATATCTATGTCATAATAATGGTGTTTATTTGTTTTCATCTTATAATTACCTGGTAAACAGATTATGGAAAAGTATTTGTTACAAGAGAATAGAATGTCATATTATTAACTTTCATGATATCAAAATAATGACTTTGCTGGCAGAGATGTGAAAATAGAAGGGGTCAGAGGTGTTTGGAAAGTTGTGAGCACTAATATCCTTATCTCTCAATATGGAGGTCAAGAATTACTGCCCATGTTTCATGAACAAAAGGTGGAGGTTCAAGCAGAGTCACTGAGGCTCTAGAATCAACCAATAAAGGAACTAAACCAGTATGTAGCTAGGTTGTGGAAAGGTAGGGGGAAAGGGATGGTGTGAGTGGTATAAATCCTCCCTTATGACCAAGGAGGTCAACAGACAACATCTAAAGTTGATAAGTCAAGAAATAATAGCATAAGGATGTAGTATGTACTATGAATGTTACAACAGAAAAAGTAAAAAATAAAAGGAGACATGATGAGCAAGCCTAGGGTGGAACAAGGGGCCGTTGCTTTTTGTCACAGATTCTGCTGTAGCCATTTAATTTTTAACCATGTGCATGCATTACTTTGATTAAAAATGTAAATTAAAAATCAAAACCTAATTGACAAGATTTGGCAACAGTTTCAACAGAAAAAGAAGAGTGAGAGGCTGGCTGATTTTCCACATCTAATTGACTGAGAGTTTGGTGGGTGAAACATTAACATTTCCTGAGGAAGTCAGGAGGAGGGAAGATTTAGAGCAAGGTGAGAGATGGAGTTTGGTTCCACACATAAATTTAAAAGTTAAAATGAGTCTTAATGCAGTCATAGTGAATGTTACAGGGATTATAGTCAAACATTTGGGCTGGGTCAAAGAATAGATTGATTGCTTGGAGTGAGTGAATATGAGCCTTCATCAAAAGTACAGTGCGGGAATATCAGCCTGCTTGTTTGTTTTTCAGTCCAGCATAGCTCCACCTGCCAAAGAAAAAGACGCTGAATGCTGAACTAGAGAGAAATGCTCTTGCTTCTGCTGAATTCAAATAATTTAGCTTCATTTAAGTTAATAGAGGACAAAGAGCAATGACAGGAAGAAGAGAGAAAAAGGATTGTACATTTTAACTAAAGATATAAAAATTATAGCATTTCCTGCTAAGCCACATCTATTAGTCTTTTTGAAATAATATTAAACACAAATGTAAAAACTATCAATGAATAAAAAAGCATTACAATAACCTCAGTCACTATTTGGCATATTGTAAAATTCTATTTAAAACTCTATTGCTAATGGGATAGATAGTGTTCACATAACTTTTTATTCATCAGTTCAGATGACCAAGTAACCTCCCTTTTTAAAACATTCAGTGTGTGGATGAAAACACGGTTGTTGTCATAAATCATAAATTCCTAGCTGGGCAGGTCACAATGGGTAGTCATACCCCAGGCCTATAACTACTTTAGTGAAAGAATTTTAAGCGAGCCCTGTCCATTGTTCTTGTCGGCTAGGTTGCCACACCTTTGAAATACTCCTGGAAGACAGACCCACCCTCAAGAGAACACATCACCTTAACTATCTCATAATCCAATTCTTACCTTTCATTCTCCCACCTTCACGTAATCTTCCCTTTGTTCCTTCCTTAATTTCAAATGCATGCAAGGAACTGCAAAACTGTTGTTCTCAGAAGCATTTGAGCTCTTGCTTACTGACAATTGTCATCAGTTTTGGCTCAAATAAACTCTTATAACAAATCTCTACCGTTAGGGCATGCCTTACATCGATGGGTGGTAGAATAAAATGTCTGACTCCATTTTTGATGTCAGGCCACTGAGAGCTCTTGAGTTCGACCTCTCTGTTCTCCTCCTTTCCCCCAGATTTGAGTAAACGGATAACAAAACCCTCTCTCCTCTGGTGCTGGGGGAGAAGTTCAAACCACAGAAGCCTGGCCCATGGGTGGGAATCTCCAGCCTAGCTGACACAAATGCCACTCCCCTCTCCTCTCACTGGAGCCACATTGGAGTGACTTGGGTGGCTGCTCTGCTCTCCCTAGAAGCCTCACCATGAATGTAATCAAATTTTTCTACTCTCTTGGTTGGCACGTATGTAACATCATTAGTCTCGAAATCCAAAGCCATTTGGGGTTAGGGATGGATCATGCTTTCCACGGAGCAATCACAAAATAAGTGGCTTCCCATTGCCCTTGAGATAAATGGCAAAATAACAATACAGGCTAACACTTACCTGGTGCTTGCTACATGCCAGACATTACCCTAGGGATTTTCAGAGATCCATTCATTAAATTTGTATAAAAGACCTATTGCTGACCTCATTATAAAGCTGAAGATACTAGGATTCAGAAAGGTCAAGCGATGCACCGAATGTCACACAGCCAGGAAGAGGCGGAGCAGGATGTACCCCTGGCTTTAAACATAAGGCTTTCACTCTCTTGCCTGAACCGCTGTTGACTGATGCATCAACAGCCTGTGGAGACCGCAGTCCCTGGGCTCCTGCCCACCTCTCCAGCCTCATCCCACCATTGCTCTCTCCATCTCTGCATTCCTGCCACATGGGCCTGCTTTTGTATGGATTCCCAGGCTCGCCCTGTCCCTCTGCCACTGGGTCCCGCCCCTGATGTTTCCGCTCCTCTTTGCCAAGGTAGCTCTTTTTCAACCTTAAACTCTCAGGAAAACCTTTTCTGGCCAGCAGCCTCCCTCCTACCTATTTTCCAACTAGTTCAAATCTCCTTTATTCCAGCGTCATAGCATACCATGTACCCTCGTTTATGCTTTTATCAGTATTCTAGGTTTGCTGTTATTTGTGTGATTTCTTGGCTGTTTTTCTCTCTCAGTAAACCATGAGCTCAGTGACAGCAGGGGCTGTGTTTATTTTTACTTATTGTTACACTTTGGCAGAGCCTGGCACTGAAATCGGTCCTCTATAAATGTTATATCTGTGGAATAAACAAATAATACACAGCCATTTCCATTTCAGCCCGTCATATCACTGCTCACAGCTAGACTGACCTCTTTAGAAGGAATTTAGAAGCAAATGTTTTTTGTGGGTTGATGCCATTTTTCCTGCTCAGGAAAACAGTCCTGTCGGGTGTTCTAGAGAAAAAGGAGTGTGTTTACTCTCCCTTGGGTCCCTTTATAAATCTTCTATGAAGCAACCCCACACTCTGGCAGTGCCTGATGCGGGGAGGCCCACTGGGAGCTCCTCCAAGGTTCAGTGTGAGAAAGAATCCAGGATCCACCTGTGTCATTCGTGGGGACCCCAGCCCCTCCCCACGCCAGGCAGACATAGGCTGTGTCTCTGCACGCGGTGGGGGGTCCGGGGGGGCAGATGAAGGATGTATGGTTCTACTGTTGGGGGATCTTTTCCCCTGTCGCCTGAGGCTGTACCTTACTACTGAAAAATCCAGAAGTGGAGAAAAGTGAAGATAGGTGCTAAACTTGAGTGCTCACCCTTTGAAGTTTTTTTTTTAAATAATTTTAAAAAATCAATATTCACATCTTCCTGAAGTAATCTTTGAAGTAGCTAATAATATCCCCATTTTACAGATAAGAAACTGAGAAACCTAAGTCGTGTGCTGAGGAAACTGGGTACATCAGGATTCAAACTCAGGTCTAAATGGCTCTAAACTCCATGCTCTCTCCATCTCAAAACAATGATTTCGTCCCAGCTCCTAAATCTAAAAGAGAACAATCTTGTACTTGGGTTTAAGAAGTTAAATGCTGGAAGGAATACCTTAAACTGGTTAGCCTCACTAACATATTCATTTTAAGATCCCATATAAAATGCTGTAAAGATATATTTAACTATTAAAACAAAACTTTTTCTTTTATCTTGAAATTTTTTTAGTTAATAATTACTAAATAAAAAGACAGATGGCCTAATTGTTAAAGATCATTTGGGGTAATGGAGAGAAATAAATAAGGAAAGAAAGAAAGAACTCTTTCTTAAAATATGATGATAAGCAGTCCCCATGTAACTCCTTGTTATGAGGAGGAAAAAGACACCCAGGTGAAAAAGATAAATAAAATCCTATGGGATTCAGCAATAAATCCTATAAAAGAGACTAGACTATTCCAGAAAATACTGGAGAAAGATAAGTAATTGAATCTGAAAAAGAGTTGGGTCCCTAAAGTATGGGAATGATCCCTAAGCGTGCACGGAGCTCCGAGTCACATGCAGTAGGCAGAAATCAGTGGGTGTGTATTGTACAGCCAGAGAGCCATGGCGGGGGGGGGGGGGGGCGAGGGGAGCGGTGCCCAGAGATCCCAAATGGGGACTCTGAGAACTGTCCTTTGATGGGCAGGTGAGAACAGTCTCTGAGGGACTGGTGGCATGGGCAGCTATCATCACTTCCTGAGCTCTTCCACTGCTGAAAGTTCAGCCTACCCCAAAGCCACGTGGTAGATGCCTAAATATCCCCTGGATGGATCTCACTCAATCACCTGGCCTTTGCAATACAGGAAACTGAAAGAGAGAAAGAAGACAGACGCACCAGAACCAGCACATCTCATCATTCGGCCTTGGGATGACAGATGAATAGGTGGGTGCCGTTTGTTAAGACCAGTGATACGCTATTCAGCCCGAGTGTAACTCCGGAGATGTCTGAGCAGCTAATTAATCAGTTCTGGGCCGACCATCCTTCACAAGCCCCGGCTGCTGTGCCTTTTCAAGGCTTTTACTTCTACCTTACTAACTTCACATCTGTTCATCAGACACAAAGGCAGTGTTTACCTTTGCATTTGAAGTTTCTGGCACATAGTTAATCTCTATAAATATCTATTCATTGCAGGAAAACCTATAAACAAAAGTTTGTGTTCACTTAGCAAAAACTTATGTAAGAATCTTAAAGAATGAAAAGCAATGCCAGTTTGACTTGGAATGACTATTAGTATCAATTGTATCCTCTAACGACAAACGTCTACTGCCTGGAGCACGTACAATAATGTGGGCGACTGACTAAGGACTCAAACCAGCAAATCCGCAAAGGAAAGGTTCTTTTTCAAATAGGCCCTCATTTAGAATTAAATTTGATGCTGAAATTCTAATAAGAACTTGCTTCCATTTTGGTTAAGTGACTTGGCAGTGGGTATGCTTCCCCCTCGGAGAAGTCTATATAAAGAGAGGGAATGTAACGCTCCACAAATATTACAGCTGGGGGAGATTCTGGTGCTTCTGTACAGTGCCAGCGTGTACTCTAGAGGTTTTTGCTGGAGTTCATGGCGATGGCTTGAGTGCTTCCTGGAGCAGGGCCATATTAGAATATAGAACCATGCATTAGTAATGTATTGCTGCGAAACGGGCTGTGTGTATGGCCTGTGGACAGGCAGTCAGGTGTAAATGAGCCTGCAGAGCCCAAATACCTAAATTTAGGCTTCTTTCACTCAGTGGTCTATGGAGCAATTCCCATGTGGGATCAGTGAGGGAACATATTGGTTTACCTTCAAATAGCCGACGTTTTAATGAATGCCTACGAGGAAACAACTGGTGATAATGAAACCTCCTTGTCAGAAAGTCTTCAGCTGTCCTTCTCACCTAGTCTTGGCCTTCTCCATACAGTTTAATTGTCTTTCCCACCGAGTTTTGCTTTTTTCCCGTTTCCTAGTTGAGTTGGAGGGGGGAGGTAGAAAGAGTAGAAACACAAGGGAAAAGACTAAGTGGAAAATTTACCTTTAAATTACCATAATACTAGATGATAAATGAGTTTATGTAAAAAGATGCCTACTCTAGAAACACTGACATTTTTGCGTTGCACAATTAGTTTGTGGAGTGTGGATGCATGTGGACCTGAGTACCTCTGAAGTGCAAGGGTGGTATTTTTATAAATGTCAGTTTTACTTCTCTCTCTGTTGTGGACTTACATGGTTTTCAGGATCTGGTACAAATTGGCAGAAAAGTGAACTGGACATACACAAGTGAGGCTACTTACTGCCTGGCAAATCTGCAGAACTAGTCTCTGAAGCGCTGGAGGATTTTGCTTGTATGTGGATTTAGAGAATTCAAAATTAGGTCCTAATAGCTTCCCCTGGGTATGACTTACCTGCAGTGCAGCCATTTCCGATATCTTCTTAGCCTCTGCATAATTCTTATTTTCTCCATACCAGCTTCATGTCATAGACTATTTGTTATGACTAACCCATCCTGCATATATTCATTGGGAAATACTTTGTATACTAGAAAGAAACATTAAGGACTATCATCAAAGCTTAACCAAAGGTTCTAAGGTGGACATGGAGGCATTTCACTAAGAGCACTAGCAGAATGTAGCCCAGGTCACCTGAGACCACCCATAGTCACCTGAATGAGAAGAGTAACCAATTTCAGCAACACACCTAGAAAGAAGAAACAAAGATGGCCCTACTCACAAAAATACTTTTATAATCAACACAGTGATATCCTTCCTTGTAGCTCAGGAGGGAGGCCATGTAGCACCTGAGCCTTTATCTGCTAGGGTCTGCGGTAGGATTACTGTACTTGGTGCGCGGCCTAGTTGAAGCCTGGCCAGAGAAGAGAAGCAGTTGCTGCTCTCCTTGTGATAAAAGACAGTTGATAGTCTTTGAGGCAACAGCACTCTCTCTGTTAAAGTCTTTTCATGAATTCTTTTAAAGGTACATTTTTTTATTGATATAAATTTGAAGTTATTTGATAAGTCACAGATTTCCATTTAGCCTGTTGCAGAAGGATTCCTAAAGGAAACTACTATAATTCTTTGTTCTTAAACAAATGAAGTGTGTTCTTTATCTCTCAGGAAGCTGATAATATGATAGGTGCAGCTTTAAGGACTAATTATACTAAATAGCAGGGCATAACTCAAAAGAGAGTTTACATCTATTATGTAGAATTCCCTAAAGAAACATTAGAAAATTTACATGCATTGATTGCTAGTTAGCATTAGAAAGATGTTTAGGAGTTGAATTCACCAAAGCCACAATTGTTTCCATTAGTGAGCAGGCAACATAAGCTAACTGATAAGGATTCAGTGATATAAGCAATTAATACCGTTATGTCTATTAATTAGTGCTTTGCAACTGTCAAAGAAGATGCCTTTTAGGAGTCAAACTTATTTGGCTGATTAAAAATTGGAATCCATCTTATAAAACTGAGATGGACTTTCCTTTGATCTAATTAAAAGGAAGAGTTTGCATACTCAAAACTTGTGTCTCTCTGACATAAATTAACATATTCATAAAGGAGATGGATGGGTATTTTGCAATTAACATGGGACAAGAATAAAGCCCAATTAGTAAACATGCTTTCTTTATTAACTTGCAGGTCAAGCTCTGTTTTCTTATAAACCAATAGTGATAGAACAGTGTAAAATTTTTTTCAAAGAAAATTTATTGGCTCGGAAATTCCATGGCACTCTATCACAGAAATGTGACTCGTTTCTTCATTTCCAGACACCTGTTAGCTCATAACCAGAAGTGTACACAAACTGCTATTTTCTTATGCTCAACTGGAGAATTTCAGCCGGGAGCAGGTTTATGTGTTTCCTGAAAGAGTCCAATTTTACACATATAACCCTAAAGGCATCTTCACACTGTCTGTAGACACCAAAGGGCTCTCTTGATCCTCCAGTGGATCTGCCTCTTTCAATGTCGTGCCTTTGCAGTTCTCATCCTATGGATTTCCTGGTTAGTTTTCCAACCTAAAAGAAGCAGCTTCATCTACTATTCACCAAGTATAAATGCCTACCTTCGAAACTAGTTGTTGATTAGAAGCATCTTATGTTTGCTTTATTTATTAACTTAGTCCAAATAGTTCCTACAACATGATGCCAATTCTCTCACCCCTCAATTCCCTAGCCCCACACCTCATCCTTCTGGCTTTCTAGGCTTCTAATAATGTGGGACGTCCTGCAGAAATCAGTACACAGAGAATCACATGGACTTGCCTCCAATCCCTAGAGCATGTCAGGCCTTGACTGGATGCCAAGCCAGATGACTTAGGAGGTTGAGTAGGTTCCAGGTTGAAATAAATGTTCCAGGTTCTGCCTCATATGGTCTCAGGGTAGAGGTTAGTTAGTTTAAGATTCCCCCAGGAACATACAATCTAGTAAGGGTGCTATGCATCCGAAAAAATCCACATCACACAAGATACAGGGTGGAGCAAAAGTTAAGTTTACAGTTTATGTACATAAAATGTAGAGTTTACTCTTGTATTATTATTAATTATTGTATTATTTTCCATACAAACAATTGTAAACCTACTTTTGCCCCACCTTGTATATACCAAGCAGCTGTTTAGCACAGTTACATGAATGCATTCTTGATTTTTATTTGCTCCCCACCAAGACACTATTACTCATCGCTGCACTCTGCATCTTAAGGCATTTGTTACTTCAACTTTTCTTTTCTAAAAGCTACTCTTTCTTGTTTCTCTGAATTCCCATCACATATGTGATCTCTGCCACACAACTTCTTTATTGTTCCTGATTGATTTTTGCTTGCTGAAATGATCTTCTCTGTATCCGTAGGGCAGTGATGGCGAACCTATGACATGCATGTCAGAGGTGACATGCGAACTCATTTTTTTGGTTGATTTTTCTTTGTTAAATGGCATTTAAATATATAAAATAAATATCAAAAATATAAGTCTTTGTTTTACTATGGTTGCAAATATCAAAAAATTTCTGTATGTGACACGGCACCAGAATTAAGTTAGGGTTTTTCAAAATGCTGACACGCCGAGCTCAAAAGGTTCGCCATCACTGCCATAGGGAGATGAAATTTGTCATCTCTAGCTTCAACCACCTGCAAATGCTTAGAAAAATATCTGGACTTCTGTGTGCCTCAGTTTCTTCATCTATACAATGAGGATGACAGTGGTACCAACTTGTATTTAAGAAATGGAATGGAGTGCCTGGCAGGTTATTTGCTACTTTATTAATGTTAGCTATTGACATTATTATTTGAGATGTCCAAGGGGCCTACCATGACATTTGACACCTGTTCATTTCTCAATAAATCCATTTTTAATTACTAATTTCTGGACTGACAGTACCTAGGTACTTTAGGGTAGAAAGGACAACATATCCAATTAATCAGATGAGTGTTCACTGAGTATGTATTAGTACTCTGTGCTGAAGTTTGGAGTAGAAGTGCCTCTTCTCAGTCATTTGTCTGTATCAGGGGCAACAGAGCGGCTCTGGTGGCAGCTAGAGCCACACCTGACATATGGGTGAGGTTCCTCTAGTGAGTTAGTTGATTAGCCCCGTGCTTCCGGAACATACGCATATGGCTTATGTTCATTGAGGAGAGCAGCTTTAAGAACAGACATTTTTACACCACAGTTTAATTTTTCTACTGAGTAAGAAAAACCTATTTCTACTGAAGTCTGCTGCCGATCAGAATATTCTTTTGAAAATATTTCAGGACAGGGGTCAGGATAATGTCATACCAAGTTTCCAACCTCTTAACAGACATGAAATATTCATAGATTTCTATTCAGATGTGCTCCTTCCATGGCCTCAACCCTCCTCTTTACATTCCAAATTCAACATGAAAGTTTATCTTTAGGTAGCCAACCTTTTTTCAGTGATAAAGGTCAATTATGACCTTGCTTTACTGACAGTTATCGCTGCTACCCAGGATTCACGTAATATATCCAGTACTACTGCACTGTGAATAAATGTGACTAAGAAAAAAAATCACACGGGTAAAATTTATATGCAAAGTGAGAAGAAAGCATCAACTTTTCCCTGCTGTTACCTTTATTTATTTGAACAAATGTCATGAGAAAAAGAGTCTTAGACTTAATCTCCCTCAATCAACGTCAGCCACATTACTACTTAATGGGAGTTTATACTGCATAATATTATTTTCTTTGTATGAACCACTTCCTGACACCTTACATTTAGTTAAATGATTTATCCATGTACATTTTACATGAGGATAAATATGAGTAATGGTTTCTGCTTATATTGAGTGGGATAAGGAAGCAACTCTAAAATACAAAGTCAATTGGCCCTGGTGTCCACAGGAGTTCCTTATGTGTACAAAGTCTGACTGAATAGTAGTGGTAACATGCAGGATAACATATATCTACATATTTCTTCATAGGAGCTAACAAAACCCTCTCCCCCACAGAGCCTTCTTACTTACCAGTAAGCAGCAGCTTTGGATGGTGTGTATACCACCATCGCATGGACGCGTCTCTCTTCCTCTTTCTAAGTGTTAACTTCAGCTAAAGGTTACTGCCCAGCTGTGAAATTTACAACTGGGCTATAGGGTTTGGTTGATAAGTGACAGAATAGTGCTTGTGTCAAAAACAATTTTTCTGTCTGTATATAGCTTATACTTTTATAAATGTGGAGCAAGTTATTTTGTGATTTCTCTTTTAGGTCACTAACTAAAAACCTACCTAGTTTGAGTTTAAATTTGTAAAAATGACAATTCCCCAGGAAAAATGCCCAACCTGGAAAAATTTTAGATTCTGTAATCTGACGTTTATCACTTAGAGAGGGATTTTTTTATTTTTTTTAACCCAAGGTTGGATAAAATCCCATCAGTTTTGTTTTGTTATCATTTATAATTTATTTAATTTTGTTTATTTTCTTGCTTTTTTATTTTTTTTTAAATTTATTTTATTGATTTTTTACAGAGCGGAAGGGAGAAGGATAGAGAGTTAGAAACATCGATGAGAGAGAAACATCGATCAGCTGCCTCCTGCACACCCCCTACTGGGGATGTGCCCGCAACCAAGGTACATGCCCTTGACTGGAATCGAACCTGGGACCCTTGAGTCCACAGGCTGATGCTCTATCCACTGAGCCAAACTGGTTAGGGCTCTTGCTTTTTTAATTAGAAAATGAATTAGAGGTATTTGTTTGAAGGAAAGTAGCAGCTCTTTCCAAAGGAAGTTTCTGTGTGCTATAATGAGACACACACACAGTCCAAACAGCATCAGAGAGAGGTTCAGCCAATTTCAGTCCCCGCTCCTTGGCCACATTTACTCCTCACGACTCCTTCTGGAGCTTCAGACTGTTTCCATTTTGGCTCACAATCAACTGGAACAAGACGAGATG
This sequence comes from Myotis daubentonii, assembly GCF_963259705.1. Taxonomy (NCBI): domain Eukaryota; kingdom Metazoa; phylum Chordata; class Mammalia; order Chiroptera; family Vespertilionidae; genus Myotis; species Myotis daubentonii. The sequence continues at coordinate 46,073,958 of NC_081845.1, read as the reverse complement.
AAGGAAGGCCTAACATTGACACAAACTTGACCAAGCAAAACTATATTTGGAAAGGATTATATGTCTCTTTTTGAACAAAAACCTTCTCTATTTATAAATTTCTTTTCTTTGAAGCGGATGCCTTCGGAGCACCCTGCAAAGCACAATGTACGTGCCAACCACGCGGGAGAGCCTTGTGCTCCCCATCCAGGCAGAAGCGATTGCTCCTGCATCGGGATCCTCACCACAGGGTTCTTGTACCCCTAGTTGCCACCCACTTTCTTCATTCCTCCTTCATGAAAGTTGATCGTTCACTTGGGTGGCTCCTACCCTAGAACCATGAGCTCCTTGGTGGCCAGTTCCATGTGTCTGTGTATTAGTGTTTATCTTCCACTCAGCCCCTGGAGCAACGCTATCCTCTTCTACAGATGTCTCTCATGGTCATTCTTTCTCTGCCTTCTCCAGCTGGATTTAGATCTTTGAAGGAAGGCAGGGAATATATCTTATCTTATTCGTCTTTTGATTCCCTGGGCCTCATAATAACCCAAGGACAGAGTAAATATTTGCCGAATAAATGAGTGAACAACTAAACAATTTCTGCCAGCTTTCTCCAAAATCTTTAGAGGAGCCCCAGGTCCCCTGAAACACCCTCATGTAAGAACCACACAAAGAGAATATCACAGGATGTTATGAGTCATTCCCCCCCTGGATCAGTCCTCTCGGGTCTGTGTTTGCTAGCTTTCTGTCCTGAAATTCCATGCTCAGGCAGCCCTCAATGCAACCAAAGTTCTTCGTTTTGAGCATAATGCACTTGAGGACTTGAGACGGAGCTGCCATTTCTCCAGCTGCGGGTTCAGCAGCTTCGCATGAGCCCTGGCTCCCTGAGCAGGTCTCTGATCCTTCCTTAGCTCCTCCAAGGTGGCCAAGCGCAAGGCCTCCTACCTTCTCTGTAAACAGAGGTTCCTCCCCCTCATCCCTTCCATCCTGCTCTGCTCTGTGGCAACAAGGCGTGCTTGAGAATAAAATCATCTGTGCTGTTCTGCTGTAGGAAATGCAAGAGTCACTTTCTAAAGGACGCAAAAGACAGCGGACTGGAACCGTGTGAGTCTGCAGAGCCATCCTCTCATTTCATGGGGCAGCAGCGTTTCAGGGGACGCCGCGCTAGCTAGCTGTGAAACCACCCGGCTGAAGAAACCAGGTAGCAGAGAGTTAACACACTTGCTCACTGGTTTTCCCAGATCCTATTTTAATTTGCTCCCTCTTTTTGGACAGCTCTGTGAAGGCAGTCTGGTTCGCTGCCTCGCCATACTAATGAGACTCATCCATCTGCCTCTGTCACTGCCAGCCTCTCCTTTCTGCTGGAAGTCAGAGATGAACGCTCAGGACAGGTCCTTTCTAGGCTGCAGTACTTAATCATTTCTAAACACGCTAGATGGCCTCAGGCAGTGAAGGCAACAAGCATTTAACCCAGGCTTGGCAGCTCCAGCTTCCCCACACTCTGCCTGTGAGCTCTGATAATGAAAAGTTGCTGCGCTTTTACTCTCCACTTAACCAGATGCTCTTTGCTTCTTGGGGCAAAAGGTTAAATAGATATAAGAACCCGTGCTAGGTTTGAAGGCTTTTATTAGCAGTCCTTCCAGTAGTGGGAGAAGAGGACGCTGTTGGTCCTGATCCACGTGTCCCTTGGGATTCCTGTTTAGGCTGTGTGCTTGCTTTCTGCCAAAGGAACGATGCCTTTCCTCGTCGTGCTTTTGTTGTTGTTTTGTGGCGCAAGAGTTAACACAGGCAGGTTGGAGCTCTGCCATTTAATTGTTTGATGCTCAGTTTTATGAAAAGAATAGTCCAAGAGAACAGTACCAACATTGCTTGACTGTGGCAACACCTTTATTAACAATGTAGATGAAACTTTTTTTTTTCCAGAGTGGCCAGGGCCTCTGATTTATTTTTCCACTCCATCTACTGCTCCATATGTCTGTGGAATCTGCCTTTTTCCCAGAGCTCATGTTAGTGTAAAGCAATTGTCTGGGATGTGTAAGAATTAAGTATCCCATCATTCAGGCTAGACATGCAATTAGAAGAGTTGCACTAATTTCCACTGCTGAGACCCTGTCACTTTAATTTATCCTTACTTTCCTGCATTTAGGCCTTCTCTGGTTGGAGGCCAAGGATTTTATATAGTTTCAGTCAGCGGTGCTTTGATGTAGGAATTAGGGTATGTATAAAGTTTTTTGGGGGGGGAAATCTGGGGGATTACCTAAAACAGAGAGAAATAAAAACTTTGTATAAAGAAACGTATCTTCTCTAATTCTACCATGCTGTCAAATAGTGACGAAGGGGGGTGGGGTTAATCCAGAAAAGGTCACTGAATTATAATATCAACATCCAAGTATTTCTTCATGATTGTTTGCTTCTGATATTAGTGATAAAACATTATTTTCTGTTTTTAACGAACAACATGTAAAAAGGTTATTATTTTTCTGATAGCTTAAACTATCATTTTGAAAGTAATGCTGAAATTTAATTACTGACTTTTTTCTTCAGTCTATACACCTATGACCAGATTGTCCAACTAGTTTTATAGCCACCATCAAAATCCCTTCATGTAAGTTTCAGACAAGCATAACTCAAAAATGCATGAAATGTTCCCATGAATAGTTACAAAATGTCTCTTCCTAAACATTTCTTCGAAGAGACATGATAAATCCTCTACGGGCCAATTTTCAGGCTTTCTTGTGCCTTTCATGCTTTCAACCAGTCCCTGTATCATGAAAACCACACAGAGCCAAAGTTAACTTCACCCTCAGTTTATGGCAGAATTCAAACTTCAAGCAGCTCTAAATTCATGTATCCAACTAGGGATAAACTTGGCATGATTTTGAAATAAAGACATTAAAAAGTTAAATTATAAAGTGATTTTGCATTGAGAAAAATATTGGAAATTTTATGCGGAAGGTTGCTCTCCAAACTCAATTTTAAACAATTAAAATACATACCTGACCTGATTCTTTGGAATGGAGACTGACAGATGGAAAACCTTGACCCTAGACCTCTCTCTTGCTCACATGAAAGTTTTTGAGTGCATCTACAAAGAAATGTTAATAATTTTTATAGGTTTTTGTTCTTCAGTCTCACACTAAATATGATTCTCCAATATTTTAAAACAATTTTATATATGATATCAATTTTAGAATATATTATGTGTGTGCATGTGTCATCATGATATGAACATAGTAAACATGCTATCTATAAGCACACATTCCTACTAAAAAAACATATATTCAGAAATATATTTATTGAAGTTTTATTGATTCATAATTATTCTTGAAATATCTGTAATTTTGTGGTCATACCCAAAGAGTGGGCAGTAATATATTAAGATCTGTTAAACCGATAAACAAAAAGTCTCCAATCTACATCCCACTAATAATACTTATGGTTAAATATTCCTCAACATCAAAGTAAACCATAATTAAAAGTAGAGAATTTACTTATTATATCTGAAAGAGAAACACAGAACTTAGGCTCTGGGTAACTCATCAAAGATGAAATAGCAGTAAGAAATCCACATGTTGTTATCTTTAGTAGTTACCTTATATAAATTATTTAGAAATAAAATACACTGGAAATGTAGAACATAAATGACACAAAAATGATTGCCTCTAAGAAAGATGTTATTGAATGTTCTCCTATAAGAAATTTGCAGCTCTTAAAAATCAATGGACTAATTAAAAATGGGAAAATATGGGAGCAAAAGGAAATAAAAAGACTGATGTGGAAAATATTAGATTCCCTGAATAATCTTAGAACCAATAAAGAACCTCAAAAGTGAAAAAAAGAAAAAAAAAGAAAAAATACCTTAACTTCTTATCTTGGATCTCAACAACAACACAAAGATCTTATTTCATTTTGAAAGAACACATAAGAATGAATTCCTAGCTCTTCTTGTATTGATGCTATTTGCCTTTGCCCCAGACTTGGCTCTTAGGCTCAAAGGATAAACAGAAATTGTGTACTTGAACATGCTAATACCATTCTCAATTCCTCAGCCACATGGCTGTGTTACAGGGATCGTTGTTTTTATAACAAAATTCTTTAGATACTTGCAGAAATTAAATGGGCAAGACCCTGGGCCTTACCTACTGTAATATTAGCAATCTGAAGGAGAAGGTATGTGGATCACATTTGCCCTTTTATGTCTCCAGTTAGCAACACAGATGTATATAGTCCTTCTCTACTCTCTATTTGGGCATTCTCTAACATTAAATTCCACCATGTATCAGATGGGCTGGAAGGAATGGTGAGAAGTGATCCAGACAGTTAGTCAGACAGCCAGTTAACAAATATTTATCGAGTGCCACAGGGTCCCCGGCTTGGTACCAAGCATGAGTCTATCTCTCTGCCTTGAGGGGGGTCTGCACATCCACTATGGCAGGCACATAAGGTTTGATTGGCACTGTCTTGTGATTTTCCTTATTCAATAGCTTGTTAGTGTCTAATGGACTAAACAAACATCTCAGCACCATATAACACAACTCTATGCAGTATGTACATATGTGTGTCTATATGTGTGTATGTATAGATAGATACATAAAACTTGGCATCTTTTCCAGGAGATATGCCAAGATATATTCACAGCTTTATATACACATGTAATTCATGTATTTCTGTGCATATGGCAGTCAGGGGAATATATCTAATCAGTAGAACTTATTTTATTCCAGATGTTTTTTAATCATATTTTTTTCACTATCACTAATAAAAAATCACCATAGTTATTATACTTGGACAGTTTGATTGGTCTTTAATCCCAAATCTCATCAAAAGAAGGGACATGGAGTATTTTATGTTCTCTAGAATGTGACGAAAATGTTGGCATATCAGCCACTTGTGAGGCGTTGTAGACAGAAAGTCCATCTTAACTCAAAGCAAGCTGTAAGCCAATTTGAGAGGCTTTATTTTTGATGATTTGTACTTCTATCTTCTGAATTTACTCTCCAATATTCACCTCTGCCTAGCTCTTCAATGCTATATCTCTCTTATTTTCCCACATGTAAAGGCTGAAATTCTCCTTGTCCTGTCCAACTTAGGAGCACACAGACCGAATTCTGGTTTTTCTCTTAATTCTCTTCACTGTGTCCTTCCACTCAGTCTTAGAATCATCACCATCACACATACACAGTGATTGCACACATATATCCCTCTTTCACCAAAAGCCACATGGTCCCCAAATTCTGCTATTTCTGCTACAAGTATCTCCAAAGTCACACTGTTTACTAAGATCTTACTCCCAAATGAGTCCTCCCCGATAGTTGGATTTCTATTATACCTATGCTTAGTGACATCATCACTTTCATTCTTTTAACCAAGAACAGTTCTGAATGACTATAAAAAATTTATTATCTGTGATGAGCTCCTGGGTTAACTTTCTTTTTTTTAATGTTTTATTCTACTCCAAAGCCATCTGACTCGTTCAGTTTAGTTTCCAAAGCTCTCCCACTAGTTAGATTGCTCCCCCTACTCTCCAGACCACAGCCTTATAAAACATACTTGTTCTCTACACCTTGGTTCACACTCCACCAAAGACGGCTGCTCCTCCTCTTCTTCTCAATGCAACAACCTCGCCAGTCCAGACAGCAAGAATGAAGGTTGTCATTTTCCTGATAAGTCTTCACTGAACAATTACTAGTCTCCAGTTATCTTCACTTCATCTTTAATTATTCTTTTTTAAAAATATTTTTATTAATTTCATAGAAGAAAGGAGAGGGAGAGACAGAAACATCAATGATGTGGGAGAATCATTGACTGGCTGCCTCCTGCATGTCCCTCCTGGGGATGAGCCCCCAACCCGGGCATGTGTCCTGACCAGAATTGAACTGTGATCTCCTGATTTGTAGGTTGGCGCTCAACCACAGAGCCACACAGGCTGGGCTTTAAATGATTCTTTGGAAGTACAAAGCAGAAATAAACATTGGGAGCGAATCTCATGAAGCTACCTGTGTGGGAGTGGAAGAGGAAGTGCATCGTGCAGGCTCCTGCGAACAACTTGAAGGTAGAAACCGTGCTGTAGGTTCTTCTTTTATTACCTCGGTTGGAACATGACAGCTCAACAAATATTAAACTACCACGCTGATGATTACCTGAGTGCCACAGTGAAAGCTGCTGTTTGAAGACTACTATAAAATAACGATCCTATCAAGAAAGCAGTTTTTTTCTGATTCATTGCAAATAAACTTTGCTATTCTGATGTAATTCATATTGACTAAGCAAGGACAGAGCTGAAAACTGTTGCTAATGTGAACTAACTGGGAAACATTTAATTAATCTAAGTGACAACAGGAAATAGCCCAGGCCAGTCAGGGGAAACTAGAGTTCAAATTCTGCCTCCAGTATTCTGTAATCTTGGTTGGAAAAGTTACTTCATCTTTGTCCCCCCAACCCCCAGTTCCTTATGTCAAGAAGGGAAATAATACCTGAACACTAAATGTTAATGTGTTTAAAGCATCCAGCAGATTGACTGATCCAGAGAAGGCACCAAATAATTGGAAATTATTGGTGGCTCTTAAAGGAAAACAATTTTCGCAAATTTAAAATAAATATTTTTTTACTTCTCAGAGTTGATGAGTGAGATAAATTGGAGTGGATGCATATTAAGAAGCAGGAGGAGGAAGAGAAGGAGGAGGAGGAGGAAGAGGAAGAAGAAGAGGAAGAGGTGGAAAGGATAGACTTCTTTGAAATTGTCAAATTCATTGCCAATTCTAGGCTCTGAAGGGGAGGAATATAATTCACCTCATGGAGAAAAATAATGCAAAGGAACTGGAGAAATAGCACAAACCTCTTCAGCTGATTGGCAGTGTTGCACTGAAAATTAAGACCTTTTAATTAATTTTAGCAATCTATGTGGGGTGGCTTTATGGCTGAAACCAAGATAAGCCAGTGCCCAAGCTGAGAAAGAAGTGATTAGGCCCTTAACCCCTAGCTCACCTCAAATATAGGGCATCAAAGTCTGAGAAACATTTGCACTCCAAGTTAAGATGAGATTGGTGAGTTTAAAGGGAAAATTCTATCAGGACTTGGTATAAGAGGGGAGTGAAAATTCATCAATAATGAGAAGGATAATTATTAGGAAGAAAGATTTCAACCTTCTCTATGAGTTTACTTGAAAAGTTGACAATGAAGTTTTAGTATGAAATGCAGTGATGGGTTAATACTATTAAAAGTCTCACCATTTTGCCCTAACCGGTTTGGCTCAATGGATAGAGCATCGGCCTGTGGACTCAAGGGTCCCAGGTTCGATTCCGGTCAAGGGCATGTACCTTGGTTGCGGGCACATCCCCAGTAGCGGGTGTGCAGGAGGCAGCTGAATCGATGTTTCTAACTCTCTATCCCTCTCCCTTCCTCTCTGTAAAAAGTCAATAAAATATATATAAAAATTAAAAAAGGTCTCACCATTTTAAAAGATGTAAACTCTATTTGGGTGATTAAGAATGGCCAATCATGTTTTAATTCAATGTTCTTTGTTAGAAAGCTACACAAGGTACTATATAAATAATGTTTAGAAAAAGTTGTTAGTGTGTCTAATTCAGTCTTCCTTTTTTTATAAGGAAGGTGAACTTGAAAATTTAATTGATAAAAGAAAATCAAATGTAACATTCTGATTCATACTTGAAACAACAATGAAAAGAATATCTGTTAAACTGCTTCTATTGAAAGTTCATCCATTGGACATAAATATCCATTCAACATCTTTTTTTTAAAAAATATATTTTATTGATTTTTTTACAGTGAGGAAGGGAGAGAGATAGAGAGTTATAAACATCGATGAGAGAGAAACATTGATCAGCTGCCTCCTGCATATCTCCTACTGGGGATATGCCCGCAACCCAGGTACATGCCCTTGACCGGAATCGAACCTGGGACCCTTCAGTCTGCAGGCCGACGCTCTATCCACTGAGCCAAACCGGTTTCGGCGCACTCAACATCTTGAAGTTTCCAGTTTTGGTCCTATATGACTGTTACAGTCAAGCTTGTTTGCTATAGAAGCTGGCCTGTCAAGTTTAACCATTTCATATTTAGGTCCCCATTAAGATTCTGTTACTTCATTTTAATTTTTATAAACTTAAATGTGCTTTGGCATAGGCTTGGCATAGATTTTGTACTTTGGACTTATAGTAGCAAATTATGGTCAAATAGTTTATTGTTTTGTTTTACTTTGATTATAAACATTTCAAACAAATACAAAAACAGGAAGAATAGTAAAATGAACTTTCATGTAACCATTACTCAGCTGCAGCAATTATTGATTTATGGCTAATCTTGTTTCATCTATACCCTCACCTATCCCCAACTTCCCACACCCTCAGATTATTCTGAACAAATTGCAGGCATCATATCCTTTCATCTGTAAATTTCAGTGCCATTGAGTCCAAAAGAAAGAGAATATTCTAAACATACTACAATACCTATAACAAATCTATAAAACAAAAGTTTCACAGTTTCTTCTCGTCCTTTTTCTAACCCCTGGAGTGACTAGTACTGATCATTGCACATAAGAGATGCCCAATCTATGTCTGTACCTACTTTGATTTTATTATTTCCCGCTAAAGTAAATCTAGCACCCTTTCCTAATGTTTCCTCATAATGTTTCTAGCCTATCAACATTCAGATGGAATGTTCTGGGAAAATAACCATCTTATCTGTGCCTCTGAACTTACGGCCAAGAATTGAGGACTGGTCAACAGTCTCCTCTTCCAGCTGACCTGGCCAGACTGCATGGCAGCCAGCAGGATGTCCTTAAATGTGTTCCCAGCTTGGGGTTTGGTCTACCTATTAGGCACAGACTTTGAAAAAAAATCAATATTTTCTCCAAAGCACCAAATGCAGTACTTTGTAGGAGGAAAAAATGTTTAGTAAATATCATAAACTGACTGATCATTTAGTGAAGTGGTTTAATATTACACTATATATATATATACAAAATTGGTTTCAAATTCTGGCCCTACCATTAACTCCCTGCTTAATCTTTGGAAGTGCCGTTCTTATAAATGTCATAACAGGATTTGGGGGTGTGAGAGATCTGATTTGTAGCATTTGCCCTTTTCCTGGTGTAAAAATTCCCTTCAAGTTCAATTTCAAGTTACTACCATGAAGTCACTGAACATGGGAGCTGGGAAAAGATAAGCTCAATTGCCCCCCCCCCCCCCCCCCCAGCTCATATTAGCCATCTCCGGTCACTACCGGATCTTCAGTCAGTCATGCAAATTCTCTAATCCCCAAATTCATAAATTGTAAAATGGGAAAAATAATAGTACTTCCTTCATTGTGTTATTGAGAGGATTAAATAAAATACTGCATGCAAAGCTGTATTACAGTGCCTGGAACTTATAAGGCTTATTATGCACTCAAACAAGGTTAGCCTTTTCTATTATTAAGCAGAATTAAAGCCAAATGTCACCAAAGATTTTAAAAAATAATAGTAATGCTTTTTAAAGAACTTTTGACTATCCCTATACATTTTTATTAAGTAGGATTCCTGAATGGTTACCTGCAATATTTCTAAACATTAAGGCAAGAAAGTAACATAACACCATCAAATTACCCAGAGAGAGAATATGACTATATTCAGCATATTGGCATTAAAAATGAATTCAACCACAACACTTCATGGTTAAAGGGGATTTAAATCTCTGGGCAAAGCCACATTTCACTCTGATTTCTACGCCCTCAGCAGTACTGCCTTGGATGCACTACAATTGCTTCTTCTTCCCTCTCTTTGCCCTCAGCCCTGGCCTGGCTGCAGCGCTCGGGTGGTACAGCTGAGGGGGCTCAACAATATGTTCCATTTGAAACCTCAAGTTCTGTGTATGATCATTATGACCCAAAAGTGCGATTCCGGTGGTTCTGAAATGGACATGAAGTGTATGTTTTAAAAAATACAAAATCCGTAATCCGTGAGGAAGTGAAATTTACATGTGCTCATTTTCTTTTTTAAAGCACTTTTCTCTAAACGTGACAATCTTAAATCCTTGCGAGTTATGGGAAGCCCCTGGCGGTTTATTCTCTCCCAGCTCCCAATCTTGCTCTTCCCTCTGCTCCAGCCCGGGTTTGCTCTGCTTCGTGTCTCACACATCACCCGCCTTCTCAGGAACTCAGAGGTTGATGTCAGCAATGACCCAAGCAGGGGGATGAGCTCCATGCTGAACCCAAATCTCCACTCGGCGGGTAGAGGAGGGCATCGCACATCAGTGCTGCCACGCCGCCTGCTTTTATTAGCTGTACTGCAGAGTAGAGTCTAAAACCGGGACTATTTTATTTACTGACGGTACAACGTCAGTAGCTTAATCAATAGGTGCTAGCTAGAAAGAATGATGCCAACATCATACCCGTAAGAATAAAGGTTTAGTTAGAGGAAAGCACACTTCCTGAATTAAGAGGAAAATTAATCAAATGAAGTTTAATCCTGACACTGCGCCCTCTATCTAGGGGTGGGAGGAAAGTCTTAGAAATGCACCTCTGTGTTTCTCATAGAGACTCTTCAGGCAATAAAATAATACCTTGTGAAAAGGGATCCCCTTTGGTCCTCTCAAGGGGAAAAATAATCCTTTCTGAAAATGGTTTTGTCTAACCATGGATGGTGTGATTTATGAAGACTTAACCTATATAACATCATTTTCAAGTTTTTCCATGAAGAAAAAGCTCACCAGATAAAGAAAAATGCTCAAGGACAGCCCTGTAAGAAGCCTGAACCCCAAGGGACACTGACAAGGTGCCCTTTTTCTGAAAAGCATAATCTCAGTTCCACTTTTGCAGTCACCTCCTCCTTTAATATGTCCCCAGGACTGCCCCCAACTCCCAAAGGGACGGCTAGGACTTCTCTGGGATGTCTCTAATTATGGTTTGAAGAAACAATTTGTGCTATTTGCTATTGTTATTCCAGTTTCCTTTCTGTTGTCAAGAAAGAAAATGCATCCATCACTTTTATTACCACACAAAGCCAGCCAGGGTCCTCTGAAGCCATACAGCCTCCATTTAGCATTTTTAAAGTCAGATCTGAAAATCTGGCACCCAAATATCAATATTTGAACGTTCCGTTTCCAGACGAGACATAAATCTAAAGTAGCCGCGCTCGGCAGTGAGCTAAGTCTTGGACTGCCGCTCTGGCAAGGAGAGAACATAATCAGGACACCTCCACCCTCCCCTCACTTTGCTTTATGCGGAGACAGATCCTCATTTGAAAGCACCTTGTGGCCCAGAGTCCATGTGCTTGATCACTGCTGAACTGTGCGTTTCCATACGTACAGAGAGACAAAGGAGCTGATTTTTACTCCCAAGCCTTTTGCTACTTAAATAAAGTTATTGGCTGCCTAATGAATGTTAGCTGCAGTACTCCCTGTGGTCAGCGGGGCTGTTGTTTAATGAATTGCTTAATGTGCTTGATTACTGTTACAATGTTGAATGAGGAAAAGGCAAGAGAGATTTGAAAGATTCACTGGAGGATATGATGAAAATGAATTGGATCAATAGGAACTTTTTGCTCATCTCTGAACAGCACATTGTGGGCTGTATTGTTAGAGTTGGGGGATAATGCAATTTTGTGGCTTGTTGTCTTTTTATAACTCACGAATATAAATCTCCTTCGACAGTGAGTTTTAGGGCTGGCCTTCCCGGAGTTATAAATGATCCCCAGACTCTAGCCCTGGTTACTTACACGGACAGATAAATTAATTAGAAAAACTTTTATGCCAATTACTTTATGCCCTTGGCTTTCATATGTTTCTGAAGAGCAGCAGCTAATTAAAGATATGATTCATAATTACTGGTCGATCGAGTAGTTGAGTAATGGAATCAGGAACTGTTCCAAAGAAAATTATCCATCACATCATTACTAATTGTTACATAATACATAAGGATGTAGAATTCAAATAAAAAATTACTCACTTTGAAAGGTTCATTCAATTTTTTCAAATTTAACAATTATAAACATGAAATGAGTTCTTGCAATGCTGTATCATGTAGTGAGTTGGTGTTTTTTACATTTTTTAAGTAAATGCTTCCACTGAATGACTTCAGAAAACAAGGCCCAAGTGACTTCTTCAACGTTTAGTAATCAATGAATTCTTTCTCTTTCTTATGAAAAGTTCAAACTAAAGGAGGTAATAGTGGAAATCCATCGGCCTTTCTTCTAGCCTCACCCTTAGAATTGGCTGAAGCCGGGTGAGCTCAAGTGGGAGGGACTCCTAAGGACCACCCATGGGCAGGCACAGGATTAGAGGTTCCCAGGCTCAGAAAGCCTGAGAATGTGAATACTTGGAGAATGCTGCAATCTCCCCAGAGGAGACAGTTGTCAAAGTTTATGGATGTCCTAGTTTGGGGTAATTAAGGCTCTTTGTTTGAAGGGAAGGCAGGACCAGACAGGTGCGGATGATCTCACATACAGCAGAGCTTCATGAGGAAGGAGGGGGGGCCCCGATCAGTGGGCTATGGCTTGCATCGGGTAGAATTGGGGCCTCCCATCTGTGAGTATTCTATCAGCAAATAGCTCCTGATTGATAAACACACCTTCCATACATCCTGAGTAGCTGCCTCAGAAAACCCTTTCCCCCTTATCTCCTCTCAAGATTTCCCTGCCTGCCTCCCTCTTCCTTTCTGATTCCCAACTCTAGCTCCAGTGACAATCTATGGTGGGAAGTGTAGTGACAGAACAAAAGTGGACAAGAGAAGACTAGGGAAATAGAAAATCAAGGTCACAGGCCATTTCTCTCATCTGCCAGTGCTCAGTTAGTTGCAGTCTTGTTGAAGAACCCTTCATCTCAGTCCGACTTCGCCCCCCAAGCCCACTGCCTAGATTCTATACCTAAGGCACAAAGATGGGTTGTCTATGTTTTCATCTAGTCAAGAAAACTTTATTGCCAGTGTCCTGGAGAGAAAGAGAGGAGGTGAGGTCACCAGCTTGAAGTCCTTCTTGGTCTCCCAGAGCAGCAATGCGAGAAGTACCCTGATGAGGCCTCCGGGATTTCAGGTAGAAAACAAGAGACAACGTGCTGTGCCGCCAGGGACTTCAGATAGGAAGATGGCTCTGGTGAGACAGAATTAATTAGTCAGAAGAGCCTTTGCTTTTCTTAAGACTCCTTGAAAAAGGATGGTCTTAATTTCCATTTGAATGTTGGAGAAACATGGACCAAAGATGGAGGCAGGTGGTGAAGTGCACTGGGAGCTATAGATGGCTTAGCCTGGGGACAGCCTGGGGAAGAGGAGGCAGATGACGACCACTGGAGAGGTTGCACAAAAGTCAAAAACAAAGACCAAAGTATGGAGAACCACAAGCATTTATCACCAAAACTAAGAGTGTAGGAGCCCCATGCGATTCAAAAGCTAGTTATGAGACAGAGGTGTTAGCTGATCCAAGTGATAGGAAATGCAGGTGACCTTGGGCAGGGCTCCGCAGAGGGAAGATGTGAGTAAATACTCGCTGTGGGAAACTAGTGTGTATTCTTCTTCTACAGTGAGGCAGGTGGACATCACATGCATTCAATCTTTAATTAGAAGAATACTTCGTGTTTCTCTTCAGGGCAGATCACATTTATACTACAAGTAGGTAAGAGTTCTTCAGTAGCTGGGAGGCAAAGCCCTCAGGAACCTTTAACTAAAATATCCTTCAAGGACAGGGGGCGGGACTACTTAGAGAGCAATTACTGCATAGTCAGGGCTAACGTCTTACTCTCTTGGAGAGGCAGCCCTCTGTTTTGAAACCGGAAATTTGCCCAAGCAGCTTCGGTTGTCTTTGTGTCAGTTTCAAAGCATCATGCCTTGGCAAGAGCAGCAAGAATCAAGTGCAAAAGAAAAAAAAAAAAAAAGATTTCAGACACACCACCTGCTGAGCTTTCCCAATTTAACAAACTTATGTGAGGTCTGGAGAGAGCAAATGAGTGCTTTTTGGATTTCACATCCAGCCTTTTCACTTAGAGGCAGTTTCCAAAGGCTGTTCTATTCCTAGTGTTACCCCAGGCAACCCGAAGGGCACCTGCATGGCCCATCAAGGCACATGTCATTAAATGCATCCCAGCCCAACAGTGTTCGAGAAACAGGACTATGAAGCTGGTGCCTCTGGTCTTGTACAATTCCTCAGCAGGCTGTTAATTCTGAAAACACAGTTCCGTGAATGTTAGAAACATTTTCTTTACTTTAACATGGGACCCACTTCCACATGAAGCCATTTTAAAACATGATAAAGTGAGCCGCCTAAAATCACTGCCTCTATCCTCTCAAAACCAGAGTTATATGAGGTGGAAGGAAGTCTCTTGATTCAGCACCCTCTTCTCCACCCTTCACCTCCCTTCCTGGTGAAGGCATAGACTATTAAGATAGATGGATAGGTAGCAGATACACAGATTTAATTAGTATTCCCTCTACTCTATGTAAATGAGAAAAGTGTTGCCCATATTGTGCTCTCTGAAGGAACAGACCCTCAGCTCACCAGTGATATGCACTCAAATAGTGCACATGTGCAAGGCTAAAAATGGAGTGGGGAGGGGCAATCTGTTGCCAGGATTCGTGCCCAGTACTCTCTTGGTTCCTATCTCCCAAGACCTTATTTCTCACACCAAACTCAGATCAAACTCCCATAAGGAGAAGATGCTCAACAGAACAGGGAAGAGAAGTAGGCTGCAATCTGCATTATCACAGGAGGGAAGCCAGGGCCATCCTTGAAAGCTGGACTAGGTTTTTCTCTTCACCTTTCAAAGGGAGTGGTTCTACTCATCACTTTCCAAACTGTTGATCTCTGGCCTTCAACCCAGGCCAGGTGCTGAAGCACAAGTCTTATATTCACCTCCCTGTTTGTAATTTTCAAATCTCCATGAAAGAAGGCAGTCACTGTGACAGTAAATAGTAAGGACAATTTCTCCAAGAAAAATTATGTTCAGTTTAGGCTTGGAAAAACCTTGGTGTATGCATTTTTAAAAAATTGGCATTCTCTTTTGCTAAGCACTGAAAACTCAAGCACTATTTCTAAAGGTCCTGATGGTGGCCACTCTCTCAGTAATAATACCTGACTCTGTGCCAAGAAGGTAAATCACAGGGAAGTCAGCTTGACAGTGTTAGAACCAATGTTGTTCAGTTGTTGGGGTTTGAGGGTTGGCACTGAGAGCCTGGCTACATGGCCGAAAGGTAGAAATTTGGCAGTTTTATCCTTCTCTGCACCCATCTTGCTGTGTGATCTAAAGATAGTTATTTCACCCTCTCTATTGTGATATGCTCAAATGCAAAAGAGTTGCCAGGGTTTATTGGAATTACTGTTTAGCACTCTCCTCTTTAAATAGTTTTCTGACTCAGAAAGTCTTGTGTAGATTGTTATTTTGAGCCAGAGTCTCCCAATGTGGAAACTCCTTAAGATTGCGTTAGGCTCTTGGAGGAACGAACTAACTCTTTCAGGCCTGTGGTGTTGTGTCTAAACTACTTTTGTACAATATATACCTGCATTATCAACATTGACTCGGCTTGACTAGCAAGCAGAGAAGTCTTTCTATCCTCTGACCACTGGGCCTGTGAGATCTCTCATCTTGGCTGCAAGTGAATAGGGCATGGTCACAAGCAACAAAGACACACAAGTATGAAAGAGTTAAAAACATTGAAGAGAGCTTCTGGTGATGGAAACTGGTGCCTGCTAGACTCTAATTCTCTAAATTCTCTTATTCCTTCCCATGTTGCAGAGGTGAGATGCATATGATATGAATGGCAGGTGTGTGTGTGTGTTATTTTAATGCCAGTTTTTCAGCAGGAAAATATTCATCATTCAATGGTCATTTTTAAAATGTTAAACTTTGTAGGCTCTCAAACTTGGCTTAAAAGAAGAGCTAACTTTCCAGGGGACTTTGGGAAGTCTCCTTTCACAGGCACTTAGAGTGTTCCATCAGAGAATACGCTCCGGCTTTAAATACCACCTCTATGTTGACAACGTCCTAACTCCAATCTCCAGCCTAGGTTTATCTCCTGAACTCTACCTCATATATCCAGCAGTGTTTTTAACATCTTTTCTTAGATTTCCATGAACATTCCAAATTTAAGATGTTGAAAACTAAATTCCTATTCTTATCCCTCCCCAATCTGTTTTGCCCGCCACCTGTCCCATTTCAGTAAATGGAAAACCATCCTCCAAATGAAGCTCAGACCCTTGACTCACCCCTTTCTTTCACACTTCACATCCTAGTCATCAGTAGGTCCTGTCGGCTCAACATTCAATATTTATCAAGAATCCAATTACTTCTCCACCTCCACTGGTGTCATCTGATCTAGCCACCTTTTCTATCACCTTAATAATGACCAGAACCTTCTAACTAGTCTCCCTCTTTGCACTCTTGTCCACCAAAAGTCCATTCACAAGATGGCAGCTAGAAAAATCCCATGAAACCGCAAGTCATATGTTACTCTTTTTGCACATCTTCTGATGGCTTTCTATTTCTTTCAAAGGAAAATTCCAATTTCTCACCATACCTACAAGGCACAACTCACTACCCAAATTCTTTCTGGTCATGTTCCCTACCACTCTTCCCTCCCCCTCGCCTCTCCTCCCTGTCTTCATCCTTCCCTCTTCTCCATATACACAGTCCCTCCCAGAGACTTTTCAATGGTTGTTCTCTCTACCTGCAATATTCTTCTTCACTGATATCCATGTGGCTTCTCCCTCATCTCTTTTAAGTGTTTGCTCTAATATCACCTCCTTGCTGAGGCCTATCCTGACTGAGCTATCTAAACTGCTGCTCCCACCCCCTCGCTGCCCCTCCCCATTAACCTTACTCTGCTGTGTGATTTTCCTTAATTCTTATCACCTTCCAAATTATAAATGCTTATTTATTACTAGAGGCCCGGTGCATGAATTCATGCACGGGTGGGGTTCCTCAGCCTGGCTGGTGATCGGGGCCAATTGGGGCCATCTCTAAGCCAACTAAGAGATAGACCCTGAATATGGACAGATAGAGATCAAAATGTCAGCTTTATTGTCAGTAAAAAATGTAGAGAGATGTCCTTCCACCACCATACCCCCACCCCGCCCAGCCTATACTTGGCACCATTCACTAAGGAGAGAACTGGGCCTCTGAAGTAGATATTTTTACCAGGACAACTGTAATAGAGAACACTGTTGAGCTGCAATAGTGAAAAAAAGAGAAGGCTGGACCTGAAGGCAGGTGTGGACCTGAACAAGGTGTGATTTTCACATGGGGGCAGGACAGAGCAGAACACACTCACACGGGGCAAGGCAAATCCAAGTCACACATGCCCAGGTCCCTCCCCCAACCTCCCAGATCAAATAAAGGACTCCTACATCCTTGGGTAGAAGTATGTGAGAAAAAGAGAAAGGTGGGAAGCCCTCTTCTCAGTAACCTGAAATCATTGGGAAATTGTCCTGCTACAGTGAGAGGTAATAGAGAAAAAAAAAATAAAGACAGCCAAATTGTGTATACTCGATTTTCTTATCTCTTTTAAACCAGTGGATACCAAACTGGCTACAGAATCTTATTTAGGACCTCCAAGTCCAAATAAAGTTTCCTACCACCCACACTGATACATGAATAATACACAGTACTCCTTCAGATTTGAAGTAGCAGATGTTTTTATTACCATCTCTACCAGCAAACCAATCCCCCTGAAACGTTTTTTTTTTTCTTTTCTTGCCTGCCTCAAGAAACCTTACATTCTGGGAGTTTCAGATGAAATATCACAACATTTGTTGTCATTGTAAAAAAGATCATTTAATATTCCGTGGGCACATGCCATATGTTTTGAAGGAAGATGATAAGTACTGTTTTGTCACTTTTTCTTGGCAAAATGCAAAATGGAGTGAAAACAATGACACTTTTCATACATGAAGCTTTAAGAAAATATTGGGGAAGATATCACAAACCAAGTTACAATATGCCACTCCTGAATTTTATTGGGTTTGAAAAGAAGTTTGTGGTTATTATGCTACCACTTTACAATAGCCTGCTGTTGACACAGAGACTTGGCCAACATGGCACTATGCTTTATGGAAATATGCATGGTCTGTTCAATGAATGGAAGAGGACCTGTTTTTCCAACTTAGGATGAATTCAGCACATACTTATTTTCCTAAATAAAAGCAACTACCCCCCTAGACTTACCCTAGGGAGCGAATTGTAACAATGTGACACATAGGCAAGTGCTCTGCGATGGGATGAAGGTTCACACCATAGAATTAAATGCTTTAAAATAACACAGTTAATATCCAGGGGGATAATAGAGGGAAATCCCAAGCAATATATAATCGCAGTATCATACTGGATAGGAAATCAATGGGAGAACTAGGTAACCATTCTGCAGTAGTCTGTTTACAGTATGACAATGGTGTATGGAACTGCAAAATGTATAGAGACATCAAGATTTAAATGTTTGCCTGGTGGGTGTGGCTCAGTGATTGAGCATCAACTTATGAACCAGAAAGTCACAGTTTGATTCTGGGTCAGGGCACATGCCCGGGATGCGGGCACTGATCAATGATTCTCTCTCATCATTGATGTTTCTATCTCTCTCTCCCTCTCCCTTCCTCTCTGAAATCAGTAAAAATATATTTTTAAACAAAGATTTAAATGTTCTAGTCACTCATTACCAAAAAACTATTATCATATGGCTGGGATTAATGACATAGTAACTTAAAAATCTTCCAAATATGGCATGCTATCGATTGGAAGTGCTTCAAGTATTGATATTGAATGTTAAGGCAATGCGGGCAATCAAATGAGGATCATTCCGGAAGGATTAAGACCAACTTGGACACAGTTAAGTTGTTATTAATTTCTAAAATACTCATTTGGTTACAAACTATATTCTTAAGTAAACAATATTAAGCATTCGGTTCTAAGTGAGCATGCCCTTCACTCTGAAACATCTTCAGAGAGCATCAACTTCAAGAAGCAACAACACCCAAAAGGAGTATCTTAGGCATCTGTGTTATGCATTTTTTTTGATGCTAAATAGTAGTTTCGCCCCACAAAGTGGCTCATTGTATGACTTCACAGAAAGGGAATGTTGTACCTTGGCTTTTCCAGCCATAAAATGGGCTTAGATCTAAGGAAACTTACATCTCAGTATGAGCTTGTCCTGAACTCCTGAGGTCATTCCTAAATGGAACAGTAGTCAGAGAGAGAGGGGTAGAAGAAAGAGTATTCTGCAACCAGTACTGGAGACTAGAACATCAACCATGTGGTTCCTACTGTCCCAAGCCCAGGAACTGGCCTGAAGATCCCTACTTTCTCTTCTGGGCAAAGCCAGGGAGATGGGTATTGGTGGGAACCATGTTTATTATGCCAAATGTGTCTGCCAGGAGCATTGACGCTGTAGCTCTTTGACATGTATTCCATCTCTCTGGGAAGAATAATTTGCCAAACATATGATGTCAATGAGAAAATACAATAAACAAGAAAAATGGGTTCAAACAATATAAAAATAATCATTTGTTTTTACACTTTCCCAAATATCAAACTAAAATTGGCAACTCTCAAAAAATGCCCAAGCATTGCTTTTCAATTTTACCTCCAACACTTTGAGAACCTTAATAACAAGTCTGGGAGAGGCATCTTAGCTAAATGGATTTTTTGTCTACCATGTGTATTCTACTGGCTGTCCTGGCCCGAGCTGACTTCTTACCAGTTGCTTTGCCAGACATATCAGAGACAGGCACGATCACTGTGATTAGCATCGTGTGAGGAATAAACAGTCTATGGCTAAAGCAGGAGGCTCTAAATAACTTGTGAACCTAGGTTTGACCAAGATATGTAATATATCCAAAAATTTGCTCAATTGCCTATCTAGTCATTTTCTCTCATACTCATCATGTCTTTTGCAGTTTCAGAACGTGTATGTCTAGATAATGTTGATTGTAATTTTTGTTCAGTAACGGTTGGAGCATATTGTGTCTGGTGTAATGCATCTCACTGAATTTTATAATAAGTTGGAAAGCCATGCCTATTGCTTTTTTCTCCATTACATTTTGAAAATCAGGAAAAAAAATCACATATTTTAGATATCTATAAGATATAGCTTTAATGTATTCAGCTGTAGATATTCTGAAATCACAAGAAAAAACATTTTAATGTTGTATTTTACAATATATAAGGATATTCATATATATAGGCATAAATAGAATATATAAGTGTCAATTCAAGTCACTCTTTTGAGAAATGGATCAAATCTAAAGAGCATTTTTATGTACTCAAATTTGCATATGTTTCTCAGGTTTTTTGAGCAATATTTTATAACCAATGTAAAGAGCTCCTTATCAACTATTAGCTGATCGGAGAAATGTTTATACTAGAAGCACCTAAAAGGCACTCCAAGAAATTCATCTGCCTTCAAGTTTGATGGGGCATCTTCATTTGGTTAGAATGAATGCATGCCAGCCAATTACACCCACATCCCTACTCCCATCCTTTCCAAAGAGTGAGTGCTGATTAAAGCATCTGCAATGCTGATGGTAAATCTGGTTTGGAGTTTTGATTTAAAGAGAAGTTCCTGACTTACTTTTTAAATGAATAAAACTGCCATTAGGATAAAAACCAGACTTTGGGTAAATAAACTAAATAAGAAACACATTAGGTAATCTAAACTAAAGAAGGTAGCAATTCTTTTGTAAATTATAGAAATAATTCACATATTAAATTGATCTTTGATATCTCAGTACAGGATTAAAACAAGTTGAAATTAAAGAGATAAACCTTAAATTATTGGTCATTCTTTTCTGAACTATGCTTTATCCCAAATATCTTGGGGGAAGAATACATCAAAAATTTATCTTTAACTCAGAAAGAGATGGTTTTTTTGGAACTGACAAGCATAGACAATCCATCAGGAGAATGCAATATCCCTATATTTAATGCTTCCAGTGATTTCCAAATATCTATGGTCTAAATTCAAAAACATAATTTCATGAAAACTTGCCAGAAATTTTGAGTATATCCCAAAGTCTTTGAGCGGTCACCACCACTACCACCTTCCCCTTTATCTAGCAAAGCTCAAACCTGTAGTTAACATGAAACCATAAACCCTTTAGTTTCAGGTATTGGTAATTCAATTGGGATCTTACTGGTAAAGATATAACATGATTCTTTTATTAAGTATCATATTGCTTCTTATGAACAGGTTAAATACACTTGTTTCTTACCTTTTAAGGACTTTATTAATCCCAGTAATATGTAATAACATCATATATACTATAAAATTGCTGTTTTTACCAAGAGTCCAGTTTACCACCCAGAAACAATTCACCCATGTAAAGGGACCAGATAATGGAAAAAAGGACTAGAGAATGTAAAGCATATAATGCTAGAAGCAGAAGCCAGCCACCTCAAATCTCCTTTCTTTGTCTTTCTTTTTTCTTTCATTTATTATCATTTTTTATTGAGTTTGGGAACAATGTGCATGCATGAATACATGCATATATAATTACTTAAACATAGATTAGAACTTCTTTTTGTTTGGGGCTCTGTGAGCTTGTTGGATTTGTGTGAGTTTTTTCCTCCCTATATCAGGGAAATTTTCTGTTACTATTTTTTCAAACAGGTTTTCTATTCCTTGCTCAGTTTCCTCTCCTTCTGGCACCCCTATTATTCGGATGTTGTTTCGTTTAGCATTGTCCCAGAGTTCTCTTAGGCTCTCCTCCTGCTTTTTAATTTTTTTTTCTAGAAACTGTTCTGTTTGGGTATTTTTTTCTACCTTGTCTTCTAGCTCGCTGATGCGGTCCTCTGCTTCTTCTAGTCTACGGTTGATGCTTTCTATTGAGTTCTTTATGGCAGTGATGTCGTTTTCCGTTTCTTCTTGGTTTCTCTTCATTTCCTCTTGGTTCTTCTTCATTTCCTCTTGGTTCCTACACATATTGTTGAATTGGTCTTCTATTCTTTTCATCCACCTTATGGCCATTACTCTGAATTCTTTCTCTGACAGGTTGCTTGCCTCCATTGCCTCCATTTCATTTACTTCCTTTTCTGATGATGCCTGTTTTTCTTTCATATTTGGGTTGGCTCTTTGTTTCACCATGATTTCTCTTCTCAAGGTGTTTGGTTATGTAGTTCTCTCTCTGCTGCGCTGATTCAAAGGCACAAAATACAACACAACAAGGCACAGCGTACAAGGCACCGAACTAAATGCATTCACGATATTAATAACCCCAAATAAAGGTGACCCCCCGAGCGAAGAGAATTAGGGGATAAAGAAGAAAAAAAAGAGAAAAGGATTAAAGAGAAAAATAAAAAACAAAAAGGAGTGCCGAAATGAAATTGGGAAAAGGGAGAGAAGAAAAAAACAAAAAGACAAAAAAAAAAAAAGTAAGAGAATGAAATAGAGGTGGGGAAGAGGCTATTTGTATGGGGAGAGCGAGGGATTGGAAATTAGATATATAAGTAGGGTGAAATTTAGACAGTGGGTACAAAGAAGGAATAGGTAAAATCCAAAGCAGGAATAGGGTAAGAGAAACAGGACAACAAAAGGGGAAAAGTGAGGAAGAGAGTTTTGGCTTAAGGGTAAATGTGAGATAGAGAGAAATGATGCTAAAGGAACGATGAAAATAGAGTGTAGAACACTAATCCCAAAATAAAATAAAGAAAAATAAAAAAATAATAAAAAATAAAATGACACTTGAAAAAATGGTAAAAGGATAGCAATAATACTGGTTAAAAAAATGTAGTAATTAAAAAGGTAAAATCAAGTGATGAAAAAAATAAAAAATAAAAAAATAATAAAATAGGTTCTTAATGAAATGGTGAAAAAAGAATTAAAAAAAAATATATAAAAATATTCGGAAGTGAAGGTGCTTCAGATCTTCCACTCTTCTTTTTGGCACGCCTCAGTCCTGCCAGGCATTCAGGGGAGTGTTGAACTTCCCTGCGATACACTGTCCCTCTGTGCAGTAAACCACAGACCTGATTTTAAGGCAGGTTGTATTTGTTTACCAGACTGCCTTTATTTGTGATCACAGAAGAGACAGTTCGTGGCTCTGCCTCTGGGTGGCAGTGTGTCTGGATTGACCTCCGAGGCTATAAGTCCTCTCTATCAGTAGGGTTTTGTTTGGTTTTTTTTCCTCTATGGTATTTGGAACTGATTCGGGAAAGACCACTGCCCAGAGCTGGTTCCTTGCCACTGCCCGCTGTTTCCCAGGCTCCCCAAAAAGAACTTTCCCCTACAGGCTCTGCGAATGACCCCAACTGGGGAATCCCATGCACTGGGTTTAATAATCAAATGCACGGATCTAAGGGGAACTGTAACAAGAGCCAGATAGTTGTGCGAATTTGCAAGCCTCCACCTTCCAGGTCTGCGCACAGTCTCCGCGCGCAGTCTCCATGCACCCACTCACCCCTGGCACCAAGCAGCCAGCAGATTGGCAAAGTCCAAGGCTGCTCCTTTACATCCAGTCCAGCTATGGGCTCATTTTTCGCGTTCCCTTCTGCCAGCAGCCCTGTGGGGCCCCTTCCCCACTCGCGGGTCACGCTGGTCCCAACGGCTGCAGACTCTGTGGGGCGCAGATTCCGCCCTGCGCGCGCGCACGGGCACGAGCTAGGTCCTCCCTCCAACCCGAACTGCAAACCTCACCTTTAGGGGATGTCCAACCTTTCCGTGAGAAGAAGCAGTGCTCATCTGAGTTCAGGCAGTCACGCTGCTTGAGATCCCTTGTTTCCAGGTTAGTAGCTGGCCTCTGGATGCCGGCAACAACCACCCAAGATGGCGCAGTCTCCGCTGCTTAGCTGGCGCACCACGAGAGGCTTCAGCTGCAGTCTCCAACCGTCCTTTTTTTTCCTGGGGGTTCTCGGTCTTTCCTAGCTGCAGACAGTCTCTCAGCTGAAAATCCTCTGCCTATTCGGGCTCCATGTTACCCATTTCAGCTGCTCACCCTTATCTGCTCCAGGACAAGGCACCGGACACGTCCGTTTATACCTCCGCCATTTTCCCTCTCTCGATTAGAACTTCTTAAAAACAGGTTAAATACATTTATTTCTTACCTTTTGAGGAATTTATTAGTTCCTGTAACATGTAATATGATATCCTATCTAATAAAAGAGAAACATGATAATTGGTGTATGACTGCTACCCTCCCCATTGGCTAATCAGGGCACTATGCAAATTAACTGCCAGCCAAGATGGCGGCCGGCAGCCAGGCAGCTTGAAACTAACATGAGGCTTGCTTGCTTCAGTGACGTTCCCCGTCACTCAACGTTCCCCGCCTGCCGCTGCAGGCCTCTGAGCTGCAACTCTAAGCAACTATGTAACAAATATAGAAGCTAAACAAAACCCCAGAAACCTGCTTTAGTCCGCCGGGCTTCAGCCAGCAGGATCACAACATTGTAAGCAAAGGCCAGAAACCTACTTTCAGCAGCGGAGGCCTAAGGGCTGGAGCCAAGCCTCAAAGCTAAAGCTGGTCCAGAATAAAAAAAAAGAAAAAGAAAAAAAGGAGCAGTTGGGAGCTTCAGTCACCCCAAGCCTAAAAACAGCCCTCAGCCCCTCACCCAGAATGGCCAGGCACCCCAGTGGGGACCCCCACCCTGAAGGATGTGTGACCAGCTGCAAACAGCCATCATCCCCTCACCCAGGCTGGCCAGGCACCCCAGTGGGGACCCCCACCCTGATCCGGACACCCTTCAGGGCAAACCAGCCGGCACCCTCCCATGCACCAGGCCTCTACCCTATATAGTAAAAGGGTAATATGCCTCCTAGCACCGGGATCAGCGGAGCCGCGAGGCCTCCCGGCACCGGGATCAGCATGACAGGGGTAGCGCCCAAACCCCCTGATCGCCCTGCGGCTCTGTGTGTGACAGGGGGCGGGACCACAATCTCCCTATCCACCCTGCTCTGTTCGTGACAGGGGAAGGCACCCCAAACCCCTGATCAGCCCTGCTCTGTGCCTGATAAGGGGGAGCTCCCCAACCCCCTGATTGCCCTGCGGCTCTGTGTGTGACAGGGTGTGGTGCCCCAACCCCCTGCCCCCCCACGGGCCCTGCTCTGTGTGTGATGGGGTAGAGCCATAACCTCCCCATCGGCCCTGCCCTGAGTGTGAGAGTGGCGGCGCCCCAACCCCCTGATCGGCCCTACTCTGTGGATGATAGAGGGCGGCATCCCAACCCCCTGATGGGCCCTGCTCTGTGCGTAACAGGGGGTGGTACCGCAACCTCCTCATCGACCCTGCCTTGAGTGTGACAGGGAACGGTGCCCCAACCCCCAATCGGCCCTACCCTGAGCATGACTGAGGGTGGCATCACAACCTCCCAATCCGCTCTGCTCTGTGCATGACAGGGGGCGGCGCCCCAACTCCCCAATCGGCCCTGCTCTGAGCCCGACCAAGGGCTGCACCTAGGGATTGGGCCTGCCCTCTGCCACCCGGGAGCAGGCCTAAGCCAGCAAGTCGTTATCTCCCGAGGGGTCCCAGACTGTGAGAGGGCACAGGCCGGGCTGAGGGACCTCCCCCCCCCCCCCGAGTGCACAAATTTTTGTGCACCGGGCCTCTAGTATAATATATAATTGCTGTTGTTACCAAGAGTCCAGTTTATCACCCAGAAGCCATTCCTACACTGGCAAAATTGGTTCAACCCAGGTAAAGATGCTTTCAGCTCTTTGGGGAGGAGATGTCACAGAAGTTTAAGATACTAGTGTTATATCTTTAAATATAATCATTCTAATTAGTTTGGTAAAGATGCTGGAGAAGAAAAGAACTAACTGAGAAAGCAGGATCCCTGCTGGAGTTTGAGGCTGGGAGTCAGGAGAGTTGGTTCAAGCTACAGATCTTTCTCCAATGAGAGAGATTATCCTGAATAAAGCCACATAACTTCCTTTGGCCCCAACTAACTTTCTTTCTTCTTTTTTTCTCTCTTCTTTTTTAAATGAGAGATTTGGGTTAAATAAGATATCAACAAACTTTAAAAAACACACACACAGTAAATATTTTAGGCTTCGCAGGTCACATGATTTCTACCACATATTCTTCTTTGCTTTATCCCCCCCACAAAAAAAAAAAATAAGTAAAAGAAAAGAGGTGGTGGGCTGGTTTTCACCTGCAGGCCATTGTTTGCTGAGAATAACTAATGTTTCTCATAAAGCCAAAATTTAATGATGCTATGATTAATCATGACTTCAAATCACTCTTCCATAAAATATGCCCAACATTAATACCAAGGAATCCTGGTAACCAAAAAAATATTTTTAATGTCAAAAAATCTCAAAAATGTTACAAACTATCAGATTACTGCAAAACTTTCAATCAAGCAAACATTTGTCAATCCTTACGTTTCAGATCATTGTACACCTACACAGAGAAGGCGTTATTTATTCCACATGGATGGTTTCTTATCCTGAGGGATAAATATTGTTTGTACAAAAACGCTATAACAAGATGAAAGCAATCCATGTGTCAAACATAGCTTGCAAGATCAGCTCACCAGTATATCAACAATACCTTACATCACTATTGGCAACATACCAAACTGAAAGGCAAATAAATGCCCAGTGTAGCTTCCAATCTTCTGCAGTAGTGCGAGTGGACACATCTCTGCTCACTAATACTGAGCCTTGGGATCAAAGGTAAATAAAATTCTATATATTCATTCTAAATATTTTATGAAGTAGAAGGAAAACTGTCATTTATGAATATCTTGTTATGTGTCAACCCCTTCAAATATATCAATAATGATGATAACAAATACTCAGAAAGCCTTCCTATGAACCAGACATTGCTACAAATATTTTATATGTACTAACCCATTGAAACCTAAGAACTGCCCTATGCGTTCAGTACTATTATCAGCCCTATAAGGTAAATATTATTATCATTGGTATTTTTACAATTGAGAGGGGGAAGGACTAGAGAATGTAAAACATACAGGGCCAGAATCAGAGCCAGCCACTTCAAATCTCCTTTCTGTGTCTTTTTTTTATTTCATGTATTATTGTTTTTGATTGAGGTGGGAACAATATGCATGCATGCATACATGCATACATAATTACTTAAACATAGATGAGAGCTAAAATTTAAGTCCATCAAAGTCCAAGTCCAAGGTGCCTGCTATTCCCATAATGCCTTGGCAGTGGTGGTCCAAATGGCAGGATACAGATTCCTCTGTCACACAAGTTTCATGTGATTCCCAAGATTGTGCCATGTTCTCAGTTAGGACTTAAATACACCCTATTATGAATCATAAGCCTCTGGATTTATCATGAACCTAAGTATGGAATTTTAACCAGTAGGAAGGATACTAATACTTTCAGAACTTAAGGTTATGCATGAGAAATTGTTTCAATGTGAACACCTTACTTTAAAATGTGTTGGTGGGTTGGAAAAGCCAATATGATCGCTACATGTCTATTTTCAAAATAGGAAGTGTCTCGGGTCCCTGGAACATCTTATTTCTTGTGCTCAAGTACTGAGGACTGAGAGCAACCCTTCACCCCTAATAATTAGCTTAAAAACATTATAGAGACTGGACTTTATTCCCAGGACCTGATTTAGGCTTAATGTCCCTTGAATGTATAAAATAAAACTGATTACAGAGACCACAGATGGTGGGGAAAGGAAGGCTTTGGATCATCTCAGACTCCCTGTTGAATCTCAACTTCATCGCCTGCTATCTGTGGCTTAGACATATTGCTTAATCATGCTGACGCTCAGCTTTCTCATCTGTAAAGAAGGTACAGATTATATGTGCTACATAGGGTTGGTCTAGGATTGGAGATAATGTTGGTAGAGTGCCCAGAACATAATACATATTTAATAAAAATATCTCTTATTGGTAATTAGATATGTGTGGGCTTAATATGTGATGAAAAAGGCTTGATATTTGTGTAATGTATCCAATCCTTCCTATATAATTGTTTTAACTCCATAATTATCCACAAATAATCATTCAGTTACCCAAATATATATTATGATACAGTATATCTTTTGATCAGAAATATTTTTTATATTTAAGAAGAAATATCAAGAATTGCGTTGTCTTATCTAAATGTCCGCCCTCCACACACTCAGGTACACAATACCCCTCTCCAGAACAAAAGAAACAAAACCACTTTGCATGACATAGAGGCAATGGCTTCTACCTGCTGAAAAAAAAAATATTTGTCTGACATTTAAATTACTTCTGAATATGACTAGAACTATCAGGAAAGTTACCTGAAAAGAAGTATAATTACAGAAAGTAACTGCTTATGCACATTGAGTCATTGTGCAGAAAAAAAAAAAAACGTAGCTAACTAGGTGTTACCAATATAAAACTCTATACCATCAATTTCTCATGGACTTTGGTTGCTCTTAACAGACTGTTTTGCTTCCTGCCATTGTTTGCCTTGTTGCATTGGCTACTGGAACACAAAGCTAAGCCATATATATTCGGACTGAGTACAGTTTTAGCTAAGCAGCTGTGGTACAACTCTCCCCTTGCCCTTTCATTTAAACTGTTTGGGGTTTTTTGGAATGTTTTTAAACCATACAAAGCTTGCAAGTATAATAACAAAAAAATTTCTCTCTGAGCCATTTGAGAGTAAGTTTGTGAGCATGATTCCCCATCACTTCTGAATATTTTAGTATGCAATCCCTACAAAAGATGACATTCTCCTATGGAACCGCAATAAAACCATCAAAATCAGGAAATTACATTGATGCATTATCATCATCAAATCCACAGATTCCACTAAAGTTTCACCACTTGTTCCCATAATGTCTTCAGTAACAAAAGGATGTCCAAAATTATGCATTGCATTAGTTGTTATGTCCCTTTAGTCTCCTTCAATCTCAAACAGTTCCTCATTTCTTCCTTGACTTTCATAACCTTGGCACTTGTGAATAACACAGGCCAGTTTCTAGAATGTCCCTGAGTTGAGTTTGTTGGATATTATTCATGATTAGATTGAGGCTTTTTAAACTTGGGGCATAAATGTTACAGACTGTATGTTATATTCTTCTTTTTGCATCATACTAGGTGGTACATGATTTTGAAGTGTGCCATTATTGATGAAGTAGTTAAGGGAAGATATTCTGAGATGAGGTAAATATTGTATTCTTTTTTGAAAAACACATTTTTACTGATTTTTTTTTTTTTAGAGAGAGGAAGAGAGAGGGAAAGACACAGTTTCCTCCTGTATACCAGGAACCTTTCAGTGCATAGCACAACACTCAACCAACTGGGCCACACCAGCTAGGGCAAATATTGCATTCTTTATCACTTTTATAAACTGATGTTAATATTCATTGATGTTTGACAAATAATGATTATCTAATTCAGTCAGTCCTACATTTATTAGTGGTGAAAGCTCTCTCTTTTCACTATTTATTTATATACTTATATGTATACTGGTTATTTTGAGGCTCAAATTATCCCAGATTTGGCCAATGAGATCCCCTTCAAACTGGCATCTGTGGCCTTTTGTTCTGTCCTCATCATTCTGGAGCCTTTCCTTAGTTTCTGTCACAACAGTTTGGTCCGGGATTGTTTTTTACTTGCTCAGCCCCAATCATAAAACCTGCTTTCTTGATCCCTGGTTCCTTCAGAGAAAAAAACAAGATCTGGGAACTAAATGTACTCCCTTTTGTTGGGTATCATTGCTCCCAGAGCCACATAGATAGGGGTCCAATCCAATATCATGGAATTTATTCTAGTTTCCTCCCTTTCCATATATTGAACTCCATTTTCCAATAATGAGAAACCCAGTTTCTATTTATATTAGCTAATATAACTAATATTTTATCCTTATTATATTTATTACTCTGATCTCTCTTGTATCTAAACATCTTCTTACCCAGATTCCACCACCTCACTCTGGGCCACTGGCATCATCCACCCAAGGACATCCTTGTCAGCCCAAGCAGACTCTGACAACTCAGGCCAGGCTGCCTCTGCCACCACCTTTCAACCCCCCAGCCCCTCATGGACACCTATTTTGGTCAGCCCCCACATGATAGATTTTGGACTGAATTATTCAGGAGGCAAAGAAGGCAGGAAGGCAGGTGGGTAGAAAGAAAAAAAATCTCCATGCCCTTTTACTTGGATTTTATTGTGGGTTTTGTTCTTGTTTTAATAGTTTCAACAACATATACGTATCTCTCATAAACTGCCTTATGTCCTATTTGAAGGGGATAAATGGTATAAAATGATGCAAACAAAAGTTTCAGTCAGAAGAATTCCAGAGCAGTTCAGTTCTGAACAGTATGACAGTAGAGTCTTAATCAAATCTGCATTTTGAGACCTTTCAGAACATGAAAGTCTATTTCCAGTAACATGCTCTACTCCACAAAAGCCAGAGCAGATCAAAGGAATGGCCCCAGGAACGTTAGTGGCACTTTTGATTCCACATACCGTCTTACATGGGTAGTGTGTACTACTCATGTGATCTTAAGCATTTTGCTTAATGTTTCTATGAATTGATTTTACCATCCATGAAAGGGAAAGGATCGTTCCCTACCAACCTCATGGGAATGTCATTGCGATTTTTGTAAAGCACAGACCAGAACTTCTCAGCAGTAGTCAGTATATTCTTGGTCAGAGACCTGTAGAGAATATACCTTCACAAATCCATGGAGTAGAGATCCCTGTAGACTCAAGATTGAAGGAGAGAACCATTTCTCAGTTGTCATCACATGATGGTGAAGTCATACAACCAGGGAAGGTGTTCAGGCCTTGAATGGGCATAGAGCCAGCAGCCAATGGCTTTTGAGAGGACACAGAACACCATGGTTCATAAAAGCAGCTGCTATTACATGCACAGGGTCCTGGACACGCCTCCCTGGGTCCTGAGTAAAGGTCTAAGTCGGCAGTCCTGCCTCTGCCTCTCTGGTTTACAGCTGAAGTTGGAATTGAAAGTAAGTGACTCAAACTGTCTGAGCCTAACTTTTTCAAGGCATATTTATGGAGTCAAATGAGGAAACATATGTGAAAATATCTAATTTACATTAGGCTTTTAATAAATATTAGTAGATTCAAAATTTTTTTATAAAATCCTTTTTAAAATATGTCTGAGGATGTTTATTGCAGCATTATTTATCGTGGCAATAACAGAACCAGAAACAAAGTGCCCATCCTAGGGATAATGGCTAAATAAACTCTGGTATATCTACACCATTGAATAGCATGCAAATAAAAAATATATATGACAACAAATTGAATGAAGAAGCAGGCATATATATTTAGTTACCTTCCATTTTTCAGATGTTAAAGAGATTTGTAAAAAAAAAAATCAACGTAAAAATTTAAAACCATACCAATCTTTAGGTTGACTTTTGTTCTGGAAAATAGAGATATTTTTCATTAAATTTATTGATTATGTTAATGTGTATGGGCTTTTCATTGTTATTTTAAATGAATTAACACATAATTATTTTGTAACAGTTCTCATGTAATGAGGATTATAAGGAAACAACAATTTTTTTATTAAGATACAATTGTCATATAACATTATTTAGTTTCAGGCATAAGAAACTTACAAATTAAATAGAAAAACTAGACAACCAAGTAGAAAAAAAAATGGCTAATGACCTGAACAGAGACTTCACAAGAAAATCCAAATGGCTACTCTTTATATGAAAATATTTGTAAACATAACCTTTGTAGTAGTATAAAGCCAACTGTTCTTCCACCAGCTATGAGGATTTCTAGTTACTAGGAAATTATTTTTCAATGAAACTAAACCTAATTTGAAGAGATAAGTAAAGAGAGAGAATTTTCCCAGTTATTTAAACCAGAAGTAATGTTAGTTACATTGCCACTGAGGGGTAGAGCTGGAATTTAAGCACACCATTAAAATAAAATAGTCATTATCAGAGGAGCAGGTGTCCTGATGAGCATGAGAATACATTATTTACTCTCGGCCATGGAAAATTGCTTAGAATACTTGGCCAGCCCACACTCACAATTGCTGTAAGAATCAGAAAAAGACAAATATGTAAAAATGATTCAATAACTACATAAATATGAGAATCACCATTTGTTTCAGAATTGCTTTTAGCCAAAGAATCTGAAGTATTGGATGAGTATTTTGTGCTGCAATGTATTACAGATACGCCAGGTCAGGGACAGAGAGAGACACCCAGGTTCCTGCCTAGCCAAGTAATATGTGAGGCCCTGCAGGTAAGAAAGAAATGATTGCCTAATCAAAGGCTATACAATGATATTATAGTTATTCAACAGTATATACAGCACATTCTCCTAGAAACATAATAGCGCAATATTAAATTCAGAGCACAAAGTTATAGGGAAGAAGAAATTTCAGGCAGAAAATAAATGATAACCACTTTGAGGCATCTTTGACCATAACTTTGGAAGACAGAGAGTTAAAATGCCTTCAAATATCACTTGTGCCATATATTGTGGCTGCCTAATTCATGGCTTTGAGAACCACAACTTGCAAACCTCCAGGTACCTGCAGACAGTCTCTGCCATTAATTTGGGAGCAGCATTCCCTTTGCAATGAGTAGGAAATCTAAGGGGGAAATTAATGACAGGGTATGGCCTTTACTCAGTAGAACAGAGACCATCGCGGCTTGTAAATAGAAGACAATTAACTGCAGCACTGGTGTCTGTGCCGAGTTCCCAGGTCTAACCACAGAAATACTCACTAGTGAGAGGCATCAAAAATGGCAAAGGAGAGGCACCTAAGACTCATTTCTGACTCTAGTGTGTCCAGTTATCTGTGAACCAAAATGCCTCTGTACCTGAGTATTGGTACATCCTGACACCTCAACAGTGCAGGATAGTGCTTTTTCCTCCTCTGTCAAAACTCAAGGATTTAACACGACTGAAGTTTTTAGTTGTTCCCTTCTAGAAACTCTAACACAGCAGAGTGCCTGTGGGTTTAGTAAGGGAAAGGTATTGTACTGCCTTGCAAACAAAACTTCCCTATTCCAAAAGATGTATGTCAGGAATTCACTTAAAGATTTTTCCATTTGTTTATGCAATAAGAACTTCTATTGTGTGCGCCCGCTTTTATAAAGGAAAAATCAGCTAATCCAATCTCCTATAATTACTTCTTATCGTGTACTGTATCATCGACTTTCCCTGGAAGCTACACCTAAGGTATGACTAAGTAAGAGATACTAGCTGGAGAGATCCGAATCAGGAAATACTAGGACTAATTGAGATGGACTCTGTCTTTGTGTCCCTGACTCACTTCTATTCAAAAAGGAAATAGGATGCCTCCAATTTCACTGATTACCAGTTTCAGTATCAACTTATCAAGACAATGATAGGCTCTTTACAAATGTTCCTTTAATGTTATTTTCCCAACAGAACTAGAAGCTGACCTATAGTTCTTGGAGCTATTGTCAAAGAGCCCATTGTTTTTGCCTACTAACTCTTTGAGTCTTGCTAGCTGGTTGCTTAATTTAATGTAATTGAGCCTTTACCCAAGAACTCTGATAGAATGTTTAAAACTGGACTTCCCTGTGCTCTCTCCGAATTTGGATTCATTTACATTGACTGCTTTAATGCCTCATGTCAGTAAAGCTTATCCCAGGGTTAACATAAAAATGTCCTCAAGAAACTCAAGACACAGTAGAAAGCAGAATGGATGTCTGGTTATCTCTGCAAGTGATTTTGTGCAATGGGTTCTTTGGGGAAAAGATTGCACCATAGCAAATGTGTAGTCAGTGTCACAACTGATAATGAAAAGGCCAGAGGTTTTCAAAATGTCATTATTTTTATTGCTAGACGTTGTCTCTATCTCAGATTTCTCAAACAATCTTCCTTCTCCCATCTAAAATTCCTCAACAGGCTGTGTTGCAACGTCAAAAACTACATGGGGAGGGGCAAATGCTAAAGAGAGATGTGACACAGATGAGAAAAACATGGTTGTCAAAGTAGTGGGGTAAGACATGTGGTGAGTGTATTTGCAATCAGGTACTTTAGGGTTAAATCCAAGCTCTGTTATTTTATTCATTAACTCCCATCTCTAGTTTAGTTTCTTCCTTAAAATGTGAGCAATTCAACTGAGTTTCTAGGATTATTAATTTTTTTGAGATAAAATATGTGAAAGTGTTTTGTAACTAGTTAAGCAATGCACAAATATCATGTTGCTTTTTTTATGCTCAGAAATTAAGGCCATGAAGTCATAAGATGTCAAGACTACAATATTCTTTGTTGATCACCTTGTTTTAATCTTTTTTCGTTTTTTTCATTTTACAAATGAGACAAAGTCCTATTCCAGTTAACAATCATTTATTGCGCTTAACTATGAGCCAGGCTCTATGCTGAAGATGGGAAACAAAGTTGATTAACAGGGATCCCTAGAGAGTGTCCAGTGAAGGTCTGGGACGAGGACGCACTTGCCCAAGGTTTTATAGCGAGGGGCTTAAGAACTGGGAATAAAATCAATAGC
This sequence comes from Myotis daubentonii, assembly GCF_963259705.1. Classification (NCBI taxonomy): domain Eukaryota; kingdom Metazoa; phylum Chordata; class Mammalia; order Chiroptera; family Vespertilionidae; genus Myotis; species Myotis daubentonii. The sequence goes on along the minus strand of NC_081845.1, from coordinate 46,039,641 downwards.
CTCCTCATCTCCTGAGCTCCTGCTCAGGGCACTTTGTTTTCACCGCTTCTGCATTAAGGCTTTTCCACTTGCCTAAAACCACAGGCACATATTTGATTCAAGTTCTTTTAACACTTTTAAAATACCAGCCACTGCTTCTCCAGACAAATGCCACATTGTGCTCCAATTAGCCTGGCCTAACTCGGACCACTATGAACAAGGCGAATGCCCGCATGTCTTCTGTCACTGCCCAGAAGCCATGTAGGCATTTCCTTTGCTCTTCCAGATGCCAAAGATGTCCAAAGCCTTGGATGAGCCCCACTCATACATACACCCTTGCATGAAATTTTCCAGCCACAGTGATTTTTTGGAATGCATTGTATTCCTGTTCACCTTTGTACAGATTTCTCAATTCCGGGAGTGCCTTCCCCCGTCTTCTCTATGTGGCAAATTATTCATCTCTAAAGAATTAGATTCAATGTCAACTCTTCCATGATACCTTCCCAGTATTACCCAGACAAGGTCCACTCCTCAGCATCCCAGAGCACTTTGTGAATACTATCATTATTATAGTATTCAGCATGGTGTATCACAATTATGTTCTGCCAGGTCTGTCTTGCATCTTGCACATTTATTTATTGATTCAACAAACATTTATTGAGTTCCCATTCTGTGCCAATCACTGAATTGATACCAAGAGCCCAAGAATCAAAAATCAGGGTCCTTGTGCTTGAGGGGTTTTTAATTTAATTGCTGATGTAGGGGGAAAGATATATGTGTGGACACCTAGTACAGTGGTACACACTCTTGTAAGCTGCAAACTGAAACCAAGCTGCAGGCTTGAGTTACATAAATGTTAAAATTAATATGGATATTCATACACACATATTGAGCCCTTGATAATAATTGACAATTGGTAATTATTAATTGATAATTGACAATTATTAGATCTACTAGAGGCCCAGTGCACAAATTTGTGTACCAGTGGGGTCCCTCGGCCGGCCTGCGGGATCGGGCTGAAACCAGCTCTTCGACATCCCCCGTGCAGGTCAGGCCGATGGACCCCACTGGTGCACAATCAGGGCTAGGGAGGGACGCAGGATGTTGGCCAGCCGGGGAGGGACCTTGGGAGGGCTCCAGGGTGTGTCCAGCCCATCTCGCTCAGTCAGCAAGCTAACTATTGGTCAGAGTGTCTGCCCCTGGTGGTCAGTGCATGTCATAGTGAGCAGTTGAGTGACCTTAGTATATCATTAGCATATTACACTTTGATTGGTTGAACGGCCAACCAGTCGACCGGACACTTAGTATATTAGACTTTTATTATATAGGAGATAAATTCTAAAATACTTCTTTCTGGCCCCAACCTTTTTCTTGAGTTCCAGATCTGTATATCTGGTTATCTTCCAAGTATCTTCATTTGAAAGTCCCTTGTTTCCTGACAGAAAATAAAAAGGTAAATATTATGCCAAAAAATCTTTACTTTTACTCTATTATTTGTTAGGCTGGTACCACCACTCCCAAGCAGTTTACTATTCTTTTCCTGTGCTTCTTACTAAGTATATCACAGTATACAGGACATTTTCACCAAGGAGCTGTCCTTTAGTGAGGCTGCATTTTGATGTGTTCATCTTTGGTATGTTCCCATCTCTACCTAACATCTCACTTGTGCTCATCATGAGCCATAAGAATGCTCCTTTTTCATATTAATTGGGACCACTGGCCATTTATCAGCACATCATCACTCTTAGGGTCTTATCTATCAGGATCTGAAACCCTAGGGGCATATCTCTCTTTCTGAAGAGGTACTAAACTTATTTTTTCAAATCTTGAAGACACATGTCTGATTATTTCTCCCTTGGCTTTGTGGGCAAGTTCATTTTATCTCACAATTCTTTCCACTAAGCACACCTTCCTTGTTGGAAATAATTACAACCAGTCACAATTTCCCTGGTTACTTCCTTAAATTTGAGGGCAGGGGAATAGTTAACAAGGCAAGAAATATTATCATAGGTCTTGAAGAAGTCAGGATCCTGAATATGTGTGGAATTCTTGATTTATTGGTAAACCCCAAATCAAACCTGATTATCAAAAACTTACCAGAAATAAATTTCACACAAAGTAAATTAGATAAAAGTGTATTTTATTCATTAGGCATTTCAAAACAACTTAAAATGAGCCAAATGCTGAGTCCTGCCTCAGAATCAGTGTTCAAGCTTTTCTGTGAATTCACTTGATCAACTAAATGCAACTCTACTTTCCTTTCCCACCCCCAATGTCCACTCCTACCAACAAATACTCATAATTCCCTAATTTCACAAAACACTACTAACCTTTACAACTTTGGGATTAAGAGGAAATTCCATTTCTCTTTTGTCTAGTCTCCAGCTCATCACAGGTAAGTCGGTCCATTTATCTTATTCAGACACGAAGGTAATTTCAGAAAAGTCTAAAGCTGAAATGTATATATAATATTAGGTGGTTAACATTGTCATAAAAACTGGTAATATTCCTCTCCCTCCCATACTGTTTTGTTTTGTTCCATTTTTTAAATAAACTCTGGAAAAGAAAGACTTGCATAGAGTACACAGGTGGAGAGAAGAAATCTTGAAAGGGGAGCTCATCCAGCTATGGGAAGGCAGGTCTCCCAAGACTCTGGCAGGGGTCATGCCTGTCTCTGTGAGGGCAAAAGACAGAGTGTGTCTAGGGATAGGGAGAAAGGTACCTTTTAAGGGCCACCTCTCAATGTGAAGGTCACAAGCAAGAGTTAATTTTTTCAAAATGAAGAATAAAGACAAGTGCTAGGGAGGCATATCTCCTGTTGTACCTGGGAGGGAACAGTGGCAGAAGAAACTGTGTAATTCCCAGTTCCTCGCCCCCACCAAATAGAAAAATTCAAATTTTATAACTACTAAATAGAATTGAATTCACCTAAAATTGAAACCCACACTAGCTTTCTTTACATGTATGTTTTTCAAATACCAGAACCCTTTAAAAAGCATTTAAGAACTTTTTTGCTTTTTACATAAGAAAAAAATCTATCTATCTATATAATAATAAAAGGGTAATATGCTAATTAGATCAGATGTGATTCCGGACACCCTTCCAGATGAAGCCAGGGTTGGAGGGAAGCCTGGATCCCAGGTGCCAGAGGGAAGCCAGTGCTGGCAGCCGGGGTAAGGAAGGCCTACTCTTGCATAAACTTTTGTGCATCAGGCCTCTAGTATATATATATATATATATATATATATATATGCCTAAGCGACTCTTTGACTGCTCGACCAGTCAACTGGTAGCTATGACGCTCACTGACCACCATGGGGCAGATGCTTAATGCAGGAGCTGCCCACTAGTTGTTAGTGCACTCCCAAAGTGGGAGTGCCACTAAGCTGACCAACTGGTGCCAGATGCCCGGGCTCATGGCTGGTGAGCGTAGCTGCAGCAGCGCAAGCCTCTCCCGCGGACACTCCCCCTGCACACCCCTCCCAAACCATACCAGGACCAGGATCAGGACTGGCATTGGGACTAACTAGGCACAAGCCCACAGACACTTCTCGGCCATGGGTGTGCCAGTATTGCCCTAGTACAGGCACACAGAGACCACAGCGGAGCAGCAGAAAGTGCAGCGGGGCTGGGATGAGCGGGAGCAGTGTGGCTCCCAGCCCTGGCCAGGCTCCTCCCCTGCTGCCTGCCACTTTGCACACTATTACATCCTTCGGGGATGTAGGACTGCTGGTTTCAGCTGATCCCTGCAGGCCAGGCCAAGGGACCCCACCAGTGCACAAATTCATGCACCAGGCCTCTAGAGAGTGTGTGTGTGTGTGTGTGTGTGTGTGTGTGTGTGTGTGTGTGTGTGTATAAAGATATATATAAAGAAGTCAGAGAACAAATTATGAGCTGGCACCTATGTACAAAAATAAACTACTGGTAACCATAGACAGATGGCACGATTTATCTTTTCTCAGAAGCTAAAAGGCATGGCTACTTAACTCTCATGGAAAAATTCCATATTAACATAGTAAGGAAAGAGCTCTATATAGGTTTTATTACCATGGTTGTTCAAAAGCAATTTTCCATTTTTCATAACTTCATTTTTAATACATATATTTTCCCAAATTACCCAGGAGAGCTTTTCATACTGTGTGCTAGGCACATACAAAGCTTAAATGCAAAGTTCACACAATTTGAATAAAGGATTGGCTGGTGGAGGGAAGCTGGGGAAGAGAAGAGGCGGGCTTTTGAAAATTGCTTTTAGGGAAAAAAAAAAAAAAAAAAAGCACGTGCATTTTTAAAAACCACTTGACCACGTTCCTTCATCACTTGCCTACCCACAGCCTCACACTAAAATTGAGTTCAGACCAATCATAACAATCTCAACCTGATTCTAAGGCTGTCTCTTAAAAGAAGATGAAAGAAATTGAGGCCCATTCTAAACTGTGAACTTGAAGAATTTAGGTAATGTTTTGGCATTATTGGTTATCTCTAAGGGTTAATTCTTTACTAAATGGAGGGAATGTTACTGCTTGTTTTGAGGTTGTGTGTGTGTGTGTGTGTGTGGTTTTTTTGCTTGCTTTTTGAAAAAGCGTTCTGCTATCTCTCCTTTATCTTGCCTCCCATTTACTGGTTCTACTTTGCAACTCAGGAAGAGTTTTTCCTCCAGAAACCCAGTATTATACACAATAAGAAAGTAGACCAAGAAAGAGTTCCCAATGGCTCAGCAGGACCAAATCCGAACACAGGAATGCACACATGCACACACATGTAATAGATGCTGAAATAACAAAATGCCATAGACTGGATGGCTTAAACAGCAGGCGTTTATCTCCCACAGTTCTACAGGCTGGGAATGCAAGACCAGGTGTTACCGTGGTCAGGTTCCGGTGAGGCCCATTTCCTGGCCTGCAGACAGACAGTGCCTTCTTGCTGTATCTTTACATGGAAGAAAGAGAGAGGGAAAAAAAATACATACATATATATATATATATATATATATATACATATATATATATATATATATATATATATATATATATATAGAGAGAGAGAGAGAGAGAGAGAGAGAGAGAGAGAGAGAGAGTCTAGTCTCTTCCTCTTCTTATAGGGAAAGTAACCCCATCACAGGTCTTCACCCTCAAGACTTCTTCTAAGCCTAATTACGTCTCAAAGGCTCCACATTGGGACTTAGGGCTTCCACATAGAATTTTGTGGGGGTGCAAACATTCAGTCCATAACACTCATCATTATTAATACAGAAAAGTAGTCCCAGGATTTTCAGATACTTAGAGCTTAAAGAATGACTTGAGTGACCCAATCTTTGCTAACTGGGATTCTATTCATTTTGCTAAGAAATCATCCAACACACAAGTGAATAGTCTAGCCTAGAGCTCTGCCAGCCAGTGGATTTAGTAAGTTTGCCAAATAACTGCCCAGCACACCAGCTGCTGTAGGTAGCAGCCCCGAGGCACTACCTACCCCACACAGATGTACCATAGTCCCAGAAGGCATTATAGGGACTGATGAGTTTTGCCTAATACATTGTGATTTCAATTATATTTTTAAAAACTCACTAAGCAGCCCTGGCTGGATGGCTCAGTTGGTCTGAGCGTTGCCCCAATCCACCAAGACTGTGCGTTCGATACCCTGTCAGGGCATATACAAGAATCAACCAATGAATGCATCGATGTGGCACAGAAGGTCCATCTCTCTCTCTCTCTCTTTCTCTCTCTCGTAAATAAATATTTTTTTAAAGCTTGAAAATTTCACAGCACAGATTTTTTCAAGAAAATGCAACAGGTAGAATTTTTAAAATTATGTATGAATACTGGGTTATACAAGTGGATATTCCTTGTATCTTTTTATTTCATTGAGCTCTAAAGGAGGAACTGGCATATGACATGTTTACTATCTTTGTGCTTTCTGGAAGCTAGAATGATGAGAAGTGGTGTGAAGGAAGAGAGGTAAATTCCAGATTTTATCAGTAACATTTGTTTTAGACTCTAGGTCTTTTACATGGTATTTCTCCGCTTACCTTTTGAGATTTAGATGGCTGTTAGGAGAATTAAATATTAAAATGAGCTTTTTAAATGCATGTAAGAGAGAGACAGAAACTCTTTATGTTTTATGTAGGATATGTACAACACATTCATATTATCTATTATAATATCTACACAATTTGGTTATAAAAATATGCAATATGGCTAGTTTAGGGAACAATCACTCACATGGAATCGTATTCTCCTTTCCTTTGGGGTGAAAAGGAAAGGGCGATGGGAGAACCAGCTTCCTCAGTGCTCACAGCAAGGGGCCCCCTCTGTGTTCTTGAAGGAGGATCGTCTCTCCTCTGCCTTTGGCCCAAGCTCTGAGGAGATCTAGCTCTGCTGGAGCTGCTTTCTCTTTTCCCTGGTGTGTCATCGCTTCTGGTGGTGGAGCTGGGGTAGGACAAAATCAAGGCATTTTTAGGTTCAGGTGATCCTTCATCATGGATAGTGGCAGAAAGAAAGGTGAGGAGAGGAAAAAGTACTTCCTCTGTATCTTTTCATCAGCAAACAAAGACGAGAAAAGTGTGATAAGCTAAAACAGGGGAATGGAACAGCGGGTGTATAGCATGTGAAACTGACTCATCGGAATAATTAAATTATTTTACTGAAGCTGGCCAGTGGCTCAGCAGTTGAGCATGGACACAGGAACCAAGAGGTCACAGGTTTGATGCCTGGTCAGGGCACATGCCCAGGTTGCAGGCTCAATCCCCAGTGGGGGACATGTAGGAGGCAGCCGATTGATGTTTCTCTCCCATCAATGTTTCCATCTCTCTACCCTTCTTCCTTCCTCTCTCTCTAAAAATCAATAGAAACATTTTTAAAAAATTATTCCACTGACTATCTTTAAAACACATATTAGCAATTACATTTTCAAGAACTCTGCAAAATAGGTGCTATTTTCCCCATTTTACAGATAAGAAACCTGAGGCCATAGCAGGTCTAATTCAGACAAGGTCAAATTTGGAACTTGGGCCTGTCTGAGGCCACAGTCCCCACGCATTCTCCTCTACCCTATTGCAAATTCCCTTAAGATGAAAGGATAGGTAAGAGGGTAGAGTTAAGATTTCCAGGTTAAGCTGGTCACTGTCTTTTTGGGTGACACCTACGAACTGATTCTGATCTGAGATTTGGGTGGAAACCACTGAATATGTAAAAAGAGAACAGCAATGCAACCAAATCATGGCCCTTTGAAAAGTACCCTAGCAGCGAAGCTTGGGTAGATGAAGGAAACACTACAGAGCTGGGACCCAGGGAGAATGAGTCATTCAGGTCAGGCATCAGGGGGCCAGCCTGGCCTGTGCTCAAAATGTCTGAAAGCAAACAGGGCCTGACTGGTGCCGGGCTGGGCAAGGGGTCAAATCAAAGTGGCATTTCAAATATTATGTCAAAGATTAAGGAAGACTAATGCTAGAGAGGCATTTTCTGTTGTTTAAGAAATGTGGTTACACATACTATGGTTCCCAAAACAAATCTGAGCAATTCAGCCCAGTCTGTGTTTCTTTTAAGTGGAAATATATCTGTATATTTACATCCTAAAAAATGGTAGTCACATCTATAAGCCCATTGCTGTAGCCTGTCAAGATCTTCTCTTCTTTTGGATTTAGTAATTTATAATGTATAATGTTACCCAAGATAAACAAAGTTAACAATGTATCAGCCACGATCCCAAATCAGGAATCAAAATGCCTTCATGGGTGAGGGAGGCAACTGAACACCTAACCGGTGGGGTAGTCTGAGTGTGTATACTAGGGAGTAGTGGGGACTGTGGCAAACTGTAAAGTGGAAAAGAGCCCTGACCGGTTTGGCTCAGTGGATAGAGCATCGGCCTGTGGAATGAAAGGTCCCAGGTTTAATTCCAGGCAAGGGCATGTACCTTGGTTGCGGGCACATCCCTGGTAGGGGTGTGCAGGAGGCAGCTGGTCGATGTTTCTCTCTCATCGATATTTCTGACTCTCTATCCCTCTCCCTTCCTCTCTATAAAAAATCAATAAAATATATATTTTTTTAAAAGTGGAAAAGAGGTAGGACCTACTCAGCTTCAGCCAACAGTTGTCCAGCAGAGAAGATAACGTAAAATTGCTATACTTTTTAATTGTGGAAATTGAATGAAAAGCTGGAAATTTAGAATTCTATGTGAAGTTTTCTGTTCTTAAGCACTGTAAACCAAATGAAATATAACTGACCTAACAAAAAAGAAGGTAATGACCTTATCTTTAAAACAGACTGTGTCTGAGAAACAAGGTATGTAGGGTATTTTGGAGCAAAGGGTGACATGCTGAGGTTAGAGCAATGGAAAGACAACCTAGGAAATGACAAGGGGTTTGTCACAGGTGTCAGAATGGCATTGTTGAGCTTGAATTTTAAAGAAAACAGAATCAAGATTGCTGAAGATATGGGTGACAAAATTGTGTTGATACGACTATTTTTTATTGTCTGGTTGGTGGGGAAAACAAGCTCTGAAGACTTCACATCTTGAGGTGAGATCAAAGGAGAGAAATGACCCCACGCCAGGAAATGAAAAGATCCATTTTAGTCTACGGGTTCTTTTGAGAAATATCTATGCAAACACTGTGTCTATCTGTCATAAAAGGGTGTGTAATTAACATATGTAAAACACCGCCACAGTCCTGCTGGAAGCTAACTTCCCTCCCTGGAAACCCAGCCTCTATTTATTTACAACAAAATAAAGTGGACCCTTCTGGAAAGAAACACGGCTCCGTGGCCTCCCGAACACTGTCGCGGAGATGCTTTAAATCTTTTATATCTCCCATACCTCCGGGGGCTGGTGCTGGATGGTATTGAGCCAGGGCCCATAAATAATTTATGCTAAGTAGCAATTTAGTTGTTTGGCTTGAGGTAAAGAAATCCAAGAAATTCATAAATAAAGTTCCCATTTTTGCTTGTGTTCCAAAGTTAATTTATGTTAGCCTGCAATTAACTAACATAAAGGTGAAAAAATATGACAGGCCTAAGGTACAAACTCATGCTCATAAATCCGGTCTATCTTAACTAGTAGTGCTTTAGTGATCGTCACCTAGTTCCGTCTGTCTTGTGCTGTTGAACACAAACGTTTTTTTGATCTGATTCCCGGCTACCTCGTCGATCTGTAAAAGTATTACAATTGTTTTGAATGGACCCCTGGGTGAGTAGAGGAAGAAAGAGAGATGGGATTTGGGGTAGCTACAAAAGGGGCTGCTGACATATTTGAAATATTTTCTTTCTTTAGAAAAGTGTCTGAAGCCTGTATCACAAGTACAAATAGTTGTTCTTTCAAAGGGGAGACTTAGAGAACCTGAGAGCTGGCAGAAGAACAGCCAGCTACTGCTGCCATGGCAGGGGTGGGTGTGCTGGGTGGCAGGAGGAGCCCAGAGCCTGGAGACTCGGAGAATCTGGAGAATGTAAAGAGCAAGAAACAATTGTTGGGACATCACCTGTGTGGCCCTCGATCAGGCACGGAGTCTAGGAAGGCCCTAGATTCCCACAGTAAAACATGAGCTGGCATCTTGAGCACATGGCTCTGTTTTCAGCCAACAATGCTGAATACCTTCTTTTCAGGTTCTCACTGGCAACTTCAGGCTGCAATTCTCTGCTCTTTAGTTGCTCTCTAAGTTCTGTCTGAGGCGGCTGATACTTGAGATAGTTTCTCTGTGACATGTGACCTATTCTACCCTGAAGATCTTCTAAGCTTTGTTCATATAGTAAGATTGGAGAAAGCTACACCCTTAGATATCATTTATTGTTCATCTATTCAAATATATTTATTAAATGCCTACTATGTTCAAGGAATAATTGTGGTAGACAATGTGGATTCTAAGATGAATAAACATAATCTCTGTACTTCGTAAGTTTATGGACCAGAAACAGAGAGGAGTAAACCAAGAGTCTCTGTAGAGTGTGGTAAGTGTTCTGATGAGGTGTGCACAAGATGTCAGGGAAGCAGTGAGAACCAACATACAGACCAGTGTTGGAGAAGTAGGAGCAAGGGAAGAGGAGAAGCTTGAGTGAGACTTTTCTAATTTATTTTTATTACGGTTGATACAGAATATTGCATTACTCTCAGGTGTACACATATTGACTAGACATTTATATAACTTACAAAGTGATCACCTGATAAGACTAATACCCATCTGATATCATACATGGTTATTATAATATTACTTACTATTTTTCTAACTGCCAATTTGTACCGGTACTTAATCCCTTCACCATTTTTACCCATCCCCCAAACCCCCTTCCATTTGGTAGCTATCAATTAGTTTTCTGTGGTACATACAATGCAATATTACCTGGCTATAAAAAGGGATGAAATACTGAGTGCATTTTAAAAGGTAAAGATTTAGTCAGGTGGATAAATTGAGGAAAGGAAGGGTGTGTTCAAAGTCTTGGAGGAGGGGATGAGCCTGGCTCACTGAGAGACAAGAATATAATGTGATTGTATATAGATTGTGTCCAGGGAAGCAGCAGGAGAAGCTAGAGAAGTAGGCATGAGAATGCCCAGGGGGCACAGGCTGCTTAGATTTCATGTCCAGGCAATGGGAGCTACAGTAGAGTTTTAAGCAAAAGAATGTTATAAATAGATTTGTGGGAATGAAAGCATTCTACAGTAAAATAGTGAATAGATTGTATGTAAACAAATTACGCTCAAAATTCAGCGCTACGAGTGTTTTACCTCCCAGTGGTAGAGTGTTCTTCCTTCCTTTGAACAATGAAAAATTTGCAAATGGGGATGTAGTTTTCTCTCTCTGTACTGGTTAGTATGAGCCTGGAACCAAGTTGTTTAGTCAATTGTCACAGCTTTCTTCATCTAGATTAGCTTCAAGTTTTGCTTTCCTTCTTCCTTTTGACATATTTGAGTTTATCTTTTGACACATTAATTTTTTGCATCTTATTGTAACTGTGCTATAATTTTAAGGCTCCTTAAATTTCATAGAAGTTCAGTAAATCATTTTTAAAGTAACACTTTTGGTACCTTCGGGTTATATATAATGGTTTGAACTCCCTTCAGAAACATTACAAAATCACGGAACAGGAATGAACACTAAACACATGGGTTGCAAAGATAATGGGAAAGAAGGCTACAGGGGACTAGATGTCAAAAATTTTAGAAGGTGGAAAGCAGAAAGAAGAATGAAAATTGACAGCTGAGTGGCAAAAGCCAAATCTTGAGCTAAAGAGGAAAATGTCTAAGAAAAGCAACATTTTCCCCCATTTATCCCAAAATATCTGAGGATTTAAAGGTACCAGATACTGAAGAAAAGGGGATAAGTAAAGATCTGTATGAAGAACATGTAGACTTCAGGGTTCCTGAGCAGCCAGACTCCTCTCCTACTTTACAGGAGCCTTGAAATATACTATCTGGAGAAATTGCCCCTCAGATGATCAGGACTCAGAAATAGTAAGTATAGCAGAAGGCTGAATGAGTCTCACATGATAGACTAAAGGACTACAAAAGTATGCGTCCCAAAAGATAGAGTGCCAGCCCCTTCTTTTCCACTATTTTGTCAATAGCCAGGTATATATAGTTGTCTACCCAGAATTAAACAATTTTCTCTGGAGAAGCTAAGACCCTGAGAAAGATACTTATATTTAGGGCCTACTTCTCTTTGGGGCTTCTACAGGAAAGAAAATACTCACCAGATGATCACTCTACATGTAAGAAAAAAAGCTCATTTACACCTCTAAAGTCTGTTATCAGCTTTTTGAGCCTCAATTTTAAATATTTAAGAAAACCAAGGATCACCAAACATTTAAGAAAGTCTTCAAAATGAAATTAAAGGGCTAAAACACAGAAATAGAAAGGAGGAATTCAGAAGAATTAGACAATCCAGGAAGAGGATAGAACTCTTTAAAACATATGATTAATATGCATAAATTAAAAATATGCATTTATAAACTAAAAATGGGATATTATTTTACAAGAAAAATAGAAATCTAATCTTGAACATTAAATATGTGGAAGAGATTTGAAATTCAATTGAACGAATGGCAAACATTGAAAAAAATCCTTAGACAGTAGAATAAACACACAAAGAAAAAAAGAACTGAGCAATTGAAGAGGGAATAGAAAGAAAAAATGCAGACAACCAACTCTGGAAATCCAACATTGGAAAATAGGAGTTCCAGAAAGAGAGAAAAAACAAAATGGAGGAAAAATGCAAGGAAGTTTCCCCAAGAAAAACAGACATCACAAGTATCCAAATATCTGACTCATAAAGAACCCACACCAGGGTATATCATTATATTATTTCAAAAGAATGAGAATAAATCAAAGATCCCCAAATCATCTAAAGGCATAGACATGGTCATTTATAAAAGATCAGTCATCTGACTCATATCTGACTTTCAGTATCACCATTGGAGGCTAGAAGAAATTGTAACATTGCCTTCAGAATTCTGAATTAAATTATTTTTATTCTAGAACTTTATACCCAAACCACTGAGCAAGTATGAGAGAAGACTAAGGGCAATTAATTGCAAGCTGGCAAGCTCTCAAAAAATTTACTCTTTCTCAGGAAGGAACTGAAGTAAGTACTCTATAAAATTTGAGTACTCTAAGAAAGGGTGATATAGGAGCCAGGAAGAAGGGATATAACACAGGAGAACAATGAAGACATTTTTCAGATAACAAACAATCCAGCTTAGAGCAAGAAGTTGGAGGACTGAAGAATAAAGGCCTCCAGTTAAACAAACAAATAAACAAACAAGTAAATAAGACAGGGGAGAAGAAAGAGATATAACTAATAGATAGTATGTTAGAGCATTTTTGGAGAATTATTGCTAGGTATTTGATTAACCAATTAGAACATTGGAGAAAACAGGAATAGATATATAGAAAATTAAACTTTTTGAAAATTACCTAGTAACATAATATGACAGAGGTGACAAGTGTTATGGGGGTGGGGGGGAGAAAACTAGAGCAAGGTAAGGAAGATGAGGGCATAGGGATGAGAGTATAGAAAGGTCAAATTTCAGTTTTAACAAGGCAGTCATTGAAGGGCTCACTTAGAAGAAAATATTTGCATAATGACTTGAAGAAATGAAGCCAATAGATACTCTAGGGGAAGAGTGTTACAGCCAAAGGGAACAGTCAATGCAAAGACCCTAAGGTGAGAACCCACCAGGTACATTTGAGAAACAGAGAAATTAAGGGAGCCAGTGTGGCCGAGTAGAGGCAGGGAAGCAAAAAGTGGTATGTGCTAAGATCAGAGAGCTAATGGTGGGCCAGATACTCATGATTTTCAGGACATACAGAGGCTTTTACGCTGAGTTTCACGGTTTGAGCCAAGGAATGGCATGATCTAACACTCTAAAAGGATTATTTTGACTATTTTATTGATCACAGAGTATAGTTGGACAAGGGAAAAGGCAGGAGAACAATTAAAAAGCTATTGAAATAATGCAGGCAAAAGATTTGTATAATGCAGTTGTGCTTTTTCTTAGATTCTAGGGGAAATATCTGTGAAAAAAAAGTTTAAATCTGTCATCTAAACCAATAAGTATATTGTATTCCTAAAAACTAAGTACACATGTTCCTTTGCTTAAAATATTTTTTAAAAATAATAATTTTTCAAGAGGCAGGTGAAAAAGAACCTCAGTGCGAAGCTTGTTTTATGTTGGGAGCCATTCAGCAAAGTAAATTGAAAACTCAAGTCAACTCTACACCAAAATCTCAAATAGAGGATGAGATAAACTTAATGTCTCCAAGTACATAGTCATTAATCAAGGGAAGATAATATTAAAAAACTTTTTCTTTTAATATTAATCAGAATCCTCCCTATATGAAGGGTCAGCTATTATTTCTCCAAACTAAAGTCCTTTTCAATTCTTTCAGTGTTATTTTGTAAATCCTTTTGTGATTAAAGGAATTTTCTTCCATCCAGTTTGACCATAATGCACAGAACTTCCTGTATACTTATTATTATTTGATGAAATACTTCCAATCTGGTTGGCTTGAAAGACAATTTGACATGGGAATTTCCCTATCTTCCTCACTAGAGCACAGTTACCGTCTTTTATCTTGTGCTCATCAAGGGATCTATCTCATCACCTAAAGTTGACTTCCTATATAAATTCCTAGGCTAGCTGAAAGAAACCCATGGTCCACAGAAAGATAAGGAGGAGCCTGCCAAATTCACACCCTCCAACAGCTCAGTGGAACCAACTAAGGATTCATCCTCCCCAGGGGAGCAGGGGAGACAGAAATCTTGGCAGGGATCTGGATCTATCCCTTCTCAACCAATGCACACCTGTTTTGCCTGAAAAGTTTAAATCTAACTTATCTTCAAGGCCAAGTATGTAGTATTATTTTCACTGCTTCCTCCAATCTCCACCCCAAAGACACAGCTTATTACTACTTATTGATGCCAAAAGGAGTGGGAGAAAGAATTATTCTGCTACCAGAAAAAAAATAAATTTAAGCACTTCGTTGAAGTAAAATGTTTAGTGTCCGAGATTTTACTCTTGTTAAATGACTTTAATTAAAGGTAAAACTTAACTGGGGCAATTCACATCTTGGGGAGTTGGAACAATCACCAGGAAAAAAAGAAAAAAACAAAGGTCTGAAAAAAAAGAGACCCAAGAAACAAGCTTCACCATCTTCCTTAAAAAGACAATGAACTTCCACTTATTGGGGCCAAGTAAGAGCTGTAGGCAGAAAGGACTATTTTGGTAGGGTAGATCTATAGATGTAGACATCTAAGGTTTCTTCCAAACCTGGGCTTGAAATGCAATCACTTTAATGATAATACTATAAAGTAGGAGGAGTAAGAAAAGGAGAGAAGCAGCTTATATTGATAATCAATTTTCATAAATTTTGAAAGTAAAAGCCAGTTGGGCTCAGGTATGGATCAGGTATGTAGCTCTGATATCCTTATCTTACTCATCTTTCACTAGCTAAGTATTGCAACAACTCTGATTTTCACCAGCCATTCATTGTTTACTATAAAGACATTTCCTGAAGCATTTTACAGGGGACATATACCACTGTTTATGGAGAGCTATGTAATTTTCTTCAAGCTGACTCACTGCCCATGCTTAAAAATGGATATTAAATATTAGCATTGTCTAAATAGAATGTAAAGATAATGGGGAGAGACTGTTAGAGCAACCAAGTATCGTAAACAACTAGCGGTTTAGTGTTTATGGAAGGTGAGCGCTAATCTCACCTCTAAACTTACCTCACTGGTGACTTTAACGTGAGATGTTTCCAACTTCAGTCAGTTTCTTGGAAGCAGTGAAATGGAGATAAAAATGAAAAACCACCACCACTGTGCACTCATACATCATGAGCAACTGAGTACAAAAGCTTGTTTAAATGTAACTTATAAATATAAACCTCTAATATGTTGATAATTAGTATAAAGTGCCATTCCGTGTCCAGTTTATTTTACGTGGATTAAAAATAACATCAAACTGGGAACTCTTCTCTGTACATTAAGTAAGCAACCTGATGGGACGTTCAGATCATTTAACAAAATGCAGTCCTGTTCTTAGATACCATTGTACCTCAGTGGCCTGGACGAGTCAGTGCATCCTCACCTTAAAGGTAAATTCCAATGGACGACATCATAGTCATTTGACTTTCACAAGATTCCTCTTCCCAGTGACATCCGCTCATCACTGTCCTCCTCAGCTAAAAGCATTTGCTAAGCAGAGGGCTAGAGATGGTGCTCTCTCAGGTCCTGTACAAAGCAAGGTAATATCCAATTCCCTGACCTCTGGAGGCCTCAGACCAAGGCAGAGAATGCTAAAGCCTACTGATTCAGGTAGTTGATAAGCTTTAAAGCTTTGCATGAATTAAGCAAATGGATAAATGTATAACAAAGAGTGAGAGGCAAGTAAGAGCCTGTTGGTGTTCTGTGACCAAGGAGAGATATCAGATGAGCAGGATGAGCAAACAAATAAAAAATAACCAGATTTCACTTTTGACCAGTGTGTTGGCTTCTGGCTTCCATGTTACATGGCACATAGTAATTATCAAGTGGAGGGGAGATACAGAAATATATTTCATTCATTAAGAAGAAAATTGAAAAAGACTTTTGGGTTTTAACTCATTGAATCAATAAACTCTTGTAAGCTTACAAAACTGTGCAGAACATTAGACTTAACCCAGCCTACAGTAGAGAAGGCCCTTAAAATGAGGCAGAGAAGCATGCGCTACTGAATTATACTAAGAAGCCAGTCTGAAAGGGACTTATTTAATGAAGCTTGTTTTAAATAGTCCATCTCTTGTGAGGATGTGTGCACTTCTCAGAGTCCTTCTGTGACCGGGTTTTGTTTTTTGTGAACTTAGTGAATAGGATTTAAACTTCTTAGCTTCTTTTTTTTCTTTCAAAAACTACAAACGCAATCAGTTTAAGTAGAATCCATTCAATTGGCCTCTGCTTTCTGAATGCAAGAAAGAAGCTCCTTTTCCTCCCCTTCGTTTCATTCCAGCTGAGCACAGTGCAGCAAACATCTCATGCTGAAATCAGTGCCTTTTTAAAACTTCAAGGGGCTTGAAAGCTCCAAACCTGTTCAGAGGTGAAGTGGCTCCCAGAGATCAGCTCAGACGCACCCTATTTGCACTTCCCTCCACTGTAAAGGATCTCAGCCCTTTATCCACGGGCCTCATTATGAAAGTTCTCTCACTATGAACGCAGGACCAGGGCAGGGCTCCTCTTTGGTGTTGCAGCGTCACTCTCTGTAAAGAATCCTGGCCACTCGCTGACGTCTACTGGTCTACTGCGAGATCAAGGGAAACCAGGTTCTCTACCGTGGAGGATGGGAGTTAATTGCTCTGCCCTCCCTGAGAGCCCCTGGCACCCCGCCTGCCTTCAGATAGGCACTGGCTTCTTTCTCTTCTCTCCAAGGGTTATCACTATTGTGGAGAAAGGAAGGGTCCTACCTCTGTAGATCCACCCAGCTGAGTTCAGAGAGTACGCGAGTAAAAACCTCCCAGCCAATTTTTTAACCTCTTGAAAAGCAGGAACTGCAGAACCCTAACACCCTTCTGCAGGTAGCCAAAGACTGTAGTTTGGGCTTCTTCCTTTCTCAACAGGTGGAGTTAGCTCTAAACCAGTAGCATTCCAAAAGAAAAGAAAAATATCCATGTGTTGTGTTGAAACACACCTCGCAATGCAAAGTGTGGGCTAACAGGTTAACTTCCTATTAAGATGCATCTCGCGTCTCAGGGCTTCCTGCTCTGCAAATATGTCCTGGTCCTGGGTGTTCTAGTTTTTGCTCATGCCGTTTCCAGGGCAGTAATGGATCATTCCAGCTCTGTGATGAAGCTGTAAGCTGCGCATTCCTAGAGAAAAGTATTGGCTTTTGAAATGTTCGCTTAGTGGACTTTCTTCTTTGGGTGCGCAAATCACATTAAATTGTTCAGTTTATGACGTGAGGAGCCCCATTAATTCTTGCAGGTGGCTAAAGTAACATCTACCACTAATGACTCTCTGTTTAAGCAACTACTCCTCCCCCCCCCCCCCCGCCCCCGTATTTAAATCTCACAATAGTCTCTGGCCCAAGGTAGGATTTGTAGCAGTAGGAACTTCAAGGAGGATTTTTGGCTTCATTGAGCATGGACAATAATGCTCTATAGGTACAAATTAGCATTATTTCAAATAATGTTAGGAATTTGCACTCCAAAGTTTGGTTTGTTTTCCACTATTATATCCAAACCTGTTCCGAGGTGAAGTGGCTCCCAGAAATCAACTCAGACACACCCGATTTGCACTTCCCTATAGCATCAAACTTAATCCAACCCTGTGAGAGCCAAAGCAAATTTCACTGAAACTCTAAAGAAGTCCCCTAAAGGAAACGCTCATGGGATACCTCTGCCAGGCAGCAATATTTAAGGCCTGTCAAGGTTTCAAATATAAGCATCTTCTCCAAACTCTTTGCTCAATATGAAAATTTTGCTCATTTTAAGAGCATTTAGCATTAAATGTTTTGTTTTAACTACCCAAGACAAGGAGTAGACTTTGTCTTTGGGGAAGAAAAGAAAGCATTGTGGATGTTCAAGGATTAGACCTAAAGTATTCTCAGATAATTTCCAACATCAGGCTTCTAGAAATGTTTTTATTTTAATGGAAATTATCTCTCCACAATTAAGTGGATGGCCTTTCACTTCATCACATGTTTAATATCAAATATTAAAAGTTCTCATTGGCCGAAACCGGTTTGGCTCAGTGGATAGAGCGTCGGCCTGCGGCCTGAAAGGTCCCAGGTTCGATTCCGGTCGAGGGCATGTACCTGGGTTGTGGGCACTTCCCCAGTGGGGGATATGCAAGAGGCAGCTGATCGATGTTTCTCTCTCATCGATGTTTCTAACTCTCTATCTCTCTCTCTTCCACTCTGTAAAAAATCAATAAAATATATTTTTTTAAAAAAAAGTTCTCATTGAAAGTGGATTTCTGCATTTAAGGGGAAGAAAATTCAATTGCTCTGTTATGCAAGCCATAGTTTATGTATGTTATGAAAGAGCTTAGGAGACCAGGTTCTGTTCACAGTGAGGTGGGCATTTCAGAGGAGCAGGGATGGTCATGCTTTATATTTCTATCAAGCTAAACATAATTTACAAAATTGGGCACAAGAGGGTAATGTTCTGAATTTGTCTTAGCGTTTTAAAGTGAAAAACTAGTCACTGGACTACAGCCCAGAGATACTGGATGTTGATAGGCCAGAGCCAAACAACAGGGCATCACCGCTCCCTTTGGTGGCTAATGATTTGTACAAGATCTAATTCGAGTGCTTACAGTATCCAAACGCCTGCCAAATTGAATCGCACACTGCATTCTTGTAAGTAACGTGTCTCTCAGGTGACACTCTATGACAAATGGCCTTGGGTTGCGTAAAAATTTAAGAAGATGCTTTCTTCATTTATTATCCCCAACACTCAAACCTCTTCATCTCCAGCTAAGAGGCCTTGAGTTGGTGTGTAAAGAAAAATATGCAACACTTCTCTGTGCATCTCTCTGGCTTGGCATGCAGCCAACCCTGACTTGCCACCTGGCATCACACAGGCTTGGGTCCAGGGCACCAGGAGTCGGGCGGGAAGAAGGCCATCTTCTCACACATCTGGCACTTGAGCTAAAGGACCCCCCTTTTGTGTGAATTAGGTAATTGGGACAAGTGTTAGAAATGACGCTCCTGTCATTTCCTTCAAATGGACTTTCCTAAAGTATTTCTAGCAGGGAGAAATTGGTATGAGGATAGAAGGCTTAGAAAAAAATCATATGTGTTAGCCTCTCATTGCTTCACACAGTATTTATTAAACTCTGACTTAGTTCCAGGTACTCTCCTAGGCACAGGTTAGGTAATTTTAAATACATCGGATAAGGTCTCTGCCCTCCTAAACTAGTTTATAACCTAGCAAGTAAATAAATAAATAAATATATCCCATAATTTCAAAATGTGTCAGGTGCTATGTAAGAAAATAGTAAGGTGCTCTGAAGGGTTGGAGAAGGCCATGGTGGAGAGAATGTCTAATTTAGTGACCAACAGCATTGCCTGGGATTGTAGAATTAGTGCCATCCCTACTAAACACTTTATATTTTGCTTCAAGACTGTAGTCTCTGTAGTGTTTAAATAACCCAACCTTGCCTACCTCCCCAGCTTCATGAGCTTCTCCCCTTGCATCAGTGTCCAGCCTCAGGAACTCTGAATTTCGTGTCCCTCATAACGCTTTGTCAAGCCTCCATTACTTAGTGTCTGCTGGCTCCACTTCTTTAGCACAAAGACTCCTCTTTATCTTCCATGGCTTATCTGGAATATGATTGCCTCTAGGAAATCTGACTCTTCCCTCCTTCCCATTAAAAGATTCCATGTGGCTCAGTTCCAGGGGGCACATTCCCATTTGTATTGTTGTATATCGAATGGTTGAATATCAGCAATTTCATATGGTTTGATCAATGTGAATGGCAGCAAAGCAGTGACTTGCACTCATACAGACTACAGTGTGCATGCCATTTCTGAAGTTGTGCAATATGGAGGCTCTGCTGGCTACATGGCCCTTCTCTGTGTCCTGTAGCATACTGTGCCCTACCTTGTATCTTACCATTTTATGTAAAGTGATCGGCTGCCCTCGCTATGTGTTATTTAAACAGCTGGTTAAAACTAGGCTGCTGAAAGGTGGAACTTGGGGATTTTGGTGGGAAAAATGTCAAGAGCACCATTATTTATGGAAATTATAAATGGTGGATAAGATCAAAGAACCCTAAACAAAGCACAACTGAGAATGTCTGGTTCACAGGTGCGGATTTGACAGTTTCAATTCTACATCTGCTCCTATTAATTTTCCCAGAGAGAGCAAGGTGGTTGTTGTCTTGTTTGTTTTGCTTCCATTTCCAATCACCAGTCTGTGAACTCTGCTCGGCAACAAGAGAAGCACAGAGAACCTTAGGAGCGGCTGTTCCTTAAGCATGAAACAATCAGGGAACAAACGGGAACCTCAGGAGCAGATTTCTGGAATCAGAAGACACCTTAGAAATTATCTGCCCCAGATTCCAAACATTGCAGGAAGCCCTTCTAAGAGATTTATGTCTCATCCCAGACTTGAGTTAAAGACTTCCATGGACAGAGAGCTCCTTAGCATACCACAACCCCTGTTACGGAAAGTCCTTTATATGGAGGCAAAATATGCCACCCCCAACCTCAACAAATGGGATCACTTTCTGTCCTCGGAACAGTATAATCCTTGTTCCATGCAACAGTTTACCTACTTACAACCTCTACATTTTTTTTTTCCTTTGGGACTTAACTATATTCAGCGTAAGCTTTTCCGAAATGGCTAGAACCGTCAGATAGAAGTTCACTGAGAATATGGATCCTGAGGGAGGGTGCAGGATAAGCAGAGAGGAGTGGGTCTCAAACACTGCTCCACAAGGAACAAGGATTCAACTATTCATTAGCTGGTACTGATGGTATCCTGTGGCACAGTTAATGCTCGGCTCTATGCAACAATAGCACAGTTAACGCAGTTACCTGGCAGCAAAGCATTTCCAAAAAACGCCAGCCTTTTTTCTCATTGACTATTGATGACTGCAGCTCAGGGGAAAGGAGAACATTTATAAGCATCAATCAGGGCACGAAAGGCGCCTTCCAGTCTCTTTGAAACAAGATAATGTATGTGAAAGCTCTTTGTCAACTGAAAAGCAGTATACAAATGTAAAGCATTTTTATCATTGTTTTACAAGGAAGTTGGAATAGAATTACTTTGTTTGTTTTAAAGTTTTCTCTGTGGCCTGCTCAGAAGATACCTAACAACAGAATGCTGCCTTCCTTTTCATCTTCTCTGAGTGGATATACAACAAAATTGTTTTTAAGTAGTGAGGTTCCGGCTTGCTGTTCTGCTGTGCAGGCAACACTTCTGCTTCCAAGTCTTTGAAAGCCATTTCCTTTGGTATTTTCTCAATGCACATTTTATTCTAAAATGACAATTTACCAAGACACTTGCCTAGGACTATGAGATGTAATGCATCTGAACGAACATGATCCCCTACTCCTGCAAACACAGAGATGTATCATTGATGTATCATTTGTAGAGTAGTTGCTATGTGCTGAATGTTGTTAGGAGTTGTATGTATATTACCTCAATTAATCCTCACCCCCACCCCCATCCTCATTTACAGATGAAAATGTAAAAACTTTCTGGAGGTTAAGAAGCTAATAGTTGGCAGAACTCAGAATTCAAGCCCAGTTGTTTCATCCCAAATGTTTTGCTTCTGAATCTCCAAAGAAGCTATATTAGAAATCTACAGATAAAACCAGACTATTATTCCCACAATGGTTTTCTTACACTCCCACAAAAGAATTAATTTTGGGATTATAAGTAAGTTCTTTATGAGTGTCTCTTTAGCTGAAAAACATTATACACTATTATCTCTCCTTTTACCCACTTAATTATACCACATTTTTTACAATATAAACTTAGAACTTTTAAGTAAATTCTTCTATTTTGTCATTGGCAATTGTGGTAGTTGCTTTTTACTCCTTTGTTGATTAGATTTTTAAATTCTGGAGTTGTCACACTTATTAATAGAACTAAAGATTATCAACTTAGAAAAATTGAGCAAAGTATTTTTTAAACCTTTAAAAATATATCTGCACTCTGGCCAGTGTTCTAAGTGGTTAGGGCAGGGGTCCTCAAACTTTTTAAACAGGGGGCCAGTTCACTGTCCCTCACACCGTTGGAGGGCTGGACTATAGTTTAAAAAAAAACTATGAACAAATTCCTATGCACACTGCACATATCTTATTTTGAAGTAAAAAGACAAAACTTCAAAAAAAAAAAAAAGGCCCTACTAACTGCAAAATAAAATAAAAAAGTAGATCTCATAACTTCAAAAAAAAAAATGAATCCTAACTTGTTCTTACATAAGTCCTCAGGCAGCAGCAGGCTCTGCACAGGCAAGCTCGTGACTCGTCCGATCACACCCGAGACTGAGAGGAGGAGTTGAGAGACAGAGAGAAGGAGGGGAGTCGGAAAGTGTGGTGCACATTCCACACATGCGCACTGTGGGCCCGGGACAAGTTGGCTGCTAAGCAACAGGCAGCGGCGGCAAAAACAGCCGGTGGGCCAAATAAATGTTTTCGGCAGGCCACATGTGGCCTGCGAGCTGTAGTTTGAGGACCCCTGCATTAGGGCATAGGCCCCGTGCACCAAAGGGTTGCAGGTTTGATTCCTGGATTTGCTCCCCACTCCCAGTCAGGGTACATGTAAGAGGCAACCAGTCAATGTGTTCCTCTCACATAGATGGTTTTCTCTCCTCTCTCTCTCTCTCTCTCTCTCTCTCTCTCTCTCCCCCTCTCTCCCTCCCTTCCACTCTCTAAAAAAAGCAATGGAAAAAATATCCTCAGGCGAGGATTTTTTTAAAATATATTTTATTGATTTTTTACAGAGAGGAAGGGAGAGGGATAGAGAGTTAGAAACATTGATGAGAGAGAAACACCAATCAGCTGCCTCCTGCATATCCCCTACTGGGGATGTGCCCACAACCAAGGTACATGCCCTTGACTGGAATCGAACCTTGGACCCTTCAGTCCGAGGGAGGATTTTTTTTAATGTCTCTATTGCACATTATCTTTAAAACTCTCAAGTTGGATTATCACTTTCAGGAAGAGGCAATGGACATATTTTTCCCTATTCCTCCACTAAGGACAATTAAAAACTATGGAAATTATATAAAAACAAACATAAAAAGACTCTGATAAGTATCAAGAAAAGAAAGACCAGCTTGCAGCCTCAAAACCAAGAAATACCACATTGGCAGGTTTTTGTTTTTCCTTATATATATATCCCAGGCTGGAAAACTCAGAAATCTGGAAATATCAACAGGGGTAGACAGAAAAAGCCATAAGAAATACTTGATATCGCATCTGATGAGGAAAGGACAGCCCAACAAGACCAAAAAGTTGCTGTGGCTCCACTCCCACCCTCACTAGCAATGGCTGAGGGGGGAGGGAATCTAGGCTCCCCCCTCACCACAATGTAATAAATGGGATGGTATTAAGGAAGACCATATGATGAGCCTGGAAATTCTGAC
Organism: Myotis daubentonii; assembly: GCF_963259705.1. NCBI lineage: Eukaryota > Metazoa > Chordata > Mammalia > Chiroptera > Vespertilionidae > Myotis > Myotis daubentonii. The sequence goes on along the minus strand of NC_081845.1, from coordinate 46,016,102 downwards.
CAGAAATTCTAGTTAGTGTAATAATGCAAGAAAATAATATAAGATGCATACAGATGAAAGAAAAGAAACAAATACAGCTCTCCCTATATATACATTACATGATTGTCTATGAAGGAAATCCCAAGGAATCTACAAAAAAAATTCCCAGAATTAATACATGAGTTCAACAAGGTGGCAAGATACAAGATAAGCACACACAAATCAATTCTATTTCTATATACCATTACACAAAAATTAAAAATATAATACTATTTTTAATTACTAAAAAAATGAAATACTTAGGTGTAAATCTGACAAAACATGTACAGAACTTGTATGTTGAAAACTGCAAATGCTGATGAAAAAGACATCAAAAAATGTTTAAATAAATACAGAGGCATGCCTTGTTCATGAATTCGAAGGCTTAACAGTAAAGAAGTAAATTCTCTCAATGTTATATAATATAATCCCTAACAAAATTCCAGCAAGATGTGCTTTATATATATATAGACATCATTATTCTGAAAATTTATATGGAAGGGCAGAGGAACTAGAACAGCTAAAATAATTGAAAAAGAGTAAAATAGGAAGAATCAGTTTACCCAGTTTCAAGACTCATTATATTGCTATAATATTTAAGACTGTGTGGTATTGTTAGAGGATGGCCACATAGATAGAGAACCCAGAAACAGATGTCCACAGATATGCCCAACTAATTTTTGACAAAGATTCAAAAGCAATTCCATGGAGAAAAGGTAACCTTTTCAAAAAATAATGGTGAAGCAATTGAGCAGCCATAGGACAAATAACAACAAATATCTCAAACTAAGTCTCACACCTTATACCAAAATTTATTCTCAATGGATGATGGACTTAAATGCAAAGCATGAATCTATAAAATTTCTATTAAAAATATAGGAGAAAAATCTTCAGAACATAGGTGAGACAAAAGGTTATTAGACTTTTTAAAAAACATATAATTCATAAAAGGAAAATTTGATAAATTGAACTTCATCAAAAATAAGAACTTTTGGAGGAGAACCAAGATGGCGGCATAGGTTAACGCCGGAGTTTGCTGCTTTGAACAACTACTTCAAAAGTGAAACCAAAAAACGGAAGGGACATCACCCAGAACCACAGGAACGCTGGCTGAGTGGAAGTCCTACAACTAGGAGGAAAGAGAAACGCATACGGACACTCAGAGGAGGCGCAGTGCTGAAGTCAAATTCTGAGGTGCGGAGTGCGCGGAGCGGGCTGGCGGCGGAGGGCGCGGTTGTTGTTTTCAATTGGGAGGGAGTCGCAGACTCTGAGCACCAGATACGGGCGAGTCTTTAGGGACCCAGACTCAAACGGGAGAAGCGGGACTGTCTGGCTTCGGTCAGAGCGAGTGCAGCTTTCTCTCCCAGCTTTGCAGCGGGTGCTGGGACTCAGAGAGGCAGAGCCCCTGGGGACAGGACTGAGAGCTGCCATAACTGCTCTCTCCGGCCCACCCTGTTGATCCTGTGCGACCCGCCCTACCTAAGCCCTGCACAGAGGCATTTGCCGGATAGCCTCAGGCAAAGGCTAGATTAGCACCGCCCTAGAGGACAGAAGTTCTCTCACTGCTGACACAGCTGATTCTCATAGCCACTTGGCCTGGAGGTCAAACCCTCCCTGGAATTAGCTACAACAATCAAGATTTATCTATAAGACTGCGAACAAAGACCACTAGGGGGTGCACCAAGGAAGCATAACAAAATGCGGAGACAAAGAAACAGGACAAAATTGTCAAAGGAAGATATAGAGTTCAGAACCACACTTTTAAGGTCTCTCAAGAACTGTTTAGAAGCTGCCGATAAACTTAATGAGATCTACACGAAAACTAATAAGACCCTCGATCTTATATTGGGGAACCAACTAGAAATTAAGCACACACGGACTGAAATAACGAATATTATACAGACGCCCGACAGCAGACCAGAGGAGCGCAAGAATCAAGTCAATGATTTGAAATGCGAGGAAGCAAAAAACATCCAACTGGAAAAGCAAAATGAAAAAAGAATCCAAAAATGCGAGGATAGTGTAAGGAGCCTCTGGGACAGCTTCAAGCGTACCAACATCAGAATTATAGGGGTGCCAGAAGATGAGAGAGAGCAAGATATTGAAAACTTATTTGAAGAAATAATGACAGAAAACTTCCCCCACCTGGCGAAAGAAATGGACTTACAGGTCCAAGAAGCGCGGAGAACCCCAAACAAAAGGAATCCAAACAGGACCACACCAAGACACATCATAATTAAAATGCCAAGAGCAAAAGATAAAGAGAGAATCTTAAAAACAGCAAGAGAAAGAAACTCAGTTACCTACAAGGGAATACCCATACGACTGTCAGCTGATTTCTCAACAGAAACTTTGCAGGCCAGAAGGGAGTGGCAAGAAATATTCAAAGTGATGAATACCAAGAACCTACAACCAAGATTACTTTATCCAGCAAAGCTATCATTCAGAATTGAAGGTCAGATAAAGAGCTTCACAGTTAAGGAAAAGCTAAAGGAGTTCATCACCACCAAACCAGGATTATATGAAATGCTGAAAGGTATCCTTTAAGAAGAGGAAGAGGAAGAAAAAGGTAAAGATACAAATTATGAACAACAAATATGCATCTATCAACAAGTGAATCTAAGAATCAAGTGAATAAATAATCTGATGAACAGAATGAACTGTTGATTATAATAGAATCAGGGACATAGAAAGGGAATGGACTGACTATTCTTGGGGGGGAAAGGAGTGTGGGAGATGTGGGAAGAGATTGGACAAAAATCGTGCACCTATGGATGAGGACAGTGGGTGGGGAGTGAGGGCGGAGGGTGGGGCGGGAACTGGGAGGAGGGGAGTTATGGGGGGGGGGAAAAAAGGAACAAATGTAATAATCTGAACAATAAAGATTTAATTAAAAAAAAAAAATAAGAACTTTTGCTCTTATTTTGCCTAACACCCTGTTAAGAGGAAGAAAAGATACTCTGCAGACTGGGAGAAAGTGTTTCTTAAACCACATAGCCAACAAAGGACTAGTAGCTAGAATATATAAAGAACTCTCAAAATTAAGCAGCAATAAAACAATCCAATTAAAAAATGGGCAGAAGACATGGAGAAACATTTCACGTAAGGGGGTACAAAGTTGGCAAATAAGCCCACGAAAAGATGTTCAACATCATTAGCCATTACGGAATTACAAGTTAACACCTTTTGTACTGCTCAGGAGTTTTCTCGTGTTTCGGTGTTTCGCGCACCATTTGTTAAGGACCGCTCACGAGTATTCTCATTTTTCACGTGAATCTAGATACTTCTGTAAATTTTGTTTGGTCCCTCTTCATAGAGGAAAATGTTTTACGCAGTACCATATGTTAAAAAAGTACTAGGAACTTTAATTGTTTAATTGTTTTTGTAAATTAAAATGTTATAGTTATTGAAAAACAACACCTAAAGTGCATTATGACGATTTAAATAACGTGCAGTTTGCCCAAAAACGTGTGGTCCCTGGCGTATGTCTTAGAGATTTCTATGTGGTACGCAATGTGTTAAAACCACATATGATATGTCTACCCACCTGTAAAATTGGCTGAAATAAAAAATAATGGCAACAGAAAATGTGGGTGAGGATGCAGAGAAACTGGGTCTCATATGTTGCTAGTGGGAGAGTAAAATGGTGCAGACATCCTGTAAAATAATTTGGTGGCAGAAAAATGGTGTGGCTAGTATAGCTACATGAAGAATCCTATGGTGATGGAAATGTCCTGTATCTTAATTGTATCAAAATGAGTTCACACACACACACACACACACACACACACACACACACGCACGCAGGGGATCTCTGTTATTTCTTATAACTTCATGTAAATGTATAATTATCTCAAAATAAAAAGTTTCAAAATGGCAGAAGATGTCATATTTTGGACTTTATATTGATATAATGATGGAAATATATCTGAAATATTTAAACTCTCAGGTCAGTTTTGAAAGATACACCTCCTTGTTAAGATGGGATATAATGACTCAGAAGGTGAAACTTTTATCATCAGGAACAGGTAAAATATGATTTAAAATATGTAGTTTCATTCAACCAACATTTATTGAGTAGCAGCCATATGCCTGTGAGCAGATAAAGATGAGCATAGCACAGTGCCAGGCGACCAGGAATTAAGTGCCTAGTGGTGAACAAAGAACACATCAAACCTTAGAGACTGCATGTGTATCTTGGAGAGTACATTAGCAAAGTGGTAGCTAGTATTTACTGAGCATGTGTTTTGTAGTAGGCATTATGCTACCTTCTTTACATTAATTCTTTAATTAAATCCTAAAAAAAAATACCTCTGAAAGTTAATTTTATAACCCTCATTTTATAGATGGGAAAACAGAAGCCATAGAGGTCATGCAACCCACCCAGGACATGAGTGAAGGAGTAAGTCAAATCCAGCTCTGACTTCAGAGTAGCCTGTGACTTAACATAAGAGAAGTTTATACCACGTGCCACATGGTGCAGACCAGCATAGTCTGCACTATGGCTGGAGGGTTGGGAGGACAGGGAAAAGGCTAGGAAAGATTTAATGAGGAGGCACAATTTGAGTTGGGTCTTACAGAGTGAGTAGGAGTTTAGAATGATCAACCTATTTTCAGAGGGAAATAGTAATGTACTCAGTGTCAGGCAGGGCCTTTATGAGTTGAAGTGTGTCCAACAAAAATTCATGTATTGAAATCCTCACCCCTAGTCCTCAGAATGGGACCTTATTTGGAAATTAGGACATTACAGATATAACTAGTTAAGATGAGGTGGACCCTTACCCAATATTACTGTGTCCTTATATGAACGAGAAATTGGCACAGGGAGACTGACTTGTACACAGGGAGATATCATGTGAACTTGAAGGCAGAAATCAGGGTGATGCATGTGCAAGTTACGGAATACCAAAGATTTCCAGCAAACCACCAGACACTCCGAGAGCAGCATAGAACAGAGCCCTCACAAGGAACCAATGCTGCTGACACCTTGATCTCAGACATCTGGTCTCCAGAACTGTGAGACAATAAATTTTGGTTGTTTAAGCCACCCAGTTTATGGTATTTGTTATGGGAGTCCTAGCAAACTAATATGGGGCCCAGGCATCTGGTTCCCCCTACATTTTAGCAAGGGGGGTGGTCCAGAAACATGGTGTGCTAGACTAATTAACACCAGCTGGAGAGAACCAGTTGTTAAATTTTCAGGTATTTTGCAAGCTAACCAATAAACAAGGCCATTACACAAAATAAAATTTTATGAACTTATAATTAAAGCAGCCATATAAAACAAAGACAATCAATACTCAAATCTCATCACCACCTAATAATTTTACATTTTACTAGGGCCTATGCTTTTGAGGCTATTTACATCTATTGTATCTATATGATGGAAATATAACATAATTATGTGCTACTGCATGTCTCTGCCCAATTCCACCATCAGGGACATCACATTGGAACTTGAAATCAGCCCTGGTGGGAAATCAGCAAATGCTACAGATCTCGGCTTTGAACCCCTGGGAGAGCTGGTGGTTAAACATCAACCTACCACTGCTCCAAACATATTGGTGGCTCACCCAGGACCACATTTGCCTCCTTTTATTGATTCCAGAAATGTTTTCCTAGTCCCTCTGAATACCATTCTTCTGAAATCTCTGCCTCTGTCTGACCATTGGATGACTTTGGCTTCAGTTCTGTTTCCCCACCACAGCCAGCTTTGCCTTGAGTGAGCCCCATTGCATACCTCTTAGCACTCATAATGTGAGTGAATGCATGGATGGATGGATAGATGGATGGGTGGATAGATGGATGGATGGATGGATGGATGGATGGATGGATGGATGGATGGATGGATAAATGGATAAATAAATGCTTCAGAGATCATTTTCAAACTATGCTCATCTACTATTGAGCTCCCACAATACATAGCCACATGGAAAGGACACTATATATGACTCATAAGTGCCAACTTTGCTCCCAGCATTCTGAGCATAACTGCTCTGCCTTCAGGTTAGAAGAGGCTCTTAATCCCCTCTCCTTACTAACCCCTGAGGATAGTGTGAAACTTAATCTTCATGAAGGCACTTTGAAAATAATTGCATGCAAACATATGGCGGTATTACTATTATTATAGTAAGCTTCAAATCCTTGAAGGCACAACTAGTGCATGTTCCCAAGAAACTAGATATATGGTGTGATAACTTGCAGTGGAAATTAGTATAAAATAGAAAAAAACATATTAAATATTTCTGTGTGTATATTTGATTCATTTCTTAAAACAGTAACTTAAAAATGATCTTATTACAGCTTGTATGGATATAATTATTAAATAATAATACAGACATGAGCTAACTAAAAAATAATTGTATAGTTGTAGCAGCACTGAAATGTAAACTCTTAGATGCAGAGAACAAGCTTCATGGTAATTATACTTGCCATTAAATGATAACATCCAATTGGTATCTAATCTTCAGGCTACAAATAAGCATGTAATACTGCAAATACACTCTAATTACATGGCTGTTTGTCCCTTGTAAAAGTAATAAGATGAACTACAAGCAGTGTTGCAAATTCCAATGAAGAATTTTATTCAGACTCTAATGAAAGATGCCAGGTGAAGCTTATGGCTTAATTCCCTCCTTGTTTCTATCTTCAGTACCAATGATTTTTCTACTTAGTTCCAGATGTCAAAGTTTGTATTCCAATATTATTATCATTATTTGACACTGTGTTGCTTAATGAGAACTGGCCTAATAGTCTACTGAAGCCTGCACAAACCTTATTTTGGAAATAAAAGCAAAATGTACATTTGATAGAGTTCTAATAAAGTGACTAATTTCTTCATCTTAAACCTTTGGAAGGGAATATTAACTCACCCCTCTCCTTAAATTTTTATCTAAAGTCATAATTATTTTTTGTTATTTTGACTTCAACATAGAAGTGCATTTTCTAATTGAACTTCTGTGTTTGAATGTTCAAATAGTTCTTGGTATAGCCCTTCAAAAATATTTTGAATAAATGAATGAATGACTAAACAGTTCAATACTAGTTTTTAAATCTAAATTTATTTCCTGGGAGTGAATGAAGTCAAATATGTTTGTCTATATTTTTCATTGAATTAACAAGTCATTTTGGTGACTTTGGTACACAGATTAGGGCCCAGAACACTGAAGTGGATAAAACATCTCACTAGAGAAACCCTGCTCTTATGACTTTAAGCCCATTTATACTTACGAAATCCACATCAAAGGAACCAAGATGTGACAAAGGAACAGTAACATTAAATATTAAGACAAGAGGTGTACAGAGAGGAGGCCTCTAAGTTTTTTGATGCAAGGCCTTAGAAACTTACCTTTCCACGTGCTTTCTTTATGCTTTAGAGTTGCAACCTCTCTGCCTTTGCACGTATCTCTTCCACTAGAATTGCTTTCTCTTTCTCTCCTGTGACCCAAACCCCACAACTGAGGACCCCTCCTCAAGTTCTGTCATTCCCACACATTTTTATCATCCCCGATGTCCAATCCCACCCAGTATGAAAAGTCTATGCACACATGTAATTTCCACTTAAATAATTTTGTTCAGTTCTCCAGAAGCAAGAACTTTTTTCTGATAGCTCTCTCTTACCACCCCCACTTCTCCATGCCCCCCTCACAGCCCAGAACCTAATGCATACAGAAATAGGTAGTAACTATTTGGTGATAGTTAAAAGAGCTCAGAAAGAGTTGGTATACCTTAAGTATTTAAATCCTGTTGCTTTGTAGTTGTTAACAGAAGCAAAGTAAATCTAGATATTGTTCACTGCAAATACACTTTAAAAGCTAAAAGGTCACTTATCACAGAAAGCTCCAGGAACTAAAAGTTATCAATGAAGATGTGGCTCGTGTGATCCAGAGATGTTTAGTTCCTCAATATCCTGCATTTCCCAAAGTCAGTGGGGCTGGAATGTGGTGTCAGTTAACCTGATAGACCCTCCTCAGCCTGTGTTCCCAAGACAGGCAGGGTGTGACTGTTCTGCTTCCAGGAACACTGTGTATTCAGGATGGGATTTAAATCAGACCAAGTCCATAGAATAACCATTCTTTGAGCAATATTTTGTTCCCTCTATATTTTTTTATTTGCTTCATTCTCTATCATACCAGAGAGAGATTTAAGGGACCTGTGGAAGGTTGTTCTAAAGTACTCTCCTTTCCATTTGGTGACAAAAGAAAAACCTAATTAAAACAAAGTGTCTTTCTCATACCTTGTCACCTCCATCAAGGTTTAAAAGCAAAGATTAGGCCTAGATTTGCTCTTTACAGAAATATTCGTAGCACTGTAAATGGCTCCTCTCTCTCTCTCTCTCTCTCTCTCTCTCTCTCTCTCTCTCTCTCTCTCTCTCTCACACACACACACACACACACACACACACACACACACACATTGCCACCACTTATTTGATATCTTATTTGGTTTGTTGGCTGTTCTGTATCTAAATCTGAATTGTGCTCACTCAGAAATGTTCAATCCTCCCTTTTCCCTCCCCGCCTCCTGGGAATGACATTTGCTGTTAGGTCGTGCATTTACTGATTCCAGAATTTACTGATCCAAATTTTGGTCTGTGTTGTAGTTGCCTCTTCCTTCTCTCTCACATTTATCATCATTTTCTGCTTGTGTGTCTGTCCATTTGTCTTTCTTTCCTTTAATTTCTGCTCCACAGTCCCCAGATAGAAAATGAAATATTAGGTTTGTCAAGTGTATATCATTGTTTAAATGCCTGGAGATGATGGGTTAAACAGACCAATCAATGAAACAAACCTCCAGTGCATTGCAGGGGCTGCAAGGGATGTTCCCTTTGGCTCTGTAAGACCTAACAAGTCAATAACCTATTAATATCATATTCTGCCAGTCACCTCAACACAATTCACATGTGACTGTTTAGGACAAACTTTACAGCCTGTAGTGAATTAGACAGAAGAATGTTTGTGACGAAATCCAAACTAAAAATAAGACTGTAAATAGATTTAAAAAGTGAACTGGAAACAATAAGCACGTAATCATAAGTCTAAGATGCACCACGGTACTTATAGCTAGCTATACATGATTAGTATAAACGCATGAAATGATCCAAACTGTTAAGCAGTAAATCTAGTCATATCATTATTTTTCAGCATTATGCCACATGCAATGCCTAAAGAGTTAAATGCCCAACACATTAAAAGGTAGGATCCTCTTGGGAGTTTACAATGAAAGAGATGATCAGACAGACAAAAACTTTTTTCTTAAGTTTATTTTTCCCATTTTATATAATGAACAATCAAAATTGAATAGTCTCACTATCAAAGGAAATATGTACAGAAAGCATTGCCCATTACATATAGAGCAAAGTTATTTAATAGATGTATCTGATAATCCTTTGTATTTATAAAACCATGTATACTGTTTACTAGTACATTTATATAAGATAAGAGGGATGATAGCATCTGAGTTGAAAAATTAACTTACTTTGGGATGATTCACATTTGAACCTCTTTTACTTGTTTGTTCCTGTTTCAGAAGTTTAAAAAAACTGGAAATATTTTAATATAACTCAAAAAAATCTCTAAATATTAACTCATTAATTCCAAAACGGAGTTTGCATCATTACACAAAATGGAAATCAATGAGTCAGTCCATTTTCCAGGAGTGAAAGCCTTTCCTGTAGTGTATCTAAAGATTGAATGTGTTTTGTAGCACTAGAAGAATCCCCTAGTTTTTCGTATCCCCTCCCTAAGCAGAACTGCTCCAAACATCATGGTCAATGAGCCAATTTTGGAATCAGACAGATTTCACTTTAAATCCCGACTCCATCACTCAGAAGTTATGTGACCCCTGCTTTTTTAATATGTAAATTATATATATTATAGCCTCTATTTAATGAACATTAAATGAAGTGTTGTTTCATAATGAATGCAGAGCATATTAGCCAGTACTGGGCACAGAGTAAACATATAATAAAAAGAAGAGAATGGTGTTTCTACAGCTAACCTCAGCCATTCAAGAACCCTGGACATCATTTGCTTAAATCTTCTTTCCCAAATATGCCTTATATATCCTGAGCTCATTTACCTATCTGACTGTAGGGCTGTCTTTTGAACTGAACATTAGACAGCTATTAAAGCAACTCATGATCTACTTTTCTTTTGTGTTGGCACTATTAGCCATATCAAGCTTGTAGTGATGAAAATGAAGGATCATTTCTCATTCCAGATGATAGCAATGAGGCAAGCAATAGGAATGATTCATCTTTGGGGAAAGTACTGTGCCTTGAAGAAAAGAACATTATGGGTACAATCACGCAGATTATAAGATAGATATGTAGCTTTTCTAGCCTATATATGATACTTCCAGCTCCTCTCCTGAGTATCCCCAGTCATTTTTATTAATTTAACAAACATTTATTAAGCGCCTACTGTGTTCAATGCCATAAAATAGGTTTGAAATTTAACTGCGAAAATTATGAGTATTCCAAACCCCACAGATTTCTTGCACTTCGATTCTCTAGCATACCACACATCCGTCACTTTCTAACCAAGTAACTTTCTATCCAAGGGTTTCATCAATAGCTTAAGTTAGATTTAGATTTTTTTTTAAGTTTACGACTTGGTATCTACTTTTTTATTTTTTAACGAGCTTCCATTTCACCACATACTTTGACCCAGCCACCCCAAGCTACTTGTGGCTCCATTCTTTTTCATTTTGTCTAAAACAAAGTCCTCAAATTTAGTTGCACTTTAGAATCAGCAGAATAGATATTTTATATCTTGATGCTCAGGTTGTTGATAAATTATATCAGAATCCCAAGGAATGGGGACAAAGCATCAGTTATGTTCATCTCGCCAGGAAATTCCAATGTGCAGTCAAGGCTGAGATTCTCTACTCCAAGGTATTTCTCTGCATGTACTACCCATACTTAACAACTCACTTCTTTGCTGCCTAACTCCTCCTCAGCCAGCAAGACACAGCACAGGCATTCTTTCTTCCTGTGAAGTCTTTCCTGGACCCAACCCACTTTCTAGACTGGTCGAGGGACATCTATGGATTTCTATATCTGCGTAAGAAATTATCACCAGCTTCACAGCTTAAAACAATGCGCGTTCGTTAGCTCATAGTTCTGTAGGTCAGAAGTCTAAGAACAGCATGGCAGGGCTTGCTATTCAGTCTGAAATGAAGGTGTCAACCAGCTGTGTCCTCATCTGGAGTCTCAATTAGGGTGAGATGCATTTCCAAGCTCCCTCAGCTTGTTGGCAGAAGTCATTTCCTTGCAATTGTAAGACTGTGGTCCCTGTTGTCTTGAAAGCTGGCATTCGGAGACTGTTGTCAGCTCCCAGAGGCGGCTCTTCCGTTCTTGACATATGGCTTCCTCCACGGCCCTCTCACGCTTTCAAAATCTCTTACTTCAGGAAGGGCCCCGGCCCTGCTAAGGGCTCTCCTGATTAGGTCAGACCCACCGGGATATCCTCCCTTCGATTAATTTAGAGTCAGCTGATTAGTAACATAACCATGAGAGAGCTACCCTATCATATTCATAGGTTCTGCACACTCTCAAAAGGAGGGGCTTATACAGGGTATGTGCACCAGAAGGTGGAAATCATGGAAGCCATCTTTGAATTCTGCCTACTAAGTGCCCCCCTTACGGTTGGTTCCCAAAGTACCTCTGCTTCCCACAGCACTTCCCACAATGCATTGTTCCTACTTTGCTAGACATTGACTCCTAGGAGGGAACAGACACAGTCATATTTGTCTTCTCAGCACATAACTCAAAGCTCAAATAAGGTAAATGTTCACCAAGGGTTTACCAAATATTTATGTAGTGCATATGCATAAATTAGACATTTTTCATATTAGAAAATAGAGCAAGCACAAAAGTTTGGATTAAAAGCCTGATCTTGGATCTTAGGGAGGATGCAACTAATTCAATAATTTCAAAAGTTAAGAAGGGGTAACTTCAAAAGCAGGCTAATAAACATAACAGTATTTTTTTCTTTGAAGATTTTAATTAATTTCATTGTTTATAAAATCATTGTTGTTTCAAAATATGTATAAACTTCTTTTTATATTTATTGCCTTTGAACCCAAAGAGTCCTTTCCCATTTGGCATCCTTATTTTTATGGTTTGAGGAATCAGTTTTTCCTCTATTGCCCACATGCCAAATGCACCATTCATATGATGCACAAGATAAATGCAAATTAATAATAATTTATCTTTTATATTATGAGCACTAGATTAAATGTGTAATGCAGTTCTTCCACCTTGAAGGTGCTTAGCACAGTAAAAATAGAGACTTTGCAGTTACATTGCAATTCCTGCACTCCCTAGCCCTTAGCCTTGGGTAGGGCAGTTATACCATCCTCAGTATTCCATCCCTAAAATAAAGTTGGCAAAACCTTTTTGAATGTGTATGGAAGAATTTGAGATACATTATGAGGAGCTGGCATGGAATAAATAGTGATAATGTTGATAAAATACCAACAATTCTCCATCCTACCCAACATTGAGAGATTTACTAGTGTTTAACTTAAAAATGAAAAGACCTTTCAAAGTGAGAGGCAATAAGCATTTATTTGAGATCAATTACAATAGTTACTCGCAATGCACTGACTTAGGCAGAAGCCTAAATAGTCTTCTGATTAGGAGACAAAGGCAATGCGCATTTCTGAGAAGCAGAAGGAAAATAATTACATCAGTAGAAGGAAGGCATTTCTATTGGTGCAGATAATGTAGCAGTGATTTTAATTCTAAATAATATTTTTAATTTTTAGTCCAGTAGTCACAATTACTGCTTTCTTGTTATCTTTGCAAACAGTTTTTTGGGGCTACAGTGTTGCCCTAGGCACAGATCAAAAGTTATTTTGTCCTGTTTTAACATCCCAAAGATTTGAAGCATTAGACAGTAGGCAGTTTCTCTGGCATGGCAGCTCTGCCTCCATTTTAAAATTGCTCCATCTATTTTTTTCTACACTGGGGAAAAGGGAAAATAAATTATGTGTTTACTTCTCTGCTTTAGGAGCTTGTTGGAAGAAGGTCTATCTACCTAAAAATTTAATCTGATCCAAAGTAAAGATAAAATTGTAAATTTAAAGCTTAGTCTAAGGTACATTGTTGCCCAGAGTCTGAAAGCAGGAGAATGATAAAAAGAGTAACTAAAACTTATTTGTATAAAGTTAAACAGGAGAAATTATTCCTAATTATATTGCCGTTAAAAAAATCTTTCTCTTCTATAATATAGCTTTAAACCAGCATTGTCCAATAGAAATATGACGCAAGCCACCTATGTAATCTCAAGTTTTCTAGAAGCTACAATAATGTTTTTAAAGGTGAAATTAATTTAATAATATAATTTAACACAATATGTCCAAAATATTATTTCAACAGATAATAAAAATTAAAAGTTAGTGATGAGATATTTAAAAACAATCTTAATGCCAAGGGTTTAAAATTTCACATGGCTTTTTCATACTTATAGCATATTTTGATTAGAGCTAGCCATACTTCATGTACTCAGTAACTAAATGAGATGTCTGTAAGTGTGTTTCTCTGTGTGTATTTATGTCTGGGTATACTGTGCATATGTTTTAACCTAAAGACGCCTAAACCACAAGAAAAACAAAGGATGCACGTTCCCTTCACACAAGTGGAAAGGAATCTGCTTGGGCACCAAGGTTCACCTAGAACCATTCAGCTGGGCCCGAGAGCTCTATGTGATTGGTCTTTCTTTCCTCTCTCTCTTAAAAAGGACCTTCAGAGAGGGAAACAGACTAAGAATTAGAGTTCCCATTAGGAGACATCCTTGTGAAGGGTTTGGCACTTTTACCTACAAAAAGAATCGTATTCAATCAGTTTTTTCATTCTTTTTTCCTTCTCCCCATGTAAGAACCTCCAGTTTCCTCCCAAACTCTTACTAATGACACTAGCTTTGCTCTGGTGTGTGGTGGAGAACTTTAAAGGAAGGAAAATAAAGTATGGCCTTCCCGATATCAACCCTCTCCTGAAACCAGAGTATCATTTCAAGGGAGGGGACGGCCCTAAAATTCTGAAGTGACCAGCTGCATGGGCAGCAGGAGACCAAGACAGGCCGAGGATGATGGGAAAAGAAAGCAGGAGAGAGGAGGCTGCCCTGGGGTCTCCTCCCTTTCCTCCGGTGCATTATAACAGACCCTTAATGAGGCAGACACTCTGGCTATTTCTGTAGTATTATTATTACAACATAATTCATCCACTTTTCTCACCAAAAGGAAGGGGATTGGTTAACTGGATGGGATAAGAATCTTTGATTCTGCTCAGGGATAAGCCAAGATTCTTAGCAGACTGAGTGCCAATGTGGCTTTCTGCACAGTCTGATTTCATAGAGTCACAAAGTCTCTGTGAGAACAGGGAGTCTTCAGGTGCCCTAGAAACAGTCAGAGAAGTAGAGAACGCAAATATGTGTCCAAGTATCCTGGCTAGCAATCTTTGAAACCTTTCCTGGCGCAACCCCACCCCCACATACACACACAAACGCCAACATGTAACATACATGCACAATGAAAAGACAAATGTTACTGTGAATTGGGTAATTTAGTAGTATCTTGACCTAGAGGTTTCCATTTTCTCAATGAGAGCAATGTTAATAACACCCTAGTGATCCAATTAAGAGGAGAATAAATACACTGCAAAAACCAAACCAAAAATAATAATTTTTTAAAACCCACAAAACACAAGCTTCTTTAGCCATTGTGATCTGACCCTGTGGGAAATATACTTCTCCAAATAAATATGCATTTTAAATCAATACCCTAACCTTGAAATAATTTTAAGTGATATTTGAAAAATCATGTCCATGTGTGAACACACACACCACAGGCAGACACTAACACATAAACGTGCTCTTTATATGTTAAAATGAAACTGCCCACACTGATTGCTCCTGCTAGGTGCCAAAGTCAGGCGAAAGGTCCACTGAGAAGCCAAGTATCCTATTCACAGGTAAACATCACTTCCATCTGCAGCTGCTGCTTAAATGTCTAAAGGAGACAGGACTACCCATAGACAAAGGTACTGCCAAACCTTAGCTCCAGGACTTAGAATCCTGCAGGGTAGAAGGGAAACGCCTCACCCTGTCGAGAAGGTATTTGGGTAGATGCTAAATGAGGAGTCCTTTTTGCATAGCTTTCTGAGTAAACCACAATTATAAAGTGTTAGTCATAATTAATACAAAAAGATTGTACTGTTGTAGACAAGTAAAATAAGGCTAACATCATTCCACTAGTAATCAAAGTCTGAAGTCTGTCTAATGAATTTTATTGGTGCATTAGCTGGGAAAAGGAGGATGAAATACTGTGATCCACTCTGAAACATTTAGGGATAAATTTGAGGTTCCATTTCACTGAACACATCTGTAAAGTTTATTATAACTCCAAAGTTGCCCGTTTAAATTGGCTTCTTCCTGAAGATTGGAGTGTGTAAATTGCATAGAGATGGAGAAAGAGGCGTTGCTACTCACCAAAAAAAGGAGCTCAATTTCAAAGAAACTAGTTCATAGTTTGCATTACTCTGGCCAATAGAAGTTACCAACCCCAAAAAGAGAGTGTGAAGTGTGACAATTGCAGGTCATATGTACCCTCTGTCCAAATATTTCCCAGATTCTTTCAGTTAAATATTTATTCTTGGCCTCATCTGTGTCCCTGTTCTATGTAAAAACTGTCTCCTTTGCTTTAAAATGTGAAAGCTAAAAACGTCAAGAATATTTCCATGTCAGTGCATTTAACTGATTTTTAAAGTGTTACTTTACTTTTTTCAATACAAGCAATAACCAAAAGAGTTAACCTATTTGTACTACACATATTTAGTGATATTGAGCCTGTCCATTTTGATAGTAAGTAAATGTCTTTTATGTATATACTTTTTAGTATACATATGGTAGGTCTTTATGAAGAACAGTTTTGAAAATAAAATAAGAAACTTGGGAGATAGTTTAAGGGCCACTACCAAGAAATTAAAGCACCTAATTTTAAGAATTTTCATGGTTTTGTGAAAGAACACTGATGAAATTTTGAAAAATTAGAGTGTTCTAATCTAGTCTACCAGCTATTAAAACACATCGTAAATCTACTGTAATGAGAACAGCTCGGTATTCTAATTGTCTGTTTCTTCCTTTGAATGCCTTTAATTTTTAGTTGGGATCCCCATTCTCTATTCTCTATTCTCTACGTCTTTGCCTCTTTCTTGTGGAAATTTATTTATTTGCTGCACTCTCTCTCCTTGGAAGAAACTATTGGGGAGTCCACAAAAAAAATAATGTAGGCTACTTCTGAGGTTGTCCCGCCTTAGTAAATTCCCTTTCCCTGGGACCTCTGCTGAATTAACACTTTGCTATTCATAGGGTGTAAGCAATGTACCTGACGTTCCCAACACTGTAGTAAGTCAGTGTGGAATATCAAAAACATTAGACTAGCAATTCATCAACTCGATGAGTGCCAACCAGAAAACACAGTTTCTACATAACTCAGCAGCAGGCCAATTAGAGGGCATTGCTGGAGCAGGCTGGTCATAAAGTACAGTTCCCAACAGCTAGTTAACCCTCCCTCACTTCATGTAATTAAACTTGTTGTGTGCATCTTATTTACCACTAACTCTTCATATCATGTAATACAATGCATTGGTTTGGGAAGTACAAGCAAGCAGTGGGTTGTCATAATCAAAGATGCTTATTCTGCACCAAGCTCTCTCATCTCCACGCCTTTGCACATGTGGTTCACTCTCTGGAACATACACATTGCACCCCAGCCCTCACTATCACCCTGTCCTTAATATTGGCTACTCATTGCTTGGGTTCTTTCAGATAATATGTAATTTATTCCATTGTGTAAATATATGTAATTTCACAATTCTTCTTCAGTTCTCAATGCAAACATGACTTACTTCAGAGTCTTTCCTATCTCCCAAACATTGTATGAATTTGTTGTATAAATTATCACCCCTCTCTTCTTAGACAACACCCTGTGCTTATGTTTATCATAGCTCTTTTCACTATCTTCACCATAGGATTATTAATCCCACACAGCACAAGTAGCAGACATGTCTTACCTAATGATACATTCTCAGCACCTAGAACCAGTACAAACAAGCAAATCATACTTTAGCTCCTTTATAAATATGATGACATCAAAAACTGCCTTTGACAATAAGGGTACTTACCAACAAAAAACAAACAAACAAACAAACAAACAAACAGAAACAGAATATGCAATGTACTTTTTCTTAAAATCCGCCCACTTTTTTTCTGTTTTTAAAAACATTACCAAATCGCCATTGCCTCACACATGGAGTTTGAAGAACCTCATGAATACCCCGCTTTCCATCTTGTCCATCTTCAATTTTAAAATGCAAACTGTATCATCTTGTCACTCACATACTTAAACCCTTTATTGGCTGTCCACTGAACTTGAGGTAAAATATCAAGTCCTAAACATGACTCATGTCTGCCATATCTGGCCCCTACATACCTCTGCTGCGCCACTTTTCTCTACTGAACCTAACGTTCACCAAGTAAGTATGTTCCCAGCCTCAGTGTTGTTCCTTCTGGGCTATTCTCTGCCCCTCCCACCATCATTGACCCAACCATGTCTCACCTGGATGACCACTCTCACCGTTCATATGTCAGATGCCACCTTGTTTCTCAATATGAAAACAGTCGTACCTGTTATTTTTTTTTTCAAAGAACATGCATTCTTTTCCTTCAAAGCAGTTTCCCCAATTTCTCATTGTATTCCGCTTAAATTCCTTTAAGATATAGAAGGGCAGGAATCACACCTATTCTCTTCACCACTATATCCACAGTGCCCAGCTTGGGATCTATCTTTTCAATACCTGGTTTAAATGAATGAGTGAGGAATAAAGGTGGCAAATGCAGGAGGAGTGCAAAATAGAGTGGTGGTTGAAAGCGAGCCCTCTCCTGCTGAAGGAGCTAGACCCTGAGTTGTTACTGTAAAAATGGTAGATTTAGAAGAGTAATTTCCACACATTAAGATTTCATGGAACAATTTTTTAATGGAGACTTACAGAGCTCTTAATTTTTCCAAGTAATGTCATTGAAACTAAAAATAATTCCAACTGGAATAACCATCATTTTATTTAGGAAGATATATTTTTAACACTAAAAGCATTTTAAAAATCTCAAAATATAGGAAAGTTCTTTAAACTGGATGAAGTTAGCCTTATAAGTTATAAGAAATAAATCATCCGTGTGTGTGTGTGTGTGTATGTGTGTGTGTGTGTGTGTGTGTGTGTGTCTTCATTTCTCTTCAGAAAATTTCAGCAAGGACTAGCACAAATCTATGGACCAGTCCTTGGAAACTACTGACCGGGATGAGAAGAAGGGATACATAAGGCAGGCCCAAAGCCTCAGGAATGCTCCAGGCACATTCAGTCAACAACAAATAGACAGCCAAGGTACAGGTTTCGTGGAGGAGAAGAAATGTTAACTAGATCGACAGCAGAGGAAAATGCCTGCACAATTTAACAAAAATGCTTCCTTTCATCATGCTTACCTCACATGCAGAAACACCGCTGTTTCCAATAGGAGGAGAGGCCAACAGGAAAGGGTAGGGGAAAGCCCACCCAACTGCTTATTGGGAATACATTGAACATCTCATCTCTATGTGCCTGCACTGGATGGGGCAGGAAGAAAGCAGGACAAATATCGCTGTGCTTCCTTCACAGAAGGGCTGTGGGACAGGATGAAGGGCACTGAATTCAACAGCATCAGAGAGCCTGGAAGTAGACACAGCATTTTCAAGTTCATTACAGAGAAGAAACTGAAGGCTGCAAAACAGCAAGTGGGAGTGATGCCAGTTCTCTTCTCCTCTTGCCCATGAGTTCCTGCCCCATCGTCCAGCCTTAAGTGCCCAGGGATTCGGGCTAGCTGGCTGGGGAACAATGAAGAGCTCCAGAGTAGATTCTTGACCCTTTTTCTTTTCCTTTCCATCCCAACTGCTGCAGAGTTACAGACTGTAGAATCATCCAAGGCAGTGGTCAGCAAACTCATTAGTCAACAGAGCCAAGTATCAACAGTACAATGATTAAAATTTCGTTTGAGAGCCAAATTTTTTAAACTTAAACTATATAGGTAGGTACATTGTTATTAACTTAATTAGGGTACTCCTAAGGCTTAGGAAGAGCCACACTCAAGGGGCCAAAGAGCCGCATGTGGCTCGCAAGCCTTAGTTTGCCGACCACGGATCCAAGGCATCTTCACCTTCTTTTGGACAGTTCACCTAGCCTCTGCCCCACCCCCAAGTACAAGCCTGATTATCACATTTCTTCATCATTATACAGAAAGGAGCATTATAGTAGTTGACATCCACTTCCATTTATTTAAAAAAATAAAAATAAAAAATAATGGGAAAATCAGTTCAAACTAATGATAATCTTAGTTTGGACTGATTTTCCTCTTATTTGTTTCTTTTCAACCTAAAGTTAAAATGGAAATTCTAGTTGACCACTATAGGCTGTTTAACTGAATACTACCCACTATTAATTTTATTACTCTATGTAATTTGCCACATTTAGAGCTTCCCGTTTTCAGAAAAATCTTCTTTTATTCTAGTAGGTCCATAATGTAGAATAAAGACATATCTTCCTTTGCCCTAAAATAATTATATTCAAGTGTACTTCCAGAACTTTCTATTTATGAGCATTATTGGATATTCCAATGGAGAGATGAGGCCATAATTATGGTTTGTTCATTTTGAATGCACATGGCTGGTTATGGATATGGAGATGTAGAGGGGGTCCGTCTGAGTACCTCCATGAAGCCCTCCTCCTGGGCCGTTCATGTGCATAGACTGCCTCTAGGAACTTAAGTCCTTTTGTAGAGTCATTTGTGGTATGGAATACCACCTCTCAGTTCCTTCTTTGCCTCAATTTACAATATTGAGAGTTCTTTCCTGTTCTACTTTGAGTGTTGGAAGACTTACTTTCCAATACTTTTCTCCTCCACTCTCTTTAATGTACAAGTAGCCTCATTTTTAACTCAGCCTCTAAGATACCTGCAAAAAACTTAGTTTTTCTTGAATGAAGGCACCATAAAAATACAAGGTCATGCTCACCTATTAGTTTTTGTTCATTGGTTTCCTGAGAGTCAGAAAATTCTATTTCAATAATGCAAACCTATATATTTTAGGTGTGCACCTCTCTTAGGTAAGGTCTTGCACATCTGGTTGGAAATTTGAAAACCAACTTCCCACTCAAAATGCACCTAGAGGCTTTTCTGACTTCAGCTATGCTTCCTATGATGAAGAAGTAACAAATAGCATAAAATATTTCAAGAAGTTTCCCACAACACTTGAGGACAAAACCATATGAAGCTTAAATGCCCACAATTGAGGAAAGATTGGATAAAGTCCATGCTGTTGAATATCATTATTTAGCTGTTATAAAAAGAGTGATTTGGGTGCATACTTAACCAAGGGGGATATTCATGATATGTTACTATTAGGTTAAAATAAAACTATTTTTCAGAGAAATTGGTACAAGAAGGCATCATTTTTGTATAAAGAAATATATATATATATATATATATATATATATATATATATGTGTGTGTGTGTGTGTGTGTGTGTATGCATAGATGTGTTTGTATGTGCTGGTATGAGCATGAGGACAGGTCTGAAAAGATGCACATCAAGCATTTATAAATTTGTTCTCATTGAAATGGCAATGGGGGCAGAAGGTGATAACTTTTCCATCATATACTTTGGTACTTGGTTTACATGTTACAATCATGTTCTACTTTTAATTATAAAATAACATAAAACATACAATTTAAAAGGAAAATAGTTACTTTACATTGTGGGTCCATAATAAAATCCCAAACCAGGAGAATTTGACTGATTTAGAATTTGTACATTTTGATTGCTCTGTAGGTAACATCCCAAATATCATATTTAAATGGAAACAACTTTAAATTTTATACAACTTTTGGTCCTACGTATTCTTGGGGATGACTGAATGCTGCAGCTTTCAATACAGAGAAAGAAATTTGATACCAGCTAAGTATTTCCCAGCTCCTGCTCTCAGGTACTTTTCCCCATGACAGGAAAAGAATCAGAAGCTTGTAAATCATAACCAGCATATTCTGAGAAAATTTCTGTTCTTGGTTTTCTATGCCAATTATCTGTCCACTGACAAAAAATTAAAAATAGTATAAGTGATGTGACATTTTAAAGAGCAAGAAAAATAACAGACAAGCCAGTAGTCGGCTGCCAGGTGCAGAGCTGCTAAGCACCTTTACAGTCTTGTCATAGAGTGAAATTATGTCACCAACTTTCCCTACAAGAGTCTTCTTTCTCTGTGGACTTCTGATTTCTACAAATTACTCTGTGATGCTTTCCCCTCTTTGTACCATGATCTATCCTCCCATTTCCGCACCCTTTACACTCACACATAAACACAAAAGTCTAGTTATTTTTACTAACTTCCTAGATGAACTATGAACACTTAGGATTTTTTTTGCAGAAATGAAGAAAGTGCTTTCTAAATTTTCAGGCTTTGGGGCAGGGCATTCTGCAGTTACAAAATTATACCCTTCCGGAGTTCTGAGAGTTAGTAACAAGGACACTCCATGAGTGGAAATCCAGCTACCCGTTCCTTCAGGAGAATTAAAGCTACTTCAGCAGGCTCTGCATCACATGGATTTGAGTTTACTGGGTAGTTCATCATAATCAAGTTGAATGGAATCTTCATTTATCCAATGTTTACTTTACTCATATGTTCTTGTCACCTTGCCCTTTTCTGGCCAGGATAATCATATGTGATTCATTGTATGTAAAATCTTTTACAACTTTGTCAGATTGCCGCATGGTCCATCCTTAATTTCGATACTGTTATCTCCTACCATCACTCAGCCAGGGCTCTCTTTCTCCGACCTTCCTTTATCCCTTTGATTTCCCCCTCTGCACCTCTTATTCCACTTCCTCACAGAGGTCTCTTTTTCTGTTCATTTCTTCTTCATGAGTCAGCACCAGCTTTGTCTCAGATTCAATTGTGTTCTCCAATGGGCCACCCCAGGTTTGGGGTTTGGGGTTTGGGGTTGACAATACAGATTTGATACTGAGGAAGAGGAGATCCTCACACATGGAGAAGGCTGGGATCGTGGAATGAGCACTATGGCCAAGTCAGTGAATTATAACTTTGTTTCCTGTGGAGGAGAATCGAGGTTTGGTTATAATAAGGAGTCATGTTTCCTTTACCAAAGGTCCCTACTTAAACTCTTGTAGATGTTATCATAAATGTGCTTACATTCTTCTCAGATTATTTTTTATAAACTTTCAAATACTTTATTTCCGTTCATGTGAGAGGCAATAAATGAGCGAATAATAAAATAATTGTAGTTATTCAAAAAGCCTCTGAGGTGTTGAAGACAGGAGAGGAGGAACTGCTGAGGTGATAAGAGCTTGCTTGGTAGACTCCTGTAGAATGGAGGTGAGACTAGAAGTCAGAGTGTCCTCTATCCTCTCCTCTACTGAGCCCCACTGCACCCTAGGCAGGGAGGAGGAGTCCTTAGAAGTGCACTAGGTATTGCAATGCAGGCTCCCAAGAGAGGGATCTGGGGAAGCCACAGTCCTTGCCCTTGCGGTGCTTCTAATATCACTGGTAGATGGATCAAAGGATCCCCTCCATGACCCTTTGGTCAATTATTAAAAATAGAATTTTCACTCATCTTGGTTTTCTAATGCTGGGGTCCGACCCCAGCAGGTCCAGGGGTCCCCAAAGGTGTGGACGGAGTCGGCGAAGAAGGAATGACACGGAGACAGCATTCAGTTGATCAGCAGCCTAGCCAGGATCTCTAGCCAGGATCTCCAGCCAAGTTCTGTTCAGGATCTCCGGCGAATTTCTGGTCAGGATCTCCAGCCAGGTTCTGTAGCCATGTTCCCTCGCTAGGTTCTCCAGCCAGGTTCTGTCTGAGATCTCCAGCCAGGTTCGGTCACCAGGTTCTAGTCAGGTTCTCTTGCCATATTTCCGTAGTCAGGTTCAGTCCAGGATCTTTTGCCATGTTCTCTCGCTAGGTTCTGTCTCTAGGTTCTGAGGCCAGTTTCTGTCCAGGATCTTTTGCCATGTTCTCTCCAGCGAAGTTCTTCTGTCTCTTGAGAACGTTCTGTGTAGGTTCTGTGCCTAGGTTCTGTCTCTCTTGGTTCTGTCTCCTAAGTTCTGTCTTTTTCTGTCTTGTTACATCTGTATTTATACCAGTTGATTCAATCCTATCAATCTCTATTACAAAGGTTAGGGTGTTTCTTATCTCCATTCCAGGGAGTAAAGATTATGTAGCTTAAGCATGATTGTTCGTAGTTAAAGTGATTAATTACCCGCCTGGCACTTAGTTGAGGGGTTTTATTCCCTCCCTAACTTCAGGGGAAAATCCCTACCTGGGGAAACAACCTTTCTCAGAGAGGAGACCTTGGTTAAAACACATAGTGCCAAGAAGGTGAGCAAACGTTTTAAGAACAGTATGCCATATATGCCAGGTCCCTTGAAACAGCAAGGATGGACTGGCTCCCGGCATTCTAACAATAAAAGTAGAATTACAATTTTATTTTGAGTAGCAATGCTATCACGGCTCTAAGAATCAGTAATCTATATTTTGAATACAAAGATTCTTTATTATCAATTATTTTTAATACAGGAATTAGTATTTTCAATTATATTTTTGGGTTATATGTATAAAACCAGAAATACATTTTTAAAAACATAATGGAGTACTTATTCACATGAGTCAAGGTGATATTTGGTGAAAATATACTTTAATATGAGCAGGATAACCTTCGGGTATTATAGATGCAGGAAAGATGTAATGTCTTGAAAAAATATACATTTGGTGAACAGCTCCCGAGTATGTGGGCCAATCTCAGCCAATTAGGAGCTATTCATTAGGGCCCCCGAAGTGTTGCCTGGGTAGCAGATTAATGATGGCACAGACTTCTTTCAGGTTTTATGACAGGGCCTATTCTTTGCCAAATGTATCACATTTGAGAGTCTATAGCCTGTTAAGTGTATTCATTAGGAAATAATAATTATAATTTCCCAAGTTTTAGGGATTTTTTTTTTTTTTGCAATTCTCCTCATTTCCGCTAAACTCCAATTTCCCAATAACTTTACAAGAAAATAGTCTAAATTTACTAACTAGTAACTTTTTAGAAAATTTTTATACTTATTGTGTTAGCAAATGATTTGATAAATTGAAATGCCGCTCACAATTACAGCCATAATTCATATACTTTTCTACTTTCTGAACTTCCCTCTTCTCATGCCCTCTGTCTTCCCTTTGGCTAAAACAAGGGAGTAGTTTGAGGCAATTTGAGGTGGGAAGATGGACTAGAGTTTGGTTCTCTGCTCTAAATTTTCCTTTCTGGTTATTTTTCTCCCTCCTCTCTTTCTTACCTCTAGGTCCCCTCCCTTCACAGTAGTCATCCTCAGTGTCAAATATTCCCTGTTCTGTCCCATATAACCTGTCCTAGCAGCATACTAGGCACCAGGAGCAACAAAAGCATAGCATGTCTTCTCTATCCTTCAAGGGTTGACAACTTAATCTAGGAGACCAAATATATACACATATGCTTCCTGCCCTCATTCCTTCTCTCTACATTTATTGAGCATCTACTATTTGTCAGGCTCAGTGCCAGGTGATAAAAAGGACAGACTCCACTCTAATACAACCAAAGTAAAGTAGTCAACACAGCAAAATATAATAATTACCAAATGTCTCAGAGACCAGAATGTTATGGAAGATCAAAAGAAAAGAGATTTTAAATTTAAGGGGAAAAGATACCATGGAAAACTGTAGACCTAACTCCATGAATATTGAACTCTGGTCTAAATAAATTTCAGTAGCTCTATGCCCCTTTTCTACCATAAGTCAGGTAGAAGAATTAGAATCCAAAGACCTGAGTTTAAGTCCTAACTCTGTTCACTTAGCTTAGCATTAAATATGATCAGAAATTCAATTTAATGTATCCTAGATGTAAGTATTATTTGTCCCTAAAATGCTAGGTGATTTTACTAAATTTCATTTATTTGTAGTTTTAAAAATTGGCATTTATTGGACTTTGAAAAGGGGAATTACTGAGAAAGGAGGTAATAGCATCATTTTTAGGAGTCTCTATAGTACAACAAAACTAAAGGGTCTCTATTTACAAGAATTAACAGAATCAGAAAAGGAATTCCAACTGTGAATGTACTTTATGACATTTTCTTTCTCACAGCTAGTGAAAGACTAAGTCAAATGACACATTCTGAAATATCACCAGACCTATACACACTTGACATGCATATAGATATCGCCAGAAATTATATCCTTGATGTAAAGATAAGTTGTGTTGTGTTTTTTAATTCTAATTCTGACAGCTTCCTTCCAATATTTTTTAAAAGAGTCCTTGTATAGTATCCAAGCTCATTGTTTACCAAGTAGAAATCAGAGAGACCATTCAGTCTGGATGAAGTTCATTTTAATGTAATTGTTCTGATGTTTAGCATATCCTAGTATTTATCATCTGTTGCTCTTGCTTTGTATTCAAAGGGTTTTGGATATGATGCCCTTTAAAAAAAAATACAAAACACCACTGTATTGTGTAATACCGCGGCACTTCATTGTAATGCAGAGTGCATAGCTCCAAGTGTTTGCAACACTCCGCAGCCAGTTCCTTTCACAGTGAAAGTAGACATAGGGCCAATGTGAACGCACACTTTTTTTCAGCTCCACTGATCTCGCAGCTGACATCTTAGCAAACAATTAAGCATTCTCAAAAGTTTACAAAATTGAAAGCCAAATTTCCAGCCACTCCCTACTGATATTCTCAAAGTTACATATTTTGCCAAAAATTGCACCAAGAAGATATGGTCATTTTAAAGGGATAAACTGAATCATTATTTAGCAACAGAACCACCTAAACCAACCCAGGCTGGCTATTTAATGTATTAAAATTCCTTTTTGTTGCTATTGTTGTTAGAAACAGAGACATTTGGGGGAACCTCAATAGGGCTTTGCCAGAAATTTTTGTCATTTGCAAGACATTGTGTATTTATTTTAAAGAGATCTGTAAAAGCCATAATGAACCTTCATACAACTTGCTTTTTTTAGATTATAGGGGAGAATGTAAAATATAAGAGACTACTCTTCTAGTTCTAGAGTATTCCATCCCCAAGTGGGTTGTAAAGAGATTATCATCAAATCCCAGATTTGGAGAAGGGAAGAAAGATCCTTTCTTTCTTTTCTGTTTTCTTCACAGTCATTATGCGTCCTAAGAGTGTTGCGTAGAAGTTGTTTTCTGGACCACATACCTGGCCAGTCCCCAGCCACCCCGGGTTGTAAGCAACACAAGAGGCCATGTGACCCTGAAGGTCATTGATGTGGTCTTAATGGTCACTGATGGGGAACTGCTCTTCCAGGCATTTCTCTTACCTGTTGTATCATTGACAATTCCTACCTCCCCACCTCCAAGACTGAACAACACTGCATGCCCTAACTCTGTCCTTAGTCACTTGCTCATTTTCTATGATCATGTCAAAGTCAACCAAAGCCAGATCATCATTGCTGACACCCTTCCATTGCCCTTGGCATAAAACTAAAATCATTATTCAGAAATCCTGGCTCCAACCCTCTGTATCAGATAGACAGGTTTCCTCAGCACTGAAACTGCAATAGGAGCATGGAGCACTTTCTAGATGGCTCCATGTGCTTGGGTGTGTCTATATGTAAAATACTTACTGCATTTTCATTACCTTTGCCATTTTCAAACATACCCTTGCTCCTTGCCTCAAGCAGGCCCTCCTTGTCTTCCTTCAGATCCCAAGACATTCTCTAGAATATTCTTTATCATCTACTCGAGTCCTGGATGCCTTCTCAGAATTTCAGCAGCATATTACTTTAGATGCTAATTACCATGTTAGGCATAAATCTTTCTTTCCCCAATCCTATATATATATAAAAAGAAAAGCCTAATAGGCAAATCAACCAAATGGTGGAACGACTGGTCTCTATGAGGTGCACTGACCACCAGTGGGAAGATGTTCAACGCAGGAGCTGCCCCCAGCCCGCAGGCCCCAGGCCAGCCAAGGTGGGTGCCAATGGGGACCCCCTGATCGCCTCGCTGGTTGCCCCAAAGATCGGCCGTGATTGCTGGCCAGGCCTAGGGAACCTACCCATGCACAAATTTTGTGCACTGGGCCTCTAGTTAAACTATAAGATAGGACAAGGATCTATATGCGGTTGTTATTATAATACTTAGGAAAGTGCATTCTTGCTATTTTAGAAAACTTTATTAATATACTTTCTAAAAGCTATACCCTGAATGGAAGAACAAATATGTTTGATTCAAAATTGATGGTATTGTAGTGACCTTAATATTTTCAAATGGAAATCATATAAGGAATGAGGAAAGACCCTCACTGAGTCTCCATTTTCTGGAGCATGTGATTTGAAATCAGCACCAATGTCAGGCGATCATTACTCTTCAATCCTAACTCTGTCGGTGCTCTTGGGACAGTTGGCATACCCTCACTTTTTCTTTTTCTTTTTTTTCTTTTTTTTATTCCTGTTTGACCTTTTTGGGAAAAGGAAATCTAAATGTACCTTTCCCAAAAATGTGGGGACACATTATAGTTTTGGTGAAGTGTTTAAATTGTGAAAATCAGGCTAATATAATGCTCATTGTTATTTTGAAAAGGTATTACAACAGAAACAAGATGGACTTATTCTGGTTTAATTGATTTCACTCTTTAACTACTTGTCTACTGAAATTTGAAGTTCTCAATCTCTCCACATGAGTCTGAGTCGCTGTCAGTTGCTACCTCCTCCTTCACATTATCAAGGAGAGAGAAAGAGCCTGTTACAGGCGATCAGGCTACTGCCAAGGCATTAAAAGATTTTATCTTTTTAAATCATTCTCTACATTCTGCATGTAACAATTTATTTGTGTGGTTTTGTTTTTGTGTGCTTTTTTTCACAGAATACTTACAGAGCTCTAATGGCATTAGATACCCCACATTCAATAGGTAGGATGGCACTTGGTGGCACTGGCCTCTGTATTCAATGAGAATACTGTTTGGTTCTTTTTCATTTTAATTGCTGGAATGGCTGTGGATATAAGTTGCTCCGCACAAAAGGGTGACAAATAATGATGAAAGACACCAGAGTGCTCTCATGTGTGGCTTCGTCAAGAAGGAGAAAAGAGATTATTGCAGCTGAGCTGATCACATAGAATTCACTGGGCCCTCCTTTACCCCCACCCCCACCCCCATCACCACCATGTCCCTCTGCTAAACTGTGGTTCTTGCAGGCTAGGAAGGGTCCCGTTGAATAACACACAAAAATTGATCCTATTAACAATGATCTTTAGAATGTTCAAGGACATAACGCCGCTTTTGTGAGGTTTCAACATAAGCATTCTCCAATCCTTAAAGGAGCAAATTGTTTCTGGTTCTGTCGTTTTCTTCTTAGGGAACTGTTGCCTCAAAACAGGGCTTCTTTCAGAGGGAGGGGGGGGGGTTAAAACAATGCTCATGTAGGTCTTCCCAGCAACTGAGCCAGCACTTATATTTTTAATTAACATTTTAATCCTTTAAAATCATTTACTACTAGGCAAATATGTTAATGCTGCAAAATCAATGCTGAGAAAAGTGTCAGAAGAGATAATTGGTAAAATTAATTATTTTATGATCTACCAAGTTTTCGATTGTTCTTTCCCTTTAAAAAAAATCCTTTATTACTAATACAGGGAGTATTAGTGATCTTTAAGGAAATATTGCATCTCAAATTACTGAGCATTTATGTGCCTGATAGAGTCAAGATATATCACCCTCTTTTCGGGGGGCAAAGTGGCTCTTCTGTCCAGCAGCACTGAGGAAACCTGGGCTTCTTCCTCCTGCTGGGTGACCCCTCCCTCCACCTTCCCCCTCCTCCTGTTTGAGGGAATTGCCTCAGAAACTTCAGAGGTGGTTTTCCAAGTTCTGCATCTGAGCTGACAGCTCACTGTCCCCTACTCTGTGTAGCCAGCTTTCAGGCCTTGACAGCTGGCCCTTGCTTCCAAGTTTCTTCGGTAGTTTTCTTATTTAAGCCATTGGAAGCATCCTATGAATGGCTATAACTCATAACAGGATAAATAACTGTGTGCATATTGTGCAAACATTTCAGCAATGAAATGCTGGCTGTTTTATACCCTGTTTTTAGATCTTTCAAAATAGAAACACGCTCTTTTTCTTTCTCTCAATCTCTCTTCTTCATTCCTAATCAAGCCATTACTTGCAGCTATTTTCAATATTACAGGGGGAGACTTATACACAAAAACTAGGGCTTTATAGTCATAATATGCCACCAGTGGTTACAGAATCCAGAGAAAATTCACTGAGGACTTCAGATAAAGGTTGTGGTTTTGAACTTGTCTCAATGGGCACTTTATGAATAACACCAGTGGTGACTGTGCTACATTAAAGGAGAACGCCTATAATTAGGCCTTGGACACACATGTTAATAAATGAGTTGCAGCTATGTTTTCCCACAATAGAGCCCCATCATTGCCATCAGGGAATCAGAGTCAGAGAAATGTTTTCTTTCATTAAATTCTACTCATTCTGTGTTGGCTTTTTTAAGTTCCTCAAAATCTGGGCAGCAGAAGATTGATTTGGAGGAAGGGCAGCATCCCGACACCCCTTCCCAAACCTGATTCTGAGAATAGGAAACATGATGGGCCCTAATCATTTTCTCTAACTCCGAGGTCCCTTTGTGTGAAAATATGGCTTTCTACTGAAGGGCCCACCAGTGGGGGAGGGTTCAGGTCTGTGTGCAGATGAAGCCCCAGTGGCAGTCTAACATCTTAGGGCTGCAATAATTTATTTTCAAGATAGAAGGTAGATAATGAAGGAGAATCCCACTGGAATTGAGAGGGGCGTGCTCAGATTTGAGAAAGCATCTTCCCATGGCACCCAAATCCTCTTTGTGGTGCCGTGAGATGGTAGAAAAGCCCTCGGATAGAAACCTTAATGTATCCTGAGTGGCCGTGGTTCAATTCTGGGCGGAGCAGTTTCCAGGTTTCCTATCGTCCTCTGCAGAAAATAATTTTTGTTTAAATATTTAGTTAAGGGGCCTCTTTCTTTGTTGTCTGATTTTATAATATATTCAGCCAAAGAGAAAAATTAAGAATTAAGAACTTGTTGTTCATCAAACTCTCCCAATTTCCATATTGTACAGTAAGAAATATGAAAAGACTTTGTAAACTGTAACACATGATACGACAGTGAAAGGTGTCAACAGCATCCATGCCCATCTTGCTTTGGTCTGTCACGTTTCTTTTTGAAAAGGACACCTAGCTTGTTGTTGAGGTTGAGGCTATAATTTTTTAACAGCATCTTTCAACCCTCTAACACCTAATGGAGTCAATAGAATCAGAACCCGTCCAGTAAGTATTCACGTATGACTTTTCACATGCTTAGATTTCGATTTTTTTTCTACCTAAAGAAAAAACAATCCTGTTGATCTGAATAGTTTTAAAATCATTTTTATTGAAAGTGGGAGGGACGGCTTTTCATGTCAGGAAGAGGTCTTTGTTGCAGCCTCTGAAGAGTCCAGCATTTTATTATTATGTCCCATGTACAGTGGGAGGGAAACTGAGAAGTTTGAATGGGAACGGAAAGAACTGTTCTTTGTGCAGCTCACTCTCTCCTGATGTGGTATGTGTTCCGGGAAAGAGGACAGGCACTGAGACTAAACACAAAAATCAAAATGGATTTTACTCCGCCTTCAGTAAACAGCATGGCACAAAAGT
The DNA here is from genome assembly GCF_963259705.1 of Myotis daubentonii. NCBI lineage: Eukaryota > Metazoa > Chordata > Mammalia > Chiroptera > Vespertilionidae > Myotis > Myotis daubentonii. Next base: position 45,985,283 of record NC_081845.1, on the reverse strand, counting down.
CCATTGTGCTATGAGATAACTGCTAAGATGAATGGAGTTGGCTGTCACGGAGGTGATTGTGGGGCCGGTCTCTATTGGATCACAGTCCTGGGCTGAATTCCTTTCTGGTTCATCAGGGTCTGTTGGTACCACAGGAAGTGTCATGATCCTTTTTTTCACGAGGGCCAGATGGTGTCCTTTTTGAGGCCTTACTAATGCCCAGTTTTCCACATGTAAAACTCCTGGGAAAATGACCTAACTCACAGCTGCTTAGTGAGGCTTGAGCAGATCTTTAGAAAGACTTCTGTCAAGAGCAAGAAGATTGTACCACTAGCAGGATAAAGGGGGAGGCAGTGGCCAGAAATGTATCAATTACAAACTATTTTTAAACTACGATCATAATTTGAATTGTGATTTGCACAATGTATGTCTTCACAGGCAGGGGCTGAAAGGGTAGTTCACAAAAGCTGCTAATTGCTAGGGATGCTGATTGTTTTCCTAGCAGAAGTTTTACCTTCCTTGAGAGCAGATGGCCTGAATGAGAAGAGAAAATGTGGTCCAGAAGGGTCGGGAAAGGACAAAAAGTGAAAGATTCCCTAGATAGCGGCAAGGAGGCTGGGAAGCGGGGAGGGATCTTGGTGTTAAAAAGAGCTGGGAAAAGTGGAAACTTCTGATGTATGTGGGTCGTGTTTACCAATGAATGGAATGATTCCCAAGGGCCCGGGACAGCAGGTGTGAAATTTAGAAAGCAAGATGCCTTTTCTATTAACTGAGTTATAGTGAGACAACATCCAAGTTGTTATAGGGGTCAGTGAGATTCCTACTGAAAGTTACTGTAAGGTATTTCCTCCACCCAGAAAGCACTGGAATAATGCGTCTTTGAATCCTTGCTTTTTTGTGTGTTAAGTGGTGATTCATTCTTGCTGGTGTGTGTATGTGTGTATTTTTCCCTTTGTATGAGTTTTAAAGTCACAATTGTTGTTTTCACCTTGTTTAAAACAGCTATTTTAAACAATTAAAGTTTTCATTACCATTTTAATTAATGTGTGACAGATGACAGATTTTTCATGTCGTGTTTGAATGGCATGTTGAAATTTTTTTAAAATCTAAAGCCATTTAAAAATAGGTTTGAATTATTTTGTTCCAAACGATAACCAAAAAATTAGTACCATCTCTTTGAAAATAAGGGAAGCACCAAAGAATTACCATGGGGATCTATGTCTATAAAGTTCCCTTTTTTTCAGGTCTATCATATTTATGCAAATTTGCTTAACTTTTAGGTCATAAAAAGCTAATAATGTATTACTGAAGAGAAGAGGCAAAATTAATGTAAAACATTTGACTTGTGTTTTGAATTAAGTGCCTAACATTACTAAAAGAAATGTCTCATTCACATGTTTTAAACCCAACAATAGCTGTGTAGTAAATGGCAGGTCAGTAACTTGAGGAGGAAGCAATACCTTTGCAATTTTTATCCCAGCTGAGATGTCTGATAAAAGCGTACAAGGTTAGCTGCCTTGTGATGAGCTACTTTACTGTTCAGAACCTGAAAAGCATCAATATCCATAATTGCAGATTATTGATTTAATTGTTTGTGAATATTTCCCAGAACCTTGTCCCCTTTATGTAACTGCGTATGGCTTATGCCAGGATGTGAATTGTCATAAAGTAAGGCAACATCCATTAAAACATTTTAGCAAAAGGCTGCCAACATCAAAGGATGATTGATACTTTGCTCAAATGGTGCTAATTTTGTTCACACGTAAAATGCCCTTCTCCGTGGAGAACTTGGAATTGTACGTTTAGGACACCAGTCTGAGAGGGTAGTGGAGAAGGAAGCACATTGTCCTCTGGTTAACAATCAGTAGCATTAGAGAAAAGACCCCAAATGTTAAGGGCGTAAGTTGTTTGCTTGTTTTTACTTTCTCTTTAAGCAATAATGGCTTCAAATATAATTCTGCTGGTTAGTATCAGTTTCCTTTTCATTTTAAAAAGAACAGGCCCGGGTATCCTGCATACACATAGGATCCCTGTTGTACAGCTACGGAGCCCTAGAGATGGAACCAGGATTTCTGCCACTGGGTCAGTTGCATACAGCCCAGCTTTTAGCAAAGACTATCCTTCTGTCTCCTTCCTTTCATGGGCAGGGTTACATTTTGTTGTGGCACAAAGAAACCCTTCCCTCCCTTGTGCACAAAGCCCCACAGCCCTGGCTCTCCTTTATCACTGCTCTTTTCTTTCTCTGAAGGCTATATTTTTTTATTTACATAAGAATTCTTGTAGATGTTTTATTTACATATGTGTTCACTCATTTTGGATGACTAAAAGGAAGTGAGGACACCCTAAACCAAAAAGCACATTTTAACAAAGACTTAAAAAAAAAACTCTCTCTAGCTGTCAGCGTTCCAAAAAATAACTCTAATCTCACTTTTATTTGTCTTAACTCTTGAGTCTTAGTCTTCACGTCTTAAGTGAAAATTCAGAGAGTTTTCAGTGTCTTTACAAAGTCAAGTTTAACCCTATGTAGTTTTATTATGTGGCTACAAGGAGGGCGAGGGGGTGTCATTTGAAGAAATGATTTGGGAGATAAATATTCAATTATTACAGTGACCTCAAAGAAAGAAACATACTATGTTGAGCCCCATATGAGTGGCTAATAGCTTTATCTATAAATCTTAAAGATGTGTCTGGTGAACAGCAAAAGATATAGTTTTAAAACAATCAAAAATTAGTCTTTAACATTACTCATGATTTAAATAAATTCTGACTTTTTTTCAAGAATATCCATTCAATCTACAGTTTGAAAATTCAAATTAGTCAGGACAAAATTAACTTATAGCAGAAACTAGCACCTTCATATTTTTAAAAAATATTATAAAATATGGAGGCTCTGGGGGCTGAGGAAAGACCCTTTTGTTGAACATTTAAAAGTTATATCTCGCCGAAACCGGTTTGGCTCAGTGGATGGAGCGTTGGCCTGAGGACTGAAGGGTCCCGGGTTCGATTCCGGTCAGGGGCATGTACCTGGGTTGCGGGCACATCCCCAGTGGGAGATGTGCAGGAGGCAGCTGATCGATGTTTCTCTCTCATAGATGTTTCTAACTTTCTATCTCTCTCCCTTCCTCTCTGTGAAAAATCAATAAAATATATTTTAAAAAAAAAGTTATATCTCAAAGACTTTTAGTCTTGAAAAAAAAATCCCATTAGTTTTTATGTAGTAGGAATGTACTGTTATTTTTAAAAGGTATACTAAATAAAGAGATCATCCTTCTTGCTCCCTCAGGCTTCCCATGTGATTGAAAATGATGACTTCTCAGAATTTAACCTACAAACGATTGGAATCTTTCAGACAAAATTTTATTCACTTCCCTGTTATTTTTGTATCAACAAATACTACTTGCAGTTCCTACTGTATCCAGGTAATTAGCTAGACATGATCAGTACAAAAAATAAAACAATAGGACACAGACCCTCTTCTACAAGACACTGTGGGATCCTTTGACAAGTCCATGATTGGAGGAGCTGGGAGGACTTCCTTGATAATAACATCCCAACCCCTTCATATCCTCTCCCTCTCCTTTGAGTTTTTGAAGATATAAGACTGTCTATGCAAGAGGAATTCAACAAATGTTAACTATCATTAATGTCTAGTTAGTGTACTCAGTGTTTCACTAAAAGAAAAACTCACTTGACTCATTTTTTACAATATTCCTGGACAAAGTTGCTATCACTGCTACTACTGTTTTTATTCTGTTTTCTGGATTATTTGGAGTATTCCAAAATCTTTATATTAATTCAAAGTGTAAGACTTCTTTTAGCTCATTAATATTGCAGGCTTGTTATTCCACTCTGGGCTCTAAAACCTAGACCACCTGCTCAGTCTTTAGATCTTGCATCTCTCATTTCAACCCATTCATCTGCAAGTTGGTTAAGGAAGACCAGCTGACCATGTAGGTGCCCCATGACAGGAGCATCATTCAGAAGGAAGGTGTTATAAATCCATAGATTTTGCAGCTGGAAGGAAATTTCAAGTTCATTCAACTATCTCATTCTACTAAGAAAAAAATCAAAGGAGAGAAGGAACTTACTCATATACAGTGTCTGAAGCACAGTAAAATTATAAGTAGCAGAAACTGTGCCCAACATAGTGTTAAGCGTTTTGTATACATTATCTCATTCTTACCATAAAATCTGAGAGGATGCTAATTTCTGTGGTTTTACAGATGAGAAAACTGAGGCTCTTGGAGATTAAGTAGCACGTCCAGGTTCCATAGCCAGTAAAGAGTAGAACCTCGAGGCAACTCTGACTCCAAAGCCTAGGTTCCCTTCTCTGCTCATTATTGCTATAGCATATGGTTTTCCACTAGATGCAAGTAAAAGTGTTGAGGTTATTATATTAAAATTTCCTAACTGATGGACTGAATGAATGTAGAAAAAGAGAGGAGAGGAGGAAAAGAGCATAGAAGAAGAAGTACTTTAACTTCCATTATTTCTAATTTGCTCCCTTCGCTTTCAGTCCATTATTAAAATGTTATTCTTAAAAACAGGTTTTACCAGATTATTATTCAATGACTCTTAATTAGTAAGCTCAGCAGATTAAGTAAACTGTATCAGGTCAATAGGATAGAAGTTATTATGTAATATAAAAAGCTTCCTAATATTGATCTAAAGGTATTAACACAGATACCTAACACAGGCACTGGAAAAATCACATTAAAACCTCTGCAGTTAAATAAACATTACAAAGTTTAAAATTCAATAATCTAAATATCTTTGCAAATCAAGTACATTTCTTCCGAATGGATACATATTACATTTTACACAAACTTATTAACTAAAGGTATTTAAAGAAAAGCCCATTGGCTTAAATATTTAAGAACTTGTATCTATGCATGAATGAATGCATTTTTAAAATTTTTGTTTTGTAACTAATTACTTTATTTTGAAAATAATATTTTATTGTCTTTATGTTTATTCCATTATGTAAGTATGAAATATGTATATGTTAATTTTTTAAAAATAAATAAAATGCACAGATTCTCCCAGTAATTTTTATTTAACATGCAATGTAGTATAATATATATTAAGACTTTGATATAACACAGAGCATTGATGAGCACTTCGTTATAAATAATTGTTTTTTTCTCTCCCTTGAGTATTCTCTATAAAGCATTTTAAAATTGCCTAATAGGCTTCACATTCACTATTATTGTTATTTATGTTTAAATAAACTGCTATTTTTAAGTATAATGTTATTGCTATTGTTTAATAATTAATTCTATTCCCTGCATTAAGTCCCTACTATGTGCAAGACCCTAATCCAGGAACTACACTGCACCGTGGTCAAAGATAGGAATCAACAGGAGGCTTCTTCTTATCTTCTCGAGGTTTTTTTGTTTTGTTTTGTTTTTTGAGTTTTAAATATTTTAAATGTATATTATTTAAGGAGAAAATGGCAAAATCAGCAACCAATCCTCTATTGTATGTTTTAGTTCAGGCTTTATCTCAAGCCATACTTTTTTACAAAAAAAAAGGTTTTCTTATTAAGTGCACAACTTATTTGGCCCTATAGACTTAGTTTAGAATGCTACCCTATAAGAGTAAAAATGCTGTTTGAACTAAGATAACTTTGGAATATCTGATCCATGGTACTGTAAATTAAGAGCATTTTATAAAATAAGACCCATAGTCCTGCCTAATTTCTAGCTCCATCCATTTCTGGGTCAGAAATTCTCCACACAAATATTTGCATTCTTGTGAAAGCAAAACTATTTTTTCTTTAAAAAACTACCTAGATGATATTCTTTAACAGGATTAAAGAAATCTTAGCTCTAATTGTGGCAGTTAAAAGATGGGCACCTCAGTTACACTCAATACAGAGAATTACATAAAATAAAGGAAAAAACCATGCTAAAAGTCAACAGATTTGGGAGTTCTTCACCTGCAAGAAGGAGAAAACTGGGGAAGAGGGCTAATTATCTTCAGGAATATGCAGAATGTTAGGGAAGAGTCCAGACGCATTCCTATTTTCAAGTAAAGAAAAGATAAAGAGGCAGTTGACTGAAATTTCAAGAAGAGAACATTTAGAAATAAGATATTGTGTCTGGACTGTAAGATGATGAAATACTATGACAGACTAAATAAAAAGGTATTTTTAAATATCTATTAGTTAAGGCCTTGATCTACCTAGGAACAGAGAAATAAACCAAAACAAATAATTCAACAAAACAATTTTGTAAAATATAGATTATCTGCCAATAAGCTTCCCTCATAATAGGATCTCAGGGAAAATATACTTATTTTGTATTAATGATATCTACATGTCTTTTTTCTCTCTCATATTACATGTATTACTGTGACTGAAAGTCTAACCAAGCTATTATTAATGTGTGTCTAAGGATACAAAATTTGATCAGAAATGTTTATTTTCCTTATCATATAAGTGGAGGCTACTTTCATGTGAATCAGATTTCCATTTAGCCTGTCAGTAATTGTAGACTCCTTCCTAAAATCCTCATGCTAAAAGGTCTCTGTGGTCAAAGAGCCATATCCTACAAGAGCCTTCCATTATTCTTATATCACAGGATCCAAGGTAGCTTAAGGCAGCAGTGATGTTGTAGAGTAAAGATTCTCAAACTTCTCCACCAATAAACTTAGACAATGTGCAGACAAGAGAACAGAAACCAGCCCAGATACTTCAAACAGCAGGGTTTCAACACGGGAAGTGGATCACAAACCACCTGGAAGAACGAAAGAGTGAGAAAAATATGAGAAGGAACTAGGGAAGTTCAAGACATTAGAAGGTTTTTACCTAAAGATTAGGAAGTGGCTACCATTTCTAGGATGATGGCCATGAGCCCACTCTCACTGCTGAGTTATCTGGAGGCTTGGCCTCTGCTGCTGCTGCTGTTGGAATCCCATTGCTGCCATTGGCAAGAAACTGAGAATCTAAACTCCCAGGGTGGCTGCTGCAATTAGTGTGGTTACTGCTGAAGCCCATAACCATTGGCATCACTCCACAGTCACTTGCAACTGAAAAGTGATGAAAGGAAAAACAGCTTTTCCCTTCCCCTCACCTTCAATGAGGAAGTACAATCCATAGGCCAGCATGGCTCAGTGGCTGAGCATCAACCAATGAACCAGGAGGTCACGGTTCAATTCCTGGTCAGGGCACAAGCCCAGGTTGCAGGCTTGATTCCCAGTGTGGGGCATGTAGGAGGCAGCCAATTAATGATTCTCTCTCATCATTGACGTTTCTATCTCTCTCTCCCTCTCCTTTCCTCTCTGAAATATATATTATATATGTATATACATATACATATACATATACATATACATATACATATACATATACATATACATATGTATATATATGAAATTAAAAGAACTAGAAAAATAGTTTGCAACCCTAGCAGTACAAAGGACAGTATATAATAGTGAGTGTGGATCTAAGGGTGTGATGATGCAATTAAAATGAAGATAAACTATAATATCGACATAATAAGGGAATCAAGAGGACAATTTTAGAAGAAAGCTGAGTTATAATTAATCCAAGCTTTAGATTGTTTATTGATGCCAAAGTAGGCTTGCCATATGAAATACAGAATACCCAGTTAAATTTGAATGTTATATGGGACATTATTAGATTTAAAAAAAAATGTTTATCTGAAATTAATATTTACCTATATTCATATTAAAATTTTAATTAAATTTATTGGGGTGACATTGGTTAACAGGATCATATAGGTTTCAAGTATACATTTCTATGATACAATATTATATATTGCATTGTGTGCCCACCACCCAAAGTATCTGTACTTTTATCTGCCACATTTGGCAACACTGTGCCACAGGATACCAGAATCTTTTTAAAATTCTATTATTTGTTAACATCACATCATGATACAGTGCACAGAACATATAACAGAATTCATTTACTAGCAAATTTCTATATTATGATATAGAAATTTTCTTATATAATAAAAGCCTAATATGCTAAGTGTCTGGTCATCTGGTCATCCATTCAACCAATCAAAGCGTAATATGCTAATGATATACTAAGGCCACTCAACCACTCACTATGACATACACTGACCACCAGGGGGCAGACAGTCGATCGGTCGACCAGTTGCCATGATGTGCACTGACCACCAGGGGGCAGACGCTCCAACCAGTAGGTTAGCTTACTGCTGGGGTCTGGCAGATCCAGACTGAGCGAGAAGGGCCAGACACACCCTGGAGCCCTCCAGGGGTCCCTCCCCAGCTGGCCAACCTCCCGCATCCCTCCTCGCCCCAATCATGCACTGGTAGGGTCCCTTGGCCTGGCCTGTGCCCTCTCACAATCCAGGCTGAGGAACCCCTTCCCCTAAATGTATGAATTTCATACACCGAGCCTCCAGTTTGACTATAAGACCTGAATGTTTGGATCTCTCCAAATCGAGAAAAAATAACATTTAGTAGCATTTTATATATTATAAATAATTTCACATATATTCTTATTTAAAATGTATTACAATCTTAGGAGATAAGCCTAACTATTCTTCAGTTTCACATTTTTAAAAATGAGATTTCAAAAGCTTAAGCAATTTGTTAAAAGTGAGAGGATTAGCCCTAACCGGTTTGGCTCAGTGGATAGAGCATCAGCCTGCGGACTGAAAGGTCCCAGGTTAGATTCTGGTCAAGGGCATGTACCTTGGTTGCGGGCACATCCCCAGTAGGAGGTGTGCAGGAGGCAGCTGATCGATGTTTCTCTCTCATCGATGTTTCTAACTCTCTATCCCTCTCCCTTCCTCTCTATAAAAAATCAATAAAATGTTTGTGTGTTTTTTAAAAAAGTGAGAGGATTAGTATACAGTCTGCCCCTGGAATGTTCTTTCCTTTGTCTCCAAGATCTTTCTTCAGCCCATTGTCGTAAAAAAACAACAACACTAAAGCTAAAACTTGGTTAGTATAAACATGATGAGTAAGACTTTTAGAAAAAGAATTCCTAAAAGGCTGAACTGGACATTAAAGGAAATGAAATTAATTCTACCTGTTTTGCCTCAGTGATAGGTTTTATTGGTTCATCGCTTGCATACCTTCAAGCCCAGTTCTTTCTCAGAGCCAACAGGCATTGCTGTACTACATGTTGAGGATACAGAGGTAAATAAGACACTTCTGTGAAATTGTGAACTTGCAGTCTAAGGGGAAGATAATGCTTATTGATAGAAGGTTGAATTATTCCACCCTTCCATCACATGTTGCCAAAGAAACATAAACTGGACACTGGTGACTAAAACTGCATGTAAGCTCCATTCATTATCTCTGTATTCTTATAGGCATAGAGTTATAGACATGGTTTATGATTATATATACATGCACATATATTCCTTTATTCCTCAAGTATTTCAGAAACAAGATTAATACCCATTCTACAGACCAATTCGGTAATGATGTATGTAATGATTACAATTTGGACAGTGAAATTTCACCCATCGTGTGTCAGAACAGTTTTATGATGAATCTCTACTGTATTTCAGGTACTGCTATGCAGAATCAGAATTCTCACAGGAACCTCCAGAGGTCATTGCCTCTATTCTACTAGCCTCAGGCAAAGCTACTTCCAATAAGCCAAAACAGAGTTCTCTTCCCTGTTCTTAAAAATCACCACATAGCTATTTGGCCTATCTCCTCCATCTTAATTCTCATCTCAATACAGAGCATTCTGGAAATCCGGACTTCTTTTAAAAGTATGAAAACTTTCATCACCTCCAATAATTTAAAAGAAACTAAATTTGTGGGATTGCACTACTATTTCAGACTCATGCTTAACCAAAATCTATTCTAAAACAAATGATTATGGCCAAGTATATTTGATAAAGCTTTTCTATTGCAGCTCAATTGGATTCCTCATTTGAAGTTAGCTATTCTTTGGCTGGCCCATCTGTGATTAAATGAACATGCCTTCCCTTTGATAAACTTCTCTTTGTATAATCATGTTGTATTCACCCAAGTTTATCTGGATAAATGGTTGATTTAATATTTTATAAAAGATTTACACGTTGGTCACATCTTCCTGTTGAGCTCAATCAGCTTTTATTTTTGTGGGGCTTTCTGCTCATTTCCTAGGAAGACTGCTTCTCATCTGTGGGTAAACACAGAGGACTTTCCCCCTCTTCCCAGGCTTTATAATGAGAATATTCTGTCTGATCAGGTGCATGCACCCTGCTGTCATTTGCAGCCTGACCTGTAGGTCAGGGGTGATGTGAGCTGGCTCAGGGATGCATACAAATCACATCCTCTTGTCTGTCTGTTTTGTTGACTGGTTCTCCTCTGGGTCGTGGCTATCTTAAGTAGCAGCCTGAAGGATAAAGTGTGCCCTGTCTGAGCTGTAAGACTTTGACTGCGGACCAATTGTATCTGACACAGAGCAGCATGAGGTTTGGTTTAGCCTTTGGATTCGGAACAAATCACTGGCTATCAGTGGCTGATAGTGACATGAAGTTTACGGAATCTCTCCTTCTTTCTGACAGCTCTGCATGGGGAAGATATAAATTGTTTTTAAGTTAAAGAGCTTGTGTTTCAAACTATAAAATATACTCTGCATAAAAATGTTTACATGAAAACAAAACTACTAAATTGCAAAATATTTAAAAGAAAGGGTTTTATTTCAAGACTGGTTTCAATGTGCAACATACGGGTTACAAGAGGACATGTTTATGATAGAATTCAATAGGGATTTGGGAGCATATGAGGTTGGTGTTTTCAATGAAATTTTTCTGTATTGGTTTGTGTATATAAAAGTTATAATTTTTGTTGCTTTCACTTAAATGACTCACTAATCACTGAATGTATCTAATGAGAGACAAACATAATGCCTTTCCAGTGTTATTGCATCCCGCACAAAAATTTGTTAATATTGGATCATATTAGAGTTTATCTCTAGTCTTCCTTAGTAGTTATGAAATGTTTGCAAAATTCAATTTTTAGAAATCTGAGTGCCTCTCCCTTTCAAATGTAAAAACATCATAATAGTTGCTAAAAAAAAAAAAGACACACAAGAAATAGATAAATGATGTGATTGAGGCCCTCAAAAAGCTTACAATCTAGCAAGGAAGATAAAGCATAAAACAGGCTGTCCCAGTACCATAAAAATAAAAATGTATGGGTGCTTAGAAGAGAGAATAAATATAAACTTTGAGGAAGTGGCAAGATTTCCAAGGATGAAAATGCAGGATGAGCAAGAAAAGGCATTCCAGAAGGGAACAAGGTAAAAACACTTAGGAATGTAGCATAGAGCAGAGAGTAGGTGAGGGGGACAGGATGGGATGAGGACACCCTGCTCCAGGGAAAATAAAGTGCCATTAACTGGGAAGTATGGGTTGTAGGCAGAAGAAATTGGAGGTTAAAAGACTAAGGGACGTCTGCAATAGGCCAGATAGAAAGTACTAAGTCCTCAACCAGAGTCACTGCAACCCTAATAGAGAAGAGAGGATGATTTCCAAGAAACATTTTGGAGATGAAGTGAATGTGATTCTTGTTTAGAAAAGGGGGGTAAACTTTCTCTGGAGTACCCTCCCTCACACACGTGCACAAACAGGATTTTTGGTGTCTCTCTGGGACTTCAACAGCTTACTGATCAAAGATCCATTATACGGTTTATGGCACTGTTAACCTTTCCGTCATGCCTTCCAAACTGAGCTCCTTCATGAGGCCCTCTCAGCCTCCGTTGTCTTTATCTCCAGTATGGTATATCCTTGATAAATGATTATTCTTTACATGAATGGATGAGAACATCAATTCAATGTTTTGTTTCCAGGGTCAATGGAGAATTATGACATCTTTGATAAAGATAAAATACACACACACACGAAGGGGAACAGGTTTTTCAAGGACTCTGAATTCAGTTCTAGATCTTTCCTCTCACATCAGGGCCCCAGAAACAGAGTCATCATGAAATGAAATTTTAAAGCAACTTTTTGAGTCAGGATTAGGATTATTTATGAAATCATTCTGTATTAATGACATTTTAGTAACTCATTACTCTGAGATATCTAGCGCAGTCTCTGTGTCCTTTGGCATTGTAACTTCTCTATTAATATTTACAGTGAAATTGCATTATAATATCAATAATATGTAAAGAATGAGATTAATGCATCTAAGCTTCTAAGCTTAAGCTTCAAAAGCAAAAGTGAAGGGGAAAAAATTAAGCCTCAATTAAAGGTTCTAGATTGAGTTCCTATGAATGTGTACCAGATGAAAACAAGTTGATTAACAAAACTTCCATATCATTTAGGTTTTTGATGCTTATATTTTTAGCAAACTGCTTCCAAAATGTTTTGTGTATGTGTGTATGCATGTGCTGCATGTCAGAATATATGTTTATAAGAATATGAAGAATGCTTATAAGAGGAAATACTTGATACTTTTTATTCAGGACAGGTTTGTTAAATATCTTTGCCTAATTTGTATTTTTACAGCTTTATCAGCTTTGGTATCAGAGTTCTATTAAATTAACTTGCAAACTCATATGAGTAATGCTACGGCATGCTATATTTTTCATAGTCTCAAAAGTACTGTAGCTGAATTCACTCTGGAGCCATATGTCAATTCTAATTTTAAAAAAAGGGGGGGGGGGTAAGGGGAAGAGATCAACCGAAGGACTTGTATACATGTATATAAGCCAAACCAATGGACATGGACAACAGGGGGATGGGAGCATGAGTGTGCGGGGCGGGGGGGGGGGGTTGGGGGAGGTTGGGGGTTAATTGGGGGGATGAGGACACATTTGTAATACCTTAACTAATAAAAAATAAAAATAAAAAAAATAAAAAAGGGGGGGTTGGTGAGAGAGAAATAGGGAGGTTGTGTCCAAAGTTGACCTGTAAGGATGAATCCATAGGTTACCTGTTTTCTGACTTCTCATTGGGAAACACAGGCAAAAGATAGGAGGGAGGATTGAGATAGCCTCCCTACGGAGCCACTGTGAACTGCCTGTCAGCACCTGGCCCCCTTTGTCTCCAGGTCCTAGTAATTGTTCCCTTCCTTTGCCCCTTCAGGCTTAGGGGTGATGATGACGCCTTGTGTTTCTAGCCATAGGGGATGGCCCTATCCCTGGTATACTTTCTTTCTTCATAAACGTTCTCTTCTTTAATTTGAAGTATCCCAATTTGACTATTCTATCTTATCCCACCAGGACAGTAATCGGAAGAGTAATCATAAAAGATTGAATGTGCTGGTTTCAAGACCTTCTATAATTTTATTCATATTTAAATTTCACTCATATTGTGAGTATTTTTGGCTTTAACCCATAAATGAAATTATTAACAAAATGGCCCTTTTCCGTTCATCTGTGGGAGTAAAGGAAATTATTAAAAGGATCCCAAAAGAATTCATGCCAACTGGAGTCCTATACTTAACTGTTAATCAGCTAATTGTTTGGAAAGAAAAAGCATGAATACTAAAAATATAGCAAAAATGATCATGAACAGTCAAATTATGAGATATAATTTTCTTAAATACAATTCAATATTACAAACTATGATTTACTTCCAGGTATTTATGGACATCTCTCTTTTGGAAAGCTCCAGACTCTATTCCATTCCCTTTGAGATCTCAACCAATGTCATGACTTTAAATATTATCTGAATTTCTGAATGGCACAAAGTGAGTAGCAGATCAGCATTCCATCAAGAACAAGTATGAAAGTAAAAAAAATAATAATAATCTGAAACCACCTGTTTAAAGCCAGGAGTGCGCTGCTAAGGTAACTATAACTCGGAAAAGATAAGCACTTCCTAAAAGTGAGCTGACTTTCTCAGCTGTTTACTCTCCCCCATTTATCAATTTGGAGCAAATTGAGGGCTGGCAATTAAGCCTTTATATTTACAGGGGGCCATTACTAGGGGAAAGAAAAAAATGTCTTCAAGACATTTTTCAAATTCCAGGGCTAAATGAGGCAAGAGACCCAAAACTGAAGCAGGATGCCTCTGAAGAGCAGAGCAGAGCTTTCAGTAGCCTCACAAAACAAACATTAGAGGGGGGAGGATGAGGGATGAATTAGAGATAGACTGAGCCCTACAGCCAGGGCTGCCAGTCAGCCTGATTAGTCACCAGGCTGTTGGCCTAGGCAAGGGTTAGGGAATCCTCCCAGGGGAATAGAATATCATCTGCAGCCTCCACACTGTGGTTTTTTTTTAATTCATAATATCTAGTATCTAATCCAAAATTACTAAAAATTTCAAAATAAAATACCACATCATTTTAAAAGAGAGAGAAGTAAAAGCAAGCCAATAAGAACAAATCCTCAGAGGATCTAGCTACTGAAGTTAAGTGAAAAAAAATTAATACCTAAATACTATCTATACTGATTATTAAGAATAACCTATACTAATTATTCTTAAATTTGTATCACCTGCCTAGATATCTCCCCTGGACACCAGATGTATGTGTAGAACTATTTACTTCACGTTTTCAGTTAGATGGCTACTAGGCACTTCCAGCCCAGCATGTATAAAATAACACTCCTGATCCTATGACGCCAACTCATTTATTCCAAAGTCATTCTCATTTCAGTAAGGGAAAATTTCATCCTTCCAATTGTTAAGCTGGAAACTTTGAAGTCATTTTAAAACCTGCTCTTTCTCTCATACCCCCATGAAATATATCAGAAAATTCTATTTGCTTTCTTTTTCAGAACATACCTACAATCCTACCATGTTCTGCTACCGCCATTGCTATTTTCTCAGTCTGAGCTACAATCTCTTTGCCTGTATACGTAAGTACAATAGCCCCATTCTCATCTTCTGCATTCTCCCTTGCCCTCTATGGACTATTCTCAATGCTAGAATAGCCTACTTGATATGGAAGTCAGATATGTAACTCCTCTGCTTAAAAAGCTCTAATGGTTTCCTGTATAAATTAGGAGGTGTTCCATTATGCTGTAATAACAACTCCCAAATCTCTGTGCCTTAAAACAACAAAGGCTTATTTCTTATTCACATTAGCTGACTACTATACATGGAAGAAAAACTCTACTTCATATCATTTCATCTTGGACGCCCCAGAACACAGGTTTTTGTGAAAGGAGCCACCAACTAATGTTGTCAGTTGCAATTCAGAGGAAAAGGAAAGCACAGGGTGAGGTGCATGAGTTCTCCAGGGTAACAATGTCACTGCCGCTCCTATTCCATTGGCCAAAGCCAGTCACATGGAAATCCATCGCCTATATGGTTTACACCCTCTACGGTACCTTCTTCCCATGCTGCGTCAGCTGTTATCTTATTGCTCTTGCTCTTGCCCTTGCTCAGACTGCTCCAGTCACAGTGGTCTCTTTGATGTTCCTCAACCATACCACACAACCTCCTGACTTAGAACTTGTTGCACCTTCTGCTTGGAACTGCCTTCTCCCAGCAATCTCTGCCTTGATTCTTTTTGGTCTTTGTTCAAAGTTGCCTTCTCACAAGACCTGCCCTTGGCATTCTATTTTAAAATTTAGCTCTTAATATCTACCCCATTGCTCTCTATCCATTTTCTCTTCTTTACTTTTTAGAGCACTTATCATCTTGAAATACTACACATTTTATTTTTATAATCTGTCTCCCCTCACTAGAGTATCCGCTTAATGAAGGCAAGATGCTTTTTTTTAAAGTTAACTTCTCTCCTAATGTACCTACAAAAATGCCTGAAACATAATGTATGCTAAATAAATATTTTTTACATAAACATAATGCCTCATCCTATTTCATAGGACTTTAAAATATATAAATCATCCTGATAAACATCTTCTCACTTAATATTTACAGCCACCTACAGTAGTACTAGCATGTGAATGAAAAAATAAAGCTTTCCTTAATAAGATGCCAAATGTATAAGTTGGGCAAGTGTAGTCTGAAGTACCCGCTGATAATCACCAAGTTTAATGTAATGAAAAATGGGTGAGAAGGATGACTGAAATCATCTACTAAAATGTAAACATTTTACTGCCTGCACATCTCTAATCAGAATTGATGTGGTGTGTCATCTGTAATTTAATCACCAGCACTACATCTTGATAGTAAACGAGGATCACTAGACTACTCCCTATAAAGTTAGATTACCGCACATACAAAATATACCCTGAATTTGGGTAGGATTTCAGGTGTGACACAAGATGATAAATGGAAAAAATCCAAACTTAAAGTAGCACTCTTATAGCTGATCCTATCATGACTAAATTTTAGTGCTTACTGCACTGTATCATTTGTTTGGTCCAACCTTGCTCTTACCATCTGGACACAGGAAAATATTTAGTCTTATGTTTTTTTTCTAGTTTAAAAATATTTTATTGACTTTGTGTATTGTTTTCATTGTACTGAGGAATTTTATCAGGATTCATGATATAATTGGTCTAAACTACAGTGTCATAAGAGAGCCAACATCTATCTACACTAATAAAAGAGAAACATGGTAATTGGCGTACGACCGCTACCTTTTTCATTGGCTAAACAGCGAGATATGCAAATTAACTGTCAGCCAAGATGGCGGCCAGCAGCCAGGCAGCTTGAAACTAACATGAGGCTTGCTTGCCTCAGTGACAGAGGATCGTTGGAGGAAACCAACGTTCCCCGCCTGCGGCTGCAGGCCTCTGAGTGGGCAGTTTAAGAAACATTGTAACAAATACCGCCGGACTTCAGCCAGCAGATTTGCAACATTGTAAGCAAAGGCCAGAAACCTACTTTCAGCTGTGGAGGCCTAAGAGCTAGAGCCAAGCCTCAAGGTAAAGCTGGCCCAGAATAAAAAAGAAAAAAAGAAAAAAAGGAGTGGTTGGGAACTTCCGTCACTCCCAGCCTGAAAACAGCCCTCAGGCCCTCACCCAGACTGGCCAGGCACCCCAGTGGGGACCCCCACCCTGATCCAGGACACCCTTCAGGGAAAACCAGCCAGCACCCACCCATGCACCAGGCCTCTACCCTATATAGTAAAAGGGTAATATGCCTCCCGGCACCAGGATCAGCATGACAGGGGGCAGCGCCCAAAGCCCCTGATTGCCCTGCGGCTCTGTGTGTGACAGGGGGCAGGGCCCCAACCCCCTGATCAGCCCTGCTCTGTGCCTGATCGGGAGGAGCTCCCCAACCCTCCCCCCCCCCACGGTCCCTGCTCTGTGTGTGATGGGGTAGAGCCATAACCTCCCCATCGGCCCTGCCCTGAGTGTGAGAGTGGCAGCGCCCCACCCCCCTGATTGGCCCTGCTCTGTGCGTGACAGGGGGTGGCGCCGCAACCTCCCCATCGACCCTGCCTTGAGTGTGACAGGGGACAGTGCCCCAACCCCCCAATTGGCCCTACCCTGAGCGTGACTGAGGGTGGCATCACAACCTCCCAATCTCCCTGCTCTGTGCATGACGGGGTGGCGTCCCAACTCCCCAATCGGCCCTGCTCTGAACCCGACCAGGGGCTGCACCTAGGGATTGGGCCTGCCCTCTGCCACCCAGGAGCAGGCCTAAGCCAGCAGGTCGTTATCTCCCGAGGGGTCCCAGACTGTGAGAGGGCACAGGCCGGGCTGAGGGACCCCCCTTCACCCCCTCACCCCCGAGTGCACAAATTTTTGTGCAGCGGGCCTCTAGTATATATATAAAAGTCTAAGCAACCATTATGACCGGTCAACCAAATGACCGGTCGCTATGATGACACACTAACCACCAGAAGGCAGACGCTCAATGCAGGAGCTGCCCCCTGGTGGTCAGTGCACTCCCACAGCCAACCTCTCATTTCCCTCCCCCTGGACTGGGCAAGATGGCTCCAATCAGTGGCCAGGCCAAGGGACCTCACCTGTGCACAAATTCATGCACCAGGCCTCTAGTTTCATTAAAATTATAGATTGGAATACTTCAATTTTTATAATGTTTCAAAAGAAGTTTGGGTGCTTTTTTACTAAAAAGGTTAACAAATTTTTATGTATATTGTATGTAAAGGCTTTTTGTTTATTTCTTTGACTCCCTGTTTACAACAGAGTAACAGAATCCATCTAAATGCGAAGCTGGACCAAAATAAAATGAGCATCACACACACTAGATATTTACCAGGTTACCATGATCTTTCGAGGAGTTAATAATCTGTTTTATTGTTTTACTGTTGCACAGAGGTTATGCTTTTTAGCTATATAAAACTAGACTGCAATATTACATGTCATTAAACAGTTGGTTATAAGAGGGGTCAGTGGTTTATAGTCTATATGGATCACAACTTTGTAAACAAATGAATAAATAAGAAATTAAGCAAAATATTATTTATTGAATCAAGTAGAAAATTAAATTATTATAAAAAGACACTGCACAATGAAAGCTTCCCCTTTTGATTCTTTTATATCTGAGATATTGCTCCTATAGTGTTATGTGAGCATCAGAACCATGGACAGCATCTTGAGTTTCCATATCAATACATATGTTTTATAACAGGAATTAATAGTGGGTTATTAAAAATGCATTACAGGTAATGTCATTTGATGTTGTTCCATAACAAATAAATTAAAAATCAGTTATTATTAAAAACCTTCACAAATTCACAGAGGACCTTAGAGTACTGACATCCCCATTTTCTTCTTGAAGAAATGTCAAACAACATTGTACATGTTCCTATATGTAACAATGATCAAATAACCACCTCTAGAGGAAGATTATTTTATTTTTAAGAAAAGGGAACTCTGAATCATCATCTTGCTACTGATTTGTGTTTGGGGGAGGAGTGGTGAAGAAAAGGGGTCACACATCATTTCCTCTGTTTCCTTCACCACTATTTTAACACAAGCATGTTTTCACACATGAAATGATCTCAGATCACTTCTCAAATTGTGCATCTATTATACTTTTTCTTACATTGATCATATGGGCAGTTTTCTGATCATGATTCAGATAATTTTCTAAAAGTGAACTTTTTCCGAACTTACAGAATCAGGCATTCTAATCACAAGTCCCAGGTAGGAAGCTGATGTTTGATAATCCTCACCACAGAGCTGGTGGTGTTTGCTTGAGAGCATATTAGCATTAATGTATTTGTCCTCACATTTAATTCAAAGCATCTTACACAGGCACCATTAATAGTATTTTGCCAGCACTTTCAGATGACTTCTAATGTAATTCAAATCAATTCAATTTAACAGCCATTTATTGTGCAAAGATTGGCACTTTGTGTGTTTTAGGTGATGCAAAACCATGGTCCCTATCTTAAAGGACATTTTGGTCTGTTGAGGAAAATGGATGTGGAAATCACTCACACTATATAAGGGAGATTATAAAGTGTTATAATTGAGGCTCAGTGCAGTTCTAGGGCAGCACAACAAGGTGGATGGATTTTGAAGGGGATTTAAAAAAAAACATGAAAAGTTTTGAGGAACTGATAAAAAATTTAAAGGAAAAATAGAATTGCAAAAGCCTCTGATATTAAAGGTGGAGGAATGAATTACAAGAAACAGATTCCATGTTTCAGATATGAAATGAAGGTGCAGAAACAGCGGTATACAGAATGTGGAGGAAATGGCAATTAAGTCAGCCAAGGGAATGTTTTAAATTTTTTTTATTGATTTTAGGGAGAGAGAGAGAGAGAGAGAGAGAGAGAGAGAGAGAGAGAGAGAGAGAGAGAGAGAGAGAGAGAGAGAGAGAAACACCTCTGTGAGTGGGAGACATGAATAGGTTGCTTGCTGCACACACCCCGACCCAGGATTGAACCCATAACCTGAGTATGTGCCCTGACTAGGAATGGAACCCGCCACTCCTTGGTGTACTGGACAACACTCCAACCAACTGAGCCACACTGGCCAGGGAATTCTATTATTTAAGCAACATAGGTATTTGGTGAATTTTAAAGAAGGGCATTTCGATATAAATAGGACTAGCATCGCCTTTTGGAAGAATTGGGGAGGCAGAGGAGAACTTTGATGTGCAAGCTGAGGGAGAAGCTTTGAGAGGTGCCTGTGATTTTGATTCTAGGAGATGGAGAGGGCAGCACTGCAGTTTTCAGATGGAAGGAATCCTGGAAGAGGACCAGGTACCGACAGGAGGATGATGACATCAGGGTGAGACTTAGTTTCAAGTTGCAGCTTAACTTCTCTGCAAAAAATAACTAGTGAGCATTATAAAATAATCATCTCCAGGGAAACATAATTAATTAAATATTTTTAGATAAATGTTGTTTGTTAAGGGGAAAAAACAAATGCAACATTTCAGGAACTTACACATTAAAAATAGTTATTTGTAGCAGATACTTTGGTAGAGACTTTTAATAAAACTACTTTTCTTCTCTTCAGAAAAATTATGCAAGTTACATTGTAAAATTTGGAAAATTTGTATTAAAAATAAACAAAATTTGCACTTCATCTCATAGCTCAGGGAAAATGACTGTTGACCTTTTGAGTTTAAGTATTTGTCCATGGATAAATTTGTGTGTGTGTGTGTGTGCACATGTGTGTGTGCATTCATTTTAAGCAAAAATAGTATAATAAAATTGTGTGACGTGCATTTTTATCTTGACATTAAATAATCTCCTATAGCTTCTCTTAAAAAATAATGGGCTTTTTAGTCACATTTTAAATTTACAGAAATGTTGGGCTGATTCCCATATATACCAATCCCCTCCCCCCACACACACACATACACATACAGTTTTCCCAATTATTATCTTGCATTAATATGGTATAGTTGTTATAATTGATTGACCAAAACTGATACCTTAAAGTCTGTAGTTTACCCTAGAGTTCACTCTTTGTGTTGTATATTCTATGAATTTTGACAATTGCAGAGTCATGTATCCACCATTACAGTATCAGACAGTGTCATTTCACTTCCCTAACTCTGTGCCCTAGGTAGTCATCCTTATTCCTTCTCCCATTGATTTTTTTACAGTGTTTTTTTTTCCAGAATGCCATGTAGTTGATAGTATGTAGCTTTTCAGACTGACTTCTTTCATTTAACAATATATATTGAATTTTCCTCCATGCTTTCTCATGGCTTGATAGCTCGTTTCTTTCTTTCACTAAATAATAATCCGTTGAATGAATGTACCACCACTTATCCATTCACCTATTGGAAGATATCTTGTTTAATTCCAAATTTTTGGCAATTATGAATAAAGATTCTATGAACATTTGTGTAGAGGTGTTTGTGTGGACATAAGTTTCAACTCATTGGGGCAAATACCTAGAAAGACTATGTCTAGCTTGTAAGAAATCGCCAAGCTATCTTCCAAAGTGGCGTACCATTTTGCAGTCCCACCCAGCACCAATGAATGAGACTGCCTCTTGCTCCACATCCTTCTCAGCACTTGGTGTTGTCAGTGCTTTTAGATTTTAGCCATTTTCAGCCATTCTGATAAATATGTAGTCATATCTCATTGTTGTTTTAATTTGCATTTCCCTAATATGCTTATTTGCCATCTGTATATCTGCTTTGGTGAGGTGTTCAGATCTTTTGCCCACTTTTTAACTGGTTGTTTGCTTTCTTGTTGAATTTTTATAGTTTTTTTGCACATTTTGGACACAAGTTCTCTATCCGATATGTGTTTTGCAAATATTGTCTTCCACTCTGTATCATGCCTTTTCATTCTCTCAACATTGCCTTTTCACACAGCAGAAGAACTAATTGCCAAACGCAAGGTCACCTAGATTTTCTTTTATAGCTGCACTTTTAATTGTTCCATAATATTCCAGAGTGAATTTCAATCATCTGTTTTGGGTCATTTCAATTATTTTCAATTTTCCAATGTTATAAACAACACTGTCATGAATATGCTTTTAGCTATATATTTGGGAAATCCATAATTATTTCTCTAAAATTAATTGCTAGAAGTAGAATTGCTGAGTGTGACAGAAACTGAGGGTTGGCTCATCAATATCTAGTCCAGCCTCCTCCTTGAATGCCTTCTTATGTAGTACAGAAGCCCAAATGCTATAACTTAACATCAGCAGAACTCAGTTCAGCTGGAATTCTGGATATCATTCAGATTCTGCTATGAGATGCACTACTGTGGAACCTGAATTCAGGACTCAGGAGGGAAAACAGGCTCAAGGCATCCGCTAGTGAAACCATCAGTGATGGGGCAAAAGTGACAAGGTTCTACAGCACCCAGAGCAGCAGCTTCTCACTTTGACAGGTCAAGTCAGTGGCTGTCCTTGGTGACCAGCTCTACAGTGTGTCGTTGAGAATTAGCCTGAAAGCTCAACCTTGAGTTTCTAGCTGTCTTAATGATTCTATAATCTGTGTAACACCCTGTAATAAATCTCCTCCTGCTAAAGATAGGAAGAGTATCCTGCACTCTGTGCATGGGATAATAGGGTATGCATATTTGGGAGATTTTTTTGACACACATTGCCAAATTGCCCTCCAGGAAAGCATCTTACTATATCAGTGTTCTCTGTGACTACCTGAGCATGAGGTAGTTTCCAATTCCTCAAGTTATTTCCTCAAGCCCATGCCAACACTGAGCATTATAATTTAAACAAAAATTTTTAATGTATGAGTTGAAAATCTCATGTTTAAATATTTTATTCTCTCTCTCTCTCTCTCTCTCTCTCTCTCTCTCTCTCTCTCTCTCCCTCCCTCCCTCCCTCCCTCCCTCTCTCTTTTTGTTCACCAATGACATTAAACTGCCAATGTATATTTCTCAAAGTTATTTTTCTGTTCAATTTCTTATTTCACTTTCCTTTTGGAAAAGCAGGCATATTTTTGAAGTCAAAGATATTAACAGAGGCACAACATGAGTAATAACTCAATTATGCACAAGTTGTTATCCAGCTATTTTTAACTAACATTTTTTGGAGGGAGAACTAAAATAAAACTAGAAAGATCCTTTTTTAATATTTTTTAAAAAATCAAGACTCAGTAAAAGAAACAAGTAGTTGCATAATAAGAAAGTATGTAACTGTGGAAACAGAATTTAACACATACATTCAAGATAAGAAAATTCCATCACAAGTAAAATATTTTAACACTTTTGACTAGGTATATGCTCACTAATGACATAAGAGATCATCATTTTTAATTGTCCTCTTTCATACTCCGCAGGGTGCTACTATGACAAGACTTTGAAGGTGACTTCACTTCATTTGAATCCCAGCTCAGTCCCACATCAACTTTGCAAATGCAGGAGATCCTTAATCTCTCCAGGCTTCAACTTCCTCATCTAGAAGGTAGTAGCTATATGATCATTTTTGTATTTTTGTTTGTTTGTTTACCTTTACTATTGAAAGTGTTACATATGTCCCCTTTTATTCTCCCATTGTCCCCTTCTAGCCCTCACCCACCCCCTGCCACAGGCCTTCACCACACCATTGTCTGTGTCCATGGCTTATGCATATATGCATACACATGATCACTGTTGGATGAATAGATGTAGCATAAATAAAGGTCCCAGAACATAATAGGTGCTCGATAATATTGTGTCTCCTTGGTTCCTTCCATCTGGATTGCAGCTTATTTCTATTTTAAAACATCATCCAGTAACATGTCTTTTTTAAAAACGCAAATTTCTCCATCTTTTTTCAATATCTTTTATTTAAAAAGAAGTATTTGCCCATCATCTATTTAGGCAATAATTAGCAAACTAGTCTGTGGATCATTATGACATTTTATGACATCTTTACATCATTCATATACATCATTGTTGAGGCATTGACTTAAGAGCCTAAAACCTCCACAGAACAGAGGGAGAGAATGACCCTTTAACTATAAACACAGGTGACCAGTATGCCTTAAAGTTCTCAGAACCCACACAATTTGCATGCCAGTATTGAGACAATCACTGCTTTTTTACATTGATTTCAGGTAACACACCTTTTCACTACTAACTGAGTCCTGGGGCAGTGAGGACTATTTTGGAAAAGCAAAAATTATTTAAAGTAAAGGCAACAACACAACCTTAAATATTTTCTTAGCCCTTCCATTCACACCTTAAACCACAATTGGAAAATAAAGAATAAATGTAGTTTTAGCAACAAATTGTGTTTTTCCAGCTGTGGCTTTGGCCCTGTCTTCTACAGTAAAACTGCCAACTGCTTTTGCTTAGTCTCACAAATACTTCAAGGAACCCAAATAGAGCATCTTAACATGTGTTCAGGAGTATATCAAAGGATAATTCACTGTAATCAAAATGAATTATCCCAGGAAACTTTTATAAGCTTGTGTTTTCTTGGTGAAGAATCTTTGGAAAAACTATCGTACTTATCTCTAAGAAAGCAAACTTAATTTGTGCAAGCCTTTGGGATTAATACTTACCTCCTGAATGATAGCCTTTTTTTAATAACAAAATGTCTCCTCTAAAACTTTTAACGTATAATAACAACTAGAGGCCAGTGCATGAAATTTGTGCACTCAGGAGGGTCTCTCAGCTTGTTGGGGAGTGGCCTAAGCTGGCAGTCAGACATCCTCAGTGCTGCCATGAAGGCAGGAGAGGCTCCTGCCACTGCCGCTGTGTTTGCCGTGAGCCTGGCTCAGGGCTTCTGGCTGAGCGGTGCTTCCCCTGTGGGAGCGCACTGACCAACAGGGAGCTACTCCTGTGTTAAGAGTCAGCCCCCTCTGTTCGGTCTATTTACATATTAGCCTTTTATTATATAGGATTACAATAGCCAATACTTAAATAATGCTTACTATGTGTCTAGCACTGTTCTAAAACTTTCCATGTATTAATTCATTTAATATCTCAACAACTCTATCAGCTAGGTACCATTATTACCCCCATTTTACAGATGAAGAAATTGAGGCATGAAAAGGTTAAGTAACTTGATCAACACCACTGAACTAATAAATGGAAAACCAGGTTTTGAACTAGGCCAGGGGTGGGCAACCTTTTTGTGCGTGCGTGCCAAAACCAGCAAAATCTCAGACTCAAAATTCTTCTGCGTGCCAACCCTAATTTTTTGAGAACATGTTACACCTACTTGATATCTCTTAAGGTGTACATATGTGAAGCACCTTGAAGAAATAATAAAATTCATTTGAGCGACAAAAACACAGTATATGATGATGAAAAATACATTTATTTTTTAATGTATACATGTACACTGATAGTCCGACAAAAAACTTTATGACTCGTTTGTTATTATCAGTGGGACTTTTGCTGCTGCATCACTGATGACAGAGATTTTACATCAGGTTTATATTTCGTGACCTTCAGAGATATGCATGAGCTACTACTTTCATCCGTCAGGCTACTCCTATTATGAGACTTAACAAAATTCATCACTGAGAACAAAGATTCACAAGCATATGTGGATGAAACCAAAACACTGGTCAGATCTAGGAAGGAAGGGAGAGTTAAGGCAGAGGCATAGAAATTGCTCTTCCCCGCACTCGTCAATCCATGTCTATGGTTTTTAAGATAACTTGTTATGTAAAGCTATTTATTTATCTAAGATGCACCTATACTGAATTTATCTGAAAAATAAAAAAGTCGATATTAAGAAAAATATTGTAAATGGAAGATTATAAGAGAGGGTTTCGTGTGCCAGCAAAAGTTACTGGGGTGCCACATTTGGCACACGTGCCAGGGTTTGCCCACCCCTGAACTAGGCAGCCTTGCTCCAGAGTCCCTGAATTGTAACCATTGCATATTGTTTTCTCTTTTACTAAATTAGCTTATTTATTGGAGTTTATTTGGTTTTAAAACTCACATGGCCAGTCTTCATGGTCATCTAGGTTCATTTAGCAACCTCTAAGGAGTCATTTTGTTTCTAAACAGCATTGTGTAGAACAAAGGACTGAAAAGTGTGCAAGCAATCTGTAACTTCAGATTTATATAATGTGTTGACGATCAAGGGGTCAAATTAGATACTGAAAATTCAATGTCCTTGAAATATTAAAGTGCTACCTTAAAACAAATGTGAATTCTTATCTACAAGTCATGTATTTTTAAAAGTAGTTCTGTATTACTTATGCATATTGCCTTTTTATAGATATCACTTTTTTCAGTAATCGGTTTATTTCAGACACCAGCCACAATTGGGGCAGAGGAATATATATATATATATGTATATATATATATATATATATATATATATATATATATATATATATATATGTGTGTGTGTGTGTGTGTATATATATATATACATATATATATGTATGTATATATATATATTTTAATATGCACATTAAATACATATATTTATATATTTTTTTATTCTTCTGTCCCAATTAAAATATATATATATAATATTTTCTTGCATCCTGGGACAAGCACACATTCAAATACACAAAGAGCTGCCATTTGAATGTTGCTTTCTGTGTACTGGATTAGCCTCTCAGCTCTCTAACCCGAGCTGTAAATTTAGATGTCTTTGTTCAGTGTGCTCTTTGGTTCAGCACACACGGTCTGGCCCAGCCAAGCCACGGAAGGCGCTCTCTCCGCCCCTTGGAGAGCGGCAGGACTGATTCCGTATGCTCCAAGCCAGGGGTAATGTAATGTCCAGAGCTTTATTCCCTGAGTCAGTCAACCATCCTCTCAGCCTTTGACTTTCTGGCCGCTGCTAATATGCAGACCTCACGGAAGTCTCTAGACAAGGGAGATGTTGAACATGTGCTGCGGCATCAGCAGAGCGGCCGGTGCGTGCAGCCAGGCAAGGGCCCGACCTCTCATTTACACAGGCCACGCTCGGCGGGTGCCTGACAAATCCCGAGGCAGAACCACCTCTACAAGTCAGAAATAACCACAATGCCGTTAAAAACTGCAAATGAAACGTGTTGGTAACTTTTCCCTAATGTTGCCAACAAGCAATTGTCCCACAATACAAGTATTTTCCAATCCCTAATAAATGTAACCTTTTTTTCTTCTTTTTTGCTCAAGGGGACAGGAAGCTTATGCACATACAACCACTTCAAAGAATTGCCTCTGTTCTTTTTTATCTTACCAGCTTCAGTGTTAAGTTGCTCAATTGCTGCTATAAATATAGTGTATGTCATGGTCTTACTGCACTTTTTCCTCCAGATTTATATACTCTCCAACAGGTACACAAAAATATGTGTGCATTCATTAACCCTCAGAAATATAGGAATTCAAAAAACAATTTTTGACCCTTTTTATTCTCCCAGTTACTAATGAGGGTTTTAAAAAATATGCCTAGAATATTATCTTCAAAAAGATATTTTTAAGCTATTATATTGAGTGTATACCCTGAACTATTATCATTTGGTGGGGGGGAGACACCATTGCTAGAGTATCCTGGTCTAAAACCTAGAATCTTTGGTCAGAAAAACAGTTCAATATAACAAATGTCTATCTGGCACCAAAGCTAAAAAGGAACGAAATGTATAGCACAGCCCTGGCCTTCATTAACTCACAGTCTCATTGCTGAGATAAGACACAGATAACAATGAAAGGAAAGGACAATAAAAGCCAGGCTTAAAATAGGAAGACAACTGTGACAAGTTTCTCTAAGCAAATGCATTAGCCTATGGAGGGAATGGAGAAAGGTAAGCCTGCCAGCTGCAAACACTGGAGACGCCCGCTTTCTGGCCACATCTCTGCTGTCCAGATACCTGTGCCCTGTGAGAGGAACAGTGTGGAAACTGAACCACCACCGACTTTTGCCAAACTTTCCAACCTCACAGACCACCAGTGGTCTGCGGACCACTGGTTGGCGACCGCTGCTCAAGAACATGTCTTCCAATAGAACTTTCTAGAAGGATGGGAATGTGCTATACCTGCTCTGCTCTGACCCATAAGGGTACTCACAAGCTGTCTGTGGCTACTGAGCACTTGAGATGTGGCTATTGTAACAGTAACTGGATTTTAAATTGTATTTAATTTGAATTCATTTGGTATTTAAATAGCCATATATGGCTAGTTGCTATGGTATTGAACAGTGCGGCTCCGTGAAATGTATGCAGTGTGATTTGAGCCAGAGATTGCCCAGTGGTTCTAGCCCTGGGAAGTGGGCAGCACTGGAAGATGCCCTGCCTACGAGAAGAGTGCAGGGACAGTCTAGAATTTCTCATTAGACAAGGGTCTCAACATGCCCCATATCAAGTACCTATGTAGTGTATCCTCTTGATTAATGTTCCTCTTCCTCTAAAGTACAGTGGTAACTGTTCATTTTCTACATTTCAGGGGGGAACAGTAAAGCAAATCAGCTAATAATTAAATGTTTTCCAAAAAGTACTAATGGCTTTATAGGTCGTGTGTGCGTGCGTGTGTGTGTGTGTGTGTGTGTGTGTGTGTGTGTGTGTAGAAAATAAAACTGTTTTATATAAGACACACTAAGAACATAAGACTATGAAGTGTTATAATCATTTCCATTTGGGAAAATGTCTTCTTCAAAACCATAACTATACTGAACATTCCTACCATAACAATATAGAAATTTTGAAATACTGCAAAAAGGATTTCACATAACACTTAGCTAGGGCCTGGGGCATTTATGGCAAATCAATGGCAAAGATATTGCTTCCTACTTGGGGACTCTGAATTAATCGGAGGAGTGTTTGCCACATGTCTTCATGATCACAGTATGGTTCTAGGACTTGTAGGCAAGGTAGAAGAACATGACTCTTGAAGGCTGGGAGAAGGACAAAAGGAGGCAAATCTGTGGCCGCAGTTTGAAATGCTTTCCTACCCGCCTCTTCTAATGCGCCAAGCAAGGATCGCTGCAGCCCCGGGCTCCTGCATGCGCGGCAGACATGGCGAAGGAATGGTGCCGTTTTTTCTCCCGATCATCTCAACACAGGGCCTCATTCGCAATCTCTTGGAATCGGCACCTGGGCTGAAACCCATTTACTAACTCCTGTGCTTCTGTGAGCACCTTGGTCTTTCTGAAGTGGGTCATAAAAGCGGTAAACAAGTAGCAAAGTCTCATTATGTGTTAAATTGTGGGTGAAAAGCTCCCTGGAGAATCTGGGGGCACTTTATCAAAAATTTTCAAAAGTGAAGTTTTATTGTTGTTTTCCACAAATTGTTTCTAAGCAGGTACCCATCTAAGCTCCAGAAACAGCAGCAATTATGAGTTGGATCAAGGAATTTGCAACCAATGGGGGGGAGGGGAGGCAGTAATCTATAAAATGAGGCTTTTGGAATCAGTAAAACAGTAATGTTCTTTCTCTTAAATCTCTGGCGCCTGAAAGCTCAGAGAACTGCAAGGTAATATTGCTCTAACAATTTTTTTTACAGTAGAAATTATAATTGAAATTTGCTACATAACAAGGATAACTAAAACTCAATCATTTCACACTCTCCCACATATGCCTGAGGATACTTGGGGGTAAATAGATTTCTTGAAAGCAGCCACTGACTATGGCTAAATTACATCTCACCAAGTAAACTCATTGGCTTTTTAATTACTCTGCTGATGGTCACATGCTGTTGCCACTATCTCATACTGAAATGATATTGATTCGATGTTTAACTCTGATGTGCCGAGGAGAAAAGGAAAAAAAAAAAAAAACAGACAGAACCTTCTTTAAATTTTTATTTATTTATACTCCTAAGAGTCCATTTTTTAAAGTATAGGTATATATTTTTTTAATCTGTTTCTGCTGTAAGTTGTCAACATCGGATATTTGCTTTAGAGAGTTCTGTTTGTGCATCAGCGTTCAAGTAGGATTCATGTGATCACTGTCCTCTACAGAACCTTGACAAAAGCGACAGGCACATCTCCAGAGGCAACAGCAGAAACCAAATGTTTAAGTAAAGAACACAGTCACAGGTAGAGGTTTTCATGCACAAAACTGTGTCAGAAAATGAAACTGAGGGGAAAGGAAGCTGTCCTCACTTGGTATGGAGGAATTTAAAAATTCGCAGCAATTTGCCCTAACCGGTTTGGCTCAGTGGATAGAGCATTGGCCTTCGGACTTAAAGGGTCTCAGGTGCAATTCTGGTCAAGGGTATGTACCTTGGTTGCAGGTACATCCCCAGTAGTGGGTGTGCAAGAGGCAGCTGATCAATGTTTCTAACTATCCCTCTCCCTTCCTCTCTGTAAAAAATAAAATTTAAAAAAAATCAATACAATATTTTAAAAAATTCATAGCAATTTAAGTACAATTAAAATAGTTGATTTTCCTTTTTTTAAAAAAGTAATTTTATCTCAGTTTGATGGCATTAAAAATAAAGTGCTATTTTGTTTTGGAATTCACCCCATAACTACTGTTCCCATGCTTGTCAGGTGCCCTTTGAAATCGTTTCTGAACATCTTTGCTGAGAACTTCATTTCCTTTTTGGTGGCCTATTTAGCCATGATGTTGTATCATGCTGGCAAAGCAAAATAGGGAATTGGAGGCAACTAATCACATAATTAAAGTAAAAAACCTCAGGTAATTCAGGTCAACAAGGGCTCTGGATGTCAATTATCCAGTCAGTCATCTCAATTCTTCATTTCAATAGGGTGACCCTATTCTTTAATTATCCTTAATTAGTGATAGTGCCAGATCTATTAATTACAAGTTTTTAATTTGCTTCTATATGTTATATATCATCCTAACTATTCAGGTTTCAGTTTTTAAAAAGCCAAATTCTTGAATGTGTACCATCATGATTTCACATAATTGAACAATAAATAATTTTATGTCAACTAATTGCCTGGTTATTACCTGAGTCTTATGCATAATGGAATAGAGCCTCCTCGAGGAACTATAACCAGCTCAATACTGAGGGTCAAGTTCTTGCTGTCCAGCCATTAACAATTGGGTTCAAAACTAAGTTTTTCTTTCCCATGACAGCAGAAAAGTCTCTTCACAGTCCGGCGCCAATCTACCTCACACTCCCCACATCCTGACAATCCCCTGCTCACAGAAGCTCCTCTCTGTTCTCTAAACAGCCCCTGCTAGTGTTTTAACTCTGTGCTGTAGCATGTGGCATTCCCTCAACTTGGACAATCCTCCCCGCAGTAAACTTGTATTGACACCTTGACATCAATCCTCCTAAAAAATCCCTTTTTCTTCTCCCTTAGCGCTTTATCCATATCTCTATTATCTGCCTTAACGCACTTCCTATTTAAATGGTTAAGTCTGTCTCCTCCACTTCACTGTAGGCATGTTAAAGGACATTGAGCTATAGCAAATTTGGGGACACATTTAATGAGGAAGCCTGAGTAAAAAGATTATTTAATGACTGTGGAAATCCGTTCCTGGAGGAAGAGTGAGGAGCTGGTGTATGTGGCATGCTGGGTTCTCAGGTTGGCCTAATGCAGAATGTAGGCTCTCTACTGAGTCCCTGGGCTTTATGGGGTGCAGATATTTGCCTAACTTTCTAGTTGGAGCTTAATGAGAAGCCTTTCTGGTAACCTGAATCTTTCACGCACTGAGAAGTGACAGTAAGGAGTTCCTACCAGTGTAGAATGAGCATGATTTAAGCCAAAGGGGGGGAAAAGCATAATTTTAAGTCTATAAAATGAAACCTTGCTTCAAACTCACTCATCTAATGTAGACCTAATGCTTTGTATCAGAGACAACAACCAGCTAGGTCCAGTGGAAGAGTTTCTCTCCTTCCCCAGTTTTCGGGAAGCCATCAAAAACTTAGAGTACTTGTTACTTGCTTTCTCCACCTAAGTTCTGCTGTGAGACTTTACATAAGCTATGGTTTCTATACTTTTTTAATAGAATTTATTTGAAAAGATAACTGATATAGTCCACTAATCACATTTTTGTGATTTTATTGCATTATGAATGACATATAGGCATGACTCAGACGGTTCTATTTTCTATGGCACCAAACACCACGTAGAAGGCACTCCAAATGTAAGTTTCACTGTAACATAAGTTTTAATATATGCAGCATTAACTAATTTAAAAAGAGTTACATACAATTTTGTTTGTCTTCTATATGGAAATAGGGAATGTATGTTATTATGCAGGACACTTCCAGAACTGAGTTATGACTCGTTTAACCAGCATTTCATTGATGTTGATTAAAAGTGAATTGCAGAAGTATAAGGATTGCATGGGGAAAAAAAAGTTTGGGTACTGTTGTAATTAATATATTACTTCCCTGTTATATTTGTGGTCCAATATGCATTCATTATTTCCTCTTTTCTTCACACTGCCTCTCAATCACACAAGTTCTAAAGTGCTAAGTGGTGTATAAGCTATTACATAATTGTCCTTTTGTGGCCTGCAGAGACACTACCCCCCAGTGCATTCCACTGTGAAGGAATTTGGGTTCCCTAGGATATGAAAAGCAGCTCAATTAAAGCCAAGGCCCTAAACAAAGAAACACAGTCCTAGGATGGTCCCTGCAGCAAATTAAACTTCAGGGACCCTTTATGAAAGGCTTCCAGTCAGGTAGATGATTTTGGCAAAGATCAGCATGAATGGATTGGAAAAATAAAGTTGAGTGTTCTTTAGGCTAAGTTACAGAGTTAGGGTGTGACAGTTTTTCATATTTCATTGGTGTTTCAGGTATCTATCTAACACCAATACTTAGTAGCTTAACACCAAAGCAAGGTATAGGTATCATTTCTCATCATTCTGTGAGTTGATGGGGTGGCGCTTCTGCTGATCTTGGCTGGGCTCACTTGTGCAACTGGCCTGTTGAAGTATTCCAGAGCTTTGTGTACAAGTAATTCTTATTTTATGGTTATAATTGTCCTATTTTATTATTAGTTATTGTTGTTAATTTCTTATGAGTCTAATTTATAAAGTAAGCTTTATTATAGGTGTGTATGTATAGGAAAAAAACATAGTATATGTAGGGTTCAGTACTATCCACGGTCTTAGAATGTATCCCCTGTGGGAAAGGGGACTACTGAATTAAAACTTATTTACCCAAAGAATATTAAAGTGTTTACAAAAAAAAAAAAAAAAGCAGAAGACATATTGTCACTAGGCACAGGGTGCTATCTTTCTTTCATGTATGCTAAATAGTTGGCAGAATCTCAGAGATTCCAGCTTTCAGGATGTGCAACTAAGGAAAGTGAAACTACAGCTACTTTGAAGAGAGGCCAGGCAAAAAGAAGCCGTGTGCAACAGAAACCAGAGCAAGACCCGGGAACTATGGGAGAAGCACCAAAAATGATAAAGAAGAGATGCAAAAATAACCATCTACATTTCACTGATTTGTCTAGAGCCAACTTTAAGGGCCCAGAGGATGTATCTTTTCCTCTGCAAACCTGACATTATCTCCAGCATTTAGGACCTTGAGTCTGGGCTCTGCCTCTATGACTTCAGTGGCTCCAAATTTGCTTTCCACGTAGGCCCAATAATCCCTCCACATCAGCAGCGAAACGAGTCAGAGCTTGGCATTCTATCCATAGCTCTCCTAGCTTGTTCCACATGTCAGGGCACTACCTCGGTTTTTTCTATGCTCATGTGCTTTGATTCTCCAGTTCCAGTCCAGTTGGTCTCCCCCATGCCCTTGAACACACCATGCTCATTCCCCTTCCCAGGCCTCTGCTCATAGTTCTGTCTCCCTTGATCCAACTCCAGCCTTTCCTTTAAAGTCAGATCAAGGACCATCTGCCCCATAAAGCCTTTCCCATATAACTTTGATTCTCAACTGTATGACCTTCTGACTAGTGTTTCTGACGAGTGTATTCCAGACTACAGTGCTTTCCCTCCCTACCTGGAGCTCAGCCAGAGCTTTCCATTAGTCATACTGGTAACTCTGACATTGCATCATGACTGCTAGGTTTATCTTCTATTGCAATTTTTGAGGCTAGGGTCATGTCTTGGACTCTTTCAACACCTTCACCACACCATACACAGGTGTACAGACAAAGAAGCTATTTATTAAACACTCATTGTTTGAAAGAGTGACTCTTATCCTGTATGCCAGTTTCTATCTCAATTCCAATATCCCCTCAAAGAACCCTACACAATCATATTAATGAAGTTTAGAGCCAGACTTCTCATTTCCACCTATGTACACATAAACATCTAATCATAAATTTAAATAATAAGAATGCAACCTCAAAACATTTCACATTACCAAATAAATGTTTACAATGCACATACATACCCACGTGCTCCAAAGGGTTAATGATCAATGGGTTTTTATAGCTCATTAATTGTTACATTCATCCTTTTATCTAAATTGTTAATGGCCTGCTTAGTCAATTGAAACATATTGCTTTGATATTAAAGCTGCAATTCAGACCTTTCTTTCTGGTGTAGGTTGTATTAAAAAATGTAAGGCCTTCTGCATAGGGCAGTGAGAATTGCCTTAGAGAGCTTCACAACTCACTATACCACATGCTGAAGAACAGAGACAACAAATCCGGTCCCATGATTAAGAGAGATAAGAAACTTGGCAATAAAATACACTAGTCAGAAGGTCATACAGTTGAGACTCAAAGTTATATGATTTCATTAATAATAGATCCAACCTTGATTTTGAATTAAGCATCAAAATCCATGGAAAAGGAAGGAAATTAATCAGAATACCCCAATTATTATTTATTGAGGGTAAGTCATATTTTAGTAAACTAAGTTTTTAGCCTGAAAAAGAAACTATAGCATTTTATATTAGGACTTCATCATGAGCTAATGAACCATACAGTAAGAATAATGGTTCAGAGGGTAAGACTTTCTCTACCAATTATATATTAGAAATAAAAACAGGATTCATTTAACTTAGCTTATAGTATGTGCACTGTCTCATTCAAATACTCTCACCTTCTATTGCTAACAACAGGTCAAATCTGTAAAGAAAATTCAGGCCATATGAGGATGACTCAGATAATTTGACTAATTTCTAGTTAACTTATCATTGTATTATCTAATAAGACTCCAACCCTATCATTAATTAGGTAGCATGATTATTAAGCAATTAAGAAAATAAACACGTAGAATCACTGATATTATACTATCTGTAAAAAAAACCTCAGTTTTCTTTCAACCTCAAATTCTTTAATAACCACAAGAGAACAAAGATTAAAAGAAAATGTATTTTCCATCTTGGGATTCTGTGTATGCAGAGGGCCAAGTTAAGTTATAAGCAAATTTTCCACTGCATAGAGGATCAACGCCCTAAGCCTGGCCTTGTTCAAGGGTCAACTGTATTTCATTGCTCATTAGGCAGGCTGCCTACTTTTTTAAAAATCTACTCTAATTTCTTTTAAGTCCTGGGAAACAGTGCGGCAGGCCTAGCAAGAAAGTGGGGAAACCCACAAATACTAAGACTGAGTTAAAAGGAACAAAAGAGGAGACGCCAATAGAATTTGGACAGAAACAAAAAGCCGGAGACGAAATGAGAGGACATAAGGCAGTGAGTTCTTCCAAGACTGAGTGAGTAACTGTCTGGAGCATGTGGGAGCCCCCTGAGGAGAAAGGAGCACTGGCCCAGGAAGATCCACCTGCAACAGCCGGAAATAACGAAGGACAAAGACGGATTTCAGGAGTGGAAGAATCAAGGTGAGGAAAAATTCTAGCATCATTTCTAAGGCAGATGCCGCATTCTTCCTTTATACATTTTTATTAGGAAGCATGAGACTAGAAATGGTGCCAAGATTTCTGACCTCGGGTGCGGTGTTATCAGGAACCATCTTCAGGGAGCACCTTCCCTCGCCAAAGACAAGGCTGGCAGCGAACACAAGCACCCTGCACTCACACTTGACCCCCCGGGGGTTCCGGAAAGCTTGTTTTTCTCACTGACATCTTTGCTGATTTGAGGTTCCTCCTAAAGTCTAGCAATGCTTTTGAAACAAGACTATCACATTTCTTTGCCCATGTTTTACATTTTTTTTCCAGAGCCACTGATAATAAAAGTCATACAGGGAAAAATATGGTTTATAAGGAAATATTTTAAAATAGTGTGGATGGCTCAGTATATGTAGTTAGTGGATATGGATTTAAAAACAAAAACAAAAAACAACACTATGCCATTTCCTAAGGACAATTCAGGAGCCCGGTCTGGATATAACCTGTGCCATTCTGAAATACGTCAATAAATAAAAAGGCAATGGCATTTTTAACCACATATGCTAACTAGGTCATCTAATAATGATGACATGATTCCAGTCATGCAAGGGTATCATCTACTCATTATGATTCAAGTTATGGTCGATGACATTGATATAAGTTAGAGGAGTATAAGATAGAGGGAATATTTCATAGTAAATAGACCAAGAATGATTCCCCTTGGAATACTAAAGGTACAAATTGCTTTAGTTTTCATTTCCATGGCGCTAAATTTGTATTTCATGCGAGGGCCTATAATTGATGACTGCTTACTTCTCTGGGTGAAAAGGGATAAAAAAAATAGATTATGATTGTCAAGGTTGTTTGTGTTAGCTAAAATGGTAAGCAGCACCCTGAAATTTTCCTAAACAGCACACAGAATTTTTTTTAAGAAAAACAAAGTGTTGGGCAAAAAGTTGCAAACCAAAATTCCCTGTATCATCTGGATGACATGGTTCACAGTTTGCCTTGGAACAATGATTGTATCAACTAACAGCAGAACAAACTCCAGTGCAACCATCCAGAATCAGTCCTGGATTCTTTCAAGAGCTCACAGCATTGAAGATTTTCTTATTTTACATTTTTAGAATATGAAATACCTGTGTTTGTTCCATATTTTGGTATCCTCTTCTCTTAATAAAATTCTAAGCTAGTTAACAAAAGCATCTCAATGTTGCTATACTTAGTACATAATTTAAAATTCATAATAATTACTTCCATATGTCAAATTCTCCTCTTCCCCAAATTCCCAAATGCCTCTCATTATCTTAGTCCTATTTCTAAATTTCTCTTGATATGTTGTAGATACTATTATGTCCTACTTCTGAGAATAAGTCATTACCATTCTGTGTGTTGAAGTATTAATTTATATAAGCAAAGGGCAATCACATTTAGTTAAGAAAAATAAGAAGCTATTGCTCTAGCAAGTATTTATTTGGGTCCCTAAGCACATAACCACATAGGGTGTGTGTGTGTGTGTGTGTGTGTGTGTGTGCGCGCGCGCGCGCGCGCATGAACTAAATAACTGTCAAATCGTCATGTTTCAAAACACTCAGTAGGTTTGTTTCTCACACTATAAAAACACCATCATTTTTAAAAGGTTAATTTTGAAAATAATCAAAAACTCTATAGTGACTTTTTATATTACCTGATATTTATTCATTACAGCAGTGCTTTTCAATGTATCTATGGGAGAGAGAGAAAGAAATTTTTTTTCAAGTTTCCAATTCATAATGGATAAATACTTTAGTAAAATACACTAAAAATGAATGTTGCAGTCACGTCTAATCATTTCAAAAGTTTCCAAATGCTTGCTCTCAATGTCTATATCATCTTATTGCAGACTAACAACCAACTGTACTGCTTAGCTCTTGGTGCCTGGTATTTAAGAGGAAACTTTAAGTGTTCCTCAAATAGAAAGCATAAAATTCTGTTTTCAGAAAATGGACTTAAATATTATAGACATATCTAAATTTATTTTTGTGAAAGCAAAAACAATCAATCTTTTTCTTCTGGCATGCAAAACCAGAGGTTAATAGTTGAGAGGTAATTCTGTCTGGGTGACTTGAATAAAAATTAAGGTGGGTGAGATTTGGAAGAGGCAAGAGGTAAGGGGGGAAATTCACTGGACATTGGCAACTATTTAAAGTAGCAGGGCACAGAGAGCAGAGGAAAGTGTGCTTTGGTTGATATGCCATCTGACACCAGTAAGAAATATTTACAGAGAAGTTTTATTTGGGGAGTCAATAATAATCCTAACAGAACATTTAAAAAACCTCATTTAATATTGACTAAGCTTAACCCCTATGTTATTTAGATTGAAATAAACTATTACAGAAAATCTGATGAAATAGTATATTTAACAAAACAGAAGCTCATTTGTACCCAGGTAGAAGTTGTCTTGATAAAATAGTTGCTAGTATTGGTTCCACAGTGCAAAGGTATTTATGTTGAGACTCTTTTTTTGGGGGGAGAGGGGGAATATAGTTTTCTTTTTTTATTAAATTTATTGGTTAACAAAATTATACAGTTTTCAGGTGCACAATTCTACAGGACATCATCTGTACCCTCTATTAAGTGTTCAGCACCCCAAGTCAAGTCCCTGTCCATCACCATTTATTCCCCTTATACTCTCTTCCAACCCCTCCATTACCACACTATTGTCCGTGTTGATGAGTTCTTTCTTTTTTTCTTTTTTGTTCAAACCCACACCCCACCCAACATCCCCTCTCCAACAGCTGTCAACCTGCTTTCTATCTATGAGTCTGTTTCTATTTTGCTTGTTAGTGCATTAGATTCCACATTTGAATGAAATTATATGATACTTATCTTGTCCATTTTGTCATGGTCCCAAAATGATTGCCACAGCTCTGGCCATCATATCTGCATTCCAGGTCGAAAGAAGAAGCAAGAGAAAACGGTGACACCTTTATCAGCAAAAAGATGGAGTCCACTTATGTCACATTGGGTGGAACAAGTTAAATGGCACTCATAACCTCAAGAGAGGTTGAAAAATACAGGTTTCTTGAACTGAATTTGGCCTGAACCTAGAAAGAAGGGAAAATTAGGTGGGCAACTAATAGTATCTGCCATATACTCCAACTCTGACCTGCGCCAGGAAGAGGGTAAGTACAATTATCTAACACCAACTTTTCTTCAGCAACTGTACTAGATGCTGTGGTTGCAGATTTCATTTCATACTCTCAATAACCCGAAGGGCAGGCATCATGATGCCCATTTAACAGATGGGAACACTGAATTTTTGAAAGTTTAAGTGGGCACGAATAAGAACGTGGAATTTTATCATAAACTCACAAAATTTTGCCCCCTAAAATCCTGCCAGTTGACAGGCAAGAGTTCAGTTTATTGATACGACAATACTGTGAATTTTCACGATTCACACAATGGGATATAACAGGGGTCTAGTGCATCTTTGTGTATCATATGCATTGTTCATCTGTGAGCTGAGCAGCGCTTGCGCCGGGCTCAGGCTTGCCAGGCAAGGCTACCCCTTGACCAGACATCTTTACTTTCAAATTTCCAAGGAAGAGACTCACAGCCTTCCTGGGTATTTGTGACATCATCTGGCAACTCTTGTAGATGAAGCAAGCTCTAGGCAAAATGTAAGAACATTTCCCTTGCCTCCTGTCCCTGTGATTTCCCACAGGTTCCCATTCCTACACACTTTTACTTTCAAAACTGAACCCACAAAATCTGTAACTTGAAAAATGTTTAAGATCTTACATACTGGATATATTCCCATTTGAATAAGACAAGCTTGAATATCTAAAGGCTTCCACAGGACACAGAAATAAATTTCTAATAGTGGAACTGTGGCACTGGAAACCTCATCTTAAAGAAGGACACAGCATTTTCTCCATGCCCCTCAAGTCACATGTCAATGGCTGTGTGCTACACCTATGCCATCTGTAAGAGATTTTTCTAGGACAGTCATAATCCAAAATATTCCCTCCATCTGTCAGATCATGTGTCAGACCATGTGTCTCAGTTTTTAATTCAGAAAATATGGCCCCTGTGCTTACACCAGTTCTGTTTACAGTTGCTTCTAACCCAAATGGTGCTGGGTAGTTGTTGGTTGTTTTGTGTGTGTTGGTTTGGTTTTTTGTTTGTTTGTTTGTTTGTTTGTTTGTTTGTTTGTTTGTTTGTTTTTGCCTTATCCTTAGCTGACATGAAGAAAGCTACTCACCTTCACCACATAGGCATCTCATCTATCTCACCTTATACTTGAAAGCTAGTGTTAATTTCCTCTCCAGCTAAAAGACCTTAGCTCATCTGGGTTCAGCATGGAGCCAGCACAGTCTATGGCATTGGGAGATACTTCATAAACATCTCTTACATAAACAAATGTCAATATTTTCTTTTTTCCCTCCTCCTCAAACCTTCTCCCCCCAGGACTAGAATCTCTAATAGAGATCCAAAACTTAGTGGGATTTGCAAGGACAAATAATCACAAAGATTATAATGAAGAAGAAGAAAAATAAGGAGCCCTCACTTCTACGTAGCACAGATCTGAACACACCAGCAGAGATGAAGTTTCTGAATGAGTGAGGACATTGCATGTTGGACAATAGTTCCTGTGATCACTACTACATGACATTTAGAATCACAAAGCAGATCCCAACTTGAGTAATGATTACATTAGCATGAACAGTATGCTTGTAACTTCAATTAATTACCTGCAAGTATTCATTATATGTCAAAACAAGGAACTGCACTTCCCTGGAAAAAGTGTTCGGGGAAGTGTGCAGAGGGTATGGCTCAGTGGCTTCCAAGTCTCCGGTATCCTTTGTGTTCTCTGTGTGTATTCAGAGAATCATTGATCATCTGTCTTCTACATGCCCCCTACTATGTGCCCTGACCCGGAATCGAATTGTGACCTTGTGGTTCATAGGTCGACGCTCAACCACTGAGCCACCCTGTTCAACATTTCCACCCACACATCCCCAGGGTACCTCAAAGTAAGATGTCCAACACCTGGATCCCTGGATCTCTCCCAAGTGTTGCTGATTTCTCTGTGAGGACTCTACCCTCTATCGTGGACACAAACTGAAAGACTTAGGCTTATTCTTTTTTTTTTTTTTAATTAAATCTTTATTGTTCAGATTATTACATTTGTTCCTCTTTTTTTCCCCCATAACTCCCCTCCTCCCAGTTCCTGCCCCACCCTCCGCCCTCACTCCCCACCCACTGTCCTCTTTCATAGGTGCACGATTTTTGTCCAGTCTCTTTCTGCATCTCCCACACCCCTTTCCCCCCCAAGAATAGTCAGTCCATTCCCTTTCTATGTCCCTGATTCTATTATGATCACCAGATCATTTATTCACTTGATTCTTAGATTCACTTGTTGATTGATGCATATTTGTTGTTCATAATTTGTATCTTTACCTTTTTCTTCTTCTTAAAGGATACCTTCAGCATTTCATATAATACTGGTTTGGTGGTGATGAACTCCTTTAGCTTTTCCTTATCTGTGAAGCTCTTTATCTGACCTTCCGTTCTGAATGATAACTTTGCTGGATAAAGTAATCTTGGGTGTAGGTTCTTGGTATTCATCACTTTGAATATTTCTTGCCATTACCTTCTGGCCTGCAAAGTTTCTGTTGAGAAATCAGCTGACAGTCGTATGGGTATTCCCTTGTAGGTAACTGGGTTTCTTTCTCTTGCTGCTTTTAAGATTCTCTCTTTGTCTTTTGCTCTTGGCATTTTAATTATGATGTGTCTTGGTGTGGTCCTCTTTGCATTCCTTTTGTTTGGGGTTCTCTGCGCTTCTTGGACCTGTAAGTCTATTTCTTTCACCAGGTGGGGGAAGTTTTCTGTCATTATTTCTTCAAATAGGTTTTCAATATCTTGCTCTCTCTCGTCTTCTGGCACCCCTATAATTCTGATGTTGGTACGCTTGAAGCTGTCCCAGAGGCTCCTTACACTATCTTCGTATTTTCGGATTCTTTTTTCATTTTGCTTTTCCAGTTGGGTGTTTTTTGCTTCTTCGCGTTTTGAATCTTTGACTTGATTCTTGCGCTCCTCTGGTCTGCTGTTGGGTGTCTGTATAATATTCTTTATTTCAGTCAGTGTATGCTTAATTTCTAGTTGGTTCTTTATCACAACATCGAGGGTCTCATTAGATTTCTTGAGGATCTCACTACATTTATCGGCGGTCTCACCAGTCTTTTCGAGGGCCATACTAAGTTTATCGGCAGCTTCTAGACAGTTCTTGAGAGACCTTAAAAGTGTGGTTTTGAGCTCTATATCTTCCATTTCTGACATTTGCATCCTGTTTCTTTGTCTCCGCATTTTTTTATCTTTTCTTGGTGCACCCCCTAGTGGTCTTTGTGCACAGTCTTGTAGTTAAGCCTTGATTGTTGTCGGTAATACCAGGGGTTATTTGACCTCCAGGCTAACTGGCTATGAGAGTCAGCTGTGTCTGCAGTGGGAGAGCTTCTGTGCTGGATCTCTAGGGCGGTGCTAATCTAGCCTTTGCCTGAGGCTATCCGGCAAATGGTTCCGCACAGGGCTTGGGCGGGGCGGGTCCCTGGGGATCAACAGGGCGGGCAGGAGCGAGCAGTTATGGCTGCTCTCAGTTCCGTCCCTAGGGGCTCTGCCTCTCAGAGTCCCAGTAACCGCTGCAAACCTCGGAGAGAAAGCTGCCTTCGAGTTCCGACCGAAGCCAGACAGTTCCGCTTCTCCCGTTTGAGTCTGGGTCCCCAGAGACTCGCCCGGATCTGGAGCTCAGAGTCTGAAACTCCCTCCCGATTGAAAACAACAACCGCGCCCTCCACCGCCAGCCTGCTCCGCGCACGCACTCTGCACCTGAGTATTTCACTTCAGCACTGCGCCTCCTCTGAGTCTGGGTATGATATTCTCTTTCCTCCTAGTTGTAGAATTTCCACTCAGCCAGCCTTCCTGTGGTTCTGGATGATGTCTGTTCTGTCCTTTAGTTATATTCTGAAGTGGTTGTTCGAGG
Organism: Myotis daubentonii; assembly: GCF_963259705.1. NCBI lineage: Eukaryota > Metazoa > Chordata > Mammalia > Chiroptera > Vespertilionidae > Myotis > Myotis daubentonii. The sequence goes on along the minus strand of NC_081845.1, from coordinate 45,943,004 downwards.
CAGCAATCTCCGGCGTTAACCTATGCCGCCATCTTGGTTTCTCCCAAAGACTTTGACTTATTCTTGTATTGCCTGTCCCTCACCTCTTAGACTTCATCTCTCAACAAATCCTGACTCTTTTGCTTCTCTCTCATCTCTTGGGTCTGTCCTCATGCCTCTTCTCCACTGTCACCACCTTTTGTCCAAACTACTATCTCTCACCTACACTTTGTAACAGCTTCCACCTGGCTCTGACATCCACCCAGAACCTTCCAATCCATTTCCCATAGTGAAGCCACAGAAACTCAATTCCAATCCTTTGACCCCCTCCCCGACCCCAGACAAATCATGTCAATGCATTCCCTTTGTTCTCAGAATCAGGCTTCTGGTCCACATGCCAGGCTCCAGCACCTTTCCTGCCTCACCTCCCCACCTGGCCCTTGTTCTCTACACTCTGGTCACACTGTTCCTTAGTCCCTGAGCTGCCCCACTCTGCCCTCCTGATGCCTTTGCTGTGTTGGGAGCCCTGCTGGCTGCTCTTCCTCCACATCTTTCCCTCAGCCTAGCTACTTCAGCTGTTCTGTAACAACTCAAATAGGTCATCTATTCCCAGGGACCCTCTTTTCTCTTATAGTCCCTTGTACCTCTCCATCATGGCAGTGATTCCAGATACAGTCATTCATTTCACTAGTAACTTAATTAATGTCTGGGTCTCTATTATGAGTTGAATTACATCCACCAAAAAAAAAGGATATGTTGATATCCTAAACCTTAGAATATGGATGGCCTTCCTTGGAAATAAGGCTCTTGCAGATGTAATTCACTAAAATGGTGCCGTACTAGAGAGAGTAGGGTGGGCCCCTGATCCAATGTGATGGTTCCCTTACAAAAGGCTATCTGTGTAAAGACAGAGACATGGGCAATCAGCATGTGAAGATGGAGAACCGGAGCAATGAAGTACAAGCCAAAGGCTGCCAACAACTAACAGAAGTTAGAAATAAGGAAGAATTCTCTGACAAGTTTCAGAGGGAGGAGGGCCTTCCAACACTTTGATTTTCAGACCTTTCTAGAAACCCTCCAGAACTGAGACAGTAAGTTGCTGTTGTTTTAAAACACCCAGTTAGCAGGATTGTTATGGCAGCCCTAGGACACTAATACAGTGTCCCCTCAGACTCTAAGACCATGAAGGTGAGAACTTTTTTTTCTCACTATTGCTTGCCCAGGTAATATAGCACAGTGTCTGCACATAATAGCCATTTAACCAGTATTTGAAAATGAATGAAAAATATGCTAATAAATGAATGACAAGACCTTAACTGTCATGTTTAATCAAAGAAAGTGAAATAAAACAACAAGTTCATTGACAAAAGGAACAAGTTTAACAAAAACAGCAAGTTCAATGACAAAAATCAAAATGTTGTTAAGATCTTAGTTTTCACCAGAATGGAAAATGCAAAGGCACGGAGTTCTGGGGAATGCTGGGCACATGGGCACTCACATGCTGCTGCTGACAGAAAAAAAAAAATGGGATGATCTCTCTGGAACCAAACTATGCATTTCAAGCCTTTTAGAAGTGTATTCACACCTGGTTGGCATGGCTCAGTGGTTGGACATTGACCTATGAACCAGGAGACCCTGGTTCGATTCCTGGTCAGGGCATATTGCCCAGGTTGCAAGCTTGATCCCCATTAGGGGGCATGCAGGAACAGCCAATCAATGATTCTCTCTCATCACTGATGTTTCTATCTTTCTCCCTCTCTCTTCCTCTTAGAATCAATAAAATGTATATTTAAAATAATAATAAATAAAAAGTGTATTCACTTTGACCCAGAAATTACACTTCTAGGAGTTTATCATAAGGAAAAATGTTATAAGTGCAAAGGTGTATGTACAAAGATGTTCGCTGAGGCTGTATTTATATAAGACCAAACATTTTAAAAATAGAAACAACCCAATACCCACCAACAATGAACAGCCTGAGTCAATTATGGTTCATCCACATTATGGAATACTATGAGACCATAAAAATGGAACTAAGATCCGTATTTGTTGATATAGAAAAATAAAGGACTTTGCTAAACAGTTTAGATAGTACAGTCGAATTTTTAACAAATGAATATTATGTATTAGCATACAGTTAAATCTTCAAGAATAAGTGCAAAAGTATTAGCAGTGGCTATGTCTAGGTAATGAAAAGACAGAGGATTTTTTAATTCATCCCTTACATTTATTTTCTTTACTGTCTATGATTTTTCAGTAAGCTGTATTTTCATATTCACCAAAAAATAAAACTATTTCCAGACAGTTAAGTGATACTACCAAGTATTATGTATTAAGTGTCAAATGAATGCTATTATACAGGCGTCATCCCCTGTGCTCCCTGGATTCCCATCTCAAAAATGCTAAAATGTTGAGGCACACTCTCAATTCAGAACTATTATTCCTATTAATTGAAAAAGGCTCCGAAGCCAAGAACTGGGCACAGTGCCTTCCCAGGGGATGTATAGCAGCTCCTCAGGCAAAGCTGCAAGGAGAACCAGAAGAGAGATGGCCAGTCCACCCCGAAGGCAGCGCCTCCCGAACCGCACGGCTCCCAAGAGGGAGGCAACTGGAATACAAGCTCTTCCAACTCCAGAGCCAAGGCCAGGGATGGGAAACGGGCCAGGGAGAAACCAAGCGAAAGCCCATTTCTCAAAAGTTTTCGTGTTAATATTATTGCCAATTTGTCATTCTGTACTTTTCAGGCCCACAGTTGGTCTTCTTGCTCATAACAAAAGGTCAGAGACTACTGCGATTGCTTCACTAATGCAGACTTCCACAAATGGACACTGGCGAGCCGTCAAAACCCAGCGAACCCCAGTGGCTTCTTATTTACATGGGCATCTTTGTTATCCCCGGCACGTCCTCCCAGTCCTCAGAGGAGCTGCAGTGTCACCGCAGCTGACAGCAGCCAGAGCCGCTGGTTGTGGAGGCTGGACCTGGCCAGGCTGCAGCCTAGGACAGCAGGAGGCTCTGACTCTCCTAATAACCTGTTTTTTCTATCCTTTCTCCCCCTCCCCCCCATCCCCTCACAGTACTGCTCTGGGCAATAGAGGGAAATCATTTTCTCCTAATATTCCTGAAACTGAAAATGACATGAGGTACACTAATGCTCTCCAAGGGGCATTTCAGCGGTGCCCCAGTGAGCACGAAGCCAGAGAAACAGCTTCATTTGTGAAACCTGTCGAGCGAGGGTGTCACAAGGGCCGTCCGTCTCTGGGATGAGTTATCTGGAACTTGGATTTCCCCACCCAGAGGAAAGGGGTGGTCTGCTCTGGATCTTTGCTTTTCATCTCGTATCTGCCTACTTGCCCAGATACAGAAGCAGTGGCTGGACCTTCGGTGTTCAATAGATATCTGTAGAATTGAATCAAAACTCATTTCTGGAATTTCTTTCTTGCTTTGATGTGAAGTGCACCTTGTACCTCAGACAAAATCCAAAGAAAAATCGAGCGGGTGATCCAGAAGAGACATTCACACTGTGACGGAAGGGCCACGAGCCAGTGCCAATGGCTGTCTTGCTCCCTGTCCGTGGTGAGCAAAGCTGCCATGCAGGTACCTGCTACTGTCTTCACCACGCCCCCTCTCTGCTCTGTCCCCAAGATCAGCCAACTTCCTCCTGGCCACTAACGACAGAAAGACTTGGACCTCTTGCTCCTCTCTATGAGTCAGTTATCCTCAACTCTTGTCTTCGATTTTCAATTTCACCAGAACCCATGGAGCCGTGATGAACTGTTGTGTGAGTGCAGCCATCGGGCTTGGCAAAGCGGACTGCGCTGGTTTATGCCTGTAAGACCCGCCTGAAACGCTCTGATGGCTTTTCTTATTTTTCATATCAGATCCTCAGAGTAAGCTGTTTAAGATTCATCTCCTTATTTATGCCATGAACAGCTTCACTCCTGACACCTTTCCAGAGGATGGTTCCATGCGCTGCCCTTTCAACAGAAGGCCCTGCAGCCTAAGCAGTTTTGGTCATAACACCAACTGCACTGATTAAATTAAAAGGACACCTGTGAGGTTCTTTTTTCTTCTTCTTTGTTTCTTATAAAATGCTCCAATAAATAGGTTAAATTATCTGTGTCTGAAGAAGAAGGTAATTCTCTCACTGGCTTCGTCCTCTATTACACTGCGTTAATAGAAACCAGCCTCCATTCCACACAGTGCCCTTCATCCAATTAACAACCTCACCGCACCTAAATTTTTCTTGTAATTAACCAATAACTGTTACTTCCCCCCAAAAGCAACCCCAATTCACTTACCAGCCCTGTGTAGTTCTATACTCTTCTGAGACCTCATCTAAATCTAATACCAGAGAGTATAAAAGGTTGTTTTCCAAAGCACTGGGTTATTTATTAGTAGTACTTTCTGGAAACTTTCTGTAGCTTGTCGGAGTGCAGGCCTGAACTCAGCCAATTACCACAGGTGAAACAGACCAATGCTCCTAAGGAAAATTTGATAAGCTTGGTTTCTCCTTTCTATTACCTTTCGGTTAGAATTTCACAGGGCTTAAATCAAGCAGCATCTCCTAGGGACTTAAGAGCTGTTGCTTTCTCTGTGAGCACAGAGGAAAGGGCAGAAGAATGGCACTCCAATCAAACCCAGACTTCATGCGATTGACAGTCGGTGGGTTTTCATATTGGGGTCTGGACTGTTTGCTCAGCTCCTGCCCTCTGCCAGTAGATAACAGTGGCCAATAGAGCGTAAAAGCATATGTCCTGCAACATCGCTGCTCCTTGTTATCTGGAGACCCTGGAGAATCACAGAAACTAATGTAATTAGTCGGGATGTGCCATTGTACAGGAAGGATAAGAGGAGAGAAGACAAGTTTATTTCTGCATATAAGTAACTTAAGTACAGCTTAATCCAGCGGCCCAGTGGGCCATCGAACCCCTTTCACTCCAAAAGCAGGAGCAGTGGAGTCAAGAATTAGAGCTAATTGAGAGGCAGGAAAATGGAAAAGTTTTGTGTGGCTTAACCAGTATATCTGAGTAAACACTGCATCTCTGCCAAAACATTTTCATTTTTCATTAACAGCCATGTACCGTGCAAAGAAATACACTTTGATTTTACAGTCAGAGAGGACATCCTTGGGGGAAGGGAGGGACTTAATATAGAAGGAAGTTGAAATGTGTTATTATTACTAATGACAATAGATTAATAATAACACCAGCTACTGTCTTGCATTAACATGCTCAGCCTTTGCACGGGTGTTCCATTTAATCCTCTCAGCAGCCATCTGAGGCATGTTTCTGCTGCTATCCCCCATCTTGGGAGTAAGAAAACTGGCGCTGAAAGAGAATAAATAATTTGCCGAGGTCACAGAACTGGTAAGAGGCAGAACGAGGAATTGACTCCAATGCTACACAATGAATCATACTACCCCTTACGTTCTCAGTTACATCTTCATTCAAAGCAAGTTTTCAGATATGAATCTCTTTTAGTGAAAAATTCTTCTTCAGGTAGGAGCATTTATTGCAATCCTACTAGCAAAATATATTGGCCTGGAAAGGTGTGGGGATGAGCCCAACCCATAAGGTTTTTGCTTTCAAGTTACCATAGGAAAGGCCGTTGCCCTTGACCCTCCTTGACCTTCCTCTTCATCACTGTGACTATGCATGTTTATTGCACAAGCTCCTCTTCTGACACCTTCATCTTCTCTCTACTTCTATCTCTCAGAAAAATTACGATTGCAAACTTTATGCATCATTTTATGTTCAACCCTTAAATGTAGAGAAGCATGTTTGGTAGCAATTGTATTTTTCCTCCCCGGGAGCGGCCTCTTCCTAGATTTCTCTAAATTTTTCTGTGATGCTCTTTTCCCCTCTGCTCCCTTTATCTTCTCTGCCACACTCTATTCCGACTTTGTCCCTTATTTTTCTCTCCTGAAATCATACACAATGCAGTCATCAAGTTGCTCTTTATTCTACCCACTCGCCTGTGACCATCCAGGTTGTTTGTTTCTTTGATTTTAAATTACATTCCTGGCATGAAATTCATCAGGGTGAAGGTGTCCAGAAACTGTACGTATGCAAAGTTGTCCTTTCTTTAAGACTGTTTCCTACCCTCTGGAATTCTTCCCTTTTACTCTATTGCTGTTGTTATTTTTGTTGTATTTATGTTTCTTCTTATAATTATTACCATTATTGAAATTTGAAAGAAGGAGAAATAAAGAGGAGACTTCTGAAGAAAAGAGATAGGGTGACTATCAGAGGGTTGGAAAGACAGTTTCTTGGGTAACACCTTTAAGTCCTGCCCCACATATAACCCATCTGTCTGGCACCCTACACGGAGCCAAAGCATTAAGAGTGATCCAAGGCATCCACAAGCTGCTCCCATAAATAAACTCCTCCACAGTGAGACATAAATAAACATCACAGACAGACCAAGAGGCAGCGAAATAGCCCCCAGTCCTCTGTATTCTCTGTATTTGCTTTATTATATAAGGTCAAGGAATAGTGTCTCGAGGACAGGAATTTGTCCACGTGTAGGACCTCAGAGGCAGTTTACTTGTTTACAGCACAGGAATTTCCTTAGGCATCTATGGGAGTGATCTGGCATTTCCCAGATCACTCCCAGGGATGATTGTCTTGCCAGTTCCAGAATAATAAATTGTGACAAAGGAACCAAGTTTTCCTCCCCACTGAACTCGTCTTCTATGCCCCTTTCACAGGAACTTCCGGGACAGTTAGTGGTTTGTGCCTGTAGAATGGGTTCACCACACCTGTTTCCAGTTTGGAGCTTTACCAATGGCCAAGAACCTAGTTTAGTCAGAAATTCCCCAAATATCCTTGTTCTGCTGTGAGTTTTCGTCTCCAAAGTTGGCTCCCTAATAAACACACCTGCTGGGATTCATACCTCTGTGCAAACCCCCTCCGCTTGAAGCTGGGCTGGCCCTGGTGACTCGCGTTGGCCAGCAGAATGCAGCAGAAGTTAGGCTGCATGACTTCTGAGAGGCGGTCAGAAAAAGACACACAGCTCTAGGAATTCTCACTCCAAGGAAAGCCGGCCTCCAGGTAAGAAATCTGACTACTCTGCCATTGCCTGCTTTGAATTAAGTCCAAGGTAGCCAGATAGGGAGGCTACTTGGAGAGAGAGTCAGAACTTGGCCGGCCAGTCCAGCTGCTTCAGGACTCAGAGCGGAGGTACCAGACGTGTAGCTGAAGATGCCGTCTTGGATGCCCCTCGCCTTCAGTCCCAGCCTCCATCTGGCTGCAACTGCATGAGACACTGAACATGGTCACTCAAGGAACCATGAGAAATAATAATAATAAATAAGTGTTTTAAGCTACTAAGTTTGGGGATGGCTTGTTACACAGAAATAGTTAATAAAAACCTCTGCCTTTTATCACTCCCCATACCCAACCGGAACTCAGAAATGACTGTTTCTCCCAAGGTCTCCTTTCGGTCCCATAAGGATTCATAGAATTTCAAGGTCCACACTGGGAAGAGCCCTGTGGGCCTCCCTATGAGAAGGGGCATAAAGGGTCTAAAGAGGCAATTACTACAATTACTAGATACAGTAAGCCAGCCTCACTGATCTGCCCCTTTTTTCCTTTTGTTTAAGATATATTTTTATTGATTTCAGCAAGGGAGAGAGAGATAGAAACATCAAAGATGAGAGAGAATCATTGATCGGCTGCCTCCTGCACACCCCCTACTAAGGGTTGAGCCCACAACCCGGGCATGTGTCCTGACCAGAAATTGAACCCTGACCTCCTGGTTCATAGGTCGATGCTCAACCACTGAGTCACCCCAGCTGAGCTGCCCCTCTTTTCTTTAGTCTATGTCCAAACCAGTAGCCTGAGAGAGGGGACATATCAAAGTATCAAAAAAATAAGTCAAAGATTTTGAGAAAAACAAATATAGAGAGTTCATGATACACAAGGTTTTCTCAATTCAGAGTTTATAACTCATTTGTAGGTACAGTTCAGAATATGTGATTGCTTGTTAAGGCATCACCACCAGGAATGAAATGAGGGCTGTTCATCTGAGACACCTGATGACTGAAAGCCATTCACCACGCTGTGCCTTCTGCCCTTGTAGAGGGTCAATACGTGACCTCTCCAGGTGTCTTTTATAAAGATGGTTGAATATATCTTCCAATCCCACTTTTGACAGGAATAAAACAATATAGAAATCTAAGTAATTTAGGATGGTCTGATTAAAGAAACTATTTCTAAACAGCATCTTTGTGTGTGCTCTATACACAGGGCTCAGTAGATTCCTACTGAAATTTAATTACAGAAAAGAAAACATTTTTTGTACATTAATTATCTGTTTAAAAATGTGTCTATTGTGAGCTGTCAGAAAGTGAGACTTTAATAAACCAATGCCGTTGTTCGCCTTTGCTTCCAGTGTAATGCCTAAGACCCCTGATGTCCTCTCTTGCCTTCAGAGTTGATTCTATCCTGAAGCATCATGTTTAATCTGTAAACTAGCCCAAGCAGTTTTTAAAGTAGTCCAAGTTTATAAACTCAGTAGGCTCTAGCTATTGATCAACCAGCAAAATGGAACCATCTGAAAATTGTTGATATTGTGTGCACCCATAGCAGTGTTAGGTAGGTATTTCTTTTTTTCTAACTTAGCAGTGTTCTTGAAGCCATTCTGCCTTTTGGTAGAACTCCCTTTAATTAATAACGTATCAGCAAGACACCAGTTCACATTATACTCATTTTGTCCAAGGAGCAAAACTAGGTTTCTCAGTCATAGATTCCACTTAACTCAAGTTTTATTCTAAACAGAAGGGTTTGTTTTGTTTTGTTTTCAGCTTAGGAAAGCCTCTGTCATGAGATATTGAGAAAATAAAATGTAGTGTCAAAAGAAACAGAAACAGTGAACCATTAATTGATCAGAAAATAAGGCTGATGATGCAAAATCTGATTTAAACTATATTCAGTCCCTTGAGGAAGTTTATTCTTATTTTTTGCCATTGTTTTCTTTAAAATGTCTTTGGCATATACACTGAGTGACCAGATTATTATGACCACCTGACGTTTGTAGGCAAATTAGCTATAATTTCGCGCTAAAGTTGCTAGAGGGACAGACCATTATAAATAGGGAAGCAGGTTGTTTACCACGACAGTGGAAGTGATTTTTTTTCTAAAGATATGGGTAAACAATGTGATTTAACAGCCTTTGAACATGGGATATATATATATAGTATGTTTATACTTAAGACACGCATTTCAGGAAGCACCATGTTCTCAAGCTCTACTGCAGTATTCATACCATAAACTATCAGAACTAAATTTAAAATGTGAGAGTCTTATAATGTGGATGACTAGGCAGACTGGAGGCCCAGCATCCTGTAACTGGTTCCATCTACACTTACCACCTCTATATGGCTTATTCTCTACCAGCTCTGTTTAAGGTCACCTGGGACCTCCGACTGTCCAAAAGGTGTTATCCTTTCAACTCCTGTCTTCCTTGACAGCACTACTGAGCATGCTTTCTTTACTGAGATTCCCCCTGAGCTTCTGTGACATTGTACACCCTCACTTTATTTTTTTTATTTTTTTGAGGTTTTTTTTATTGTTATTATTTTAATTCAGGGGGGTGACATTACTCAACATGAACATATAGGTTTCATGTGTGGATTACTAACTTACAAAATCTGTATATAGATGTGAATTGAAATAAGTCCAACATTCTCACTTTCTGTTCTTTCCTCTTAAAAGTCCTCTTCCTGCTCCCTAAAAAGGGGATATTAATCTAGCTTCATGCCTCCATCTTTTAAAAAATATATATAATTTTATTGATTTCAGAGAGAACGGGAGAGGGAGAGAAAGATAAACACATCAATGATGAGATAGAATCATTGATAGAATCATTGATTGGCTACCTTCTGCATGCCGCACCCTGGGGATGGAGCCTGCAACCCAGGAATGTGCCATGACCGGGAGTTGAACCATGACTCCTGGTACCTAGGTCAACGTTCAACCACTGAGCCATGCCGGCTGGGTTCATTCCTCCATCTTAAGACCTTTCTTCATATCTTCTTCTCAAAATACCCAGCAAGTCACAGAAATCCCAGGATTTGGGGCATCTAAGGTTTCAACCTAGACTCCATTTTTATCACCATGCTCCTTGAGACAGCTTTTTCCTTTAAACATCTCAAACTTCACTTGTATGCTGAGAAACCCCATATTCAAATCTCTTATATCTGATCTGTCATGAAATCCTTCCTATTCCAACTCTTCAATATTTTTGACTGTCCCTTTTGCTCCATTCCCATGAGCACTGCTTAAAATCAGACCCTCTTCATTTCTCCTTCAAAACTAAAGTAGTATTATAACTAGTCCCCCTGAATCTAGCCTTAGCCCTTCCAGTCAAGCTATCATACCACTGCCAGAGAAGACTTTCAATTTATTTTATTTTTAATAAGAATTACATGTATTTATAGTTATGAGTACACAAAACAGAGTTTCTTATATTATTATATATTTTGAATTATTTTTTTATTATTATCTTATTTCATATTCTTATGATTTATCTTTTAACTTACTTTTAATTTAACCTACTATTTCCTACATATATATATGTATGTATATATGTACATATGTGTATATATATATATACATATATACATATATATGGTGAAACAGTTATCACAGTCAAGCTAATTAACATATCTTCTCACATAAAGTTACCGTTTGTGTGTGTGTGATGAGAATACTAGTACCTCAAATCTACTATCTGAGCAATTTTCCAGTATTCAGTACAGTATTATTAACTATAGGCATCATTCTGTGCATTAAATCTTTAGAGTTATCCATCCCATATAACTACAAATTTTACCCAATATCTCCCCATTTCCCCCACTTCTCTACCCCTGGCAACCACTATTCTACTCTCAGATTCTATGTATTTTACTTTTTTAGATTCTACATATAAATGAAATCATGCAGTTGTTTCTTTCTGTGCCTGGCTTATTTCACTTAACAGAATGTCTTCCGGGTTCATAAATTGCTAACCTGATCACATGGTTTCCAAGCTTAAAGTAGTCAGCAAAACCCATTATCCACAAAATGGAGTCCAAGGCCTTTGGGCAGCCCCATTTGGGTGTTCTACAAAGCACCTCAAAGTCACCGTGTGCCCTACAAGGCAGTCCATAGCTTAACCTCTGCCTCGCCCTACAGCTTTATATTTCATCTCTCCCTCACATGTATCCATTTCTCCAACCAGATCCCAAATATAGTAGTCCATGTTCTCTCTTGCCTGTATACTTTTTTACATGCTGCTTCCTCAGTCTTTAATACCCTTTAGCTGCTTTTCTTCCTGATTTATCTCTACTTGTTCTAAGACACAGCTCAGGTGACACCACCTCCAGGAAGCTTTCTGAGCATCCCTCACTCTCATTGGGTATCATGCATTGTGCTGCCATTCTACCATGATCATGACCATTGTAGCCCTTTATTACGTCATCTGCTTACTTGTTCCTCAAGGATAGAGATCACACTTTTTAGTCTACTTTTCTGTGTCTTTACATCCCAATACCAACCTCAGCATATGACAAACTGTTTATGCCAATAATTTGGTAAATGAATAGCTAAGTTAATTAGTTGAACTATAATTTCATCAGGTGACTCCCAAATCTATATCCTGAGCCCTGAACTCTCCTTCAGTCCTATATTTTCTAACAACAGCTGCACATATCTACTTTAGTATCCCACTGTCTCCTCAAGATTCAAACACCTAAAAATAAATGTGTCATCTTCACTCTGAAACAAGCTCCTCTTCTGTCATCCCTATTTCTATTCCTGGTACCAGCATTCTATCAATCAAGCCTCCTCAAACCTTCAAGTCATCCTGGGCTCCCTCCTGCTTCACCTTGTATCTGGAGTCTGTTTCCCAATCTAGCCAACTCTTCTTTTTTTGAAACTTGCTCCTTCCTTGCACACCCCACTGCCACCATCCAAGCCTTTCACATCCAATCCTGAAAGTTCTTGCTGAATTTCATAGACACTTTCCTGTCTTGTATACATAACACACAATTGCCAGGTTCTTGCTAAAGCATGATTCTCCTTTCACCAGGCCTCTTTGCAAAAGCAGTCAGTTCTTTCTAAGGAATAAAGCAAAAACTCCTGAATCTGGGCTTTGCTCCACCTTAGTGCCTGCAATAAAGAAGAGCTGCTGGGGACAGAAATGCAGGTTTCTGTGTCTACCCACTGTCTAACACTCTTCAGCATAGAGAGACCCTTGAGATATATAGATATAGTGAAATAGATAAACCTGGCCCCAGCCTTCATTGCTTTAAACCAAATGTCCTTATAAGAGGCATTAGTCTACTTTTCTGATAGGATTGCAGCCTTTTTCACTTCAAGAAACGTCAATCCATACCTCACACCATATACAAAAATTTACTCAAAATAAATCATAGACCTGAATGTAAAAACTGGAACTACAAAACTTTGAGAAAAAAAACTTTTGTGACTTTAGGTTAGGCCAGTGGTCGGCAAACCACGGCTCTCGAACCACATGCGGTTCTTTGGCTCCTTGAGTGTGGCTCTTACACAAAATACCACGTGCGGGCCCGCACATACAGTGCAAAGTTGACTTAAAACTGTAAGTAAAGTTTATTAAGTTAATTTTAGGGAATGTTGTGTAGTGAAAGAAAATGTAGTGTCGAGGATTGAGAAAGGTATGTTGAGATGGTTTGGACATATAGAGAGGATGAACGAAAGGAGATAGACAAAACAAGTATACAAGACGAGTGTGGATGGGAGAGTTGGAAGGGGTCTACCTCAGTGAACGTACCTCAATCAGATTGAGGACATTTTAAGCAAAGGCCAGCTTTGGAGTACCCTAGTTAAGTTAATAACAATGTACCTACCTATATAGTTTAAGTTTAAAAAATTTGGCTCTCAAAAGAAGTTTCAGTTGTTGTACTGTTGATATTTGGCTCTGTTGACTGGGTTAGGCAAGGAGTTCTTAGATAACACTATAACATGATCCATAAAAGAACAAACTGATAAATGAACTTCATTAAAGTTAAAAAGTTATGCTCTATAGAAGATGCTAAGAACCACAGACAGATGAAATATTTTCAAATCATATATCTAATAAAGGACTTATATTCATCTAAAGTCCTTTCAAAACTCAATAAACAGAGAGAGAAACCAAAGAACTTATATTCTGATATGGATAGCCCATGGACCCAGACAATAGGGTGGTGAAGACCTGGAAGGGGGTAGGGGCTGGGCAGAAGAGGGTAAAGAAGGGAGGGGAGGGATGGGATACATCTGTAATACTGTCAACAATAAAAATATATATATTTTTAAAACTCAATGAACAGTTCGATTTTTAAAATGAGTAAATTATTTGAAAAGGCATTTCACCAAGAAGATACACAGATGGCAAATAAGCACATAAAAATATGCAGAGCATCATTACTCACTGGGGAAATGAAAATTAAATCACAATGAGAGATTACTATTATTTTTTACTTCTGGGAAATGAAAACTAATCTATAGTGACAAAAAGTGGATTAGTGATTGCCTTGAAAGGAGGTGCAGGGAAGGTTGGGAAGGAAAGATTACAATGGGGCAAGAGGAAACTTTCAGGAGTAATGGACACATTTATAATGTGATTGTCATAATGGTTTCACAAATGTATACACAGGTCAAAACTCAACAAAGAATTACTTTAAGTATGGGCAGTTTATAGTTTGTCAATGATATCTTAATAAAGCTGTTTTTAAAATCTACTTTTTTAAAAATAGAATATTTACTAGTCAATATGGCTCCAAGTGACCTCTTTTAGAATTGTGGAACAGTTTGGATTTAGAGTCTCATCACCCCATTTTACACGGTGAGCTATGTAGAACAGATGGTAGAAAACTAACCTTGGACTCTTCAAACTCATCTCAGTTCAAATCCAGGCTCCACCCTCTTCACCTCTCTTAATCCCAGTTTCCTCAACTCTAAACTGAGGCAAAGAGAAGTTGTCTCTTAGGGTCCTTGTGAGAATTAAATGTGATAATATATGTAAAGCCCTTGGGTAGCATATAGCATGTGCTCCACCGCGGGTAGCTGTTATTAAGAAACTGAAGCCCAGCCTGGCCAGTGTGGCTCAGTGGTTGAGCAGCGACCTATGCCCAGGAAGTCATGGTTCGATTCCTGGGCTGCAGACTCGATCCCCTGAGTGGGGTGTGCAGAAGGCAGGGATCAATTATTCTCTCGCATCATTGATTTTTCTATCTCTCTTCCTCTCCCTTACTCTCTGAAATCAATAAAAATATATTTTTAAAAAAAAGAAAGAAAAGCAACTGAAGCCCAGAAAGATGAAGTGACTAGCTCAAGGCCACACAGTTATATCTTAGCAAGGAGAACCCTAGAACCATCTCATCGGCCTCCTAGTCTCATGGTTTTTCCTCCAAGAGCTGTGATCCTTCAACTATATTTGTCAATGTCAAACACAATGCTTAACAACAAAAGTGCAATCAGGAGGACCACAAATAGAGTATAGCCCCAAGTGAATCCAGCTGCAACAACAAAGAGTAATAGAGTTGGTGTCCAAATTTCTGCACAACCACTAACTGTGCAATTGACACAGACGCCATGCTTGCTAGGGCCATTTACATATGTGATAGTAAGCACATCACAGCCTTCAGCTGAGATTCATGCGGGTAGAGGTGAAAAAGTAGGGCAGCAAAACTCAGGAACTTCTATATCACTATCATGAATTCTTGATCTAAGATTCAAAAACTTCAAAGGGTTCATGCATAATCTTTCAGGGTCCTAGGAATCTCTTGAAATGGTATAAAGTATACACACACACACACACACACACACACACACACTTCACCTTTATAGCTTTTCTAAAATTCTTAAAGGGGTAAATGATCCTCCTAAAAATATTAGGAACACCTGCTCTAGGTAGTAAGCCAATTCTAGAGACAGAACTTACAAAAAATCATAACCATGAAGAAGTTACTATATTGAAATATAACTTGAAATAGTAAGTTTGATCTGTTTCTTTGGATTAAAAGTGAAATGAAATCGATAAGCAACGCTAATGCCATATCCAGGTTTGCAAGCAGAGGGAAGACTCTATCAAATGCAGGGGCCACAAACAATGGGTCTGACAGTTTGGGTTGGCTTGAACAGTAGGTAGCTGGTTAATTGAGTCAAAACAAAACTGATTAATTTTTTGCTATTCTTACCCCAATTAAATCTTAATAAAATTCTTGTTTGTAATATAACCCAGATTCTTCTAAAGAGATTTCAATGATGCTGGAAAACAATGGGCATTCTTAATCTGAGGCATTTGTAAGCTGCTTTTAAAAACACCTGAGATTTTTCTAAGTACTTATCTAGCAATGTCTCAGGTAGATTTTTCATAGGGTGAGAAGAGGAAAATACCCACTAGAAAGGGGTTGTGATTAACGCTTATTTCCCTCAGAATGGATAGTGAAATCAAAGCTTAAGATACTTCTACAGAGAGGACTGGTAGATTAATAATTAATGTATGGCAGCAATGCCGAAATTTTGGAAAGTAAATCTGATGAAAAAAAGTGGCATTTTATTATACGCAGGAGCAACAAGGGAGATTGGATGGAGATGGGTCTTTTGCTCGGAGACAGAATAGAAAGAAATGCTGGTTGGGCTTGCAGGGTCCCCGCTCTCCTTTTTCTTTTAAATACATACTTTTATTTGGACGTGGACAACCACTGAAAAGTTATGAGAGGGAAGACTCTTCAACCCAAACAAATCAGATTCTCTTGTAGCATCCCCAAGAGACTTTGTCTTAAAAAAAAGAAAAAGAAGAAGGTTTAAGACGTCAGTCTGGTACGTGCTTTGCCAGCCAGTCTTCTGCACTTTCCCTTCCCTGTGGCTCCAGCTCTTACTGTTAGATTCTTTTTTAAAGTCCATTCTGATTTTCCTCTAATATTTGTGTATAATTTTTCTTCCTTTTAACTAAGCTCCTTTTGAAATGCCTCCCTTTGTGTATCTCCAGGCGGGGGCAGGGCAGGGTCTTTGCTCTCCTGTTTGGCCCAGTTTATGGGGGCTTGGGGCTTCTCCATGAGCGCTCCGGAGAATTGTGCAAATTGCACCGGGGCTTCCGGGCTTCCGTTGGAAGAGCCACTCATCCCGGAGACCCCGTGCTGTGCCCAAGTGCATCAAGGCCATGTCAATCCCTTGATGCTGCCTCATGCTGTGATCTTCCTTTGCAGCGTGTCATATGTCACGATGGGTTTTCCCACAATGCATTCTTTAGTTCAGTGTCAGGGAAAAAGAACAAATAATGTGCTCCTGTGGCAGCCAAACATGCTACCTGCAAGGTTGGGGAGCAGAGCACATTTCCCTCCTCCTTCGGAGTGATTCCCCACCCCCACTCCCACCCCCCACCAAAGCTGCCTTTTCCTTCCCATTATTCTCCCTCTTCCCACCCCCTCCCTACTCTGACTTCAGCTTCTCTGCAAAGTGCTTTCTACAGGTTAAAGCTTTCATCGGGCAAGAACGTTTGGAATTGCAGATAATCTTCATGAGTTCATTGATTCCTCTGTTGGTGCTAAATGTACTTACGCAACAAATTATGATATAAGGTGTTTTCTATGTCATGAAACACTAATCTCTACAGAGATTAGTCATGAAACCATGTGAAAATTTGCAGAGGGATGCCCTGGCCAGGTAGCTCAGTTGGTTGGAGGATAATCCTATGCACCAAAGGTTGCAGGTTTGATTCCTGATCAGGGCAAATACCCAGGTTTCAGGTTTGAGCCCCAGTTGGGGTTCTCTCTCTCACTCTCCTTTCCTCTCTCTCTAAAATCAATGGAGAACTTTATCCTCAGTTAAAGATTTGTTTAAAAATTGCAGAGGGCAGAGGATCCATAGGAATGGGCCATTGAGAAATCATACCTAGACTCCTGAAGATGTCAATTTTCCACTGCCAATTCATCATCACTTTACCTTTTAAAATAAGATGGTCATGGGGAACATCTCCTTTGCTATTTAAAATAACCAAATGTGACTTGCAGTCAAGATGGCAGCATAAGTAACCACAACCACATCAAAATTACAACTAAACCCTAACTGGTTTGGCTCAGTGGATAGAGCATCGGCCTGCGGACTGAAGGGTCCCAGGTTCGATTCCAGACAAGGGCATGTACCTGGGTTGCGGGCACATCCCCAGTGGGGGGTGTGCAGGAAGCAGCTGGTCGATGTTTCTCTCTCATCGATGTTTCTAACTCTCTATCCCTCTTCCTTCCTCTCTGTAAAAAATCAATAAAATATATTTTTTTTAAAAAAATTACAACTAAACTACAGAACAACCATCATTCATAACTGCATGCAGTCTGGCTGAATGGACGTCGTACAGCTAGGGAATTAAAGAAGAAGCTACATCAAGACTGATAGGAGAGGCAGACAGACACCAAATGGGCTGATCCCACACCCACATGTAGTGGATAAAATTGGGAGAAATAGATCAGCTGCAGAGGTCCTCCCTGAGGAGCAAGGGGTCCCAGCCCCACACCAGCCCCCCAGCCCAGGGTTCCAGTTCCAGGAAGGCAAGTCTCTTTTGGTAAAAACCAGCAGAGACTGAGGCTGAGGAAGACAGGTATGCTGGAGTCCCAGGCAGTTCTTCTTAAAGGGCCTGCACACAAACTATCTCAGACTCACTCCCTCTGACCTGCAGCACTGGGGCAGCAGCTTGAAAGGCACCAGAGACATAAGGGGAGAAACTGAATAGTCTGGCATCAGGGTGAGAACTGGGGGGACAGCTTTCCCCCAGATAGAAGTGCTAGCAGAAACCATTATTCCTTTGATGAGCCCTTTCCCCCAGAGAACCAGCAGACAGGCACCATATCTGAGATTCCATCAAACTGGCTAACACTGTTTGTCCACCCTGGTGATTCCCTGAGGCTCCACCCCACCCAACTTTCTGGCCCACCCAAGCTGTTTCCAGGGGCTTTTCCATATGAATGGCCTGCTTTGGCTCATGCTTCAGATTTTCCTGATATCTCTCAAACAAGCAAGATCTGGCCTCAGTAAGCTCCATACCTCTTTCTAAGTGGCCCCAGGCCAGCACTGGCAGCAGCCAGCCTAGGTTCACAGCTTGACCTTGCCTGGGCACCTCCAAGCCAGCACCCATCTGCAGACTGATTTGGAGCTCATGCCAGGTGGCCCCAGTCAGAACATAGGCATCAGCCAACTTTGGCCTGCACCTCCTGGGAGGCCCAGAGTCAGCGCATCCAGTGTACAGCTTCAGACCACTGAAGCACCACCACCCAAGCACCTCCACAAGCAACACACTTAGGGGGTAGACTGATCAGGCACCAGACCCTGCTGAAGTAAGTCCTACTCTATGGTGTGGGCCCCTGCACAGCTGATCTTCCACAGTGGTCAGGGGTCAGTGGTGAGTGGTCATAGCCAGTCCTTGCAGCTGATTGTCCTGGGGATAAATTCCTTCCATTAACATACCAACAGCCATCAAGGCTCAACTACAACAGGAGGGTAAACTCAGCCTACACAGGGGGGCACTCCCAGAGTGCCCAGCTTGGGTGATGGGAGCGTCTGTATCACTGGACCCTACAGAACACCTACTACATTAGGCCTCTCTACCAAGTCTGGGAGATATAGTGGCTCTATCTAACACATAGAAACAAACACAGGGAGGGAGCCAAGAACCATGTCCTAGCCCGGCCGGTGTGGCTCAGTGGTTGAGCATTGACCCAGGGACCAAGAGGTCATGATTTGATTCCCAGTCAGGGCACAGAAACAGATTCATACATAGGTAGAGAGAACATTTTTACAGTTACTAGATGAAAGGGGCTTGGGAGGGATGGGTGAAAAAGTTGAAGGAATCAAGAAGTACAAATTGGTGGTTACAGAATAGTCATGGGGATATAAAGTACAGCATAGGGAATATAATCAATAATCTATAATAATAAAAGCATAATATGCTAATTAGACCAGACAGCCGAAAGACCTTCTGGACATCCTTCTGGATGAAGCCACTGTGGTGGGGGCCGAGGCAGTTAGGGGTGATCAGGCAGGCAGATGAGTAATTAGGGGCAATCAGGCAAACAGGCGAGTGGTTAGGAGCGATCAGGCAGGCAGGCTGGTGAGCGGTTAGGAGCCAGTGGTCCCAGATTGCGAGAGGGATGTCCAACTGCTGGTTTAGGCCCAATCCCTATGAACATCCCCCAAGGGGTCCCGGATTGTGAGAGGGTGCAGGCAGGCTGAAGGACCCTCCCCCACCCCCATGCACGAATTTCATGCACCGGGCCTTTAGTATTTTAATAACGATGTATGGTATCAGATGGGCATGAGACTTATTGTAAAGTTATGTAATGTCTAATCACCTGAAACTAATATAATAATGTTTGTCGACTATAGCTATAATTGAAAAATTAAAAATTTCATTTTAAAAAATGAATTAAATAAATAAAATAACCAAATGCCAGTTTTGCTGTTCCTCATCTGTGTTTCTGAGAAAGCATGAAGCTTTCTCCCTGGTGACTGTTTCTACTCTTTAACGACACACAATCTCTTTTACATAAGCCACGTACTGCAGCGTGTACAATATTTGGCGGCATTCATGAAAACTTCTTATAACCACCTGCCTTGTAGACAGAAGAAAGGAAATAAACAAGATGTTAATCCTTAGAGCATCTGAAAGGATCAGTGCAAAAAGACTTTTTCCGTATCTCTGGAGGTTTCACAGTTTAAAGTGTTTTGTTTTTTAAAAATCCGATCAGGTAACAGCCCTATGGTAAGCCACAGCCCCTCCTACTCCTGCTTCACAGCATCAGCATCACCGGGGAATGTGACAGAAACTCAGGATCGCAGGCCCCTCCCCAGACCTACCAATTCAAAATCTGCATTTTGAAAAGATTTTCAGATCTTTTTTTTTACACCCTGAAGTTTGAGAAGGTTTCTGAAAGGGTTTATCCTAAGCCAGTTGCGTCTAGAGCTTTTGCACTGAGATCACACTCAACAGCCTTGTCTGGTGCAGGTAAAAAGCGCCCTCGTGAACTATAAATGGTTTTCTCCATATTAACAGGGGACGAGAAAGCCAAATAGAAACACTTACTAGGTGCGAACGTCTCTTTTCTATTTATGGAGAAATGTTTATGAAGGGTATATAATTTTATATATATTAATGTACATGAAAATGGCTTAGGAACAAAATAGAGAAATCCTGAATTGCTATAACACTAAATGGAGGATGGAGAACCCTGATAAAGGTTAAAACAAAACAATTCAAATTTGCAGGTTGTGCTGACTGCATAATTCCGAAGGAGTTTGCAATACGATATTGTACATTGAATCATTTAGATACTTACACTGTACATGCATTGAACCTTGTTATTTTCGTCCCTCTGAATGATTGCTGAATATGAGTGAGCCCAGCTCTACAAAGCTTGCTTGCTCTCCTCCTCTCTTTCTCTCTTATCACTCTTGTTGTCAAACCATGATTGGTTGATGCCATAGCATGTCTCTTCATTCACCTGAAAGTATTCTTTAAACTCCTTGGTAGACTGTATCCTCCCTACAGCTCCGTTCCACCTCTGCCCTCATAAATACACTTGCGTTACCAATTCTATTCTAATTTATAAAAAGGTGAATTCTTGGGCAATGTTTATTATAAGGTTCATGCTTTCTTATTGATACTTGCATTTTATAACATGTTTCTAAATGTGAAAATCTCATTTCACTAATGAAAAAGCTGAGTTCAAAGAATTCTTTAGAAGTGTTATGTATAAACAATCATGAAAGAGTGTTCCCAACCATAGCGAGTCAGGCCTCGCTTTCCTACTCTTGAAATACCATTCATGACAAGCATTGGGTGAATTCTGTTTTGATAAGTTTCTTATCATTTCATCTTACTCCTTTTTTTCTCTATTATTACCAAATGCCCACTTTTTAATTTTTTAAATTAATAGACTTTATTTGGGGGACATTTTCAGGGTAACAGAAAATTTGAGCAGAAAATATAGACTTATCTATCCCCCTCAAACTCCTGCCACTTAGTTTCCCCTATTATTAACATCTTGCATTAGTGTGGTAACATTTCTTGTACTATTATAACACACTAATGAAACTAAATTCCATAATTGACATTTGCTCACTTTTTGTGTTGTACATTCTATGGGTCCAAATGCCCATTTTTTATTGCATATCTGCCATAATCAGTTTCTGGATTCTCTTCCACCTAATTAAGAGAACTGTCTCTAGCCCAGCCGGTGTTGCTCAGTGGTTGAGCATTAACCTACGAACCAAGAGGTCACAGTTTGATTCCTGGTCAGGGCACATGCCCAGGTTGCAGGCTCGATCCCCTGTGTGAGGCATGCAGAGGCAGCCAATCAATGATTCGCTCTCATCATTGACTAGAAGCCTGGTGCACGAAATTTCTTCATGGGTAAGGTCCCTAGGCTTGGCTGGCGATCAGGGCCAATCAGGTTCTCCGCCTCCCTGCCTCCTCCTTCCCTCGCTCCCTCAGTGCCCCGCTGCTGCTGCTGGTTGCTCACCATGTTTCATGCCACCCCCTGGTGGTCAGCACATGTCATAATGAGTGATCAAACTCCCGGTCTCCTGGTTGAACTTCCAAGGGGACACTTTTCATATTAGCTATATATATATATATATATATATATATATATATATATATATATATATATATATATATTTCTATCTCTCTATCCCTCTCCCTTCCTCTCTAAAAATCAATAAAAATATTCTTTTAAAAGAGAAATATCTATAAAGAAAAAAACATGTTCCAATTAATGACATTACCAGAACTAAGTAGCAGCTGTTGTTTCCTCTGTTTTTGTGTTCTTCCTGACTCTACATACCAGATTTTCTTGTCAAGTCATCCATTCAACCAATGATTATTGATCAGCTATTGCGTTCAAAGAATCATGGTAGGCATGATCAACTAGTGAAAACACTGAAGATAGACAAATGCGGATCTTGTAAGAAAGCTAGGAGTTCAGACTGGTTGACCATAGGATGAATAAAGGGCAGGAATGGTTAATACAGCTGAGACAGAATTACTCATTTCTGTAATGAATATTCTCAGAGTCTTCAGAAAGGCGCTTTTCACACAGGTGATGAGACACCCCAGGGCTGCTTCCTAAGGTTAAGTTTCTCATAGCATGCTACTTGGGTCAGCTGAACAGAATCAATCCCCTGAGGTACTTATTTGCAAGCCTTACCTTGCACTCATTTCTCAGAACCTGGGGGCAGAAAAGGGAGTGTAGAGACCAGGAATTCACATTTTAGCATGCATTCCTGGTGATCCTTATATGCATTAAGATGGTTGGGAAATGTGCAAAGGCAAAATATTATTTTATAATCATTTTAATTGAATACAAAATCCACACAAGTTTTTCAAAATAAATACAAGACTTCAAAAAAATTATCTATGAGGTAAATGCTTCGCTCTCTCATTGTGAATGTTTAGATGAAAACATATGAGAAGCACTGTACCAAAAGCAGACAGAAGACTCGAATATGCTGCTAATATGTTGAAACATTCACAAATCTGTGGCATAAACTCTGCTGTGTATATCGTCTTTACCTGCAATGATCAGCTTTGGTCTCCTCCACGCTTCCCAGGTTTGATGGCAGACCATAATAATGTCACTTGGCTATTCTTGAAAAACAGCTACGAAATGTTGGTGATACTCACTGCAGCAATGTGTATGTGAAAATCCTAAAATACTTGAAAAAATGTTTTCAGGGTGCACAGGCTGGCATAACCATAAATTCTGAGTAACGCTGAAGTTGGCCAGGGATGTAAAGTTCACGGGCCTCTGATTTTCTGGATCATTTTGTTTGTTGTCCTGTCCACTCATGCAACTCTCTTAATCTAACTGGACATAGAGCTTTTCTTAGCTGGTTCACTATTGAACTGAAGAACTGAAGAATGTCATTACTACCTGAGTTCCATTTGCTTCTTGGGTAATCCAATGAGAAATCAATTCAATGGCCAGTGTGCAACCAGAATAGCCAAACTATTATTCTGGGTCATTTATCTCAGCTTCTTAAAGATTAGACTTTAGACTTTTCTGTCCAAGTAGCAGTGAAAACAGTAGGAAAGTCAGAGTCTTCAAAACCACATCCATTCCAGAATGTGCTAGAACATAATGGCTGCTGATAACAAAAACAGAGTATCCTCCCTTTGGAAGAAATGCACTGAACAACTCAGATATGAGGACATAGGCAGTTTATTACCGGAATGACAGAGGAGTTAGATAGGCAAAAACAGCCAGCCCCTGACTTATAAACACCAAATTACCAGTCACCTGCAAGGGAAAATGGTTTTTTCCCAGCCTCAGGTCTCAACTCTCACCCTTTCTACCTTGGAAGTTATTCCCCTGAATGAAGAGGCAAACCAGAAGGTACAAAGAGAGTTTTGCCTTTGTTTATTCTCCTTCAAACATTTGCTAAAATGTAAACACTTATTTTTCAAGTATGTTGTATTTCTGGTTTTGTGTTTTCCACAAGTCACTGCTCTAGTCTCTAAGATCCTCCCACTGTCACATTGCTAACAGGTTCCTCTCCATCTTTGGGACATGTCTGGAGCTCCTCTGAGAGGCCCTGGGCAGCTGTGCCATCTTGTTAGCTGTTACGCGTCTACTTCCTTCAATCAAAATAAATGTTTAAATTCATATTCAAGTTGTGGTTGAATCTGCAATGGTGTTATTTTGCAAAACTTGTAATACTGTACAGGCTGGGGTCAGAAAACATTTTCAATAAATGTCAGATAATAAATTAGGACTGTGGACCATAAAAAAAAAATAAAAATAAAAATAAAAATAAAAATAAAAATAAATGTTTAGTGTTACACCAGACTTTGCTTAACAAAACCTCTCATCTTACTATCTTTTTAGTGTTGCTATCTTTTTAGTGTCTTTAATCAGAGAGTCATACCTACATTTTTTCAGAACTTAAAGAAAATTATTTTCACAACATCTACATCTGTTAATGTGCAGTTTTCCAGCCCTTTTTCATATTAAAATCTAGGATGAACAGGAATTTTTCCTACGGTTCCATTAGTTTTCACTTTGATTGTTCTTCTTTATTAATCCAAACAACAGGCCAAAATAGTTTCTTCTAAACCTACACACTTCAGCCTCCCTTGATTACCCACATACACGGGCAATACACACATACAAACATGCACACACACATATACATACACACATTGCTCTGGGTTCTGTGATATCCCTAGGCTACCCCAAAACAAATTTTCTTGACTGTGCCCAAATGTTTGGGGTCAATCATGAAAAAAAAAAGGGCCACTCATGCCCTGACCGGTTTGGCTTAGTGGATAGGGCGTCAGCCTGCGGACTGAAGGGTCCCGGGTTTGATTCCGGACAAGGGCATGTACCTTGGTTATGGGCACATCCCCAGTTAGGGGTGTGCAGGAGGCAGCTGATCGATGTTTCTCTCTCATCGATGTTTCTGACTCTCTATCCCTCTCCCCTCTTATCTGTAAAAAAAAAAATCAATAAATATATATTTTTTTAAAAAATGGGCCACTCAGGTTCTTAGTATCTGTAACCTCACAAAGAGAATCAGATTTTTTTCAAGTCCACTAAAGAATGCATCAGATTCGATGCTATGTTCTGCAGAGTGAAATTTCCAGCATAGTGCCTCATATCGTATCTGCTTTGCCTTAATTCTTCCATTGCTGTAACCTGAATTGTAAAAGCTTACTCCAAAAACTCTATCTGTTCAGGCAGCCTTCAGTTTAATAAGAAGAATACGTATTTTTCCCTTTGTAAAATATTGTATGTGCATACATACATCATATATATATATCCACAAGCATATATATGCATACGTATGATTACATGATACATATGACTTTTGAAATTGTAGCTTTACATTTTCAGAAAGATTGTTCTGTTTAGTGTGAGCAGCGGTTGATGACAAAGACTATCCCAGAGCTCTTCTGAGCTTCTTTGCCTCTTTTCCTGGTCAATCCAAACTTAGCACTTACCTGTAATAGTCATTCAGTCTGAGCATGGAAATGCCTCTCCACCCACCCTTGAGTGTAGAGCAGGAAGAGATAAAAAGTTACGATAGTATTCTGGTCTTGAGAAAATCAGAATGCCTATTTATTTCTCTTTTTGTGAAAGTGCACTTGAAAAGTAAAACGTGGAACCCTATCCCAGCGCGAGATTAAAAGCAGAGGGAGATTTTCCTCATAACTACAAATGATCTACACGGAGAGGACAAGTAATGATAAGTTTTTGAAAATGATAAGATTGTAGCAATCCGAAGCACTGCAAGAAATTGGCAAATTATAAAACGACCAGAATGAGCCGCAGCAAAGCTCTAATTTTGCAGGCTCTCCAGACCCAGGAAAAGGAGGGGATGCAGGCAGCAGGAAAGCTTTTCTTCTTTCCAGGGTGGCCAGACCTTCTAAATCATGAGATACAAGAGGGTAGTTATGTGGTCGAGGTCGGAGAGAGTGACTGATAATGGCCGCAGAGCACAGGGCAGTTGAGATATCTGTCAACTCATTTCTATCATTGTTTTACGGACACAAAATCCTGCTGGCTTTATTGAATGTGGTAACTGCCAGCGTGAAGTGCACATTAACAGGGTCTGTAGAAGTGACCTCCACCGTTGACTAGATAGCCTCCTTTAAAACAAGGTTCCAGGTTCCAGGGATCAGGCAAAGTGATGCCAGTTTAAAGAATGGGACCTTCATCGTCAAGTAAGACTCTTGAGGCACCTGGAAGCTAATGATCATCTGTTGGTAACTAACTCCTTGACATCTACAGACCAGAATTCTGTCCTGGTTTAAAATCCCTTATTCCTTTACAATGAAACTACGTGCAAATAAAATCCAAATAACGAACCTGGGATGGAGCCAAATGTCATATATGCTTTGTAGATCTATTAAGACCCATGCAAAAAAAAAATCTGAAAGGTATTTGGGGTTTCTTGGTCATAGTCATGAAAGAATGTGCCATTAGAGATTCTAGAAACCATGACCTCCTTGTTTAGATCAGACTTTCCCTCTAACAGACAGCCAGTTAGGAGCCCACCCTTCTCTACGCTGCCAGATGTGCTAGCCCCAAAGACCCAGTTCCCACTGATCCACACTGAACCTTCCAGACTTCTGATGTAGTCACTTGACTGTGTTCCCGTAGTCGGCCTCTCTGTCTCTCCTTACACACCAGGCCCTTTCCCTGCCTGGACTCGGGGCTTCTTAAGGCTACCCCAGCCTCTTGCCGCTAAGCCTTCTGCACATGACAAGGACAGAACAATACAGCTCTTCTAGGAAAGTGACTAATTACTGTTTCTCCCGTGTTCGCTATAACCTGCTGGCTATCATTATAAAGTCTTCAGTGCTAGTTATTTTCCAAATATGAATATTGATTACTTTTTTCTTTATTTTTGTTGTTAAAGAGAAGACGTAAGTATTTAGCTTAACACCTTACATATGGTAAAATGAGCTTTACACCAAACTGCATATCTTACTTTGGTCATTCTTTCTTTATAGCAAGCACAGCATACCTCTTAAAAGGTCTCTAACCTCTTCCATTCAGTCAGTGCCATTGATATAGTCATTCAACAAACATCTATCCCTTCCATTTTCTCGGTTTTTGCATTCTAAAATATCCTGTCCAAGAGAGTTTTTCTGTGGCTGGTGAGTCATAACTAATACTTTCTATTTTTCCAATTATTTCAATGCAAACATTTCCAAACTGCTTTTATTTCCATTGATTTTTCACACATATTTACCCTTTCTCATTCTAAATAATGGATTTTTCTTGTTCTCTATGCCTATGTTTAAATATTTCCTTTATTTGTTATATGTACCTTGCCTTTGCAAAATAATTATGGCTACCGTGTGTAATTATGGTTTAATCACTGCATCCATTCTGTTCAATGATCCCTTTACTAAGTGGAATTACATGTCGAGTTAACACCCTTATCAACTGTTAGTTTTCAAAGAATAAGCTATGCAGTCTTGCTGAGTTTTTCCCAGCACTTGCCTTTTCCAGAATAAAGTATTCTTCCAGAGTGAATGGTTTACAAAAATCTGATAGCAATTCAGTCAGAGAGAAAAAATGAAAACTCTGTATTTTAGCTGTGTTGCAGGCAAGAAAGAACTGTGAAACTGAATCTATCTTCAAAACAGAAATTAACTGACTTTTTAAAGACATTAAATGGTTCACCTTTTAAGATTCAACTTTTTAAGACGTATTTTAATTGAATTTTTGAAATAACAACTCCTGTCCCTCCAAAGGCTGCTGTTTTCTGCTCTGAAGAAACTTTATTGGAAATAAATAAAATGAATTTGTAATTTCTACTTTACCTTTGCTTTTCTTCTTATCACTTCAAATTCTCTTCTAAAAATAGACTGTAAATGAATCAGTAAATAGAATAACATCTTCATTATTAATATTTATTTTTAAGTTCCTATGTGCTGGGTACTCTGTTAAAGTGTATACATGGATCATCACCTTTAATCCACAGACAAAATGATGTTGCTCTCATTATTACCATCATTTTACAGATGAGATAACAGGTTTTTAAAAGGTTAGATGACTTCCCAAAGTCACACAAGTACTGTGATTCTAGCATCAATAATAAGTGACCTCATTCGAACCCACACACTGATGAGGTCTGCGAACGTTGGGGTAATATAAGTTAAATAGCATTTCCCAAAGTCATCAAGGAAAAATCAGGAGCTATCGCCTTACATTCACTAAGAAATGGGAGCCTCACACTGTGTGCACACTTCAGTGCTTGCCACCATGGTTGCAATGTTCCTCAGAAGACTTTTAGGGAAATCACAGCATGTGAGGACTTTAAATCACTCTGGTCTCTATCTACAGTCCATTAATACTTCCTGGATGCTCTATTAACATTTTTTTATTATAACCAAAGGGTTTTCTAACAATCCTATATAATAAAAGGCTAATATGCAAATAGACCGAATGGTGGAATGACTGGTCACTATGATGCGCACTGACCACCAGGGGACAGATGCTCAATGCTGGAGCTGCCCCCTGGTGGTCAGTGCACTCCCACAGGGGGAACACCGCTCAGCCAGAAGCTGAGCTTACGGCTGGAGAGTGCAGCAGCAGTGGTAGGAGCCTCTCCTGCCTCCACAGCAGGGCTAAGGGATCCCGAACTGCAAGAGGGCATAAGCCAGGCTGAGGAACCCCCCCATCCCAGTGCATAAATGCCATGCACCAGTCCTCTAGTTAGATTATAAGCAAGAAAAACCAGCAATAATTTTGCTAACTTCAACCAACATCCTTTTCATTTGCTGTGTCACAAGTAAACCACAAATCCATCATATGTATGTATGTGTGTGTATATATGTAGGTGTAATATAGATCATATTTTATGATATATTATACAATATACTAGAGGCCCGGTGCACAAAAATTTGTGCACTCGGGGGGGTGGGGGGTCCCTCAGCCTGGCCTGTGCCCTCTCACAGTCTGGGACCCCTCGGGAGATAACGACCTGCTGGCTTAGGCCTGCTCCCGGGTGGCAGAGGGCAGGCCCAATCCCTAGGTGCAGCCCCTGGTCGGGCTCAGAGCAGGGCCGATTGGGAAGTTGGGGCGCTGCTCCCTGTCATGCACAGAGCGGGGCAGATTGGGAGGTTGCGATGCCACCCTCAGTCACGCTCAGGGTAGGGCCGATTGGGGGGTTGGGGCACCACCCCCTGTCAAACTCAAGGCAGGGTCGATGGGGAGGTTGCAGCGCCACCCCCTGTCACGCACAGAGCAGGGCCAATCAGGGGGTTGGGGTGCTGCCCCCTGTCACACACAGAGCCAGCCGCAGGGTGATCAGGGGGTTTGGGCGCTGCCCCCTGTCACACTGATTCCAGTGCTGGGAGGCATATTACCTTTTTACTATATAGGATAGAGGCCTGGTGCACGGGTGGGGCTGGCTGGTTTGCCCTGAAGGGTGTCCTAGATCAGGGTGGGGTTCCCTACTGGGGTGCCTGGCCAGCCTGGGTGAGGAGATGATGGCTGTTTGCAGCTGGTCACACACCCTTCAGGGTGGGGGTCCCCACTGGGGTGCCTGGCCAGTCTGGGTGAGGGGCTGAGGGCTGTTTTCAGGCTGGCGGGTGACTGAAGCTCCCAACCGCTCCTTTTTTTCTTTTTTCTTTTTTTATTCTGGGCCAGCTTTAGCTCTGAGGCTCCAGCTCTTAGGCCTCTGCTGCTGAAAGCAGGTTTCTGGCCTTTGTTTACCTTCTGTATTTGAAACAATTTTGCGATCCTGCTGGCTGAAGGCCGGTGGACTAAAGCAGGTTTCTGGGGTTTTGTTTAGCTTCTATATTTGTAACATAGTTGCTTAGAGTTGCAGCTCAGAGGCCTGCAACGGCAGGCGGGGAACGTTGGAGTCCTCCGTCACTGAAGCAAGCAAGCCTCATGTTAGTTTCAAGCTGCCTGGCTGCCGGTCGCCATCTTGGCTGTCAGTTAATTTGCATATTTCCCTGATTAGCCAATGGGAAGGGTAGCGGTTGTATGCTAATTACCATGTTTCTCTTTTATTAGATAGGATTGTGTATAATAGCAAGAACAGTTTATTATTTTTTACATCTTTTAAAAATATGAACTATTTATAGACTTTTATCATAAGGTATGTGTGTATGCCTTTTAATGTAAACTCTTTTATTCAACATGATCTAAAAGTAAAATATTTCTGAATAATCTGTATTTTGCTTAGGAAGTCACCATACATGTCACAGAAATTAGCTGTGCTCAAAGAATTCAAAAACAATAAACATCAAAACTCATTAAGACTTAATTTAAGGATTTTGCAGTGTCTCAGGCTTGTGATACAGATTAATAGCATCATTTCCTCAATAAACTACAATTATGTCAATTAATGAAAATTTTCTGGTAACAAGATGCTGAAATAGACATTTTATTGCTTATACACACACATACACACACACACACACACACAATGTATATACCAGCAAATGAAATAAAGGAGGTAGTTTAAGCTCCATTTCTCCAGCAAACTCTCAGTAAAATAATTCACATTATTTGTAGCCTGGTTGCCATAAAACTTTCAACAGCTGAATAAATATCTGAGTGCTGCCCTGTCTTTGTTTCAATTTACTTGCATAGCTGTGAGCCCCCTTCCACTGCCCCTAGATAGACCGCCAGGATCCCAGTTCCTAGCAGCGTTAATAGGAGTTGAGTGCTTAATTTCCTGCGAGCTGCATATAAAAGCACCCTCATGTGTCAGGCTCCAAAAGCACAATACGAAAAGGAGAAAACACTGGTTCTATATGGAATCCTTCATATACAAATTATCCCAAAGAGCTTTACAAACAATGAATTTGAAACCGGTAGTTCAGGGATGGTGTAAACAAAAGCGTCAGCCATTGAGTGCTCAGCAATAACTCACACAGAGGCCTCCTTGAAATGTCAAAAAGTATATATCTTCCCCAGTATTCCTTCCCAAAACACAGTGTGTGCATATGATGCTTGCTGTCAATCACAGAACTCCACTCACACTTAATACAAGGAAAGTGAAAATTCCTTATTTAAAGGATTGATGCAATAACTTGTACGGGAATGTCTCACGGGGAAAACACGGTGCGCAATGTTAATTTAATTTAGCTGGCACCAGGTCACCAGACCCATGGATTGCTGCTGGGTAGGGCTTAAATATGACTCATCACGTTTACCCTCAGCCCCATTGCCCCCAAACCCTCCCCACCCGCAAAGACTCCTAAATATCAGTCTCGAACAGCAAAGAGTGCTTTAATACTTACCTTACACTCAACATTTTCCCTGTCCTCCTTTTCCTGTTACTCACTTCATCTTATGAGTTGTGTTCATATCTTCCTCGCCAAATTAATAGATCATTTAAAATCCTGTGTTGTTATTTCTGTAGCCAACCCTCTTCACCACTCCCCTCAACTAACAGCATGTACCCAAGTTCTACCTGATGAACAGGCTCCCAGTGAAAGTTGACAAACTAAAAAGCAGTAAAGTTATCCCAGAGCATAGACATCAAAAGAAAGTTACACTTTATATCTTCAGTTCTTACAGAGCATGTTTATAGATCACTACAAGAATAACTCTTTTTCTTTTTTTAAAATATATTTTATTGATTTTTTACAGAAAGGAAGGGAGAGGGATAGAGAGTTAGAAACATCGATGAGAGAGAAACATCTATCAGCTGCCTCCTGCACACCCCCTACTGGGATGTGCCCACAACCAAGGCACATGCCCTTGACTGGAATCGAATCTGGGACCCTTCAGTCCATAGGCCGACACTCTATCCACTGAGCCAAACCAGTCAGGGCTCTTTTTCTTTTTTAAACGTTGGTGGAAACACCTGAGCCTTTTCAACAACCCATTTAATCAGTAACATCCAGACACCATTCATCAAAATTTCTGTGAAGTTCTTTTGGGTCCACAGCACGCCTGTGCTGATAGAACAGCCTGGAAAGCAGAACTTCCTAACATTGGCTGTTTCCCTGCGAAGAAGCTCTTGCAAAGCACTTCTTAGGACAGCTGTACATTGTCCATTGAGAATGAGGGGCCAATACTGGCAGGGTTCTGATGTCGCCATCTGCTTGACAGTTGCCAGAAAGGAAAGGAAAAGGACAAACTCTCTTCTCCTCTTGGCTTTTTCAGAAATGGTCCTTGTAAGTTGGAGTCTTGGGTCACCTCACACCAGTTCTGATGCTCTGGCAGGGCTTTTAAGATTAGGAACCAGCAGGGACGCTGAGCAGCTGGATAAAAGGAATGCTCCTCCCCTCCACACCTTGTTCTTCTCTACAGGGGAGGCTCTTTGAGGGATAGGTCGGGGGCTGCGGCAACCTTCTAAGTGCAAGAGTCTCTCCTCTCCTTTTCCAGTGGGCTTCATTTTGGGCACTGGGTGCCGCTCACTCAGTCTATCCCTCCACCACCTCCAGTTCTTTCAAGGCTCCTGAAGCTGAAACTATAATTCATTTTGTTTTTCTTTTAACTACCCTTCTCCATTCCTCTGGGGCAGTTATGATATTCTCTTGTCTGTGTAAAGTATATTTGGCACATAAAAGCAATATATATATATATTCTGTTAGTATCAACACTGAATTAGACCATGCTAGCAACTGTAACAGGCAAACATTAAAATCTCGGTGGTTTAACAAGATAGAAATCCATTTCTCGCCTTCACAAATTTCAGTTGGGTGTTCTGACTAGTGGGGTGGTTTTCTTCCTTGTGGTGATTCAATGATATAGGCACCTTCCATCTTGTGACTCTGCCATTCCCTAATCTTCTGTTGGATCTTCATTGGCCAGCAGATCAGGAAAGAGAGAGAGCAGGGAGCAAGGAGGATTGTGAGGGCAGTGCTTAAGGTCCTGGCTTGGAAGAGGTGTCCCCCACTCCCTCGCACATCCCATTGGCCAGCACTCAAGTCACATGGCCACACCTAATTGAAAGGGAGCTTTAGTCTGGTTGTGTGCCCAGGAGGAAGGAGGCTTCAGTGATCACATATTAGTTTTGTCTCTACCACCACCACCTCAGGACCCTCCAGGGAAATTGTTCCTGAACAAACCTCAGGGCTAATTTAAGACTGAAGTAATTTAGACACTAATTAACTCACTATGAGTTATCAACTGTTGATATTATCTCCTATCAACCATAAGCTGTCCTCCTCATTTCCTCATCTTTATCAGCATGAAGCAATGAGGTCTTCTAGCTGTATAATTTTGGGGTTGGAGAGGAGGGAGGGAAAGCTTTAGATTTTCAGGTCAATTGTTTCTGTCATAGGGAGTTGTACAAAAAGGAGTCACTAAACCAAGGCTGGCCTGGCCCTCTGAGGCTGAGTTATAGTAGCATACAGTACTGGGAAGTGCCCCAGGACTTAACATAATTACTCCACCTCCCAAATCCCAGCCCTGGCCCTCACTAGAGACTTCTGCCCTACACTCTCTTCAGTTCTGTGTTGGACTGTCAAGTGGAATTTAGGCAGCCTCTGTTCTGCCAGGCCAGGAATAAAACCACTTCTCCATGATCAAAGACCTCCTTACCCTGTCTTCCTCTGGGTCTGAATCTCTGATTACCTGAGGACCTCCTCCTTATCTCGCGATAAAAACCATTGTATACAAGAGTTCTGAAGCCAATCACCCTGTCTTCTTGAAGGTTACAGGTTTTATGCTCAAAATAAAAAAAAAAGTAATTTCCATATTATACTGCTCAATCAGTCATAACTTTGTGTTGTAAAATTTATCTTCTCCAGATACTAACCCCAGCCTTGGTTTGATGACAGCTTTGAGTGGAATTTTTCTTCTGTCAAAAATCTTCTCAAAGCATTAGAGACCCAAAAGGTTTGGTGCCAATATTATATAGACTATTTGCTTAGTTCACCCTTTTGCAACTGCTTCCTTCAGGCAATATAGTGTAGTGGGTAAGAGTACAATTCTGGAACCAGACTGACTAGGTCCAAATGTCAGCTCTGTCAATTACTAGGACAGGTCCATGTGACCTTTAGCCAATTGCTTAGTTTTCACATACCCCAGTTTCTATTTATATATTACTAGAGGCCCAGTGTACGAAATTCGTGCACTAGGGCGGGGGGTCCCTCACCCCAGCCTGCACCCTCACACAGTCCAGGCCCTCAAGGGATGTCCAACTGACAGCTTAGGCCCACTCCCCACAGGGAACGGGCCTAAGCCAGCAGTCGGACATCCTTAGAGCTGCCGCGGAGGCGGGAGAGGCTCTCGCCAGTGCCATTGCACTCACCAGCCATGAGCCCAGCTCAGGGCTTCTGGCTGAGTGCACTGACCACCAGGGGGCAGCTCCTGCATTGAGCATATGCCCCCTGGTGGTAAGTGTGCATCATAGCAACCGGTTGTTCTGCCATTCGGTTGATTTGCATATTACCCTTTTATTATATAGGATAGGAATAATAATAATACCTACCTCATGGTTTATTAAGCATTAAACAAATTAATACATATGGGGTATGGAGAACAGGGTTTGACACATAGTAAATATTCACTACCATAATTATAAGCTAGAGTTTACCATTTGTTCACTAGGTAACAAACATGGTTGCCCTAAAACAAAAAATGCAACTCTGAGCTATAAATAAATATACCAAGGATATAGATTCTTTCTAACCTCATAAATGTTGAGCAAGGCCTTCAATCTCCTCCTTCTATGAACAGCCTCATTACCTCACCCCACAGTAATATACAATATTATCATTTTTCTATGTGTCATGAGGTGGCAAAACAGAAAAGCACTCCCTCAGAAGTTCCTAGCAAGACTATAATCAAAAAAAGAAGATCTCATTCTATTAAAGTTGAAACAAAACAAACAAGGATATACTCACCCAATTTTCCACTATATCAAGGCCATTAACTTCTGACCTAAGTTTCTGAGAAATCTTTCACAGGGCAGAGGATCACACTAGAAAAGACCAGAGGATGCCAGAATTTCTTAAGCATTGACCAGAAAATTTCTACCAGTGGTTCCTAAACTTGGAATTATGGACACTGTCTGACAAAAGGAGACCCACAACAGGTACACATTTCCATTCTTGGGAATAACAGAATCCACCCTGAGCCTGACTGGTTTCCATCAGAACACTCGGTGCTCTCTCTACTACACTTGGAGAAGTCTGATACTCCCAACCCTAGAATCTGCAAGCTAACGGCCCCTCTCAGCTCACATGGAAAGTTATGTCCTTTAAATTCCCAGCCCTGTCTGGTTTCCAACATCATTCATGGAGGAGACAAATTCAGGCAGTGGCTCTAGCTACCTATATGTCAAACAATTTTTTAAAAAACTATGTACACCAATCATGCCCATAGCTGTGGAACAGTAATGTTAAGACAAGGATTTGTATAACAAAATAAAGAATTTTAACAGACATTTAAGAGTCACTACAGTTATTGTTTCAAAGTCCAACTCTGACTTCTTTCAGGTCCTTTTAAAATTAGTCCTTCAGCAAGTCATCCCACAACATAAGTGATGAAAGTAATACTTACCACCTCAAGTCCACTGTGCAAAAACATATTTTGCTGAAATCAACCATCATAATGCTTTGGGTTTTACAAATACCTTACAATTTAAATGATGCTTTCATGTGTTTTGATCGTAGGAAAAAAACCCCAAAATCCAGTAAACTTCTTCCATATTCAGGTTCCTCCCACTTCTAGTTCCCCCTAGTCATATGGGACTTAATTTTGGAGGGGACAATGTTGAGACTCTTCCTGGAGTCCAAACACCAAAAGGGATTTTTCCTTATATTATAAATAATCATTATATATATTAACAGAAAGCAGTATCATTGTCTGAGCTCTATGTGCCAAGAAAATGGCTCTAATAGTTTCTCTGCCTTCCTCACTAAGACGTAAACTGAGTGTCCTTTGAAGGACAAAGATTCACATTTTCTTGATGAAGCAGCTTGAAACTTCCTTGAGATACCTAATTAATCTCTAAATCCCTAATGACACATAGTAGGTATTGAATAAGCTTTTGATAAATTAATTCTTTAAATAATTAGTATAATTATCTGCTCCAAGCTCTTCCAAAATTGATGTCCCAGTGAAATATGTTCAATATTTCCCACTTACAGTTATTGAGATTTACAATCAAGACACAAATCAACTGGGGAGTTAGTTCAAACACAAATCAAAACATTGTTTCTCCATGATTTTAATTTTCAATCTAATACCAATAGCTCGCATAGCTCATTAATTTTTAATATGTAGGAAAATTATGCATTTTGAATTTTGAGTTGTCCATCAGTTTTTATACTGTGCATTTTTGTTATGATGAATGGTTTACTCAAAGCTGGCATAGTTAATGCACCTGATCAGAAAAGTGAATGTACTTCACCAGTTTATCACTTAGTACTTTTAAATTAGAATTTTCAATCAGTTCCACCTTAAAAATGTATCTAGACTTTTTTGTTTTCAACCCTTGCAGTTCTAGAGAAATGTGTTTAAAATAATTATTTTAATAACTTAATGGGTTTGATAATTTATGTCTGAGTGAAATTTAGTTACCAATTTCACACAAGTACCCTTAATGCTTACTAATGCTGTGTTACCATGGGCAAATCAGAGAGATCTAATTTATCTGCTTAAATTTGTCTCTCTCTTGGCATTTTAAAGTCTTGTTTGGCTTTGACTTTTTATGTTAGTTTTTATGGTTTATTTGCACAAAACCATTTTAATATTTTTACAATTTGCACACTACTATTATTTACATAAACATCATGTTATCAGATAATGATTGAAGGCAAAATTAGTTTCACCAATATTTGCAATGAAGTATATACCATTATTTGCAGATTTTTATAATTTTAATGGAAACATTTATATTGCCATTTTTGTAGGTCAAAACAATCTAATATTAGAATTTTATGTAGTTTGATCTAATACAAGAACACATTCTAGCCTTAAATTACAGCAGCTTACTTTTTTTAATTCTGGGTGGCAGCAGGGAAGAGCAGAAAGAATATAAATAAGGAGTTAGTCAAAACAAAGCTTTGAATCTCAGCTCTGCATACATACTAGCTCTGTGACCTTGTAAAACTTATTAACTTCTCTGAGCCCTTAATTTACTCACTTATCAAACAGTAATTATTACCTGGAAAGTTATCATAAGATTTAAATAAAAATACATATTAATCACCAAATACATTGTCTAGAAGAAAATATTCGACAAATTATTTGTCTTTCCTCTTTCTTCTTTTTTTCTAAATGCAAATCCAATTGGCTCTAAAAACTATAGTCTGAAGGGCAATTGACAAATTGATCAAATAAGCATATCTAATTTGTTGTATCAGTAGTGTGTGTGTGTGTGTGTGTGTGTGCGTACGCACCTGTGCGCACGCATACGTGGGCAAGTATGGTGAGATGAGCTACATGTCACACTATAATTCAATTGGCTTTTCTGGCAAGAGTTGATCTTATTAAATGCCTCCAATTTATTTTTATCTCAAGTGTACATTCAGGGAAATTTTCATTTTTTGTTACAAAAAGACTGTTTTATAAATTATTAATCATTTAGCAAATTCATTAGATTATGTCAGGGTTACTACCTCAGCTTTTAAAATATATTAGCTACCTGAATTTTACTACCATGACACTATCACAGAAAACTGGAGATCTTTTTCCCTTTCAAATTTCCAAATGATTTCCTACTGTTCACTTTGAGAAACTAGTGGGCAGCAAATTTCAGTCCTTCCTCAACTGGAATTTTCCTTTCTTTTAGACACCCACTAAGTATTTGTAGCACGTCTGCCAGTAATTTGAAAATCTATGACTGTAGAAAAAAATGGTATTTTAAATTATTTCTATTTTTCCAAAATTGCTTTCAAAGAAGGCACAATGAAAAGAGTAGCATTTTTTTTAACATACCAGTGTTCACGGGGCCAAATGCTTTGTTTGTAGCTTTGGATTCTTTGTAAAAAAAAAAAAAAAGAAAGGAAAGAAAGAGAGAAAAAGAAAAAATATGTCCAGTTTCATTTCTGAGTTTTACTGAAACCTTACCAAGTTCTTGGTGCAGGCTACATTGCTTTATATAGTCCCTGTTTTGTTCTTTGATCTCCTGCTGTAGTCCTCCAGAGTTAAAGCGGAGGTCGGAACTAAACCCTCCTCAATCCTGACTTTAAAGAATGAGAAGCTAGAGGCAGTTAAAACTGTAAGAGCAAAAATATTCAAAGCACTTATACCTTATTGACCAAGTTTTAAATTCTAGGTACTATTTGAAAGAAGGAATTATCCTTTTATTGACATTATGTTTAAATTATCTAGTGTTGGTATTTTTCTTCTTTATGGTTAAGATTAGAGTGTTACTTCATTTAACCCAAGACGTGTTCAAGAACAACAACAGAAGTGATCTTTAGATAAAACATGGAACTATGCTACCAAAAACTGTTATCGACCTCCCATTGCACCTAAACAAAATCTAAATCCCTTCCTATGAGTTGGGGCCATTTGGCTGCCCTCCAACTAAATTCCCTTCCTATGTGGTAGCAGATCCCCATTTTGTGAGTCTTCCTGAAGCCAAGTGTCCATATATTTCTTCTCCGCCACCTTCTCCCCCCAGGCTGGGGCGCAGCCATAACCTATGCTTGGCCATTTGATCCCTCCAGATGGATTCCGCATCCCAGGAGAAGGCCATACAGCCGGGGAGATAGGAAAGAAATTCTTCCTTATGGATACCCGTTAGCAGCATTAACTGTCCAGTGGAGGCACAAACGCCAGCATCACCCTAAAGAGACAGTTTCTCCTTTTGCCCTTCCTTAGTTCCTGCTCATTTTCCAAGCCTAGTTCTCCATGTTTTTCACAATTACGGGAGCTATCCACTATGTTACACTGAACTCCTTGCTACTTAGGATAGCCATGACTGCCTTCCATTATTTGCAACTGGCACCTGGCTTGTGAATCTTTATTTTTACCAACTCACTCTCTTATGTTGACTGCTGTCAGGTTCACTGAACTTTTTCAGTTCCTCAAACGTTTTCATCTCTTTCTTCCTGTGTACATTCTGTTCCCTCTGCTGAGAGCTCTTTTTTCCCTACTTACTAGTACATGGCTAGCTCCTCTGCTTGTTTTAAGTCTTCCTTCGAATGTCACTAATGCAGAGAGATGGCCCTGTGGGATAGACACGATCCTCTGCCCATGGTGCATCCTCCCTGTCTCCTCTTCTTCCTTCACTTGTATATTAGTCCATTACTTGCCAATTCTTAATTTCTGGGGAGCATACAAAGAATAAACCACATATTCTTAAGATCATAACATGAAGAAAAAGCTAAAGTTGTATATCTGTACCACTATCATTTAAACTCGGCATATATTGCATGCAGAGTGTATATCATTTTGAACATGAAGTTTAATGTTAACAAAGGTGTAAATATCACACTTTGCATAAATTTTATTCCCACAACATGTCAGGCATAATCCTCAAGCCATAAGATAAATTATCTGAAGAGTCATGTTTGAACAAAAGGAAACTGAAAACTTAGAGATATTTGAAATTCTAAAACTCAGAATGTAGGATTTAATCTGAAATGTTATAAAC
The DNA here is from genome assembly GCF_963259705.1 of Myotis daubentonii. NCBI lineage: Eukaryota > Metazoa > Chordata > Mammalia > Chiroptera > Vespertilionidae > Myotis > Myotis daubentonii. Next base: position 45,903,990 of record NC_081845.1, on the reverse strand, counting down.
TTTACGCCAAAGAACATTTTCTTGATATTTATTATAATGCCAATAAAACATAAGACTGATGTCTCAAAATTTTTTTTAGCTTTTTTATATAAGCAAGCTTAAAAGAACTTCTTCTGGTTTTTGTTAAAGCAGTAGTATTATAAGATTCTTATATTTTCCCTATGTGTAGGGACATTAAAATAAATATTTCCTTACTATAAATTGGAAACCCTGAGACTTGGGGAGCACTGAATTAATCTATGCTGAAGAAGCAAGTAAAGATGACAGCGGAGATTGAAAGATCACCGTGGCTTCCTTGAGACCCCTGTGTGGTGGATATATATCATAAATATGATATGTATATTATATATGTACTGTGGGACTTGAGCATAGAGCCTTCTGAGGAAGGCACAATAGCAATCGGCAATAGGCATGCTAAAGAGCATGATACTTGGGCACAATGCCCATTTGTGGAATAAAAAAAAATTCTTTTCCTCCCTGGAGCAGCAAGAATAGTGCCACCATACTTTGTCAATTCCACTTCACATTATTGTGCTCTTCACCCCCCTCATTAAAGCACTGGTATGCAAGTGATCATTCCTATTAATAGGCTCTCCACTATCAGAAGTGGGCCTCTTTCATTTTTCACCAAATTATGAAATAGCTTCCCATTATAACTTATGTTCTATATACTCCAGCCAAGACTTTTCTCTCATCTTAAAATGCTCTGCTTTAAATGGGCCTCTAATGTATAATTTTATTGTTTGAGCATTTCATTTTCTTTTTGATTTATGTTTCTTTATAGCTGGTTAGACAGCTCTTTGTGATCTTTTGATGAAAGATTCTACATAAATAAAATTGACTGAGAAGAGGGACCTGATGGTAGCATTGGAGAATGCTCTCTGCACTCTGCAAACTTCAGATCAAGATTCAAGTCTCAAATTAAAGATTCAAAGAATGCTTTAGCTCTTCTTCTTTCTACTTTTATGTTAAAAATTCAGATTAATATTGCTAATTTTGTTCTCTGCTATATACTGTCTGGAGGGATCGTGTTGGTTTTTTTTTTAACCAAAATGTATTGAAATTCCAAGGGTAGAAGAAGTAAATAATTATAATGAGTATGCTGAATGTAGCACTACTTAGCCTTTAAAATTCCAACTTAAAAATATATACAATTGATATTTAGAACAGACAATCAAATAGACGTCAGTCTTTTGCTAACCAATAGTTAACAGAACACCTTGAAGTCTTTATGTTATTTCCAAAACGTTTTAAATAGTTTTTAAAATATTTTCCTATTTATATTCTACATTTTTTTTTATCCCAGGATATCAAGTACTTTTAATGGTCAATGAATTACTGAGGTATCCTAAGAAAATTCCTTTTCCTTACTGTTTTTTCAGATTCTCATAAATGCTTTGATGGCTGACTGATTTTTTTTATCTTTCATCTACTATGCTCAGTCAATAGAATCTGCCTTGCCCAATGCAGAGATCTGAATTTTTTAGTGAACTTAAGAAAAATAGTACATACATGTTATAGTTTATTTTTAGGCTTTTTTTAAATGACAACTTTCAATTTTAAGTAATAGAAACAGCTGTGGGAGCTGAAGGGGATGAATGGAAGGATAGACAGTTGTGATCAAAGAGAAGAAGGGTAGGACAGTGAACAAAATGTTTACAATATTAACTTTTTTCTCTTTCTGTAATTTTTCCCCTCTCTCTTATGTTTCCTTCACCCAACACACACAACACTGTTGCATTCATTACTTGGGGAAGGAATGTTATCATATAAAGCAGAAAAAAAATGGCTTTGCATTTTAAAAGCATCGATTCTGATGGAACTCAGGATATAAACACAAAATTGGGAGAGAAAACCTAAAGAGACAGAACTAGGCTACCTCATCCTGTGGCCAGGTAAAATATTCCTATACTGAAAGAGGGATGCTGAGGGGGAAGGAACTGGGTAGGGAGAGATGGGTGGGAATGAGTAGACTCTACCACATGGAAAAGAAAAATTTAAAGTAGAAACTACATTCAGGAATGAATTTTCAGCCTTAAATTCAGCCTGCCAGACTGAAGTTATCTTGGCGGAAGTGGAACGCTGCCTTGGTATCTAGAGATCCAGGATGGATATGCCACTAAGAAGCTGATATCAAATGGCAAAGGAGAGTATTGCAGATCATGGAGAAAAAGAAACTATGAGTCAGAAGAATCCAAAAAGTTATAGGAGTGGGAACACACCTAAGGACAAAGGTGAAGATGAAGATAAGGACATTGACAGGAAGTAAGTAGGGAGTGGGTGGAAGAAAATGGTGACAAAGGTATATAGATCCATGACTGGAGTAAGACTCTTTAGGAGGGGAGAGCAGTCAACAGCAGAAATAGAGCAAGCATTTCAAATAAAGAGAAACACAGAAAAGATGTCAAATGAAATGGCCCTGAAGTTCAAGGCTACCAATACCAACCCCAACAATCAGAATAAGTGAGCACTAGTGTAATCTACCACCGGCAGAGAAAGTTGGCAGGAAGCAAAAGAGAGACTTGAGCCAGGAAGTCAAGGGAGAAGGGTGTAAATCCATGTGAACAGGCCGGGTTTGGGAGGGCGTGAGAAGTCTGGGATGGGGAAAAGCAAAATGGAAAGGCATGTTAGAAAACAAGCCTTGGGGAGCAGGTAAAAAAGGTTTCATTTATGAACAAATTGGAGTAGCTAAAATAGGACATATTGGGTTAATAGAAAAGAGGCATAAATGATGATACATGGGCCAAGGAAAATATATTTTTTTATTTATTCAAAAAGATATGTTGACCCCTGTGATCCCCAGAATTATGCTCAAAGCTGGGAAAACAAGCAAAATAAGACATATGTTGGATTTCCAGGAGACTATGACACAGGAGAAGAGAGATGGGGGACAGATCAGCAAATCAGTGGTAGTATTCATAGGATAAAAAAGTGCTGTTGTAGCTTGAGGAAGAAAAAGGTGTGCACACATGTACAGCATGCACGCATATACATATATACACATGCAAACACACACACACACTCACAAACATAATCTAAGCTAGATGCCATTTTCCTCATTTGTAGAAAAATTAATATCAGAGACTTAAGAAATGATTCATGAAAAGTAGCTCTGTGAATTTACCTTTATCCACTTGATCAGACATATAGGCCCATTGAATGTTCATTACTCTTAAAAAGCAAATAAGGCCCGGACATGATGGCTCAGAGATAGACATTTCTGGTAGTAATATTTTCCTGATATGTCTCCTCAGGCAAGGGAAACAAAAGAAAAAATACACAAATAGGACTACATCAAACTAAAAAGCTTTTTCACAGCAAAGGAAACCATACACAAAATGAAAAGACAACCCATTGAATGGGAGAACATATTGGCCAATGATACATCTCATAAGGGTTAGTTTTCAAAACTTATAAAGAAATATACAGCCCTAGCTGGTTTGGCTCAGTGTATAGAGCATCGGCCTGTGGACTCAAGGGTCCCAGGTTCAATTCCGGTCAAGGGCACATGCCTGGGTTGCAGGCTCGGTCCCCAGTAGGGGGGCATGCAGAAGGCAGCCAATCAATGATTCCCTCTCATCATTGATGTTTGTATCTCTCCCTTCCTCTCTGAAATCAATAAAAATACCTTTAAAAATAAAAGAACTATACAACTCAACACCAAGAAAACAAATAATCCAATCCAAAAATAGGCAAAATACCTGAAGAAATACTTCTCAAAAAAATGACATACATACGAATGGCCAATAGACAGATGAAAAGATGCTCAACATCACTAATCATCAGATAAATGCAAAGTAAAGCCACAATGTAATATCACCTCATGCCTGTCAGTATAGCTATCATCAATAAATCAACAAACAAGTGTTGGTAAGGATGTGGGGACAAGGGAACCTTCATGCACTGTTGATGGAAAAGTACATTGGTGCAGCCACTGGAGAAAGAAGGATGGAGTAGCCTCAAAAAATTAAAAATGGAACTGCCTTGTGACCCAGTATTCCCACTTCGGGGAATATATCCAAAGAAATCCAAAACACTAATTCAAAAGAGTGTGTGCACTCCTATGTTCATAGCAGTGCTATTTACAATAGCCAAGATTTTGAAAGCAACCCAAGTGCCCATCAATAGATAAGTGGATACAAATACTGTGGTACATTTACACAACAAAATGCTACTTAGTCATAAAAAGGGAAGGAAACCTAACCTTTTGTGACAGCATGGATGGACCTGGAGGGTAGTAAGCCAAGTCAAATAAGCCAGTCAGAGAAAGACAAATACCAGATGATTTCACCTACATGTGGATTCTAATGAATACAATTAACAAATAAAGTAAAAACAGACTCAGAGATATCAAGAACAGACTGACCGCTACTAGAGGGGGTTAGGTGAAAAAGGTGAAGGGATTAAGAAAAAAAAAATAGACACAGCCAGCAGCATGGTGAGTGCCAGAGGGAAAGGGGGTGGGCAGAGGTGGAAGAGGGCAAAGGAGGAATAAATGGTGGCGGAAAGAGACTTGACTTGAGTAGTGAGTGAACGATGCCATACACAGATGTTGTGTTATGGAATTGTGTGCACTTGAAATCTGTATGGTTTTATTAACCAATGTCACCCCAATAAATTCAATTTTTAAAAAAGAAAAAATTTCCCACCACTTCAAGTCCTTATGGATCTACACAGTATTCATAAATAAATGTATTTTTCTATACCTTCTGTCAAATTTTCAATAAGCCAGCCCTGATTTTCTTTATGCCTTCAGTGTATAGGCCAGTGCTTATTTTCATGGCTGATTAATGGTTCTGATTAGTCCTCCAAGCAGGAAATCCAATACCCCTTAGGGGAACCCTAAAGATGCAGATGACCATGAATTCAAGGAAGCCTATTCACAACAAAAATCAATGGAGAAAAGAGGCAATGTTAGCGTAGACAACAGTTCTACCAGTTTCTAAATGCAAGTGCTCAGATCGAGGGAGTGGAGGGAGGCCGGGGATAACAGAGAATGTATTCAGAATACCAAATTGCAGCTTCATCACTCTAAAAGCCAGTTTTAACAACTCCGTTCCCAGTGTCGAAATTTAAAGCTTCCTTTTTGTGAATTTTGGCTGGTTTATAGCCCTGAAAGAAAACTTCACCCTCTCAGAGACTGCCGGCCTCCTGGACTGCGTGTGTGTCCAGGGGCCGAGAGGACTTGATTTCACAGAAGCCACATTACAGCCACAGCACAGGCACTGTTAGAATAGTTTCAAGGCCATGGGCCTTGGAAAAACTGTACAAATGTGAAAACTACACTAATTTCTGTAGCATGCAGCTTATCTGAGTGCAGATATCACATAATATGCTCATAAAGTTTTCTAAAAGTCTTTTAATAGAATAGATTGTTTGATACAACAAATATAACTTTTCCTCGGCCACTAATTATCCTGGTTCATTCTTTTTTAATGCAGACGTTAAAAACTAAATAGATTTAATCTATCAAAAAGACTAATGCTTGTTAGCACTTTTTAAATTTTTGCAATTACAGTTTACGTGCAATATTATTTTGGAGTTAATTTCAGGTGTTTCATGGTAGTTAGACAATCATATAATTTACAAAGTGTTCCCCATAATATTTTTAGTACTGACCTGGCACCATACATAGTTATTAAAATATTACCTGTTGGTTAATTCTGTACAGATACTGGGACAAAATTGCATCCCTTCTACTTCCTTCTGACTGTCCCAAGGAGACTGACATGAAGGAGTTGGAAGACATGTGGGTTTTTCAAGGTCAGGAATACAAGGAAGAGGGGCTTTACTCAGTAACTGGATGTCTCTCTCTTCTGCCAAGCCTGACTCAACCACGAAAGACCATATTTTTACAGAAAATCTGCTTTCCTTTATCCTCCACAAACTCCATTCTGGCTGTTGAGTAGCAGCCTGCAATTGCTCTGAAATCAGAGCAATTGCACGTGGCTTATAAATCAGAAATTAGACATCTATATTTTGAAACATTGGTCAACAATTATTACTCTATTTGGTGCCTGGCTCTATGCTAGACAGTAGATGGGATACAAAAGAACTATTTTCCATTATATTTGAATAGCATATGACATATACATAGCTTAAAAATAGTGTCTGCAGTTGATGGGAAAAAACAGGATATAGAAGGTGAGAGCTATCTAGTTCCACCTACATCCAATGTTACTTAGCTCTATTTGTTTCTTTAATCCAGTGGGTCATTAATTCACACAATCATGTTATAAAGAATTTTTTTCCAAGAATCAGCTTAAGTAAGATTGGGAGCTCCATAGCTAGGGCACACCAAGGAGTAATAGCCTTTCACCTTTCCCACTTCTCTCTCTCTCTCTCTCTCTCTCTCTCTCTCTCTCTCTCTCTCTCTCTCTCTCTCTCTCTCCAGGGATAGCCTACAGATGAGACAGAATCACCAAAAGAAAAACATTTCATGTGCTACATAAAGTAATGTATGTAAAGCACTAGCAGACTACCTGTGAGAAAAGTAGAAATGTAACAGATGTGCGTGTTTGTGGGGGACATCTGTCGTGTCTGCCAGCCAGCATCCATTCTCCAAATTGACCTTGGGAAATCTATTCTGAACCCATGTGTTTGGGCTGGATTAACCCACTGCCAATTCCAAAGATATATCCTGATTGGCCTACACCAATTAGCACATCTCATTTCTTGCAAAGTGATTGGAGATAAGCAGTGACCCCAATCAGAGCCAATGAGACTTTTTTTGAGACTTTGGGGGCAGATGCAAAGATTCTTCCCAGATGGACTTGAACCTTGAAGCATGTAGAATGGAACTGCTACTGCCATCTTTACTCCACATGAAGTCTGAGAAGGAAAGCAACACCAAAAGATAGAAACCATTTCTGATCACCTTTGAGACATGATTGAAAAGCAGTATTCCTGGACCATGTTGTTATGTGAACCAATAAGACAGCTTTTTGGTTTAATTCAGCTTAGACTCAATTTTCTGTCACTTGCAACCTAGAGTCCTAAGTAAAATGGTATATATTTCCTCTTCTTCTTTTCCATGAACCCAACAAACTTGTGTAAACAGCAGTGATGTGATTGCAGCACAGTGTCCAAATTCCCAACGTAATTCATCTTATTGGCACTTGCTACCTATACTTGCAGAGTGACAGACTGCACATACTGTTCATACTGGCTGTGCCTTTGACTCCACAATCTCCTTCCTAAGACATATAAATAAATATATGTCACCTCTGTCTCTAAGGACATGGAATTATTTCAAAAATGGAGACAAGGACCAATGTAAGGAAATAAAAGTGAGTACCATACTGACCCATTCCACTCTAAAACCTAGAATTTTAGGGAGGCATGACATATTCCACTAACAAACTTGGCATAAAAAGTTATTCACATAAAACTCTAAGAACATGTGACTGGAAACTTACATGACAGCCTTAACAAGCTCATCAAAAGTATCTACCCAAGTATCCACTGCCCCCTTCCAAGGTGATGCTATCCTGCAAAGCTGCTGCCACTGTCCCAAATATTTGGACTTCAAAAGCTAGTAGCACTTTCATTTGAGTATTTTCAACTGTGGGAGATCTGGATTCTTTGTTCCTAAAGAGGGGATTTGATTGGGGGAAATAAAATTTATTCAGTGCTGAATCTTGTGAAGAAGTTTGAATGAGCTGATTAATACCATTTTGTTCAAAATAATATAGATTGAGATTCATTTTTTAGTGTGACCTAAAAATGACTATTATGAAAGACCTCCAAATATATTTTGAGCAAATATTATTAAGTAAACTAAAGATGGCTATTTAGAAGAAAAATAATGCTTGGGTAAACATTTAAGATCTTAAATGCTTGTTAAAAAATACCAGTCTCATTATTTTTGGCCTGGCCCATTGAACTTAAAATTTTTCCCCTTCAAGATATCAAATTACAAAATAACAAGATTATGCAGAATTTGACCCATAATCAAAGCTATTTATATCTTTAGTCCTTTGTTTCTGCATATTTTTAAAGTAATTTGAGACTACACGTAGTAATGCAGTTTCACTAACAATTCCAATTTGTGATTATCCATTAAACGAGGAAAAACCACTCAGTATTTTCTTCCTGCATATTTGGATGATATGAAAAATAAGCCTAAGATATGAATTTTAAAGTAATATTTCTAAAAATAGACTAATTGGGCTAAACCGCAAATTCACACATTAATGCCACATCCTGATGCAAAAGAACATTTTAAAATTTACACCTGCCTGAAGAAATTTAATGAGCTGCTATTAATATAAAGATTTCATTTCTTAGTGAAAGGAAGCATGTAATGGGAAAAAAGCCAGATTTCTTTCAAATTGTTTTGTGCTGCTTATTGATATACCCAAAAGAATCAGCCCTATGTAGAAACTGGCATCTCATGACAAGATGCAAGTTTCTAGCCCTGACTCAATAGATCAGAGAAGGAGAAGTCTGCCGGAGTCTTTCTCAGCATCTACAAGGGTTCAGGAATCGGGAGAAGGGGCTGTGCATAAATGAATAAGTCTAGAGCAGAAATATGAATTTGGAAGGCAGGGGGGAAAGCCAGACGGAAACTTAGTTCTAATGACTAAGCTCTCCGAATGTCCGGACCCCTAGCTTTTTATTAACACATTTTGCCTTAAAGCAAAGCAGATATACATATCAAAGGTCAGGTTTGGTAAACAGTAAAAGATTATCAGGTTGGGAGAACTGTCCTCAGCTGTCTGGCAGCAGGCAATAATATCTAGAGCTTCAGCCCTGCTGAAGGTGCCCATCAACCTTTTGATGCACTTCTTGCATTTATGACCTGCTGGAATTAGCCTCCAGCGGAAGGCCACTAAGAACATTTCTTTTTCACAATCCTCCCTGAAACTGCTAATGCTGCACAACTCCAGCTATGTTGTGTGGATGTTTGAAAGGCAGTGGCAGCAACAAGATTCTGGGAACAAGTTCAACTTCAACATCTCAGGTCCAGTGCATCCTATAAGCAGACACACATTGTCCAGTCCAAACTGGACCTGCCCGAGGCTGAGCAGGATATTGTGGAGCACACAGCTACCAATGGAGGATTATCAAGCTAATTCCTTGCCTTGTTGATATACTGATTGGTTTTCAAATATAAAACTAGTATCTACTAAAATGCTGTAGGGCAGATTAGAATTGACATACTGAGAAGCCACTGTGCTCATTGCCACATACATTCTAATAGAATATTTAAGACAAGAAATTCTTTATTTGGGACATACCTGTAATGAATGCCAAGTAAATGTATCAGTAGTCTCACAATACTAAAAAATATGAATTATTAGAAGAGCTTATAAAATATAAAAATGACCCTCCTAGTGTTATAAAGGAATTCAATGTTTTTAAAGTTATATTTGAACCATTTTTATCTTTTCTGATAAATTAATGGTGCAAATTTATTGAAGATAAGTGTAATCTGAATGATACCCAAGCTCATAGAAGGTATTGCTATATATTAAATATATATAAATATATTATAAATGTCTATTAAGTCTATGAAGATAAAAGTGCAAGCATTTGATGTATCATGTTGCAGTGAATAGGACTGGATTGAAAATCTTTTCCATCACAACTTACTCCTGAAAATCTCAGTCTAAATTATTCAATTAGATCCAAACAATTCTAACCTTTATTTCTGAATTTTTAAAACAATCTTAAAGAAGAGAGAATAATATAATAAACCCTTATATACCTCTTACCCAGCTTCAAAAGTTATCAACACATGGACAAGCCTGTTTCATCTATACCTCTTCCCACACACACATAGGATTTTCAATTGTTTCATTCATAAATACTTGAATATGTATGTGTAAGAGATAAGGTCTTGACTCTTTGTTTACACTTGACTTCAGTCCACATCATTATCACACCTAAAAAGTCATAGTAGCTTTTTAGTGTCATCTAATATCTAATTAGAGTTCTGATATCCCTAATTGTCTCATAAATGTGTTTTGCTTACTTTGAATCAGAATCTAAATGAGGTTGATACATTGCATTTAGTTGAATTATCTTTTAGGCCTCTTGTGATAGCATTCTCTCTCTTTTCATTCATTTTTTTCCTTACCACTTACGAGTTTTAAAATGGGTCACTTGCCCTGTAGTTGCCCACATTCTGGTTTTAGCTGATTACATCCCATGATGTTAATATGGGCTTCTATCCCCAGTATTTCCTAAAAACAGGCAGTTAGACCCAGAGACTTGATCAGCTTCAGATCCAATTTTTTGGCAACAATGCTTCCTGGGGCTGCTGTGTACATCCTACGTATTTCATCAGGAAGCCTAAAATGAATGGTTTTCTTTTTGTTATTAAAGCTTTATAAGTGGGTTCAATTGTCATCAGCCTTTCCCATCAAATACAGAGTTTCCTGTTAGTCTTCCATCTAAAATTTTCAACAGTCATTGGTGCTCATTGCCTATATCCATTACTTCCAAAATAATTTTTAAATAATCAATATATATTATTTGATATTTGAAAACATCCATTATCTTATTAGCTGTGTCATTTAGTTACATGAGGCTTCTGTTCCAATGGCTACAACATGGAAATTCTATTATTTTCTTTCTGCATTTCAGTCAATTTGTGATATGATTTCTTAAGATAACTTATTTTTTTCAACTGCACCAAAAAATTCATTTACATCTCCTTAAATTTTTTTAACGCTGAATGTTTACATATTTACATTTTAATTTAATGTTTTTAATTAAAATGTTAAAACTTGTATTGAAATATAGCTTCAACACAGAAAAGGGCATGAATACTAAGTCCACAACTCAATTATATTTTCCATATAAATACATCTGTGTAACTACCATACAGAGAGAAATATAAAACATTTCCAGTATCCCAGAAAGCTCCGTAGTAACCCTTCCCAGGACACACCTCCCAAAGGTAAGTAATTAACCTAATCTCTATCACTATCGATTAATTTTGCCTGGTTTTGACTTCATATAAATAGAATCATACAATGGGTATTCTTTAGTGTCTGGCTTATTTTTCTCACTGTTATAATCAGAAGTTCATTTTTTGTGCAGAAGTAGCCCATTTTTTTCACTGATATACAGTATTAGATTCTATGTATACACCACAATTTGTCTATTCATAAACTAACTTAATTTTCATTTTAAAAATTAAGTGAATTTTTATTAATACGCTTCATATTATTTATTTCATAATTCTTTATTTTATTTGCCTATTTTTTAGTCTATGCCAAGTTGTTACTGTTTGTGGAATAGTGAACTATATTATTTGAAAATAAATTTATGTGGAAGAATTGGTCAAAATTAAATGATAACAGATATCATTATTATGCCTTCTGACTAACATCCTACTTAGAAAAATTTTACTTGCATAGATATAAAGTTCAAGGAGTTTAAGATCTTCACCATGAACTAAATATGTACTCTTTCTTTGTTCTATCTCTTTGCCCAACAACATTCTCATCCACAAAATTAGTGTAATGAAATTGTGTTCCTGTCAAGAAACAATAATAATAGGTGTTAAATATAAAGATTAAATTACATGGTAAGGCCAAAGAAATATAATTTACATGACATTAGGACTAAGTATTTGGAATATTATCTCATTTATTTACCAAATGAATACTCATTGAGAACCTACTCTGCCAGTTGCTAAAAGGGGGTGCAGGTAATGTATAAATAATGCTGAGCACTTAGCATATCTTGTACTGAGATCTTACATTTATCTTTTTATTTAATCCTTACCTATGGAATTGATGCTACTATTAAACCCATTTACATGTGAGGCATAAAGAGATTAAGAAATTTGTTAAGATATATATATATATATTGAGAGGGGGGAGTGGAGGAGAGAGGAAGGAAAGGAGGGAGAGAGAGAGAGATTGATGTTGAAGAATTGGGTCATTCAATTGTGGAGGTTGGCAAGTCCAACATTTTAGGGGTAAGCAGGCAGGCTGAAAATCTAGGGAAAATTTGATGCGGCAATTTGAGGCTGAAGGCAATCTGATAGAAGAATTCCCTCCTCCCCCCGGGAGGACAATCTTTTTGCTATGCAGTTCTTCAATTGGTTGTAGGGGCCCCTCTACATTTTTTAAAGTAATCTGTTCTCCTCAAAGTCTGATGATGTAAATGTTAATGTCATCTAAGAAAATACAATCACAGAAACATCTACAATAATGTTTGATCAAATATCTGGGTATCATGGTTTAGCCAAGTTGACCTAAAAGCAATCATCACATAAAGGAATGGTCAGCACTTACTGGGGTTGAATATAACTTTTGCTGAAAAATCTGGGTTCTGGGCTCTGTTGATGATTCCCATTAAATAACCACTGTCATTCATAGTCACTCTATCTAGTCAAGAGCAGCCATGGGCAAATTACGGCCCGCAGGCCGGATCCTGCCTGTTTGAAATGAATAAAACTAAAAAAAAAAAAAAAAAAAAAAGACCGTACCCTTTTATGTAATGATGTTTACTTTGAATTTATATTAGTTCACACAAACACTCCATCCATGCTTTTGTTCCGGCCCTCCGGTCCAGTTTAAGAACCTAGTGTGGCCCTCGAGTCAAAAAGTTTGCCCACCCCTGGTCAAGAGTGTATCCAAACCTCTCAATGCCCTGGAAAGTGGCAAGGGCTGGCTTCTTACTGTTTTTATCTCTATAAGTTTTCTGCTTTAGGGGATTTTTTTATTGACTTTATTAAGGAAAACTGCATTCAGTACACTTTTCTTTAAAATAGGATATTAGGGAGAATCGGTTTTGTTTTCCTTTTTTTCTTATCTCCCCCACCCCCTAGTTGCCTTCTATTTTCTGCACTGCTAAAAACAGGGGGCAAAGTAAGGAGGAACACCTCTCTGCATGAGAACTTTCCGTCATTTTCTCTCACCACCACCTAATGCCTTAACGACCAGAGACTGGCTGCGCGATTTCGTGTGCTGAGCTTCTAGTGTATTAATAAAAAGCATCCCCTTTTCCTCACTTGACTGCTGTTAAAAATTTGGGTTCAAATTCTTTACAATGCTTTTAAGCTTTGGGAGGAGAACTGTTTGTGATCCTTCTCTATTCTGCCACCTGTATCTCCAGAACCCAGCTGACTTCATTCAAGAGGAAACTCTTCTTTGAAAATATGTTCAAAGAAAAGCTGTCCAAAGTTGCAGAGCAGACTCACAATTTAATCTAAAGTAAAAGTCAGGGCAGAATATAATCAAATTTAGAACCAAGGGCCATTTACAAAGTTTGTCTAAGCCATAGCACAAATTCCGAAATTATTGTCATTAAAAAGTGTATTTTTTTTCAATACATATCCTTGATGGCTACATAAGACCATTTCTTTATACTACATGATGATGCAAATGCAATTTATAAAGCTAAATGCAATTTGGGAAAAATTATTTACTATATAGGATTTAGCAAGTTCCAAAAGAGCCATGTAGTTGCTAGAAAGCCTTTCATTACACTGAAATTCAAAAGAAAATGATGTTATTTTTAGATAAGGCAGTCATTGCCCTCAGCTCACCTGCTTATGCCTATCATTGCATAGTGCCTTCTGTTAACTGTTCCCTGTAATAGCAGGATGGGCCTGACGACCTCTCAAGGTCATCTCAAGCCTTTTGATTACATGGATTGTGTGCTGAAAATTACATGCTAACATATCTATACAAAAGCTGTGTCATTTTCTTCCTGCAACTGTCATCTTTAATGTTACCTCAGGTTTTCTATTTAAGATGTATACCCATGTTTACTTGTTTCTAAAACAGTTGAAAAATTATTACGAGCCATTCTCAACTTTCAAGAGCAATTCAGGCAGATTTCACAAGGTTAAACAAAACTGACTATGAATGTTGCATTTTGTATATGTGGTTATAGCTCTCAATTTCTTTTATTTTTGCTTAACATAAGCTTGAAAGTCAAAGATATCCATATCATTTTAATTTTTAAATGTTTTTAATGTTTATATATTTTTATTGTTTAAGAAAATAACACCATAGTATTCCATAAAGTAAAAAAAAAAATCATAGTTTAATTGATGTTTGACTATTTTAGATACCTCAAGTAAGTGAAATCATACAGTTAATTTTCTGTGATTTGCTTATTCACATAAGGTCCTCATGATTCACATATTGTTGAATAGTACAGAATTCCTTTGTTTTTAAAGGCTGAATGATAAGTGCTCCATTGTAATGAGATATCATCTCACACCTGTTTTCAGAAAAACAATAGACAAGAAGTGCTGGTTGGGATGTGGAAAACTGAAAGCCTGGTACCCTGTTGGTAGAACGCAAAATGGTACAGCCACTATAGAAAGCAGTATGAATGTTCCTCAAAAATTTAAAAATAAAACTATCAATAATTCAGCAATCTCATTTCTGGATATTTGTAAAAAAAAAAAAAAAAAATTGGAAATGAGTATCACAAAGGGATAATAGCAGCCTTATTCACAATCGCCAAGATAAAGAACAGCCTAAATGTCCATCAACAAAGACCTCAGATTGTTTTTCTTGTTACACCTTAGGTGACCTTTGAAGAAACACTGACTAGACACACTCGGTCCTTTTTTTTCTTTTCCATCACCTTTTTTTTTTTTTTTTTTTTTTTTTTTTTAATTTCAGAGAGGAAGGGAGAGAGAGAGAGAGATAGAAACATCAATTATGGGAGAGAATCATTGATGGCTGACTCCTACACGCCCCACACTGGGGATCGAGCCTGCAACTCAGGCATGTGCCCTGAAGGGAAATCAAACTGTGACCTCCTGGTTCATAGGTTGACGCTCAAGGATTGAGCGTCAACCTATGAACCATGCCAGCCGGGCCACACTCTGTCTTTATTATCCAAAATCTCTCTCTCTCTCTCTCTCTCTCTCTCTCTCTCTCTCTCTCTCTCTCTCTCTCCCCCACACACCGCCCCCCCCCCCCCGCCCCATACCCCACCCCACCCCCCAACCCCCCACCCCCACCCTTCTCTTCTCTCACCAATTTCCTTGAGTCTGATATCAGCCTCTTAGGTACTTTGATTGTTTCCTCTTTCCTTTGAGAAAATAGATCCCAGTTTCCAAATGCAACCTTCACTTAGCCCAGCAATCTCCATACCAAAAGTTTTCTATCACCAACTTCCTGTTTGTGTCTGGAGTGGGGGCGGGGGGGGGGGGGGGGGGGGAAATCCAGGCGCCTATTTTCACTATATTTTGTTTTATTCTGTTTTTACTTTCTCCCTTTACAGCCTTCAACCACTAATAATTTCATTAGGCTCTCTTTTAATCTTACTTTCTCTACTACATTATTCTTTATTCCCTTTATCTTATTTCAACTATAATTCTTAAATTGTCATTGGCTAATTCACTCCGGCATTGTCATGACTTTCAGAGAAATTTCATGGCCTGGCCAGTCTTATTTTTCTTTTATCGGGTCTTCACCTATTCTAAACAATTTCTGCATTCTATTAAAACAGGTCATTCCAAACTTCACTTGATTCTGCTCTATCTTGTTTCACTTTCATTTTCATCCCGATCCCAAACACAGTGAGACTGGGATTACTATTTCCAAGTTTCCTCCGACCCATTCTGCCTGCAATCAGACTCCATGCATCACACACAATACCCACCCAGGCTGGTATGGTTTCTCCTCCTTATTGCCCATCGCACACCTCGAATGAGAAAGCAATCCTATATCAGAGCTACAAGCATCTGCCTGCCTTACCTGGTCTGCTTTGTGAAACAGTCCATTCATAAGAAATTCAATTCTGCTGGCCACTACAGGCCCCTTGGATGTTTGCACGCTTTTTTTTTTTAGAAGGTTGGAATCTAACCCCTAAGAGGCTAGCATAGCCCCAAGGTGTCAAGCGGAGGTCTGAAGAGCTGAAGCTAATCCAGAAACCATGACCCTACCAGGGGTGGGCAAACTTTTTGACTCGAGGGCCACAATGGGTTCTTAAACTGGACCGGAGGGCCGGAACAAAAGCATGGATGGAGTGTTTGTGTGAACTAATATAAATTCAAAGTAAACATCATTACATAAAAGGGTACGGTCTTTTTTTTTTTTTTAGTTTTATTCATTTCAAACGGGCAGGATCCGGCCGGCGGGCCGTAGTTTGCCCACGGCTGCTAGCCCCTAAAGTCCCAACCTAGCCCAGAACAGTTGAGCCCGGCCCCTCAGAGGCAAACCGAGTCCCTAAGGGCCAGGCCAGTACGGAAGCCTAGGTCTGCAGAGCCTTGCACTCTGTTGCACACTTTTTAAAAAATCATGCAATAATCATTATTCACATGCTTTTCCTAATTGTCTGATTTATTAAGGGGTACAGTAAACAAGGCTACTAAAACTTTCCAGTTAAATTATATAGTTTCAGGGTCAAAGAAAGAAATCTCCTTTGTCGGAAGTAATACTATATGCTTGCTATAAATTGATAATATTGAAGATGTTTTCAATCAATATCAAAAACATAAGATAAGAAATAGCTTCCTCTAGTTTTCCCTGCAAGGCAAGATTATTGTGATCTCTAGGTTACTAGGGGAAAAAAACACCTTAAAGTTAATTTAGAAAAAAGAGAAACAAAAGTGAATGCCCATCAGTAAGGTATGGCTGAAAAAGTATTAGCTATCTTCAGTTCATGGGCTATAATATTGTCATTAAAAAAATGTATTAGATATATACCAACTGATTTAAGAAATGTTCATGAGGTTTTGTTAAATGAGAAAAACAAGATATAGCATACTATGGATTTGATCCTACTGTTTGTAAAACAATGGCAAAATCTTTATAAGAACATGCATACATTTTATAAAATACGCAATGATGATATATGTATTACATACATTTTAGATTGTTTTAAGTTTGAAGAAAGCACAAAAAATACAACAGGTTATTAACATAGGTTTCTTTAGGCAAAGGAAGATGATTTATAGTGGGAGAGATATATGAGGCGGAAGGAGAAATAAGAAAAAATAAAATGTCATTTAAAGTCATAACGTGCTATGATTCCATTTGTGTAAAGTGATGCTAAGTGTTTGTATCTATAATAATAAAAGCGTAATATGCTAATTAGACCGGACGACCTTCCGGACGAAGCCGAAGCTGGGGCTTCGAGGGAAGCCCAGGTCTTGGGTGCCAGAAGGAAGCCAGTGCCGGCAGCTGGGGGAAGGAAAGCCTACTCTTGCATGAATTTCATGCATCGGGCCTCTAGTATATATATAAAGAGAGACCTGAAAGGATGTTCACCAAAATATTAATGCTACCACCTCAAGGAGGTAGGGTTAGAATTGATTTTTATTTTTCTTGCTTATAATTGTCTTATGTTGTTTCTATTTTTTTTCAGTGGGAATGTATCAGGTAAATGATTGAGAGGGCAAAATAAAGCCATTTCCATTGTGGATGAGAAAGAAGAAACATACAGGAGTTTTCCTTAGTCACGTGGATTCTTTCTTGGCTCTGATGCAGCTCACCCCTCTGGGTTGAGACACTCCAGTGAAGACTTACCTGGACCAAAGAGGAACTAACTGACGTGGAAGACCTGACCCCACAGGCTCTCACTGATGTCGGGTGGCGGAGGACCTGCAAGAACTGTTCCAAACTTAACTTCCGGCAAAACCTCACTGCTAACTGGTCCTCCTGAGTGAACATAGTAATGTAAAGGGATTTGTCGTGTAAGACTCCCTCCACGTTCTGCATGGAGTAGGGTTCGGTATCTGAAAGGGGAGCCGCACAGCAAATGAGAGAAAAAGACACGAGATAATTTTGCAATATTGGGGGACCAGGCGGCAAGTCCCGAAGGACTTTCTCCGTGCTCAAGCCTCACCAAGCTTTTATTGATTTGGGATGCACCCATAGCATAGCCCTTAGGCAGGTGACCCCCGAGTAACAAGCAGACTAGCCCACCAGCAAGGATTTACATAATCATAAATGGGGGAGTAGTTTCAGCTACCACTGTCTGGACAAACAGAGGTGGCGCCTAGCTTTGCTAGGGCTTCAAAGACACCCAGCCTTCGGGGGGTTTCGGGGAGTTCTCTGTCTATGCTTATCAGATAGTGAAGGCAATAAACAGTTTCCCACAGGATTGAATTCATCTTTCTCTAGTGCAAGAGGGGAAATCGATTTCAACACACTCAGCCACTGGCAATGAGGGGCAGACTGGACGGACTAGTGTTGGGCACAGGAGTCGGGCTGCCAGGATTTGAATCCTGTTCCCACCACTCAGAGTTTTCCATTTCTTCATATATATAGCAAGCAGAATAATATAACCTCATATAGAGAGTAGTTGTGAGAATTAAACGTCCATGTACAGTTCTTAAAACCATCCCTGCCTCCTTGCAGGTGGTCAGAGTGTTAGCTACTGTGCTTGTCCTTTCAGAGAGAATAAAAAAAATTTAATTTGAAACATTTCTTTCCATTGTTATCATTGATCCAATCATTCTTATTTAATTACTCACAGCTCATAAACCCACATTTGAGGAGAGTGGGGTTTTGAAATCACCTTAGATATTGAAATTTTGACACCAAAGCTCAGAATGTATCATTTATGTAACAAATACTGAGACCTACAATGTCTGGGTGCTGCTCCCTCTAACATCAGGCTATTGGACATAATAAAACAGCCTTTCTTCATACCTCTAGCAAGTGGCTCCCAATCCCAGTCTAGATTTAATAAAAGCGCATGCATTAGTTTACTCTGTGTAAAGCATATTCTCTCCCTATCCCAATGCTCCTGAGATTATAAAGAAATGCCAAATGAGAAGAGAACATTAATGCAAAAAATAAAATGTCCTCTATGTTGGTGCAAGAGCAGATACTGATCACTATCCCCTCGGGTCTCTAGAGGTGGCCTTTCCTCAGAGGTAAGAGAGAAAAGGATGCAAGAAGTCCCAATGCGTTTGAGGGTGCCCACGCCATTGCTGGTGGGGAGATAAGCTGCAGAGTCAGCTATTTTCGTGGTCTACCACGTTGTCTGCGTGGTCCTTCTTAAGCTGCCCTTTAGCCTGCACAGGTTTTCTAGACTCAAAGACAGTTCCCCGTCTCAAAACCCAGGTTAGCGTGCCTAGCTGATAGCTACTCCCCATCCACAGAAATGTCAGAGAACGTCATATCACTGCCTTTGAAGTGGAAAGGGCGTTGCCCTCTTTTCCACTGGCATTATTATTCACAAACATCAGAGCAATGACCTTAACCAGCTGTTTCCCTGGTTGTCTGAAGGGTAACTAGTGAAATGGAGGATGAGGGGACCTCTGCGGTGGGACATGCAGGAATCCAGCACCTTCTGGCTTCTCTTCTCCCCTCATTCAGGTTACATCTGATTAAGACAATGATGGAACTTTTTCGTCTCAGAATCCAAAACCAAGAACTTTTCGTTATGAGGGATATAGTTATGGATGTTTACTAGATTAGAAATTAAAACAGGACTTTAAAGGTCATTTTAAAATGATAGTAACAAATTCACTATGATTTAGCATAAATATTTTATGAAAGATATATTTGCCAAACAAAATTGTAGTAAGAAAAGTACCAATGCTTTACAAAGAGATTTTTGCAAATCTCTTTACTGGCTGACTTTAGAGAAGGTATATGAATTCTCCTGTCAATCTCTTGTGATATCACATGTATGTAGCCTCCAGAAAATTTCATTGTACACTCTTGAAAGAAAGAGTGATAATGCAAATAATATCTTACTATTACTATGAAAATAGTTTGGACCTCAGGGAACCTGGGACCATACTTTGAGAACCACCCATTTAAGGAGAAAGAACTGGGCATTCATGTCTCCTTCACTGGGTCAGCTCCCTTTGGGAAATGCCTTCGCCACAAGAAAGGATGCTCTTTTCAGCTCTGCCCCTCCATCCTGCTTGTGATTCCCCGGTGCTGCCTGGAGGAGGGGGTTAGCTTGGGCCCACTCTGGGCTTGGTTTTAGGGAGTCCTTCATTGCCCACACCCCCCACCTGTGCTCTCCAACGCCTCCATCAGGAATAAAGCTGGAGTTTGAATCTTCTCCTGACTCCTTTGCCTTTCTCTCAGTTACTTATGAATGTAGTGGGGATGGGAGCCACTTATAAAGCTCCTCAAACACCAGCAATCCTCCGCACTTTTATACCCCCAGAGGCCTCAGGGTGCTTAGCATTAGCTGAGACCCTGCCTCGGGTATTTCAGACAGGATGATGAGAATGGGAAGTTCAAACTGTCTGGTGATCCACCAACCAGATCATAGGAGGCATCTTTGATCATTTTGAGGTTGATTTAGATACCCCCACCACTAAGGAGCAGATTTCTTGAAAATAATGTAAAATGTAGAAGATCCATGTGGTTTCTGCTCTGGCAAATGAGAGGATCAAAGCAAGTTGGGAGAAAAGAGAAAGGGTAGTATGATTGATGCACCTCTCAGGGTTTTCTGTCAAGGTCAAAGACCATCCTCTTCTCCCGCCTCTGCAGCTTCCACAGAGCAGAGTGCCGGTTTGGTTCAGCTCATCTCCGTCCCTGGCAAAGCAAAAATGGGGAAGGAGATGGGGGCCCCATTGGAGCTGCCCTTGCAGAGGCACGTGGGCACAGCTGCTTTCTCTGGGCGCCTACAAAGTGGTGCCTGAGACCAGTCAAGGTGCGTCACCTTAGGCTGCAGGGAGTAAAGCCCACTACACCTGCCTTCCAAGACGTATCCCATTCCTAGGGGCAGGGTTTTAGATTTACTATTCCTTGTGCCTGCATGTACCAAATGATCTGGGGAAAGCCTCTTTTCCATTTTTATTGCTTCATTTTTACACAATAGACCAACTCCTCTGCATTCCAGTTATTCACCGAGCACAGCATTCATGAACTGCACCCGCTGCCGCTGAAGTTTTAAAATGCTGCTTTACAGTTTTCAGACCCCTTCTGAGAAGAGATATCGTCTTTCATAAGAAGTAAAATGCCCCCCACACACACCAGCTCCTGTCAGGACACCATAAAACCCTGCTAAGCTTCGCTCTGCCCAGGCCCCACAGTGCACCTAACACCGCTTTGGGGCGCTGGGCTCTTTAAGGGTTTCCACCTGTCTGGGAATAAAGGTGAAACTTCAGGATTACTTCCTCAAAATGAAAAGGTAAAAGTCTGCCCTAGTTCATCTTTATTTCAGTTGTCATAGCACTAAAATGTTGCTGAATCGGAGATATTTTACATAGTTTGTCAAAATGATACTCTTCCAATCCAAGCCTTCTCCCTCAGGGAAAAATAGATCTCAACATCGGAATATAGCAGTTCTGATCTGCTGGTGATTTATCCTCACCAAGCCCCGGAAAGAGAATTAAACTTGGTAGTTTATCAGAAGGAAATGCGGCTTGACTCACCAATACATCTCGCAGTGCTTCCAGAAACAGAGCTACGATGTACCCTTAATCATAGAAGGGTAACTGTCCCGAACAGTACTGGCTTTCCTTTCAGACGTAGCACATGGCCTCACTCTGCTTTACGCGGCCTGACCTACACTAACGCTTATCCCCAGGTTGTGCTCCTGGCTTGATCATCTGATAGTCACACTTCTCAGATGTAGAACAGGTAGCCTTTCGCTCTCTTGGTTTCAAAAGGTGGCTTCTTGCCCGACTGGCATGGCTCAGTGGTTGAGCATCCACCTATAAACCAGGAGGTCACGGTTCAATTCCCAGTCAGGGCACATGCCCAGGTTGCGGGCTTGATCCCCAGGAGGGGGTGTGCAGGAGGCAGCTGATTAATGATTCTCTCTCATCATTGGTGTTTCTGTCTCTTTCTCCCTCTCCCTTCCTCTCTAAAATCAATAAAAATATATTATTTTTTTAAAGATGGCTTCTTCAGGAAGCCTGCACCAGGTGTGCAGGACCTATTTCTCCACAACCCCCACCTGGGGGAGCTCCAGGTACAAGTTGCCGACTGTACTTCAATCTGTGCTCTGGAGAAAGGTCTGTGTGCATGCAGTGCTGGGCAGCATAACACAAGAAGAATCTTCACCATCTTCCCACTTGGTCCAAATATTAAAATGCCATGCCACTCCATGTCTGAATGTATTGATTTATTGAACACGTATAGTAGTTACCATATGCAGGCCTTACCGAAAGAATTTTACTAATAACTGGTAATGTAATCTTCATGATAACCGAGTGAGGCTAGGCTTCCCATAGCAAAGATGCTGCACACCTGCCCGGTGGCCATGCGGGGACTTGGGCTTAGGTGTCTGGGTCCACAGCCTGTGTGCTTTGGGCTGCAGCCGATATGGGGTAGTTCACATATTTCTCCTAGATCTCTGCACACCCTGGCCTTTCCTTTTATAAAATAGACAGTACCCCCCCCCAGCACATATGTGTCCCTAAATGTGTCCCCCAGAATATCTGCTCCTTCCCTCTCCTAAATATTCTCTTCACCTAAGATAAATACAAATAGCCACAAGCACAAAGGGCTTTTCAAACCACTAAAGCACTTGTGATTGTGCCGTCTGCATCTTTGACAAAGTTTCCCAGGGGGAAGGAATTGTTTAGACTGGTGTCATATTCTGAAGGACATACACTGTGCAAATTCACATTTTCCATTTCAATGTCCTGTGAAAGCACTTGACAACCCTTCATGTAATGAAACCATTGCTCACCAAAACAGGGGCTATTATAACCCTCCAAATGTTTTTCTAGGCATATTTAAAGGCTCCTTCCCTGTTGCTCTGAAGTTTCCAGCTCACCCTGCTAGAGCGGAGCACTGAGCGGGGACCCTGGACAATCGTTTTATCTGCTTTACCTGGTAGACCGCCAACCCAGGAAAACATCACTGGCTGTTGAAGGAAACTTGCACACCCTGTTTTAAACTGACACCAGTATCCATATCCAGAAGCACAATTCTGTCCCTTAGACCAAGCCCATTGGCGTTGACAATATGCAAAGTGGCCCACTTAGCCGTTCTGCTTCTCCTGAGGTCTCCTGAGAGACATGCTCCAAATACCCCCACCTTCCCGCCACAGGGTGAGTCTGATCTAACAAAGAACTTCAAACTGAGGATTTTTTTTAGAAGAACATCTTGATTTAAGTACACCAATCAGACTGGGGAGGTCGGGGGAGTAAATCCATTACATTCGAGATGAGTTAAAATGGTGAGTTGGCTCACCATTTATGATTCATCAATAGCCTAGTGTTTCCAAAATATATGAGAGTTGCATGCATTTGGGGGTAAGAAGTGTTAACAAGCTCCTGGGGAAAAAAATTGATGAAATTTACACTTCTATAATTGATTCAAACCCTCTATTTAAAAAAAAAAAAAAGTAACCAATTTAGCTGTCAAACATAAAATATTCATTTTGTAATTCATATAAGTAATGATCTCCAACACACACACTAGTTTAATTTTCTATGTGATATTTCATCATTTACATTTTCTTCCTCCATGTTCCAGGCAGGATTGTGACAGCTGTCCAAGGTCCCAAATTAAACACCTAAACTTGCCCATATTATACCCACTAAGACACTTAAAAACAACCACCTGAAAACAGCCTTCACCAAACAGCTACTGAACACATTCTGACACTCTCCATCACCAACCATAAAAACCCACGCACACAGACCACCAGGTTAAGAATCTTCTACTCTAGTAGGTGGGGAAGAAAAGACAAGCTGATCAAAGTTATTTGGGATACCCACAGCTTTATTAAAGAAAAAAACCTACATCTTTCAGATAAGCATATTCTCTGAAGAGAATTTTCTCCTTGGTCACCAGTGTATCCATTCACTGGTGTAGGGCAGCTCTAAGGTGGACATACTCTCTGAAACCTCCCAACCTGCTCACACCAGCTTCTGGGCACGTCTCAGACACATTCAGGAAACTCAAAGATGAGCTTGGCCAGGATTCTGTTTTGGAGTTTATAAGATCTCCTATGTTTAATCTCTTTGTGATTGTGCCCTGACCAGCTTTTACCTTCTGATAAACGTTTTCCAGAAGCACTGATTTCTTCTGACTTTTCTATTCAATTTTTTAAAATCAAATGAATGCTCTCTGGTAAACTTTAAAGAAATACACTCTACCCCCAAAACAAAATAATCCTACAAGGAGCATGAAGTCTTACTGTGTCTTCCTGTTACTTTCTGTGATCCAAACAAATTCAATAAGACCTCATGAAGGGCTCTTGTTGCAGACAAATCTAAAAACAACATTAAAAAGCTAGTGATCAAGAGCAGTCAGACAAGGCAGACCACTTGTTATAATGACAATTAGGATCATTCTTCAAAATCTCATTGCTCCTTTTCTACAAAACAGGAGGAACGTTATTCCAATTTGTCCAGATAAAACTGTCTGCATTTTCTCAGAAAGCAGTTTTGACTTGGGGTGCCGGGCAGGTTTTGTTTGGTGGGTTGGCTGGATTTTTGTTTGTAAAAAGCTTTTTCATTTTTTTCAAGATCCCCAATTTTATGCATTGATACTTTGCAGAAATGAGTCAGGGTGCCTCAATATTGTGAAGCAGTTGAAGCAAGAGAGGTAAGAAAATATTGGTGAGGTGAGGTGAGGTGAGGTGCACAGGGTTGGTGAATGATTATGTCCTTTGGGTGATTGATTAGATTCTGGTGGGTTATTGATCTGGACTATACTTGTTGGATGAATTGTGATAAATGGATTATGCAAACTATGTCTTTGACAGTCCTCTAACTTTAGAGACTAACCTCCAGTTTTAACCAAAAAGCTCTTTTTTCTATAACTTCTTTCCTTCTCTCTCTTCCTCTCCCTCTCTCTTGCCCTTTAACTAAATGATATCCCAAAAGTACATGGATATTTATGAGCCCTTTCTTAAGACAATTTTGCATTTATTTCAAAAATTTTACATACAAGGAAAGATGTTGATTTATTTAAATTAGTGAAAGAAAATTCTGCAGAGTACCCACTTCAACTATAATTCCAATTACTTTTTTCCTTCTGTCATCACAATCATTTGAAAATTATAGAAGTCTCAGCACCAAAGTTTGCAAACTCAAGAAATAGAGTATTTTCAAAAATACACACTTTATAAATAGAAACAAACATTCTTTTAAGCCACCTCATTTTAAAGGTAATACAGATGGTCCAAATTTACTATTCAGAATTATTATTTTATGATGATAACAAACACATATTATGCACAATGCTATCGCTGGTAGGTTACTTTCTGATAATAAGAACTTGTCTTATACATAGACATATTTACAACTGGTTCTGCTGAAACTTCCAATGGACACAAATTCTGTTCTTCCTTGTAGACCTGCACTGTTCAATATGGTAACCACTAGCCATATGTTCCTATTTCAATTGGACTTAAGTTAAATTAAAATCTCAGTCCCCAATCATACTAGCCAAATTCAAGTGCTCAAAAGCCACATGTGGTTAGTGGCTGCCTGATTATAAAACATTTTGATTATTGCAGTAAGTTCTATCAGGCAACACTGCCTCAGCTTAGATTATGAGTTCTTTTACATCAGGGACTATGCCATTCTTCAATAGAGATAAAGCAATTTTATAATAATATAATATTTAGTCCTAAAGCATTCAAATCCATCCTGCCGTTACAAACTGCTTCACATTTTGATGTCTCCCAACTAAGCTAGAAGCTTCTTAAGGACACGAACTACATATCAAAAGCCTTTATTCCTTTTCATTGCCTCCCAGGCTAATACTAAGTACAAAACATTTTCTTTAAAAAATAACAATAATAACCTATGTACCTACTTATTCTAATGCTATGCCCTATGAATACTCAATAAATGTTTGCTGATTGGCTAGCCAGAGAGAAAAGTCTCTATGTAGGTATAACCCTCATGATCCCTCTAGCCCAGGGGTCCTCAAACTTTTTAAACAGGGGGCCAGTTCACTGTCCTTCAGACCGTTGGAGGGCCGGACTATAGTTTAAAAAAAAACTATGAACAAATTCCTATGGACACTGCACATATCTTATTTTGAAGTAAAAACACAAAACGGGAACAAATACAATATTTGTATTTGCATGTGGCCCGCTGGCCGTAGTTTGAGGACCCCTGCTCTAGACTACTTGCCCAAATCTACAGCGGCACCCTCACTGGAGTAGCAGTACTGCTTGGTGAAGCGAAGGAGTGAACCCAGGTGCCCTGGTTATGCTGCCTGCAGGCAGATTCCCATTTGCTCCAGCTGGGAGCAAAGTCTCAGGGAAGAAACTCAGAAACCTCAGTGTCACTATTCAGAAGACTGAGTTGTTTGTGGATCCCATCTAGCTTACTCTTAATTGTGCAGTCCAGCCCTCCACACCTCCCTTTCCCCGCCCCCCCAAAAATTCTCAGCTTCATCTCAGGCCTGGTACTAACAATCACTTTTTTGGCAAGTATTCTAAAAATATTTATTCATTTCACAAATGGGTATTAAAAACCTCATTTGTACAAAGCACTGTGATTGACAGTGGAGACAAAACAGAATAGAGAAGGCAGATAATAAGCAAGTAGCAAATCAATGTATCATGTAAACTTGAGAGATGCTGCAGTGGAACAGAACAGAGTGGTCTGACAAAGGGTTCTGGGAATGAGGGGACAGAGCTTAGATTTAACAGGCAGGAAAGACATCTTCAGGAGGACACAAAAGCATTGAGACCAGAAAGATGAGAAGAGCTGGCCATGCAAACAGCCAGGTGGAAGAAACAACAAATGCAAAGGCATTGAGGTGATAAGCAGGGTGGTTAGACAATAGAACCAAGAAGCTCCAGAGGGTTCCATGTGGCTCAAGGGAGCATGGAGGAAAAGTGTCAGGAGGTAAGAAAGGATGTGACAATATTAAGCCATATTATGGCCACAGTGTGTGTGACCTTGTCGGCCATGACAATCATTTGGAATTTTACTTTAAGTGCTCTGAAAAGCTCCTGAAGTGTTTAGATATTGATATTGGGTGATGACATAGAGATTGGGTGAGGAGCAAACGTATGTAAAAGGGAAGGAATTATATGTTTCAATTTGGTAATTGTTTTCTTTAAGTAAACACTGGTTCCTTTCTAGTCTTCTCCTCTTTCCTTTGGATTACAAGAGTGGCGTATGTGACTGAGCCTTTGGAACTGCCTCAAAGATCTCTCTGCATTCGCTTTTTAAAGACAGCAACAACATTAACTGGAAGGCTTCCCTGACCCCTTCAGGCAGAATCCGGTCTTCCCTCCTCTGTGCTCCTGCACAGCTTAGCACATTCCTCTATGTAACAGTTATCATTTGAATTTAAGTATCTTTACAGACTGTGAGCACAATAAAACCATCTCTATAAATGCACTTCCTAGCACAGTACCCAACACACAGTGGGCCCTCAATAATGCTTTCTGGGAGAGAAAAAAAAACACAATAAGAACAAGATGTAGGTCTTCTTAAGTAAATGCAGACTCAGAACCAAGTTTCCACACGAACTCGTACTAAAACAAAAGTAATTTACTGCCTCTACAATCAGCTCCTCTGACCTGATTACATATTGGAATCCTGAGGTTCTCTACCAATATTACTATTTATGCAGCATGCAACCTCAGACAACTCTTAGAAAGCTGAGAGGTTTGAATGCCCATTTTATAACACAGGTCTTCTCAATTAATTCCATGCCCCCTTTTGTAAAGAATAGCCTGAGAAGTGCAGCGGTTTTAGTAGAGCATTCTATATATCCTGTGGCAATGCTGATACTCTCCTGTATATGCCCAGGGTGTAGTCTTTGGTCCTCCTATCGATGGGAAAGGGCAGGACAAGCATTCTTATTCCTGTCTCATAAGTAAAATATAAGCCCCCCACAAAAGAAAATTCATTTATGATTATACAACTTGTATGTGGAGAAGCCAATGATACTGTTTCCTGAGACGCTCTTCTTTCTCTTACACCACAATCTCTGGATGGAAGGTTCTCAAAGTGTGGTTCTCAGCTAGCAGCAGCTACCTCATCTGGGAACATGTGATAAATGCAAATTTTGAGGCCCCACCCCAGACCTAGTGAATCAAAAAACCAAGGCAGTCAAGGGTGGGGGTGGAAGGCAGGGGTGGAAGTGAGAGCCAGCAATATTTTAACAAGCCCTCCAAGTGATTTCACACTTAAGTGTGAAAACCACTGCTCCAGATAATTTGTTTTAAAAAAGATTAATAATAAAAAAATTGGCTCAAGCTATATGAATTTATTTTATGCAGTACAAAATTGTTTGCTTAAACTAAAGTTAAAATCCTACCTGAAAATTTGGAAGCAGTCATTAACAATTCATTATTAATTATTATATTACATTTTCACATTAAATACTGTTTGTGCAAGGATGTAAAATTTTTGCTTTATATAATACACAACTTTCCAATTACAGGTAAGCTCAAATGAAATAATTGTGATAACTTAAAAGTTGCACTTACACGTAACTGATCCCATCAGCATGAATATGACCTTTAGTGCATACAGCTTGATCATCACACTTAGAAGGACAAAAGGATGTAACAAAACTTATACTGTAGAGCCCATTTCAGGAAGAGATGTCTGTTGGTTAAAAAGTGAAATAAATGGAGAACAGTAACGCAATTTTCCATCAATATGACTAAAGAAATCTTTGCTTAAGGAATTCATCCAAATAAGAAACTTGACAGGGTTTTCCTGGAGAAGTCTGCTCAGTCTTTGGAAGGTGACTAACTCCCTGAATGATCCCTGAGTTATAACCTTCAAGCAACTGAGAGTTAATCAAAGATCTATGTAAGTGGATCCAAAAGATTCCACTTACAGAATCTTTAGGAGAAATATGTGCTCCTAATATGTACAACATAATCAGCCACTGAAATTGTGTAGAAACTGAAGCAAATATTCTTCCAGTGACTCTGAGTTTTCAGCTATTCTCAATCAATGAAAAAAGATGTTTAAGGGTGGTATGTTCGTGATCCTGGTTTTGTTTTCAAATGAGTCGGCATTCCAGCGTGGTTGCACAGTAGCTGTTTGTGGTCTAAGTGGAAAATTCTTGATCTTCATTCTGAACCTTGAATACTTTTAAAAAAGTAATTCAGGTGAGCTGCTCAAGAGGAAAAGGGATCAGCATCAAATGTAAAAACAACTCACAATATTTTTGGAGCTGATGGTCCAGCTATCACATTTCTGCCTTTGAACATTTAGCTACTAAATGGCCTCCTTTCCTCCCCACCACCCCCCCCCCCCCATCTCATCCTCTCCTCCCCTGATTAGATATAAGGGATTTCAATGAGCTGTTAATACTCCTTGATTAACTTGCACAGATTCTACAGTCTCTAAATCATTTTCATGGAGGCACATTGCATTCTGGGACAGGTTATTAATTTTGTGTTCCACTGACAGTCTTCTCCTTTCCATTCACATCCTTTATTCACTTCCCAAGGAGAATTGAGACTAACCATAAAGAGGAAAGTTACTGGGGAAAAGTTTCTAAAAGATTTCAGTGCTGATAAGCACAAAAGTTCAGGCTAAAATAAAGATATGAGATTACTTATAGGCTCAGCAATTGACACAATACTCAGGATGAAGTTGGCCATCAATTGAAGTCTTAGAAATTAATAGGTATATTTCTTATTGATGATATGCTTCTGTGTACTTAGCCCATTTCAAAGCAGTTATCCAACTTATCTCATTTAACCTTGACAACAATGCCACCTACATAGGTGGCATCATTCCCGTTGCATAGCTGGGAACTGAAACTCGGAAAGAAATTGTGCAATAACAACCTTAACAGGCCCTTGTGGAAGAGATTTCAATTTCAGGCCTCCCTGACCTCATAGTCTGGGCCCCTTTTGCTACATCACAATGAATGAAGGAACCATTGCTTTTTCATTCTGGTTTCCAATGGCAGTTGAGAGCACTGAGGCCCGGGGCCTCCTTTCCCCCCAGCAGAGGGATCCCAAGGGGCTGTTCATTCATGAAACGTCTCCTGCCCAGTCCTGGTGAAAACTATGGTATTTCCAGAACGGAAGCCTCTCCTTTGGGTCAAAGCCTTATTTTCCAGATGCTTCTTCAGTGAGACCGTTTGCCTGAGATGGGACCAGAAAAAAACAGTTCCATTTTGAATCGAGTGCAACAATCACTGTTCCCACAGAGAGGAGGGGCTAGGAAAGCAGGAGTTCTGAGGAGGGCGGTTGGCATTTGGGCTGGAGCAAACAGAGGCAGAGACATCCCCAAGAAAGAACAGGGGGTGACGGCGGAGGCTCCAAACCCAACCTCACCTACTTTGACATTTGTGCTCCAGTTCAACAGTGCTGATATTTGCAAGAACAGAATCAGAAATTCTCACAATATCTAACTATGGCATAGAACAACTTTCCTGGTAATCAACAAATTTTCAATGTAAAGGGCAATAATGCATCAACAAATTATACAAGAGAAGAGAACGAATTTTCTTTTTAAATTCATTCTCTTTTGTCTGGGTAGTTCATATTTTCGAAGTAAAAATCAAATGAAGCCTAGTCTGGGCTCATGTGAGTCGGGGTAAGTACTGGGTCATTCTGCTCATATCAGCAGGATAGAATTTCCCAGAGAAGAAGAAATGTTCACCCTAACAAACAGCAGATATAGTCACAAAACTATTAAATCTCCTTTTGGAATACTATTGTCTTCTAGGGAAACAGATCTTTTATGGCACTAAAACAATGAGTCCAAGAAAAGAGAGTGCCACAATTAATTCATTCCTTTAACAAATGTTTATTGAACTCTTCTTATGTGATAGGCACTGAGGGAAATAAAAAGATGAATCAGGCCATCAGCTCCAACAGTCTATTTGAGGAGACACGTACATAAACAATTGCAAAACAATCCAACAGGGGCTGTAATAAAGGTTTGTACGCGGTCCCACTGGAACATAGAGAAGGAAAATTGTGCATTTAGCCTGACTGTCTCAAGGAGAATTTCAGAGAAAGAACATTTAGGCTGCTTTTTTTTTTTTTTAATGTTGACATAATTGCGGGTATTTCCCTTTTCTCTGCCCTTTGCCCACCTCCACCCACTCCCACCTCCCCCTCCCTATGCTGCTTCTTAAAGGGAACAACCCATGTGCAAATTTCCAGAAGCAAGACAATGGG
Organism: Myotis daubentonii; assembly: GCF_963259705.1. Taxonomy (NCBI): domain Eukaryota; kingdom Metazoa; phylum Chordata; class Mammalia; order Chiroptera; family Vespertilionidae; genus Myotis; species Myotis daubentonii. Next base: position 45,873,039 of record NC_081845.1, on the reverse strand, counting down.
AGGGCTGTTTGGGGAACAGTCTGCAATTCCATATGCACATGCAGGACGAGGGTGTTTTTAATTTATTTAACATTATTTAGTTAATATTTACTCTTCCAAACACTCTACATGTATTAATTCATTTAATCTTCAAAATGCCTTTCAAAATAACCCAAATTTTGCAGATGAGAAAACTGAGGTAAATAACGTGTCCAAGGTTTCATTATGACAAAACTAATATACAAACACAAACAGCCAGACTCTAGCACAGTTTTTTTAATTGACATATAATATTGTATATGTTTAATGTGTACCACATGGTGATTTGATAGATTTATATACTGAAATTTTTATATTTAATCAAGGGAGGAGAAGGAGAGATGGTGGGTGGTGGGGAGAGTAAGCCATTTAATAGCTAAATGTTCAAAGGCAGAAATGTGAAAGGCCCATAATGTTTAGCTTGGACTATCAGCTCCAAAATATTGCAGCATTAGCTAACACATCTACCATTTCTTTTTTGTAATGGAAACAATAAGGATCTAGTCTCATAGCAACTCTGAAGTTTATAATACAGTATTATTGTCTATAATCATTACGCTGTAGCACAGGTTCTAAGCAGTACACACAGCACTGCCCGTGAGGACAGGGAGATAAGTTGTGAAGGTCTGTATATATTCCGCAATAGTGTTTGATAGAGTGTGACCATCAATGGTTTTAAGGCAGAGAAATAACACAATCAGATTTGGGTTATGGAGATGTCACTCTAGTGGCAGCATAAAGGATGGACTGGAGAACAAGCAAACTGGAGACAAGAAGACCTGTTACTTTGTTGCAAAAGCACAGGCAAGAGATGCTGAGAATTTTAATCATGATGGTGGGTCTTCACAGGAAGAAATAGAATGAAAAGATAGTGGCAGCATTAATCGGAATTGGTGATCTTGGGAACAGAAGGTAGAGAGGGATGGAGACTGAGTTACTGGAAAGATGGTGAGTCCCTTGGTCAAGCATTAACTAAGGTAGGAATGTGAAAAAAGAAAGTTTGAGTAAGGATATCAGTAAGTTCACTTTGGGTCATATTGAGTTTGAGGTACTCTCAGAAATACAGATTAGGTATTAATGAGAGGTAAAGCTATAGATTTGCTTGTCGTTATCATTGGCATGGTGGAAGCCATGGAAGTGAGATGATAAATTTCATGCAGAGGTGGAAAAAGAAATCACCCAGGACATAACACTTGGGCATAAGAACTAAGATGAGGAAAAGAAGTCTACAAACATTCTTTTGTGGAGGAAAAAAGGAGGGAAGGAGGAAAAGGGAAATAAAGAAGAAAATTTTAAGCAAAATAAAGAATCTAACCATCTAAAATTTCCAAAATATAATCTTACTCTTGATAGAGATTTGGCTTGCAATTTCCTCATATTTCATTTTTTTTCCTCCCATTAATTTAAATGCTATTTAAAATATGACTATTTTAATAGCTGAATAGTCACTATATTATTTTCAGTACAACAAAGAGATCTTATAAGGAGCATATTGCCCATTAAAGTCAGTAATTTTATGATAGAATTTTTAAATTTTTTTTTAGCATTGGTAAATATTTTTCAATTAAGTGAAAATTGCACCAACTAAGCAGGCATTGACACAATTCTCAGCTTAAAACATGTCTTCACTAATTAAAAGAGAGATGAATATTTATATTGCTGATAACTCATTGATAATCATTTAAAGTCATATTTTCCTTTTTAATATTTTTATTGAGTTGAGAGAGAGAATAAGGGAGATAGACTAAAGGAGAGAGAGAGAGAGAGAGAGAGAGAGAGAGAGAGAGAGAGAGAGAGAGAAACATCAATGAGAGAGAAACATCAGTATGGATCAGCTGCCTCCTGCATGCCCCCTACTGAGAATCTAGCAGGTAACCCAGGCAAGTGCCCTAATGGGGAATCAAACAGGTGACCTCTTGGTACATGGGTTGATGCTCAATCACTGAGTCACACTGGCTGGGCTGAAAGTCATATTTTCTAATACAAAATGACTGGGTTTTATTAGAAATACCTTTCAGAGACATAAATATGAATGTATGTTTATGAGAAAATTTTAGGTACTGTAATACTGTGTCAGGATAAGCAGGACTTGTACTGAGTATCCAAGCCTGTGCTTCCTGAACAAGTGTGTCTGAGTCCAAAACAATCCTCTAGAGTTTCACAGCCAGCACTGGCTAATTTGATCCCAAATTAATAGTGGTTTAAAAGCCAGAACCATGGGACCATAATGACAGCTCCTTTGGTTATCTTACTTCTGAACTCTTCGGTTATTTGTTCTTCCACTAGTTAGATTTCAATGAAAATCAAAATTGTAGGCAATACAAATACCACAAGAGATATTATTTTGCACTTGTTTTTTGATAGGATAATAAAACTTAAGAGGCATACATTATCCATATGTGAGTATGAATGTTCCTCACATTATGTAATCAATATGTTGCTTCGAAGTGTTGTGTCAATAAGTTATGGTAAGTGAGCTAATATTTTAAGTGTCTGCTACTTAAAGGAATTCTATGTTCCTATAAAGTATAGAATTCTCTAATAAAATAATCAACTCTTAGGTGTGCTTATGGATTCCTGTGCCAATTCCTTCATAAGTGAATCAATCCTCAGCTTATATTTTTTAACTAACTTAAATTTTTAGACACAAATGAAGCCACACTGTCAATTCCATCCAATCAAATAATAGGTAGTTTTTGTAGCCACAGCAAGATGCAATCACTTGAGTAACATGATCTGATTGAAGGACCTTGGGATGCTGTATGGAGAATGAGGGTGGGCAAATCAAAGGAAAGTCCTGTTAGTTAAAGGTGAATAAAAGTTAAGAAAATGTCAGATGATCACAGGTGACTCTGGACACTTATAGGCACATAGAGTGAAAAGACCAAAAGTTAGATTACCGAGGACCTAATGAGAAAGCAATAGAAAGTAGTATTGTCTGGGTTGAAGTGTGCATCTTAGTAGAAGTTTGACAGCGTGAAGAAAGAAAGAAGGAAATAAGTGCTGTTCATATTGCAGAACTAAGGCTCACGGCCATTAAGGACACAGTTGAAAGATTTTCACCTAACTTTTCATGAGGGAGAAACTAAAAATTAAACAAAGAACAGGCCCCAAGGTAATTAGCAACAGTGATCTAGCAACAGTTGTCTAATGTCTTTTCCAATGCTTCATTTTATTTGCACATGTGGTATAGTTTATATATGTATATGGAGATATAGACATATTCATATGTACACACACGTAAGGACCACTTTTTTTAAATCTTCACCCAAGGATATGTTATTGATTTTAGAGAGAGAAGAAGGGAGAAGGAGAGAGAAAGAGGAACATTGATTTGTTGCCTCCTGCACACAACCCGACCGGGGATTGAACCTGAAACCTGGGTATGTGCCCTGACCAAAATCAAACCCACAACCTTTTGGTGTATTGGTATGATGCTCCAACCAACTGAGGCACACCAGCCAGGACTAAGAATGACTTTTGATCAATTTTCTTCACCTTATGAGAAAATTGGACCAGTATAGCATCAAGTCATGGTTATAGTTTCAAAAAGAACACCTATTTTATGTTCTCATACTTGAGCTTCTCTTTCCTGGTGATATATTGCAGTGATGTTTTACTGTGAATTCAAGAGTGCGGCTTGTTTATTCCTGGTTTCAGTAGTAACTGATGCGTGTCTCTGAACAAATAACTAGGCCTTTGCAAGTTTCTATTTTCTTACTTGTAAAGATGGTTGGAAATCTCCTCCCTATTGAAAAGGGGCATGACTGCCATCTCCTCGGGTCAGATTCTAAAATTTAAGGAAAGCCCTGTTTTGAAAATTCAGTAAGCCTGATGATGCCAGGTTTTAGAGATGAATAAAATCAGACACAGTCAGCTTGATAGTCAAATCTATTGCTGGAGCTACTGGGTGAGGTCACTGTAGGAACAGACATAAAAAATATGAAGCTGCCCAGGTCAATGTAAGAAGACAAGAATGAAGGCAGTGAGAACAGTTAGCAAGTTAGTGCATCTTTGGAGATGAAAGGTAACAGTGGCCTGATCTAAGGATGTGGCACTGGGCAAAATGAGAAAAGGACATATTGAAGGGGTTTTAGGTAAGAAGTACAGATCAGGGCATGGGGCTGAGGGGTACAAGTGCTGTTTTTCTATTAGGGTAGACTGGTGTAGGACTGGAGAAAGCAACGAGTTAGACTAAGTCAGGGTTAGAAGGTTCTACAGGCATGTGGGGCACATGACCATACAGATTGTTGGCAAGAGAATCATGAAAAGGATGAAGTACAAAATCTAAGTAGGAAAGGAAAGAGAGAAAAGTTAGAAGGTAGGGGTTCGAGGACCTGGAGCTTTTTATCAGGCTGTGGGAGAGATGCAGTGAGTGAAAAAGGGAAAAATGATGGATTGTGGTCAACAAATGGGATGTTGAAATATCAGAACTAAAGCAGCTTCATAGAATGCAAGATCTAAAGTGATGCCAAAGGAATCACTATGATAGCACCAGGGGACTAAATGGTAAATAGTAACTAATGTAGAATGAAAGGAAATATCAAAGAGCGGTGGGCCGTTCCCTTAAAGTCAATGGGGCATTGCATCAGAGTACAGAGATGAATGGGGAAGAGACTACTAAAAACAAAAGATGGATACCTTTGTCCTCCCCTCCTTTGCTCTCCCCTTCCCCTCAAAAGAAATCATTTACCCTCCATAGTGACAACAGTGATATAAGGTTGGGTGAGTTTGATTCCTCACTTGGTGAGGCTGATTACTATAGCAGCCAGGTCTCTAGAGACCCAGAAAAGAAAAGGCCCCCTTGATCATAGTCTGTACTCATGAAATCTAGGTGACCCCAATGCAGGATGTAGTCCTGTCCAGTGCTGTGGTGTCAGCATAATGCACCCACAGAGAAGAGGAGGGGCATAATGTTTCCCCTCCTGCTCACAAAAATCACAGAGGGTTATCCAGTCATTCCATCAAAAGTTATTTATTGAGCACCAGCTATGTGCCAGCCACACAGAACCCAGCAGGAAAGATGCTGTCCCACCAGGCAAGGGCTCAGGCCTTGTCTCCAAGGATTTTAAAACCACCACTCCAGCCTCAAGAGTGAAGAATCATGCCTGTGCTAGCCTGGAAAAGACACCACACTGGCAGTGTTACTGGGAAGTCATAAATAAAGCTAATGTGTGAGGAATTTCTTAAGAAATAAGCAAATTATGCCAGTTCTCACTATTCTTTTCTTGCACTAGTACCTTGAAGAAAAAAATATAAATTGGACAGCATAAATATGCAAAATAGCTGGCATGTGGGGGGGGGAATTTTTCTGCTTTTCTCAAGATTCAGACTCACTTTTGAGTCATAAAGACAAATACAGCAAGCCCATGAAAAGAACTATAATACTATACCTGTGGCCCAAATAAGCCACAGTTTTAAGTTAATAAGTAATAATTTATAGCAAGGGTGGGGGAACGTCCAGCCCGAGGGCTGTATAAGGCCTGTGAAATCATTGGGTCTGGCCCTGCCAAGGCATTAGGGTGAGTTAATTAAATGTTTGACCAAATATACAGGCTAACTTTTAAGCTGATAACTTTGTATGGCCTGCAAATCAACACTAATAAAAGAGAAAAATGGTAATTGGCGTACGACGATACCCTTTTCATTGGCTAATCAGGGCTATATGCAAATTAACTGCCAAGTTTGGCAGTTAACTGCCAACTAAGATTGGCAGTTAACTGTCAACAAGATGGCGGTTAATTTGCATATGTAGGCACAATGCATGGAGGCGAAAGGGAAAGCAGGAAGAAGCCCCCTGCCACTGACAGTGATCAGAAACCCAGGGGGGAGCTAAGAGCTGGGGGGCTTTGCCCTGCCCCCCAGCCATGATCGGTGAATCAGGTGCCTTTTCCGCCCTGGCCAGTGATAGCAGGAAGTAGGGGTGGAGCCAGCGATGGGAGCTGGGCACGGTCGAAGCTGGCAGTCCCAGGAGCTAGGGGCCCCTTGCCTGGGCCTAAAGCGAAGCCCACGATCGCGGGGCCGCTGCAGCTGTGGGTCCCCGCTGGCCGGGCCAGACGCCTCAGCCAGAGGCATCCTGCAGGGGCAGGGGCGGAGCCCGCGCGATCGCGGCGCCCCCCACTGCCACTGCAGGTCCCCACTGCCCGGCCCGGACGCCTAGGCCAGAGGCGTCAGGCCTGGGCAAGGGGCCAATCCTGCGATTGGAGGGTGATGGGGGTCAACGCCTGAGGGCTCCCAGTATGTGAGAGGGGGCAGGCTGGGCTGAGGGACACTCCCCCCGCCCCACACCCAGTGCACGAATTTCGTGCACCGGGCCCCTAGTGATTTTATAAATATCCAAATGGCCCTTGGCAGAAAAAAGGTTCCCCACCAGGAGACATATGTACTACTCTTTGTAATACTTTAAGCAATAAAAAAAAAAAGGTTCCCCACCTTTGATTTATATTATGTAAAACCCCTAATGATTTAGGGACAAGATCATGCTCATTTCAACCCCTTCCCCAAATAACAAATATTTTGCAATATTCACAAAAGAAACTATTTAGTTATTTTTTATTTTCAAAACAAAATATCCTGAAAATTGCTTACTAGTAGAATGATTCAAATTTATTTTCTCTACAAACAACAAAGGCTTAAAAAAAAGTGGGACTACATCAAACTTAAAGCTTCTGTACAGTAAAAGAAATCATCAGCAAAATTAAAAGATAGCCTACAGAATGGGGGGTGGGGGGGATTGCAAACCATATTTTAAATAAGAGATTAATATCCAAAACATATAAAAAATTTATACAACTTAACAACAACAACAAAAACTTGATTTAACATAGGCAGAGGAAACTAAATACACAATTTTCTAAAGAGGACATCAAAATGGCCAATAGGCACATAAGAAGATGCATAACATTACTCATCATCAGAGAAATGCAAATAAAACCCACAATGAAACACCACTTCACACCTGCTGGGATGACTATCATCAAGAAGAGATAATAGGTGCTGTTGAGGATGTGGTGAAAAGGGAACCCATAAACAGTGTTAGTGGCAATGTAAATTAGTTCAATACTATGGAAAATAATATGGAGGTTCCACACATGAAAAAATTAAAAGTAGATCTAGCACTTCCACTTCTAGGTTTATACTCAAAGAAATGAAAACAGGAATTTGACAAGAATTATGTTTATCTCAATACTATTCACAATAGCCAAGATCTGGAAACAACCCAAATGGCTATCAATAGGTGAATGAATAAAAATGAGGTGGATATATATATAAATGGAATATTATTCAGCCATGAGAAAGGAGGATATCCTACCATTGCAACAACATTATGAGCACATTGTGCTAAGTGAGATAAGTCAGGCAGAGAAAGACAAATGCTGTATGATAGCACTTACATCTTTTAAAAAACCAAACCTGTAAAAGAGAGAGGAAAAGAGAAAGAATAAAATGGTGGTTACCAGAGGATGGGGGTTGGAGGATAAGATTGATTGTGTTTAAGGATACAGAATTGAAACAAGCACCAAATAAGCCACAGAGATCTAATGTATAATAAAATTGATTATAGACAATAATATTATACTGAAAGTATGTCATGTGATAAATATCATTACAAGGAAAACCATAGTATAATATATAAATGTATTAAAGTAACATGTTGTACACTTTAAGTTTACAAAATGTTATTTGTCAAATTTATCCCGTAAAAATATTTCTCTTCTCTATTGAGAGTAGACTTTGTGTTAATAAATTTATGAACATACAGCTCATTAAAATCTTCAGTTTTAGCAATGTTGATAGAACATCAAGGTAATTTTAAAGCCAAATAGACCACAAAAGAAAGTAGAAATTTTTTAGTTATAGCATGCAGTTTAAAAATATAAGGAAGGATGTAATGTTTTCTCTGCCTACCTGCTTATCATCCCATTTGTCAAAACCTAAGTTCAATATATTATTTCAGATCAAACTATCTTCTTTGTAACAGACTAAGACTCAGCCTTCATGTTCCTGAATAAAATACATATCTGCTGTGTGCTGTGTTCTCCATAGAAATAATGGTGAGAAAGAATCTATAATAATAAAAGCGTAATATGCTAATGAGACTGGACATCCTTCTGGACAAGCCAGGGCTGTGAGTGAAGCCCGGTCCTGTGTGCCTGCCAGCGGCCGGAGGGAAGCCCGGGTCCAGGTGCCAGAGGGCAGCCGGTGCCGACAGCCGGGGGAAGGAAGGCCTACTCTTGCATGATTCTTATGTATTGGGCCTCTAGTCATATATATAATATGAAATTGATATATGATATATAGTGAAGTATGGTAGCAATCATCTCAGGTAGAAACTGTAGTTTAACTTTAACCCTGCTGTTTGGCTTCTGTACTTATTTGCTTTGTTTAACAATAGAAAAGTTACTTTGATTTTCTGAATTGTATAAATCATCCCATTCGATTGAATGCCTTATTGATTGTAACGTGACTATCCCATTGATTATGATCTTACTGGTTTTAGAAAGCAAATTCCTCTGTACCTGGGAACCAGGACAGCACAATTATCCCAAGACCTGAGGGTTCCAGATAATGTTTCCCTGTCAACTCAGTGGTCCCAAGACGCGAGGGCTCTAGATAATGTGTTTCTGTCAACTCAGTGGTCCAAAGACCCAAAACTATAATTAATCTTTGTAGATAGCTAATCAGCTCAATCTCGCTTCTGTAACTGCTTTGTGCAAACCAGGGTCCTCATTCCAAACCCTGGGATGTAATCAATAGCTTTGTGATTTTTGCCTATATAAATCTGGTGTTTCGGCCATCTTATCACTTCAAGATTTGGGAGAGCGAAATGCCCCCTCGGAGTCCCGGATTACAAAAATGTGACTCTTTAATTCGACTTCTTGAGGCATTCTTCTGTGATTTGCGGGGTACATTATAACAATATGACAATCATGTATAGCATACATTTCTAATATAACACATATTTTTTTAAATGATTGAAACAATCCAATGGCCTCTCCATTAGAATGGCTAAAATATTAAATCTCTAGATAGTTTTAAGTGAACTTGAGCTTGATTGTTTCTTAGTTCTGCTTCAGAACCGCAGATTCATGTGCATGCCATTTCCACAGAAGCGGAAATGTGGATGTTGTGGGTCAGTGAGCATTCCTTTCCCGGGTGCTTCTGCGATGAAGCCCGGCGATTAACACAGTGCCCTTAATGATGGGTGGGGGACCAAGCATTCCAAGATTGGCCTGGATTCTTGCCAGACGGGAGAGAAAGAGGCCTTTGTGTGTGGACATCTGAAGGGCGGGCATAAACATGTTAGTTGATACTTAACACCAAAACCAGTGCCAAAACCGTTAGCTCCCCTCAATAGCCTCCTCTGGTTTCAACTGTCCACGACAATGGAGCAGCCACCTCCATCTACAAAACTTGCTCTTTAAACATCCTCAGAGGAATTCCCCAAATAGCAGCTGTTGGAAGCAAACAGACTCCAATTCATTGACATATGCGGACCTTTTAATGTTTTTCTGGAGACAAGTTTCCTTTTTTGTTTTTTTGTTGTTTTTTTTGGTACCTACGCAACCATCTATGCATTTTTAATAATTACCTTGTAGATGACATGACGCAGTTCCTCCCGGCACTCGAAGGAGGAGGCCCGGGATTCACATTCAGATGAAATCGTCAGTTTTTGCAGCGAGCAGCCCAGCTCATTCATGTGGTGAATTTTTAGACGTTTCCCCTGGTTTCCTCCCTGCCGTCCGGGCCCCCTGTCTTCTCAGTGCATTGGGAGATGCCGCTGCGCCTCGGTGAGGGAACCAGCCCAGTGTGGCCGCCGGGAGCCTCCTCTCAGAGCTCACTCCCTCCAACCCGCTCTGGGACCTTCCCTGGGATCGCCTTCCGCCTGTGCTGGATCTCATCTCACACCTTCAGTAACGTTCGTGGCCTCCGTTTAGTTCTCGCAGCAGCCATCTGTGTTACATGAACTCCACACCCAAAGTGAGCAACCTCCGCTCTCTAGAGAACCACTGGCCAGCAGGTGACTGCACCGGCGGCAGCTCCAGAAACTTCGCGTGTGTAGTCAGATCAGAGAGTGAAATGGTGCGCTCGCGTGCTTTGATGGCCTTCTCCCCGCGGTTCTCAACCTGTGGGTCGCAAACAATGAAACTACATCCTGCATATCAGATATTTACATTACGATTCAAAACAGTAGCAACATTACAGTTATGAAGTAGCAACAAAAATAATTTTATGGTTGGGGGTCACCACAACATGAGGAACTGTATTAAAGGGTGGCGGCATTAGGAAGGTTGAGAACCACCAGACAGCCCCTCTACATAAAGAGGTCAGTGGGTGATCTTTTTTACATATAGACAATCCTATAAAGGGCAGATGGTTAATGTATTTTAGAAAGAACTTGGGGTATTACTCCGAAATGTCCCTTTCAGCAAGCAGCTCAGACAACACAAGTCAGGCCACTACAGGACATTGGCATCGCTGTGGATGTTTATTTGGGAAGGCAACATCCCTGCAAGCGCCAGCAGCTCTACACAGATAATTATTCCTAATGAGGGAAAAAGTTAATGGGACAACTACAAAACACTCTTAAATGGAAAACTAATACATTTATAAAATTATCTAAGAATACATGTAATCTGTTTTAAATCCTCTCTTGAGGATATGTTTTTATTGATTTTTAGAGAGATAGGAAGGGAGAGAGAGAGAGAAATATCAATGTGAGAGACAAACATCATTCTGCTGCCTCCCACAAGTACCCTTACTGGGGATCGAACTGCAGCCTAGATATGTGCCCTGACCTGGAATCGAATCCACAACTTTTTGATGTACGGGAGGATGCTCCAACCAACTGAGCCACCCGGCCAGAGCCATATGATCATTTTGTTGTTGTTGTTAAATTCTTTTTTTTTTTTGTCTTTATTCTTGAGAGTATTACAAATGCCTCCCCTTTTTCCCCTTATCCACCACCACCCATTTCTGGCCCCACCCCAGGCCTTCACCACCCTACTCTCTGTGTTCATGGGTAATGCATATATGCATTTAAGTGCTTTGGTTAATCTCTTCCCTCTCCCTCTCCCCCATTCCTCTGAGATTCATATAATCATTTTTTTAAAATATATTTTATTGATTTTTTACAGAGAGGGAGAGGGATAGAGAGTTAGAAACATCGATGAGGGAGAAACATTGATCAGCTGCCTCCTGCACACTCCCTACTGGGGATGTGCCCGCAACCAAGGTACATGCCCTTGGCCGGAATCAAACCTGGGAACCTTGAGTCCACAGGCTGACACTCTAGCCAGTGAGCCAAACCGGTTAGGGCCATATAATCATTTTTAAATATAAAAATGATCAAATATAATGTGGCTATTAGTAAAATGTAAAACTTTAACTACCTTTCAAAATTTTTAATCATCAAACATTTTAATATATTTTACATAGTAATGATATTTATTTTATTTAAGAAACTCCTCTTTATTTGGAGTAGAATTACAGTGATAGAGAAAAAAAAATTCTAGTGAAAGTGAAAGTAGACATTACAAAGTTAACAAGCCTTTTGTGTGACCTAATTGCATTAGAATATATTAGTAAGGTTGCATATTATAGGTTTTATGTTTCATTAGAAAGGTCACCACCGATTTGGGCTGAATCGTTAAAGAAAGAAGACCACATTAGCAGAGTGCTCTTCAAGAAACTAAAAGATGAATGTACTTCACTTCATTAGAATTATCTCACTATAACTCAATACTCTGATTTTATAGTAAGAAGAGACAATAAGAGAGCACAGAAGTCCCAGGTTCCATATTCCTCCTGGAAATGGCCTGGGTAATTGCACCATAAGATTGTTTTCCCAAAACACAAACATCTATAATAATAAAAACATAATATGCTAATTAGACCAGATGGCCTAACAGTGGAACAACCATCCGGACAACGGACAACGCTGGGGCTGTGAGGACCGAGCCCCTTGCACGAATTTCATGCATCAGGCCTCTAGTAACACATAAAAAGCAGTGCACCTACTTGTTCTGATGACAATAAAAGATATCAGGCCTGTGACATGCTAAACCATAGAAAACCTTATCTTCCAAATTGTGCTCCTTAACATTTGAACCACTGTGTTAAGAGATCTTACTCTGTTTTAAAACATCACAATTTTTAATCCCAGAATTATTATTGCCACAAGTGCATTACAATGTTTCTATGTGTAATTCTGAGATGTTTTTATGGATTTAACAAATATATAAGCCTCAATAATTTTCAATAGATACTTCTTATAATTACAACAGAAAGAAATTTTACTTGCTGTATTTTTATCACTAATGTCAAAAAGACATAAACATACAGAGTGATTCATCCTGGTAAGAATTTTGTTAGAATCCTTAATTCCATAAAAAAATAATAAACTATCCTGTCAGTTAATCTCCAGATTACATGGGCCAATGCTTGTGTTTGGCTTTTTTCAGTTAAAAAGAACAAAAATATGCAGACTACCTTGTATAATGGGCTTTATCATAAAGATGTTGAGAGAGTAAAGAAGCATGAAAAGTTTCCCCAAGCAAGACTGATGAAGAACCCTCAGTTTGACTTCTTCCCTCCCTATTTGGGTACCTTTTATTTCTTTCTTTTGCCTTATTGCTCTGGCTGGGACTTCCAGCACTATGTTAAATAAGAGTGGTGAGGGTGGACATTCTTGTCTTATTCCTGATCTTAGAGGAAAACATTTCAGTTTTTCACCATTGAGTATATTAGTGAGAGTTTATCATATATGGCTTTTATTATTCTGAGGTACTTTCCTTCTATTCCTATTATATTGAGTGTTTTAATCATAAATGCATGTTGTATGTTATCAAATGTTTTTTTCTGCATCTATTGATAAGATCATGTGATTTTTATCCTTTTTTTTATTATTGTGATATATTATGTTGATTGATTTATGTGTGTTGAACCATCCTTGTGCCCCTGGGATGAACCTCACTTGATCATGATGTATTAGTTTTTGGATGCACTGTTGTATTCTATTTGCTAGTATTTTGTTTAGGATTTTTGCGTCTGTATTCATCAGAGGCCTGTAGATTTCTTTCTTTGTGTTATCTTTGCCAGGTTTTGGTATCAGGGTTATATTGGCCTCATAGAATCTGTTAGGAACAGGCAGCCAACCAGATGGGAGATGATATTTGCAAACAGTAGCTCTGACAAAGGTTTGATTTCAAAAATGTATAAAGAACTCATAAAACTCAACACCAAACAAACAACCCAATCAAAAAGTGAGCAGAGGACCTGAACATACACCTCTCCCAAGAAGACATACAAACAGCCAATCGATAATAATAAAAGTGTAATATGCTAATTAGACCAGACATCCTTCCATCCTTCCTGACAAAGCCAAGGCTACGAGGGAAACCCGGGTCCTGGGTGCCGGCAGGAGGCTGCAGGGAAGCCCTGGTCCCGGATGCCAGAGACAGGCCGATGCAGGCAGCCAGGGGAAGGAAGGCCTATTCTTGCACATATTCCGTGCATCGAGCCTCTAGTCTATAATAATAAAAGCATAATATGCTAATTAGACTGGACATCCTTCCGGACGAAGCCAGAGCTGTGAGGGATGAGGCAAGCCACCGCAGCTGCAAGGGCCGAGCCCCTTGCATGAATTTTTGTGCATCGGGCCTCTATTAGATATATAAAAAGATGTTCAACCTCACTGGCAATTAGGTAAATGAAAACCAAAACTACAATGAGATACCACCTTACCCCTGTTAGAGTGGCCATTATCAACAAGACAAGCAGTAACAAGTATTGGAGAGGTTGTAGAAAAAAGGGAACCCTCATTCATTGCCAGTGGGAATATAGATTGGTACAACCTATGGAAAGCAGTCTGGTGATTCCTCAAAAAATTAAGAATAGAACTTCCATATGACCCAGCAATTCCTCTCCTGGGTATATGCTTGAAAAAATTGAAATCATGTATTCACAAAGATATAAGCAATCCTATGTTCATTGCAGCATTATTCACGGTGGTCAAGGCATGGAAACAACCAAAGTGTCCCATGATAGAGGACTGGATGAAGAAGATGTGGTACATATACACATTACTCAACCATAGAAAGGATGAAATAATGCCGTTTTCAACAACATGGATGGACCCTGAGAATATTATGCTAAGTGAAATAAGTCAGTCAGAAAAAGCTAAGAACTATATGTTCACTCATCTGTGGGATATAAAAGTGAAACTCATGAACACAAATAGCAGTGGGGTGATTGCCAGAGGGAAAGGGGTGAGGGAAGAAGGGGATCCTAATATAAGGTTACAAGAGGTTTGACTTTGGGGGATGGGCACATGGTGCAATATACAGATCTTGTTACATAGAAACCCACACCTGAAACCTATATGTTCATGTTGACCAATGTCACCCCAATCGATTTAATAAATGAATATTTTTTAAAAGGAGCTACACATCGCTCATGATTCCACTGCAATGCCAACAGCTCTACAGCTCTAAGAGTCTGCCTTTTGAGGGCCTCAGTTTCCCTCTCCTTCTCTCTCTACCCCATGGCTTCTGCCTGTCTCCTTTCAGTGCATCTCCTCACTTTAGAGCCACTCTTTGGTCTTCATTTCTTTCCTTTTGTTTAAGTCACGCTCTATAAGAGCAAAGATGCCATTTGAGTGATCACTCCTTACCCAGATCAGAGCAACCACAGTGGAAATAAATATCTTCCCAGGCCACTGAAATGCTGTCCTGGAAGATGATCTTGGCCAAGAGCAGCATGGTGGTCAGAATAGCAAGGTCAGATGACAAAGCAGAGCATGTTTATGCAAGGAACTCCTTGCTCATAACAGGACTGTGGGCAAGTGGTAAGAACCCACATACCATATGTGGTATGGCATGAGCACTCATGGCTTCAATGCACAACCCAGGATACCTCACCGCAGAATCAGCCTCAAACTGTCTACCAGCCAGGAGAGACAAATTTGAAGGACTTGCTATCTATTCTTCTAGCAGGGGTGGGGAACTTCCAGCCCACAGGACATATAACACCTGGGAAATCATTTGGTCTGGCCCTGCCAAGCATTAGGGATGAGTTAATTAAATGTTTGACCAAATATAACAGGCTCATTTTTAATTTGATAATTTTGTATGGCTCTTGAATGATGTTAAAAATATGTAAATGGCCCTACCTAGGTAGAAAAACCGGTTCCCCACCCCTATATCTAGAGGGAACAAGGTGGATATCAAAAACTCTCATTAGTACCGTATTGTCTTGACCTTATGGAGTTGATTATACTACACTGTTCTTTCCTAGCCTGCCCTTAGCTTTCATTCATATCAATGGGGAGGAGAAAACGCTTGTTTTGGGAAACTCTTTATTGTATTGGCTTTAGGAACATTGTTAGAACACCATTCAGGGCCTATGCGGGAAATCTGGGCGGGGGGGGGGGGGGGGGGAGGGAGCTTTGTGCTAAAAAAAGCTTTAAGTGCCCCATAGGAAGTGTTTCTTCCCTCACCTAGAACAGTTAGCTGATTTTCCCTTTTCACTTAGGCCACCAGAAAGCTCAAACCTTCATATGGAGCATAGCTATTTCAAATGTGTCCTATTTTATTTCTGACCTCGACTCTTGTTCTAGTCCCTATTTTCCCCAAATCATATTTTTAATGTTTTGTATTTTGCAATTAGTATTTTATACATTAATTTAAATTCCTTGAGAAAATAAAGTATAATAAATATTTTAAAAGACATATGTGACAATTACACTAAGTGCAATAAGAGCATGATATTTTATCCTATCATACTGAATTTTTGAGATAGTCACAAATGTTCTTTGATAACATTTAATTAAGAATTTAATTCAAAACCACACAGAGGAAGACCTCACCAAAAATGACTGTTCTAAATTTAAGTAAATATCACAAACATTTTTATATAGGGAAAATATCACAAGTATTCAACCTCTGTATACTTTCAAACATCAATTTAAATTATCATAATTCGTACCTAAGCCTATAAACCTTATAGTTAACAGAATTTCTAATGACATTTTGGCTAAGGACACTATCATATGAAATAAAAACCCAAATTAAAGCTGACCACATAGCGGTGATAAAAATAGAACTGTATTAATTGTCCACATCTTGTCAATAAGAAGGGAGAATAAGCAATGTGATCATGACTTTCTTGTTTCTTTGGTGTTGTTTTTTAAAAAAAGAAAGTGTAAAATGCTTTCACTGTTGATTCTATAGCTCAGTAAAATAGAGTGAATGTCATTCCTTCTTAATAGGCGATACAGTGATAAATGGCTATTACAGAATCTGCTTCTCTGATGTTCGTGCACTAGCTCATATGCTCTTCTATTTAACCCTAACCTACCATCAACCTCCACAAAAATGGGCCTTACGTAACCACCTAGACAGCGTCCAAAAATAGTTCAGTCCTGAGAAAAATGGGAAAGGCCTCAGTCAAACGCCAAAAACTTTCTCAGATTGATCCAAACAATCATTTTTATGTTATTTTTCCATATGTGCTCTCTTTATATTTTACACAGACACACACCCTTGTATTCTTCCACCAGACAAGGTAAGATAATTTACTACATCCTCAGATCCAGGTAACATGCTGCCCCACAAAAATCAAACAGGAATAGTAAAATTACACAGAGATATTTTTCAAGGAGGAAGAATTTTCAAAGTGATAAAATTGAGACTCATAAGTAGCATATCTCTCTCTAATGAAGATGAAAATCATGTTAAACACCAAATACACTTGTCTAATTACATCAGGAAATACCATTTTGTGTTTGCTAATGAAATGTGATGCTACTGTATTCACTGAAAGCCAAAACAACGTGAAGATATAACATGCTAATTTCAAAAAGGCAATTGGTAAAATGGTTGTTTGCTTTGAACTGCTATAAAAATTAATAAAATTATGTAAATACAAGCACAGTTACTGAAAATGTGACACTCTAATTTTAGAAAAGCCACAGAACATAATGACTTAAGAAACTTCAAACCATTTTTAACCTTATTCTCTTCACAGAGAGAAGACTAATGAGAAAATGTTTGTCTAAAAGGCTAATATTTGTTTTAATATATTTACTTCATTGCTCTAAGTATGGAAGCCACTTCATATCCTTTTGGCAATAAGGGTAAAATCCTAAACAAATAAATATGTAAGCAAGAATTTTCTGCCCACAAGCATTTTGCAGTCTCCTAGCCAAGTCGCCATGATGCATTCGTAAATGTCTTAATGGCCTTACTACATAGAATCCTATTATAATGCAGGAGCCAGTGAACACACAGAGCCCCCTTATTGTATGCTTTCCAAGTTACAAGAAAAAAGATGCACCACACATCACTATATACATAGAGAACATGATTTGACCTCCATGGTCACATCCATGGTATAACCAGATGTCTTGTAATAGGTTATTATCATGGCAGGTACTTAGTGATTCTCCACAGTGGGCTTTATTCTGTACTAATTTTTCATCCTGAAATCTCTTCATAATGTACATGTTGACTCAAGAAATGCAGTGTCTTTAAAATTAACCTTAGGAATCTATGTTCTATTAAATTTTCTAATAATTTAAACATGAAACATTATTAAAATTCATATAGCCTACTCCTACATTTTACTTCTTTAAAATTAATATTTTCATTGGCTCTGGCAGAGATCAGTGAAATGTAGCTTTCTAACTTTCATCACTTAACGATATCTTGGTCAAGAAGTGAATATGGCTCTAAACCAAATAAGCAATTTAAAAACTCTTCAAATGTTGTGTCTCTGAATCGTCTGAATAAATACCATATTCTTTACTAACAGTCTTCAATGATAAATGTGCTTATTTGCAATACACTTACTCAAGGAGTTATAAAGGGACCAGAGATAATGTAAAAGGTCCCTACTTGCTTTAGTATGCAGGGGGAAAAAATACTACTTAAAGTCTGAAAATATATGATGGAGAGTATATCTTCCATTTGGTCTGATTACTTTTTGTAATCTACTGGGAGACACTATAAGAGCACACATCTTTTGTATCTCTATAGGGGAAGTCTCCCCGAAGGTAGGTGTAAGAATTACACCAGCTACAGAGGATGTGAATTTGCCCTGGTAAAATTGCTACAAATAACACCATCAAAACTATGTATATATGAAAATTGAAAATATTTTTATTTTCAGTCACTTTTGAATGTGATTATGTCAACAACAAAGGATTTACTTAAGCCTTAAAAATGTATCATTTATTGTACTTTTAACATGGCTCTTTAAAAAGAAACACTTCAAATATCAAATACACTGTAACACAATCAGAGTGGTATTTAAAATACCCAGATTAGACACCTAAATGATAAATATTGCTTGGTACCGCACATCTGTTCTTTGTAGTGTTTTCCAGTAAAGCAGCATAGTGCAACATTTCAGCAAAGCAATTCAAACATAAGAATCGCTACAGAGCAAAAGCTCTTGTCACTGTTTGTGATTGTCTAATGGTATATGGTTCAATCATAAAGGGCAGCTGACAGGCTGGTATAAGAAATGAATTTTCTTCTTCCTCCTGACACATCAGAGTAGGGCCCCCTGCTGTAATGCAGAAAATCTTTTATGCAAAAAGAATACACTATCTTTCAGCACATGATTACTATTCAGAAGATTTTGATTAGCTTTTGGGGTGCAATTTTTTAAATATTGATACAAAATTGCACAAAGAGCAAACTAGGTCCAGGATTATGCTTTGTCTCCCCAACTTACCAGTAGTCATCCTATGACTTCAGGCATATTACTTTGTTCTCGCTGCCTTCATTTCTCTGTCTTTGAAATGGGAATAGTAATAATAAAATATGATTCCTGTCCTAGAATAAAATGGCGTGAAAAAAATGAATGAATATTTATTAAGAATTGCAGCTTATATAGAAAGTGAACTGTTGGGGAGACAATGTAATTTTATCAAACACAATCATACTAAAAACCTTAATCAACGTGAAGAAATTAAGACCTACAAATTGAAATCCTATATAATAAAAGCCAAATATGCTAGGTGTCTAACCATTTGTTCAACCAGTTGCTATGACACACACTGACCACCATGGGGCAGATGCTCCAACTGGTAGGTTAGCTTGCTGCTGGTGTCTGGCCGATCAGGACTAGGCAAGAGGACTGGACATGCCTGGAGCCCTCCCGTGGTCCCTCCCTGGCCAGCTGGCCCACATCGGCCCCGATTAGGGACTGGACAAGATGGCCCCGATCGGCCCCAATCACCAGCCAGGCTGAGACCCACCCATGCACGAATCCGTGCACCGGGCCTCTAGTAGTCAAAAGCATTGTAATAACAATGTATGGTGCCAGGTAGATACTAGAAATATTGGGGGCATCACTTTGTAAAGTATAGCATTGTCTAACCACTGTGTTATATACCTGAAACTAATACAAAATAATATTGAATGTAAACTGTAATCTATAATAATAAAAGTGTAATATGCTAATTAGACCAGACATCCTTCCAGATGAAGCCGGAGCTGCAAGGGAAGCCCAGGTGCCAGGTGCCAGAGGGAAGCCAGTGCTGGCAGCCAGGGGAAGAAAGGCCTACTC
This sequence comes from Myotis daubentonii, assembly GCF_963259705.1. Lineage (NCBI taxonomy): Eukaryota > Metazoa > Chordata > Mammalia > Chiroptera > Vespertilionidae > Myotis > Myotis daubentonii. The sequence continues at coordinate 45,853,443 of NC_081845.1, read as the reverse complement.
TTGCATAAATTTCATGCATCAGGCCTCTAGTTTCAAAATAAAAGCCCTAATAAAAAATAAATCAAATGTGTTGCATAAAATGTAACATCTTACATTTTTAAATGCTTAGATAAGTCACAAAAAATATGACCATTTTCACTTTCTTCACAGAGAAATCAAATAGCAATCCTGTTGGATAGGTCTGGGATGAAAATACATTTATTGACAGCCAGTTGGCCTGGAGGTCAAATCCCCCCCAGTGTTACCTACAACAATCAAGGCTTAACTACAACAAGACGGTGCACAAAGACCACTAGGGGGTGGACCAAGAAAGCATAAAAAATGCGGAGACAAATAAATAGGACAGAAATTGAGGAAGGCAAAATGCTGGCTATAGAGCTCAAAACCACACTTTTAAGGTCTCTCAAGAACTGTCTAGAAGCCGCCGATAAATTTAATAAGGCCCTCGAAAAGACTGGTGAGACTGCCGATAAATATAGTGAGATCCTCAAGAAATCTAATGAGACCCTCGATGTTGTGATAAAGGACCAACTAGAAATTAAGCATACACTGACTGAAATAAAGAATACTATACAGACTCCCAACAGCAGACCAGAGGAGCGCAAGAATCAAGGCAAAGATTTGAAATGCGAAGAAGCAAAAAACACCCAACTGGAAAAGCAAAATGAAAAAAGAATCCAAAAATACGAAGATAGTGTAAGGAGCCTCTGGGACAGCTTCAAGCGTACCAACATCCGAATTATAGGAGTGCCAGAAGACGAGAGAGAGCAAGATATTGAAAACCTATTTGAAAAAATAATGACAAAAAACTTCCCCTACCTGGTGAAAGAAATAGACTTACAAGTCCAGGAAGCACAGAGAACCCCAAACAAAAGGAATCCAAAGAGGACCACACCAAGACACGTCATAATTAAAATGCCAAGAGCAAAAGACAAAGAGAGAATCTTAAAAGCAGCAAGAGAAAGAAACTTAGTCACCTACAAGGGAATATCCATATGACTGTCAGCTGATTTCTCAACAGAAACTTTGCAGGCCAGAAGGAGTGGCAAGAAATATTCAAAGTGATGAATACCAAGAACCTACAACCAAGATTACTTTATCCAGCAAAGCTATCATTCAGAATTGAAGGTCAGATAAAGAGCTTCACAGATAAGGAAAAGCTAAAGGAGTTCATCACCACCAAACCAGTATTATATGAAATGCTGAAAGGTATCCTTTAAGAAGAGGAAGAAGAAGAATAAGGTAAAGATACAAATTATGAACAACAAATATGCATCTATCAACAAGTGAATCTAAGAATCAAGTGAATAAATAATCTGATGAACAGAATGAACTGGTGATTATAATAGAATCAGGGACATAGAAAGGGAATGGACTGACTATTCTTGGGATGGGGAAGGGGTGTGGGGGATGCGGGAAGAGACTGGACAAAAATCATGCACCTATGGATGAGGACAGTGGGTGGGGAGTGAGGGCGGAGGATGGGGTGGGAACTGGGAGGAGGGGAGTTAGGGGGGGGAAAAAGAGGAACAAATGTAATAATCTGAACAATAAAGATTTAATTTTTTTAAAAAAAGAAAGAAAATAGATTTATTGCCTGTGGACTCTGTGTAAAGTACTGTGGTAAATACCTTTATTTTCTCATTTAATCTTCACAACTTCTCTATGAAATGAGGCCTGTTATGAATTCCATTTTACAAATGAGCAAACTGAAGCCCAGATAATTTTTTTCTGTCTGTCAGTTAACATATTCAGGGATAGGAGGATATTTTGAACATTTTAAATGTCTATAGTCAAGCCAAACTCAACCCCAGCTTATACTCTTAACTACCCTGCTATACTGTGTTTATTCATTTGACAAGATAACCAATATGAAAAAGGTGAGAGACAAAAAAAATACAAAACAGGGAGATATTTGAGCTGGAGAAAAGGTAAGACATTGATACTCACAGGGGACAGGAGACTTCAGTCCTCTCAACAAAGCCCAATAGATGGGTTACTCCAATAGGAAATGCAGGTAAGTGGCAGAGCAGGTGAGGAGGGCTCAGCAAACCAGGCAGGGAGGGCCCTGGGCCTGAGCTAAAATTGTGTGAGATTACAGGAAGAGTGAGGAAAAGGACTGGGCAGGTGGGCTTCCCCTGGGAGAGTCAAGTGTGATTATACCAGTAATAGAAGCGAGGCAGAGGTTGGGAGGCAGGCTGGAGGCGTGCTAGCCACCTGGGAAAGGGACCTCTGAAGGGGAGAGGTACTAATGAATGTGATTTATGTGAGTTCATGTTCATAAGGCTGTATAAATGCAAGTTGTTATTGCTTGAGGAGTCTTACATTCACCAGAAAGGAAGTGTTACATAAGAGACACGTAGGAATAAGATATTTTGTGCAAATTAACTGGGTTGCTAAGAACATCCTACCTCTGGCTGAGTATCCCATTATCTTGTCTGAGATGGTCAGGGAATTATAGTGCTACTTAAAGGAGGGGAGAGAGATCAAGGCGCACCCTGTCAGAGTGTGAGATGTTGCTGAAGATTTTAAGAAATATCAGGGCACCTCCTCTTCTTGGGAGGAGTGGAGTACCCAGCAGAAATACTTGAAGGGAGAGACAGAGGGAGTAGCCACAGGAGACTCCTGGCAGAGGCTTAAATGGGAAAGGACCTCACCTTGTGAGTTTGAGAACATCGAGGTTGATAAAATCTCCTTTTATCCTCACATGTCAATGTTTCATGACTGAGGTTTGTGGGTACATTCTGAGGAATCAAAGAATTTTTAAATTTAAGAAACACTGTTGTACTTTCACTAAAATCTCTCCTGACCCTCTGGGAGCCCTTTTATATTTTAAAAAATTTGTTTAACTGTGAACAAAAATTAAATACAAGAGTGGGTGTTTCTTAATGAAGTTAGATGGGGCCCAGACATGCAAGGGGCTTTGAAGGTTACGCACCGCATTTGGTCAGAAAGGAAAAGCAGGCAGGGGAGGTCTGGCCTGATGCACTCACCTGTGAGGAGCCAAAAAGGGAAATGGAGTGGTTGGAAGGCTTCGGTGCCCTTGATGAATTGCAATAAGGATTTGGGTTATCCGTGTGGGGAGCATGCCATCATATAGAATCTCTGGAGAGGGCTCTCTGGAGAGGACTCTGGCATTAGTTAGGAACCAATGATTTTTCTGATTGTTCCTGTAGATCTGGAAAAAAATCAAAGGACTCTGCCACAAGGTATATTCCTGAGAAATAATCTGCCCAGAAAGGCAATGATGATATTCCAATTCAGCTCTGCTACTCTCGTATTTATAGTCTTATCTCTCAATGTCAATGTTCAGAAGTAAATAAAGATAGCTTTAAATTAGTGATCAAACACACTAATAACCACCAGTAGATTGTTAGCTATTTATGGGCACACGGCTTTCTCAGAGTATCTAATTGATTTATTACACCTGACGTTGGCTAGTAGTTTAATTCAGAGAAATCAGGCAGAGTTCTAGGGAAGCCCTGGGACCAGTCTATGAAACACTAATACCATACATTAGACCATTAAATCTGATTTGGCATGTAGAGCCACATCATAACCAAAGTAAACTGAGTGGTTCCAAGAATGATTTAACTCGATTAAATTAATCTACTGTGTTGAAAACTGGTAGGATTGTGACTCATTTCCAAGTAACTTCACTAAAACGGGGATGATGTCCCTTAGGAAGAACCTATTATTGAGTTAAATGACTAGTCTGTTGTTTCATGTTATTTTAAAAATATTCAAGGGGGAAACTGTTTTGAATCTTTAAAAAAAAAAAAGCTATTGCAAAGGATTAGGAAGACCAAGGTTATAAAATGTAAATTAAACCCCAAAGTAAAGAGATTATAATATAAAAGAAACTAAGGACAAATTCAGGTTTCATGAGACCTTAAGCTTATACAAGTTGAGAGCCTTTTTCAGAAAAAGAATTTAAATTATGAATAAAAGATATATACAAAAGTGAACAGTTTCAAATGATGCTAGTAGGGACCCAGACAAATAAGGGGTCTTGAAGGTCAAGCATTATGAGATTCCCAGTACATCCACCTCCTGGGAGGAGTCGGAATTTCCTTCATCTTCTGAGTCACACAACACTGGGCCTGAGATCCTTTCACTGGGATAAATTAAAAGTGATCTTCCTCATAATCAGAGATAGCAATAAAGAGAAGTTAGTTGGTCTTAAAACTATTGTATCAAAATCATTCCTAGAAGCAGCCAAGAACCAGGAATACTCTGATTAGGCAGGAGTTAGAGATAAATCATGGGTAATTCTGTAGTATAAAACAAAATTTTAATGAGCACCATTTATTAGAAAATAATATGGCAAGACCTTATAAAGTAAAACATTCATATACTCTAAATCTGACAATTCTGCTACAGAGAGAGAGAGAGAGAGAGAGAGAGAGAGAGAGAGAGAGAGAGAGAGAGAAAGAACAACTTTGCATATGTCTGAAACGGAATTTTTGGGCTGGAACACGCGGTGTTCCCCTGTACTGGAATCCGGATTCTTTGTCTCCCGGAGTCGAAGAATGAATCCACGGACAGAAGGTGGTATGGCAAAGGTGGAGATTTATTAAAGAACGAGTTACAGACTCCCACTTGGGGAGGGGGAGAAGAGCCCCCTGAGTCCCTTTTTCCTATGGCTTATAAAGGCTACAGATCAGGGGTGGGCAAACTTTTTGACTCGAGGGCCACAATGGGTTCTTAAACTGGACCGGAGGGCCGGAACAAAAGCCTGGATGGAGTGTTTGTGTGAACTAATATAAATTCAAAGTAAACATCATTACATAAAAGGGTACGGTCTTTTTTTTTTTTTTTTTAGTTTTATTCATTTCAAACGGGCAGGATCCGGCCTGCGGGCCGTAGTTTCCCCACGGCTGCTACAGATCCTTGTGCCTTGATATCCCCTCTGATTGGTCACTATTTGACTGGTTACTATAGTAACTCCTGGGCTCAAAGGTTGAACCTCACATGGGACATGTGAGGTTCTCCTCGCCTTCTTCCTTATTGTTTTGCTATTTCTTTGGGGCTTTCTTCTTCTCCTTCTGGATGGGGGGCATCCTTCCCTTTATTTTTTAAATATAGACCTTCTGCTCTTTCCAGCTCCCTCATTCTAGGGAAATGTATCTGTTGCAGCTTTTCAGCTCCCTTATTCTATGGAAAATATACTTTCTGCTACTCTGCAGCCCTGTGTTTCTTCCATGGTCCCCTTAATTTCTAAAATTTCCTAAACCTGTCCTATTTTACCCCTAAAATTCCTGTTTCATGTCCACCAGAAGACATGCATAAAAATGTTCAGAGCAGTGTTGCTCATGGTAGCAAAGAAGAAAAAGAAGGCTAAGGAAGAGGTAAAAGGGGGGGGGAGGAGGAGAAGGAGAAACAGCCTAAAGCTTCTACTACAGTGGATATAGCTATGGTTTATTTACTCAATGGAATATTAAACAGCATTAAAAATAACAATATCGATCAATCATAGAAACCACAATACTGAAGAGAAAAAAAGGGAAATAAACAAATCTTTGGTTGTGTCCCTTTCCAAACCCTAATCTGGAACCGTTCTAAATTATCTTTTAAAAATCTGCTTTTTGTTTCAAACCTTGGTGCTAGCTCTGCTTTCTGCCTAATGAACACCTGAATGAGTGTTTATTATGATTATTTTATTGCCTTTCAAGGTATACTTGACTATCCCATCCTTTGTTCTCACCATAACCATCCCATAATCATTGTGCGCTTCAACCACTTGACCTTCCTATTAACAGTTTATTTCTATTCCAATTTTTGTTTAAGTGTTAGGCAAATTATTTAGATTTTTCCCTTTGCCCTTCCAAACTTTTCTCTGTGATGATGGGGCTGGGACTTGGCCAATTATATTTTCTAGACTCCTTTGTCAGTGTCCAAAATGGCATCACTTGTACTGAAGTGCCGGAAGCCGGTCCATCCTTGCTGCCTGACACAGTCGCTGCAGGAAAGAAACATCTGCACAGCATATGTTTCAAGGGACCTGGCGTATATAGCATACTGTTCTTAATATGTTTGCTCCCCTTAGCGCTGTGTGTTTTAACCAAGGTCACCTCTCCGAGAAAGGTTGTTTCCCCAGGTAGGAATTTTTCCCTGAAGTCAGGGAGGGGATGCCTCTCCTAGAAAGGTTGTTTCCCCAGGTAGGAATTTTTCCCTGAAGTCAGGGAGGGGATGAAACTCCTTAACTAAGTGCCAGGCGGGTAGTTAATCACTACAAACAATCATGCTTAAACTACATAATCTTTACTCCCTGGAATGGAGATAAGAAACACCCTAACCTTTGTAATAGAAATTGACAGGATTAAAATCAACTGGTATAAATACGGATGTAACAAGACAATAAGCAGCAGAACCTCTCTGGAGATCCAGACCAGAACTTGGCTGGAGATCCGGGCTAGAGATCCTGGCTAGGCTGCTGATCAACTGAACACTGTCTCCGTGTCCTTCCTTCTTCTCCGACTCCGTCTACGCCTTTGGGAACCCCTGGACCTGCTGGGGTTGGACCCCGGCACTGAAGTGTATGCTACCAAACCTAGATTTAATACCTGACCCTAACTGCTGTTTCAGTCTTTCCTAGAAATATAATCTTAATCAACCAGTCTGAAATTTCTGGCCCACACTAATAAGGTAATACTATATCATATGGGCCCTCTCCATGCCCCCACCCCACCCTCATGGAAAGAAGAGGCAATCTGCACGGGGGGGGGGAGGGGGGGGGACCCAAACCCTTCTCTTTCCCTTCCTCCCCCAATAGAACAGCCTTGGTCTAAAAATAATCCTTTATTTTCTTTTGTTAATAGCTCCCTTGCCCCACCCTACTCCCTATAAAAACCTTCCATTTTGTACAACCCCCTGGAGCACATCTGTAGTTGCTAGATGGAATGCTGCCCAATTCATGAATCACGTAATGAAACCTGCGTCTTCAAATTTATCAGGTTGAATTTTTTAAAAGACTCTGCCAACCAAGGGACTAGAGGAAGACAGGAAGGCAGGAGGACGGAGACACCACTTGTTCCGTCCTGTTCGTTCGCTGTTCTTTTTCAGAGCAGCAGCTGGTCCCAGCTTCTCTTGGTGGTCACAAAAGCAGCCTTCTCGCAGCCCTTACAGGTATGAACAGAATTCCTGTAAAGTCCTTCTTTGAGCTTCTGGAGCCTGGTAGCCTTGACTAAAGTTTTTTGTTGTTGTTGTTCCCCAGTCATAGAATTGATACCTGTTACTCTCTTTCCAGAGAGAAAACACCCTTTCTGCTTTTTCAGCCTTCCGACACGTATATTAGATTCCTTATTAAAACACCCAGTGTAGTATCTGATCTCCTGATTGGATCTTGACTGATACATATGTCTGTTTCCTCCTCAAATAGTCAGAGTGCTCTGTGAGGATAAAATACATTTCTGGTTCACTTTTGGGTCTTTAGGACCTGAGGATGGACTATAGCCAAAAATAAACACTCTGCAAGTATTGAATAAGTGGGTTAATGATTGGTCAAACAGTAGAGGATGAGGAGCATGGCCAAAGTAAGGAAGGGAAATTATGACTATAAAATTCATTGGAAGTCAATTTTCATTACAAGGCCAAAGAATAGAGTAGGAGATTGGGTATGCTCTGGTTGTAATCCAAAGCAATGCTACTTTTCTTATACTATTTCCAAATAACACCACAATGAAAATCTCTGTAACAAAAGACTTATTTCCCAAACTTGAGCAATGGCCAACTAAATCATGTAATGCAGCCAAATTTCAGTAAAAGTGAAAAATATTTGACTAGTGTCCTGGAATATGTTAAGAGTAATATTTGAACTATAAAAATGGGAAGGAGAAAAAAAAACAACCTCTAGAGAAAGAACCAATAGTAAAAACAGTAAATTTTGTTGTGAATCTTGCTCCAATGCAAAAAATATAAACTATTTAAGTGTTCAAAATCATTTTCACAATTCATAAAAGTACTAATCCACAGTTGATTATCAGAAGTTAGTTGGGAAGGCTTAGTATTCACCCCCCATCTTTTTTTTTTTTTTTTTTTTAATTAAATCTTTATTGTTCAGATTATTACATTTGTTCCTTTTTTCCCCCCCCATAACTCCCCTCCTCCCAGTTCCCGCCCCACCCTCCGCCCTCACTCCCCACCCACTGTCCTCATCCATAGGTGCACGATTTTTGTCCAGTCTCTTCCCACATCTCCCACACCCCTTTCCCCCCCAAGAATAGTCAGTCCATTCCCTTTCTATGTCCCTGATTCTATTATAATCAACAGTTCATTCTGTTCATCAGATTATTTATTCACTTGATTCTTAGATTCACTTGTTGATAGATGCGTATTTGTTGTTCATAATTTGTATCTTTACCTTTTTCTTCCTCTTCCTCTTCTTAAAGGGTACCTTTCAGCATTTCATATAATCCTGGTTTGGTGGTGATGAACTCCTTTAGCTTTTCCTTATCTGTGAAGCTCTTTATCTGACCTTCAATTCTGAATGATAGCTTTGCTGGATAAAGTAATCTTGGTTGTAGGTTCTTGGTATTCATCACTTTGAATATTTCTTGCCACTCCCTTCTGGCCTGCAAAGTTTCTGTTGAGAAATCAGCTGACAGTCGTATGGGTATTCCCTTGTAGGTAACTGAGTTTCTTTCTCTTGCTGTTTTTAAGATTCTCTCTTTATCTTTTGCTCTTGGCATTTTAATTATGATGTGTCTTGGTGTGGTCCTCTTTGGATTCCTTTTGTTTGGGGTTCTCCGCGCTTCTTGGACCTGTAAGTCCATTTCTTTCACCAGGTGGGGGAAGTTTTCTGTCATTATTTCTTCAAATAGGTTTTCAATATCTTGCTCTCTCTCATCTTCTGGCACCCCTATAATTCTGATGTTGGTACGCTTGAAGCTGTCCCAGAGGCTCCTTACACTATCCTCGCATTTTTGGATTCTTTTTTCATTTTGCTTTTCCGGTTGGATGTTTTTTGCTTCCTCGCATTTCAAATCATTGACTTGATTCTTGCGCTCCTCTGGTCTGCTGTCGGGCGTCTGTATAATATTCGTTATTTCAGTCTGTGTGTGCTTAATTTCTAGTTGGTTCCCCAATATAAGATCGAGGGTCTTATTAGTTTTCGTGTAGATCTCATTAAGTTTATCGGCAGCTTCTAAACAGTTCTTGAGAGACCTTAAAAGTGTGGTTCTGAACTCTATTTCTTCCATTGACAATTTTGTCCTGTTTCTTTGTCTCCGCATTTTGTTATGCTTCCTTGGTGCACCGCCTAGTGGTCTTTGTTCGAAGTCTTATAGATAAATCTTGATTGTTGTAGCTAATTCCAGGGAGGGTTTGACCTCCAGGCCAAGTGGCTATGAGAATCAGCTGTGTCAGCAGTGAGAGAACTTCTGTCCTCTAGGGAGGTGCTAATCTAGCCTTTGCCTGAGGCTATCCGGCAAATGCCTCTGTGCAGGGCTTGGGTGGGGCGGGTCGCACAGGATCAACAGGGTGGGCCGGAGAGAGCAGTTATGGCGGCTCTCAGTCCTGTCCTCAGGGGCTCTGCCTCTCTGAGTCCCAGCACCCGCTGCAAAGCTCGGAGAGAAAGCTGCACTTGCTCTGACCGAAGCCAGACAGTCCCACTTCTCCCGTTTGAGTCTGGGTCCCTAAAGACTCGCCCGGATCTGGAGCTCAGAGTCTGCGACTCCCTCCCGATTGAAAACAACAACCACGACCTCCGCCGCCAGCCCGCTCCGCGCACTCCGCACCTCAGAATTTGACTTCAGCACTGCGCCTCCTCTGAGTGTCCGTATGCGTTTCTCTTTCCTCCTAGTTGTAGGACTTCCACTCAGCCAGCGTTCCTGTGGTTCTGGGTGATGTCCCTTCCGTTTTTTGGTTTCACTTTTGAAGTAGTTGTTCAAAGCAGCAAACTCCGGCGTTAACCTATGCCGCCATCTTGGTTCTCTCTTCTTCCACCTTTTCCCACCCCCCATCTTTGAATTCCTCTAACAGAAGGGCTCCCTCAACTTTCCATCATCAGGACTCATGGTTTATTGCTCTCACTGTGTTTTGGGCCACAGGTTGAATCTGTCTACTTATGTTGTGAATCTGCACATTCTACACCTTTATGTGCATCACCCCTATTCGTGTCTCTGTCCATTCCCTAAACTAATATGGCAGGTAAAAAGTAAAAACATCTCTACCAAGTCTCATGAAGCTTAAGAAAACCACAGAAATGAAAGACATAACAACATAGATGTACAGGTTTGTATAATATCTAATATATTTCCATAAATGGAAGTTGGTGTCATTGTTCTTGCTGCTATGGCTGCTACTGTCAAGCCTAGGTCATTGGTAAGTAACATGATTGCAGTGGTGTTATGAAAGAAACCATTTCATGGATTATGAAAGATATACAACATATGGCCCCTGCCCTCAATGAGCTCAAAGGATGATATAACAACCACCTCAAACAGGGAGATGCGATTTCAGCAAATAGCAAGACAGTGCAAATATAACTCTCAGCCATTTCAAACACGGCACCTTGTACAGAATACTAGCCAAATGCATAGCAAATTCAAACTGCAAATATCAACCAGAGGAAGGAAAGTATTGAAGAGACCACCTTGCTCATTTAAACAAGACTCAAATCCTGAAAGGATTTACCTAGAAAGGAGGTGGTCCCCTCCTACCATGTTTGACTTTCTCCTCAGCTTCACTGGTCCCAGCACCCCTATTTTATAAGTGTCCTGAGTAGAGTAGTGGAGATGGGGAGGGCCAATGTGTGTGTGTGTGTGTGTGTGTGTGTGTGTGTGTGTAGCCCCACAGTCAGGTTCATCAAAGTGTTGGCTCCCTATTTTCTCACTCTCCATGTGAAGGTTGCCATCTTTATACTCATCATATAGAAAATATGGAAGCATTGAGACCTTATGCTAAAGCCTTAGAGTGATTCTCAAGAGTCCACAAGCCCAGACATTCTAAGAGTTATATCCTCTTCCCCCATAATTGAAAACTGACAATAACAAACAGGTGAACCTCCACCCCCCCTCCCAGGCCTAAATAAGTGTTATTATGATGCCCCTCATAAAGATTTTTCTTTAACTAGACAGTTATAATGTTTCCAAATTTTTTAAATTTATTTTCAATAAAATAAAAAGTAATCTATCTATACTCAGATTAAAAGTGGGAATGAAAAGTGATACTCAGTGTTGACATGAGAAGATATCACATAATCACATTTCTTAATGAATAAGTATACAACACTTTATACACTTATTGGGGGCTATTAAATGTCTTTTAAATACAGCTCTGTTTTTCCAAGAAATGTGAGCTTTTGTAACAGAGCTTTATATGCGGTCCAAAGCATATAATTCTGAATTAGAAATGCAAAACTAAATTTATGAAATAACCTTGGCAGTAAATAATGTTTCTAAGCAGATTCATCCAACACCTCTGTTGCAGGAAAAGGACATCAACTCCATCTCACTTGGTCTATCAATCAGCTTTGAAATGCAAATTTTGAGAGATAACAGAGAGATCACATCACCTGCGAAAAATATCTGATCGATGCTATGAAATTTTCAATAAAGGTAGGACTCTTCCATCTATAACAATGCTTAAAGAATCTCTCTTTAATTCATATATATATATATATATATATATATATATATATACACACACACACATATATATTAAATTCAAGAATAGCAGAATTGCTAGGAATAATGAAGGATACAATTTAATAGTATTAATAATCATTGCATTTCAAAGTTACGTTAGAGAATTTCAGGGTCTTTCCCTAGGATGTTCATTGATATAAAATTAAGCTAAAAGATACTTTGGCCTCAATTATCTAGATATTTTGAGCAAATGCCAGATGGTTTCCTCATTTTTCACTTCCTTTGCAGGGAACAAACAGCCTATGTCTTCTTTACAGGAACAACTTTGCTCCCATTATATCACTGACAAATTTCAAAGTATAAAATGACTTAGAGATGAATCATCTCTAAGAGATCAGAGACTTGGAATAGTTTCCCCTCGAAGACAGGACTTCGTGGGGGTTTCGTAAGAATCCTGGCACTTTCATCCCGCGAGAGCAGTGTGTGGTCTTTCCCAAGTGGGACTTTAGTGTCTGTACAAGTTTAACCCTATTACCCTTCTCTGGGCCCCTTGGCACTCTATCTTCCCCCTTGTCATCCAGCGTAAGACTTTGCTCCTCCCTTCCACCACCTTTGTATGTCCAGGCTCCCTGGTCAGGCTGGTGCTGGTTCCTCTGGCTGCACTGCCTCAGCCCACTCCCATAGCACAGTTTGTGCTGATGACAGAAAGATAAAGAAAAGAAAAGGGCATTGGAGACATATGCTCCAAATGGGCTGAAATTTGAAAAATTTAGTCAGTGCATATTTACTTTGTTTATAAAGCACATTGTTTAACTAATTGTAATTATAGTATTTGCTTATTTGACTGAACTAAACATCAAATGGTGTGTGTTTTTAAGTGTCAAATGATCCTATTACCTTTGGGAATAAAAATACTAAAGACATTTTTAAATGGGAATTATAATTTCAGGCCGATAGTCTACAACCCTTAAAACATCAATAATCCCATACATGAGTCTAATGCATTCTATCATTGAGTGGTATATTCTATACCGCGGGTGGGGAGGGGGGGTGAGTCAGCAGGATGCCATGCTGGTAAACAAACATAGCAGCAATTTATATACCTATGGATGTCTGGTAATACCTTCTCTGAAAAGAATTTAAAGCTAAAATGACCTCTGCTGTGCTCCTGTCTTAACCAAACACTCTTTCAACTGCCTTCTGAGGAAAATCCTGGCCTTGCCAGTAGTTCTATGACCCTCCTTATGAAGGTGCAGAGGCCTCACTTCAGGGCTAGAACACAAAGTAGACTCCATAACTTTCTTGATACCTCCACCTGGTTCCCAAAGAGATGAGCTCTGTCCTTAATCCACAGTGGAGCACAGCTGACACACACCGAGCTGGATAGACTCACCTTGATGTGTTTGACATTAATTTCCCATCTAAAACCCAATAGACAGAAAACAAATTTAAGATTATTCATCTGCCTGCTCCTCTGGACGTCTAAGGTCTAGACTTACATCATTTTAAACATCAAAATGTTGGATACCTAGGCAACTTCCCTTCGTGACATATAACATAGCCCTTTATCAAAGGACATTATAAGAATAATTCCTATTGATCACACTTCTATATGTGTGATGACATAATTTTAAGAATGTTTGGCCATCTGTTACACATGTTACATATAATTATGTAACAAGGGTTAGTTTTAGGGACATATTGTATAGTCCTTTTATAAGTGGACTTGATTTCCTTTTAATAAAACTGAAGCCGAAACCAGTTTGGCTCAGTGGATAGAGCATCAGCCTGTGGACTGAAAGGTCCCAGGTTCGATTCCGGTCAAGGGCATGTACCTTGGTTGTGGGCGCATCCCCAGTGGGAGGTGTGCAGGAAGCAGCTGATCGATGTTTCTCTCACATCAATGTTTCTAACTCTCTATCTCTCTCCCTTCCTCTCTGTAAAAAATTAATAAAATATATTTTAAAAAAATATAAAAATAAAACTGAAAATATATCCCCATCTTCACGCCAAGCCTTGGGCCCTCTCAGCAACACATTCGCATACATAGGTGTCCAGCTTCTCCCACTGTTCTATCATTCTCTCCTCATACAAACATGCTGCAATAGTCTCCATATGAAATAAAACCCGTACTTGACCCCACATGCCCTATGGCGTATGACCAATTCTCTTTAGCAGCAAATCTCCTTAAAACAATAGTTGAAGTTTACTGTCTTCAATTCTTCTCCTCTATTCCCTCTTGAACAACCTCCAGTTATATTTGACCCTCCCAACACCACTGAGTCAGCTTTGGTCAGAGTCGGCACGTACTCTGTATTCCTGAACCCTATCAGGCCTCTGTTTTTATTTTAAGAGTAGAGTAGGTGAGAGTGGCATTCACTACAGGTGCAAAATGTAAGGGAGTGCCAAAACCTCAGAAATTGAGATAAATAATGTCTTAATGTAATATTTTTATATGAAAATAAATACAAAAAATTCAAGGAGAATAAAATATTGAAATTTTAAATAAACACAACGTCTGTCCAGGTAAGGAAAGTAAGGTAAGTGATGTCAGTACCGGGTCAGATTCTATTTTTATTAAAATTGTGATATTTTGTTTATCATGGATTTTTAAAATACATTTTTATTTTTTAAATATTACATTAAGATTGCCGAAACCGGTTTGGCTCAGTGGATAGAGCGTCGGCCTGCGGACTGAGAGGTCCCAGGTTCGATTCCGGTCAAGGGCATGTACCTGGGTTGCGGGCATATCCCCAGTAGGAGATGTGCAGGAGGCAGCTGATCGATGATTCTCTCTCATCGATGTTTCTAACTCTCTATCTCTCTCCCTTCCTCTCTGTAAATAATCAATAAAATATATTTTAAAAAAAATATTACATTAAGATATTAATTATCTTGATTACTGAGTTTCTTGGTACCTCCTCTAAATATTGCACCCAAGGCAGTGCCAAGCCCTCCACCCTATCGCAGCTCGACTGTCATGCCCTTTTTCTTGATACACTTTGAAATTTGGCTTTGAGGTCACCATCTCTTCTTTCTCCTCCAATCTCACTGGTTACTCTTTTTCAATATCCTTTGCTGTTTTGTCCTCATCTCCTCCAACCTCTAGATATTGAGCACTCAGCTCTAAGACTTCTTCTCCATCTACACTGATTGCCTAAATGCTCTCATCCAGGCCCATGGCTGGAAATAGCACATATGCCCTGGTAACTCGCAAGTTTTATCTCCACCCCAAACCACTCCCCTGAATCCCTACTTGGCATATCCATTTCAAAATGAATATGGCCACACTCCTCATTTTAACCCTTAAGCCATATTCCCCTATAGTTTTCTGAATAATGGTTAAAGAGTAGTAATGTCCTTCCAGTGTCTCAGGTCAAAAATGCTGGAATTGCTCTTATCTACTCTCTAACTCTCACTTCACAAGTCATCAGCAATTCTTGTTGGCTCTATCTTCAAAGTCTATGCAGAATCCAACCACTGATCACCACCTCTACCACCATCCTAGTCCAAGCTACTATCTCTTCTTGCTCAGACTATTACAATCATCTAAAACTGGTTTATTTGCTTTTTCCTTTGCTTCCCTATAGTTTTTTTTAACAAAGAAGCCAGAGTGATTTTTTAATGGAAATCTGGTTATGTCCAGTGTTTAAAACTTTCCAATGGCTCCTCTTTCATCCAAAATGAAATCCAAAGTCCTTAGGATAGCCTACAACACTGGTTCCCAAACCTTAGCTGCACCGGAATCAGAATCACCTGGAGTCTCATTAGAATATCCTTTGCTGAGCTCCACCCCAGAGCTTTGATTCAGGAAGCCTGGGTGGGGCCAATAATTTGCATTTTTAACAAGTTTCCAGGACATGCTGAGGCTGCTGGTCTGGGGACAAGCTTTGAGAAACAATGGCCTACAATACCCTACATAAATCCATCACTTCTCTGAACTCATCCCTCATTACTTCCCACCTTCTTGTCTCTGGTCCAGGCCTCTGGCCTTTTAAGCCTTCCAGCATCTCCGACCTCAGAAACTTTTTTTTTTCTGTTCCCACTGTCTGGAGCAGTCCTCTCCTAGATATTCTCCTGGCCACTCCTTATCATAAACCCTTTTAATAAGGCCTTTTCTGATTACACCATGTAAAATACCAAACTTGCCTCACCCTACCTTGTATTGCTTTATTTTTCTCCATAGAACTTATCACCATCTGTTCTTTATATGTTTATTTGATTGTTTATTGTTTGTCTCCTCCCTCTAGAATTTAAGCTCCATGTAGACACAGACTTGCTATACTTATTTCAGTATTAACACCAGAGCCTGAAATGGTTTTTGGCACATAGGTGCTCCTTAAGTATTTGTGAATGAGAATTAGACATTCATTCCAGACTATTCCCACATCTGTTTCCTGGCTACATAGGTGGAAAGACTAATCAAATTTATCATGTGAATCTAAGCAAGTCACTTAAATGTTGCAAACTCATCATTGTATGATAAAATCACCTTAATGGTTTAATCATGCAAAAACAAAAATGCCATCGACTCAGTGACCAGCACAGGAAGCTTCCAGTTCCCCGTTCTGTTTTATCCACATTCCTGAGCTTGTGTGCACAGAGACCCACTTAAGGTGGCTGAAAATAGAGTCCTTCTACTTTGTTGGCACCTGCTTCCTATAGCTGTAAGTCCATCTGTTCCTATAAAGAATCATCTCTGAGCTTTATTTCCTTAAATTATTTTTTCCTCTCTCATTCTCCTCTATTACTTCTTTTTACTCTCCCCAAAGAGTCACCTATTTTTGCACAACTAATATTTATTCACTTCCTCCCTTACCAAGAGTGGCTCCAATGTAATTCAAATGTCCATCCTCCCCAAATGACTCAGTGTAAATCGTGATTAGGAATCCAATTAGCATGATTCTGTGTCCTTGGCTAGCAACTGGTTTAGGCATGTGCATATCACCCATAGTCTGCTGGAAACTTCAGGAAAAGATAACTTCCTAAGAGAGATGTAGAAGATCCTTCTACTGCTGGCTGGCATGTTGAGTGTCAACCTATGAACCAGGAGGTCACAGTTCGATTCCCAGTCAGGGCACATGTCCGGGTGGCAAGCTCAATCCCCAGTGTGGTATGTGCAGGAGGCAGCTGATCATTGATTGTCTCTCATCATTGATGTTTCTCTCTCTCTCCCTCTCCTTTCCTCTCTGAAATCAATAAAAATATATTTTAAAAGGATCCTTCTACTATCAAGTATTGTTGTATCTTCATCTAATGTTTGGAACTACAGCAATCATTTTGTAGCCTGAGGGAACAAAACTAGAGAAAGCTGAGATGAGAAGAACCTGGATTCTTAATAAATCAATGAGCCAATGCACTAACAGCATTAGAGCTGCCCTGTCTCCAGATGTCTTGGTGTATAGGATAACCGAACTGTCTTATTGTTAAGACAGTTGGCTTTGGGGTTGGGAGTCATTACTTGCATCCTTCCTGATACAGAGGGCTGTGCTCAATAGTGACATTATAACAGCCTATTTACACAAGTAATTTGTTTACAAGACAAGCTCCATATCACATGTATAACTTTGCATCCTGGAATAGCTTTTTCCAACCACCATAAACTGCTTCCTCAGAAGGGCGTCTCATGCTGAGTTACCCAAGTTAAATTTCATGCAGGCCTCAGTCTCTTTGAGATAAAAAGAAAACAAGACAGACTTCTGCTTCCTGGGTGTGGCCCATGGATGGAAATAACTACAGTTTTTATTACATAGAATCACCAAAAGCAGTAACCATTGCTTATTATTATTATAAGATGAGATCTAGAGGACAAAATTTATCTTGAACTTTATAGGACCTTTTCATACAATCAGCTCAGTAGAACCTCAATAGGCTCTCACAGATAAAAATGAAACAGCTATATGACATTTAAAAGAACCCCTACAGATAGGCAGAATTTCAATCACTGTGATATTTTTAAGTTTCAGACATTCTGAAATCTCTGAATCAAAAGCATTTTAATGTAACTATTAAATACCCCCATGACACGCAAACATTTATTCTCTCACAAAGTATTTGCATCCCCGGGGTGGTTTTTTTTCTTTTTTAAATTAACTTTTAGAAGTTGACTCTCTTCCTAAACTGCCCTGTTCTCCCTATATCACTACTGCAATCTAGTTAAAATAATAAAAAATTGCATGCCCTGACCGGTTTGGCTCAATGGATAGAGCATCGGCCTGCGGACTGAAGGGTCCCGGGTTCGATTCCAGTCAGGGGCATGTACCTTGGTTGCGGGCACATCCCCAGTGGGAGATGTGCAGGAGGCAGCTGATCGATGTTTCTCTCTCATCGATGTTTCTGACTCTCTATCTCTCTCCCTTCCTCTCTGTAAAAAATCAATAAAATATATTTTTTTTAAAAAATCATATATTTTTGTCAGCTCCAGCTCCAGTCTTGTTTTGGCAAAGGCTAGGCGTGTCTTCTAGAATTCGGCTGATAATCCTTACTCAGGAAACCTCCAGATGGACATCTCAGAGATGCTGCTTCAGTGTTTTGCTTTCAGTTTGGACATGCCATGTACAACCTCACTGATGTATAAAACATCAGTACAAAATGTAGAAAAGGTAGTTTGCTTTTTGCCTGCGTAAACCCTTTTTGTGATGAGCTGAGATATTCTTCCAAAGGCAAAAATTTTCCTAAAGAAATACTATAAAAAAATAAAAACTTAGAGTAATTTAAACAGAAACTTTGCATTCAGATTTTTACAGATTCCTTAATAAAAAATAAATAAAAGGATGCTGTGAAGTCTCTGAGAAAGATAAAAAGTCTAACTAGAATGGGAATTTTGAGAAGGCCTAGGGGATGACCAAATGGTGTATAATTCAAAGTTTAATCATTATGGGTCAGATTGTCAAAGATGCCCTTCCCTGAATCCAGTATTCATCATTATCATAATTTCACAAGAATAATAAGTAAATCATTAAGTGGATTTACCAAATGTGTTTAGATGGATATTCCAAGAAACATAGGAATAATAATGTAAAAATGTTGCCTTCACAAGATTTCAGTATATTATGAATATCTAGTTCAGTAAATATTTTGAGAACATGGACTCATGAGGGTATTTTTTCTTTTCTTTTTGTATTTCTAATAGTTTTTCACTTAAAAAATCTAGAAATTCATATGCATACTTTGTCCATAGTAGAACAAAAACACAGTGAATTCCTTTGTAAAATAATGAAAATAAATAGTCCTGATTCTTTTTCTTCTATGGGGAGGCATAGTTTCCTTTTGTTGGGAGTTCATCTAGTGATTTATAGGTCAGTCAAATCTGACTGATCTAGATTTATATCCTGGCTCTATTGCCTACTCAATCTATGATGTTGGGCAAATCTGTTAACATGTGGGAGGAAGAATGTGCTATAGCTCGCCATACTCACCTCATCATATAGCTCTTCACACTGGATTATAGTTGCCTGGATACTTATCTGTTTCTGCCATGAAGTTATGCGTTTCTGGGCGAAGGGGGAATGTCTTTTTCTTGCAGTGGTTCTCAACCTTCCTAATGCCGAGACCCTTTAATACAGTTCCTCATGTTGTGGTGACCTCCAATTTCATTGTTACAAATTGAACATAATTAAAGCATAGTGATTACTCACAAAAACAATATGTAATAATATATGTGTTTTCCGATGGTCTTAGGCGACCCCTGTGAAAGGGTTGTGCGACCCCCAAAGGGGTCGCGACCCACAGGTTGAGAACCGCTGCTTTAGAGCAAGGGTTCTCCAACTTGGCTGCACAGGATAATAACCTGGGGAGTTTTCAAGCTCCCGGTGCCTAAGCTTAATTGGTTCTCAACCTGTGGGTCGCGACCCCTGAAAATACATCCTGCATATCAGATATTTACATTACGATTCATAACAGTAGCAAAATTACAGTTATGAAGTAGCAACGAAAATAATTTTATGGTTGGGGGTCATCACAACATGAGGAACTGTATTAAAGGGTCGCGGCATTAGGAAGGTTGAGAACCACTGAAACAATTACCTGTGAGGGTGAACTAAGACATCTTCCTTAAGTTTCCCAGGTCATTCTCCTAATATGAACCACGGCTGACAACCACTGCTTTTGAGGATTAGCTCAGTACCTGGCACACAGGAGGCATGTTAAATGGAATGAATAGGTAAATTTAGTCAATAAGTGAGTGAAAGATGTCACAAACCACATTGTAATATTCACCTATCCATCTTTCCCCACCCAGGCTGTGAGCTCATAGAGAGCATCTCCAAGGTGTATTTGTTTTCTATCTGTACTTCCTAACACGGTGTCTTATTCACCTTTATATCCCTTGGTATATATTAAGAGTCCAATGTTTGGTCAAAGAAGAGTAACATGAAATAAGGAGAAAAAAGTTTCCTTGGTCAATTTAAAAAATTGTTTAAAGTACAAGAAGAGCCCTAGCTGGTTTTGCTCAGTGGATAGAGCATCAGACTGTGGACTGAAAGGTCCCAGGTTCGATTTCGGTCAAGGGCACATGCCTGGGTTGTGGGCTCGATCCCCAGTTGGGGGTGTGCAGGAGGCAGCCAGTCAATGATTCTCTCTCATCATTGTTGTTTCTATCTCTCTCTCCCTCTCCTTTCCTCTCTGAAATCAACAAAAATATATAAAAACAAATAAAAAAGTAAAGTACAAAGAGATAGTAAGAAAAGATTAGATTATGCTCAAGTGTTTACAGTGGAAGAATAGAACAAAGAGTTCTGCTTTCATATGTACTGGGTTAACACCATAAATACAGCACCATGTACTGAATAGTCAGTACACAACAGGCAATTTGGTCTTGACTTAGTACTCAGAGAAAACCAAGAAGCAAGTGGGACAATCCATCTGTTGTGCCCTTTGTCTGGTCTTCCTTAGGCTCTCCTGGAAGAGCTGAGCACATCATGAAGGGAGGACAGTGTCACAGCTCACAAACACTCATGTAAACAATGCATTATTCATTGGATCATCCTTTCTTATCAAGTGTTTTGAGTAGCCAGTAATGCCTGATTCCAGTTTCAGTGAATGCTTGCTCTTATATTCCCCCAACAGTGTGAATTAGAAGAGGTTTGCTTGCTCCTCTGGTCTAAGAAGACTAGAATGTTCCTGAACTCTTAAAGACACAGCCAGAGACTCTCATTTTTTGAGGATGAAATGTTCACTGAATTTATCCCGCAAGACTCTTTCTTCAGCATAGAAAAGACCTTGAAAGTGTAGGTGTGTTTATTTTTCTTATTATTTATTTACTAGAGGCCCGGTGCACAAAAATTTGTGCACTGGCGGGGGGAGGGGGGTCCCTCAGCCCGGCCTGTGCCCTCTCACAGTCTGGGACCCTCGGGAGAAAACGACCTGCTGGCTTAGGCCTGCTCCCGGGTGGCAGAGGGCAGGCCCAATCCCTAGGTGCAGCCCCTGGTTGGGCTCAGAGCAGGGCTGATTGGGGAGTTGGGGCGCCGCCCCCTGTCATGCACGGAGGAGGGCGGATTGGGAGGTTGCGATGCCACCCCCAGTCATGCTCAGGGTAGGGCCGATTGGGGGGTTGGGGCGCCACCCTCTGTCACACTCAAGGCAGGGTCCATGGGGAGATTGCAGCGCCACCCACTTACGCGCACAGGGGGTTGGGGCGCCTTCCCCTGTCAGGAACAGAGCAGGGCAGATAGGGAGGTTGGGGCCCCGCCCCCTGTCACACACAGAGCTGCAGGGCAATCAGGGGGTTTGGGCACTGCCCCCTGTCACTCTGCTCCAGGGACCAGGAGGCCTCACTGCTCCACTGATCCCGGTGCTGGGAGGCCTCGCTGCTCCACTGATCCCAGGGTGTGAGGCCTTACTGCTCCACTGATCCCAGTGCCAGGAGGCCTCGCGGCTCCGCTGATCCCGGTGCCGGGAGGCATATTACCCTTTTACTATATAGAATAGAGTCCTGATGCATGGGTGGGGGCCAGCTGGTTTGCCCTGAAGGGTGTCCTGGATCCGGGTGGGGTTCCCGCTTGGGTGCCTGGCCAGCCTGGATGGGGGGATGATGGCTGTTTGCAACTGGTCACACCCCCTTCAGGGTGGGGATTCCGCTTGGGTGCCTGGCCAGCCTGGATGAGGGGATGATGGCTGTTTGTAGCTGGTCACACCTCCTTCAAGGTGAGGGTCCCCACTGGGGTGCCTGGCCAGTCTGGGTGAGGGGCTGAGGGCCGTTTTCAGGCTGGTGGGTGACTGAAACTCCCAACCTCTCCTTTTTTTCTTTTTTTCTTTTTTTTTATTCTGGGATTTATTTACCTTCTATGGCTGTCACTGGAGCTGAGAGCTGGCTTTAGCTCTGAGGCTGGGCTCCAGCTCTGAGACCTCGGCTGCTGAAAGCAGGTATCTAGTTTGTTTGGGTTCTGTAATTGTAACACTGTTGCAGTCCTGCTCGCTCCAGCTCTGAAGGCTGAAAGCAGGTTTCTGGGGTTTGTTTAGGCTCTATAATTGCAACATTGTTTCTTAGACTGCAGCTCAGAGGCTGGCAGCGGCAGGCGGGGAACCTTGGCTTCCTCCTTTACTGGAGCAAGCAAGCCTCCTGTTTGCTTCAGCTGCCTGGCTCCCGGCCACCATCTTGGTGGCAGTTAATTTGCATATCTCGCTGCTTAGCCAATGGGAAGGGTAGCGAAGTTATGGTTAATTACCATGTTTCTCTATTATTAGGTAGGATATGTGTTGGCAAATTCATGCCCATTAAATATCTTTAATAAAGCCAAACCAGTTTGGCTCAGCAGATAGAGCGTTGGCCTGCGGACTGAAAGGTCCCGGGTTCGATTCCGGTCAAGGGCATGTACCTTGGTTGCGGGCACATCCCCAGTAGGGGGTGTGCAGGAGGCAGCTGGTCAATGTTTCTCTCTCATCGATGTTTCTAACTCTCTATCCCTCTCCCTTCCTCTCTGTAAAAAATCAATAAAATATATTTAAAAAAATAAAAAATATATCTTTAATAAATATATATATTGATTTCAGAGAGAGGAAGGGAGAGGGAGAGAGAAATAGAAACACCAGTGATGAGAAAGAATCATTGATTGGGCCCATTAAATATCTTGAGAGAGGTATCATGACATTTAAAAGAAAATTTTCACAGGAAGTTGTGTATGCAAGTGAATATCAATTGGTATAAAAGCAAATTATAAATTAAAATTAATAAGTATATAAAATAAAATCCAAAACATACAATTAGCCAATTATTTGAATGATGATGATTTCACAGATAATTATATATATGGTGTAAATGTAGACTGGTATAGCCATTTAAGAAAATAATCTGACATAGTATGCAGTCAAATTAAGTATTTGAAAACCTTATGGTACAGGTCCATCTGGATATCTGGAGACAGATAGATACATAGATACAAAGATACATAGATAGATAGGAGAAACTATCACATAAGCTCTTCAGGAAACATGTAATCAGTATTATTTATTTTATTGTAGAATTATTTGAGACTTAGAAGCTCTCTGAGTATGCATAACTGGGGAAATTTAGGAGCAACACAAGAAATGTAAACATAATAGCATAGGTAGATAGCAAAGACATAATATTTAGTGAAAAAAATTCTAATAGCATGATATTATGATAAGATGATCCTTGCTGACCCACACAATTGTATAATTCCTTCCAATTGACTGTGGGTGGGACCTGTGCATATGAAGGGATATTAGTTTTTATGATTATCCTATATAATAAAAACCTAATATGCTAAGTATCCAGTCATCTGGTCAGCCATTCAACCAATCAAAGCATAATATGCTAATGATATGCTAAGGCTGCTCAACCACTCACTATGACGTGCACTGACCACCAAGGGGCAGACGCTCCAACTGGTAGGTTAGTTTGCTACTGGGGTCCGGCCAATCAGGACTGAGCAAGATGGGCCGGACATGCCCTGGAGCCCTCCCACGGTCCCTCCCCAGCTGGCGAATCTCCCGCATCCCTCCCTGGCCCCAATCGTGCACCAGTGGGGTCCCTCGGCCTGGCCTGTGCCCTCTCGCAGTCCAGGTTGAGGGGCCCCCCTACCCTGTGCAATGGGCTTCTAGTCCTATATGATAAAAACCCAGCGACCGAACTGCAGAACGACCAGAATGACTGGTCAATCAGTCACTATGACACGTACTGACTACCAGAGGGCAGACCCTCAATGCAGGAGCAGGGATCAGGCCTAAGCCAGCAGGTGAACATCCCCTGAGGAGTCCCGGACTGCAAGAGGGCACAGGCCGAGCTGAGGGACCCCCACCCCCCAGTGCCAGAATTTTGTGCATCAGGCCTCTAGTCTTATATAACAAAGGTATAGGGATTGTGCTGATGTAATTAAGGTCCCTATCAATCAGTTTTCATTAAATAAGAAAGAAATGAGTCTAAGTAGGTATGGCCCAGTAATCAGAGATTGATACATTTAACACTATAGCTCCAAACAGGAGTGTCCATGAAAGACAATGGTGAAAGGAAATCCTAATAAAAAGAAATGAGAGGGGCCCAGCCAGTGTGGCTCAGTGGTTGAGTGTGGATCCATGAACCAGGAGGTCATGGTTCAATTCCCGGTCAGGGCACATGCCCGGGTTGCTGGCTCCATCCCTGGTGGGGAGCATGCAGGAGGCAGTCAGTTGATGATTCTCTCTCATCATTGATGTTTCTATCTCTCTCACACTATCCCTTCCTCTCTCTGAAATCAATAAGAACATATTCTTAAAAAATAAAGAAATAAATGAGAGTGGTATATTTGCTGCTTTTGTCAGAACTGGATATGGCCAGAGATATGGATTTGACTCATAGGCAGTGGCCAATAGTTTGGTTTGATGGTCAAGGACAAAGTAAGACCAAGACAAAGTAGGGGCAATGTATATAAACAGGTGATTTACAGAAATAGAAACCTCTTTCTCAGCCACTCAGGTGCTTGCTGAATGAATGTACAAAGTGGCCATGAATGAATGTACAAAGTGGCCATGACAGTGTAAGTAGAGGCTAGGCCAGGGGTGGGCAAACTTTTTGACTCGAGGGCCACAATGGGTTCTTAAACTGGACCGGAGGGCCGGAACAAAAGCATGGCTGGAGTGTTTGTGTGAACTAATATAAATTCAAAGTAAACATCATTACATAAAAGGGTATGGTCTTTTTTTTTTTTTTTTTTTTTTAGTTTTATTCATTTCAAATGGGCCAGATCTGGCCCGCGGGCCGTAGTTTGCCCACGGCTGGGCTAGGCTTTGGTTCAACAACATCTCTGACCTGATATTGCCATTTCAGAATGCACAAACTGCCAACCACAAGCTCCAGTGCTCAACACCCAAATGGCACCATTCCCTGAGTATACCAGCCAGCTACTCTGTGATACCTGGATTAATCATCAGACCCCTTCCTTCATGGATGTGGCAACAATTCGTTCTAACTGTAATGTTCATGTGTTTTAGAAATGGATTTCCTTTGTCTTTATTCAGTGCTTCTGCCAGAACCACCATTGTGAGCTTATAGAAAGTCTTAATTCACCATAGTCAATGCAAAAGTGTTAACTTTCAGCCCTGGCCAGTGTGGCTCAGTTGGTTGAGCATTATCCCATGCTCCAAAAGGTTGCACGTTTAATTTGCAGTCAGGGTACAGGATCAGCTTACGGGTTTGATTCCCAATGGTTGGGGTGCTGTTTGTGGGAGGCAACCAAGCAATGGTTCTCTCTCATATCAATGTTTCTCTCTCTCTCCCTCTCCCTTCCTCTCTTTCTAAAATTAATAAAAACATATATTTTTAATTGTTAAGTATCACACAATATTACTTTTGACCAAAACAACCTAACACAACAAAAGAAGTACAATAATGACCTCATATCCATGGAATTCATTGGTCTTACCACAATCCCCCATCACTTAGATATAGCTGATCTAACAAAATAGTGGAATGATCTATGAAGAATCATTACCACACCAATTAAGAACATCCTGAAAGTTTGGAGCTATGTCTTATAAAATGTCATCATATGCTTTAAATATGTGACCAACACATGGTGCTGTTTCTCCCATGGCCAGAATACAGGGATCTAGAAATCTTTGTCACTATTCCAGCTGGTAACCCCCTGACAGAAGTTTTTCTTTGCATCCCCACAACTTTGTGCTCTGTTGGTTTAGAGGTCTTAGTTCCCATGGAAGGAATGTTTGTACTAGTAGGCATAATTGTTCCATTGAACTGAGAGTTCACACAGACACTTGTCCACTCTGGGTTTCTCAGGCCATTGAGCCAATAGGCAAGGAATGGGATTACTCTACTGACTAGGATGACTGATCCTGACTAACAAAAAGAAATAGGGCTGTTGATAAATAATGCAGGCAGTTAAAACAGGGGACCCATTGGGATGGCTCTTAGAACTTCCATTTTCACAAATAAGAATTAATGGAAAACTAATTGTATTTTTTAAAAGGAAGAACCACTAAGTATTAAAACCTTTCATAAATGGAAGTGTGGGTCTTTTGGCCAAGAAAAGAACTAGCTGAAGTGCTGGCTGAAAGTCAAAGAAACATGGAATGGATTGTGGAAAAAGAAAGTTACAAATAACAACAATAGTTCTAGAAACATTGACTAATATGTTTTCTTCCTTGATTATTAAATGTACTAGAGGCCTGGTGCACGAAATTCATGCACGGATAGGGTCCCTAGGCCTGGCCAGCGATCAGGGCCGATCTATGGGGCAACCAGTGAGGCGACTGGGGGGACCCCCACTGGCACCCGCCTTGGCCGACCTGGCACCACCCGCTCGCCGGCCCCGGCCCCCCACTGCCATCACTGGTCAACTCCCTCTGAGAGGCAACCAGCTGGGCAATTAGGGGACCCCCACTGGCATCCCCCTTGGCAGGCCTGGAGCCTGTGGGCTGGGGGCAGCTCCTGTGTTGAGTGTCTGCCCCCTGGGGGTCAGTGCACATCATAGTGACTAGTTGTTTTGCCCGTCATTCCGCTGTTCAGTTGATTTGCATATTAGGCTTTTATTATATAAGATTTCTATTTCTCTTTTACTACTATTTTATATAATGAGTGTTCGTATTAGTTAAGTTTATAACTTAGTGTTTAAGTAACTGAAATATAAGAGTAATTAGTTGTGCATCATGGAAACAATACCTATTGGAAAACTGGGTCTCCTTTGGAGGGGAGGGAGAATCTTGTGAAGGATAGTTGCAACTTACTAGGCAGAAGCAAAAAGTTCTTGTATAAAAGTTCTGTTATGTGTAGAAGAATATTATGTTATTATCCTTTAACTCCAAATTTCATCTTTAGACCGTGCTTTGGAAAACTAGCGCTGAGACTCCAGACTATTTTGTCAGCTGGATCCTTATTAAAATCTGTCATAAAGGGGTCCTAGAGGGAGCCTGCAAGACAGGGAGAGGGCAGAGGCACTTGCTCCTTTTTATTTGCTTGTTCTTCCTGTCAGTGTCACCCAAGCACAGGTACTTGACCTTGGCAGCAGCATTGTGTTTCAACCTCCAACTGTTTTTGGCACCCGAAGCAGCCTCATCAGCTCCCCCTGCCCTCAGAAGCACCAGCAACAGCTGCCAATGCCTCCCAAGGTCTGAGTCTCAACTCTTCAAGACCATTCCTCTGATTCTAGGTATTAGTACTAACTGAGTAGCACTCCCCCTTCAGAAGTCTGAGTCCCAGCTCCCTGGGACTCCTCTTCTTAACATCAAAGTTTTAATCACCCAATCTTTTCTATTTGTTCCATTAGCCCTATTATTTACTGCAATTACTTCTATTTTTCTTTATGCTTTAACTTCTGTATTTTCAGCTGGGTAATCAACTCCTTATGTTAAATTCTCTCTGCTGAAATACCAAGTGTGTTTTTGTTTTTACCTACTGGAACTTGGTTGGTACACACATGATGGAGAACTATGCAGCAATTAGAAGCAACAGATTAGATGTACACATAGCAACATAAATATATACTAAATACATCGTACTGAGTGAAAAAGCAAGAGACACACAAGATATTCAATGCTATGTAATTTAAATAAATTAAAAATAATTCCTTTAGAAAAGCAATATGCATTTTAAGAATACATACAAACATATTAGAATGGTGACAGAGACAGAAATTGACATGATATCTACATTATAAAAGGCCAATGGCCGTAACGCCGTAACAACCAAACGACCGGTCACCAGGAGGTGCATTGATGGGTCTCACAGCGCGGCGGGTCTGGGTCCCACCAGCGCAGCGGGTCTGGGTCTTGCTCGATTTCACGCGCTGGACCTCTAGTATAAGAATAAAGGAAGAGGAAGAAAAGGAAGGGAGGGAGGGAAGAAGGAATGATTGAGAAGGGTTTTGCATGAACCAATGATGATAATGTGCCATGAACTGAGAGGTATGATTAACTCAACCCTTTGCCCTTAAGAATATGAGAAACATATTCTTGGCTGTTTCAAATTCAAGTGACAGAACTCAAACTAACTTCAGGGCAAGAGAAGTGATTTCTTGGCTTACAAAACAAAACAACAACAAAAAAAAAATCCAAGGGTAGACTTTAGGCACATCTAAATTTAAGAGCTCAATTATATCATCTTTTATTACTCTGCCTTTTGTTTTTCTTTGTATTGGTTTATCTTAAGCATATTCTCTGTACAACAGAACTCCTAGATAATGAAGGCTTATACCTTAATATATGTGGTAATCAGAAGTTTAACTTATTTTTCTTATCATTCTGGCCAAAATTATGAGGCTAAAATTCATTGGCCCTGATTGGCCTGCTTAGGTTCGGTGCACTTCCTGAACCAATCACTATGGGATGCAAACACTTTTGTTGGCCTTTCTTGGTCATTTTCCCCAGAGAGTAGGGTTAGATTCATGGAACCTGTTACTAGAAGTAAATTCTTCAATACAATAAAAATCCCATTAAAACATTTCCAACATTGCTCAATTACTAATAAAAAATTCTACAGTGATACTGTTTTCCAGTAGAAATGTTACATTCGGGTGGACTACTGAGGTAGAGCTGGTCCTTAAAGAGAGGCCATGTGACTATATTTTCGGAGTGCCACAAATTCCTTGCCTAAAATATCTTCCCCATCTGCCAACCACGGTCTTAAATTCCAATTTGAGATTCATTGTGTTGGGCCTATGATATGGACCCTCGAAGCTGCTTTGGAAAACATATAAATGCCACTTAGCATTTATCAGCATTTAAGACCTTGGCATCTGTAGATTATCTTATCGGATTGATGACAACAAGGAAGGAAACAGTGAGGAGTCCCTTAGGGGAAAGATTCTAAGCGGGTTAAAATGTCACAAAGGGCAGACTAGGAACTTGTGTGGTCAGGGTGATAGGAAAAAGTGAGAAGGATGGCAGTTGATAGGACACTTGAGATACAACCTATGTGATTCACAATTCCTCTTGGTAACAACAGTACACACAACACCACTTAATTACATCTTAGAATGGGCATCCTGTGAGAGGATGTAAGAGAATCTAATCCCTTCCCCTAACAAGACAAGTTTCATTTTGGAAGCATGGCTATAGAATAGCATTTGTCCTGGGGTTTGAAGGGAGAAGGAAAATTGTTTAGATAGAAGGTAGTCACCTGGAAGAACCTGTGACTCTAAGAACTCGCTTGAAATATTTCCAGCTTCTAATCATCTAATAGTTAAAGAAGAATATCCCTAAGACCTTTGTCAATCTTTTTTAATGACATGAAAGTGCCTGTCATTAGCTTTTTTTCAGCTAATGCAAAACAGAGATAGAGCTATACCCCAAACTAGTTTCCCATATGTCCTTCTTTATAGTGTCCCAATTTTGTATTTTTTTTACGTTTCCTATCTCACCAGGCCTCATCTTTCTAAAATTAATTATAGCAGTGCATAACAAGAAAAACCTTTCAAAACCTTTAGTAAGTAGATAGAGAGAGGAAAGAGGAAGGAAGGAAGGAAGGAAGGAAGGAAGGAAGGAAGGAAGGAAGGAAGGAAGGAAGGGAGGGAGGGAGGGAGGGAGGGAGGAGAGAAGGGAAGAAAGGGGTGGTGAGGGGAGCAGAGGAAGGAAGGGAGAAAGAAACTCATTAAACTATTAGCAATGGTTATCTATGGGAAGGGGAAGGGGATGAAGATGAAGGTAGTAAAAAAGAAAAAAAAATTCTATGTATTTTATCATTGCTTGATTTTATTTACAGTGTTCATAGAATTTAGAATTTAGTAAAATTTTGTGCTTGATTGATTCTACAACTAAAATGAGATTTGTTCTCACATTTGCGATTAAAGTTGAGGGAGACTGTGGCCTAGATAAATGCTGACTACATAGATTTAAAGTGTATTCTACAAATGTTGCTGCTGACTGAATTGAGCTTAAAAATAATGTTCAAATGATATAAGGCCAAGGTGAATACAAAATGCAAAATACCCCAATTCCTCTTACATCTACTTTTTTCCTTATTCAAAAGGAATGGACCGCTGTTCTTGCGAGTGTCATAAAGATACAGGTCGGCTATGCTGCTCCCCTGCATGAGTTTCCGTTGGTAATAAACGGTTTTCTGAGAGGTTGAGTTAAAGCTCTTATGTAAATAGAGAGAGGCTTACATAATGCTCTTTAAACTAGAACTTTGAAGACAATCTGCAGTAGGCATATGAAATCTGTCGGTGCTGCAAATGACATCTGAAAACTAACAGAAAACCTCCAAGATGTGATTTAAGAAAACAGGGAGAATAAATACCCACGGTGCAAGCTTTTGATCATTTAACCAAACCCCAACCATGTCCAAACAGCCAGTACATAAGAGGTGGGTCTTGGGCTTACAGTAATGCTACTAACCAACGCAGCCCTGGAGCGCCGTTCACTGCAAATTTCTATGTAAAATTCTCCAGGGGCTGGAGCCAGGCCTTCGGCCGGTTCCCTCCCCGTAGGGTTAGTGCATCATCTCATGGAAGAAGCTAAACTAGTATTGATTTTCCAATTTCTAAAAGGAGTAACCATTTCGAGCAAAGGCACGCTGGGGGCGTGGGGGTGGGGTGTCCTTGTAAACACCGTCTCACCCACCGCGCGGCGGACGAGCGAGCTGGGGGGGGGGGGGGGGGCCGCGCGGCTTCTCTGACCAAGTCGTGGGGCCGCGCAGCAGGTGCTGCCACCGCAGCCAGGGCGGGGCAGCTCTGCGGAGCCGCCAAAAGAGACCTTCCTCCGCCCGGAGAGCGGCCTCTGTCTCCTCCCGGAAGGCGGGACGGACCCGCTACCCATTTGCCCTTCAGCGCGCCTCCTCCCCCGCAGAACTGCCCTCCCTCGCCCGCCCACCCGCTGGGGCCGAGTGGGGGAGGGAGGGAGCCAGGGCGGGGTTTCCAAAGTCCTCAAACTTTCCAGAAGCCCCGGCCTCCAGCTGACTCCGCGCAGGCGCCTCTCCTGGCCCCAGAGTCCAGCCCCGCTCCCCGCCCCGCGGTCCACCCGCCAGCGAAACGGAGCGGAAACTCGCCGGCCCCCGCGGGGGGGTGGGCCAACTTTCCCGACGGCCCCGAGATGCGATTTCACTGGGGATCGCAGTCCTCTCCGCACCTGCGCCTGAGCGCACGCGGGGCAGCGCGCTGGAGGCCCGTGGCTAGAGGGACCTGCCCGGCTCCGGGATTTGGGGAGCCTCTCCCCGCCCCCGCCCCCACCCCCACCCTTCTCCGCCGCCACTCCCCCTCCTCGCCCCCTCCCCGCCCCGTTCTTGACCGCACTGGGGAAGGGGAACCCGCTGAAAGAGCCCCTCCTCTGCTCGCAGCTGCTACTGCTCTAACACCCCCTTTCCCCGCCACTTACACACGATTTACGACCGCGTGGACTTCGCGCTCACGCCTGTCTGCCCTTTCCCCAGAAGTCTGCAAGTGGCTGAATGGAAACACTGACACGTAAAAACTCTATTCTGAGTGATTTAGCATCTGCCGCCTGGAGGTTTTAATCTCGCCGGGCTCATCCCGCCGGTGCCCAGGGCAGCTGCCGCCAGGTCCCCCGCGCTCTTTGCTGTCCCTCGGGAAGGTGGGGCCGGGAGGGGAACGTGAGAGGTCTGGGGCCACGCGGAGTATCGCCGAGGAAACTCCGAATCCTAATCCCAGGAACTGAAGTCCTCGTGCATTGTTTCCAAAGCCGATGCACACGGCAGCTTTCTCTGGAGTTCTGGGACCCCAAGTCGTGTCTTAGGAACAGAGAGAACGGACGCGCCACCACCGACCATCTGTCCTGGGACTTGCGGCTGAGGCCGGGAGGGGGGTACTGTTCGACCTAATCCTGCCCCTTTCCTGCCCCCTTTCATCAGCAACAAGTTTTCAAATGTGAGAGTCCTCCCCCCACCCCCGTCCCCTGCCCCCCCCCCCCCACACACACACACACTCCTCACTCTGTGGCCACCAAGTGTTCACCCCTGACAGGGTCAGACAGAGGCTACATCGGCCTCACCGGGAGGCGTGGGCGCCTGGTGTGAGAGGACAGACAAACCTCTTACAAACCTCTTCACGAAGGAAATGAGGGCTCTTGTCTTTGGTTGTTCCTTCCCTAAGAAAACTGTTTTTTCTCTTTTCCAAACACAACATGGAGAATCACTTGCACCCTTGCTCTTCTAGCTCAGACATTTCTACTCCCAAATGGTCCATGGTGCGTTTGGGCTGGACTTTCCTCCCTCCCGTCCCGGCTCGGGTCTTACTGCCTTGTTTTCATGGCCTGAGACACTGACTGGCGGCCCTACCTTCTTGGGGCAGGGCAACAGGTCCCTCTAATGCTTCAGGTCTGCTTGGACCGCCCACCATGCTCTCTGCTCTCCGGCTGCCAGTCAGTAGGAAGTAGAGAATGAGCTTAATTCTCTATAATAAAACCTCCAACCTGAGGGCTCTTCACGCTGAAGAGCCAATGGAAGAAGCAAAGGAAAGCAATGGACATGGTGGCTCGACACCCCCAAACTCTGACCTCAGACAAGGAAAACCCTCAACAACTGCCCCTCCCCATCTTGCATTGTATTCCCAAAACCTGGAAATGAAAATGGAAATGATTTGATGTATGAGAAGAAGTTATCTAATTAGGGCGTAAGAAATTTAATCTTTCCAGCATGCAGGTCATATAATTAATGTTAATTTAACGCTCAAATTCTCAGTCATTAATTTTTATTCTCTTAAATGCAGTTTGGCAGGGGCCCCTGCACCATGGCAATGGATTTTACTGGATGTGAGAGCACACTTGGTCTTAGGAGTGACTCACCGCAGACCTTCCCATCCCAATAACAAGATCACATCATGTATGCATTATTAAGCCTTGTAATTGAACGGTCCATAGTTTGCATATCAGACTATTAAAATAATGTGTTTTGCTTTTCTCCGAACACGTATTGTTCAAGCCTCTGCGAATATGTGGCAATTCAGATAATTATCACCAAATTACTGCAAATGTTCTCTTCATTAACATGATTTCTTTCAAGCATTTTTTAAAAATGTGAATATTATTACATTAAGGAAATTCTTACAAAGTTATGTGAACTTTTTTTAAGGGACTTGTCCTTGGGAAGGAAAGGAAATATTTGAATGGAGGAAGAGAAATGCTTTTCAATATGAATTTCAAATGGCTTTCTCTAGTCAAATAAGCTTTCTCTAGTTTTTTCAGGCAGCTTCTAGGCAAGAAAGAGAGAAAGACAGAGAAGAAGAGAGGATGGGGGAGGGGGAGAAAAAATTTAAAAGTCGCAGGAGAGTAAGAAAGAATTAATTTTTTAAATTCCCTACTATCCGGTCCTTTTTTGGTATAGATAAGTTGTCCCCACAAATAAAATTCTAACTTTTTACCTGACCTAGAGTAAACTAATATCCCCCTTTATAAAAGTACCAACTCAAAATTTTCTAAAGCTAACAGCTCTCAATTGACCAAATATTGCTGTTTCCTTCCAGTTGTTCTGAGCCATACAGTTGGAGAAATTATAAGCTGCAAAGAGCCTTTATTGTAAGCTTCCCTTCACACACTGTTTTCAAAGTTGAATAGCAAGACTTAAAAAGAAACAACACTACTGCAAAATAAGAGTCTCTTTTAAATGTGAGAAATTTGCATCTGCACTTCTTTCTAGCAAAAGTTCCTTTGAGTGATATTTAAACTCTAACAAACAGGTCATTCTGCCGCTGGTATTCTCCCTCCTCCCGGGTCCAGCGTGGGCGGCGCTCGCAGGTCGCCGTCCTCGACGGCGCTTCCTACACCCAAACCCTGCCATCAGCCCCACCAAGAGGGGCTTTCACCCACGGGGCAAGTGTCACGCGTTTGAGAAGGTTGTGAGATTTTTCCCTAAATAAAAGATAAAATACGCTAGGAAAAGTGAAGTGTGGGCCCGGAAGCGAATGGGCGAATGAGGAGAGAGAGAGAGAGAGAGAGAGAGAGAGAGAGAGAGAGAGAGAGAGAGAGAGAGAGAGAGTTGTGGCTGGTGCATTCGGCCCACTCCAGCAGTAACCGGCTTGGCCTTTCTCTGCGTGGCGGGACCCCTTCCCCTGCTCGGTGCCGGGACCCTCTGGGCCCTTCCTACAGCCCGCAGTCAGCTGTCCGGGGAAGAGGTGCCAGGCCCCGGCAGGCACTTTTATTTTGGCTGAGAGGAGGGAACACTGCTCCCAGGCCCGAGGGAGGCGAACTGAGCCCTTCTGTTTGGATTTCCCTCCTTGCTATAGCAACCAGCAGCGTCGGGACAAAAATGCGCCCTTCCTGGACAATGGCCCGGCCTCCCGCTTCTCGCCCTCCGTCTTCCTCCCCCGGAACGCAGCCAGGACCTGCCTAGAAGCTGAGTGGCTCAGTGGCCGGGAACGGCTCCACCCCCACCCCGCTGCGGTCCCTGGCTGTCCCTCGGGAGGTCAGGCCGGGGCGCGGGACGCGGCCGCCGCTTCTCCTACCCTGCTGATCCCCCACGTAGGCCGAGGCCGGGACACGGAACCTCCTGACGGAGCTCAGGGCTCCCACTGTGGAGTTCTCCGCGGGATTGTGTGAGTGGTCGCGTGGCCCTGAGTGTCACAAATCCCAGCTTTTTCCAGGGTTGAAAATTATTAGTATAATGCACAAAGCAAACTCCTCCCCCCCCCCAACACAAACACCTTCATGTAAATATAAGCATCCTAAACCAAGGTCCTAGGCATGATCTCTGACTTTCTTTCACTCTCCCAAGGTTAATTAAGTTCCCTTCCAGGAACTGAGCTCCGAGCCTATTCATTATTCTCTCCCTCTGACCTAGGGCATTAATGTGATCAGGCCTGTGACTGGGCCGAGTCCTCTTTTCCTATTTTGCATTTAATGCTGGGACCCAGCTGCCCTAGATTACCCTCGAAAAATCGCAGGAAAGACAAGAGGAGTGAGGTGTTCTCTTTGCTTCATCCTGCCTAAGGCTTCCTCTTTCTGCATCTTCTTTCGGACAATGTCAGCCTCTGCATTCTCAGGATCCATATTCTGGAAATCTGTCTTCAAAAAATAATCATCTCTAATTTCATTCAGTCCAAAGGTGCCTACAATGACAGTTCCAACACTCAGAGACCTTAGCAGACGTCCTGGCCCACAGCTATTACCTCTGTGGTTAACTGCTCTCAAGAAAAATTTTGCCCCGTGCATCACCCTCCCCCGCCCCCCCTCACTCCCCACCCCCCACCCCCGCTGCTGTCCCCAAGACCCCCTTAACAACACAACTGTTAAGTGCACTGGTACACTTTAGAAGAGATTTACATTCGCGTGCTCTGTGCAGCCCTAATAAGAAATCCGAAGTTCAACCTCCACCAAATGCAACCTGAGTCCCCAGCGATGGAAACCCAGTCCTAGCTCTTAGACACCGGACCAAAGAAATAGCTGAGGCCGTCCTTCCCCAGCGCGTCTGTGAGCTGATATTTGCGGCTGCTCTGGCCCCTGGCCTTCTACTTCTTAGATTGCTCCCAAAGATAAGAGAGGGAAAGGACCGCGGCAGAAGCTTCATCTTAGTGCATCTCCCAAAGCTTTAGAGCTAAGGTGGTTTCGTTGAAATCACTTTAATTTATAAGAGTTGTCCTTTCCTCCTGGTGGCCACCCACCCACCTGCTTTCAGAGGGGATAGGGAAATTGGGGTGGAGAGGGACACCTTCATTGTTAGGAAGTCACGTAACTGTTACTACTTTGAAAACGAATTTTCAGGAAGGGAACTAGGAGCCACCAATCGCCGTGAGTTCTTTTCCTGATATTTCAGTATAAACAACTATATTAACTCCAAATAGAATTTATCTTGCACATTGATGAATTATGTCCTTTATGCTTTCTTCCCTAAAAGGCCTCACCACTCAAAATTTACCAGGTTTCCTTTCATAAATTACTCAAAAGAATCTCTGAAACAGCTAGACTGTCTGGGTGATATGATTTTAGAAATCTTCATGCCTTGCCTGCCTATAAAATATTCACCTTTAGACTACAGATGGGGGTCATTTTTAATAATAAGATTCAGAACTGGAATAAAAACAGAAAGAAATTACTATCCACGAATTCAAGAAATTTTATTTCAAATAGTCAACTTACAACATTACATCTCACTGGTTGACACAGTAGTCAAGATAAAATATAATCATTTGTATGTGATGCATGGACAAACAGAAGTGCCAAGCATATGAAGAATGAGAGTTTAAACTTCCAGAAAACTTTTCCTTCTTCAAGACCACTTATAACATGGAGACAGATGCACATTTGGAAACTTGTAAAATGTATGAATAGATAGTAACATATAAACCTATATGGGATATTTTTTAAATTTAGGATACGCTGTGCTGTTACATAGTTAAAGATGTTAATTTCTGTCCTTTTTAACAGTAAATGTTGATTGTGTTTCTCAAAAGAACTGGCAACTTGGAAAAGCATTTTTCATGCTTATAAATGCATCCCAAGCCTGCAGTTCTTGAAGCTTTAAGGAGGTTTCTATTAAAGCAGCCAGCTGCCTCTTTGTGTGCCCTGGCTGTTTAAAGCTGCAGCTCTGAAGTGGGAGCCTCAGTTTGACGTTCTGTAGGCCCTTAGCAAAGAAGTTCCATTCAAATATGGGGGAGCTCTCCACAAAATCAGACAGCTTCTGGAGCCAGCAGGGGAGAAGAAAGATGGAAATGAATGACTGGGACAAGGCAGAAGATGGAGGAGAATGAGAGGGAGGAGAAGGGCTTCAAACAGGGTGGATACATTTAAAAGAAAGCACCAGAAGGCAGTTTTACCTGTGTATACCAGTAGCCACCTCCTAAGAAAATTTCCTTTGTTTCTCTATTTCTATTATCGCAGCAATACATAAATAATAAATAAAGATCTATCAAGTGAATATCATCTCACCTCTATTTTAATAACTGTTCTGTCAGCTCAATGTGTGGTGGTTTTTCTGTCAAATCCTAGGATATAGGAATAAATAAATGACATTTTACATATGGTGTGAGTGTGTTTGCTAGATGAACGGGTTAATAAATTAGAGTTCAAGTTGGAGTGTGCAAATCGGTCCCATTAGGGCTACTCAGGTGAGGTAACGTTAGGGGCCTTGGGTGAGGATGCTGGGGGCTACTGACACAGGCCCGCCTCATTCTGAGGTGTGACAATGTGGGATAAATACGGGTCTTTGGGGTTAAACTCGGATTAGCTGAGTTCTTTCCTCTCCAAGCGAGCAGGAGGGAGTTCTCACCATTTCCTCAGGCGAGTCCAAGTCAGGATACGGGCTGAGTAGAGAAAGTCCACTCCTAGGGAAAGGGAATGGACTGGCACTCTTGCCAAGATCTCCTCTCAGGTGCCCAGAGCCAGTACTTGAGGAAGGGGCTCAGGGGACCTCGCAGTCTGTTCCCGAGGCAGCGAGGCCCGCAGGAACCGCCTGCTCATCCATTGTCCTAGGGAGTGGTCTCGGGGAGCTGTGCTGGAGTGAGGGAGACATGGAGACACCCTGTCAGTTCAAAGCATTTTAGGATTGTTTGAAATCCTCTCCACGTCAGCGTAAGCAGCCTCTGTATTTGTACAGCTGCTTTGAACAGTGAAAGGGAATGAGCTAAATCAAAACCTGGAGATGTCTCTCTGAGACACCTTCAACGTTCTTTTATGCGTTTGGGGGGAAAAAAGCAGGCGGACCAGTCGATTCTGCCCTGGCGGGGTCAGACGCAAAGGAAGGCGCCGGCGCTGGCGCTGGGGGCGGAGGGAGAGCCACGGACGGAGAAGCCCCCTTCTGGAGGTAAAACCTCCTATTGCCCAGGTTTCCGGAGCCCCAGGGAGACACCGAGCGGAGGCAGACTGGAAGCCAAAGCTACTCAGTACCCGCCGTTCGCGCCAACCGGGCCTCCGGCAACTGGCGGGGAGGCTGGGGTGGTTTGGGGGGAGGTGGTACCCAGAGCCTCAGTGCGCGCCTCCCGGCGATTGGCCCGGCTCCCGGGGTCGGGGGTGGGATAAGGAGTCTGAGGCCCGGGGTAGATCTTGCTTCGTGTACTCCCGAGGATTTATGGGGTGTGTTAACCTCATAGAACTACCAGAGTTTACCCGGTTGGGAACGTTTCGGCTCTGTCGCCTGCAAGTAAAAAGAGGCGGGGGTGGGGGTGGAGTGGAGACTCGAGACGTCAAATGGGATGAATCGTGGCACAGTAATCTCCAGTGAAGTCCCATTGCAGACAGGAAGTTTGCATGTACACGTGCAGCCTATTCTTGCCCACCTCCACTTACACATATCAGCGCCCTAAGCCCGAGTTGGGGGCGGGGGTGGGGGAGCTTTTAAACTGACTCCAAGTCCTGCTGCTCGGTTCCCTCAGAGATGCATCTGGGAACCTTTCTCTTGGATCAAGTGTATCACCCCCACAGGCTGCAAAGGGGCTCGTCCCTAGAGAAATGTGAAATCAAATCTAGAGAAAAGCAGACACCTGCCCCGGAAGGGGGAGGAGGAGCTGCTGGGTGTCCGGACGCGGCCCTTCCCGGAGGCTGGATTCTTCAATCTGTGGGAGCTGGAAATCTCCCAGCCGGAGGTGGGGAGGGAGAGGGAGAGGCGTGGTGGGGGGTGGGGGGAGGAGTGAGAAGGCCGCCGAAGGCCACGACCTGACGCGGCTGGCAAGCGGCCAGTGCGCTCCCAAAGCCCCAGGGGAGCCGTGCGCCCACAGTTGGGGAGGCTAGGCAGCTGCCCAGTCTCGTCGCTCCTAGTGGAGGAGCTGCCGGGGCCTGCCGCGGAGTCGGCGCGCTCCGAGCCTCAGACTTTTTTCCTTTTTTTCCCCCAAGCTGGACAAAGTTAACGGATTCTCAGCAGCCCCTAGGCGCGTGGCCAGAGTGGCTCCATGCTTTCGCTGCGATCTTGCAGCACACTGTGTGTGTCCTCGCCTCGCCGCGCGGGTGCGCGCGTCGGGGCTGCAGGTCCGTCCCGCTGGTAGCCCGTGGGCTCGACCCTCCCCTCACCATTTCGCTCTCTCCCACCCACACGCTCATAAACACAGGGCACGTGGAAATTCTCAGCCAACGTGCCTCGCCCCGTCGGGCGCTCAATGTGGTGATTTATAAACAGATCAGCCACTCCCCAAAGAGCTCCGCTCCTCGTTAGTCATGATGAATTCTCTGGTCCGCTCTACTTTGGTGTCTCGATGAAGATGCTCAGAAGCCTCAAAGTGCTCCCCTTGGGCGTTGATTCGGTCTCCTTCACAAACCCATGACTGCTGGCAGCACCGGCATTAGCGCTGCAACGCGCGGGGCCGAGGGGGAAAGGGGGAACGCGATCAAGTTCCTGGAGGTCTTTTTGCCCTTCCCCGGCAGCAACCTGTGATTCGTTTTGAAGAACAGGCGCCGCCGTGAGCTTGGCTCTGCGCGGCAGTCCCGATGCTTCCGCCTGGGTCCGAGCCCAGGCCTATCCTGGCGGACTCACAGGCTCCAAACTGCTGCAGGCACCTGCCCGGGCTCGGTTGGGAAACTGACAGCGCCTCTAGCTCGTGCTGAATGGACTGGCGCCGCTAATGCACCGTCCCGCAGTCTCTCTGTGGAGTTCATGACTGAAGACGAAGTAGGCAGCTTCGCCAGAGAGCGCCTGAGAGTTGAGTTAGACCAACCCCACCCACTGGCGTCCGCAGAAGTTACTGATTAGGAAAGCCCCTCTAGCATCAGCCCATCTTCCGTCACACACTCTTCCTCCTCATCGAAGCAGCTAACGGGCAAGTGGCATCGAAAAGCGCCAGGATTGCAGGGGAGCGCTCACGCCGCACCGAAGGCTCGGCTTCTCTGGGGCGGCCCTCGGTGCCTCCATCACACCGGGAGGCTGAGCACCCCTTGCCAGCGCTCCTGTAGCCTCGCACAAGGCTAAGGTCTGCGCGCAGACTCCCAGTTTTCTAAACTAAAAACTGTGCGCGCGCCCTAGTGTGGGAATCTGACATAGACTTTCAGAGTTTTGTTTTGCTTTCAGTCCGGCCCGCAGCGCTCTCGAAGGCTGATGCGCGGGCTAAGCCTGCCTCTCGTGGGGGCCTCTGGTGGAGGGGCTGGGAGACAATTGGACCTGGGACCTAAAAAAAAAAAAGAGCCTGCGCTAGCGTCGGGGTGGAGGGGGAAAGACCTTTATTGAGGGCAAAAGTGTCCGCACCCCTTGGAGCAAGAAGCACCCGCGCACTGAAATTCTAACCGTGTGGGAAAAGGAAGTCTGGCGTCTGGTTGTAGGTTTAAGAGATGCTGATATGTATATGTCCCAAGGTGAATAAACATCAGACGCCTCCTGACTCGGCGCAACTCAGCCTTTCTCTTCCTCCCTTCTTCTCTTCCCCCCCCCCGCCCCCCCCCCCCCGCGCCTAAGCACTATAGGGAAAAGAAGGTGGACCGACACCCCCTATCCACCCACCCAATCCTTCCAAGTGGTTGTGATCCCTAGTGCGCAGGGGCCAGCCCCTGCCCCCAAACCCCTACCCCCTCCTGGCCAGTCGGCTGGGGAGACAGATGGGGGGCGGGGCCCTTTGGAGAAGGGCGGTGGAGGCCCCAGGGTGGAGAAGGAGGGGAGGTGAGATCTAAGAGAATCTGAATCAGTGGCGAGGGGGCACTGGAGGAGGGCTAGGAGGACTCCGCGCCCGGGAGGGGGCAAGGAGGAGGAGTAGCTCTGCGCCAATCAGCGGCGCCGGCCTGGGAGGTTGCTAGTGGTATCCACGTAAATCAAAGGGCGCGGAGCCAATGGGAGGGGGCGGAGGGGGCGGGGCCCAGGCGCGTGCCGCTGCAAGCCGGCTCTGCCAAGAGAGCGGGAGAGAGCTGGAGAGAACAGGGAGAGGGGGGCGCGCAGAGCTAGTCTGAGAGTGAGCGAAGCAAGAAGGAGGGAGAGGAGAAAGAGCGAGGGCGGGCGAGAGGCAGTGGCGGCGGCAGCAGCAGTAATAGCACAAGCAGCTACAGAAGGCGTCGGAGCAGGCGTCGTCGAGCTGCCCGCTGGGGGAGAGAGAGAGCGAGGGAAGAGAAGAGCCCGAGGCGAAAAAGTAACTGTCAAATGCGCGGCTCCTTTAACCTGAGCGCTCAGTCCGGCTCTGAGAGTCATGGCGACCGCAGCGTCTAACCACTACAGCCTGCTCACTTCCAGCGCCTCCATCGTGCACGCCGAGCCGCCGGGTGGCATGCAGCAGGGCGCCGGGGGCTACCGCGAGGCGCAGAGCCTGGTGCAGGGCGACTACGGCGCGCTGCAGAGCAACGGGCACCCGCTCAGCCACGCTCACCAGTGGATCACCGCGCTGTCCCACGGCGGTGGCGGCGGGGGCGGCGGTGGAGGCGGCGGGGGCGGGGGTGGCGGCGGGGGCGGCGGCGACGGCTCCCCGTGGTCCACCAGCCCCTTGGGCCAGCCGGACATCAAGCCCTCGGTGGTGGTACAGCAGGGCGGCCGCGGCGACGAGCTGCACGGGCCAGGCGCCCTACAGCAGCAGCACCAGCAGCAGCAACAGCAGCAGCAACAGCAGCAGCAGCAGCAGCAACAACAGCAGCAACAGCAGCGGCCGCCGCATCTGGTGCACCACGCCGCCAACCACCACCCGGGGCCCGGGGCATGGCGGAGCGCGGCGGCCGCAGCGCACCTCCCGCCCTCCATGGGAGCGTCCAACGGCGGCTTGCTCTACTCACAGCCCAGCTTCACCGTGAACGGCATGCTGGGCGCCGGCGGGCAACCGGCAGGGCTGCACCACCACGGCCTGCGGGACGCGCACGAGGAGCCGCACCACGCAGACCACCACCCGCACCCGCACTCGCACCCGCACCAGCAGCCGCCGCCGCCCCCGCAGGGCCCGCCGGGCCACCCCGGCGCCCACCACGACCCTCACTCGGACGAGGACACGCCGACCTCGGATGACCTGGAGCAGTTCGCCAAGCAGTTCAAGCAGCGGAGGATCAAACTGGGATTTACCCAAGCGGACGTGGGGCTGGCGCTGGGCACCCTGTACGGCAACGTGTTCTCGCAGACCACCATCTGCAGGTTTGAGGCCCTGCAGCTGAGCTTCAAGAACATGTGCAAGCTCAAGCCTTTGTTGAACAAGTGGTTGGAGGAGGCGGACTCGTCCTCGGGCAGCCCCACCAGCATAGACAAGATCGCAGCGCAGGGGCGCAAGAGGAAAAAGCGGACCTCCATCGAGGTGAGCGTCAAGGGGGCTCTGGAGAGCCATTTCCTCAAATGCCCCAAGCCCTCCGCCCAGGAGATCACCTCCCTCGCGGACAGCTTACAGCTGGAGAAGGAGGTGGTGAGAGTTTGGTTTTGTAACAGGAGACAGAAAGAGAAAAGGATGACCCCTCCCGGAGGGACTCTGCCGGGCGCCGAGGATGTGTACGGGGGGAGTAGGGACACGCCACCACACCACGGGGTGCAGACGCCCGTCCAGTGAACTCGAGCGGGGGAGGGGCAGAGCATGGGGCTCCCCCTCCCCTTCGGCCCACCGCCCTTTCCTGGCCCCCTTGTTCCCTCTCTAACTTCTGATTGTTCTTTTATTTTTAATTATTATTTCCCCGTCCCTTAAGAAGAAAAAAAAATAAGGAAAGCAACGAAGGCACTGGGTTATCCAAACGGTAGCAGGTGTAATGATGTGTTTTGACCTTTACAGGCTAGTACCCAGGCAATGGAGTGTCTCACAGAGTAAGGAGAGAGAGAGAGAGAGAGAGAGAGAGAGAGAGAGAGAGAGAGAGAGAGAGAGATACCTGGCAAAACTAAATAAATTACCAAAAACAAAAATCTACCAAGCCGTGGTAAATACAAAACACAGCTTCCTAATGCCGGGAGTTGGCACATGCTGCTGTGTTTATTTAATGTGGATCCCCATCAGGAAAGAGGAAAAAATACACATGTTCTTTGACGTAGGCAAAATCTAACCACATAAATTTGCACTGCAAGAAAATTGAAGTTTACATGAACAAATGCATGAACACATTTTTCTTTCTTCCACCGTTAATTTTGAAATTGCCGCGGTTTGTGTTTTGTTTTGTTTATTCAGAGGAAAGAGTTGAAGCCAGCTCTTGGCCACTCTCCATTTCTAACCTTCCCGTGTAGCCACTTGTTCTTACTGTTTGTGAACTTTGGTTACCTTCAGATCCCCTCTCCTCCCTTACATTGGTGTAACTTTTATTTGCTTCTTTTACCAAAGCAAAAAACGATTGGCTTCATTCAAAATAAATAATTCTCTGCTTTCAGGAAATGTGCATGGTCTACCCTCTTTAACAAGGCAAAAATCCACTTTGGAATACAAAAATGAGAGCCAAACATTGTTTGTTTTTTTTGTTGTCAGCCACAAAGTAAACTTCGTTTTCAGGCAGTGTTCCTGGGGGAGGTTGCAAAGGGGAGAAGAAGAAAAATTGATAGTGAGTGACCGATTGTTTCATTTT
This sequence comes from Myotis daubentonii, assembly GCF_963259705.1. NCBI lineage: Eukaryota > Metazoa > Chordata > Mammalia > Chiroptera > Vespertilionidae > Myotis > Myotis daubentonii. The sequence continues at coordinate 45,810,118 of NC_081845.1, read as the reverse complement.
ACCAAGCGGGGCCCATTGTGATAGCGCTCGGAGGATATGTGGAGGTTAAGTACATTTTCAACAGAAAGAAAGTGGCACTTTGAAGAGAACTAGGGAAATACATATCTCCAGACACCCCCTGTATAGTTCTCTGCCTTCAGTTTTAATAACTTCATTTAGAAGGAATTATTTGTGCTGACAGTAGCAGTTAAACTTTGTTCCTTTAATAGCTTTAAAAAAAAACATAAAGAAAATAATCTGGGAACTTCATGGTGTATGCCTCGACTGTGTTTCTTAGCACACAAATACCCACATGCATACAGAGAACAGTGTTTCCACTCTAGACTGGTTTCGTTTTCACTAGCTCATTTGTATATCAAATTATAGCTAAGGTCCCATACCTTCTTCTCCTGTAATTCACTACAGAAAATACCAGTTTGACTTGGACAGCCTCACCCACCCTCTCTTTCCCTAAAGAAGCCAAATGTAGAAGGGGGAAAATGCTATTTTCAATCCTTCCCTTTCTCCCTTTGTTAATAGTTTCAAGTGCATTTTTTTTACCTTATCTTGATGGAAAACGGATAACTCCCATAACAAAAGAATCTACTGGGAAGTGGAGGTGGAAAAAAAAAACACAAAACTGTAATTGTATTGAAAATAAATGCCATTAAACTGTGATCAGTTAACATATTTAAACGTAATCAGCACAAAAGGGCGCTAAAAGGGAAAACACTTTTTATTAATCTTAAAAGATCGGGGCTTTTTTTCTGGTTAGGTATTAGGTAAATTTTTATTTAAAAAATTAAATCTCAATACCATAAAATTATGGTTCAGCATCAGATTAGCATTGCACTTAGTAGCTAAGGTTTTAGGAAATATGCTTTAGATTGTCTTTTCAAACACCAGTGATTGTTTCATTTTCAATGTTTTTGCAAGATAAATGATGACTTATAATGGGCATATTTACTTGCCTGTATTTCATTTCCCCCAATGAATGTCACAAGGAGATGGGCATGGAGCTGCTTGGGGTGCATCACACTGCTTGTTCCTGAGGTGTGGGGACTGGCCTTTAGTGAAGCAATCCAGAGCAGGGCAATAGCCAAGGGTAAAGGGAGGAAATGAATTTTCAGATTCTTATTACCAAGTGGGTAAGGTTAGAAGCTGGGGTTCAGGGGATGTGTCTATAGCTTCTCTAACTCTCAGAGGTTTACTAAGATGAAAGCTACCACTGAACCTTCCCACTATGTATATATGTTTAATATCTGTCTTTTGAAATGCAGAAATAGTTTAAATGTTTCTTTGTCTATTTTTCTTTTTTTTTTTTAATGCTACCCAGGGAAATATTTTCATATCATTTTTAAGTGGCCTGCCTCAATGTATATTTATTTCTTTTAAAGCAAAAAGGTTCTGGAAACTGTTTTTCTGTAGCTTTAAATGAGTAGGTGAGCAAAATCTATATGGGATGTAATTTTTTTTGTTCAGTCTCTTTAAAAATACTTTGTTTTGGTACATTTGGTTGTGCTTGTGGGGAAAATAAAAACGCAGAGATCCTTATATATTTATGTTAAAGTAATATTTTATTATCTACATAAAACAGAAATGCACAATACCTTCATAGTTTGTTCTAATTATTGAAATATCTTTATTTTATTTTTAAAAATAGTGCCAAGTTTTAAGGGGAAAAACCTAGACCTTATACTGACTGAGTTGAGTTGTATGTAAAACACTTCCCTTCCTTTATACTTCATAAAGTTTTGGAATAAATTTTATGCATATACTGCCAGGTTTCACGTTAATAACTTTCAGAGGCTTTTTATTATTATTAAGTGAGACTACTATTCTCATTCACTTTTCTTTGCAAACCACCTCCCCTGCCATCAATCCCAAACCATTCAGCTACTATGCCTATAGCATTAAATTGAAATGGTCATTGGGTTTGAGCTTCAATTTGCTTGCCATTTCATGGTCTGACAAAGAGATGTTTGTCCCCTCTAAATAAACGCAGTTCTCCCTGCATCTTCTTTCCAGGTTAGCTTTACCTGATCTGATTCTAGTTTTTTGGAGAGTATCAATGGAACTAGGTGGACTTTAATCTGTACCCACATGCCCTCACATAATTTGGATCTACAGGAAAACGAGGCTGAGTTAAGGAAACTATTCTTCTTAGTGGTTTACAAAGATCTTTCAATAAACAACTCTGATTGTATGCAATATGTGTGCTTACCAAGTGATAGAGGCAGGTCCTATGTATTATTCCTGTTAGGTTTACAGAGAAAAAGATGGATTTTGCACTCTTTTATACAATAGTGTCTATTTCTCATTAGGCAAACAGACAGCCTCTAAAACAAGGAAAGAACCTAGGGCGCACTCAAGACTGTGGTGCTAATAACAGATTGTTTCACAGTGGCAGATGAACATTACACTTACCAAAATCAGTTCGACCTTAGTGAGACATCCAAGCAGTGTTGGGTTAGTTTACAAGTTTGCTGATGTACTTCGAGTCCTCCTTGGAACATTGGTTTTAGTATAAATGTCCATTTTGAAAGGTAGTTTCTGGGCTTATTACATCTGATCATCTTTTCTAACTCCTAGTCAATATTACACAGGTCCCAAACTGATTCAGCCAAATGATCTTATCAATAGCCTGAACGCAAAGTGACAGAAAGAAGAAGTGTTTTGTGACCGCAGACATGCTGATGGGTGAAATGTTTAAGCTGGGTATAGATTTGAGTTCTGGGTCAATATCCTCCTCCATTGTAGGCAGAAAGCAAGCAGCATCTGCCCTCTGCAGGCATTTTAGTGGACCTTGAGAAGGCGTTTTTTGTTCTTAGCCACGGGGGCTACTGACTGGCAACCATCACGTGTTAAACGGACGCGCCATGGTTTTGACCCATGCTTGCCGCTCAGATTCTAAGCTATTCAAGCGGTTTCCATGCCGTGTGGGGGAGTGTATTACAGGCTAAGGTGAAAAAACTCCATCGCTGCCTCTGGGAGAAATTTGTGGGGCAGTCACCCCTAAAATGTTGGCTAGTCACAATGACAAACCCTTTCTTTTCCCTAAAGACAATAACGCAGAAGACAGCCATCCTGAGAGCGCTCCTGTGTTTCCTCAAAATACGTCACTTTTTAAATTGATGGTGTAAGGTGAGGGAGAAAGGATCATGTGGGAGTTATGTGAAGGTCGGACGGAGGGAATGGCCACTAATACTGTTGTGCTTGGCACTTCTAAACATTCTCGGTTCCCACGAAGTTACCTCCTCTATATTTCAGACGCAGCAACAAAAGGACTCCTCTCCTTGCCCTCCTGCTCCTACCAGTGGGAGCCACACACCGGTTGGCAATTATTTTTCTGGTGAAATGGCTTTAATAAAGGCGCTTATCTTTCTACTTATTTCTCCAAAAACAATTAATAAAGAGATGCATCAGCAACAATGGGGGGAGGGGAGGGAATGGCACTGGTACCTGCACATGTAGGTCTAGATGTTGCATTCATTTGCCTTTCATTTGCCTCACTATGGAAGCAGCTCGGAGTGCTGGGCTGCTGAGTGGGAGAAATTATCTTTTGATCATTGGCCTCTGTGATTTGTCTTTGTTGGTTTTTCAATCAGTTTGTAGGACTCTGTTCTAGATTCTATCAAATTCCTAGACAAGTTAAAGAATGAGGTAAAGAATGGAGTTTGTACCAAAAAAAGATGGAAGGATGGTAAAGTGAAGGTCAAAGGTAAAAGTGTTTCTTTGGGCCTGCTTGTTTATTTCAGTGAGGCAAAGGGGACCGTGTCCATTTGAAATGAAAGTAAAAGATGCATCTTGAAATATTGGGAATGAATCTTGACAATAAAACTAAATGAGATGTACAGCTAAATTTTATAGAAACGTTTTCTCCATTCAGGAAAGTTTACTTTTTCAGTGAAACATAATCTATTAACAGGGGGCAGTGGGTGGTAGGAGAGAACCAGGGCTCTGGTTCCTGTTCCCAGCACTTGATTCAGGATGGGGAATAATTCAAAGTGGCAGGGGCTCACCACTAGCAAATCATGGAATAAACTTGCCCACCTTTGTAGAACTTGGGCTGGAGCTATTTCAATACCCCCTTGTCTATGTGGGCACAGGAGTGCCAGAAAATGGCTTTTCTGTTTCCTTTAAGGCTTTGCTTAGTTATGGAGATAAAGAAACAATCAGAATATTTCCACGTTGTTCTTGTATTTGGTGGGAAGCTAGGAAATTTGTTTCTTTTTTTAAAGAAAAAAGTTAATTAACTTTATCATGTAGTACTTTTCCTTTACCTTAATAACAACTCTGCTTGGCTTAGCTGTTAGAGGTTTTAGAAACAATATTATACCCCATCAAAACAACCCTGGCCTCTCTTATTGTTCCTATAATTCTGGTTGTTGATAACATTAAGATGTATTTCTTTTTAAAAAAATGTCTGAAATGTTATTTAATACACCAGTAAAAGTGCACCTATATCTTAAAGTTTATTCCTTCCACGTCTTTCTGAGTTTTTATAGCTCTTTGTCTGGGGTTTGGAGGGTGGGGGATTCCATATGCGGTTCCTGCAGGAAGAGCCCGGGCTCTGGAGTGGTCGGTAGCTGCGGCAAACCGCTCGCTGCTCTCAGAATGGGGAGCTGTCATCTAGAAAAAAGGAAATAAATGCCCCACAAAGATTCACTTGTCACTGATTTTAGAAAGACAGGGGGGCATTAGGACCCCATCTGAGCAATATGGAGAGGATGTTGATTGTTATAAATTGTGTGCGATTAACTCTCGGTGTACAGAACTCCAGCGATAGAAACCTTGCTGTGGAGTAAATTTGAATCTGCATCCTTTTTATTTGGAGCATATACTTTTCCTCCCACCAATGTTTCCTCCGGGTTTGTTTAAAAAGAAAAAAAAAAAGCCACCTGGCGAGTTTGGCCTAGGAGAGTAGGAAGAAGAAAAAGTTTCTTGCGGGTGTGTAACACAAATTAGCCATTGTAAGTCACCAGGCTTGAAGGTTCAGGCAAACCCTGGTACAGAGTGTTGGGAGTTCTTCCCCTCCTCCTCTTGAGAAATCTCATGCCTTAATAAACCTCAATTTTTATCACCCACAGCACATGATTTAGAAGAGAATGATTTGGCACTCATAACTTTTTGTTTGTTTGCTCCCCTAACAAAATATTCTTTCAAAGTTGTTGGAGCCCCTGGCCCAAGCCGGTGAGTGCTGCGGGCTTGCGAACGAGGCACCCCAGCCTGGCCGAGCCCCACCTCGGGGAACCCTGGCCGCTGAAGGAAGTCCCAGACGGTCCTGCAGGCCCGGCCGGGAGGGGAGAGAAGCGGGAGGACCCGGCGTCCCCAGTACTCCAGCCCAGGTCCCCGAGTGTTTGCCCAGAACCCGGATTCTCTGCCGCCCAACTCCTAGGGGGAAGCTGGACAGCCCCAACGTCTTTGGCCATTCCGGCACTTTCCCTCTCCAGGGAGGTGGGGGGAGGGCATGACGATTGGTAGAGGTGGCTGTTGGGACAAGAGTGGAGGCCGTGGGTTTGGTCGCCACCCCTGGGAAGCTGGCTAGAGTCGTGGTGAGCTGGCTGGGCCTCGCTGGGGACACGCGTGACCGGGGGTAGCGAGGCCTGTGGGACGCGCGGTGACTGAGGGCTGAGTCTCCTAGCTTTCTGTCTGCGTGGCTTTTCCGTTGGACTCTGCAAAGTTGGTCCCAGGACAGTGTTTTCTGCATTCGAGAGGCAACCGTGGAGGAGGTGCCCCAGGAGAAGTGGGCAGAGGAGGCAACTGCAGGAAAACTGGGGAGGAAAGAAAACCGGGGCCCCTGGACGCATGTGTCCGGTTTCTGTTTGTTGGGGGCAGTAGGGGTGCGAGGTCGCTGAGGATCAAGGGCCGGGGCGAGGGAGCGCGGCTGGCACGCCAAGTTCCGAAGCCCGTTCCCCTCAGCTCACACCCACCAAACTTCTGCCGCTCGGGACCTCAGCTCCCTGCCCCCAGCGGAGAGGAACCTACCCTCCAAGTTCTGCAGCATGAAGGACCAGGAGCCCAGACACCCTCGCAACCCATCACTCCCTGCTGGGCCTCAAGCCGCTCTTCTGTCCACACTGGAGGACGGGCAGTCCCTCTGGACACCCCATCATCCCAAGTCAGAGCTGGGGGCAGCGAGCAGGGGGGAGCCGCTTCCCACCAGCCGAGGCCTGGGGGTCTCCGGCCTGGGCACTAGCCGCACTGAAGCGCCCTCCCTCCCCCGCCCTCATCCTTCCCACGTCCCTGGGAGCAGGCGCTGGTGGTAGGAAATCGATTCTTAGGACCTTCGCCGGGAGTTCTACGGCGGCCTCTTGCCTCCGGAGGAGGTGAGGCCTGATGGGGGACAAAGGGCTCTTGGGTCCTGGGGTGCGCGGTGGGGCCTCCGAGGCAGGAAGCTGGCTGGGGAGGGTGGGCAGGCGGCCAGCGCAGAAGCAGGGGTCCCGCCGGGGCGCGGGTCTGTGCTGGCGCCGGGCCGGCCTCCGCCCCGTGCGCCAGGCCTCCCGCCTGCTCCCCGCCGAGCCCGCCTACGGCCACTCACCGGCCCCGCGGCCGCCGGGCAGGGACGCGCGCAAACAAGGATGCTTCTATTTACTCGCCTCTGCCGGGAAGATTTCTAAGACATTCAGCAGGCACAATCATTAAACTAATTTGTATTTGATTGTTTGGGCGGACGGAGGGTAGTTTTATTGCGCTAAGCATTCAAGCAGGCACGCATCGCTGATTACCAGTATACATTAAATAAAGTTGTTTGTACACATTGTCTTACCACATATAGGCAGAGGCTTATTATTCTAATTACTCTAATTAGTGCATTGAAATGTTTTCTACTTGATTTGAGGAGACAGTGATTAGTTCTATTACTTCTTTTAACTCGTATTTTATGGAAAACTGTTGGTGCATGTTCAAATTACTTTATTTGCCCCTGGAATATAACGCTGACCCAAACGCAGTGAACTGCGCGGCCCTTGTAGGGCCCCAACTTTGATGTGGGTCTGGGCTTGGAAGAGGCGCCCGTCATTCCCCTCCCCACTCCGAGGTCCCGTCCCCCGGCTTCAGGCGGCAGCCCCGCCCCAGCCCCCGCCCCAGCCCCAGCCCCAGCCCGCACCGCGCACCGGCCTGGCCTGGCCAAGTCCGAGCCGAAACCCGCTGTGCCTGCTGGTTCCCTGGGTGTGATTACTTTTAAAAGACGCCCTTAAGCATATTTTCTGTGAATCTGTTTCTTGAGCTTTAATGTTACTATTAATTGATAAGATCAGCTCATCAAACATACTATTTCGATAGGGAATTGTAATTAAAACCTTAATCCTGTTTGAGACTTTTTCCCTTTAAATTCCTTTTTCTTATGGAAGGGGTGCAAAGTTCACTATAAAAAGTATTATAACAGGGAGATTAATTCGTTATCTAAATAACAATCTTTGCTATTGATCCAACGCACTTTCCGCCACCTTTTGTGTGGGTCGGGGAGGCCCTTAAAAAGAAGAATATGACGAAGCAGAAGATGTGGCCTGCACCCCGCAGACTCCCATCGACTTGGCCGAGCGAGGGGTCCGAGGCCTCCCCCTTAACCACCACCCGAGGAAGCTCCCGCGTGGGTCTGGGTCTGACAGTGGTGCCCCCGGGCAGGGCCGCGCCGCGCCGCGCCGCGGGCTCGAAGCCGGCCGCCTCTCCCCTGGCAAAAGAGATCTGCTCCGTTTCTAGGTAAATATTCCACCGGTTCTGCTTTTACTGTTAATATTTAAAGTCGGATTATCTCGTCTCTAGATGCGCCTTCCTAACCTTTGCCGGTGGCTGGGATGTAATAAACCCCGGTGGGTCGGGGTGTTCAGCTTCCCCTGGTCGCGTTGGGCGCCTCCAGCCCGCACCCCGCCACCCCCTAACCCCCCCAACTCCCCTCACCCCCACTCCGCCGGCCTCCGCCCTCCGCCCTTCGCCACCCGCAATGGAAGCCGCTCAGGAATGAAATCAGCGCCTCCCGGAGCTGAGGGCTGAGCATCCAGGGCGCTCAGGACCCGGGAAGCCGCCCTTGATCCCGGCCCAGGAGTCCTCCGGGGCTGCAGATGGAGCTGGGCAACCCCGCGGCGCCTGCAGGAGAAATAGCCGGCTACCCTGAGGCAGCAGGGAAGACCCCAAACGGGGGTGGGAAGCGGGGACGTTGGGCGAGGGAGCTGCCGTGCTTGTGGGGAGCAGATCCTCTCCAAATCTATGCCCCCTCCTCGCGTGCCCCTGAAGAGGCCAGGGCCCAGTTTGAGAAGCCCAAGGATTTCCGAAGCGAAGAGGAGCATCTGTGCTCCTTGGTCAGCTCAGCGGTCCCGAGTTTCTTCTTTCCTAAGAGCTTTTCCCCAACTCACACCCTCCTTTCCTTCTAACCAAGGCTTCTTCCTCCACGCACAGGCGTTGTTAGATAACAAAGTCTCCCGGGCGACTTGAACTGGAGACTAAAGAACACCCTAGCCCCACCCCTCCTTCCTTGTCCCTCCCCCCTTTCCTCCCCCTGCTTGTCCCCCAGCGCAACTGTTCCCCAGGACTTCAGTCCTGGCACCCAAGACAGCCGCAGGCCTAAGCCCAGTAGAACTTTGGCGCCCCACAGTGGAGTTGGCTCGGAATTACTCCTGATTTTACAGACTAATCTGTTCAAATGTTTTGTTTCGGATTTAAGTGTCCTGCCCCCTCCACTCCCTCTCTCTCCTCACTCCGCATTTCCGCCCCCTCAACTCCTCCTAGACAAATACTTATGAAGGTGACTCTATTCACATGACTCATTCAAAGGTTTCTAAACATCCAGGTCTAGGTGGCTCCTGAGTAGGGATTTGAAAAGCTTTGACTGGATAGACCATACTTTCTACAGCAGAGAAGTTCCCAAAGGTAAGAGGAAAGAATAGCTCCCCCACTCCTTGTTTCCTACCTGTTTGAACTGTGACAGGTAAGTCTCCAGTCTCTCAGAGAAGCCCCAGCTCTTCAGGGGGCATGGAGACCGAATAGCAGGTTAGAAACAAAGCTTTAACAACAAGCAGAACGCTCCAGCGGGAAGAAGGGAGCCCAGGGAGTGCGGCTTTCATTCAGCCCAGGGCCCACCCGTGACTTCTTCCTGTAGAGTAGCTTTGTTCCGTTTTGGGGTTCAAAACGGAGTTTCCAGCTGTCACTGCAGAGGGACCTATCCATGGGAAGAACTTGCCAGAATAAGCGCCCTCCCTCCTCCGCCAACATCTGCCAAAAGTATCAATTCAGCAGGTGGAGCTGAACTTTGCCCCCTTCAGAGCCTGGTTAATTAGTCCTTTTCCCACACTGCAGGCATTCTCACCACGAATGATTTCTCCCTCTGCCTGTATCCCACCTAACATGACAAGGAGAGAGGAGAGAACGAGGACCACAGCGCGCACCCTGCAGTAGTAATGGAACTGGGAACTGGACTACAACCGGAACACCCACAATTGGGTCCCAGCCCTGCACGCAGGTGTGAGGGGGGGGGGGGTCAGCTGACACCTGCAAATTTCAGTTTCTTCATGTGCAGAATGGGGATCATACTTCTTTCTTTCCAACAGTGTTTAAGTAAAGCTCAGGCGAAGTAATGGACATGAAAGCACACAAAGGCAGCCCAATGGGAAGCGCTGTCGTTGCCACCCCCAGTGGAGGCCTCTGCTGTGACTGTCCAGCAAGAAACGTTCTCAGCTTAAACACAATGGTGCTGCCTGGTGGCTACCAGCGTGGGGAAGGAGAAGTGTACGCACAGCCATTTCATTGTCCAGGAAAGGCCCCGGGGGTCCTGATCAGCTTTAAGTCAGGGCTGCCACGCGCGGGATGGTTTGCATGTAGGTTGTCCAGGCCCTGGCTTGCAGCTTAACTATCATCAGCAGTGATTGCAGCGATGGCAGCGCGTCTGTGGTGCGCGGACTAGCCCCATACTCCTGCGAACCACTCCCTTCCTTTTAACTTCTCACTACCTCTTGACGTTTATGGCGTCCCTCGCTGGGTGTCATTTATGGCAGCCTGCATTAGTCCAGAAGGGAATAATGGGACCACACAGTTAAAACCGACCACACACACACACACACACACACACACACACACACACACACACACACACAGCAATGGCCTATCCAGGCCTCCCACCTGTGGAGAGCTCCAGGGGTCCAAGGCCACATCCAGGCTCTGGGCTTGGAAATACAGTTTGGATGCAATAGGCGCTTGGCGACACCCCCGGAGTCGCTCGGAGGGGCGCTGTGGCAGAAGGCAGCCCCTCACTCTTGGGTACACTCCGCCACTCAGGGGGTCCCATCCCACTCAGAGCGTCCTTCCAACGTCCCTCCACCGGCCGGAGTCCCTGCGCCACCCAGAGGAGGAGTGGTTCCCGCCAGCCCCTCCCTTCGCTTGTGCCAAGAGGTCCCCTTCGGCACCTACCCGGGTGCGGATAGAGGGAGAGGTTCTGAGGGTCCCCCCCCCACCCCCGCGGTGCTGAAGCCCTGGACCCCTGCGCGGGTGGGGCGCAGGCGAGGGGAGGGGAGCAGCTACGCGTGAGTCCCCGCGCCGGCGCCCGAGGGGAAGCAGAAATGCAGCGGAGGAAGGGGTAGCCCGGGCGCTCCAGGGCTGACCTCCCTCTTCTGGCTGGCATGGCGGGGCGGCGGGGCTGTGCCAGTTTGTTTCACAAACACGTTGTCCCCCCAGAAGTTCTCCTAGGGAGGCCAAAGGCGGTCGGGGATGGAGCCGCCACACCATCACGGCACCCCGGGACCCAGCCGGACAAGGGACAACGAGGTGGCCCGGTTCGGAACGCCTTGCAGCCTAAGGTCCGGTCCGCTCCACACCGCGCTCCACCTGGATGGTTTCCCTCTGACACCCGGAGGCCCCAGGCTCTCCCTGCCCAGCCGCAACCACCCCCACCCCCCGGGGCAGGGGGAGAGGGCAGCCCCCAGCTTGACTGCCCAGGCTAGAGCCAAGGACGCACCTTCACCTGCTGGTAGGAAACGCCAAACCACCAGCCAAAGGCCTGGAGCCCAGGCTGTGCGGGTGCTGCTCCCCGGCACAAGGCGCTGATAAGGCAGGTACACGAACCCACAGGCACTTCCAAAGGACAGACCCACATTTAATCCATTAGGAATAATCCAAGTTGGACGTTAATTTAGTTTTTTGTGTTTTTTGTTTTATTTTGTTTTGTTAAAGAGAGAGGGAGTACTTTGGCAGGACGAAGAGAGAGGTGGAGTGGGCACTCTCGGAAGGAGGCACCGGCACAATGAGGCGGGGAAGCAGGAAAAGGCCGAGAGTGAGCGGGGTTTGGTCCGCTGGGTGGGAGAACACAGCCGCACCGGCAAGGAAGGCTGCTAAGGGGCCCTGCGTACAGAGTTAATTGGTAGAGGGTCTTGAAGTTTTAATTAGATTCAAAAGGCAATTAAGGGCCATTGTGGAGGAGTGATCCGCTGAAAATCATGCTTCAGGGAGGGAGGTGGTGCAGTGCACCCGGAAGGTTGGCGGGAATGAAAAGCTGGGAGGGTAGGTGAACAGTCCTGACAGAGTGGTCAGGGCAGTCTGAATAGAGAGGCAGATGGCGGTGCCAGGATGGCTGTAGGGGGCTAAACGGGAGATGGAAAGAATGGTGAGACCATGATGACCTTTGGACAGGGATCGAGATGGGAACAAAGGAGAATCGTAGACACTGTACTCAGTTTCAGATGTGGTGGCTTCACTAGTTTCTCTGTTTCTTTCTGTCTCTCTGACACATACACACACACACACACACACACACACACACACACACACACACACACCCGAGTATCATAAAGCCATCATGACAGCAGGTTTTCAGCAACGTTTATCTATTTATTGAACCTAGCTGTAAGGCTGAGCCTAGTAAAAATCAATTTAATTTCAATTCAGGAAATTGTTATTAAGTAGCTACCGTGTGCTAAACCCTCTCCTCAGTGGTGTTTCTTAAACGGGGATGGAGAAAATAGGAAGGGGGAGAAAATGAACACAAACCAGAAGCCACCTTTTTTCGTGTGAAGTGGGCACTGTCCACAGTGTTGAGAAACCTGTAAGAAGGGCCACAGCCAGTCTTGGTGTAACTTCCCAAAAGGAGGCCTGCTTGAGCCACAGTACTTCTCGTTTCAAGTGTCTTCTACCACATATTTTTATCCAAATCTTTGCTTCTAAGGGAGTTAAAGGAAGGAATCCATTTTAAAGAAATTTAGATAGTATACATTAAACTTTCCTTATTTAACATGTCAAGTAAAACTATGAGGGGTTAGATTTTGGGATAAGATACTTGTTTATATAAATATTATTTCCCAATTAAAGTGCAAAACCCCCTCTTTAATATTTTCTAATCTTCAAAAGACCGGAACACTGGATGGTACACTGGATTACTCTGAGTTAGGAAAAAAGGAAGGCAGATGTGAGCAGAGGCCAGTAGAACACAAGTATGTCAATATTCTCTTGAATACAGTGTAAAGTAGCAGACTGCCAGCTTAAAGACAGAGCATGAACTGACGGCATATAATTTCTCTTCTTTGGTATACCACAGATAGTCACCTTGCATTGGTTCTATCTTCTACTTTCCATTTTAAGTCAAGCTAACTAGGGGACCTTGTTTTGTCTTGTTATTGTCTGTTTGTTTTAAAGGTTCCTATGTAGTATTCAGAAAAGGACTTTTCGCCTGAAAATGTTTGTCAGAAGTTATTATTTTTGGGGATCCTGGGAAAAAATTAGAAACTATTTTCTGCAGTAATTGTCAGAATGAGATTTAGCCTTAATTAGTTAGGGAATTAAAGTTTTCTGGAGTCCTTTTTCAAGCATTTTTTTCCCACTTGCAGACACACCACTGCCAGCCCACCCACCTGCCATATTTTACAAAACGTACCACATAAAAATCCTCTTTGGTGCCACAGAGTGGACTGCAGGGGCCATTGGCTCCGAATTAGAAGATGTATGTGAATAGCGGGGGAGCTGCCGAATGCTACCTAACTCTGTGCTTGTTATTATCATAATTGATTTGGAAAGAAGAGAAAAAAGTATTATTAAATGGGCCTGCATGGGGGGCTGAGTTATCAGAACTACCAGTATAGTAAGGCAACATTTTAGAAACCAATAAGAAATTATTTCTGAAAATCTCAGGTATCATAGATTATAATGGTACCTTAATCAGGTAATAAATATGAAGTATAAAATTCTTTTTTATAATTTGCAGCATTTCATCTAAAAGAAAATATAACAAATACCTGAATTCCTACCATACCATTTAAGAAATAAAACATTGTGCCAGGCTGGTATGGCTCAGTGGTTGAGCGTCCATCTGTGAACTAGGAGATCACGGTTTGATTTCTGGTCAGGGCACATGCAGCTCAATCCCCAAGAGGGGCATCCAGGAGGCAGCCAATCCATGATTCTCTCTCATCATTGATGTTTCTATCTCCCTCTCCTTCTCTTTCTCTCTGAAATCAATAAAAAAATATTTTTTCTAAAAGAAGAAAGAAAACATTGCAATCTGTTATTTGCTCCTCTGTTATGGCTCTTTAATGGCTTTTCTCTCCCCTACCAGAGATAATCACCATCCTGAATTTAGTATTTATCATCCATGGATTTCTTTATATCCTTATACATATTTTTATTCTTAAGAGTTTTTCATATTTTAAAACGCTATGTAAGTTACATAAAACTGCTGGATAAACCACATGTCATAGAAACAATGTTAACTATCTCAAATATAAAAGATAGGCATCTTGGATACACGGCTACACTTTTTAGAGCTACATAATGCAATATATAGACTCCACGGCCTGTATGGCTCTTATGTTCTTAAAAACTGAAGCTCTATAGAGGAGAGTAAAAAACACACAACATTTATGTTTTGCCTTTTTCAATAAGAGCAAAACCTAAACAATTATCAGCTTAGTTTTGTATATAAGCCAAAGAAAATAGCCTCGCATATGTGTGTACTTGTAAATGACTGTGTCCTACTACTTGCCACTTCAGAAATATTTGCTTCCAATGAAAACCATTTCTTTTTCATTGTGAGTACTTTTATAAGTACTAAATGGTTCAGAAAGGATTCTACTGTATGCATCAAGAGCATTTGGAAATAAAAGGCATACTGGTTTTATTCTCCAATAATAAAAAACAACAGTGAAGTAGATTGTTTCCAAAGATGGTCACTGTAGCCCTTGTCCTGCACACGTTCTGCAATGAGATTTTGCTACTCCTCTCATCAAGTGGTAGCTATTCCTTCCTCCCCCACCAGTTCTATACAGGGTGGGCAAAGGTAGGATAATAATAATTAATAATACAATAATTAACAAATAAACAATTCAAGAATAAACTGTTTCATGTACTCAAAATTGTAAACCTACTTTTGCTCAGCCCTGTATAAGATGGGTTGGTCCTCACATTCAAGAAAATGCAGCCATAGAAATGAGTACATGCCTGCAAGGCTAAACTTTAAGAGACCTTGAAACTCTATTGTTGCACTAGTGGAATCACTGAGGGAATGGGAGAGACATGCCTCAACCAACAACCTAGCTGAACCTCAGGCCAGCCAACCAGCTAGCTGAAGGCAGCCAGGAGTGAGCACAGGCAAGAACAGCATTGTCCAAACAATCCACAGAATTATGGAAAATAATAAATCATTATTGTTTTAAGCCATACATTTTGAAGTGGTTACAATGCAATAAATGACTGAGGGAAAAGAATAATATGAGACAGGTTTGTGCTGTAGGTTCTGGCATATTTGCACTGTAAGGTGAAGTCATAAGAAAGTGTCCACAAAGGGAAGGCTTAGTAGTTCTGAATCAGTAAAATTTAGTATTTAAAGGTTCATGGGTGCCATTGCTGCCCAACTCACAGTCCCCCGAGGTATAGTATGTCAAATATCAATGAGGTACTTTACACTAAATGAAAAATTTCAAGCAACCAATCCAAATGACACTGTACTTGTTACTAAATATCTGGAGAACCCTGAGCTACTCTGATATCGGTATTATTTATAATTGCCAGTTCATAATCCAAGTATACAAGTACATAACAATTTCCAGCACAACAGAAGCATATGAATATTATGTGTAAGTTGAGTCAATTAGAATTCTTAGTTGGAGGATCAAAGCTGGAAAGGGTAATGCAAGAAAATGTGTTATCAGTGCTTAATAAAGCGAGAAGATGTAATCTGGCAGGAAGAAGAGGGATGGTACTCCTAAGAGCGAACACTGGAATAGATAGAGGGAACCTACCCTTTATAGGAAATGGGTGAGAGAATGAGTTGCTTGTAAGAATATATTTTTAAAAATAGTTGTATATGAGCCCAGCTGGTGTGGTTCAGTGGTTGAGTGTCTACCTATGAACCAGGAGGTAAGGGTTCAATTCCCAATCAGAGCACAAGCCCAGGTTGTGGGCTCGATCCCCAGTAGAGGGTGTGCAGGAGGTTAATGGATCAATGATTCTCTCTCATCATTGATGTTTCTATCTCTTTCTCCCTCTCCCTTTCTCTCTCTGAAATCAATAAAAATATATTAAAACGTTTTCTATGACTAGTAGGACTCTTTCATTTGCAAGTAACTGAAACTATATCTAACAGCTTAACAAATAAACAAAAACAAATAAAACAAAAAGGGAATTCATTGGCTCATGCAACATAAAACTTCTGAAATGACTTGCCCCATGGGGACAAATGGCACCATCAGGACTGAGCCAGGTTCTCTAGATCTCCTGGCAGGTGAACTCTCTCTGGTGCCTGGGACTGCTGGCTCGCTCTTAAGCATGTTAGGTTTGTACTCTGTACTATAAGATGCCCCAGCTTGAAGAGTTCCACATAAGCCCAGAATTAATCTCATTGACCATCTTTTTAAATAACCAGGATGTGCATGTACCTTTGTTTACCTGTGTGTGAGGTTGCAATGCTCTGATTGATCAGTCCTGAGTTCACATGCCAACTTTTAAAACCAAGGCATCAGCTCCATTCAAACCACGTGTCCTGAGAGTTTGAGAGGGGTATTTCCCAAAAGAAAGTGAGGGCAGTGGTTCAAGATGGGTTAAAGAGTGGCTGGATAGGCAAAAAATAATAAATATTTTTAAAAAGAAAAATGTGTCTACTATAATTAATGTACTTTTAATATAGTAATGCTTATATTTTACACACCTCTAGTCTAAGAACTAAAAGTAAGAGTACTTGGGGAGCTCTTTTTCTTTTCTATCTTGACTTAGCAACTTAAATAGGTTATATCAATATTTAAGTGAGCTACAAAAGTGAAGATTGTTAGTCTCAACCTATAGTTCCTTTATATTTTACAGTAATAGATCTTTATAGGAAACTACTCTAAGAAGATTAAAGATTTCATCTAAAAATGTACTTATTTGAAATTCCACAACATTCTTAATGAAAAAAATATTATCTGCATAATTACATTAAATGGCTTCTGGAATACATTACCACTAATGATGCTAATAGAGTTAGACCAGATGCAAACTATAAAAACATCCATTATCTTTTGTCCTTGAAGGAACTTCAAAAATTGCTTTTTTTTTCTTGTAGGAAGCCTACTAATGCTATACTCTAATTTCTTGTATGTTGTGTTGTCGTAAACTGTTATACAGAGCCTCAATATCCCACAGAAGTTTCTGAAACGATCCTGAAAGTATATATCATTTTGTACTTTCTTCTGTGGCCCAATTTCATATGTAATTAATTTAATTAATATAGTAGCCAACATATTTACATGATTTTTCTTTTTCTTCCTGGCTTTGTAGTCAGCCTACAGATACTAGGTAGCACCATAAACAACAAAAACATTTTGTACTATTTTATAAGAAATAAATTATCATTATCAGTAATACATACTGAAAATAGATTTCATTGTGCATCAGTGTTATGTTAACTAACAGAATTTACAAAAATTGTTGTCAGTGATAACGTATTTAATTGAAATATTCTGGGCCTCAAGTTCATAAAAAAGCAAAAGTCCTATAAAAGTTATGTTAATTAAAAAAACAAAGCAGGTAACAGGATATTGAAATCTACACTTGAAGTTCAATGAATGACTAGATCTCTTCAATAAAGTATATGTAATGCAAACTTCTACTAGCTTTGATAAAATGTTTTCAATCCAGTTAGTAAAATCTCTTTATTTCCTTTATAATCTGTAGGTCACAAGGGTTTTGGGCCTTGTTGAGAAGTGTATTAGGGTTCTCCAGAGAAACAGAACCAATAGGATGTATACGTATGCATTTATGTATATATATTTATACAATATTATAAGAGATTGGCTCATGGGATTATGGAGGCTGGCAAACCCAACATCTCCAAGGTAGGCTGTCAGGCTGAAGACTCAGCAGAACGCAATGTTCCTTTGAATCCATAAGCAGGTTGCGGTAGGAACAGAAAGAGCTAGTGTTGTAGATGACGTCCAAACATGGCCTGATGGAAAATCTCTCTTGCTGGAGGAAGGCCAAGCATTTTGTTCTATTCAGGCCTTCAACTGACTGGGTAAGGCCCACCTACATGAGGGAGGGCGTTATCTTTAATTGAAGCCCACCAATTTAAGTGTTAATTTCATCCAAACACAGAATACACCCAGAATAATGTTTGACTAAGTATCTGGGCACTCTGTGTGCCAAACTGACACATAAAGTTGACCATCTCAAGTGCACCCCTTGTCAACTTGGCATTCATACATATCTCCTGACTCCCATATATTATTAACCCCCACATAATCTCCATTATTAGTCTTTAAATAAAGAGAAGAGGGTCATAATTCCACCTAAGATACAACTATTCTGCATACAAAGACAAAAACGCCCTAACCCTTTCCCCAGAAGAGGACGCAAAACGTTCTTAGATGATGTTTACTCTTCTTGATGATCATGATTTAAATACTGTGATGGAAAGTTAACAATATATAAACACTATGATAGGTCAATGCATCTGATTTACATGAAAAGGAGATGAAAAGGAAGGAAGACAAAGATATTTGCTAAACAAACACACGTTCATAACAAAATAAGGAGTAAATATTGATGAGAATCAGTCCTTGTTTTTGTAACTGGTTACATGATCATAGCTGGTATTCATGACTACCTCCTTCCACTACTCAGTGCTGGTCCCTGTTCTTTAACTGGTGAGGTAACCCAAACCTTCATTCCTGACAGGCTACTGGCACAAAGGGCATTTCTAGGCACCAGACCAGGAAGTAAGTAACAAAGTAGGCAAGTTTAGGCCAGGGAGGAGAGAATGTCCAAATAAGTACACTGTTTGAATGTGGTTAAATCTTACTTTACTAAAAATGTTGTAAACAATGCAACAGCCACTTTTTTCCCCCTTTTAAAGTTTTCAAAGTGTTTTGAACCTACTGTCTAAATTACCTCAGTTCTGCTCCAGTAGGCATATTTTTATGGCATAAAAGCCTCTACCTGTACATAAGTTGGTATTAGAGGGCATGTATCAGAGGAGGTTGAGGAATATATTATCCTTTAGCTTTGTTTTTCAATCAAGAAGATTTCTAGTTTGCAGAGGAAATCCTGAATGCTATTGCTTATTCATACACCTACCCCATACATGTATCACATGAAGGTAAGTGCTCTGTTTTATGGGGATGTAAATCTGATTCCTTCCACCAAAACTGAATTCTTAGTTGGGGTTTCATATCTCAATTAGGTAATTAAAACTTGTTGAAATAAAATATGAACTTTAAATCGCCGTAATTCAAAACAAAGTATCACACATAATTTTAAAATAGACTAGAAAAACACGGAAAGAAAAGAGTTTGCAAAAGGGATGATAAATCTGAAAGTAATACATTAAAATGACTTTCAAAATAGATGAGAAATTAAAAGAAAATAAAACTGCCTTTAAAAATATCACTTACCTTGTATATTAAAGACAAACCAAGCTGTAGTTACTTTCCAGAAAAAAAACCAAAACACCTGAGTACCTACTGTTAACTGAATACCTACTATGTTCCAGGTATTCTAAGTCCTGGAGATGTAGCAGTGAATAAACCAAAGTCCTTGTGCTTACACAACTAAAAATTATAAAGGGGTAAACATAAATCAATATATAATATGTCAACTAGTCATACGTGCTATCAATAAAAATATAGCAGTGTACAAAGGCTAATGGTTGATGGGTGGAAGGGAATATCCTATTTTATTTTGGATGGTCAATAAGGGTCTCTCTGGATAGGCAATATTGGAGTAGAGACTGAAGGAAGTAAAAGCCAGCATGGTGAAGACATAAGAACACTGCAGCAAGGAGCAAGGTGTAGAGCGCAAGGAGCAGGAAGGGACAGGATCCTACCGGATAAGGGCTTTTAGGTTTTCAAGCAGAGAGATGACATCTGACTGTGTTTTAAAAGGCATATGAAGGCTGTGGGGCTTAGACGGTAAGGAAACCGTCTTTCCTTAGAAGCAAGGAGACTAGATGTAATAATCCAACTTAGTTCTAATTTTGTAATATTTCATTCTGAGATAAATCCACCCTGTATGGACCTGGAGAACGCTAATAGTAATCAAAGCACTTTCACTTCAAAGGAATACTAAGATATTTTGGTTGCACATTTCTAAAATTTATACATGAACCTAAGTCTATCACTTACAGAGGTCCAATACACTAAATGTGGTAACAAAGAAAAAATCAAGTTTCTGAAGACAAAATGCAAACTCCAAATAAATACATTATTTTTTTTTTTTATAGATTTTTATTGATTTCAGAGAGGAAGGGAGAGGGAGAGATAGAAACATCAATGGTGAGAGAGAATCACTGATTGGCTGCCTCCTGCACGCCCCCTATGGGGGAGGGCTTGAGCCCGCAACCCGGGCATGTGCCCTTGGCCGGAATCGAACCTGGGACCCTTCAGTCCACAGGCTGACGCTCAGGACCTCGTTGCGCAACGGTAGCGCGTCTGACTCCACAGGCTGACGCTCTATCCACTGAGCCAAACCGGCCAGGGCCAAACTCCAAATAAATAATGTTAATTACTGATACAGCTCCATAGGGCATTGGAAACTAAAGAGAAAATAAACAAATGGGACTACATCAAAATAAAAAGCTTCTGCACAGCAAAAGAAACCATCAACAAAACAACAAGAAAACCCACTTCGTGGGAAAACATATTTGCCAATGTCATATCTGATAAGGGCCTAATCTCCAAAATTTATAGGGAACTCATACAACTTAACAAAAGGAAGATAAACAATCCAATCAAAAAATGGGCAAAGGATCTAAATAGACACCTTTCAAAAGAGGACATTCAGAAAGCCAACAGACATATGAAAACATGCTCAAAGTCACTAATCATCCGAGAGATGCAAATCAAAACAACAATGAGGTACAATCTCACACCTGTCAGACTGGCTATCATCAACAAATCAACAAACGACAAGTGCTGGAGAGGATGTGGAGATAAAGGAACACTTGTGCACTGCTGGTGGGATTGCAGACTGGTGCAGCCACTATGGAAGACAGTATGGAGTTTCCTCAAAAAACTACAAATGGAACTCCCATTTGACCCTGTGATCCCACTTCTAGAAATATATCCCAAGGAACCAGAAACACCAGTCAGAAAGGATATATGCGCCCCTATGTTCATAGCAGCACAATTCACCATAGCTAAGATCTGGAAACAGCCTAAGTGCCCATCTGTAAATGAATGAATGGATTAGAAAACTGTGGTACATCTACACGATGGAATACTATGCTGCTGTAAAAAAGAAGGAACTCTTACCATTTGCAACAGCATGGATGGAACTGGAGAGCATTATGCTAAGTGAAATAAGCCAGTCAATGAAGGAAAAATACCACATGATCTCACTCATTTCTGGATAATAAAGACCATTATAAACTTATGAACAAAAATAGATACAGAGGCAGAGCTGCCTCAAACAGACTGTCAAACTACAGCAGGAAGGCCGGGGAGGGTGGGAGGGCAGGAGGGGGGTGGGTAAGAGATCAACCAAAGGACTTGTATGCATGCATATAAGCATAACCAATGGACATAAGACACTGGGGGGTAGGGGAGGCCAGGGGATTGTCAAGGGCGGGGGGGGGGGGAAAGGAGGCATATGTAATACTCTTTGTAATACTTTAAGCAATAAAAAAAAGAATGTATAATTTAAAAAAAAAGAATGTATAATTGAGAAACATGATATTAACAACCAATTTTAAATTATCATACTAAGTGTAGAGTATTCCAGTATGTGGCGCTTTATTATTATTATTATTACCAAAATAATTTATAGGGCTTGTACTGTTTAGACTAGTTTAGACACCTTGGCGTGCTTGTTAAAATGTAGTGTTCTGGGTTCTATATAGTCTCAAAATCTCCAAGGGTTTGGGGACTGGAAATTTACATTTTAAACAAGCTCCCAGATGATTCGAACATATAATGACGTTTAAACCAGCAAATCTCAGAGTAATTGAAGAGTATTAGTTTGAAATTAAGATTAAAAACAAGGAGGATTATAGTCTATTTATCTCAAATCCATTTTTGAAAAGGATGGGATATGAATAAAGGAAAATTAGAATTCCATTGTTCTGTGATAATTCTAAGAAAAACAATGAGTTAAACTATAACAAAAATTGCATAAGGATATGCTTAATTAGATGGCAATAAAAAAAGCACTAGAATAAAAGATTTACAGTAAAACTGACCTTAGGAAGTTGGTAGAACAACTCTCTTATTTTACAAATGAGTAAACTGAGACTCAGAAAAGTTAAGTATCAGTCAAAAAGTAGCACAGTCCTGCTTATGGACTCCTCATGACTCCTGTCTCCCCTCTATTGATACCATGACTACACCATTGATTATCTAGGAACATGTCTATTAGTTTATCATATTTTTTATTCACCACAGAATCAGGTAACAGTGATACTTGGGAAAATCTCTTTGTTTTCCTAAAAGTAAAATACAAAGAGTGAAGAATCTTCTAAAAAATTCTGAACCAATCTATTAAGTAGGTTTATATTCTAAAACCCATTATTTATTACATTAAACGAGGTTTATATTTTTCTTTTCAAAAAAATTAAGAGATTTCCTTTCATTATTTTGACATACTTTAGCTACTCAGAGTAAGCTCAAGTATCTGTGATACCCAGGGTATTAGTGTTCAGAATTATTTTTTCCCAATACCTTTGGCTATAACTCATAATGGCCCCCTATATGAAGAGTAGTCTTGTTGCTCAGTGACTGGGCTTGGCCTCATGATTTGTCTTGGCCATCAGATGTGAACAGATTAGATGATTAGTACATCCACTTAAACACTTTTAGCCCCATTTCACATTGCTGCCAATTCTCTTGCCTCTGCCCCTGCCACTGGAAGGGCTTAGCCAGGTCAGGCCTTCTCTTTCAGCCTAGGTCCTGGATGGAGCAGACCTGACCTGGAATCACAGCAACCAACCTCCAGCAGCCAACAGGCCACATGAGTGAGAAATATATGTTACTGAAAGCCACTGAAATTTTGGAGGTTGTTACTCTGCTCTCAAATCTGGACCAAAAATCTGGTACCTGAGCCAGAAAGATATCAAAAGTAAAAATTCTGAAGTCCCCAAGCCAAGAATCTTTGTTATAAAGACATGTAAGTATCTTATCAATGTGCCTGTATAAACATTAGTGATAGAATGTTTTTATGTGTTTTAGACTTTGGTATATGACAGGTATGGATTTGAGTTATGGTCATTTGTGGTTGGAAAATAGAAGTAATGAATCTACATGACAATTTTGTAATGTAAAATTGCACCAATGTGCAGAAAGAAAATGTCACAATTTATCTAGGGATGTAATTTCAAAGTCCACAGAAATATATGGGAATGTGTTTTAAAATTATAATCCCACAAACACATATTTGGGATATCTATCAATTTATGAGCAATGTCAGATTTACACCAGCAAATATAATTTACTTCCCCTTAATTTTTAAAAAGTTTTTCTTCTTATTAGCCTTAAATTTTCTACTAATGATTATTGAATATTTGTTTAGGAAAATTAATTTTATTCTTTTAATATATCCAGTGGCAAGGAAGAATTTCATATGATGCTGAAGGACAATTTGACTACAGATAACACAAACTCGGGGAAATCTAGCTATAGATTATTATGCCTATTTTTTTCAGAAATTATGCAATCAATGTTTAATAATTTCATCTGGCAGTGGTGAGCTAGAGCCAGTTCCTATCAACTTGAAAGAGCAAAGTGTGTGCATCTCATCCCAACTCAGCATTGACTGACTTCACATTGGTAGCCTGAAACTGGTCATGGAGGGAGAATTTACACAATAATTGGAAGGCACACAAATTAGGGCTCTTTCCTCCACCAGAGTTGGTGGTTCAACATTTCTCCATGTACCAGTAGGCTTCAACATTCACCTTCTTTAACATTTGATACTTTAACATCAAAGCATAAAAAACAGATGGCCTAATTTGATTCATGAGGGAGGAGTTAAGGCTACAGAGGTAAAACTGGGGCTAAGTGGCTTCTTAGAGGCCGAGAAGGACTGAAAGCAAGGAGGAATGAGGCCTGGTGCTGGCGCAGGAACACTGCTCTGCTCAGACTCTAGTCTAGGCCCAGGTAAAACAGATGCACCTACAGAAGGAAATGAGACTCTTGGCTTTGGCAGGAGCGTTAGAGATGGCAACTCGGAAGACTTTTGAAAGGCAGAAGCAGAACAGCAGTCAGAGTTGGACAGTGTTTCTCTTCTCTGGGTAGTTACATGTGGTCAGACACAATGCTGACAAACTGCAAGGATAACAAGCGAGGAACACACATTTTAAGGTTTTTCAGCTTTTCTCTTTATAAAGACTTATAAATAGTTTAGGTTTTACTATGTAGATTTTTTCTAGGACTTTTATTTATTTATTTTTTAAAACATTTTTATTTTTATTATTATTATTATTTTAAATATATTTTATTGATTTTTTACAGAGAGGAAGGGAGAGAGATAGTTAGAAACATCGATGGGAGAGAAACATCGATCAGCCGCCTCCTGCACATCTCCCACTGGGGATGTGCCCGCAACCCAGGTACATGCCCTTGACCAGAATCGGACCTGGGACCCCTCAGTCCGCAGGCCGACGCTCTATCCACTGAGCCAAACCGGTTTCGGCTCTAGGACTTTTAAACAAAGAAAACAGGGCTTCAATACTATCAATCCTTTATTTGAAGTATCTATCCACAAAAACATCTCGAGTAAGAAAAACGGTGTGCTAATATATTTGTTCGTATTAACAATTCTCGAGCTTTTGTTGTAATCTCAGCAGCAATTTATAAATATTCTATAGCACATATTGCAGAAATGTGTGCAATAGAATTTGCACTTAAAATGTTTAACAAAATAAATGAAACACATTTATTTGAGAGACTGAAATAAATATATATGTATGTATATATATATGTCACTACACATCTACAGGGTTCACATAAAAGTATGATTCTTGTACTAAATTAACACTTTCCTTCATTCACAGACTTGAGAAAACAAATGCTAGTAATATATTGTACTTACTATACCCATTTTTAAAAAATTACATATCAAACAAATTTAAAATAGTCACTGATCAGAAGTTAATTTAAAATTTTTTTAAATTAATTTATTAGAATAGTTGGTGGACTAGCACAACATATAAATAATAAAGCAATGTGAGACTGGAATCCTACAAACAAATATTAAAAATCACCAGATGGTACAGCTGTTCCTTTAGGCATTCCCAATGACTAGAAATGGTTCATATTTCAGAGAAAAGTAAGCACAAATTCTAAAAGTCTAATATAAGAATAAAAGATGAGTTAGAAATTATGGGCCAAAAAGAGTAATCATGCTCAGAAATATTTTTTTTAAATCACATCACTGAAGTATCATTTAATTTCCTAATCTTCCTAAATAAAAAATATCTGTTAGGAACAAATTACAATGCATAATCTTTAGCAAGTACATTAAAAGTCACTGTAGTGAATACCTTCCATAATATACCATATAGTATTTCTTAGCTGCATTTTCCAAATTGTGCTCTGAGAAACTAAAGTTTTCCAAAGCACATTGACAGGCATTCCAGCAAAAATTTAGGAAACACTACGGACCTTAACTCATCCCACCTTCACAAAGTCCATTAGATATTACTGGTTCTAAAGTTCAGCAGTAAAGAAATATGCCTAACATTGCTGAGTCCATTGCATCCCATGCCTATTTCACCAAAACAGGATTTTTTCTTGGCACTAACAATTTTTGAAAATTGCTGTTATAGATATGCATTCTGTAAACCCACCCCCCATCCCAATCTGTGCCTAGACACAGGTGTCAATACTTATTTGTTGTCTGTATTATTGTGAACTAAATGGATAGATGAGTGTGTCTTATCTGTTGCCATTTATTCCACACTAGCTCCCCAAAAGCAAACTGGGCATGACTAAGAACTGTGGGACAACTTAGGAGCTAATTAGTAATGAAGGAACTGGCTTCTACAAAAAGCAAATAAACACCACAGTACATGATACCTTACAAGTAAAAATAGGAAAACAGTATATCAAACTTTGGTTTGTTTTATGTGACAAGCCAAACTTTAAGTCAATAAATCCCATTTGGTGGAATTACAGAGAAAGGAGAAAGAAGTGAGTAACAGTGGGAACTCAGTTTAGTTTAATTGCAGACTTGTGTAATTTTAGATTTTAAAATGCATCTCAGCTGATGTCATTTCATAGCATGAGGATGGATTGTTAGTGTTCAGCCCACAGATGATGGCTCATCTTCCAGGCTTATCCTCATCTCATTTCATAGAGGCTGTGACACAAACCTATTTACTCAAACCTTCCATTATATACAGCAGTGTCTTGACATGATCCGTTTTGAAAGTGAGCTAATGAGATACTCAAGCTTATCTTATTATTCTAAAGTATAAAATAATACAAACAATGAAGACCATTAGATATGGAACAGCATTTTTATACAAATAAAATTTAAAACACTGTACAGATTCTCACTTTTAACAGAAAGACTACCTACTCAATTTATCTGCATATGACTGCTTTGCTTTTACATTTTCCTTAAAAATTTTATAGTCAAGACTGCACTAATTTACTTTACCAAATACATTGATGATAATCTTCCTTCCTCTTAAAATGTCATATTTCTTCCTTTCTTTTTTAAAGAACTATTTTTATTAATTTTAGAGGGGGGGGGGCAACGATGTGAAAGAGAAACATCAATTGGTTGCCTCTCCACCAGGACCGAATCTACAGCCGGACATGGGCTCAGACCGGGAATTGAACCGGCAACTCTTCAGTGCCCAGAACTATGCTCAACTGAGTCACACTGGCCATTGCACCTTTTTTCTTTCAAACCATTAGTAGTATGCAACTATACTAAAATTTAAGCCAGAAATTCACTTATAGGCAAACATTTTAAGCATTATTTCCACTGTGACCAAAGAAATATCTTGGTCTCTATTCATATTTATAAAAAAATGTGTATCATTATCTAGATTAATTTATCTTTTACCTTTTGACTTCTAGCTATTGCTACCAAACATCACCTCATTTGTTTATTGACATTAATGTACTGCTAGAGAACTACGCTCCAAGTATAAAATGATTGATAGATGCTAAAATAGTGTTTTGGCAATAGCTAATATTCTGTTAAGGGTCAATGACAAAATTTTCAGTGGCTAAAAAAAACCAATGCTCTTCTTAAGTACCAATATTAAATGTGCTAAAAGGGATTGGGGGACTAGATGAAGCACTGATAAATGTGTGTAAATGGCTTTGAAAATGACTGTCATTAATAGTATTCTCTTAATACCTTAAGTAGAAAATGAAAAGCCAAACATTTATTAATAATATATATGGTAACCAAACATAATTTTTATTGACTTCCTGGTTAGTATTATTATACTTGAAAATATGAGTTTTTGGTATTTAATTAATTCCTGGAAAGCACCAAAAAAATAAAAATAAAAATACTTCCGCAAATGCTTTGTTATACATTGGCTCAAAGCTAATCACTCCAAAGGGAAGGGAGAATATTAACTGTCTAAATGTATATATTTTAAGGTCTTATTTCAAGCAGTTTAAATTGAGAGGATCCTGTAATTATACTCACAGAGTCAGGGGCATGTTGTTATCTATTACTAGCCACTGGGAAGATCATTTATCTTACCAAAATGCTGAGGTAAAAGAATTATAAAAAACTAAGTCAGTTGACAATGCTAGTAACAATGGGTCATCTGGCTTCAAATTTTAATGGCTAGTCTGTATGTTCTCTCTTGTTAAGGAAATCCTGGTACAATGTTGGTGGGAATATAAACTGGTACAGCCATTATAAAAAACATTATGGAGGTTCCTCAAAAAATTAAAAAGAAAATACTATATGATCCAGCAATCGCACTTTTGGGCATACATATATATATAAAAAAAATAGGATCTCAAAGAGACATCTACCCTCCCACATCAGACATTTAGTTATGTAAACAACCTAAATGTCAGTCAACAGATGAAGGGATAAAGAAAATGTGGTATGTGTCTGTGTATGTGTGTATGTGAATACCATTATATATACCATTATAATGGATTATTACTCAGCCTTAAAAAGGAGGAAATACTAACATTTGCAACAATATGAAAGAGCCTTGAGAACACTGTGCTAAGTGAAATATACCAGACACAGAAAGACAAAGTGTGATCTCAATTATATGTGGAATCTAAAATAGTCACATGCATAGAAGCAGAGTACAATGGTGGTTACCAGAAACTGAGGGAGGGGGAAATGGGGAGATGTTGATCAAAAGGTACAAAGTTAAAAAAAAAAGGAGACATACGTAATACTCTTTGTAATACTTTAAGCAATAAAAAAAAAGAAAAAAAAGGTACAAAGTTTCAGTTATGCAAAATGAATAAGTTCTGGAATTCTAATGCATAACAATGTGGCTATTGTTAACAATACTTTATTGTATTGAAATTTGTTAAGAAGGTAGATCTTAAGTGTCACTACAAAAAAAAAGTGATATCTATCTGAAGAGGTAAATGTTAATTAGCTTGAATGTGGTGATTATTTCACAATGTAAATGTATATTAAATGATAAAGTTGTATACCTTAATATATACATTAATAGAAATGTATACAATATATACAATTATCAAATATATCTCATAAAAATGTCAAAACTCTTATGTTATGGTAACAAGTTTGGTTTTTCTCTAAGTCAATAAAACACTGTACTTCATTTTAAAATCTGAATGGTAAAATGATAGAGAACAGGTTTGAATATGGTTTATAAAATTAGGAATGGACAAACATGGGTTTACTAATTGATTTGAAAATATCTTAGAACAGGAGTTACAAATTCATTCCACAAACCAAACCCAGACTACCCCTTAAATATGTTTTTTTTTAAATTTTCTAATGGCAAAAAAAAAAAAATCAAATAAAAGGAAGATTATTTTGTGATACATGAAAATTATACAAAATTCAACTTTTCGTGTCCATAAGAAAATAGACCTTTATTGGACCCTGGGCACACTCATTCATGTATGTATTGTCTATGGTTGCTTCCACACTACAATGGCAGAGCTGAGTAACTGCAACAGAGACCTCCATGGTGCTCTCATTGCTTTGCATTGCTGCCTAGCACATTACAAATTATAGAGATGTAGTTTATAACTACTAGCATTTTGAATGGCACATAGATTGTCATACCACAACATTTTAAAGTTTTCAGTACATACCAATAATGTCAGAATATGAGAGAAAGAGAGAACTTCAAGTGTCATGTGTTTAAGGCACAGTGAACAATGGATTATTTTGTTATTGAATTAGATGGCAAAGCATTGTTTAACATGCAGTGACACTGTAGTTGTTTTGAGATATATATATGAATTACCAAACTAAGTATTCTCAATTTATAGAATGCAGTGACCAGAGAAATTAGAAAATTAAAACAAGGTATCTCATCACAGCAGAATTTATTTACAAAAATGAAAATAAAGCTGTAAAGTAAGTTTTGGAGTGGCTCATTTGTTAGCCAAGCAAAGAAAGCCTTTTCACCAACAGTGAGTTCATTACATTATTTTTGATTCATCAGCTGAAGAGATGTATCCAAAATAAACTTGCTTAAGACTATTAGCTGTTTGTCAAGAACAGTTGCTTGAAAGAATTGAGAACACTGGGAACATCAATGTAGTCAATAAAAACAAACAAGGCAAATCAAATGATTCTGAGTGGTTTCCCATGGTTCTTGATGAATCAAAGACGTTACTGATACTGCCTAGTTATTTGTTGTTTATTTGATAAATCAATGTCAAGGTTGAAGTGTCTGAAGAGTTAGTGTCCATGAGTACTATGTGTGGAATAATTAAAGGCAAGAATATTTTCTAAGAAGTTAAGAAAACCTGATTTCAGGACAATCTGAAGAACTTGCTAAGATGTGTTAGAACTGGTGATGGTAAAAATATGTGTGGAGCAAAAAGAAGACTTAGTTGGTCAAATTTACAAAGCTTGTAAAAATATAAAGTGTTAAAATCCATGGTTATTTATGTATTATTCATCAGCAGGTACTTTGTGGAATATATCTGACTCAATCTTTTGTTATTGAACTAGTATTGTCATCTAGCAATTTGCTGGCTTAGCAGTGGTAGTTTTACTGTTTTTGAGCTCAGAGCTGATATTGAAATTTTTCTGAAGAAGAAATACCCTCAACCACTATTCTGAAACACTAAAGGGCTTTGGAATTTAGCTTTTGTTGCAGACTTGACAAATGCTTTTTTATGACTTCAACCCAAAATTATTTAACCAGTTCAGCATAATGAGAACAGTTATCCCCAATGTATGTGGGATTCACTGGGATTCAAGGAGTCTCCAGACTCAAGGAAAGTTCTAGAGCCATGATTCTCAAAAGGGAGCCCTCAGACCACCACCACCAGCAGCCACACCTGTCTGACTACTTATTAGAATCGCAGATTCTACTGAATGGAAAGCTCTGGGAGTGGAGTTAAACAGTGTTAATATAGGAAACATACTTATGCAATTCTGATGACAACTACATTGTTTGAATTATGAAGTAACATCAAGCTTATCTTATCAAAAGGTGAGATAATAAGCGAGCTCTCTGTTTTCACATAAATCTGCAACAGATTTTCTAAGCTCAAACTATAGGTCCAAGTGGATTTTTTTGGACCCTGATGCAAGTATAAAGGAAATTTCCATTTCCCAATAACCATTCAGTTGTGCAATCGAGGAGCCTCCACCTAACATTCAATTGGAAGTGATTAATCTGCAATGTAATAACATGCTAAAAGAAAATTATCAGGAGAAGAAGGAATGTAATAGAATTCCATCAATGCCTTCCAAGTGATAAATATGCTAAATGAGAATCATATTCTTCTCATGAATTAACATATGTATTTGGCAATACCTATCTGTATTTCATATTTTTCTTTAAAACCTACAAATGTCTTAATGGGTTAAGACATTTCCACCATTATAAAAACCACACAACACAAAACAAAGTCAATTCTAACATATAACCCCACAAAAGCACACTGATTTTATTATAGAACATACATTAAGTCACTGAGTAAAGCTCTTTTTTATGAACACGTTTGGAAAGCTTCCATTGAACTCGAGCACAGCTCTATTGTCAATTTGAGAGCAGAAGGACACATCAAGTAGAGAAAGATCTTTGCATGATTCCAGGAGTTTTCTTAAGGACATCGGACTTACCATTCTTGTTCCTGTTCAAAAAAACAAAACCGCATAAAATACTTTAAATAGAATGTTTATATAATGTTCTAATAAAGAGTCCCTTTATTACTGATTGTTTAAAATACACTTCAAATAAATTGCCTTTTAAAAATTAAAAGCATTTCTTAAAAGACTTCATTTCTTAAAAGAATTATAGTCCTGTAAACAAATATGCACTGAATTTTCCCAGCCAATTTGGCATCTCCTGTCAATACTTTACCCACTATCTTCATTCCCACCTCCTGCCCCTTCTAATCAGCTCCTCCAGACTTTCCTATTTCTGTCACCCCAGTTCAAAACCATTTGAATCTCTTTTTCTTAATCCATGGCAGCTATGCTTACAACCTCTAATTAGATTCAACCTCTAATTCCATGCAATGCAATTACTGAATAACTACCCTGGAGAAACTTGTTTCAAGCACTGGAGATTCAAGAAACTCAGTGACCAGGGTTGAAGGCTATTAACTACAACACAACTTGGTAAGTTTATGGCAAGTGGTGGGTGTAAAATGGCAGTACTGGAAGACAGATGATGGATGATGAGTACTAGTTAGCCCATGTTAAATTTGAAGTAATTATGGGATATTCGGATGGAAGATAAATTATCACTAGGCTATAAGATGTCATCTGTTGGAACATACCTTTCTTTAACTACAGCTTTACTAGGGGAGAAATATCACAATTGTATTACATAATACATCTACTGGGATGGGGATTAAAGTTTCTGAAATGTTAACCCATGACTTTTTTCTGAGAACTCCTTTCTCATCCCCTCCCTGACATGAGCTGTGGAAGCTGTAACTACAACTGCTACCCAGGCTGTGACTGGCCCCCCACCAAACCAATATAGATTCTCCTGAAAATTTATCATTGGAATTCAGTAAAGCCTTCAGTGTCCATTTATCCTTCAAACTAAAGACATGAAGAACTGGGTTGGGCCTGTTATATTTGGCCATGTCTACTTAGAGAAGCAGAGATAACATGCATGATGAAAAACAAGGCAAACCAAAGCGAGAACCAGACATAAAGACTGTGAGCATACAGCTGCAGAGGCAGGGATAGGGGGCAGGAAAAGGGAAGGGAAAACAGAAAATAGCTTCTTTGCTTTTTGATGGTTTTCCAGTCCCTCCTGAGGATGGACCATAGCTAGCTCCTACTGATGCTGGACTTACCATTGCATGATTCTGAGGGAGATGGGATCTGAGGGAGACACCTGTATCTTCATAATAGTTTTTTTTCTTATGCTTAAGTTATCTTGAGTAGGTTTCTGTTATGTAAGACCAGAGAACGTCAACTAAGACACTTGGCTATGTGGTTTTTGATTTTGTTTTGTTTTTACCTAGGATCATGATTATTTTATCTTTGCCAGTCTTGGTCATTACAATCTGAGTTTCCTGGTAAGTTAGAAGTTCCTTAGAAGTTCCTAAGAGAATGCCAGGGAAGGAAGTTGGAGAGTGAAGATGTAACTAGGCTAGGGTCCCCATCCTAGGTTTCCAAAGCACTTCCTATCAAACCAAGTAGTCTTATCAGGACAAAATTTTTATTGTATCCAAGTTTTATGTTTTTTGGTGTGTGTTCTTTTTTTGTAAAATGTCTGAGATCAGCTCTAATGTCAAGGCTTTAAAACAAACTGATATACTGCATCCTTACCTAGTATGTCCAGTTGCCGTAATCTGGTACAATTACATGCCAGTTCCTCAATGTCTGTGTCACACACAGACCTGTTGGCCGTAAGAAAGAGTTTTTGCAAGTTTGGGAGGTGGCGTGCCAGTTTGGCAAAGCACCCGGTGCTGCTCTGCAGAGTAGGACACCAACCGAGGTCAAGTTCCTCCAGGAGCGGACACCCAGATGCCAGCTCTGCTATCCCATTCTCAGTGATGTTCTTGCAACGCCACAGATCCAGGGTGCGCAGTTTTTTACACTTGGCCCCTATCATGCTGGCGATCACATCATAGTCTTCAATCTGGAAGTTAAATAATTCCCATCTTTTACATATTATGCTCAGAAATACGAACAGTTTAGAGAGCAAGTTAAAACATTCTTAATCATCCCCTGTTGTTTGCTTCCATGTAAATAAACATACCCACATTCTCATTAATATAGATCTGCCCACTCATCTCACAGACCTGCCACTATTTCATAAGACAGCAAGAGTAATCACTTACTTAAACATCTATTTAACAGAACTCCAGACAGAGGACCTTAATGAATGAAATCCCAAAGCAGTCTGAAATCCTCAGTCTCTCATGAAGAACCTGACGATTCTGAGCTGCTCCTGTATGCCTCCCAGTTTGATCTTGCTGCTGCTACTCACTGACAAGGTCTAGATTCTTATATTTTAGATATAATTAATCAACTCTGGGAGATATATAAGATCTCCCTGATAAAGGTGTACACTTTACTAGGCTCTAGAACAGTATGTGAATAGGTTGTTAGTACTAATAAGGATATTAGTTTTGGTTGAAAGTAGACATTTGGGGACTGAATATACAACACACAAAACATTTAGATTATGTATGCTCATTACTGTCACTTATAGGAGGTATCCAATGATTTAGCTCAAGGTCACAGGATAAGCCTTTACTAACCAAGGGTTAAACATTTAAGTTCATGGGCTTTACATGCTTTAATACTGTTCCTTTAAATAGGTGCTTAAATTTTAAGAGGTTCATTTGATTTTGTAATCAGGTATCAAAATTGTCACCAGAAGTCAAAAGGAAACAAAATAACAAGCACTCAGATAATTTCCTTTTGTTTATTTGTTAATCATATTCTCCATTACTACTCGCCAGCACCACTCCAGATGCTAGGAACAACAGTGAGCCAACAAACACTGTGTTCACATTTTTAGGAAAGACATACAAATAATGAGCAAAATAAACTCAGAGAGCGGTAAGTGGCATGAAGGTAGTAAAGAGGGGGGTGTGAGAGCAATCGGAGAGTCAGGACTTAGCTGAGGGAGGGCGAGGTGCTGCTGTGATCTCCAGGGTGAGCGCAGTGCATTCCAGGGACAGGAATGAGATCAGCGTGGGCCTGGGGAGTGCAGGACAGGACAGGCTGGGAGGGCAGAGAGTTATGCTGGGGCCAGGTCATTAGGCCATGAAAGCATTTGATTTTTATTTTAAGTGCTAAGGAAATCAATGGAGGGTTAGAAACAAATGTGATTTATATGAAAACAAACAAAAATCCCTCTTTATTCTATCTGAAAGAGAGCCTATGGTGGGTAAGAATGGGGGAGGAGGCCCAGTGAAAAAGCCTGCACTAGCTTAGAGGAGAGATGACAGGGGTTTGGGTTAAGGAAGTAACAGAGGAACTGGAGAAGTAGACAGATTTGGGGCTATATACTTTTTTTTAATATATTTTATTGATTTTTTACAGAGAGGAAGGGAGAGGGATAGAGAGTTAGAAACATCTATGAGAGAGAAACATCGATCAGCTGCCTCCTGCACATCTCCTACTGGGGATGTGCCCGCAACCCAGGTACATGCCCTTGACCGGAATCGAACCTGGGACTTTTCAGTCCGCAGTCCGATGCTCTATCCACTGAGCCAAACCGGTTTCGGATGGGGCTATATTTTGAGTCAGAACCTAAGGCTTATGGATTTGATATAGTGGTGATAGTCTCTGGTCTTTAGCAACTGCATATGGTAGAGTCATGTAGAAGCCATGAGAAACAGATTGGGGAGGATATAACTACTCACATCAGTGAGTGTACCTGAATAAGAGAGACCTGTAGTGCAGCCAATTTGCTTCTTTAGAAAGAAACATTCAAAACTTTCTGAAACCCATGATTCTGATTGCTATTATTTTGATAGTCAGAAATAAAATAGCAAGTTAACCTTTTGGTAAACTGACAGAAAAGAAACTGAGATAAACATAGTATTAAAGTATCAACAAAGAGTTATCTCTGTTGTTGTCCTGGTAAACTCTGGACCTGCTGTGAAGTAAGAACTAGGGCAGGCATGAAATATTTTGATTAGGATGGTAGTAGCAATATTAGCATTATTTCTGAACTTTAATGTCAAGTCCTTAATATTTAATTTCCTGACAACAAATATCAATGGTAACAATATTTTATTAGAGATTACATACTTTAAATTAAAAGTAGCTTATTTTTCTAAAAGAGCATTTACCATAGTGTATTACATATTAATAGAAGGAAAATCTAATGCTGAATTAGTGGGCTCACAACACCGTATCCAGAGACCAGGGTGGGCCTGAGCCCATAGTTAGACTTTAATCAGGCCTAACCACCAGAATTTAAAACTACAGGGACATGGAGACTAATATGTCATTTTAATTGGCCTCTCCAGCCTACCTTGCCAAACCTTGAGGCATCTCTGAAGCCACTGCTGAGCTCTAAAAGATGTTCAATGGGATCTATTTTCTGGTCAGTGACTGTCCCTGTTGATTCCAAGTCTAGGAACCTCTCTGGAATCTTGCAATCATCCTGCTTATTCTGATCTTCCTAATAAGTGGGTGCAAAACTGAAATAGTTGGGGATCCTCTAAATCTGCCTTGAAGAGGAATGGACTGCTTACAACTATACTGGGAGATGCATTTCCTGGAAATGTGAGCATACATGCATGACACACACACATAACGAAGAATTCTATAGTCCCTTGAGTGTCAATATTATTTATAAGTCACGTAATTTAGATGAAAAAGACTTAACTCATCCCATGAGCTCTTTCAATGACGCCTAAAGTACTAATTTTAAATCTGGAAGGACTGTAGAGACTATCTAGTCATACAGTCCCTAGGCTTCTGGATTTCATGGACCAATAAAATAATAATAATAATAATAATAATAATAAAAATAAAATACCTGAGTTCTAACACAGAATATCCACCTTTTTATCTCACCCAGTAAGGCTAGTAAAACAAACAAACAAAACACAAAATAAACCTATCTACTATCATCAACATTTCCAGAAATAATCTCAGAACTTAAAAAATTAATTAAGCTTTGTGAAAAACTCACTCAACTACTGACATCTGAGTATGATTGATCACTTATTTTATAAAGAAACCAGAGAAGTAGATAACTTGTCTACATCTCACTTGAGGCAGAACCAAACTCTTTCTGCCACACTATACTTCTCTTCTTGCTCTCATGGCTAAATAATGTCAACATTTCAAAGATATACTCTCCACTTTAAGAAAGATGTTTGAAAGTGGGGTTCAACTGTAAATCAGAAAAGCTGTGGGTGGGGGTGGGGTGGGATGAGTCAAGAAAAAATTCACCGAAGGGAAAAAAAGAGAATGAGCAACTGAGAATAACGAATTTTCAAATACTTACCATTACACAACTACCCAAACTGAGGTGTTGAAGCTCTGAGCAGAAGTTCAAAATGCTGAGCAGGGCTGTTTGCTGCCCCAGGGACCACATCAGAAGCAAACACAGAAAGTGAAAGAAAGTGAAACAAAGAGAAGAGGTCAATTAGACATTAAAGGCTGTCACTACTTCTCCTGAAACAGAGCTCAAAATCCAGGTTACAGACACCACAAATGCCATTTAATGAGTCCCCAGGTGCTCCCACCATTGATTGGCTGGGAGTCAAGGTAATCATTACCAGTCTCCAAGTA
Source organism: Myotis daubentonii (assembly GCF_963259705.1). Lineage (NCBI taxonomy): Eukaryota > Metazoa > Chordata > Mammalia > Chiroptera > Vespertilionidae > Myotis > Myotis daubentonii. The sequence continues at coordinate 45,773,863 of NC_081845.1, read as the reverse complement.
AGTTGTCACTTTGCATGTGGTTTTGCATGCCCTAAAGATACCTATATTCCCCATGACCTCTCATTTTATTTCCCAAACGTAAGCAATTTGAAAATCTGGTTAAGGCTGAACAACAAGACAAGCTAAACAACCTCCCCCTCCAAAAACAAACCAATAATTAAAAAAAAAACCACAGTGGGCGGGTGACACTCTGAGGAACAGTGGCAGCTCTGACATTCACCGATCAGCAGCAGCCTGATGGAACTGCCAATAGAGTTGCCTGAAATCAGGAATGAGCTGGTGACTTTAATGTCAAAGGATTCTCTCCGCTGACAAGGATCCCAACAACCATTGAACACCTGTCACTAGCAACATGCTGACTGAAACGTATATAACGTGCACTTTCTAGTTATGTTCCTGCCATTTCAGCCCATCTATCCTGTGCAATGCAATGAAACGCTCTCATCACTCAAGAAAGCCAAAGAAATGCTAGGCTGTGACATAATCCTGCTAACTAAAATATTTCTAAAGTCATAACTTCATTTGATGACATGTCTGCCATGAAAACTTGTAAAAAAAAATGCAGAACATTCAAATTTCTAATTTTTATATTCTAAATGAAGAAAAAGGCTACTCCAACTTTGTGGCAAAATTTCTTTCTACATATTTGAACTAAAACATATCTAAGAAAGTTAAGATACTATAAAACCTATGTTTAATCTGTTGCAAGTGTCCAGAATCTGAACAATATTAGTTAGGGAGAGGTTGACAAATATGTCAATGACAATACAAAACATCTGTTCAAACCCAGGTAAGATTCTCAATAAGAAAATAAAGTAATGAAATATTTCAGATAAACATAAGGCAAAAATAAAATAATCCTAGTTATAATCGGCCCTAGAGAGATACTGGACTTAAGACTGGTTCACTATTGAGTGTTTCTTTAAATTTAAGAAAAAAGTTTATATTGATTTCATGCTTAAGTTTTAATACAACTTATAACATAAAAAGCAATCCCATGTAGCTCTCAGAATGTTGGCATTAGAAGAGATATATGAAGGTAAGTTAATTTTCAGATTCTCCATAATACTTAACTATTTTAACTTATTAATAGATGGGGAAATGACATGGTTTGTTTTTATTAAAGTATCAGATCCTTACAACAAGATGCTTTGTAAGATTTTCCCATGAGCAAGATCCAGAATATATTAGAGAATTTTTAGAGAAGATTCCATATATTCTTGTAAGAAATTTTAAATTAACACAAACACACACACACTTTATCATAGAATTTGTTTGGTAATGTATTTTTAAATTACTTACTACAAATAATTTCAAATATACAGACAAGTATAGAGTCCATAAAACAAACATCTATTTTGCCTTCTTGGCTTATCTTTCTCTATTTGTGTATCTCTCCATCCATTCGTATACTTCCTCAGAGGTAACCTTTATCAGGATTCATTGTTTAAAAACATGCCTGAAGATTATATTTTATTACACAGTATGTGTCCATAAATAGCATATAATATTGTTCTCCATGGTTTTTATACAAATGGTATTTTATTATGCATGTACTTCTGCATCCTCCTTAACAGTGTTTGTGAGGGATTTGTCCATGTTGAAACTTACAGCTTTAGTTCTGACTTTTTAATTGTCTACTATTCCATTATGCAAATATACTACAGCATAGCCCTAGCTGGTTTGACTCAGTGGATAGAGCATCGGCCTGTGGACTGAAGGGTCCCAGGTTTGATTCCATCAAGGGCACATGCCTGGGCTGTGGGCTCAATCCCCAGTAGGGGGCCTGCAGAAGGCAGCCAATCAATGATTCTCTCTCATCATTGATGTTTCTATCTCTCCATCTCCCTTCCTCGCTGAAATCAATAAAAATATATTAAATATATATATTTATTATATATTTATATTAAATTATATATATATATATATACTACAGCATACACTTTCACTCAAGGAATATTTAGTTTGCTTACAAGTTCTACCATAACAAAGAATGTTAGAATAAACATTCTTATAGTGCTTCCTGTGCATTTATAGAAGAGTATTTCACTAGAGCACATACTAGAGGAAGAATTTCCAGGGGTTTATGTATGGCCGACGTTATTAGATTTTCCAAACTAGCACTCCGAAGTGATTGTATTAACTGACACTCCACCAGCTGTGTAAGAGTGTGGGGTCCCCACATTTCTGCCAACATATAGTCTTCTCATTCTTTTCTATTATCTGTCTGATGAGTATGGAATGGTATAATTTGCATTAGTATAATTCCTAGTGAGTTTGAAAATCTTTTCATGTTTATGCGCCAGTTATATTTCCTCTTCTGTGAACTGCGTAATCATATTTTTTTATCGTTTAAAGTTTTATGTATGTTTCCTTTTCCCCCAATTGACTCGCCCCCCGCCCCTCCCCCCCCCCGCCATTCCTTAATCATATTCTTTACTGATGTTTCCATTAGGTCAGTGGTTCTCAGCCTTCTGGCCCTTTAAATACAGTTCCTCATGTGACCCAACCATAAAATTATTTTCGTTGCTACTTCATAACTGTAATGTTGCTACTGTTATGAATTGTAATGTAAATATCTGATATGCAGGATGGTCTTAGGCGACCCCTGTGAAAGGGTCGTTCGACCGCCAAGGGGTCGCGACCCACAGGTTGAGAACCGCTGCATTAGGTTGTTTCTTCCTTCTTGACTTGTAGGAATTCTTTTTTTTATGTTGAATACCAATCTTTGTCAGTTACATGCATTACAAATATATTCCCTAAATCTAAGACTTGTCTTTTTGCTTTGTTTATAGAATCTTCTGGGACATGAAATTTTAAATTTTAATAGTCACATCTATCTTTACATGTGTATTCTGTTGTCTTTTCAAAAAAGTCCCTCTTTGCCCACAGAAGGATATTCTTCTATTATTATTTTTTGAATGACAACTTTAAAATTTTTCTTCTTTGCACTTAGGTTTTAACCCAACTGAAATTGATTTTTATACATGGTAAGGTACCAAATTTCATGCTTTTCTCCTTAGGAATAACCTCTTGTCCCAGTTCAATTTACTGAAGAGTCTATCTTATTCACTGATTCGTGATGCTTTCTGTCATATATCAAGTTCCCTTGTATGTGTGAGTCTACTTCTGGGTCATTGTGTTTCACTGGTCTACCTGCCTTTTCCGACGCTAACACTTCAGTCTTAATTATTATACACGCAGGCAGAAGAAGGGAGGCCCACGAAGAGAGAAACAGAGGCCTCTGGCCAACAGCTCTAAGAGGAACTCTGCCAACAGCCACATGTAGGAAGTCTATAAATCTAGTAAGGAGAATACCCTTTATTCATTCTGTAAAACACTAAAGAGCCTTTTGCTCTTTCATATTTTAGGATCATCTTAAAATATTTTAGTTTACCTTTTAAAAATATGAAAGGTTCGTTTTTCTTTCTTCCCCCACAATCATTATTTAATTTACTGGCACTTTATCAATTTCTGTGTCATTATCATTTATTATATCTGACACCCTCTTCCTGAAATGTTCTTGTTGAAAACTATTTTTAATAGTTCTTTTAGTGAGCATCCATGAGTGGTAAAATCTTAACAACAAACATATACTGAGTAGTTATTAACATGTCAGCATTGCTGTAAATTCTTTTTCTTAAAATATTCTTTAAATGGTTGACAGTATTACAGATATCTCCCATTTCCCCCCCTTTACCCCCCTCTGCCCAGCCCCTAGCCCCGTCCCCAGGGCTTCATCACCCTAATGTCGGTGTCCATGGGCAGTGCATATAAATATATTTGGTTTATCTCTCCTCATCCCCCCACCCCTACATCAAGGTATGCCTCCCTGCCTCAGGTCTTATTTTGCTAGTCAATTCATTTTGTTCATTAAACTCCACAAATAAGTGAGATTAGGTGATATTTGTCTTTCTCTGATTGGTGCTATAGATTCTTTATACAAAATTAATCCTCACAACACCCTGTTCATTTAATAAATATTTACTGAATGCCTACTATGTGTTAAGTACTGTTCCGGCACTTGGGATATATCAGTCTACATGGCAGAAAATAACCTATAAGGTACACATCATTATTCTATTTATAGATAAGGAATCTGAATCACAGAAAGTTAAATAATATATTGAGCCTTTATATATCTCCTCAATCTTGAAGGGAAGTTTAGCCAGGCGTAACATGGATTCCAGTTATCTTCTTTCATCATTTTGAAAGTTTTGCTCCATTACCTATCAGCCTCCATTATTTTGATAAGAAGTCTACTGTCAGTCTAATTATCTTCCTCTGCAAGTAATGTCTTTTCTCTCTGATAGCTCTTGTCCCTTTCTCATTTATATTCTGCAATTCCATCACATGTCTAGGTAAAAATTTATTTAATTTATCCTGTTTGGTATCCCAAGTGAACATTTATTTGAAGACTTACATCTTTTTTCATAAACAATCAAGATTCTTAACAATTCTCTCTTCAAATATGGCTTCTCCATCATTTCTTCCATTTTTTTTCTTCTGGAACTCTAATTAAATGAATTTTGGAGTCTCCCAAGTATCAGTGCCTATAAGTGGTGTTAAAAATTTGTCCACAAATTGTTCTATACTTCTTCCTCCCAGAGGTGAAATGTAATTCTTCCCCCTTTGTGGGTGGGATGGACTTAGTGACATACTTCTAGCAAACAAAACATAGAAGTGACAGTATGTTAGGTTACTATGATGGCTAATATTACGTATCGATCTGATTAGGCGACAGGGTTCCCAGATATTTGGTCCAACACTATTCTGACTGTTTCTGTGAGGGTGTTTTTGGGTGAGATTAATGTTTAATCAGTATACCAAGGAAAGCAGAGTATTCTCTAATGTTGGTGGACCTCACCCAATCAGTCAAAGATCTGAATAGAACAAAAGGCTGACACTCCCCCAGGTGACAGAGAATTTTCCCTTTAAATCGGGACATCGGCTTACTCCTGATTTCAGACTCAAACTGAAACATCAGAGCTTCGTGGGTCTCAGTCTGTAGGCCTTCACACTGGAGCTACATCACTGTCTCCCCTGACAACGAGTCTCTGGCTTCCCAACTCACTGTGTAGGACTTGGGGCTGGCCAGCCTCCGTAACCACATGAGCCAATTCCTTACAATCAAGATACACACATACACTCCCTCTCATTCTTGTATTCCTGGAGAACTCTAATAGTTATAAGAGGGCTGTGGCTCCCTCCCCCATTGCTCATTTAGGAAAAGCCAGCTGTCATGCCATGAGAACACGCAGGCAGGTGAAGGGAGGCCCACGAAAAGAGAAACAGAGGCCTCTGGCCAACAGCTCTAAGAGGAACTCTGCCAACAGCCACATATGTGAGTTTAGAAGCTGATCCTCCAGGTGCAGCCAAGCCCTGAGATGACTGCAGCCTTGGCAAAAACGGCTGCAACCCTATTGGGAAGCCTGAGCCAAAACTGCCCAGGCAAACACTCCCAGACTCCTGACCTACAGAAATTGTGTGCCATCGTGAACATGGGTTTTTCTTTTAAACCACTATGTTTGGGGGCAACTGACAGACTGCAATAGATAAAAAAATAAGCTATAAACTACTTACAGCAGTGCCTGATATTCAAGGCTTTTATAAATTTAAGTGCATTCCTCAGACTTCTCTTCCAACTTAACAGTTTTTTGTATCTAATTTAGAATTTATCAACTTACTTTTTATTATAATGACTACCGTTTATTTTCTAGATTTCTAATCATTCTTTTCCACAACTACTAATCTTGCTGTTTTAGTCTATTTATAGTCCATAATTTCTTATGTTTATTTTAAAAAATATTTTTCCTTGTTCTGTTTAAAAATATGTTTTCATTTACTTATTTGAACTCCAACCCCTTTCAGTCTTTATTCTTCCCTGTTTAGGGGCCTCGCAGATTGCCCCACTCAGAATCAGGACTTATGACAGTTTATGTCTTTCGGAGGAAAGCCCAGGTGCTTTTCATCAACAGGCAGGGTGGTTTGCATTTTTACTTACTTAATTTATAGATATGCATTCTGCCAAATAAACTGTCACAGAAAGAAGAAAATACAAGGGCAGTGTTGATAGCCAACAGAAGTAAACATCAACTACTTTTGTTGTCTTCTGGTTCATGAAGATGAAGGCAGCAGGGTCCTTGAAACTGTTGTCCCAGCCAGTAAACAGCTGCTAAACCACATTTAAGGATTACTGTCATATACTAGTCCCCCACAATACCTGTAATCAGTTTTTTCACTTCTTCAGATTCTTTCAATTTATGCTCTATCATTCTTGAAGTGAGGCAATCAAAACTAGATGCAGGTGTTCCATTTATAACTCCAACTTTTAAAAAAACACTCTTGGTTTTCTTGTCTGCTGCTAAGCAACAGAATAACAATCTTACTGAGTTACCTGTCATGCCCCATCTCACCCCCACCCCAGGTTTTTTTCCAAACAAAGAAAAGTTAAACAGGCTCCAATGTCTAACACTAATCCCTACTGGTTTAGTAAAAGCACAGGACTTCGCTTAAAGGCACTTTTTAGGCAGTATGTTAAAAAGTTACTCTTATGCCATCCTTTACAAGTTATAATAGTTTGTTAGGGCTGATAGAACAGAGTACCATAGGCTAGGTAGCTTAAGCAACATTAATCAACACTAATAAAAGAGAAAAATGGTAACTGGCGTACGAGCTACCCTTTTCATTGGCTAATCAGGGCTATATGCAAATTAACTGCCAACAAGATGGTGGTTAATTTGCTTTTGTAGGCACAATGCAGGGAGGCGAAAGGGAAAGCAGGAAGAAGCCCCCTGCCACTGACAGTGATCGGAAACCCAGGGGGGAGCTAAGAGCTGGGGGGCAGGGCAAAGGCGCCGCTGGGGCCGCCTTTGCCCTGCCCCGCAGCCATGATCGGAGAATCAGGTGCCTTTTCCGCCCTGGCCAGTGATAGCAGGAAGTAGGGGTGGAGCCAGCGATGGGAGCTGGGCACGGTAGAAGCTGGCAGTCCCAGGAGCTAGGGGTCCCTTGCCTGGGCCTAAAGCGAAGCCCACGATCGCGGGGCCGCTGCAGCTGTGGGTCCCCGCTGCCCGGGCCGGATGCCTCAGCCAGAGGTGTCCTGCAGGGGTAGAGGCGGAGCCCGCACGATTGCGGCACCCCCCGCTGCCACTGCAGGTCCCCGCTGCCCGGGCTGTACGCCTAGGCCAGAGGCTTAAGGCCTGGACAAGGGGCCGATCCTGCGATTGGAGGGTGATGGGGGTCAACGCCTGAGGGCTCCCAGTATGTGAGAGGGGGCAGGCTGGGCTGAGGGACACTCCCCCCGACACACACCCAGTGCACGAATTTCGTGCACCGGGACCATGGTTTTTTCATAATTCTGAAGGCTAGAAGTCTGAGATCAAGGTGTCAGTAGGGTGAGCTTCTTCTAAGGCCTCACTTCTTGCCTTGAAACTGACCATCTTCCAGTGTCTTTACGTGGTCTTCCCTGTATGGTATCTGTGTTCTGATCTCCTCTTCTTATAAAGACACCAGTCATATTGAATTAGAGCTTACACTATTGACCTCACTTAACCTTAATTACCTCTTTAAAGACCCTATCTTCAATACATTATGAGATATTAGGAGATAAAACTTCAATCCTATCTAATAATAGGCAAACATGGTAATTGACTGTACCTTCGCTACACCTCCCATTGGCTAATCAGCAAGATATGCAAATTAACTGCTAACAAAGATGGTGGTTAATTTGCATACATAGGTGCAAAGCAGCGGAGCGAAGCCTGAAGATGGCTCTGGCCGGAGCAACAAAGGCTTGAAGGCGGCTCCGGCCGGAGCAGTGAAGACTGAAGGCAGCTCCGGCCGGAGCAGCGAAGATGGAAGGTGGCTCCGGCCGGAGCGAAGGCCTGGGTCCTGGGTGCCGGAGGAAAACCGGTGCTGGCAGCCAGGGGAAGGGAAGGCCTATAGCATGAATCTTTTCGTGCAACAGGCCTCTAGTATATGAATATTAGGGTAACACAATTCAGCCCATAACACAGTATTTAAGAGTACGTAGGTTGCAGACATATGCCCCCATAAAGGTAAAGGACAATTATATCTTCTACTTATTTCCAAATGGTTCAGGAAAAAAAAAAATGAACATAGTAGGGGAACCTACTTTTTATGCAACTTTTTGCATGAAACATTTTTTTTACTTTTTAAGTCAATTATTTCAAAATAAAAGCTTTTCCTTTTAAGTACATAAAAGTCTTAATTGATGAGTTAAATTTTTACAGCACTCCTCTCATGAAAATACACCATCATGCATGACTAGAGAAGTACTTGCAATCAATGTTTATCATACATAAGAATCTTGCGAATACAGATGTAAAGGACCAAAGGAATTTAAACAAAGTCCTTCCAATCATTATACATCTAACGCTACTATAATTACTTCCTTGTCACAGTAGAAGAAACTAAGTACAAAAATTTTTTTCTTCTCTGTTCTAAGTTCACATCTTTTGCCTAAAGTGTTGCCTATGCAACCCTAAAAGATCCCCAAATTCAGTAAAAAGGAAACTACCCTATTTACCAACCCATTTCACTAGTTATTCTGGGATCACACAGTAAACAAGGCCTAAATCTCAGCTCTAGGGTCATTTCTTCTAAAATGTTTTCCCAACATGGACCATTCTCAAACCAAGTACAAACCTGTGATATTGTTAACATGTATTGGGCTTCTTATAAAAACAGTCCACACATCTCTCTTTAACGTACTAGTACCTTGTTCTTTACTAGGCATGTATTTACTGCTCTGCATCTACCTAAATTCTATAAATGAATACCACTAATTCTGCAAATAACTTACCTAGTGATGACATTTTGTTTTGTTTGATATTATATTAAGACATTTGTTATTGCTCTGATAAAAGCGATTTTTCAGTAATCTTAAACACATCTAAAGAAAAAGATCTCATGAAGTAAATTAACAAAACTATAGTGAACTATATTTCACTGCCTTTTAAGATTAAAAATTCTGAACAAATACAGTTCACATATTTTCTTACAAGTTTTTCAAGTTGCTGATCCACCCACCCATCTGCTTAGTAAATGTGGTTATTCTGTAGAAAGACAAACTTATCTTATAACTTAACTAATAATGAAAAAAACACGTTTGCTAAATATCTACTACTATACACTATCGTGAATAACAGACTCTGTTCTATGTACTAGCTGTAAAGAAGTAAACAGTCAAACATGATCCCTCCCATTATGAAGTTTACAATTTAGGAATGAACATTTCTTTTACCAGAAACAAATCCTAAGAGTGAAAGAGATAATGAAGCCTAAATCTCTCTTAGCACATGACAGAAAATATATTCCTATTTAGGAAGATCTATAAGAATACTTTGTGGAGGTGAGGATAATTGTGTAAAAATGTACTGAATAAATTCTATACTATCATTTTTGCATTTACACAAATCAATTTAATGTATAAAGTGGTTTGTTTTTTTACATGTTTGACCTAATTTGGTCTTCTCAATAGCCTATGTGAAAGGGCAAGGTGTGGTGTTTTTATTTTAATAGACAAAAAATTTTTAACTTAGTATAACCCAAGCACATAAATCTTGGAAAGCCAAGATGAAGTGCATGGGTCGACACTCAACCACTGAGCCACGTTGGCTGGGCTGGGGAGAATACTCTTAATGATCTAGGCCACACCATAAAATGTTGGACCTAAAGTTGGTGACAATGACACCTGGGACTTGTTTTAAGGTTTCTCTTATTTTAATAAAGCACTGGGATACATCCCCAGTTCCTGACAAGGTTACACATGAGGCTCGGTGGTCAAAGCTGCAGCCATGTTGGTGAAATCTATCTAGAGAGAAGCCCAGTCCCCTGCGCCCAGTGCCGTTTCACCAAAGGAGCCACATCAGCATGCCAGGTCTTACCTACCAGCATATAAGGCAATTCGGACCCTGCTACTACATGTTCACTCATATCAGGTAATCACACTTGCCAATGCCGGCCATGCCTAACCACTTCAGAACATACCACCTAGACATCAACAATACATTATTTTACAGACCAATCAAAACATGGACTAACATTATCTTTACCCTGGCATCCAAGGTCAACAGTTTTCTCATTTTACACATAAAGAATCTAGGAATGTCAGAGACAATGTGACTTAATCTAGATCATTAAGCTTGTTACTGGCAGGGTCATTACTAGAATCAGTCTTCTTTCCACCATACCAGGTTAAACTCTAGCTAAACATTTTACCCCAAATCAGGAATGCTGCATTACAAAGAAGCTCTTATACTCACACACTTTCAGGCTTCCATGGATTAGAAAAAAAAGCTATGCCTAGAAAAAGGTATCTAATTTGATTTGCCAAATAAAAAAAAAAATAAAAGAGCTATACACCAGGTGGTTTTATAGGTAAATTTTATCTAACAGGTAATTCCCATTTATTCAAGTTATTAGAGATCAGATAAAAATATGGGCGTTTCCCAAGTCATTTTGCTATGCTGTCACAATCCTAGCCCCATATCTAATAAGAGAGCATGGAAAGGAAAACCACAGTTCAATCTCATTTCAGGAAGCAGATGAAAGTATTTTTAAGTGTAAACCCTTAAAGAATATTTACTATGGCCTTGGCTGGTGTGCCTCAGTTGGGCATCATCCCATGCACTAAAAGGCTGCTGGTTCGATTCCCAGTCAGGATACACACCTGGATTGTCGACTCAATCCACGGTAAGAGGCGTGAGGAGGCAGCCTATCAATGTTTCAGTCTCATATCGATGTCTCTCTTTTCTCCCTTCCCCTCGCTCTAAAAATCAATCAACTATTCTTTTTTAAAAAAAGAATATTCACTATGAATCAGACACTTTTATAGACAATTTATGTGTATTAAATAATCCTCACAACAAATCTTTGAGATGCATACTATTATTATCTCCATTTTATACTAGGGAAAGCTGAAGTACAGGGGATCAAGTAACATCCAAAAGGGAACATGATTAGTAAGTGATAAAACTAGAATCTATATCCAAATAGTTTGGCTCCAAAATGTTGGGAAATTAACCTAGCTATGTATTATATTAAAAATATGTAGGGATTACTCCAGGAAAGCAAGGATTATTCAACACAAACAATTATATTTATAATAATAAAAGCATAATATGCTAATTAGACCAGACATCCTTCTGGAACGAAGCTGGGGCTGCAGTTGCCATGGCTGCGAGGGAGGGATCCAGGCAGCTGGCAGCGGCTGCAAAAGAGGGATTCAGAAGGCCTACTCTAGCACAAATTTTGTGCATCGGGCCTCTAGTTAATAAATAAAAGAAGAAAAAAGATAAGTGTATTAACAGAAGCTTTAAAAATTTAAAAGATACATTTCTTATAAAATATTCTTAAATAAGCCCTAGCTGGTTTGGCTCAGTGGATAGAGAGTCGGCCTGTGAACTGAAGGGTCCCAGGTTCAATTCTGGTCAGGGGCACATGCCCGGGTTGTGGGTTTGATCCCCAGTGGGGGAGGGATGTAGGAAGCAGTCAATTGATGATTTTCTCTCATCATTGATGTTTCTATCTCTCTCTCCCTCTCCCTTCCTCTCTGAAATCAATATATAATTTTAAAAAATATTCTTAAACAAGAACAATAAAGACTACTTATACGCAAATACCATCAAACAACAAATGAAATTAGTAAGCTGCATGAGGAGTTGTCTGTTTAGTTCACTATTGAAGTCCCAGTGCCTAGTAGCCTGGCACATAATAAATACTAAGTACCTTTTGGATAAATATAAAAAACATAAAACATTGCAGACATCCCATTATATTAGAAATAAGACCGGTATACTTGTATGTCTCTATTATTCCACATTATCTATGAAGTTCTATCTAATGTAGTAACACTTTAAATATTGGAAATGGAAGTATATTGATTTCCAGATTATATAACTGCATGATTAGAAAATACAAAAGACATAAGTAAAAAGTTATAACAATTATAAGTATTTAGTAAGGTGAGCAGATACAAGATAAATACACAAAAAACTAATTTTCCTTTATACTAACAATAATAAGTTAAAATTAAGTAGAAGAGAAATAAGTTTCTGAGACTATGAAATGCAAGAAATAAATTTAACCAGGAAGATATAAAATTTAGGTGAAGAAAACTATAATATGCTCTTGGACGTAAAACAAGACCTACACGAACAGATAAAAAGCCTTACTAAAGAGCAAAATGAAATATAATGAATGTACTTTTAATAAAATTCTTGATGAGAGATATATCTGGAAGAATAATATATAAGGATTTATGAAAAAAACAGCATTCAAAAAAACTAGAAAGGAGATTTCCCCTACTACATGGCAAAACATACTACAAAACTGCCATGATGATATATCACTACTACTACTGCTATTAGCAGCTAATACTGAGTTTCCTATGTTCTAGGCACTCTGTAAGCACTTTATATGTAATGTAATTCTCACAATGACGATATGAGATCTGTATTTTTTATTATCTACATTTTAGAAAAACTGAAATATTAAGAGACTGAATACTTTGATCAAGGTAAATAAACATTTACTGAATGGCCAATCTTTACAAGTCTATTCTAGATGCGAGAAAGATGGCCATTAGAAAAATAGATAAAAGCTCTTACCTTCGTGAAACTCACCTCTTAGTGTAAGGAGACAGAAAATAGCAAGAAAACAAATAATTTCAAAGTAATAAAGGTGCGGGAAAGAAAAAAAACTGGGCGACACAAAAGAGACAACCTAGATGGGGGAGTGGGGGAGGAGCCTACCTTTTATCAATGTCTAAGAAGCCAACTCTGAAAAGAACAATTTAAGTTGAACATCAAGCTAAGAAGAGGGCAGCCATGTAATAAGCTTGAACAATATTACAGACAGGCAGAAGAGGAAAAGCCATGAGTTGGCACCAGATCAGAACGTCAAGGTATAGAAAGAAGGCCAGCAAGACTGGAGTAGAGGGCACAAGCATAGAACAATTAGAGGGTGTCGACTGCAGGGACACCCTGGCAATACCTCTTACAGGACTCTATCCCACAGCAGTAATAGCTTGTACACATAAAATTTTGTGATAGTTTGTAAAAACAAATGACTGGGAAAACCTAAATGTTGATCATTTGGGGAACAGTTGAATAGAAGATTGCATAACATATACCACACAGTTAATGAAAACAGTCAGCTGGTAATGAAATGGCCTGGAAAGATGTCACAGATATAGTATTTGGAAAAAGCCAGATCAATATATATGACATAATTCCATTTTTCTTTAATGAGACTCATGAGCTATGGCATCAGGAATTTTAACTCTAAGTCTGGTCCTGGAAAAATTCCACTTTGTTTCCTCCTGCTCCAAGCAAATGTCCTCCTGCATACCATGCTCCCCCTCCTTTCTCTAACTCATTCCCTGCCAGCATTTCAGCTCACCTCAGCCCACTGCTTGTTTCTTTACCTGGAAACATGAACAGCATTACAAAATTTTTTTTTTTTTTTGCACATTAGGCTTTTATTATATAGGATATGCATAACACATGGACACAGACAGTAGTATGGTGAAGGCTTGGGGAGGTGTGGGGTGGAAGGGGTCAATGGGAAAAAAGGGGGATATATATATAATATTTTCAACAATAAAGATAAAATTTTTAAAAGTAGCAGAGGTCTTTTTTTTTTTTTTTTTTGAGAATATACCAAAATGGTTTTATTTTAGAAATATTGGATAGGCCTTTTAATTCTTTTTTTTTTTTTATTGCTTAAAGTATTACAAAGGGTATTACATATGTGTCCATTTTTTCCCCCCGCCCTAGACAGTCCCCTAGCCTCCCCTATCCCCCAGTGTCTTATGTCCATTGGTTATGCTTATATGCATGCATACAAGAGCATTACAAAAATTTTAAGAGCACAGAGAAGAACATTTTCTTATAACTAAAAAATTAACACAAAAGATGCTAAATATTTTGAAATGACTGAATCAGTTTAATGATTTTTGAATAGCCAGGTGGCATCATAAACTTAATCTATTTAAAAACCAGAAATCACATTATTATGATTAACTAAATATTCAGTTGCCTGTGACACTAGCAAAGATGTAAATGAGTTATTCTTACCTCTACTTTTGTTCGATAGAGAACAAGTCGTTTAAGGCCACATAATTTGGCAATATGGTTGAAAGCCTGAGGTGGTAGCTTATCACAGGATGAGAGATTTAACTCCTGTAGATGTGGACACATCTCAGAAATAATCTCCAAGCAAGTTTCATTTAAGAAGTGGCTGCAAGATAATTCAAGGCGCACCAATTCGGATCCACAAACCTTCAGAAACCTGTAAAAATAATGTTCTCTGTGAATTTTATAAAACTAAAAGTATTTCTGCAAGTATTTGGAATTATATCAACTCTAAGCAGACACCTTCAGAAGAATGGATTTCCATGAGGAAAAATGTAAAACTTGTTTCACTCAAATCCTCACTTACTACATACTAAAATAGGCATGGTTAGGCTAAAATAAAGCAACCTGAGAAGATAAAATGGACTCATATCACAAAAAACTTCAACTAATGCTAAGAGAAAAATTAAGAAAGCAGAGTATGTGTTTCTCCATCGTACATGAAATTAGCATCTAGGTTAGTAGAGCCAAAAAACAAAACATAACAAAACTCTAAACTCTTAGAAGATATTTCCCCCCACACAGCACCCATTCAACACTGGATAACTTATTTTGCATGTAGTACGTACAGTGACAGTTTTAATTAAATGACCTCAAAACAAATCAGACTAGCCTACTCTTACTGGGTTGGCTTAACTGTACTGCTGTGATATGTTCCTTGTAACTGTTACTATTTAGCAGTTGGACTTACACTGAAATTATTACAAGATATTCAATTGCAGCTTCACATAAAATACACAGAAACAATTCAACCTGGAGGACCCAAAGTTCCTTCTCAGAATAAAAATAACAATCTTTATCTTAGTTACATTACAGATAGGGGAAAACAGTCCTGACCATAATCATCATCTGAAAATAACCTAAAAGTAAATGTGAGTCTAGGAGTATTTGAATCCATGAAACTATCAGCTAAGCAAATTGAGTCCTTAAACAGTGCACCAATCAGCCCTATCCAGATCTCTCGACATCCTCTTGCCTAGTCAGTGTCACATTAGTTACATACTATTCATTTATTTATGCCAATCTCTTTCCTAAATGATTTAATGATTAAAACACATACAAAATAAAGCTGACTAAATCAATCACTTAAGTAAGTAAAGGAAATAACACTGGACTTCTAAATCAAAAGTTGGATTTTTTGTCCCGTTCCCCTACTTCCTAGCATGTAACCTTGGAAAATGCACTTACCCAGCATTTCCTCGCCTGGAAAAGGCAGACTAGAATTATGAATAGCACTCACCACACTATCTCATGGTTTTGAGCATCAAATAATATGTGAAAGCAGTTTGGAAAGGTCAAAGCACCCCACAAACACTAAAATAAAAGTTAAATCTTGGACACCTCATAATCAAACAATAAAAACAGTTGCTTCAAATTTATTTGATCAGAACTGTTAAATGAATCTTCCAATTATGAAAATTCACTTGAAGAATTTAAGTTCCCCCTATGCTTGGATAGACAAAGTTCTACGAATTCAGGGTATTTTTCCCTCAATAGGGTCAAATTACTCCCAAGGAATATGACAAAATTAGCATTTTTACCTTTTTTTGAGTTATACTTAGTTTTGGGTAGTTCTTCATCCTATCTAATAAAGAGGGAATATGCTAATTGACCCTCAGGCCATCACAAAGATGGCGGCGCCCACAGCCAAAGGAGGGAATATGGGGATTGAGGGGACTGCAAGTATTTGGAATTATATCAACTCTAAGCAGTAGATAATTACTGCCACACCCTCAAAGATGGCGGCACCCAGTCCCCTCCGCCCCGCCGGGGCAGCAGGCATGCGACAAGGCCGGGCCTGCCTTATGCGCCTGCCTCCGGAGAACCTCAGTCCCCTCAATCCCCCAGCCACCCAGGGCCGGCCCGAGGTACAGGCAAGCCTTGGATGGCGGCTGCCCAGCTGCCCGGAGCTGCCCGAGGACCCAGGGCCGGCCCGAGACTCAGGTAACCAGGGCTGGCCGAGGCTTGTGCTGCCGGCAGTGCAGCAGCAGAGGTGTGATGGGGGCGTCGCCTCCCACCCCTGAGGACTCCCGGACTGTGAGAGGGGGCAGGCCGGGCTGAGGGACCCCCCCTCCAGTGCATGAATTTCATGCACTGGGCCTCCAGTTATTTATAAACTAGCAATCTAGACATAAATGGACATAAAGTTTCAGAGAACTAACGATATCCTATTTTGATTTGATACTTCTGAAATTAACTGCAGGTCACAGAAGTTAAATGAGTATATTAACTCTCTTAAAATTAAAATGTTTAAGCATCTGCCGAAACCGGTTTGGCTCAGTGGCTAGAGCGTCGGCCTGCGGACTGAAAGGTCCCAGGTTCGATTCCGGTCAAGGGCATGTACCTGGGTTGTGAGCACAACCCCAGTAGGAGATGTGCAGGAGGCAGCTGATCGATGTTCCTCTCTCATCGATGTTTCTAACTCTCTATCTCTCTCCCTTCCTCTCTGTAAAAAATCAATAAAATATATTTTTTAAAAAAAATAAAATAAATAAATAAATAAAATGTTTAAGCATCTTATCTCTTAAAGGTCTTCATTATTTAGAGAACAAAGCACTTTGTCCTACAACTCTTTTTCATATTGGATTTGGGATACTTTAACATCCCTTTTCTCCTTGCTCTCATTATTGAACTTTTCCCTCTAAAGAATTTACAGTGACATCAAGCCAATCACCAGAAAGCCAACAATAAAGAGACTAGAAAACTTGCCAAACTGATGTAATGAATGACAGGATTTGAAAGCACAATAATAGCCACGCCTATACTGCCTTTATGTCTCTCTTTTCCTTTAGTGCATATTTTTACTCTGAGCAGATTATTTGGTCAACATCCCCAGTCACTCTTCCTAAATTTACAAGATCTACATTACCTACTTTTTCATAACATGTCCATTCCGAGAAGGCAGAAGTAGCAGCAGACCCAATTAATTAGCTGAATATAACCCATTTCCTTCCTTAATGCTGCTCATGTACATCTTATTTTAATGGATAATTACATAATGTTTTTGCCTTGATCCTCTATTTATTCATCTCAATTGTGATATTGGTCACCTAAACAGAGAACTACAGCTTCCTTAATTCCTACAGTCTATTCATTCCAGGTTATGAATTCTCATAAAGTATTTCTTGATTTGAAGGTACTATGAGAAGACCTAGGTTCAGATAAACAGTCCCAAACTAGGTCTCCTGCTATAAGAAAAGGAGTCTCTGGAGAGAGAAATAAATTGCTTATCCTTATGAGGTGAATTAATTTGTCCAGAGTAATGCAAACACCTAAGAAGTAATTTACTAAATTGTAACTTGCATCCTAAAATAATTAACATCACATGAATGAATGATTTAATCTGAGTTTACTCATCACAAAATAAAAGGCACTAATCCCCACAATCCTCCTGATATCGAAAGGTAAGGGGAGAATTAGCTACAAATATCCATCACCCCTGATTCCTAATCTTATGCTTTGTTAGCTGACCCTTATGGAGTTTTATAAAATAGCACATTTAAGATCATTTTTAATCTCAAATAACTTGGAACATTATTTATTACATCTGGTTCAAAATAAAGCCATTAAAAACAAGACTTCCTGCCTAACTGTGTATGGTATTATCTGGTAATAGTAGAAGAAAGTCAATAAGTAATCTCTAATCTCTAGATATTGACAATCAAAAACAGACAACTGTTTGAAGTACAGGCAAGCAATTGAATAATACGTAAATAGGCAGTAAGTTCTTTATCCCATAAAACTGTAGCTCTGTGTCAAACATCTAATAAAGTTCTTGAATCTAGAAAGTGTTCAAGAATGTTTCTGAGGGAAACAAGTGGAGGGTTAGGGTAAAAATCTCTGCCTAACTGAGGTGGAGATCAAGGTGATCAGTTTGGGTAACTATTTGAAGAAAAACAGTACCTAGGCTTTTGAACATCAGAATGATATGATTAAGGAATAGCCAAGACTTTAGGGAACTGTATTATAAAAGAAAAGTAGAATTATAATATATGTGATTTTTATGAATAATAATATGCATAAGCAGTACTTGAAATTGCAAATCATAAATCTGTAGCTAGTACAGGATTTTAATAACTGATTAAAAGTTTTAAATTCTTGTTATTCCAATTTAACCTATTTCCCTGCTATTTTGAATAATATGAATTCCTAAAAAATTCTTTAAAATCCAGTTAAACAGTTCCAACTTTTGAGGATTAGGTTTTTAGGCAACAAAAATAAACTGTATCAAACTTTTCCCAAAGACTTGCTAAAATAGCAGCTCATCATCACTGGTCTCTAGTCTAAAAATGTACTTTTGTCTTTAAAGTGTTATAAATAAGTCTTCTCCACAGTAATGAGCACAAATAGGCCATACTTATTCATAGGTTACTCATTAATAATCAAGCCATGAATATTTATTGTTTATTCTGGGAATGCTGCCTACAAGCCATAATGA
Organism: Myotis daubentonii; assembly: GCF_963259705.1. Lineage (NCBI taxonomy): Eukaryota > Metazoa > Chordata > Mammalia > Chiroptera > Vespertilionidae > Myotis > Myotis daubentonii. The sequence continues at coordinate 45,755,266 of NC_081845.1, read as the reverse complement.
CTATCAATTCAGCAGTCAAGTCATGGGGGCCAACAGCAATCAGGAGGCAAAACTCCAGCATCTTCCGCACCCCCAAAAAGATCCCCTCCCTGTTATTTAAACATTTTTTTTCTTATGGGAACAATGACTATGCTTAAAGGAATGCCATCAAGATTTATGGTTTTACTGGCTGAAAACTACAGTAAAATATGGAAAACTTAAATTTATGTATGTGTACTTTTGTGATTATTCAAACAGCCCCACAGCAACTAACATGGCTGGATTGAAAATGAAACAGAAATTGCTGGTGAGAAAGTAGACTGGAGCTTTAACCTTGTAAAAGAAGATCTTTAGTCATTATGAGTCTAAAATTTTAAAAATAGCATTCCTAAGTTTTCTTCTCACAATTTATGTTTCTGCTCATGCATCAGAATGAGTTACAGAGAGTTTTTAAAAACTGATTTAATATTACCTTTACCTTTTACTCATAACATTTTTATAGGCAACATTTTGCCAAAGAAGCTGGAGTTTAGCCATTCACTACCAATGTTTCCTTTAATGTCTATTTAAAATACCAGGAAGGTCCTTATAATGCAAAATAATGCTTACTGACACCAACTGTTCTATCTGCTCTCAGTTTGTTGGTTTATAATCCATAGTGTATGCTCTAAATACCCATAATCATCATTAGCTTCAGTTCTTCTTGATTCTATTAACAGAGAGGAAAATTTGTGAATGAAGTGTGTGTTTGGGCAAGGGTGAGTAGAAAGGACTAAAGAATGTTCCACTAAATACTTGTCATTGTCTAGCAACTTAAAAAAATTCACCGAAACCACATTGCTAAAAAAATGCTTTATTTTTCTACTATAGATATTTCCTCCTAATGAAAAAGAATTTGGTAGACATAGCATGTTATAAAGTCTTTAGAATCTCTCACCCACAATACCATAATATTTTATCAAAGAACCCCTTTCCCTGGCTCTATTTATGGCAGAAAAGACAGGCAGTCAGTACATCCATGGTTTCAACATGTGTTAATAAGCTATTAAATGCTTGTGTAAATTTTTCACTTCATTGCATAAACTATCAATATTAGCATTTTGAACACACTTTTAGTATTTAAAACATTATTATTGTATGTGAATATAATGGTATCAAATATTTTATTTTATGGAACTTCATGCTTATTTTTATAATGTAAGTCAAGGGGAAATAAGGCTCAATATATAAATTTCTAATTCATAAACCACTGTTCAAGAATGTGGCCACTAGGGATGTGTGTCGGGAGAACTGAAGTTCATTTTTAACTTCGAAAAACAGGGTAGGAGAGTATTCATTAATAAAAAATAATAGGTAGTTTTCCCAAAGTTTCTACTTGTTCATTATTTAGCTTAATGAAATGATGGGATTAGATTGTAGCACACTCTGAGAATAACCATCATCACGGTTAAGAGAAAAACACCTATTTGTACCATAAGAAAAATTACCATGGCATTACTAAATGAATATGCACTTATGCAAGCTTTACCATGTTTAACAGGTGACATTTAATAGCAAAGAAACTAAATGCTTAAATAGAAAGGAGCAGAAACACCTGGGCAGGTCTGCAAGTGTGGTCGCCTCGTTAGCATGCAATTGCATTTTCAACATAATTAGTTTAAATGTGCTTCTAAATTTGGGTGATGTATTGCACATGTAATTAAGATTTAATTAAAAATGTTCTATAATAAATTGTTTTCCATTTCTGACAAATCACATTAGAGAGGTGGATTTTGATTTAGAAATAGTTTTTTAAATGTGTTAATCATCTGTGCTGGAAATATGAGAAAGAAAAAAAAGGAGCTCTGTTAAAGTTATTTGGGATTTTAAAAATATGAGGTAAAGGGCATAGTTTCCCTTCCTATTATCATGAAGTGTAGCTGAAAAGGTGAAACTCATTCGCTTTTATAAGCAGAAGCATTCTGAACAGGATGATGGACAAAATGTATTTCTTTTTTATTTCTGTAAAGTATATGATTTCAAACTTAATTGTGGAAACTACTACATAATAAGTACAGCCTGCTGGTGAAATAATCTCAACAACTTGGCACTAACCTGCTGAATCCTGCAACAGAGATGAAGCCCCTATTGCCAGTCCAAGATAAGTTAAGCCACTGGACGAGAGTGCAGCGAGCCTGCAGAAACTCCAGGGAGGTGTCATTGAGTTTTGCCCAGTAAGGCTGCAGATTGAGGTGGATGTACTGGAGAGGATCGTAGCAATGCTGGTTCAGCAGTTTGCAAGTCTGCGCTAATCTGCACAGGTCTGGTAGTGTAAGATGATTCAGAATCAGTTGAATGAGCTACATAAAAGAGAGAAACAAATATTATCAAGAATGAAAAAGAGAACAACAGTATCATGTATTTTATAACACTATTTTCACATACTAAAAAGATCAACATTGAACTGAATTAGCCAAAACAGAAGAAACCATACCTACTTAAGACTTAATTACATTTCAAAATGTTCAAAGTACACTCAGCTCAAGTCGACTAATTTTTTTTATAATGCAAAGATGTATTTTGGAAATCTGTTGAAAAATACAAATTTTCATAGATTCAATATTTACTAAACATCTACTATACATCAAACACTGATGATAGAGAGAAAAGAGTTCCCACTTTCAAAGTTTTCAGAGTCCAGTGGGGACTGGTAAATACAGTGGCATGTTTCAATAGCTTTGATAGAGAGAAGCACAGGCTGCCACTAGCAGCCGTGGGCAAACTACGGCCCGCGGGCCGGATCCGGCCCGTTTGAAATGAATAAAACTATAAAAAAAAAAAAGACCGTACCCTTTTATGTAATGATGTTTACTTTGAATTTATATTAGTTCACACAAACACTCCATCCATGCTTTTGTTCCGGCCCTCCGGTCCAGTTTAAGAACCCATTGTGGCCCTCGAGTCAAAAAGTTTGCCCACCCCTGCACTAGAGCCTAACACAAGACAGGGGCCTCACCACAAAATGAAAGAGGACTTGTATCAGGAAGGTTCAGCTTTAAAGGGTGAGGGGCAAATTAGGTGAAAAGACAGACAGGTCTTTCTCTGACTGGCTTATTTCACTTAGCATAATACTCTCCAAGGGGAAAAGTAACCTAGAGATAATTTAAAATATATAAGAGGGTGTGTTTAGGTTACATGCAAATACTATGTCATCTACCTATATAATAGAGGTATATGCAAAGTAGCCCGGACACCGTAATGTCATGACCAGACAGCAGGGACCTGAGGCTGCATGGTGCCTGGACAGAGTGAGGAACCTCAGGCCACGCCCCCTGCCCTGGCACCAGGCCGGGAGACATCAGGCTGTGTCACCCACCCCAGCCGGGCTAGGGGACCTCAGGCCACACCCCCTGCCCAACAGGGCTTGATGGGGGACCTCAGGCCGCGCCCCCTGCCCTGGCACTAGGCCAGGGAACCTGAGGCTGCGCCCCCCCACCTGGATGGGCTTGATGGGGGTGGGGCCTGCCGGGTCTGGGTCTCCTGTGTTTTTGAAGCGCGTGCAGGTGGTGGGTGGGGACTTGACTCTAGGTCCCGTGGCACGCCCAGACTCTGACAGGAGGGAGATTTTCATATACATTTTACTAATTTTCTTTCATCTCTGACACTTCTATTATAGAAGAAGGGCAAATAGCAATATTAAAATATTTCCTCTAATTAATTCCCTTTTAATGTGCACGAATTTCATGCACCGGGCCACTAGTTTTATATAAGAGACTTGAGCATCTGAGGATTTTGGTATGGAGGGGTGGGCTGGGGGCTGGAACCAATCCCCAGAGGATACTGAGGGATGACCACACAGTCTACAGTTTTCTTTTTATGTGCTATAGTGTTAAACTGGCTTCATTAAAAACAGTGAAACTTTTATTTTTCTTTATGTTATAAAAGAGTTGAAATAATATAGATTTATCTGTTTCTTAAATGTTTGAAAGAACTTATGAGCTACCTGAGCTGCAACTGTAGGACCTTAAATATTTGTAAAATGAATTAAAAATTTGTTTTAACCACAGTATTAAAAGTTAATTCAGCATAATTTTTAAGCAGTTAGCACAGAGGCATTAAAAGTTAAGTATATCCCTGTATCAGAGGATACATAATTTACTTTTTCCAGATGATTTGTAATTTAAATAACGCTCAGCAATTTCTGGCATTGTTCCAAACAAAAGTCACCAATATTAAAAGATGTGTACTATGTGAAAACACTCTATGACAATTAATATTACATTTTAAGCAAATATCAGAATAGAAAAAGAATAATGAAAAGTCACTGAGACTATGACATTGACATGTGACATGTGAAAAAACACTTTTGGATTTTGATTAAATAAAAGATAACAGGTTTCAGGTCTACAAGACAACATCCATTAATCATTACTAATCTAGTGTCTGTCAAAATGTGCTTTTACATTGGAGTGTGCCAGCATAAAGTACCATTTGATACCACAGTGAATGTAGGACATGATGTGTTGGGAAGGACTCCCAAAACACAATTTATCTGCCCTCAAACCCACTCTACTCATAATACAATTATTTTCAACTATAAAAACATTAGATCCCTTGACATATTTAAATGTGATTCTCCCCCTTGAAATAATTTGCATTACCTTTAAATAATTTGAGTAACATTTTTTTTAAAGAGCTTCTCTTTTTATTCACCGTGAGATCATTCCCTCTGTACATGGCACGCTGCTTTCATCATGGCTAATTCATGACCTCAAGGACTACTGCTTCTATCTCCGGGTTTCCTCTACCTGACTTTGTAGTTTCGATTAAACCCCCTGCATGTTTGGAAAGCTTTCCCTCTCTATTACTCCTTCCTTTCAGCATAAAAACACGCTGAAAGCTCTCCCAACCTGCATCACAAATGGAAACTTTCTCTCTGCTGCATCCTTTACCATACCACTCACCTATCTTCTCTCCCTTTAAAAGGTAAGTTAGAAGAGATATACCCATAACTACATACACTCCCTCATGTTGATATGCCCTTTTTTGAGTGTGACACAAAAGGGTGGAGTGTTAGCATGCCAGTATTAGTCATTATTGGTGGACAGTCTTACCCTTGTTACAGCCCACAGTTACAGTATATTAACACAACTATTTTTCTGCTTAAATGTAGGGACTTGGGACTTTTTGTCTCTGCTCCTTCCTCCCTCCTTGATGCCTTAACCAAATATGGTAAGGTTTTCTCATTCTCACCCTATGGCATGGCTCCATTGAACTGATCATGGTAAAGGATTATCAAAGACCCCTCAACAGCCAAAGTCTGTGGGCACTTGTTTTCTATACTTAGCTTCCTAGCATTTTGTTTTAAAGACAATCTCATATTTCCAAAGTCTTCACTTGTCTTCCTCTATGTGATTCTTAGATGTTAGTATCCCAGAATTCTATTCTTGGTCCTTTATTCACACTTTACAGAATTTCACTGGTCAATTTTATCTACTATTAGAGGCCCGGTGCATGAAATTTGTGCACCAGTGGGGTCCCTCAGCCTGGCCTCCGGGATCAGGCTGAAACCAGCTCTCCAACATCCCCCAAGGGGTCCTGGATTGCGAGAGGGCGCAGGCCAGGCCTAGGGACCCCACCAGTGCACAACTGAGGCTGGGGAAGGACGCAGGAGGTTGGCCAGATGAGGAGAAACCACGGAAGGGCTCCATGGCATGTCCGACCTGTCTTGCTCAGTCCCAATCAGCCAGACCCCAGCAGCAAGCTAACCTACCACCCGGAGTGTCTGCCCCTGGTGGCCAGAGCACGTCATAGTGACTGGTCAACCAGTCGACTGCCCCCTGGTGGTCAGAGCAGTTGAGCAGCCTTAGCATATCATTAGCATATTACGCTGTGATTGGTTGAATGGCCGACCAGATGGACGACCAGACACTTAGCATATTAGGCTTTTATTATATAGGATGGTGCCCCTCCCCTCTCTTGAGTCGAATCACTCAAATATAAAATCAGACCTTCCTCCTGAGTTTCAAACTATTGTCCCCAACCCGAAAAGCCTGCTTTGATGAATCCCAGGCACCTCAAAGTCAGAATGTCCTTCCCACCTTCACCCACTGTTTCGTGATTAATGGCATGTTCACCCACTGAGTCATTTCAACCAGAAACCTAAAGTCCCTCTGTTGTTCTGTTTCATCTCCACATTCACTAGTTACTTTTGATTTCTACCTTCTATATCTCTGGAGTACTTCTCCCACTCATCTCCTTTCTAAAACTTTCAATACCCAAGGCTTCATAATTTCTTGCCCAAATTACTGCAGCACCTTCCTAACTGGTGTCCCTGATCCCCTTTTGGTCTATTCTTCATTTACCAACAGAGTAATCTAAGACAGAAATCTCATTTTGTTATTCCCCTTTTAAAAATAAATAAAACCTTCAATGTTTCCTACTGACTACAGAAAATGTCCACAATCTTTTTTATGTCATGACACATATGAAACACAAAGTTTACATGATGCTGAACTCCTGGGCAATTATCTAATTGTGGGCCAAAGCATATGCAAAAATGTCTGCATAGTAAAGATAATTCCTGGAATGTTAGTTAGCATTCTACACTTTCTCCTTTCTCTCCCACTCAAAAAAAAAAAAAAAAAGAAGCCCATGAAGACTACAAAAGAATACAAGAAAGTGAGTGTGAATGACTTCCACAACTAATGTTGCTGTGTACTGGAATAACAGGGCACTCTGAGGACCCCTGGCTGAAGGGAGAAAATACAAACCTCTTGGTAAAACCCACAGTGCTCTCTGTGATACAGCAGAGTAGGCTGGACACGGCCAAGGCTAGGATGTCCCAATCACTGTCTTCGATGGGAATGGTGTCCTGTGGAGTTCTGCAGGGAGGCAGCCCTGAGCCTGCATCCAATTTCATCTCTTATAGCTTCTGCTGTCTAATCCTGATCCAGCCATACTGAAATGCTGGAGTTCCCAAACAAGGTCACACACTTTCACTTCTTACCTCTGTGCATTCTTTCCCTTCTCTCTGAACTTCCTCTCACTTATTCATTTAAATACTATGTGTCAAGCATTTTGTTAGGTCTGCATAAAATTCAATAAACTGTTTAAAACAGATTTGCTGAATTTAAATTTCTATTTTGTAGTTTTAGGAAATGGGTAACAATCAAAGAAGTGATTTTGTTTCCTCCAGATGAACTGCTTCCACTGCTGCCAGGACAAATCCTCCTGGGAGCCCTGAGGAACAACACTGTCACTGTCCCACACTCCTCTCCTTCCCCAACTCAACTCTCCCTTCATCTTCCCAGTCCCGTTTAGGGCCAGAGGGTCTTGTCCAATCTGTGAAGCTTCCTTCCCATAACACAAAGCTTGACCTAGAAGGCCTGGTTGGATCCTGGTCCCATAGCTTATGGACTGAATTATCTTGGACCCTTTAATTCACCTTTATGTGGAAACTTTAGCTACTTCTCAGGAAGTAACTGTAAAATAGCATTTTAATTGTAAAATGTTATACAGGCATTATAGTTACTGAGAGGCATTCAAGAGGCTATCTTATTGTTCTATACAAGTTAAGCTACTTGTGTCATTACAATGAAACCTGAAATACCCACCAATTTGGGAGATAGTCTGAATTGGTTAAAATTTGTGGTTATAATTTTTTCTTTAAATTTTTTTATTATATTATTTTTAACCACACACAGCAGTTCTCAGCTGGGGACCGAAATGCCAGGCCCTACTCCCACCCCAAGAGGGTGTGCTACTGGCATTTGATTCCTGGGAGCCAGGGATGTTAAATATACTGCAGAAATGCCCTTATAGAGACACACAGAAAACAAGACTTTAGGTAAAGGCATTCTGTACCTGCCCAGACCAAAAATTATAGCTAGTTAGAGGATACAGAATAGAGTTGGTATAGAAAAATAAATGACACTTGGAGAAACTTTGCACTATTACATAGAATAAGCATTCCTCTTACAATCTTATTAGTCCTCTTATTTTTAATTGCAAATCATCTTTAACTTAACTGGTATAAAGTTAAGCACATATTGTCCATATTTATATTGTATAATTATGAATTGTAGTGGAGTATAATTTATTGCTGGTTTATGTAGTTTGCTTATTTTTAATCAGTGATATAACAAAGTATTTTTAATAGTTTATCCAAAATTATTAAAGTTAATCCAAAACCAAAGTGGTGAAATTACTCAACATAATTTTGTCTAGTTTTTTCAAAATCAAAATATACATCAGGTTATGTACACCTTACCAATACTTCTATTTCTCTAGTATCCAGCAAAATAAATATTAATACCTAAACTTTAAAAAATTATTGTGTTATTTGCAAATTGCTACTGAATAAATTTGACTTACCTCATAAGGTAGTTTGTCAAAATATCCATTATTTGGCCCTTCCCTGAGGGCAGTGCTGCTAAGCTTTTTGTTAAGATTGTCCATTCCACAATCATCGTTTTCTTCATAGTCATCATCTTCTAGATCATTCATGTCAATAAGTGAAGTCTTGAGAGAAAGTACTGGCTTGTCCTTCATACCATGCAATACAACTGCATCTAATTCAGTGTAATAATCCAGAAGAGAACTATTTACTTCCAGCCGTATAAGATTTGTGGGGAAATTTATCTGCTTAATACAAGGTTTAAACTGGCGAGCCTGGGAAGCATTCACCTTCGTAGGTCTCTCTGACCAAAGAATCTCCCATCTGCTAAAGAAAGAAACTTCCCTATAATAGAGTTTAGAATGAGATTTACTGTTACCTTAAGGTTATGGTCCCATGCCCAATATGTTACAGTGTGAAGCAAAGACATTAAATAAGGTGAAGAGAATCAAATACAAGTACTGTTTCCAGTACATGGAAAAAAAACTTTAAAACTAAATGCCATAGACCTTATTGCTTAAATATTTTTACTACTTAAGTTACTTTTACAACTCCCTGGAAAGTCTTTTTTGGAGATTTCACATTGGAATAGGTAGTTAGAAGTATAGGAAGAACAACATGCATTTTTCTAGAAAAAGCAAAGCAAGAATAAAGCACACAGGATAAATAAAGCTCTCCTGAGTGCATATCTTCAACCAACTGTGAAAACTAAACTGATCATCTTGCCTCACAAACGTCTCCTTTTCCAGCTTTCCCATTTCTGTTACTAATATCATACAAAATCAAAACTTTCATTATCTTTGATATTTTTATCCACTCATTGTTTTTTTAAATTTCCATGAAATTGTCTTACATATGTCCTTCTAAATTGCCATTACCTGAAATACCCACCAATTTGGAAGGGAGATAGTCTAAATTGGTTATACAATACTAGAGGCCCAGTGCACGAAATTCATGCACTCAGGACGGGGGTCTCTCAGCCCAGCCTGTGCCCTCTCACAGTCTGGGAGCCCCACAATCGATCGCCCCAAAGAGGCAGGCTCTGCCCACCTGGCCAGGGCTCCAAGATGGATCGCCCTGCAGAGGGAGGCCCCGCCCACCCACCGCAGCCCAGTGGTCAGTGGCCTGGACCTCCCTCTTTGGGGTGATCTTGGGGCCCCCCCAACTGATCAATTGGAAGGTCATCCGACGGTTGTTTCACTAGTTCGGCTGTTCAGTCGATTTGCATATTACGCTTTTATTTTTATAGATCCTTCTAACTAGCTGTAAATTTTGAGTTGGGGAAATGGAGGAGTGTGGAGTAACCAGGCACCCTGAGGACCACTGGCTTAAGGTATAAAATGCAAACTTCTTGGTAAAACCCACAGAGCCCTCTATGATACAATATCCTACTAAACTAGCTATAATTTTTGGTGTAGGCAGGTACAGAGTGCCTTTACCTAAAGTCTTAATTTTTCTTTTAGTCATACTTATACCCACAGTACTTAGCAAGTATCTAACACATAATGATGAATAACATTTTCTCTGATTTCTCCCAAATGAACCCCTTCTTTACTGCTAGATTAATCATTACTTTCCAGAAAATAAACTTATTTCCAACTTTGTGTCTTTACTCATGTTGTCTATCCCCCAGTGAAATACCCAACCTACAGATTATCCTATTTTTCAAGGCCCAACTCCTATTCTATCTCTTCATATAAGTCTTCTGGTTTTTTAAAATTTATCTTTATTTTTGAAAGTATTACAGCACATAAGTCTTCTTATAAAACTATTTTCCAAAATTACTTAAAGATTTCTTATAACATATCATCATTAAGTATATACTAGTATAATATTTTCATATTTATGCCATATGTAACCATTTCTCTAATATTGTTTTCTAATATATCAAAGAAAATTAGAAATATAGAACAAAATACTTCAATAAACACCTTTCCTTTATTTCTAATTTACTTTAGGTAGCAGAATTTTTTAACACAGATTTTATGTCAAAGACTAACAATCTTTTTAAGTCTCTCAATATATACAACAAACTGCTTTCAAAGAAGCATATGCCAATAGTATATAACAATGACCAATGAAATCATTATTTATGTTTAAAAATAATCTCTACTTTCATAGAGAAATAGCTCTGTATTACCTAATAAACTGTTTTATACACTTATTAATCATATGAGGATTTTCCCCTTTGGTATACTGCCTGTTCATTTAAGGAAATGACCTATTAGATCTAAGTAAAAACTGATTATGGAAAGATGTTTAGGAAATTAAAATATAGAAAAAAATATGAAACTCAGGGGAGAAATCTACAGAAGTCATCCACATACAGGAATTTTGATGGTCTTCAGGCCATGATGGGAGCAAGAAGGGCAAATATGGTAATTTCTAACTTTAAGAATAAAAGCTTAAGACAGAACCTCAATGGGGATTTTAGCAAAGATGACACTAATCATAACAATAGGAACTTTTGCAGTTTCCAGAAACTTTATAAGCCCCCATATTTGCTAGTTTTGTTGATTCTTTACTGAAAATTAGTAATAAACCCATCAAACATAAAGAACCTGTTACTATTTGTATTCAGAAACAACATTTGTATCCAGAGATTGTTCCCACTCAAAAACCAGTGTTGAGAGGCAGGGGAAGAATTCTAAGGAACAGAGCTGGTTGTGGCAGATTTAAAGAGAAAAGGAAAGCAGGCTAGGCATTTTCTTCTTCCTGTGACAAGGTAGGAAAGCAAGTTTGGAATGCCAGTCTAGACCTAAGACATGCTCCCAAATGCTAACTGCAAAAATCTTGAGGGTTCTTAACAATGCAATTATTTGAACACTCTACTGTAAATCTCCGGGGTTAAACAGAGCGAGCCATATAGGTATAAGGGAACAGAAGTATTAAACATTTAAAACCATGTTGGTGGGAAAATGTATTCCTACTTCTGGACAGTGTATTTCCAAGAATCGTGAGGTAAATGGTGGAATATATGAGAAAATTCAAACTTTGGTTTTACGCATCTTTTTCTTGCTACTGTAAAATGGTATCAGATGATGCTGGAGGAACAACTCATGTCCAAGAAATAAGGACCACTCAGGAATCTGAAATAATTGCCTGTACTGGTTCACAGTACATGTGGACTAAACCAGCCTAGTTTCTAGCTTCAGTGAGTTTTTATAAGGCTTAATAGAAACACTGAAAATTTAATACAGAAATCACCTCTGCCAGGTCCTCTGCAATAAATACATGAGCATGTTCTTCATGTATAGCTTGATTTGCAGTATAATGTAAATTACATTATAAAAATCACAAATATAAGCTTAAAGAAAAGCAGTGATTAGAACAGAAATAAGCTATTTTAATAATGTATTAACCAAAATAGTCACGGGGATATAAAATACAACACAGGGAATATAGTCAGCAATAGTGTAGTAACTATGTATGGCGCCATGTGGTATTAGAAATATGGGGGAAACACTTTATAAAGTAAATGATCGTCTAACCTCTATGCTGTTCACCTGAAACTAATACAAAATAATATTAAATGTAAAATATAACTGAAAAATAAAATTTAAATTAAAAAAAAAAGCCCAGGCTGGTATGCTCAGTGGTTAGAGCCTTAGCCTGCACATGGAAGAACAGTGTTAGATTCCTAGTCAAGGGCATGTCCTTGGGTTGCAGGTTCGATCCCTCACCTCCTTCCATCCCCCATAGGGGTCAGGGCACATGCAAGAGGCAACCAACTGATGCATCTCTCTCAAATCAATGTTTCTCTTTCTCTTCTCTCTCTCTCTCTCTCTCTCTCTCTCTCTCTCTCTCTATCTCCTCCTTCCCCCCTCCTTTACACTCTCTCTGAAAATCAATGAAAAAATATCCTTGGGTGAGGATTAAACTAGTAATAATGTACTAGTCCTCTCTATCTATCTTGTAGAATAGACAATGTGAAATGATGGTTTACTTTTTAACATTTAAAAATAATTTTTAAAATTTTATTTTTCAATTATAGTTTATTTTCAATATTTTTAAAAATATATATTTTATTGATTATTTACAGAGAAGAAGGAGAGAGATAGTTAGAAACATCGATCAGTTGCCTCCTGCACACCCCCCCCCTCCATTGGGGATGTGCCCACAACCAAGGTACATGCCCTTGACCGGAATCGAACCTGGGACCCTTCAGTCCGCAGGCTGACGCTCTATCTACTGAGCCAAACCAGTTTAGGGCATTCAGTATTATTTTATATTAGTTTCAGGTGCACAGCAAAGTACTTAGATAATCCTATACTTTACACAGTGTTCCCCCTGATATTCCTAGTACCTACTGGCACCATACATAGTTATCACAATATTACTGACTATATTGACTATTTTATGCCAAAGATTAAGAATATTTTTAGGTCTCTCAATATAGACAACGAACTGCTTTCAAAGAAGAATATGCCAATAGTATATAACAATGACCAATGAAATCATTATTTATATTTAAAAATAATCTCTAATTTCATAGTGAGCCATATACTGTATGGTAGAAAGAAGTGTAGGGATTAAGAAGTACAAATTGGTAGTTACAAAATAGTCACAGGGATGTAAAGATGATGATTTAAATAGACTTCCTTAACATGTCTAGTATGTCAGAGAGTTAATGTTATTTTAGCACCATTCTTGCTTCTGACTTCTATATAGCACGAACATTATATACAGGGTGAGGCAAACATAGGTTTACAGTTGTGAGTATGCAAAACAGTTTATTCTTATATTATTATTAATTATTGTATTATTTTCTATATGAACTCTAAACCTACTTTTGCCCCCATCCTGTATTTAATTATACACATATCATAAATTATAAATATGATATTTAGAAATATTTAAAATTGCACCTAAACATAAAAAAACTTTCAAGTATCATTAGTTTATTTATATATTTTTTGAACTTTCTTGATAACCTACAAGTAAAGAAAAATGATTTAAAAGATGGAAAAATTATTTTATAGGTTTGTGGCAATTTGATTAAATTAACTATGAGACAAAATAGAAATTGATTTGGGAATACCTGAATTAAAGTGAATTTTTGTTTAAAATTCCCTGATAGAACTGGAATATATTATTTCAAAGTTATAAAGAGAAAGGTATCTATTTTATCAAACAAGAATGTAACAGTATCTTTTTATTCCAGAAAACTCAAGTCAGAATCTTGAAGACTAGTGAAAACAAGCAAGCAAATGTACAAATGCGCACACAGATACATACATACACTTTTCTATGAGAAAGCACCAACTTTTTAAATCAGTGTTGATATGATTTAACTGCTTTAAGTCATGACCGTTGTAGTCTGTACATTTACATGCTTACTATATATGCTCACATAATATATTTATCTACTGGACAAACCTGCCAAATTCTAATGTTCTATGTAAGTATTTTAAATCTATAGTAACACACATGCAGAACTCAGCTTGGAATCCCTTTCAGGCTCTGCTTCAATCTGCATTCTGGGCACTTAACTCTGGGATGATAACCAACAGCACTCTCTTCACCAGCACACCTATTTCTCCTCCCGTTGGTTGCACTAAATGCCTACTATGTGTCCAGTGGTTGGAAATTAAGAAACAAGCCACTCTGTGTGACTCCTGACCTGTTGTGATCCCACTGAGAAAGTCTCTCTAGGGTTCACTGGAAGCAGCAGGTAGATTAAAGAGGAAGAAAGATGTTGATCAGTAGAAACACATGAAAGCAAATTTCTATGTATTCAGGTTGGAAGCCAGGCATATAAATGCAAACAGCTTCCCTATAACCAAACGTTCTCCTGGTTAGTAAGCATATCTAGTAGCCAGCACAAAGAAAGTTCTCTTGCCAAAGCTCTTCTATTTCACCAGGTGCAAGTGAAAGCCACTGGAAAGGACAGGAACACAAAAAGGAAAAAGGAATAGTATTCTGATGGGTGTACCTACTCACTCCTTGCCTCCCAGCCCATCTCTAATTAGAACTAACAAACTGGCAGCTGCTTTAAAAAGAATCAACCAGTAAAGGGTCTGGTCAACTCTGACTTAAATGGCAAAATCATGCTTGTTGGCCCACAAAGTCAATGAGATCAGCCCATTACCAATAAGTGAAATCGTTGCTTCATTAAGCAACTCCTTTCGGCAGTACATTCTCTGCACAACAGCCACTTTCTTTCTCCTTGCTTTCTTAACTTCACTATTATATGGTTAAAATGCTTTTAATACTAACAAAATAAAATAAAAACACACACAAAAAAACAGAAGAGATCCACAACACTAAATTTTATCCCCAAGTAACTTTATTCCCATCAGTTTTTTACTGACCTCAATTAGTCATTTTATTCCTCCTCTGTATCTCTCTTCCAGTGTGTAACCTTGCGCTAGCCTATTTTCTGCCTCTTACACCAGCACCCATTAAGATCTTATCCTCAGGACCAGGATATTCTATACTACCTTATTTTCTTTCCCCTTAATAGGGCACTAGGCAAGAAGTCAGAAGACTTTGAGACCTTACAGACTCTAACTTTTCTACTTCATTCTTTGAACAAAGAATTGCAACTGGATGAAATGAGGAAAGGCTGCTTTTAAATTCTTAATGTCCTGGGACTACAAGTCCATTTTCTGCAAACAAACTCCTGAGCTACTCCAATCACACTCTCAGTTACTACCTCCTAAGGATGGCATAAAACCAGGTGCTCAATTAATAATAGGCAGTATAGTCCAGCAATTCCCAAACATGATGGAGGCTTCCATGGCTAAATGTAAAATAAATATATATATATATGCACATATATACATGTAAAATTGCCAACTGTTCTTCTTTTGAGATTTTGACAATTTCTCAGTATAAACTGAGATTTTACTATGAGATGATGGTGATAATAAATGATGTTGATATTTCATTTGTTTGCCTTTTTAATATGTGTTTATTTAGCTAAGTTAATAATCTGACAACCCTGTATCAGTTCTCTAATTTTTATTATCATTACTATTAGGTTCACTATCGTAGCTGACTTTCCCTACCTGTACTCTGCTTGCTTCAACTAAGGGCTTCCACGTCCAGCCTTCAGAGAACTGACTGGGGGGGGCTCTTCACCCAGGGTGTGGTATGTGCCTGAAAGATTTCCATTCCCATAGCCTATAACTGATGACAGACAGGTGCAGCAGTGTGAGAACCCATCTCTCTAGCAACTTTGCCTCCAGGCTGACTGGGACTGCACACATGAAATTGCATCCTTGCCTGACTTCTTCCCTTCCCCAAAGCGCTTTCCCCACTCCCATACTGGTCTCTCCAAGAGGATTTCCGTAACAAATCATTTGCATAGGAATAGTCTTCTCAAGGTCTGCTTCTGGGAAACTGGACCCAAGCGCTCTATGACATCCCAAAGTCTGGACGTCACTACTCTAGAGCTTAAGAATGGCACTTCCATGCTTGTGACCCTTCAACAGTTCATTTCCTACACTCTGGGACTTCCACTTCTTCAAACACCAAGATCTCAGCTCATGATTTCACCTTTGCATGTGCTCTTCTCTCTCCATCTTTCCTATCCAAACTTAAGCCTCCTCAACCCTCAGTCTCAAAGTCACTGCCGCGGTGAAAACTTCCCTGAGCCCGATGAATGAGGCTCTTCCTTCCACCAACACATGCTCCCTATAATCTCAGGGTCCTCTTCCATGCTGGCCTGTAAACTCAGAAGAACACAAGCCATAGTTGTCTGGCTCTCTGTTTTGTTCTCAGACTGAACTGGCAGAGCAAGCCATGTTTCTGACTATCCAAAGAAATTCACCAAAATGAGAACAGCTACTGAATCCAGGCAGAAGATTGTGAAGTGGTTTTATCCCCCCGGTATATTTTCTTTTCTTTTTTTGTATTTCCTAACAAGCTTTTTAAACAATGAAACATCTACTGATTTCATAATCAGGAAAATTAAAAAGACCCCTTTCTATTCTGCAATAGTAAATGTTGGTTAGATTCTTTCTCTCCTAAAATGTAATGGTATTTTCTGTAGAATAAAGCTAAAAATGAGTTAAGTACATTAGATTTCACTGTAAATAAAGCTGTCACTTTGGTCACTATCACACATTAGAGCTCTCAGCTAGAAACCAAGAGTATAGCTTATACTCACAATCAACTATGCAGACATAAAGTGTTAGATTAGAGGAAAGACATTACATGTTTCATAGACTTTTATCTCTAAATTTGGTCAGCATTTTAAGACAAAGGTGGATAACTTTGTAGGAAAGAGGCAAAGAATGACAGAGTTCAAAAAAAGCAATTCTTATATAAAAAAGGATTCTGCCCAAAGTACTTTTATTTCCTCTCAGAAAAAAAAAAAATCTGTACATTAAAAGATGCTGTTTTTTTGTGTTTAAAATAATTTGATTCAGACTGTCGAATCTCAGAGGGAAGGCAGGGGTGGGTGGGTAGGTGGGAAGAGACCAACCAAAGGACTAGTATGCTTATATGCATAACCCATGGACACAGACAATAGTGTGGTGAAGGTCTAGGGTGGGGGGTGGGAGCAAGCTGGAAGGGGTCAATAGGGAAAAAAAGGGGACATATGTAATACTTTCAATAACAAAGATTTTTTTAAAATAATTTGGTTCATTAATAATATTGTTCACAATGAATTATCAAGGCAGTTCTAAAAGAACAATAAAGATCATACCGGCAGTCTCCAGCTTGAGTTGAGCTGTGCTCTACCTTTGTTTCCTGGGTGGCTGGGAGTTGTTCCTCGGAGTTGAGGAAACAGGGAAGCCAAAGAAGCAGTATGTCAGGTGGCAGCTGATCCCTGCCCCCCTTACTCCTCCACTGGCACCTGGGATCCTACAATTTAACAGGTGCCAACAAACTGCTCTGGGGCCAGAATAAACTCAAGGGCAGGGATTTTATCTATTTTGTTCTCTGTTGTACCCCTAATAACTAGCATAATGCTAAATACATGGTAGACACACAAATATTTAATGAATAAATTAATAAAGTGATATAAAGATCTAAAAAGTGATAATATCAACAAGTAATAGAAAAATGGGCAAATAATATAATCGGATAGCTCAAGGAAAAGGAAATATCAACAGTTCTTAAACATGAGAAGATATTCAATCTCAGGTAATAATTTTAACTTAAAATTAACATGAGACAACATTTTTTACTTACCAAATTGACAAAAATATTAAAATGTATTAACACACTCTGTAGGAGGGGTTTTGGCAAAACATGTATGCACATACATTGCTATTGGAAATATAAATAGGTAGAGCCTCTTTGGAGGTAGAGTTCACACTATATATTAAAATTACAAATGCAGAGAAACTTGGCCCAGCAATCCCAAGAATTTATCACACATGTGAAGTGACTCATGACAAGGTTATATACTGTCTTAAAGTTTATAACAGCAAAAGTATGGAAACAACTGAGTGCTCATCAATAGGGGAGTGGTTAATAAGGTGGGGTACACATACATTGTGCATTACTTGCAACTGTAGAAAAGAATGAGTAAGCACTCTTTGCACTTCTATGAAAAGATCCAATATGTACGACTAAATGAAATAAGGTACAAAACAATATGAACAGTGAGCTTATTTTTGTGTATAAAGAAAATATGACTATATTTGTATTTGCTTATATTTATGTAAATAAACTCTGGAAAAATGCAAAGGAAGTGGATAAAAGTGACATTTTTTGTATTTTTTCAGGGAGGGAGAGATGAGTTCTAGGCTCATGGAGAACAGGGTACTTTTTTAAATTATGCACTTTTTAGGTTAATGAAACATGTGAATATACTAGTCAAATAATTATATGTTAAAAAACCAGCAGGCTGAACTACAAAAACAAGAGAAAGAGAAATAAAGAGGCACTGCTATGCAAAGTAATTATGTAAATAGTAAATTCTGTGACACACAAACTTCACAATCTCTGAATATTATGATGTGAGGTGTTAAGGGTATGAAGAATGTATTAAATCTTCATATATGTGATCTTTCTTTTCCCATCATAAAACTAAGGAACATTTTAAAAATCAAATCTGTTTAAATTACATAAGAGAATGCTTCCATTAAAACAAGCCCTGCAACATTAAAACAACCAACACCTTTCAGCCATATGACATGATCATTACAAAATGAGTCTTACCTTACTTCGGCCGGTGGACTTGGGGAATAGGGATTTGCAGAGCAAGCTAGGATTCTAATGACCGCTCCAGGATGATAGGTTTCCAGAACATGAACAGCTGTAGGATACACCTGTTGTTCAAAGGTAAGTTCCACATAGTCTTGGCTCTGAAAATTAGGCGGCGTCCTCTTGAATGGCAAGGAAGCACTGGGACACTGATCCCACCATGTTCCATAAGTTCGAAACACAGCTGTCTGAGTGAAGTCACCAGAACTTGGGAATACATTTGGGACACCTGCCAAATTCCACATGGTATAGGACATACTATTTTCACTTCCATAATGGGAACTGAAATCCACCACTTCTTTGGCATACTGGACCACCTCTGCATTCAGAGGGGAAGTCCGGCTGTTTGATTCTATGGCTCTATGGCTGTTCATCATTTCTCCCCTCGCAGCTGTCCTGGCTCGGCGCCGCAGGCATAGATAATAAAACATGGTCAGAACTGTTAACATGGGGAAGACTGGTGACATGCAGATGTGAGTTATGAAGCTTCAAAAGGTCAGGTGTCTTCCATAAGATGCATAAACTCTCTGAAGGATATTCTAAAAAAATCGAATGGCTTGGTAAAATAATTTAAATAAGCAGAAAAATGCATAAAAATGAGGTAATAAGCAGGCTTTTTACCCAATGTAATATCCCAGAATGAAACTGAAAAAAAATTCACTGTAAATGTGAATCTCTAGTATAATCTATCTGATGTATTTTTAAGAAATCTAAATAATTGAAATGGATACAATTTTATGCTATATGAGAAGTAAAACTAATATTATAAAACAATGGAAGATGTATCATCTCAAAACTCCCATTTTATACAAAATTTTAACTATCCTTCAAGAAATACTGAGTTTAAACTTTAAAAATTAAAATTATTTAAAGTATATGGTAAACCACTAAAATACTGCTGTAAATTCCAAAAATCTTAGACATTTTTAATTTCACTTTTTAACAAGTGATTCCCTATTGTTAATTATTATTCATGCCAAAACATGCGGAGTACAGATCTCACATTATGGGAATATAGTTTTCTGGAGCTGACAGTTAATCCAGACCAACTAAATTAACTGCCTTACACATCACAGATCACCAGACAGTGCTTAATTTATAACTCTTAGCATTATTTGTTAGGGTGATCTATGGCTGGCTGGCATCTGGTTTGTTGCCAGCCACTCTTAAAAATCACTCACCCCCTGATAGAAAGGTCACAGGATATGCAAAAGTTGGCACTCATCCATGCAGCCTGAAAATGGCATGTTGACTTCAGGTACAAATGTTGACATGTGACATTCTTTTACCTGTAAGATGAGAATTTTAAAAAATATTTTAATTTTCAACTTAGGAAGTCAACTATCCCAAAAGATTTATCATTGATAAACAGCTACTTGTTAGATAGAACTTTCAAACTGAATAGGTCACACTTTTCTGAATTTGTGGACTATTATGAATAACTAATATACCTTGTTAATTTTATGAAAGAATATATAAAATATAATAATGAATCCTTTCTAAATAGAGATTGTAAACCCAGAGCTTGTGAGTCCAACTATGCTACCAGGCATTTTATTGGGATCAGATAGTGTTTTTTTAAATTTGACTAGTTTGTAATTTTTATCAATCAAGAGGACCCCATTTAGAAGAGGTCTGAGCTCTCTGCGTATCTGCCATTATTCCGGGCCAGCGCTACCAGCTCACAGCCCAGGCCTGACCCCATTCACACTGAGTAGCTAACCTCTCATCTACACAAACAAGGAAATCAAACATGATTTTTGTACCTGTAAAGTCTGGAGCTTAACTTCTTTTAAGTAAAAGAAGAGGGATGTACTAACGTCTCTTTAGTAGAACAATGTGCTAGCCTTTTAAAACTTTAGTGCTAAGATTATAAAACATTACAATTTATAAAACACATAAGTAGGTTTATTTTCTGCTATCTGCTGGTACCATCTTTGTATCAGATATATAACCTAGTTTCACAAGGGTCTACATAGAACTAAATTTCTTGAAGGAGGGAATCTAGCCAAAGATCTTCAGTTCTCAAAGTACTCAGCACATGGTAAAAACAAAGTATCTGACTTGTTGACAGAAAAGGTAATAAGCACACGAAGAATTTATGTCTAAAATAATTTAAAATTACCTAACAGCATCCTTCTATTTCTCAATCCCAGCCAGACCCAAACCCAGTGAAATGCTTGACAAAATGTAACAAGTAAAACAGTAAATAAATAGCTGAGCTTGAAATAAGTGAGGAAAATCCACAGTTGTGAGAAACAGAGAAAGTCAAAGACAGAAAGCAGGAGCTGAAGCTAATATGACTCATGGCATCAATTACAAGGCCTTAGTGGTTATAAGGAGACTTTCTGACACTCACACAAAAATGGCATTTCAAGCCACAGGTGCCATTTGGAAAGCCAAAACTCAGCCAAGATCACCCTATCCATGAAACCAGGAATAGGAAAACTTAGCTCACTGGCCAGGAAGCCCAAGATGCGATATCAACCTAGGAAATGGGGGAGAGTCACCAGAGTAAAATCAGACCCTTATTAGGCATGTACTATGCACACAGTGTGAACCTAAGTTCATATTTCCTTCGTGGTTTAGAATCCATACTCCATCCCCAAGTCAATAACTTTAAAAAGAAGTAGTCCTGACCCGGTAATGCTTTAGGGCCTGTTAGGGGCAGATGGGAACCATCTTTGCAGGGATGCTTCCACAACACAGGACAGAGGTTAAACCCTTTCTAAAGATTTACAGTGCTGAATAATAGGTCATGTTATAAATGTGGGAAAAAATAATTACATAGTAGATCGCTTGTTTATGCAAACATCTCACCTACCACAAGTATAAATCTGTCAAGAAAAAAAATTTTTACAACTGCACAAATATCAAATTTTTTACACCAAGATGTGAAATGATACAACTCTTTCTTTTACCATATATATTTTATTTCAAAATAAGCCCCCAGGTAAATTAAGAGGAATAATTTTCCAAAGAAGTTACTTAGTAACTCTCTTTCTTTAAAAAAAAATATATATATTTTATTGATTTTTTTTTACAGGGAGGAAGGGAGAGGGATAGAAAGTTAGAAACATCGATGAGAGAGAAACATCGATCAGCTGCCTCCTGCACACCTCCTACTGGGGATGTGCCCGCAACCAAGGTACATGCCCTTGACCAGAATCGAATCTGGGACCCTTTGGTACTCAGGCCGATGCTCTATCCACTGAGCCAAACCAGTGAGAGCAGTAACTCTCTTTCTTAAAAGAAAAAAAAAAAAAGTCCCCTAACAGGTTTAGCTCAGTGGATAGAGCATCGGCCTGCAGACCAAAGGGTTCCAGGTTCAATTCCGGTCAAGGGATGTACTTTGGTTGTGGGCACATCCCCAGTAGGGGGTGTGCAGGAGGCAACTGATCGATGTTCCTCTCTCATCGATGTTTCTAACTCTCTATCCCTCTCCCTTTCTCTCTGTAAAAAATCAATAAAATATATTTTTTTAAAAAGACTAGAATATGAAAAACATTCTAGAAGTGTACATAAATTTCTAGAGCATTTAAAAAAAAAGAAAAAAGTAATGAAATAAATTTAAATTATAAAAATGTAATTTAGGAAATAAACAACAATGTATAAGTATCCAACTCAATTGACTGGTCAGCTAATTTGGGAGACTGGATGCTTTATTCCTAGAAATCTTCAAGAGAAGGAAATACCATCTGCCAAGGTGGATGGATGCATTTGACTGTATAATCTTTGGACATCACTGCTTACTCCACAGCCTATAAATTGCTCACCCAAGCTCTTTTCACTCTCTTTATAAAATGGCATTTATCAGAAAAAGTTCTATAAAACCAAAGAAACATTTGCAAATTAGATATCATTCATGTGAATGTTCATATTCTTGACGAAAAGATTGAGACAAATTGTGAAAGTCAAATTCTATTTGACATACAAACCACAAACTTTATAACTGTTTCCCAGCTAGCTTTTACCACTATAGAGATGGGATACTAGCAAAAGCAGCAAGTGTCATATAAGCAATGTCATTTTAAGGCTTTTAAATAAAATTTTACATTGAGGCAACATATATAAAGGTGAGTTACAAACTATAAATATATGTATTACATGTTCAAATATCTTCAGTGTATAAGAGAAATGTAAATGAATGTTTTATTTTTTCCAATAATAAATAATCGTTAGAGTTAACTTTTTGTGAGATAAAGCTAAAAATAACCAAAAAAACGAAAAAGCAAACAGCAACACTATTCAAAAAATTTAATAAAATTAAAAATGTTTTTAAAAATAAACAAGGCATAGAAAAAAATGTGCAAACCCATTGTTATTAACATCCTTCATTGACTCTAAACTCCTTTCTAACAACTAAGATGACACATAAAAGTGTTTTGGTGGTGTAGAACATATGGAAGAGAAGGGATAACTCGATCTACTTTTCCCTGGGAAATGAAGCTGAAAAGGGGGGATAGAGCCATAGTCTCGGGACACATGTGGACAGCAGTGACCACCGCAGAAGTCCAAACTGTCCATGTACTGTCTGGACCTTTGCCAAGGAGTGGAGGTGATTTGTGATAACCAATGAATATCCTAATGGGCAATAAACCAATGCACAAGATACAATAATTTTATTTTGTGAGGAGAATGGGATTTAAAAACAAAATTATTTTTCCCACCTGGTGCAAATAGTAAATATTAGTCTGTAAACTAAATTTTTCCAAAAGGACACTTATAAAAATGTATCTTTGGGAGACATTTTCTTTTCAGTTCATTCAAAATGCTTCTTTAAAGACTCTTGCAACATATAAAAAATATCATTTTCCATTTAACAAAAAGTCTGAATTAAAAATAGGGAGACCTTTATTTTATTAGTTATTTAATCCAATCATTTATCTGCAATGGTTTTGAAGTGCGAATTTCTCGGCAACACAATGAACTTTTATACTCACATCATCAAGGAATACAAAACAACAGCCATTTAACCTGTATCCTGAGACCTTCACACTCCCTGGGAAACAACTTGCTTTATAGGACATGATTTTATTATAATGCTTTATTTTCAACTACGTCTTTCATATTATAAACTGCTTACCAAAGTTAAATAATACCATTACAGAGAAAGCAGTAACAGTGGGAAAGAGAAATTAAGCGGTACAGACAAGGGAGAACATATGTTTACCACTGAGATTTGAAGTGAGATGGGGAGTCGATGAGGCGGAGAGAAACAGGATGGCAGCAACTGCAGAGAAGACGGCTTGTGCTTCGGTAGAGGAAAAGGGAGGAAGGAAAAGGACTTTTCATGAAATAAGCAAAAGGAGGCAATGGGAATGAACTTGAGCCAGGGCCACACAAAGGCTAGGTTCATAGTGTGATAAAGGAACTTGGAAAACAAGATGAAAACTCAAGAGGATTCTCGACTTAAATTGAAAAGACACAGAAAAAGGTAAAAAGAACAGGCAATAAGGCAGTGTCATATATTGAAGGCAGTCGTAACACAATACTTATTGCAAAATATCCCACAGAGATATGTCGATGAAGTGAGAGATAAAAAGAGCATTGAGGCAGCCTTGTAGCATAGTACCAAAAGGTAAGAGTGCATAATGTGGTACCAAATCAAGAAAACAGGCTGAACCTTAATTGTTATTTCTGTATACTGCTGAAACTGATCAAGAGACACTACGTTGAAGAAAGGACTTTTCTGGTTAAGTCTAGAAATCAAGACAAGGGCAAACTGAGGAAATGATCAAGAAGAGTGGATTAGAGTTGAATTTGTGCAGAGCTGACACTCATAACCAGCCCTCCTTGCAGGCCTGCCCCCTCTCTGGGTTTCTATGGCACCACATGCTCTTATATCTCCTTCCATCAGTCAAATAGCTGCTTCTCAGTCTCCTCTTGGGTCTTCTTCTTCCTCATTCTTAAGTGTATTAAGGTACCATTAAAGGAAGGCTCTCTTTCTGATAAAATGATACACCACACATTCCACCTGCCTGGCACCAGTCTTCTCCCACCCTTGCTGCAACCACCAGACTGCACTTAGGCTTTGCCACTAAGGCTGGGTTCCCCTGCAACACCCTTGCTCTTCCTCAGCCTGGCACCCTCTTATCCATCCTTTAGTCAGGTTTAGACCTTATCTATCACCTACTTTTTCATTGCTCTTGCACGTAGTGTATCATTCCCTATATGCTGAGGTAATTTTCTATCCAAGCAGACAATAAATTCCTCAAGTTCAGAGAATGTGTCTTAATTATAACTATACCCTTAGGGCCTAGTACATGTCAATAAACATTTGTTCTGTGTTTTTTTTTTTTTTTTGGTTGTTGTTTGTGTTTTTTTTGAAGACTGGCAGAGTAGATAGCAAAAGACAGTTAAAATAAACATAGAAATAAAACCAGTGACTCTTCAAGATAAGGCACATGTAGACCAAAAAATGAAGCAAAAAAAAGTTCTTGATATAGAAAAAAGGGGAAACATCTATAATAATAAAAGTGTAACATGCCAATTAGACTGGATGTCCTTCTGGACGAAGCTGGGGCTGCGAGGGAAGCCCGGGTCCCGGGTACCAGAGGGGAGCAGTTGCCGGCAGCCAAGGGAAGGAAGGCCTACTCTTGCACAAATTTTGTGCATCGGGCCTCTAGTTTAATAATAAAAAACAAAGCACAGTAGGTGAGAATCAAATGTATGACCTTCTTTGAACCCATCCAATAAGTAATAGTATACACATATTGTTCAAAGAGAAGGTAAAAAAAAAAAGTAGTAACTTCCCTGATTGAATAAATAATTTTAAAAGGGGAAGATAGAATATAAAAAGTAACCAGTGACCTTATAATTAAATCTAAATCATCACTGAAATAGTAGCGGTAAAGTTGAAAGGGATGGTTAGAGAAAAACAGAAGTAATGTACAAAGGAAATAAAATCAATAGAGCCAAGAATGGGGGAAGCCAAGGAGTCAAGGTTCACCTTATTAAATGAAGAAGTGAGAGTAACAGAAAGTCAATTATACACGCTTCTAGATTTGAAAACTTGCAGGGGAGAAAAAAAAGTAAATATGAATAAGTGAAAATCTCCTATTAAAAGATAAACGCTTTCGCACAAGGGGTCCTTGGGATAGAATGGCTCTGTGTTTTGGCTTTGGGAGTCACAAGATCTACATAAAATTGCTGAGAACCAAACACATGTGTGCATATAAAACTGATGAAATCTGAGTATGGTCTGTCAATTGAATCTGTATCAATTTCCTAGGTATAATATGCTATAGTTTTATGCAAGATGTTACCATTGGAGGAAACTGGATGAAGTCTACACAGGATCTTTCTGTACTATTTCTTATAACTGCATGTGAATCTATAATCATCTTTTTAAAAACAGATATTTTAATAATGCAAATAAATAAAGGCATACTTTCAAATTGGGAGGAGTGAAGATTAAAAGGATAATGAAAGTCCAGCTGTATGATGTTTGGTGTATAAGAGAGGCAAGTAAAGCAAAACAATACAGAAAAACTAAAAATCAACATATGGGCAATAAAGACCTATCTGGTATACACAAAACTGACACAGATGGCAATAGTAATATCAGACAATGTAGACTCCAAGGCAAAAATCATTAAATAGGGCAAAAAAGGACATTTTATATTTCGTAAGATTAAAATTCACTAAGAACAAACCACTACATATAGTAATCTATAAGATGGATTCGATCAAATTCATACTCACTGTAGGAGGCAAACATTTTGCTTACTGATTTGTCAGTTTTGAGAAAATAATAAGGATGTAGTATGTTATACTGGATATGTCAAATCAAAACAATAGGGTGATGGCTTATCAAAAATGTCTTAGAAAAATGCCCAGACATTTAGACAAGTAAATTTAGAATATTATCATAGCAACCATTTTTTAAAACAAATCTAAATATGTAATACAAAATATCCAATAAAAGAAGATATACAAAGAATATTTTAATAACCTTGCAGGGGAAATTCAGAGCCATACAGAAAATAGCAGAACTGACAATATACATAGTAAAGATTTCCATGCAGCAAAAGCTCCCAGAAACAGCATTAAAAGAATATACTATAAGAAATACTAGTAAATGATATACCAAGTCATTAATAGCCACTACACATAAAGATCTATTACAAATCAGTAAGTAAAAGGACACTTCCACAGAAAACTAAGCAAACAATATAAACAGGCAAGTAATACAAATGGCTAATATTTACAGATATTCAACTCTGTCAATAAGCAAAAAAATGCACAATTAAAGCAGTACTAAAATAGTATTTTTCATCCATAAAATTACAAAAATGAAAAAAAAAATGATTGTATCATCTTAGCAGCAATGATTCTGAGACAATTCTTCCTGGTTTTTAAGCAGGGGCACTGAGAGCCTTTGTCCCAGACTATGTTTTTAAGGGTATTTCTACAGCAAATATCCTCCAGAGATAAAGAAAGGTCTCCCTGTGGAGGCGAGGGCAGGTTTGTTCACTATCCAGCATAATAATGATAATGTTTGGACCTACGGCAAAGGTTAGGCAGGTTTACTTGCAGCCTATTATGAAAGATGCAGATTTCCTAAGCACAGGGTTCCTCTCCTCATCTACTGCATGTGCTAGAATCATCTGGCCCTCATCACATCACCCAGTGTTAATTAGGGCTCAAGGAAGCAGCACAAGAAAATGATGATCCTCTGACTACTTTTATTTCTGTGCATTGTCTCTGACCCAGGAGTCTCATGTCTTTCCAGCATCCATGAGATTGTTAACTTGTATGTAGAGTAAAATCTCAGCCTTGACCATTCTTGGCAATGAGATGGCAGCAGCACCATTCTCATAAATTGCATAAATTTGTTCTTAAAACACCCTTTCAAAGAGCAACATGGAACAATCTATCAACATGTAAAAATAGCCTTTGAACCAGCAATCTCACATCTAAACATTTACACTAAAGAAATAAACAAATGTGCATATGTACATACAAAAACGATATCTGTAGTTTTGTTTGTAATAGAAATAAATTTGGAATTGGCTAAATATCAATAGGGAATTGGTTATATATTAAAATTTGGGGGTTATTCCTACAATGAAATACCAAAAAAGTTTAAAAAGAATGTTATATGCAGTAACATAGATTGTCATCAATTATTACTAACTGGAATTATAATTATACACTGCCATTTATGAAACATGTAGACTTATATACATTTATTTCTAATGTCTGGGAGAAGAACAAATGAATGGTAATAATCTCTAAGGAATGGATTTACTGGCTGATGGACACACAACATATTTACTTTCTCTTTTAGCTATTTCTGTACATATTTTTGACTTTTTAAAAAGTATACACTTATTTATGATCTCGTAAAGTTTCTAAGTATCTATTATAGCAACCATTGAAAATTTATTATATTGAAGATGTCCAGTTGGGACGGTTAAATACATATAGACATGGGCTGTTCCAGGGATCACTCTATAGAAGTTTATCCCTCAGAGTTGCTGAAACTAGGTACATAATGTCCTGAGTCAGAGCTGATGAGGAGAGAAACACAATGCTTATAACGCACAGTGCAAATCAAAAGACATGCTTCTCCATGTACAACTCCGAGGAGCAACTCTACGTGGAGAGTTCTGCGTTAACAAGAGAAAGGATTTAACAACAGTTAATGATTCAATTGACCAAAGAAAAGCAAGCTAAAATATTATTTCAAGAATAGGCAAGAAACTTCACAGAAAGGGTTAAATCAACTTACCCCGTTAAATGCACTCATTCCAAAAATATTTAGTGGTGTCTACAATATGCCAGACATTGTTTGAATCCCAAGACATTAAAATACATTATAAAGCCAGAGTAATAAGAGCACCATGGTATCAGCAAAGGAAGTCAGAGATCAATGAACAATTTAGAAGTTCCAAGGATAAAGAAGGATTATGATCTAGGATAAATATAGTATCTGTTATCAGCTGGGAAAAATAGAATTCAACAAATAATGATGGGGTCACTGGCTAACAATTTTTTTTGAGGGGTGTGTGTGGGGGGGAATTAGAGCCTTACTTTCTTTCTTACCCTAAATATTGTTGAAGTAGATTAAAGATTTAAACATGAAGAATAAGACCATTAAGAAATGCTAGAAGAAAACAGAGGCGGATATACACAATTTACATAACAAACAGTCTAAAGATATCAGTTAGAACCATGAAGTTAAAATGGGTTATGTAAGAAGAGGAGGCAATGAAACTAACACAAAAAAAGGACGGGCCGAAACCGGTTTGGCTCAGTGGATAGAGCGTCGGCCTGCGGACTGAAAGGTCCCAGGTTCAATTCCGGTCAAGGGCATGTACCTGGGTTGTGGGCATATCCCCAGTAGGATATGTGCAGGAGGCAGCTGATCGATGTTTCTCTCTCATCGATGTTTCTAACTCTCTATCTCTCTCTCCCTTCCTCTCTGTAAAAAATCAAAAAAAAAAAAAAAAAGGAAAAAAAAAAAGGACGGGGCAGTTTTTGTTAATTGACCATATTTTGAAATAAAAGATACCCAGTTAGCAACATTTTAAGATGTCATTATACAGAGGGCTATGATAGCATTACTGGATCAAATCCTAACAAAAAGGAAGAGCATGAAAATACAGGGTTCGAGAAAAGCCAAAATTTGGGATAGCAGTTAAAAAACTTTTTAAACTTGGTACTCAGAAAAGAGGTGTGGAAAGGAGAGTCCAATTCAATGAACAATTAGAGTGCCTACTATGAGGTGATGCACATTGCCACTGGAAATATAAGTATTGTCCCTCCCACCCCCCAACTTAATCTATATATATAAAAGCCTAAGGGACCATTATGACCAAACAACCAGTTAACCAGTCTCTATGACAGTGATGGCGAACCTTTTGAGCTTGGCGTGTCAGCATTTTGAAAAACCCTAACTTAATTCTGGTACCATGTCACATATAGAAATTTTTTGATATCTGCAACCATAGTAAAAACAAAGATGTATATTTTTTAATATTTATTTTATATATTTAAATGCCATTTAACAAAGAAAAATCAACCAAAAAAATGAGTTCGCGTGTCACCTCTGACATGCATGTCAGGTTCGTCATCACTGCTCTATGATGCACACTGACCACTAGGGGGCAGACGCTCAACGCAGGAGCTGCCCCCTGGTGGTCAGTGCACTCTCACAGCCAACCTCCCTGTCCCACCCCCACCCCATAGGCCATGATCACTGGCCAGGCCCGTGGTGAGGGACCACACCGCTGCACGAATTCGTGCACCAGGCCTCTAGTTTCTAATAAAGGACTATAGGAGGGCTGATGTATCAGAAAATCTCCCTCTACTCAACCAACAGATACAACATGTAACTGTGACAACAGAAGCATAGTGAGCTTTAAGGGGGGGAAAAAATGTGCCTATGATCCGAACTTAAGAAACCTAGGCATGTACGCCAGGAAGTGGTAAAGGCAGCTTGCGTCCTGGAACAGACCAGAAGCAAGACCCCACGCCTGGTGTTAAATGAGGCCGCCAAGGTTTAAAGTCAGACACAGACCCTGCCACACAACTGCCTGTTTACAGGGTCTTGCCTTTCTAATTATGTGTATATTTCAATTAGTGAACGCACCCCCACACTGTGGCAAGGAGTGCCTGGGAAACCATCCAGGAAACCCAACACCGCGCCCCTTGCTAACACGTTGACAGGGAGGCAGGGTGTCCACCATCCCTGCGCTCTGGGACACCCCTAGACACAGACACGAGGCTGCTGCGGGCACCTCGTGGCAGCCCGAGTGAAGACATGGGCCTGGCCAGGCAACCACCATCGGACGCCAGAGGAACGCCCAGCAAGCGCACACACAGCAGCAAGCACAGGCGCGCAGGCGGCGGCCGGGGCTGCAGGCTCCCAGGGGCCGAGCCCCAGGGCCCGCAGACGCCGCGGGGTAAACAGCTCTGCCCGCTCGCCCGCCGCGGCGACGCTCAGCCCTGGGGCACCCTTGTGAGACGAGAAGCGCCCGGGGCCGCGGGCTGTTCTCAGGGTCCCAAACCAGCCCCGCCGGCGCGGCGGGGGCGGCAGCGGAGGGGGGACGGGCGGGGACCGCGGCAGCGCACCCAGGCGCCCCAAGCGCGGCGCTCCGCCCGGCCAGGCCCAGCCCCAGCGGCGAAAGAAGAAAATGGAGACCCGCAGGAGGGGGAAGTAAAGAAAGGGCCGTACCCTGCAGGGTCCGGGAGAGCGCGCGCCGTGGGCTTCGCCAGCGACCAGGCGGCGCGGGGAGGCCCGGGCGCAAGGGCGGCCCCCAATCTCCCGCGCGGCGGCACCACCGCGGCGGGCCGGCCCAGCGCGACCCGGAAGGAAGACACGGAAGCCCGGAGGGGGCGGGGCCGAGAGGCGGGGGGCGGGCCGGGGCCAGGAGGCGGGGCCAGGGGCGGGACGGTGCCGGGAGGCGGGGCCAGGAGGCGGGGCTCTCTCTGGGGTCCCTTGGAGGCGTCGGGACCGCCCTCTCCGAGGCGGAGGGCTCCCAGTCCTGGGCGTGCCCTATATATTGTACAGTTAGTTACTCGCGGGTGGGCAGCGGCTGCAAGTCCACCGCGGGAATGACCGCTTCCTCCCACCGCCCTGCCACCTGTAGTATAGGCCTGCTAGGGCTTCCTCAGTCCAGGGTGGGTGGATTCGGTGATGCATAGGGATTGCAGGAGGTAAGTCCTAAGAGGAAAAGTAGAACAAAGTTACGTTTTCTACCAGATGCATACCCTTTACTCCTCTCCAAAGTTATGCAAATTTCTACTCCCCAAATAAAAATCAATCCTGCAGGCTCACTTCCCTCCCAACATTCAGAAGCCCGTGATCATTACCTCTGATGAAGATGCTCTCACTGTCTCCCTTAGTCGTTTTTTATTTATTTTCAATATATATAATATTACCTTTTTAAAAGTTTGCGATATTTATCTTAGGACAAGGTTTCTGTTAAGATAGCAAAACATTTAATAATGACGAGATGTTGAACTACACATACTTGTTTTCTGATTGCTCCTAAAGAGGCACAATAATGATATTTATTTATAAATTATATATATGAACTGAGCTGATATATGATGTGTAGTATGAACTGTATACAAAACAGTAAATTTTAAAAAGGAATTGAAGCTTAATCGCCAACCTCCCTTGAGTGAGGGCAGCACTTAGTGACTTGCTTCCGAAGACTATGGAGGAGTGGAAAGTAGCTTTATTGTGGAGAAACCTGGCAAGCACCTAGGCCAGATGAAAGTGAACAGCATTAGTGATAATCCAAGTTGATAACATGCACCCTGACATGGTGTGATGAGAAGGGCACTTCCTCCCTGCGATATTCTTCCCTAAAACCCATAAACCCAGTCTAACCTTGAGCTAACATCAGAATACCCAGATATCCTACCAAATGCCTGAACAAATTGTCAAGTTAATGAAAAAAAGAAAGAGGAAAAGAAAAGAGAAGAGAAGAGAAGAGAAGAGAAGAGAAGAGAAGAGAAGAGAAGAGAAGAGAAGAGAAGAGAAGAGAAGAGAAAAGAGAAAAGAAAAACTGAGAAATTCTCAGACCAGAGGGGGACTTAGGAGACAGGACCAGTAAATGTAATATGGTACTTTGCATGGGATCCTGGAACATGAAAATGACATTGGTGGGAAAACTAGTGAAACTGGAATAGAGAGTGGAATTTAGCTAATAGTTATACCAATGTTGGTTTCTTAGTTGTAAGAAATGTACTATTATAATGTAAGACGTTAAGAATAAGGGGGAAATAGGTGAGTGGTATACATGAACCCTCTATGGTATCCTCATTGTAACTTTTCTATAAATTTCAGTCTATTCTAAAGTCAAAAGTGGATTACAAATAATAAATGAATTTGTTAATAAATAAATAAAACTGACCCTTTATGGTTGCAGGTGAGACTTAATTGAGTTGATGCCTTCAGGGCACTCAGACCCAATCTACCTAAAGCAGTTTCTCATTTCTAACATAATTCCAAATAAACTTTTCATTGAAGTATAAAATATATTCAGAAAATGACCAAAATATGAGTGTAGTTTGATGTATTCAGCACTCAGATTTTTTTTAAAAAAAGAGAAGATAACTACTAACACCCAGAAACCCCCACGTGCTCTCCTAAATGTCTACCCTTTACTCCTCCCCAAGGGTAACCATTGTCCTGACTTTTAATACCAGGGATTAATTTTGCTAAGTTCTTGCCTTTATAAAGATGGATTCATACAATATACATTCTTTGGAGTTTGGCTTCTCTCTCTTTCTCTCTCTCTCTCTCTCTCTCTCTCTCTCTCTCTCTCTCTCTCAACATTAGTCTTGTGACAGTTATGTCATTGAGTGTAGCGGTAGCATCTTGAGTTTCTATTGTATAAATAGACCATAATGTATTTATCTATTCTCCTGATGGGCACTGAGCTGTCTTTAATTTCGATTATTACAATCAATGCTGCTATGAACATTTTTATGTATATCTTTTGGTGCATGACCCTCCATCCATTTTCATCTCTGGTGTTTAAGAGATGTAGTAGTTGATGCTGTTATTTTATTTAGTGTGCTTGTTTAGTTTTTGTTTTTAAAGGCACTTAAAGTGCTGCTCAGAAAGTATGCAAGTTTATATTTAAGGAAAAGAAAAGACTAGGACAAAGTTACATTTCTGCGACTAAATGGAATTTGGGCCATCATTGCTCAATCTACCCTCCCGCCAATGTTCTTGTCTCAAGGTCTGTGCCATTGCCATGCTTTGTTCACTGGGCAGAAGAGTCAAGTGAGGCCATGGAAAAGGGCGATACTTATCA
Source organism: Myotis daubentonii (assembly GCF_963259705.1). NCBI lineage: Eukaryota > Metazoa > Chordata > Mammalia > Chiroptera > Vespertilionidae > Myotis > Myotis daubentonii. The sequence goes on along the minus strand of NC_081845.1, from coordinate 45,721,957 downwards.
GTTAGTGATGGCACTGATTTAATGGGGAAACTAATGCCTAGTTATTAAAAGGAATGTTGTTTGCAGCTGAATAGCATCCCACGCCTTAACAGCACTATTACAAATAAAGTAAGTCCAAACAAAGCTTAATTGTGCATAAAGTCACCAGCTCAGCAAGCTGGTTATGATCCATTCTATGTTAGCTTCAAAAGTTACAATGGTCTACTCAGACGGGAGGCGGGCAAAGAAGGAGCAGGTTCAAAACTCTTTGTTTCTAATCTCGAAACACTCATCATCATAACCTTTCACTATTTTCAAATGCTTTTTTAAATTTTAAAATGAAATGTCTACCAATTAGAAACTTTCGGGGTAAGGAGTATGCATGACAATAAGATACTATGTCAGAGGAAGGAGATACCATCATTCAGCACACTGCCGGAAGGGCCAAAAATGTCTTCACAATGAGGTTTTCTATCATTGGTTCCCAAGTAAGTTTTTTCTATCAAGTCAAGACCTCTCAGAAAATGCAACTCCATGCATTTCCTACATAACTCAGTGAAAATAATTTATCTCTGTGTGAAATTTTAAGTTAACTAGTTTGTTGGAAAGCGGTCTTCCGTCTGTAATGTTAGTTCAAGGTTTTTAATATGCCAGTGGCCAAAAAGCATGAATAATAGCTAGTACGAGTGATCTTGGTGTACTTTTTTAAACCTCTTATAGTCAATAAAAAAGTTTCATTTTAATATTGATCTATCATAATATTAATCTAGAAACAGTTACAGTCATGAAGAAGAAAATAAAAATTTTAAGCGAGAAATAAGCCCAAAAGTCATGAAGTCCAAACACCTTTTTCACAGATGAGGAAAATGAGGCTCAGACAGGTTAAGTGACTTCCCCAAATCAGTGTTAGAACTGTCAATGAAACCTAATTCTCTGACTTTAAATCATATTACTTTACAAAATGATATCACATTACTTTATGATTTAACAAAAACTGAACTAATCATGCTCCCATTTTCCCATCACCTTGAAGTAGCTGAATACAGTAGAAAGAAAATTGAACACGGGGGTAGGAGGACCTGTCTATGCTGCTCTGCCATGTACGCAACTCTGTGATCTTGGATTAGTTACTACTTCTCTGAGCTTGTTCTCAGTTCTGTGAACTGTGCTCAACTCATAGGCACAGGAGAGATTTAAAAGAGATCATATATGTGAAAGCACTTTGTGAGCTATAAAGTAGTATGCAAATGTATGAATATTATTACTGTTACTAGAGGCCTGGCCTGTGGAATTGGGCCCAAACCAGCTCTCTGACATCCCCCGAGGGGCCCCAGATTGCAAGAGAGTGCAGGCCAGGACGAGGGACCCCACCAGTGCACGATTGGGGCCAGGGAGGGACACCGGAGGCTGGCCAGTTGGGGAGGGACCACAGGAGGGCTCCAGGGCATGTCCAGCCCATCTTGCTCAGTCCTGATCGGCCAGACCCCAGCAGGAAGCTAACCTACCGGTCAGAGCGTCTGCCCCCTGGTGGTCAGTGCACATCATAGTAACTGGTTGACCAGTTGACTGTCTGCCCCCTGGTGGTCATAGCAAGCGGTTGAGCGGCCTTAGCATATCATTAGCATTTGATTGGTTGAACAGCCGACTGGACACCAGACACTTAGCATATTAGGCTTTTATTATATGGGATTAAAATGTGTTGAAGATCAGAAATTGAGTCTTTCCAGCACAAATTGTCAGAATAGAACTTTCAAGTTTATTCTAGTCTAATCCTTTCAATTGTTACCAGAGAAGAGAAAATCCTAGAAAGACTAGATAATTTACCCCAAAATTTATGGCAAGTTGTTTGCAAAGCCAAGACTCAAATGTAGGTCTCTTAACTTGTGGCTTTCAATGAATAACGTCTAATATCGTTGATAAGTGAGTACAAACTAGAAACCAAATATATGGCTTAAAATAATCTGAAAAAACTTTAGACTGAATTAGCACAGGTCTAGTAGGAATATCATGAAATAGTTTTTAAAATATTTTAAAAATAAAAACTAACATAGTTAGTACTGTTTTGACTTGTACTGTTCCTTTTTTATGTAGCTTGGATCATTTACTTGAAAACTTAGTATAATGAAAGAGTTTCAGTGGTCAAGAATAATGTAGCAGAAATACTACCTGAGACAGTGGGCAGAATAGATCTCTTACTGAAGTAACTTCATGCCTATCGTTCTTTGATGGCTGGAACACATAGCCGTGAAAATGAACCTTGTGGCCATTGCCCAGGTAATCCCTCTTCTTAATACTTTTTCATTTTTCAAGTGAACCTTTTGTTGTTGTTAATCCTCACCAAAGGATATTTTTCCATTGATTTTTAGAGAGAGTGGAAGGGAGGGGGAGAGACACAGAGAGAGAAACATTGATATGAGAGAGACACATCAATTGGTTGCCTCCTGCACGTCCCCCGACCAGGGCCGGGGATCCAGCCTGTAACCAAGGTATGTGCCCTTAACTAGAATCAAACCCAGGATCCTTCAGTCTTCGGGCCGACGCTCTATTCACTGAGCAAAACTGGCTAGGGCTCAAGTGAACTTTTGAGAGTTCCTGTGTATCTGTATTAGGCAAATCCCTATAGTCTACTCACAGAGTGACACAATAATCAACAGGAAAAAAAAGAAAGCAAAGATATTCTATCCATACAAGTAAAGCAAAAGTGATATGTGATTATCTGAGAGTTTCAATATTGGTGTTCCATGTAATTCAAAGCCTTCAATCTCTCATAATTGTTTCATCCTCTGAGGAAAATTTAAGGGAGCTAGATTATCCAGATAAACAAGCAATATTCACCCATTTATTTGCGCTCTTGCACAACTGTCACTGTCCCTTCCCCATTGGAAGATAATCTGTATATTTAAAACAAAAAAAAGTTTGATAATAGGATTTTCTGGGTAACCCATGTGCTTTGGAACATAAGTGTTTCCAAACAAAACCCTTACACTTGCTGTCAACAAGACACTCACTTCAGATAGAAAGACACACACAGACTGATAGTAAAGGGATGGAAAAAGATATTCCATGAAAATGGAAACAAACAATAGAAAGACATTTAAAAAGAAATATAGAAAACAAATTTAAAACAAGGCTTACCCCTCCCTGCCCTTGCTAATAAATTGATATAAATGGTTTTCTCAATTTTGAGGAGAAATTGGCTTTCTTCTCTAATGGTTTCTCAAAATGTTACCAAAGATAAAGTTCCCTATCATATACTGTTCTCTGGTTATTTTTCCTTGCTTATCATTTCAGCCTTTAATGTTGAGATAATTGATTGCTTTAGAGGAAGGGTCTTTTTTTCCAAATCAAATGACTCACAAAGAAAGTCACTAAGAGCAGAGGGTGAGAAGCCAGGATGGGCTGCTGGCAGCGTTCCCCCTTCCGCCCGCCTCCTGGCTTCCTGCCCCCTGGGAATGCCTGCGGCTGCCAGGACAGCACAAGCAACTTGGAGGTGGGCCAGACAAGATTTAACAGTGGTCAATTGGGATCGATCTGTTATGGAACTGGGCACTTTATTTACTATTTACTAAATAGATTGCTACTCAGATGGTGTTGGACTATTTTATAGGATGAGAGGTCTTAAGCCAATTTCATATTTGTGTGTCCTATTTCCCTAATAATGAATATTTTTCCATAGCCTTTAGTATAGCTAGAAAGCAAGCTTAATGCAATCACTCAGAAGTATCTCTTTAGGGAACCAACACAAGTATTTGAAATTCAGAAGAGTGGGTGTTTGAGATACTTTCTTTGAAGGTCATATTTTGAGAATGGGAGGGGCCATTTTTTTTTGTAAGGACAATATCAGTATTTTTCTCTCCCTCTAATAAGAATTTATGTTCATTTTGATCAAGAGTTGGACTTCACATAACAAATTGTGTTTGTTGTTGTTGTTTTTTTCTATTCCAATTTTGTCTGTACCTCCAACTACAGATGGGAATCTAAGCAGGTATTCTTTTTTATTTTTTTTAACTTTTAAAAATATTTTTATTGATTTCAGAGAGCAAGGGAGAGAGATAGAAACATCAGTGATGATAGAGAATCATTGATTGGCTGCCTCCTGTATCCCCTACTGGGGATCGAGCTCCCAACCTCCCTCCCACATCGGGAAATGAACCATGACCTCCTAGTTCATGGGTTGATGCTCAACCACTGAGCCACAGGGCTGGGCTAAGCAGGTATTCTTTTATGTGGAATACCTGACAAATACTACTTACAGTAAAAAATACTAGAAGTCATATGGGCCAATACTTCTCAAACTTTAATGTGCAATGGGATACTATTCAGGCATGAGAAAGGAAGAAATCCTCCCATTTGTTACACCATGAATGGACCTTAAGCACAAGTGAGATAAGTCAGATAAAGACAAGTACTGAACATCATTTATATGTGGAATCTAAAAAAGTTAAATCTGTAAAAAATAGAGAGTAAATGGCAGCTACCAGGGGATGGGAGAGGGGTTAAAGTGATGGTGTTTAAGGGTAAAAACATGTAACAAGTAGTAAATAAGTCAGAGACTTAATGCACACTGTAATGAATATAGACAATAATATTGTACTGTAATCAGGCAATGCAATAAGTATCACTACATGTAATGCAAGCATATTACAATATATACATGTATCAAAGTAATATGTTATGTACTTAAGCTTGCACAATATTACATGTCAAATTTATTCAATTAAAAAACAACTTTAATATGCATATGAATCTCCTGAGAATTATGTTAAAATACAGTTTCTGTTTCTGGGTTAGAGCCTGAGTTCTGAACTTTTAACAAGGTTTCAGATGATCTGGATGCTACTACACCCTGAACTATACTTTGAGTAGATTTAGGCCATTTCACTTGCAGAATATTATATCTGAACTATGCAGATTTATCGTGAACAGTTACTAATATTACAAAGCAAAATCTCAACTTTAACTGGAGGCTTGAACTAAGTAAGTGAATAGAATCTTTATTAAACATTTGTGTTGACTTCTTTGGATAATTTTAGATTTCTTTGGGACTAGAAGGAGATAATCCATTTCTATTTTGGTTTTACTGAAAAGGCAGGTGCAAGAGAAAAATCTATGGCACAAGTGGGCATCCCTTTAGTCTTAGAAGACTATTGCTGGCCCATCTTTCAAGAGAATCCAGCAGTCAATACTAGAAGAGTTTGGGGGATTGAATTCTAAGCATGTGCCAAGACTACATGACCAATTTAACTTTCTATATGTCAAAGTTCGCAACCAATGTGTCATGTCTCCAGCCGCTATTCTGCTCCAGTCTGCCTTTGTTTTCACCAAGTGCAAGTGCAGCACAGAAATGAGGGCATAAGAAAAACACCTGATTTGTTATTCACAGCAGCAGTTCCAAGCCCAGACAGCTCCCAAGAAAATCCGCGCAAGGTCTTGCTGTGACTTTGTGACCAAAGACTTAATGTTCTCATACCATTAGTGGGCTCTGGCACTTTATCAAACCTGTGATATTGACTAACTACCAGTAATTGCTGATTTATGGGCAGAATTTTCTCAGCCTTGTTTTCTTCAGGACTCTAATATAACTTCATCTTCGGGAAACGTGTTGAATCAGTCTGTTCATGTGCTCTGTGAGCTTTGCTGTTGACATATCTAAATAGAGGACATTTTGCTCTTTTACCTGTTGCTGTTAAAATGACCTTGTAGTACTTTACCTGCCTTATCTCCTTTAAAAAACAACCACACTTCTCTGCTTTCAGGGAGGGCAATGAACAGAACATAGCACGTGGGAAATACATTTTTATGTTCTATAATTTTCAAAAGCTCTTTCCTTAAGCAGGATAAGATAATGCCATACCATGAAGGATTTCTAAAGAGCACCTAGTCCAGGATGACAAATGGGTGTCACTTCCAGTGCCCTCCAACAGAGGAACGAGGGCAGATACGCCTTTGATTTTTCCAGTCCAGATCTAGTATCAACCCTAACTTCTAGTCCATGCTTTCCTATTCTTTCTATCTATTTTTGCTTTCTTTCTTCTTCCCCCCCCCCCCCATTATCTGGCACCATCAACATAGATACAAGTACCAATCAGGCTTCAAAATAACATCTGAAGAAGTATTAGAGTCATATCAAGAGCCTAAGACAACTCTACTAATTGCACGTTGCCTTCAAACTTCCTGTGCCCCTATTCTACAATTAATCAGTACCTGGAACCCCAGAACCACAGACACGCAAACCTTTGTCCTCAAGCATTTCCAAAGCAGCCAGTGTGTGCTTTGTGCCTAATTCCATGTTCACGAATGATCATGTTATGACAACCCTGGAAACCATACTACGGAATATCTATGACCAAGCCACAGTTCATAATAGTTGAACACATACATGTGTCTCTGGTTTCCATTTATACCATTTTCCAGAATTAAGGCCTCCAAACTCCTGTCAGGTGCTACCTCCATCTCTCCTAAACCTCCTTGCTCATTGCATACAGCACTGGGAGGGAGGCAGAGGCTGATGACAGCACCCTTGGAGACCATAGACTATCTTGTATGTGTCCAAGAATAGAAATATATTTTGTCCTGTTTATTTCTGGATTCAGGAGAGCACTAATTGCAGCCAAAACGTCTAGAGCTGATTTAGATTTCTTTCTGGCAGCATGACCTTGGCTGAGCTACTTCACCTTCTTGATATTTTGTGGATAATGGCATCTGCTCTCACACGTGGATAATCAAAGAAGAAATGCAAAAGAACTTTGCTCTCTCCACAAGAAAGGTTCTAGTCTATATACACACAAGGAATTATTAAGATACAGATATTTTCAGACCGAGTTGGGTGTGATTGAATTTTACACCATTAAATGTGCATGTTCAGTGATTTTGTTATTGGTGGGATTCTTGGTATGTTAATGAAGACCTATGTATAGTTTTCTTGATTAACTCATGGCTCAGGACTTGTTACTTCAAGCACTGAACAAGATTCAGTTTTTTGAGGCATTGCAGCCAATATCTCAATTATTTATCTTAGGAATTAGTGTAAAATTAACAGAGATCCCTGTTCATATGGAAATAGATGAGTATGTTAATTGAAATTCTGTAGCTGGAAAAAATCTTGCATAATGAAAGGATTGATATTAATATTTTTAATAGAAGATGTATATCATATTGTTAATAAGGAATAATCCATTCATGTGTACTTGTTCTAAACAATTATTTTATGTAGTTTATCTCAATTCCAAAGTAGAAATTATTCAATATACTTAGCAACTATTTTGAAACAGAAATATGCTAACACACTTTTTAATTTAAAGTAAAGCTATGTTAAAACATTGAAATTTCCTTCTTGCTCCTTCTTATCTATTTTCTACCACCTTCCATGTTCAAATTTTCACATTCGGTTGCTGTAAGAGTTTATTAATTCTTAATCAGAACTGAATAAATAGGGTACACTTCCACTAATCATCTAGATTAAACACTAGGTGTGTGATAACTTGCCATCACTAAAATCCCCTGGTTCTCCCAGGTAGATCCCTTAGAACCTTTTCTGGTTTTACATATAAAGTTAAGCCTAATATATATGTATATATGTACACACACACACACATACACTGAACTCAAGATGAGGCCTCTAATCTGTTTTAAATTTCTGATGCTTCATATAACATAACATAGGCCCAGCTCAGTGGTTAGAGCATTGGCCCTCACACTGAAAGGTTGTGGGTTTGATTCCCGGTCGAGGGCATGTACCTGGGATGCAGGTTAGAACCCCGACCCCAGTCCATGCCATGGAGGCAACTGAGGTGTCTCTCTCACATTAATGTTTCTCTCTCTCTCTCCTCCCTTCCTTCCTTTCCTCCTTCCCACTCACTTTAAAAGACAATGGGGAAAATATCCTTGAGTGAGGATTAAAAAAATATTTTTAATACACATGTAATATAACATAAATTATAGTAATCTTATTTCACTTATCCTTTCTATAATATTTCACCATTCATTTTCATTTAGAAATTTAATTCAGAAATTAAAGAAAATAAGGGTGTATTGAGGATCTATGATGGGAAAGGCTGCAAACATAGGTACAATTCTAGGGATTTTCAGGCAAAGAAAAGCCTTCAAGGGGAAAAAAAGGGCAGGAACTGTTTTGGGATTGGTGATGAGAGGGTTGCAAAAAGTATAGCAAAGAATCTCCTGCCCCTTCTCTGCCCACAGCACTTTATGATAATTTTACCTCCTTTTCATCAATGCTGTGAAAATAGTTTTGAATACAGATTGATATGTGAAGAAATTCTAAAGCAGAAGGTAATTTTCCATAGAAACATATACAATAATTTCACTGCTTCAAATTGGCCCAAACAACTGAGGATGGCATTGACTAACATTTAAACATTTACTGGGGACCTAAGGAGCACCCAGAAGGATAAAGGAATCATTGGTAAGACAACGTTGGCAGCCACCTGACAAGCAAGTGCACAGTGCAGATGGGTGATAGGGCACAAGAGGCCACTGGGTGACAGTCGTCAGCAGAGATTGCAAGTTCAGGCACCAAGTATCCCTTCACACTCGCCATAAAGAAGGGATTTGGCCTAGCTGGTGTGGCTCAATGGTTGAGCATCAACCCATGAACCAAGAGGTCACTGATTTGTCTCCCGATCAGGGCACATGCCCGGGTTTGGGGTTTAATTCCCAGTGGGGGGCATGCAGGAGGCAGCCTATCATTGATTCTCTCTCATCATTGATATTTCTATCTCTCTCTCCCTCTCCCTTCTTCTCTGAAATCAATAAAAATATATATTTTTAGGAAGAATGGGATTGGGAGTTTGGGATAAAAACATTGAACAAATAATCCTAAAATGGGGGGCTTCTCCAACCATTTCTAACTCAAAATTATGGGAGGAGAACCCAAAAACAATCAATTTATCTACGTTTTTGTCCAAAGGGCCTGATCCACTTACTATGGCTGCATAATAAATTACTGCAAAACTTAGTGGAGAAAGGTAACAACTTATTATGCAGATTCTGTCAGCCATGCTGAGCACAGTGGGGTCCGTCTGCCTCTGCTGTAACCAGTCTGGGCCTCAGCAGCAAGACTCAGACTCCGAAGCGGAGGCTGTCGTCGTCTGAAGGTTCTCTCACTCACATGTCTGGCAGTGAACTCCGGGTGGTCAGCTGCGGGCCCGAGTTCCACTCTAGGTGGGCTTCTGCATGAGGTCTTTCTGCAAAATAGCTCGTTTGACTTCATTTTCTGTGGGGGCAAGCATCCTAAGGGAGAGAGCCCAATGTAGGCGAGCACTATCCTTCCTACGCCCTGGCTTTGGAAGTCATACAGCATCACCTCTGTCATATTTTAATGGTGGAAATTGTTATGAGGTCCTGCCCAAATCCAAGTGAGAAAACAGAGACCTCGCCTCTTGGGAGGAGGAATGGCAAGGTTCTGAGGAGCATGTCCATCCAGAAATACTGCCACAGCCATAGCTGTAAAATACAACCTGCCACAGGGCCCTAGAGAGCTCACAGCACAAATGCTGTGCAGCAATCTCGTTCTGCCCCTCTCCTACCCTCGCTTATACCCTCAGTAGCTGTTGCAGTTTTATTAATAAAGAGAGAGACTCAGGGGACTTAATAAGAAGCCTGGACTTTGCTTAGGGAATTATTAATAAAGTTTATTATGGGTTTTCAATATTCAAACTCAATGTAGATTAATATATCCCTGGAGCATGGAAAAGATAAGTGTATTTGGAGTGGTGGTTTGGTGTAAGTCCTTGAGGACTTTAAGTGCCATGTTGAGAATTTAGGTTTTACCCTGGATGCAGGACTTTGCTCTGTGGCAATAGAGAAGTGGTCGCATGGTTTTGATGAGGTGAGTGGCATAATCATTTAGGAAGATGACTCACTTTGAAAGCCCTAGGCAGAATGGCAAGAGATTAAAAAGTAAGAGAAAACTGAAATTCTCTTAAGAGACTGCCTCTCAACCGAAATGCCTCATTAATTTCTGCTCTCAGTGCTGTCTCTAAAATCCATGGACTGATTTGCACCCTGGAGGCTGAAACCAGTAAGGCACTCTCCAACGCTCCCTTGTATTCCTACTCCTTTCCCTGAGTTGCTTGCTTACCAATGGTCAGAATGTTTGCCCCCAAATCTCTTTGTTATATAATTTAATTAAATATTTTTAAACACAATTAATTTTGAGAGCAAAAGGAATGAGGATAGTTGTTTCTGTAAAAACAAATGACCTGCTTTGGAAAGACAAAATGAAGATTTAATAAGTGCTGCAGGAATAAGAGTGGGTGAGACTAGGGTAAAGGATTGGGAACAAATGAAAATCTGGAGGGATTTCGTAGGCAGGTTACTTGTAAGAGTCTTGGACTTTATAATAGACTAGAGGCCCAACGCACAAAATTCGTGCAAGGGGCTTGGCCCTCACAGCCCTAGCTTCGTCTGGAAGGTTGTCCAGAAGATTGTCCGGATGGTCATTCTGCTGTTCGGTCTAATTAGCATATTAGCTCTTTATAATATAGGATGATACAGTGTAGCACACTGGTTAAGAGTCAAAGAGCTAAACCTAAGGAATCCCATTCTAGTTCTACCATTTGCTATCTATATAACTTTGGGTAATTTACTTAGCTTTTATGTGCTTCAGTTTCTTTATATGTAACATAGAGTTACTAATACTATCTACCTCATTGTTATAGTGAGGATTAGTAGAGTTAAAAATTTTTAACTGCATAAAAGAGTATCTACTACACAGAAAGTGTTAAACAAAGGCTAACTATTAGTAGTAGTAGTAGTATGCACTATGATATGGCTTTTTAAAGGACAGTGCAGCACACCAATAAATAAATAGGAAAATGCTATGGCTACATCAAAAGATGATGAGTGGGTATATGTTTATATTTTCATAAGGTATGTGTGTCATAATTTTTATAATTCCCTGCTTACACAGACTTAAAAATAATATTGATAAGCTATTGGTCCCAATGATAAGAGAGCCTTCTATGTCTGGAGGGTTCTTGCCAGATGAGTGATGTTAGGGGTCAAGGATAAAGACAGGGAGAATGGAGAGTAGGGGGCAGAGATGAGAGACCTGAAAATTGTTTGTGCACAAAAGGAGAGACAGGAATATGGCCCCAAGGCTTGAGCCTGAGTACTTGAGAAGATATTTACCAAGAAGAGAAGGCCCAGTTTGGGAAGGGAGGATGAAAACACTTTATTTAAATACGATAGTTTTTAAACTTGTTATTTTCCAGGCTTTGATCCTGAACCCTCCTTAGTTCTTCTCCAAAACACTCTCTCTAGGCAAACGCATCTCCTGGCTTTGGCTAACATATTCTAACCATGCCAAAACTCATGAACAAGCTCAAACCTCTCCACTGAACTTTAGACTAGTATAGACAGCTGGCTCCCAAACATAGCTCTTCTTGAATGGCCCCTAGAATATGCATTGAACATTCAATATGTGCAAAGTAATTTATCATCTTCCTGCTAACACCTGTTCCTTCTCCAAATTACCTTAACTAATGATGCCATCATTTACCCAATTATGAAGGCCATGGGTGAGCTGAAAACCAATCTAAATGTCTCCTCTTACCTTACCCCTCACACTTAATTGCTCTGTGAGACTTGCCATTTCACCTTTTAAGTAATATTTGAATCTGTCCCTCTGCCTCCCAACTCATCTCCCTGCCTTCCTTACTGGTATCTCTGCCTTCATGTTTTCTGACTTCTAATCCCTGCTTTACTTTGCTACCAGAGATACATTTATAAAATGCAACATGACCATACTACATAAATGGTCAAAACTTCAATAGTTCCCCATTGTCTAGAGGATTTAGCCCAAAATTCTACAAATGGTACATAACATAAATGACACATTGTGATGTGCTTTCTGCCTTTCATTTCAGATGTATCTTTATTCCTTGTAACTTATAATCAGCCACATGGAATTATCATGAAAATAACCCCACCTTCCAGAACTTACTGTTCAAAAACTACACAATGAAATTTTCAAGGAGAAGATTTTAACCGGATCAATGAAGAGCATCTCTATTTGCTTCAAGGAATCTTTTACGAAAAGAGGAAAAAACAAGCTCAACCCAAACTTTCTGAATTCATTTTTAAAAAGCCTACCTAGTATAATTTCACAGAGAAAAATCCTCACAAAGGGATGTTTTGCAGTCTATATTTTCTTCTAAATATTTGTTTTATGAATCTATAAATATGCATATAAATATGCACTTTTGGTTAACAACTATAATTTGTATTTTCCTCGCATTTACTTCTATGTAAATTCAAATTTTTATAGTATGAATAGGACCAGAACTCTGTTTTATAACATTGTATGTATGGGACAAAAAGAATTTGTCTAATAATGAGTTAACATCTAACAATCATAAAAGAACCAATTATACCGTCAGAAGTGCCCTATACACAAAAAGAAATGCAAAAGAGAACAGAGAGGATATTAAAAGAACTCTAAGAAGATACTTTGCATAACCCTATAATAATCAAATCTACAAGAAATGAACAGTAGTTTAAGAAAATATAAATTACCAAAATTGGCCCTTGAAGAGATAGAAAATCTAAGTTAATTTTTATGGAAAAAAAAATAAAGTTGTTATAGAACCACTCCTCAAAAATGTGTAGAACCCAGATGGTTTTACATGAATTATTTCAAACTTTCCAGGAACAAATTGTTTCTGTGTTATATAAACTGGCCCAGAACACAGATAAAGAAAAACTGTCTCTCTTCCTCATATGAAGTTAGCATCCATCTAACAAGGAGAGCACAAACTTCAGACCAACAGCCCATAAAAGCACTGACACAAACTCCTAAGTAAAAAGATAAGCCCACTTACTTTAAATATTTTCAAATGTTTAAAAATGACTTACCGCCGAAACCGGTTTGGCTCAGTGGATAGAGCGTCGGCCTGCGGACTGAAGGGTCCCAGGTTCGATTCCGGTCAAGGGCATGTACCTGGGTTGCGGGCACATCCCCAGTGGGAGACGTGCAGGAGGCAGCTGATCAATGTTTCTCTCTCATTGATGTTTCTAACTCTCTATCTCTCTTCCTTCCTCTCTGTAAAAAATCAATAAAATATATATATGTATATATATAAAAAAATGACTTACCAAAATGAATTTTAAAAATGCAAGAATAGTCCTGGCCCATGTGCTCAACGGTTAGAGCATCGGCCTTTGCACCAAAGGGTCAAAGGTGTAATTCCCAGTCAAGGGCCCATACCTGGTTTGCCAGTTTGATCCCTAACCAGTCAGGGTATGTGTGGGAGGCAACCAGTCAATGTCTGTCTTTCTCTCTGTCTCCCACCCACCTTCCCTCCCTTACTCTCTGAAAGCAATGGGAGAAAAAAATCCTTAGGTGAGGATTTTAAAAATGCACAAATAGTTCAATATTAAAAAATGTATTAATAGGTCCCAAGAGGAAAAGCCATATTATTATTCTACTAGAGGCTTGATGCACGAAATTCATTCAAGAGTAGGCCTTCTTTCCCCCGGCTTCCGGCACCGGCTTCCCTCGGGCACCCAGGACCCAGGCTTCCCTCTGGCCACCAGCAGGCACCCAGGACCTGGGCTTCCCTCTCAGCCCTGGCTTTGTCAGGAAGGTTGTCTGGAAAGACGTCCAGTCTAATTAGCATATTATGCTTTTATTATTATAAATATTTCAAAGGGGCAGGTTTTTTTGTGTTTGTTTTTTTTTTTTATAAATTGGGAAAACGCACAGATTCTCCATATTTGGCATGACTATCACCTACTCTTAAAATGGCTATAAAATGGTTAAGCAATAACACCCTGAGATGCCACAAGGTATCATAAGTTCTGATGATGGATTAATAGAATACAATGTATGAAGGGGGGAAAATGTGTTAAAGATGACTCCGGTTTTCCAACTTTTAATTCCTGGTTAAAGTCCCAAAGCTACATAACTGGAGTCTCATGGATAAATAATATTAGTTCTAATAAGAAACTTCAATTTGAATTTTTATTTTATGGCTAAATTATTTTTCTTCAGTTGGCACAAAAGTCTCATTATACTTAACAACTATTATCCCATTGGGAAAAGAAGTTTTCTTGCCCAGAATTAAGCTGATTGCCAAATTACCATTTGTGCTGACGAAGTTGAAGTGCCACCGCTTTTGTTTCTACCTTGCTCTTGCTCCCTGATGAATGGTGATTTAGTTTGTGTAACTGTTTAACACACCAAGTTTTAAAGACTGATTGTAACTTTTAGTTTGAGATGTTTGACCTTTTATCCACATTTAAATATCTGAAAAACATTTGGAAACCTCAGTTAGAAGATCAAACAAAATTCGGTCACAACAGTTCCTGACCTTTCTACATTTTGGAGTAAAGGAATTAAGACCTCAGGCTTTCTTAATACACATTTGAAACCAAGTTCATTGATTGAGAGCTTTCTGTTCTGCATTTGTCTCCTCAGCTTTACCTAACGTCAGTGTGAAATCTGTGGCACTCCATCCATTACTTCCTCTTTGTTCCTCTAACCTCTCTAATGTTCAAGTGACTTTCAGCTGAGTGAATACTAGCCCAGGTTTGAGTATGTATTACAAAATTGGTCAGAGTCTTACAGTGGGAAGCTAAAACAATAATCCTAATATTGGCCAGCAAAGGATTTGTTTTCATTTTACAAAAACGAAATGTTTTCTACTTTTTCATTTATTCAATCAATGGTGTTTATTGGGGCATACTGTGTGCCACGGCAGTGAATTAAGACCTTTCATTCATAAAGATTATAGTTGAGTGGGGATATCTATACTAATAAAAGGGTAATTAGACCGGGTCGACCAGCCATCTTCCAGATGTCCAACTTCCTTCCAGACAAAGCCATGGTGGTGGGGGCCGAGGCAGAGGCAGTTAGGGGTGACCAGGCCGGCAGGGGAGGGCAATTAAGGGCGATCAGGCAGGCAGGCAGAGGCAGTTAGGGGCGATCAGGCAGGCAGGCAGAGAGGTTAGGGGCAATCAGGCAGGCATGCAGAGGCAGTTAGGGGTGATCAGGCAGGCAGGCAGGTGAGTGGTTAGGAGCCAGCGGTCCCAGATTGTGAAAGGGATGTCCGCCAAGGGGTCCCCGATTGGAGAGGGTGCAGGCTAGGCTGCAGATCCAACCTTCCCACTCCAAGGGCAGATCAGAGCTCATGCTCTCTCCAGGCAGCCAGGCAGGCGCACCCCAAAGTGACAGGCAGAGAAAGAGGCACCAGCCAGAGAAGCCACTGAGTGATGGGTAGGATGCAGGCCAAGGGTGTGCTCCCAGACGGCCCGCTGTGTAGAACAGTGGTTCTCAACCTTCCTAATGCCGCGACCCCTTAATACAGTTCCTCATGTTGTGGTGACCCCCAATTTCATTGTTACAAATTGAACATAATTAAAGCATAGTGATTAATCACAAAAACAATATGTAATTATATATGTGTTTTCCGATGGTCTTAGGCGACCCCTGTGAAAGGGTCATTCGACCCCCAAGGGGTCGCGACCCACAGGTTGAGAACCGCTGGCATAGAAGGAAGCAGCAGCATTGGGAATGAGTATTCTCCCCTAATAACCATATTCTCTTTTGTGACTGCAACTCATAAAAGTGGAAATATTTCTGTGGAGAAAGTTTATATCCAAGGTGATATGACTTTAGTTGAGAACCACCACTTTTACAATCATACACTTAAAGGAAGAATATTATATTTCTTTTGATAAAATGCTCAAATTATATTGATAAAAATGACTAAATTTATTTTTATGGTTAGGGTCATAACATTCATGCATAGAAAATATGTCAGGTTAACTGAATGAAACACAGTGGACTGACTAACCCTCAGCTTTCATTAGCCAATGAAATTTCATATTGGAGTCTATGCTAGGAAAATATGCCACGGTTATAGGTTTGTTAGAACTTCTAGTGATTGTAGTTACTTCCTGACTTTTCTAAATGAACAGTTATATCTTAGTTCTAAGAAAGAAGAGGCACTCAACTCTAGCAGTGGTGACAGCCTAAAATATAGCAACAAAGAAAGGAAAGCATGTGTGGGAAGACATCACTTAAGTGTCTCCAAGGGAGGCTGTCATATGATGTATGTCAAGATACAACCTTGCTTACAAGTTCTGTAAGCTCACACATCTGCCTGGCATGCTTCTGTATTTTCAGGTATACTTACTTATACATACGAAGTGAAACACACAGAACGTAAGCCACCAGACACCAGAAAGGAAACGTGTTGAGCCCATTAGAACGAGAGATTATATGAGGGTACTGTGGCTTTAACTGCAAGCCCTGAAACCCTGGTCGTGTTGTGACACTGTTGTGACATTTAAGAAGAGTTACACCAGACAATTTAGATTTCACTGTGACATATGCTGTATAAATTCTTTAATGTTTAACTTATCTTGCACTAAACAGCAGAGGAATACTTAGTAAGTGCAAGTAGGTCAACATCACTTTAATTTGCATTATCAGTGCAGAAGAACATTTTACACTATACGTGTTGTGATAAAACACTGTGTCATTTCTGTCACCCAATGCAGAGTATTTTTAGTTCTCTGCACATTGTGTGTGGAGATATTTGGTATTGCCTTTAATGTAACTTGCCATCTGTGTTCTAGTTTCCAAGCATTGGCAGAAGTGAGCAAAAAGCACTGGCCAAACTTCAAGGGGTTAAGGTTTTTGCTAACAAATATGGACTATTTGATATGAAAACCATCATTGTTTGATATGTCAAATAAAACATTTGTCAATCAAAAGTCTTTAAGCACCGGGCTATGTGACATTTACTCTTTTATAAACCAACAAAGTCCCTGGTGGCATGCCTTTTTTCCTCTCATTTAAATAGTGGTAGGAGAACAAATCATACTTCAGGGCAAGTTGATAACTGCCAGTCACGATTCCTGCCTTGTTTACTATAATGAGGAGGGTAATAAATGCATCTGACCATTTCGGCTGGCATTTGCATAGATGAATGATTTGTCCAGTCAGTCGCTCTCCAGTGATTTGGGTCTTTTTGTCAGCACAAAGAGCATTCAGTCTCTCTGGAATTTACAGCAGCCAAGCTCTCATTAGCAAACATCCTTTACCATGAATGATTCAAATAATTACCACTGAAATAATAAACTGTTTCACAAAAACATTTTATTTGATGGCTCCAAACATCAACTTTTCTGAATTGTTGACATTCAAATAAGCCAGAGAGCTGCATTGTTCAGGAACAATGGCCCTCTTGTTAAAGGGTGGGCATTGTTTTACCTCCAATAGACCTTTCAACTTGGCCAGCTATCAAATTCGTCCCTCAAACTGCCTGCCAACATTCTGGGCGATCAGAGGGCATGTACCAGATGGAGCTGTTAAAACTTTACATATTCAAACTCCAGGAAATATTCTTTCAATGTACTTTTGAGGTTGCAAACCTAGAACTCCAGATTAATTAGCAGCTGCTATTTGTATCTCTTTTGCACCTACTGGAGCCAAATAATATTAAATGTCCTCACTTATACTGAGCTATTCAAGTGCGAGTTCTTCGCTGTAATGGTATTCTATGTGTATAATTAAGTGTTATTTGATATAGTTTTGGAGTTCAAACAAATGAGCAAGCAACAATTATACCTTATTATGATCTTCTCTAGTGCATAGCCATAGGGTTGCTCTCAGTGCATTACCAAGTTCATAGCGGCAGGCAAGCAGCAGTTCCTGTTATCAACTTTTTTCACCCTCTGCGCCATGCATAATTTAGAGAGTTTTATTAATTTTGAGCTGGTTTAATGTATGCGCATGTTCTGAAGATCTAGGTAGATTGTATGACTAAGTTTAGCTTACATAGTGCAATTGTTTATGCATGTAAATGTCTGAAAAATATTTCCCCTCAAAGCTTAAAAAGCTACGGTTTCATTTAAATAGATTAACTTGCACATTGCACCTTCTTCCTTACCTGCCAGGGGAAATTCAGGAAGGGTACGAATGGAATATATTTTTTGTGCTTTGCAAATTTCCTCATTACTTTGCTTTCACTTTCAGACTTAGACATATTATATATAGCAAGAAGGGAAAACCTCAATAATAGTAAAATACCTTGATGTTCATACAAAATTACAACACGATACAGGAAAACTGTGGTCATTGGTAAGCAAAATTTTTAAATGTTAACTTTGAGGAATAGCTTAAGGCTATTAATAATACCAAGGAGATTTTATAGACCCTGTAGCCACTCTCTCATAGAAGTATCCTTCAAGGTTGCCTGATATAAGTGGCTACTTAAAATGGCATACGCTTTTTTAAGCTTCCATTTCTATCTCACAAGGATAGATGCAAATTAGAACCATAATTTGTCATAGTTAAAATATTTCACTTTATTGGGACGTTGTGTCCAAATTCCCAAGGTTCTCTTTTGCCACCAGCTCAGAACCTTTGACTTCGAATGGCATGGCTTTTTTATTTCGCCTTTCTCCTGCTGCCTGTGTGGTTGGTAATCATGGGCAAGACTACAGAACCCATTTTTCATTTTGTTATTTGGCTTGTCAAATCAAAGGTCAAGAGATGATGAAGAAACCCCAAAATAGCCCAGGATTGGCAGATTTTCCCCCAAGTTTTCTAACAGAATTTGGTGCTTATGAAAGTGAGGGAATAAAGAACTGGCTATAGCCATAAATCATGCAGGCAAGAGCTTTCCAAGTTTTGCACAGTTTCACTGCCTAGTGCCCAGAGGCCCAGAAAAGAAAAGCAGGTGTCCTGCCATTAATAGTGCCATTCTCATGATCTCAAGGCTGGGGGCAGGTGAGGACAGCTTTCTGACATCGGCTCATCATTTATGATAGGAGACGGGGACAAAGCATAAGTGCCGCCTTACCTCTTTGTCTGTGATCCCTCTCAGGCATGACTTGATATTCGAGGGGTGCGGCAGCATAGAACGTCAGTGCCGGGGGCCACATCAGGATCACAGTAAGCAGCAGAACTTGTACTTGAACCCAGTCCCTTGACAGCACAGGCAGAGGTCATTCTCTGAGAGGTAGACACAATGATATGCCCCTAAGGCTTGATCTTTCTCATGATAGTTTACACAGGCGCATGCCCTACACATAAATGAACTTTCCCTCATGTTAATAAAAATGATTCCACACAATGTTTCTCTTAGTCATCGGGTCTTTTGGTGATGATGTCACTCTAAGTGCTAGGACAAGGATCATTCATAGTCCTGTTGCCAGTTTTCCCCCAGGGACCTGAAGGGGAATTGCCTGGTATTGTGCTAATAGAGTGAGGGTTCTTTTCAAAAGGCAGGGATTTTTATTTGTTTGTTTGTTTAACAAAATATTCCAGGGACTGCTCCTTTCAAGTTGCTGAGAAGTTTTTAGGCCCGGGTCTTCAATGCATGTGGGCAAAGTATTGTTTTCAATTCCTTCGGAGGGTAGAAGAGAAGACCCTGTAGCTCCTTCCAAAACAATGCAATCTCTTGAATTGTCCCAAAACCCTGATGTGCTCTGTATTGTGGATTGGTCAGAGAATATATGCAAGTATTTATCTTTAATTGGTGCTCTGATAACATTGCATTTGGCTTTAAGCTCTGGTATGGGCTGAACTGTGCACCACCCCCCTCCCAAATTTACATGTTGGAACTATAATCCTCCAGCATCTCAGGATGTGATTGTATTTGGAACAGAGCCTTTGAAGAGGCAATTAGGTTAAAATGAGACTGTTAGGTTGGCCCTAATCCAATTTGACTTCTTATAAGAAAGGAAATGTAGACACAAAGAGAGACACCAGGGATGCATGCGAACAGAGAAAAGACCCCTTGAAGAGGCAGCAGGAGGGCAGTCATCTGCAAGCCAAGGAGAGAGGCTTCAGAGGAAACCAACCATGCCAGCACCTTGATCTTGGCTTTTCAAGCTCTGGAGCTGTGAGAAAAATAAATTTCTGTTGTTTAAGCTGCCCAGTCGGTGGTATTCTGTTAGGGCAGTTCTAGCAAACTAATACAAACTCCTTGACTGTACAACCTTCTCTAAACTCTAAAATAGTTCTTGCTGAGCCCTCAGCTGGAATGCATTCCTCCCGTCCCTTGCCTGGCTACTTCTACTCATCCTTCACCTCTCAGTTTAGACAACACTTCCTCCAGGAAGACTTCCTTCACTGTGCAGCCCTGGTCTGGTGCCCTCATTTGGGTTCAATTGCACATAATAGCACTTATCACATGGCACTAAGCAGTAAACCCTAAGGCTAATCGGTTTGGCATTTGAGCCTGCCTTGCCTAATTTTAATGGAAAAATGCATTATGTTACACATCTTAGTGGCAGTATTGGTTTGTTCCTCTGTAAGAAAAGCAAGGAAGTTCCAAGTACATGTGCCCTGTACTAGGTTTTGGTGAGACATTCCTTAGTTGGGGTTTGTTTAAAAAAAAAAAAAAGTATGCATCAAAGACTTAAAGTTAGGGTAGGCAAGAAAAGTTTCAACCAAAGGGTTTTATAAAGCAAGAAGACATGTGCTCACGCATAAGTGGGAACAATATAAGTTTGGGAGAAATTTGGGGAAGTTCTGCTGTTAGAACACATATGCAATGGAAAATCACCAACTTGAGACATAGAATAAATAGTAGTGCAAATGTAGGATTGTTAAAGTCTTGGACTTGGGCCCTCAGACTTGCAAAATCCTATGCCATGCTGACTGCTGGTCTACTAGAGCCACACATTCTCTCACAAATACACACCTGTACGCACATATGCATGTACAAGCACACACCCGCACATGCATTTGAGGAAGAAGCAAACTGGACAATTCCAGAAGGGAGCTGTCACTCATCAACGCTACCTAACAATGTGCATTTCCCCTGCTGAGAACTTTCTTAGCTGCTTTGAGCCTATTTTTCATATCCGATCTGATGTGGAATGTCTTCTGATTGGGCAGTACTTAACTAAAGGAAGAAATTCGTATAATAGAAGTTCCTTGCTACCCTGAAGTTCCCTGAGATCAGGAATGGCTTCCAACACATCCTCAGTGCCCATGGGCACAAGACCTGGAACTCAGAGGGTCCCCAAGCAGTATCGTTCTTGGAGTGGAATGAACTGAGTGAGGGAGAAAAAAAAGAGTAAAGTCAAGAGAGGGGAAGAAGAAAGCAAGCTTTCTTATTTTTGTTCATTCCTCAACAATTTGCCTCAAACCCCATAGCCTTCAGTATTTGCATTCATTTATTTTGTACTTGAACCTCTATTAAATGACCATTTTAACATTTCTTTTTCATTTTGAAATGGATCTGAATCCAAGTTTTCTGAGTTAGAATGACTAGCTTACTAGATAAATATACAACCACAACCCCTCCGATCCTTCTCCTGCTTGACTCTAAATAGTTATCATAAAATAATTATAGATGCTTTCTCCTGTTATGTGGAATAATTGCCTCTCCTACCCCCATCCTGAACTTATTCACTAAGCTTTAATCATCACAAAAAATTTATTTATGCAAGGAAATGTCAAGTTATTCACTCAGCTCATTTTATTCACCATTGTCTTCTGATTTCTTCACACTACTTAATTTAGCACGTCAAGGTGAAACAATTAGTTTATCTCACCTTGACACGGCTATAGTCCACTGACAAAACATGTTTGTCACATTCCTGTTGGACTTCCTCTCTAGAAACAGCTATTTCCTGAATTCCTTATCCTTGACTGGTATTTCCAAGTCAAAATACTATGTGACCAGCAGGTAAATCTGGTCAGTAGTAAATCAGAACAAATAAGGGCATCAAAGAAAATGCCATTTCTTTGGACCACTGCACATGGTAAGTGGTTGCTTCAGACCAACATCTGCTTTCACTCCTCTTGATGATAAGAAAAGCCCAATTAACACCCGAAGTTTAAAAAGATGCAACTTTTTATTTATCTAAGACGCCACTGCTAAAAAACCTTGCCAGATTTACAATTCTAAAGACAACAGCTTTTTGGAAATGTGTTTTATTTGCAGTTATAATATCTATAGTTAAATCAGTTAATTAAAAATAGAGTTGTAAACTCTCTCCCAAAATGCCATATTTGAGTGTTTAAAACAAAATGATTAAATCATATGCTTGCACTGCATTTGTTTAGAACTGTGAAGTCTTCTAGTATACAAAATCATGTCCTCAGCTAGGAAATCCTTTGTTAATTAAGATAGAGGTTAGGACCATGTAATTTTATATTATACATCTAGTCACTCAACTCAGAGTTAAATAAGCATTGTCAGAAGAAATTCTTACCATTTGCAGCAGCATGGATGGAACTGGAGAGCATTATGCTAAGTGAAATAAGCCAGGCAGTGAAAGAAAAATACCACATGATCTCACTCATTTACGGACAATAAAGAACATTATAACCTGATGAATAAAAAGATAGATACATAGGCAGAGAAGCATCGAACAGACTGTCAAATTACAGCGCGAGGGCTGGGGAGTGTTGCGGGGCGGGGCGGAGGTAAGAGATCAATCGAAGGACTTGTATGCATGCATATAAGCATAACCAATGGACACAAGACACTGGGGGGGGGGGGTGAGGGCATGTGTGGCGGGGGGTGGGGGGAGGTTGGGGAGGCCGGGGGAAGGTCAATGGGGGGAAAAAAGGAGATATATGTACTACTATTTGTAATACTTGAAACAATAAAATAAAATTTAAAAAAATTTTAAGAGGAAAAAAAAAAAAGCATTGTCCCTAAGCACTTTACCATGGTAGTATTGGCTACATTTAACTTCTAAAAAGCTGTTACCTGTGTAGGTCTCAGGGCAAATGAGCAACAGTATATAATCAATGGAAAAGGTGACACCTTCTTAAGTCCAGAAATAAGTATGTAATATACTCTGGCTGCAAAGCCTTCAGTCTGCATGAGAGCGGGCTGTATTTTGCCTTTTGAATTATATTATTTCTTATGGCCCTAAACGGCTTCAGTCTTTTCACAAGAAAGCTAAGGGACTTTTTCTGTGAATAAGAGCTGAAAAGATACTAGAGTTTCCTCGACGCTCTGCTGTGGAAAAGTCCTGTGAGTGAGGGGCCAGGGCAGAGGAGGACCTCCGGGCCCAGAGTGAGACCTGGGTCCCAAGTGCAGTCCTGCTCTGCTAATTGTGTGATTTGCGTTTGTCTCTTAATCGCTCTCTACCTTTATGTCTTCATTGTTAAAATAGGAATACTAATGGCTGCCCTGCCTGCCTAGTTGTTACGAGGATCAAATGAATTAATAAATGTGAGAGCGCTTTGGAAAAGTTAAAAGCGCCTCTCAAGCGTTCGTTATTCTTATTTGGCTTTCATATTCTCCGGACACCCCGTTTATAATAAGGCTCTCCTGGAGAAGTGGCTGTTTCTTGAAATCCCGTGAAAGCTTTGTCTTTGTATTTTCTCTTATGGGTTCCTTTGGAAGTTCAGCACGTCTCTCTGTTCCCTACTGTGCTGTGCATACATTGCCCAAAGCAATTCCAGGACCCACCTCTCCATGGACCGCCTGCTCTGCGCACGGTGGGGCTCCTTGGGGGTTGGTGCTACGACAATAGGATTAGAAATACATATGCTCTTTATAGAGTTTTTCTGATTACTAGAGTAATACATTCTTAACTGAGTATTTTGAAATGACAGAAACTCACAAAGAAAACAAACCTACTACCTAAACATAAATATTGTTGATATTTTGATGCATATCATATATATCCTTCAGGCCTGTTTCCATGTATATGTAATACATCTTGTACATTTAAAAATATACATGTTATTATAAGCTGGGTATTTGTCCCCCCCCCCCCCCCAACTAATTCATGTTGAAGCCTTAACTTAGTGAAGGTTAACTGGGGCCATGATTCCATAGGATTAATATCCTGATAAAAGGAGGCACCATAGGGTCTCTTCTCTCTCTCTCTCTCTCTCTCTCTCTCTCTCTCTCTTTCTACCATGTGAGGACACAACTGTGGTAGGCAGCTAGACATGAATACTAGTAGAGCAAGGACAATAGGCCAGGTATAGACGGTCACCAGGGTGCAAAGCCCCAGGTGCCTAGCAATGGACAAAACTGAGAAAACAAGGACCTCACCCTCAGGGCAACTTTCTTCTCCTAGTTTATGACTGGTCATGTGGTTTAGACCCCCTGACCTTTCATATTGTTGGTCATGCAATTCGGACCCACATCTGACCAAGTTTCTTCCCTTGGTTTGTCACTAGGCATGTGGTAGACCCCCTTCAAGGAGGAACAAGGGGCTGAAGAGTGGCCTCATGCAACTTCCATGTGGTCCCTTGCACGAACACTCCCTTAAGTATTAACCCCAGGTGATAGCATCTAGGCCTCAGTTGTGTTTCAGCTCCAGCTTCAGAAAAACAGCAAAACAGACAAGTGATGCCATGGCTGCCTCAAAACCAACTGCATTGACTAATGATCCCCTGCCCTAGCACCTGCAGTGCTGGATGAATATTCCATTAAGATCCCCCCTGGGACCTCCCCTGAAATCCCCATCTTTGGTGAGCAGATAAAAGCCTTCAAGATGAAGAACCCAATGGGGCTCTCTTAATGAAACACACCCATACTTTTCCCTAGCCCCTTCCCCCAGGAGCGTTTTCCTTGCCTCTCTCTTTCTCCTAAGCTTCAAGAGCTCTTCCTTTGCCTCTGTAACTAGTTTCCTGAGCCCATTTCTCCTATGGCTCACTTCTTCTACCTCTGTGACTTATAGATAAAATTTCTCTTATAGTTTGAGTCCTGCCTCTGAATTCTTTCATAGCCAGAACTCCAGCACTGAGGTTGCTGAACCAAGGTCTGGTCTGACTTCACTGGTCTAACACCTGGTGCCATTTTGCCACCAACACAAGAAGGCAATGGCCCTAACTGGTTTGGCTCAGTGGATAGAGCGTCGGCCTGTGGACTCAAGGGTCCCAGGTTTGATTCTGGTCAAGGACACGTACCTTGGTTGCGGGCACATCCCCAGTGGGGAGTGTGCAGGAGGCAGCTGATCGATGTATCTCTCTCATCGATGTTTCTAACTCTCTATCCCTCTCCCTTCCTCTCTGTAAAAAATCAATAAAATATACTAAAAAAAAGAGAAGGCAATGGCCTTTTGCAAGCCAGATGAAGAGTTCTCTCCAGAAACTGAACTGGCTAGCACCTTGATCTTGGTCTTCCCAGCCTCCAGAAAATTGGGAAATAAATTTATGATATTTTGTTATGGTAGCCTGAGCAGACTAATTTATGTGTGTTCTACACTGCCATATTATTTGTAAGTTTTTTCTCAACAGTATATGATGAACATTTCTCCATGCATTAGCTATTCTACAGTGTGATTTTAATGGCTTTTAAATATGACAAAACATAAATGTGACCTAACTTTTTAACAATCCTTATTATTGAAGATTTTAATTATTTTTAATTTGGTGTTATCACACATCCTATCTAATAATAGCCAAACATGGTAATTGACCATACCTTCGCTACACCCCCATTGGCTAATCAGTGAGATATGCAAATTAACCACCAACCAAGATGGCGGCTAATTTGCATACTGCAGGCAGGGCGAGACAGCGTGAGCTGCCAGTGCAAGCCGCCATCCAGGCCCCTGTGGGCGATGCCAGAAGCCACCTGCTTGCCACCCGGGACTGGATCCGGTCCCTGGCCGCAGGCAGGCAGGCCCCAGAAGCCCCAGAAGCCGCCAGATGTGGTAGTAACTCTATCAGTAAGCACTCTGAAAGTCAGTAGCTTAAATGCACCAATTAAAAGACAGATTATGAGGGCGAATCAAAAACAAAACCTACTTTAAATATAAAGACACATATAGATTAAAAGTAAATGAATTAAGCTGCAGCCTGTTTTGCTCAGTGGATAGAGCATTAGCCCTTGGACTAAAGGGTCCCAGGTTCGATTCCAGTCAAGGGCCTGTACCTCAGTTGCTGGCTTGATCTCCAGTCCCTATCAGAGCATGTGCAGGAGGCAATCAATCAATGTGTTTCTCCCTTTCCCTTCACTCTCTCTAAAATTCAATGGAAAAATATCCTTGGGTGAAGATTAACAAAAACGAAGTAAATATATTAAGTAACATTAAAGAGATTATAAGAAAAATATATTCCAAATTTTGTTAGTTGTATAATGGTTATGTTTAAATTATTAACACCTAAGAAATTGGGTGAAGGGTACATATAATATGCTGTAGTACTTTATAGTTTTTTTTACATGGATGAGATTATTTAAAATTAAAATATTAAAAAATTAAAAATTAAAAAAATATTAATTGAAATGTATCTGCATTACATGAAAAATCTCCTAATTGCTTCTAGCATAATTCATTAAATTGTGCTAAAATTTACAAGGGTTCAGTTAAAAAATATCTTAATTCTAAATGATATAATAGAAAATATATAATAGTGCAATTATAAGCACTTATCTGAAAATACAAATTTAAAGAAGTGAATTTAAAGAAGGGATTAGCCAAAGAAAGTATATACACAACCCATGAACACAGAAAACTGAATGGTGATGGCTAGAGAGAAGTGGGGGGCAAGAGCTGGGTAGAGGGGACAAAAGGGGGGAAATAGGGACATCCTATATAATAATAATAAAAGGCTAATATGCAAATTGACTGAATGGCAAAATGGCCAGTTGCTATGGTGCACTCTGGCCACCAGGGGGCAGACGCTCAATGCAGGAGCTGCACCCTGGTGGTCAGTGCACTTCCATAAAGGGAGTGCCACTCAGCCAGAAGCTGGCTCATGGCTGGCCAGCGCAGAGGTGGTGGCAGGAGCCTCTCCCACCTCCGTGGCAGCACTAAGAATGTCCAACTAACAGTTTAGGCCCAATCCCTTGGGGACCTAAGCCTTTAGTCGGACATCCCCCGAGGGCTCCCTGGCTGCCAGAAGGATGTCTGACTGCAAGCTTAGGCCTGATCCCCTGGGGAGTGGGCCTAAGTCAACAGGTGGACATCCCCCAAGGGGTCCTGGACTGCAAATGAGTGCAGGCCGGGCTGAGGGACTCCTCCCCCACCCCCCGGAGTGCACAAATTTTTGTGCACTGGGCCTCTAGTCTAATATAATAAAAGACAAACATGCAAATTGACCATACCTTCGCTATGCCCCAAGCCACACCCACCAGCCAATCAGAGTAACTATATTCAAATTAACCCAACGAAGATGGCGGCCGTCAGCCACAGAACTGGAGTGAGCAGGAGGCTTGGGTTGCCCCTGGTGATGGAGGAAGCCAAGCTTCTCACCAGCCCTGGTTGGCTCTCAGCTCCACTCAAGGCAACAAAGTTTCAATTACAGAAGGTAAATAAATCTCATAATAAGAAAGAAAAAAAGAAAAAAGGAGAGGCTGGGAGCTTCCATCACTGGGGGGCTTGGCCGGCCTGAAAACAGCCATCAGCCCCTCACCCAGACTGGCCAGGCAACCCAGTGGGGACCCCCACCCTGAAGGGGGTGTGACCAGCTACAAACATCCATCAGCCCCTCACCCAGGCTGGTCAGGCACCCCAGTGGGGGCTCTCACCCTGAAGGGGGTCTGACCAGCCTGCTAACACCCATCAGCCCCTCACCCAGGCTGGCCAGGCACCCCAACAGGACCCCCACCCTGATCCGGGACACCCTTCAGGGTAAACCAGCCGGTCCCCACCCAGGCACCAGACCTCTATCCTATATAATAAAAGGGTAATATGCAAACTGACCCTAACAGCAGAAAGACTGGGAATGACTGGTCACTATGACACACACTGACCACCAGAGGGCAGATGCTCAATGCAGGAGCTGCCCCCTGGTGGTCAGTGTGCTCCCACAGGGGAAGCTCTGCTCAGCCACAAGTCAGGCTGATGGCTACCAGTACAGCGGTGGTGGTGGGAGCTTCTCCTGCCTCCTCAACAGTGCTAAGGATGTCCGACTGCAGCTTAGGCCTGCTCCCTGCTGGCAAATGGACATCTCCCAAGGGCTGCCGGGCTGCCAGAGGGATGTCTGATTGCCAGCTTAGGCCCAATCCCCCGGGGAGCGGGCCTAAGCCAGCAGGTGGTCATTCCCCAAGGGGTCCCAGACTGTGAGAGGGCACAGGCCGGGCTGAGGGACACTCCCCTCCTCCCCCCGCCAAGTGCATAAATTTTTGTGCACTGGGCCTCTAGTCCTATATAATAAAAGCCTAATATGCAAATAGACCTAACGGCAGAAAGACTGGCAGAACAACCAGTCACTATGATGTGCACTGACCACCAGGGGGCAGGCACTCAATGCAGGAGCTTCCCCCTAGTGGTCAGTGTACTCCCATAGGGGGAGTGCCACTCAGCCAGAAGCCAGGTTCATGGCTGGTGAGCACAGCAACAGTGGCAAGAGCCTCTCCCACTGCTGTGGCAGCACTAAGGAGCAGCAAACCAAGCAGTAAGGAGTAGCAAGCAGGTAGGCAGTAAGGAGTGAGGGGTCCTGGACTGCAAGAGGGCACAGGCCGGGTTGAGGGACACCCTCCCTCCCCTGTGCATGAATTTTGTGCACCGGGCCTCTAGTAATGCTATAATGAATATCCTTCCATTTGGGATGTATGCATTAAAATGTCCTCCAGAAAGACTGTGTCAACTTACAATCCTATTGATGGTGATTTGAAGTTGTCTGTTTTCAAGAACTCCCACCAACAAGAGGCACTATCATTGTAAAATATTTGTTGATTTGAAGATAAAACACCATCTCATTTCTATTTTAATTACCAAACCAATAATTATGCTTATTTTTCATTTATTCTTTAAACATGGAAAGTAAAGATGTCCCTCTTAACATATATTATTACTTATTAATAATTTTATTACTAAAAATATTAATTTTTCAATGTTAAATACTTTGTTGTATGACATACACTCTACCACATATATCATACACTTAATGTAATCACTAATCCTGCAATTTCCAACTTCATTTGCACAACTTTACTGCTTCGCCTTTCAGAATTCTTAGAAAACCCCCCAAAATGGAAATTTTATAGATTTTATGGGAGCTGGAATTTAAGTTTGAATTAGCCTTAATTAAGCGTCTAGGAATCCTTAATACAGAGGACTATGGAATATTTCAAGGGAATGATATGCTGGTAATATGATAATAGGATCTTCAAAAGAAAGTTAGTTGAATTTTATTACCTGGGTATTTTTTTCTATGGGCCTTGGTTATCCACTTTTAGTCTTCATTATGGCACATAACAGCTGCAAAATAAACACTTGTTAGATGTTTGAATGAATTACTGGAGGAAATTATCTATCATTTTCTTGTTTCAAATAGAAGCAGAAAGAATTTAATTCTATCCCAAACCATTTTAAATCAAAGAGTATAACCCTCCTTCACATTTTTCTGTTATGATAAATTTTACCTTTTTCTTTCAAGATCTCCTGCAAGACCTTTCTAGACATTATTGAGTGGCTAAAGGTTCAAGGAATTGTTCTTCCAATGTTTTAACTAAATGACCGAGTCTTTAGCTGAGTTTCAAAGTAACAAAGGGACAAAACTGGGGGAAATATGTTTCACAATTACTCAAAGTCAGATAGAGAACAAATGACATGTAGCACTCCCAAAGTATTCTTTTGTTTAATAGGCAATTGCCATAGAAAATTTGCCCTGGATTGGCCTTAGAAAATCCTTTTATTTTTCCAGCTCATTACTCCAAAGATCACAACAAAAGTTTGATCTTTGTTTTCTTTACTGAGACTAACCTTGATCTACCCTCCACTTTTGTCCACTCCCAGTGAAAATACCTTTTTTTAAAAATTAGTGTCTATTTTATGGTCGTTTGTGAAGAAGCTATTGCTGAGAGATCTGTCATAACATTTTTGATACAGTTAAAAAAGAGTTAAAAGTCCTTTTCTTCAAAAAGACCAGTACAAAAGTACTCCTACATGTACTAGGCTTTCGGATGCCTCGAATATTTTCATGAATGAACGCCCTTTTGGTTATTTTCATTATAGAAGAAATTCTTTTATGGAAAATTCAAACCAACAAAGGAAGCTCAGATTGCAGTTCTAACATTTTTCAGCAGAGTTGACTAAACATGAGTCCTAAATTGACGTATTATGAACACAATAAATAAGGTTTTTAGAGACCGGCTAACACTGAAAGCTTTTTGAAACAGACCTCTCCTTTATGTATCTATCTTTCTGGGAGTTCATAGGTCATGAGAGGACATGGAATTTGAAGGCCTCTGGTTATTCCTACAATAGCCACAGCTAACTGACAGCTAGGCAGCAAGGCTCAGTCACTTCCTATAGAGTGATCTGTGATGAACTGTCCCTGTTGCCAGCTTGGAAGTGGGGGAAGTCCTTATATTGCCTGACCAGGCAGAGTTATTAAAATACTCCACTGGCATTATGAAAGGTTAATTGCTAATGGATAAACAATTCGTCTCAAACAATTTCTGTTGAATTTCTACTTTGTACAAGGCACAATGATGGTAGTGTTAGAAGCTCTGGCCTGGACAGTGGTGGTGATGGTGACAGAGATGGGGCGTATGCGTGTGTGAGGGGGAGAGAGTCAGAAAGAGAATGACCTAGTCCCTACCCTCAAGTGTGGAAAATGTCATAATAAAGACTCAGTGAAGGGTTGTGGGAACAAAGAGGCAGGAGACATCTGTTCTAAAGGTGGAAAAGAGGTATGGATTACTCAGGAGGAACTCAGTAGTCCTAATTTCAGGGTACAAGAGATCAAAATTAAACTCACTAGAATAGGTCAAGGGCAGAGTAGTTTTACAAAGAAGGATCTTGTAGGTGGCCAAAGGAATATACCTTGGACATACTAAGGGCTAATGAGAGAGAGAGAGAGAGAGAGAGAGAGAGAGAGAGAGAGAGAGAGAAAGAAAGAAAGATTCACATTGTAAAACAACCAGAATCTGGTACAGCTCAATGAATTCAGTGAGATCCAACTACTTTCAGGTTCTTATCTGTGATAATTTACTGACATATAAAATGTTTGCTTCTTTACTAGAGTAGAAGATCAATGAAGGCAGTCAATTTGTCTGTTTTGTTCATTGCCCCAAAAGAGCACTTGCCACTAGTAAGCACATAAAAATCTCAGCAAAAAGAATATATGAATGTATGTGATGGATGACTTATAGAACCATAAGGGAGGCATTTGTCCAAGAAGTTGGGGCAGAGGAAGTGCCTATGCCCCTTGATATCAGGTGGTCGCATAAATCTGTGAACAGCGAACTGCCATAAATGTATAGGATATAACAAGATATTGATTAGAAATTATTTTTATTCCCCTGGAATTGGTATGCAGGACCCAAGGCTGACACTAAAGAGGAATCAATTACCCCATATTACAAAGAGAACAAAAAACAATGAGAAACAAATATGTCTTCAGAGCTTCCTAAGAGTTGGGCACATTAGTTCTGCAATTACAGTGAGTCAAAGGGATCGCTGGCGTCAGAAGTCATCAGTTCAGTGGGAATGCTGTCTGGGTTTTCTTTTTTCTTCAGTCTTCCTAACAGCCCTCAACTCTGCTGCCAAGTTAGGAGGAGTACTTTAAGAGAGTGGCCTGTGGAGACTGAGGCTGTCTGTAAGAAGAAACGGGCTCTCGTTCTCTGATTGAACATGTATTACGCAGCACACTACTCTGGGCAACTATTTGAATAGAAAGAATGAGGGGAATGGCAGAGTGAGAGAGAGGACTAAAGACAAGTGGCCTGACTGCCATCATTGGGTGCGGCAATGACGGCCGAGTTCCCCAAGGGTCAAAGAGAGGCCACAGAAGGCAGGTGAACTGGAGGACAGCAAAAGCAAGAAGTAGCGTGGCCTATGCTTACGGATGAAGGTGGAGGGTTAGAAGCCTTTGAGCTGAGTGGACCTCCCAAGTCAGGGCACTGTGCAGTGGGGAGGTGTGATACCCCTGCAGGGCCTCCCTGAAGAGCTAGAACCCTGATGTAGAAGACCCGGGACACCTTTGTTCCATGAAAGAGATAGCATGTGGACACCTGCCATGCAGGGAACCTCATGGCCAGGCACTCTTGGCTAGGAAGGAGAGACAGCCATGAGAGGACCAGAGGACCTAGTTAAATAAGAGTTTCTTGTTCCTTTCTACCATCCTCCTATCTGTGCCAACCCATGGCGGGAGAGTGAGACCCAGTGAGAGAAGAAGCCAAGCCACTTTAGCAAAGCCAGGATGTTTCGGGAGAGAAGAATGGAAGAACACTAAATTGGATATGAAGCTAAGGATTTCAATTACAATAAACATTTTCTTTTTAACTGAAAGAGACTGTCATAGATGTTGTTGTGGAATAATGAAAAAGGAGGATTTGCCATCATATAGTGAAAGACTGTGGTTTGGAGTAGGGGTTGGGGGCGGGGGGGGGGTTATGTTTTTACTCTGTCAACACCAGACTGTTCAACAATTAGTTATAGGAATAATCATGGTCTTTCATCACTAGAAAATCAGTGAGATTTTCAGCAAGGAGGAGGTAGGTTGGTGTTGCTCTTCTAATGCTGTTAAGAAGTCTTAACTTTCATTATCCTGATTCTGCATCATTGTTTAAGATGCCCATGACTCATTCAACACTTATTTATTAAACCTATAACACTATGAAGTAGGTCCTATTCTGGGCAGTGGCTATAAAAAGGAACAAGACTGGTGGTGGTTGTGTTCAAAGCCAGTCTCTGCTCTGAATCACAGATCCATGGTGGGACATGCGGGGCTGCTGTCTCCTTGGATAGAGGATTAGACACTAATTGCACTGCGTTTGCCCTCTCAATGTCTGCAAAGGTTCAAACGTCTAGGTTTTAAAATACAGAGACTTCTTTTTTTTTTTGCCTTATATAATATAAACATTAGGGCATTTGTATTATTTTTAAAATTCCTTTCTGCTATTACATAGCTTCCACCAATGATGATAGGCTAGAGTAGAACTCAGCAAATTTTTCCTGTAAAGGGCTAGTTAGTGAACACTTTTGGCTTGTGGGCCATACTGTCCCAATGTAGCATAAGAGCAGCAAGAGACAATGCATAAGTGGGTATGGCTGTGTTCCACTAAAATTTTCCTTATGGTCATTGAAGTGTAAATTTCAGCTGATTTTCATGTGTCATGAAATATTGTTCCCCCTTTGGATTTATTTTCAACCATTAAAAAATGTACAAACCATTCTCTTAGCTTGTGGGCTGTAATAGAACAGGAAAATGGGTATATTTGGCCCACAAACCATAATCTGCTGTACCCTGGGCTAGAGGCCTGATCTTTGTCTGCAAATTCATTTGCAAATGCCTCCTACAAAATGCCGCTTCTCTTGTCCATGGATGTCTGGAGTACCAGCGATGAGAGGGGATGACTCTCTTGGCTTTAGTTTTATGTATTTTCTGAGTTGAGCATGATTTGGAACACTCCTCCCCTTATTCAGTTCTTCCTTCTGGACTACCTCCCAATATTAATTGGTTTTCGCTTGGGTAAAAAGTATTCTGCTCTCTCACTTGATGTTCTCCTGCTTCAGGCGAACATAACATTCCCTGGAATGAGCCGCGTTCCTGCTCACCTCCGGGCCTTTGCTCATGCCACTTTCTCTGGCCTGGGATGCTCTCCCTGTGACTGCTACCTCTTCTTCATCAGGTTAACTTTGCTGGTCTCTTCAATCAACTCAAATGTCATTTCCTCAGAGAAGTGCCAGACCATAATTATTTTGGTAATGCTTTGATGAATGCTGTATTCCCAAGGGGCAGGAGCTCCCTTGTTTCTCAGTGCCTGGCTAGGAGTTGCCTGGTGGTCAGGCGGCCAGCTCAGGGCGAGACGGCTTGTTAGGATACTGGTGTCAGCATCTTCTGCCGGTGTCACCTCTCTAAGCCTCAGGCTCCTCTTTTGTAAAATGGGGTTAAAAGCACATTGACTCTGGAGGGTTATTGTGAATATGAAGTGAAATAATACATGCAAAATGTGTGGCTTAGCGCCCATCACATTGTTATCATCCACAAAATGGCCAGCTATTGTTTTTATAACTGGCATCCAGTAAATATTTGCTGAACTGAATTAATAACAGGAGTCAATCGTATTGGGTGCTCACTATAGGCCAAGTGCTGTTGAGACTGTTTCACATTTATTATTTCATGTCACCCTTCAATCCCCCTAAGAAGAGGGTACTAATATCAACCCTATTTTACTGATTAGGGAGCTGAAGTAACTTGCTCAGAGTAACACTGTGATTAAAGTGGTGAAAACAAGTTAAGGAGCTTCCCAGATAATGACAATATATTATTGGTTTTCAAGAGGTTTATTGTAAATGCTTTCTTATCTTTAACACCCTCTTTTCTGGCCAAAACCAGAACTGTTAGCAAACAACACCATCTTATATGAAAACATGTATTTTATATAGATAGGTACTAAAAATAGATCATTTTAAATAGTGCAATAATAAGTGAAGAAAGCTCCTCTGTAGTCATATATATTATTTCCCATAATTTAATAAAGTATATCATTTACATCAAGGTCAGTTTGTTATTTACTTTATTGCATATGCTAGATTAGAAGATTCCTTAAAATCTGCCAGCTTTGAACTGCATAAACATCACTGCATTGATGTAAATATAAATTACTTAAAATATATTAAAATAGGAATTCTAGGAAATGTTGGAGGTAAAAAAAAATCATAGACATCTATATTTGGCTATGTTCTCTACCTATGTAGATAAGTAACTGTCTACTCATACTCATAAATATTTAATTCATCAATATTTTAAATTTGGATTCTCACCTCTGAATGGAGCTTACACATTGCTCACTGAGTAATTTAATAAAAAAAAATCTTTAGGCGAGTAATCCAACCTGGCATCACACATCAAGGACATTCACCGAGTGGCGTTGGGGTGCAAAGCTCTCCACCAGTTTCCTCCAGGACACAGAACACACCTTTACCCAAGACATTACCCCGAAATATCAGCTCAGACTAATGACCTCATTCAGCAGCCGCTCAGAGGGCGGGTCCACAGCCACTCAGCTGACCAGGATGGGCGGCGCTCCCACAGTGGGCCAATCCCTACAGGCCACGCCTCCCACCAGTGCACGGATCCGTGCACCAGGCCTCTAGTCATTAAATAAGATAATAGTTTGTGAAGTGTTCAACAGGCTAATAACTACACCTGTTAATCAACATTAAGGAAAATAATTTTCACCTATGTTGATCAGTGGCTCCCAAAGAATACTTAGTTTAAATGATCACTGTTGAACTGAAGAAGAAAATTCTTATTTTCAGAATTCAGAAGAAAACTTTAAATTCAAACAACATAGTCTTAGTATGAGTTGCTATTTTATCTTTCCCCAACACATTCAAAGACTGGTTGCATGAGACTCACCCTGAAAGCTTTTGAAAGTTTAGGATTGTGGCATTCTGAAAATTCTGAGTCAGTCAGGGAGAGACCTGCCTAGAGTCCTGGATGCCTCATCACATTCCCCTGCTGCCTGACTACAGTTATTTATTTGAATTTTGGTTCCCTCATTTTCCCATCTATAACAGGAAATGCTTTTCTAGTTAATTTTATACAGTTTTATACACTTTTCTCATAATCAACCCACCTTTTATTTAAAACTCCTATGTAATATGAATATTTGATATTATAACTATTTTTTTCTATCATATAATTGGTCAAGGGCTTTGCAAATAAAAAGTGATTATTTAAGAGGTTCAAGAAAAAGAGAAATAGGCAAGAAGAGTAGTTTAATGAGGAAATCTATTTTTCTACAATTATCTATTTTATATCCTCAACTGCTTCATTACAGGGGAAAAAATACATCTGATAATTCTTTTGAATACTACCAAGGCACTTAGCATAGCAATATCCAACTAATGGTCATTGATACATTATTTTAAGCACACTAGGCACTAATCAAATATCCTTTATCAGTCTTTGATAATTTTTATCTGTGAGGTAAGTGGTTGGTCTGGCCTATAATGTTTAATTGTTATAGAAATCACAAAGTTAAACCTCAAAAAATAAGGAGTTTCAAAAAATTAAAGAATGGAATAAAAGCATGTGTTTAAAAGATGCTAGTAATGCATTAAATGTCATACCTTTGAAATTACATTGTTTCTTAATTAGAATTCTTCAAGCATATCAATTGAACTTGTCCTCACTGAGAACCACACCCTAGGCAAATTCAAAGCATGGAAGGGAATTATTTTCTAGTTAATGGAGCGTGTAAGTTTATTTTAATATTCAAGGTTATCATGGGTGAAATGTAAACTGAAAAGTTTTCCTTTTTATCATGGGTCATGGTATAACAGCAATACTCGCTTTATGAAATAAATGTCCAATTACCATAAGACAAATGGAAGGTCATTATACCTTACTTAGCTTTTGTATGCAGTCTGTGAAACGCACTTCCTTACAAACTGGCAGGCTGTAATACTTGGTTTCTGTAGTGAATCCAGGGAACCCAGCCTTACAAAGTGCATGGATCCATTCTAGCAGAGATGACTCAGTCTTACTCATTTCAGAAGCTTTGCATAAGCCATTCTCTCTGTTTACAATGACTTCTTCCCTTTCTCCACCAATCCACGAACCTTTTCTCCTTTAAGACATTTCAGAAACTCATCTCTCCTACATATGCCTTCCCTATCACTTCTTTTAATCATTTATAATTAGACATATGTGAAGTTTGCGTCGGTTATCTTAATTGGCCTGATAACCCAAGTAACAAATGAGTCACTCACTTATGTTGGCCTGAGAAAAGATTGCTAACCTCAACTCTCTCCTCCATGTTTGTTAATTGGGAGAGAACTGGTGGGGATGGAAGGAAAGGAGTAGTAGGAGTGTTCCAGGGTGTGTGGCTCAATGCTAGTTCATGATCCTTAGAACAGACTTTGCATTATATGCCAATATTACCCTTTTACTTTAGTTATTTGTAATTGTGTGCTTATTTTATCTGTATTTGCCTTTACAAAAGAAATAAATTCCACAATTAAGTTCTATTTACTTCGTCCATTTAAGGTATGTCTTTTGAAACCAACAATGTTAGAATTGTTATGTGGAGGAGTGAGAATTCATTGGTCAATGATGCCACAGTCACAATTTCAAATGCCTTCAGAGACCAGGCAAGTTACATAAACGTGTAAAGAGACAGAATGTTAGAGAGGGAGCAGACACTATGTAAACTGGAGGGTGCCTGCCCAGCCTAGGGCATTCAAATGCAAAAGAATCACAACAACCCTGCCAGTCCAATTTGGCCTTCCAATCTCTAGTCTGCAACTGAGCCTATGAGGTATGTTGGTGGTGACAGGGTGATTAGCTAGCTACATTTTATTGGTGAAGGAATTGAAATACAAAATAGTAACTTTACAAAAGCTACACGGGAAAATCAGCTTCATGGCGTGTCTTGTTCAAAGAGAACAGATTGCCAAAAGGTAAAATAAAACGCATGACCTAAAACCAGGAAGTGAATGAGCAAGACTAATTTCCTTAAAGAAAAATATTTTCTAATATTTGAAAGCAGTTTTTCAGGACATTCAGTAAGTTTTAAAAGTATAATTAAATCAGTTGTCCCTTTAGGGTGATTTGTATAGAAACATACATACACACACATAAATGCATGCACATATTTCTATGATTACATTATAACTTCCTTGGGAAAATCGGCATCTTGTCCTTCTTAAGGGATTTTGACTAATATGTAAAATACCTTGACTATAGAAAACTTAATTTTAAGGGAGAATTGTTCTTTTCCTAGATATCCTACAGTTTTGTGCCCCCCCCCGCCCCCTCCCCCATTATGATTTATTTACTGTTTATTACTCTCAGCTTTGAGGGGAAAAGAGGGTTTGGTAACAAATCCTAGAATCCACCATTTAATGTGAATGCATTGAAATTTTTATTTGCTTCTACTATCAGCTGAGAAGTAGGCAAAGCATATCTGCAAATCGAGCCTGTTAAAATTCCACTGCAAAGCGTGGCCTTGACTGACTGCAAGTGGAGCTGTCGGCTGGTACAGGCGTCACTGTCAGAGGGCCGTGTCATCTGTCAGTGTCGGTTCCAGCTCACTGTTCCACATAGAGGGGATGCACTGTTGCCTCCCAATTGATAACACGCTGCCAGAAGCATGCTACTTTCTCATCCATCTTCTTGTAGCTGTCAAAACTGGAATCCATTAATTAGTTTATTCTTGGGAATTTTAGTTGTTCTAAAGGCATGTAAATTTCAAAATAAGGCAAATAAAAATCCCAGCCCAAACCCTGATGCCAAATAAGGGCTCAAAATCCCAAAGTGGCAGCTGTTGCTGACAGTGGTGAGAAGTGACCAGCTAAACTCTGCCTTAAGTGAATGTAATGATGTGGCTAGTTTCCCATCCGTTTTAATGAGAGCGAGCTTCCCAAGGCAGCAGAGGGAATGGGGAGAGAGAGAGAGAGAGAGAGAGAGAGAGAGAGAGAGAGAGAGAGCGACGGAGACGCCCTGAACATGACTCTAACTAGTCAGGCAGTTTGACACAACTTAGGGAGTCTAGTTGCTGCTGCTACTGAATGATTAGCTTTTTGTATTTTATTCCTCTCCAGTGGCTTTCAAAAAAAGTTTGATAAGCTTTATTTCCCTCATTTTGGGGCTCCTAGGCAATTCTGTAAACTACATACTTTAGACAGGGTGCCTCATGTGTAATTCACTTCAGCACTCCAATATACAGTATATCTATGAATTGAAGAAAGATGCTATAAGAAACTTGAAACAAATTGATTGAACAATATTTATGTCTGATATAGCATACTACAAAAATGAGTATGGTTCGGCTTAACCCAATTTTTCCCTCTCCCTCTTTTCAAGTCAGTGGTAAAAGATTGCACTGATGCTAAATTATTTTATTCAAGTCAATAAGCATTTATTAAATGACTACTCTGTGTAACTTACTGTGCCAGCTAGTCTGGGGAATACAAAAATGATTAAAATACTGCCTTAGGCCCTAACCTGTTTGGCTCAGTAGATAGAGCATTGGTCTGAAGGGTCCCGGGTTCGATTCGTCAAGGGCATGTACCTTGGTTGCGGGCACATCCCTGGTAGGGGGTGTGCAGGAGGCAGCTGATCAATGTTTCTCTCTCATCAATGTTTCTAACTCTCTATCCTTCTCCCTTCCTCTCTGTAAAAAAACAATAAAATATATATTTTTTAAAAAAATACTGCATTAGTCCTCTATAAGCTCATGTTTTAGAGGAAGAGGCAGATGCGTATACAAAGAGCCCTAATTCAAGGCAGACTAGAGGAAATACTGAATAATGAGCCGTGGGAGAGAGGAGAGAGGAGCTCCTTTCCAAGGGCTCCGGAGTGTGCAGTGTTTGAGCAAGGCTTTGAGGAAGGGTGGTCTTCACATGCCTGTCACATTCTATTTTAAAGAATGTGCCACATATGGAGGAAAATATGTGCCTCAGAGGAGTGAGGAAGACAGAAGAGTGCAGATGACCAGGAAGACAGAACTTGTACAGGGGAGATGTGAGGAGAAGGACTTTCCTTAGAGGTGCCAGCACAAGGGCTGGTCCCAGTGCAGTGCAGGAGGATTCGGATAGAGACACATGCCTAAGCACCCTGCATCTAACCAAAGGCAACAGATAAGGTGCTCCTTTTGTGATACTTGTAAAGGGAAGTCTTTTTATTAGGACGA
Organism: Myotis daubentonii; assembly: GCF_963259705.1. NCBI lineage: Eukaryota > Metazoa > Chordata > Mammalia > Chiroptera > Vespertilionidae > Myotis > Myotis daubentonii. The sequence goes on along the minus strand of NC_081845.1, from coordinate 45,682,469 downwards.
CAGCTAATGGTTTGCAGCATAAATGGCACAAATAACCAGAAGTATCTTTCTGAGATTGTTTTCTTCTTTACAGGTGTCCTCATCTCCAGCAGGATATATGTTCTCTAAATGTTGAGGGAATTCATGATTCTTTTCCAGCAAACAGCGCAGTAGGACTATTTTAAGGCCCAGAAAGAAAAGGACTTTATTTTGCTAATTCCTGAATCCCTAAAACTCAGAAGAGTACACAGCTCATAGTAGGAACTCCATCAGCATTTGTTGGCGTGCACTTTTTGCAAAGCCCACCCACTGAACCCCAGCCAATCTCAGACGTGGAACAAACACCCCTCCGCTCAGCTTCATGCTGCCCTATTAGGAGGGATAACGAGTGTGAGATGAAATGTTACCAGAAGGACAAGGGCTTTTTAAAAATATATATTTTTTTATTGATTCAGAGAGGAAGGGAGAGGGAGAGATAGAAATATCAATGATGAGAGAGAATCATTGATCCTGCATGCCCCCTACTGGGGATCGAGCCTGCAACCCCAGGGCATGTGCCCTGACAGGGAATCGAACCCCCTGGTTCGTAGGTCACTGAGCCACGCTGGCTGGGCAGGACTAGGGCTTTTTATTAGGGATGTAAAATATGAACATTTAGCAATTACTTTGGTCACAGTTATTTTTTACAATTTGGGCAAAACCAGTTTAAAAGGGAAGAAAATTGAAGGCTTAGAAAAATGACTATCAACAAAGGAAATTGGCTAATGCAAAGAATGTTTGAAATGCCCATATTTCTTGCTATAAAATGCTAACAATAAAGTTACACCTAGAACAAAGTGAGACTGTCAACTGTAGGGTGAATAGGCTCCCCCTAACTAGCCAGTTTAAATCATTCAGCAAAGTGTATTTTATATGGAGAACACTAGTTGGACTGCCTTCAAATCTAAATAAGCCAGGTAACATACCATCCAAGCTTCTTTTTGGGTACATAGGCCCAGTTTTGATGTACACATTCCAGAGCTATTAACCAGCTGCTTCCCTGATAGCAGAAGGTAATTTACTTGTGTGCTTCCCAGTGAACAGGAGTCAGTGAGGGGCCTCTCTAAACTGAAACAAGGACGGGGACACACATAACAAGCATTGGTAACTGCTAGGAGCACAGCACTAATGTAGCCAGGAGCAATATCCAAGCTATGCCACACCGACCCCTAAGAATGGGCACTGGCTGCAGCGCTGGTTTGGGGTCCTGAAGGGCCCCTCTGGGCCAGCCATTTAGTTGCTGGATGGCGAGGAGGAGGCCACGGGGTGATTGTGGCAGTAACCATTCACCACTGGTCCAAGAGCATCTTAATCTCATAACAGTCAGTAGAGCCAAACCAGTGTACCCATACCCCAATTGAAAATTATCTCTGAAATAGGCATAAATCTGGTTTCTGCCCATGAGGAACTTCTAATAAGTGCTCAATCCCATTCAGAAGCATACCCCAGATGGACTGAACATTCCACCAGAGAGGAGTGTCCAGAAAATTGACTGTGCTCCATGTATCTGTTAATAGATCCAGTGTTAAGAACTCAGATCCTGCCTACAACGCCAACTCCTGGCTGGTTTCTGTAGGATCAAGTGGTACCTATTGGGGGCTGCTGACACATATCACAGAGAGAGACCAAAAGGCTGCCTTTAAACAATCAGGGTGTCACACCTTCTATAAGGTCCTTCACACACCTCTTCGCATCAAAATCCAGCTCTTCATCTCCAGTTCTAGAGCTCAGTTCTGCACTTCTACAACCGAACTGAAACTGACACGGTTATGGATCACTCTCATCCCATGGAGTCAGCAACAATATCATGCTTCCCTCAGACCAACTTTCCTCCCTCTCTCTTTCGCTTCAACTCCTTCCACCCAACCTTCTCCCCAGCAATGTTTATTAAAACCTACTAGGTACTAGGTAAGGGAAATAACTTTAAACAGGCACATGATTTTAATATTTAACTGTGCACCAGCCATTCATCCAAGGTCATCTTGGGTCTACCACGATTCTCCCATCCATAGCAAACTACTTCTACCTTGGGTGTGAGGGCCTCACGGCCACCACAGGGCCTAGGCTCCTGCAGGAAGAGACAATCTAAGAGGAATGTGTGTGTTTTTCAGCAAGGAAAAGTCATCCCTCATCCAGTGGGAGAAAAGCTTGGCAAGTGGCACTGAAACCTTCTTTTTGCACACGTTTCAGTGGCTCTGATGAGCATGGGTCTCTGACGTCGTCTTAGCCAGGCAAGCGCCATCTGATAAGTTGATCTCAGGTGATCCCACAAGTCAGATGGTCAAATCACTAACTTGATCTTGATCCCATCAGAGTTAAGTAGAGTCAAAAGTAGATTGCATTTACCAAGAAGCCTTTTTAAAAATGACACACTTGTGGATGTTGGAAACCCATCTGTACCCTTTCCATTAGAGCAGCGGTTCTCAACCTGTGGGTCTCGACCCCTTTGGGGGTCGAACGACCCTTTCACAGGGGTCGCCTAAGACCATCGGAAAACACATATATAATTACATATTGTTTCTGTGATTAATCACTATGCTTTAATTATGTTCAATTTGTAACAATGAAAACACATCCTGCATACAAGATATTTACATTATGATTCATAACAGTAGCAAAATTACAGTTATGAAGTAGCAACGAAAATAATTTTATGGTTGGGGGTCACCACAACATGAAGAACTGTATTAAAGAGTCGTGGCATTAGGAAGGTTGAGAACCACTGCATTAGAGGAATCCCTTAGAAATCCCCGATTGCTTACTTAACTTTCTTTTTTATAATGAACATATTTATCCTTGACTATGAGCTCCTGCCATAAAAATAAGATAGTAATTTGGTTAGTTGTCTATAAATAATATAGCAAGATCTATTAACCTAATTTCTATATCTAAGTGTTCCCCTTCTAATTGAATGCTTTTCTCTTTCTTTCATTAAAGTCAGCTTCCTGTGACCTTTAAATTCAGTTAGAAAAGTTAATCCTCTGGTTAATCTGGACCAATTGGTTTCTGAAACACCACTCAGTGACAAACCATTATTTCTAGTTCAGCTTTTAATTGGTTAGAATGTTATTGCTGTGAGATCCAGTAGCTGTCAGATTTGCTTGCTAGCCAGTCTGAGCTTTCTGGATATATTCCAAGTCATTAAAGCAACATCTCCTGTTCAAGCTGGGGATATTTTCCTGAACCCAAGCCCAATGCTCTCTCCTGCTCTTATTTAATTAAAGCCTGAGGAATGTTTGAGGGAGTACAGATTGGGGAAAAGTACTCTTGGTAGGGGGGAGTATTCAGCTTTTTATGTTAAATTCTATTTTTGAATTATTAGGTTAAATTGCCATACAAATCACAACTTAGCACTGATGCGAACTACATGTTTTCTCAGATATTTTATTACTAGTACTTTTGCCTCTGCTTTGAGATTTCCCTTGTACTAGAGTCCAAAGGAATCTAATTATGTCACAGAGTTAGAATAATATTACTCTAATGTTAAACATTCAGATAACTTTTTACAATTATTTTATTCTTAAAAAATATATTTTTATTGATTTCAGAGGGGGAGGGAGAAGGAGAGAGAGATAGAAACATCAGTGATGAGAGAGAACCATTGATCAGCTGCCTCCTGTATGCCTCTCACTGGGGATTGAGCTCGCAACCCAGGCATGTGCCCTGACCAGGAATTGAACCCTGACCTCCTGGCTCAGAGATTGATGCTCACCCACAGAGCCACACTGGCCAGGCATTTTTATAAAGAATAGAAAACCTTGTGCTTTCTTTTATATGTCCTATTAGTATCTGCAGAACCATAAGGAATAACAAATTATCATTTTGGTCATTCTTTTATTTTACTTATTTATTTTTGTTAATCCTCACCTGAGGATATTTTTTCCATTGATTTTTAGAGATAGGGGAAGGGAGAGAGTGAGGTGCAGAGAAACATCGATGTGATAGAGACATATAGATTGGTTGCCTCCTGTACATGCCCCAACCAGGGCTGGGGATGGAACCTGCAACCCAGATACGTGCCCTTGACCTGGAATCAAATCTGCGACCTTTTGGTGCATGAGTGAGGCTCTAACCACTGAGAACACTGACCAGGGGGGTATTCCTTCTTTTAAACAATTACAGAATCAAAAGAGATCATCCACATATATTTTTCTAATTATATACCTAGAGAGAGTTCTGCCTATGCACCTAAAATCTTGGATTTAAGACTAAATTTTCTTCTGATTCACTGAGTGATCTTGGTTAAGTTACTCAAGTTCTCTGGATTCCAATGCTCTCCTCTCACAGATAATAGTGAATACTATTTATCTTACAGTTTTCAAAGTGGTGAGTATTAATCAAAAAAATGTATAGGAAACTCTTAGAAAACACTGAGAGTCATGTAGTCAAAATTTTACTAACATAAAATCATCACACTGAAGTAGCTCTTGGAGTGACAGCCAGAGTCAGGTTTATTCCTCTTCAGATCTTTCTTCTCTTCGTTCCACCCAATCCACTCCCACCTGCCCGCTCCTGGTTTCCAGTGGCCCAGAGTTCCTGCTCCAGTTCATTGTCTTCTCCTTCCCATCTGTGCCCTCAGTTTGCCTGATCTGATTAAGGATGAGTGATAGGGAGGGTGCTGTTTCCTTCCCCCAAGTGAAACACTTCTGGTCCCTTTCCCTCTTACTTACTCCACCCTTTGGTAGGTCAAGTCAGTTATTAAATTGGTAAAATCAGAAAGAATGAACTGGGTATGCGTGGCTCAACACTCCCTTCATTGTCTCAGCACCATGTGTCATTGCTCAGGAACTTCACGGTGCTGCTACCGATAAGATTCACAGTGAAGGCTCTGAACCAGGAGGTACGGTCCCTAGTAATTTACCATCACTGGGTAGGCAGTGCTGTCTAATTCTAGTGCTCAATGTTACAAAATCTACTTGTCTGTACATATTCTCCACTGTGAGTCTTCTTTTAGTCTTCTTTCCATTTAGTCTTCTTTCTCCTTTTCTCTTTTATTTCTTGTTTGATTAGGACTCAGGGGAAGAAGAGGGGGTATTATTTATTATTTATTGGACCACCTCAAACTCTCCAAACTTACAAACCTATATTTTAACTCTTTACTCCCCACCAAGCTCCAGATCCATATACCAATGGCCTTTTAAAGAATTCTATCTGGCCCTAACTGGTTTTGCTCAGTGGATAGAGCGTTGGCCTGCAGACTGAAGGGTCCCAGGTTCAATTCTGGTCAAGGGCATGTACCTTGGTTGTGGGCACATCCCCAGTAGAGGGTGTGTAGGAGGCAGCTGATCGATGTTTCTCTCTCATCGATGTTTCTAACTCTCTATCCCTCTCCCTTCCTCTCTGTAAAAAATCAATGAAATATATATTTTTAAAAAAAGAAAAAGAATTCTATCTCTATGTTCCATTAGTACAGTGGTTCTCAACCTTCCTAATGCCGCGACCCTTTAATACGGTTCCTCATGTTGTGGTGACCCCCAATTTCATTGTTACAAATTGAGCATAATTAAAGTATAGTGATTAATCACAAAAACAATATGTAATTATATATGTGTTTTCCGATGGTCTTAGGCAACCCCTGTGAAAAGGTCGTTCGACCTCCAACGGGGTCGCGACCCACAGGTTGAGAACCGCTGCATTAGTACACAAAATACATGCAAAAAAATCTAAATTATTAAGTTAAATTAATCTCTATATCTTTCACCTACCCCATCAGATTGCTCTCACATATTTGCATGTCTCAGCATGAGTACCCTGAGGGCAGGGATCTGGCACAACTATAACATTTGTATAATACATGGAGTAAGAAGGGTTCAAGAAGGTTTGCTGAGTGAATAAATGAGTGAGATGGGACATGAGTGCAATGGGTATTCCCTCTTTTGTGTTCTGGCCCTCTCAGCTTCCCCAGCTCCAGAATGACCCAAAGATCCTGGATCAGGACAACCAGCAGAGCTACACGAAGATTCTGAGCACTCAGAAGATGAGAAGTCAACTCCAGGGGCCCTCGGCTCTGAACCAAGTATTGGGCCAGCTCTGCTATTTTACTAGTGTGGACGAGCCCATCCGTGTGCCGCTGTAGAGAAAGGCACACCATCCTCATCCCATTGACCTCTGTGCATGCCCTAAACAAACTCCATCCCACACCTCTCTGGCTCTCTGCACCCCCTTGCTCCCCTTTATCCTTAACCTGCCTTCCCAGAATTCCTTCCACTTACTTATTCTAACTGAAAAGTGGCTATACCCTGAAGGCATTGCCTGCCCTGAAAGCTTAACAAGTGGAAGCTATTTTTCTTACACTCTACCTGCAAATGGACTAGAGCTGATATAGTAGCCTCCTTAATCCTCATTTCATTCCAGATCACTGACCCCCCTCTCCTGCCTTTAAACCCTCAGCTCCTGGTCTTACCAACCAGAATTCCTACTTGTTGCACTCATCTGCCCACCCCCAGTCATAACATTCATCCCTCAAAGGTATTAGTCCCAGGCTTGGTGTCACCTCTTCACACATTTCGATATTAATTCTTGGTGACTGCTATATCCATGGGGATGATATTTATAATACTCTGGCCTCTTTCTCCAATGAGCTTGTCCTCTACCCTACCGCAGTCATTCATTCTCATGGTCATACATACTCTAGACCTCGTCATTAACAATATCTGCAACTCCTCCATAGTCCCAATTACAAGTCTCCTATTTGGTTATCTTTCTTTTCTCTTCCCTCTAGTACCCTGATTTCAATGATACTTCAGGTGGGACCCCCCCAATTCATCAACTTTACACCCTTTCCTTGTCCACCATTCTCTTCATGTCTTCATTTCTTTCTTAATCCAATGTCATTTAAACAAATATATAATGAAATTGTGTAAGTAAAACAGATGAAAAAAGAGAAATATGTTTAAATCCAAAATATTTATGCTAACAGGCACATTGAAAAATTCCAAACACTTCCTCAGAATTTGAGAATTTATTTTCTTTTCACTAGTGCGTTAGGAAATCAATCTTCAGGACTGTGTTTAGTCAGGGGTCCAGGGCTATTTTTTCATTAGTCTTCATATTAGGCAGTTATTTAGAAGCCCTTAATAGAGCAACATAAATTGACAAGGCCTCAAAATACAAGTGGTGTTGATAGTATAGATTAATTCAACAAAGATTTCTTATTCTAAGGGTCCCTATGATATAATGGAAAAGTTACAGTCAAATGCACTTCTGGAACCCATTCTATTGCTAGGCAGACAAACTCAACCTTAATTATATCTTTCTTCTGAAGCATCTCATGAAATGTAACTTCATTAAAATAGGCAGATGTATTAACAATCATTCTGAAGGGAGAAAGATGTACCCAGCAGTGCTGAGATAAAAGAAGCACTGACTTAGGATTGTTCTGTATAAAAACAATTTATTTGACAGGAATATACATTGTAATAGTTTGTAACTTCATTTAAAATAATTAATTCACATTGAACTACAGATGGAAAATAACATGGAAATAAGATGAGTAGAAGCTTGCCTTAAAATTTTACCTTAAAAACCATTTTCCATATTGGTTACTTCTACTGGGGGGGGAGGGGGGGCGGGGAGAATGATGTTATCAAATACAGAGGGGAAACATTTAGAATGGAAATATCAATTAGGTAGCAAGTCTATATAAGAATAGATTAAATTTAGGAATATTTGGGGATTAAAAGATATATAACATTGTGTTATTTTTTCTGTATCTTTTAAATTTTACTACGTATAGAATAAATTGCATTGGAATCAAGACAGAAAGGGTGGATTCTTAGCTCTTTGACTAGAGGAAGAATTCCTGAGCACGACCTATCTGCCAGTTAAAATCAATTAAGTACCAAGAGAGTCATAAACTGGCCAAGGCCTGAAATCTATTGTAAAACTTCCAGGAAAACTGGAACAAAGAAAAGATGCTAATTTCTCACAGTGGAGAGAAACCATTCTTTTAACTGGATTAGATTATTTTTTATCTCCTGGATTTTAAAGACTGATCAGAACAATAAACACTTCCAATAAATTTTAAGCCAATCAATGTGACTCCAGGATTAGAGAACTCTGCCATTCTTTTACCTGACAGGTAGCAAGGATCAGTGAACTAATAGAAGGCTGGCGTCAGCAGTACTGAATAATGTTCATGAGGCAATACCTACTGGGAAAACTCACAAAGATTACGGAACTTCTCTGGGCCTCCATTTTCTCTGTTAGGAATTAATACTCTGTACAGAGACAGCATTTTTATGGTGACTTTAACAAGCTCACAACACAAACACATAAATATATATACATATAAATGTGTGGGTGTGGGTGTGCATAACTTCTCACCCTGGGTGCTAATTTCATTCAAAAATTGATAGTAAATATTACAAAAGGACATGTTTATTCCATCTAATGTCTCCTTCTTTTTTCCAAAATGAATTGGCCAGTAAAGCTGATTGTCTATCCTTACAATATATTAATGAAGAGACAATGGCTGAGTTTTATCATAACATGGTACCTTGGTTTATTTTTGTGTCATTTAAAGAAATATTCCACTCTTTACTGATGATGAGAGTAATATATTCTCATTGTAGAAAAACTGGAAAGGAAAAAGGATCATCCATAATCTTACCACAGAAAGGCATACAATTATCATTTTGGCAGATGTCTTCCAATATTTTTCTATACATTGTTTTTATTTTACCTACTTTAGATGTTACTGGAAAAGCAAATTTATACCCACCTTTGAAAAGTTAACTTTAGGCGACCTGCCCTACCCAAGCCCTGCACAGAGGCATTTGCCGGATAGCCCCAGGCAAAGGCTAGATTAGCACCTCCCTAGAGGACAGAAGTTCTCTCACTGCTGACACAGCTGATTCTCATAGCCACTTGCCTGGAGGTCAAACCCTCCCTGGAATTAGCTACAACAATCAAGATTTATCTATAAGACTGCGAACAAAGACCACTAGGGGGTGCACCAAGGAAGCATAACAAAATGCGGAGACAAAGAAACAGGACAAAATTGTCAATGGAAGAAATAGAGTTCAGAACCACACTTTTAAGGTCTCTCAAGAACTGTTTAGAAGCTGCCGATAAACTTAATGAGATCTACACGAAAACTAATAAGACCCTCGATCTTATATTGGGGAACCAACTAGAAATTAAGCACACACGGACTGAAATAACGAATATTATACAGACGCCCGACAGCAGACCAGAGGAGCGCAAGAATCAAGTCAATGATTTGAAATGCGAGGAAGCAAAAAACATCCAACCGGAAAAGCAAAATGAAAAAAGAATCCAAAAATGCGAGGATAGTGTAAGGAGCCTCTGGGACAGCTTCAAGCGTACCAACATCAGAATTATAGGGGTGCCAGAAGATGAGAGAGAGCAAGATATTGAAAACCTATTTGAAGAAATAATGACAGAAAACTTCCCCCACCTGGTGAAAGAAATGGACTTACAGGTCCAAGAAGTGCGGAGAACCCCAAACAAAAGGAATCCAAAGAGGACCACACCAAGACACATCATAATTAAAATGCCAAGAGCAAAAGATAAAGAGAGAATCTTAAAAACAGCAAGAGAAAGAAACTCAGTTACCTACAAGGGAATACCCATACGACTGTCAGCTGATTTCTCAACAGAAACTTTGCAGGCCAGAAGGGAGTGGCAAGAAATATTCAAAGTGATGAATACCAAGAACCTACAACCAAGATTACTTTATCCAGCAAAGCTATCATTCAGAATTGAAGGTCAGATAAAGAGCTTCACAGATAAGGAAAAGCTAAAGGAGTTCATCACCACCAAACCAGGATTATATGAAATGCTGAAAGGTATCCTTTAAGAAGAGGAAGAGGAAGAAAAAGGTAAAGATACAAATTATGAGCAACAAATATGCATCTATCAACAAGTGAATCTAAGAATCAAGTGAATAAATAATCTGATGAACAGAATGAACTGTTGATTATAATAGAATCAGGGACATAGAAAGGGAATGGACTGACTATTCTTGGGGGGGAAAGGGGTGTGGGAGATGTGGGAAGAGACTGGACAAAAATCGTGCACCTATGGATGAGGACAGTGGGTGGGGAGTGAGGGCGGAGGGTGGGGCGGGAACTGGGAGGAGGGGAGTTATGGGGGGGAAAAAAAAGGAACAAATGTAATAATCTGAACAATAAAGATTTAATTAAAAAAAAATAAAAAATAAGAAAAGTTAACTTTATAAAATTTTTGCCATTGAAAATTTTTATAAACATGAACAGATTATGAGTAGGCTTGGGGTGGGAGTATCAAAATGCTGTCCTAACATTGTCCTAAGGTGACTGCATTTGTGGGAATGAAGCTGAAAACAGGGAAACAAATAAGAAGGTGCTGCAATCATCCAAGAGGGAGATGATAATATTGGTATTAGAAGAGGAAGGGACATATTAAGGGGATAAAACTATTGCTTCAATTTCTCTGGTCAAGTTCAAGCCAGTTGGTGGTATTATTGCACCTATTTCTCATGATACACAGTTCTGTTTTATCTTTCTCTCTTCTCCTCTCCCTTCTCCTTCTCACTTACCTTATTCTCTATTTTTTCCCCCAATGTTCTTTGCTCATGCCTAGGTCTACCAGTGATACCTCAGATATGGCTTAACTCTTTGGTTTTGTTTCAGGATTCAAGGCCCTGAAGGCCCTGTGGGAATAATATATTATAACAGGTGAGGGCTCTAATGTAGCTGTCACAGCCACTGATTTAATGAAAGCTAACAAACCACAAAGCAATCTCAGACATTAACACTAAAAGCCCTAATAAAAGAAAATCCCATTTTTGCTCCTCTACCATTAAGAAGGCCATTCAAGGTAAACAAGTAATGCATAGAAACAGAGACCAAAGGTATGATTACCGGAGGAGAAAGGGAGGAGAAAAGAGTAAAAAGGTGAAGGGGACTATAATATAGTCAATAATATTGTGCTGCATTTGCATGGTGACAGATGATTACTAGAATTAGTGGGGTGATCATACTGTATGGTATAAAAATGCCAAGTCACTATATTGTACACCTGAACTAATGTAACTAATATAATATTGTATACCAACTATACTTACATTTTGTAAAAATAATCTTTTAAAAAAGATAAACAATAGTAGATAAACCTGAGGGGAAGAGGGAGGATAAACAGTGACTGTAATAATTACAATCCTTATCAATCTGATGTGAATTGATGTCTTTCACTAAATAAAGTAAATACTATTGTAAAGAATGATACAGTAGAAAAGATTTCAGTCACCTGAATAGGATTAGTGAGTGTTGTGATAAGCACGTAAGACCAGGAATATTGGATTTTAAAACCCTCCACTCCCTATGTCTACCATATAGAGATGTATAATAACTATTTCCCAGAGGAGTGGACTGTTCAGTTCCATGGAAAAGTTTCTGTTATGGGGAGGCAGTAGAAAGCAGTGACTAGAACAGTTTGTGGTCAATTTAGCACCATTCCCTGGTTCCTTACAGTCTTCCCTGCATCACAGGGGAGAAGCCTGGGAACTACATTCTTCAGAATTTTTTGCTTATAGGGTTTCAGATTAAGCTCTCTCAGTGAGAGGTGCTACCATGAGATTTAGAAAAAGAAAGGAAGGGAAAACATGCGCTGCGGTGGCGAGTGCAGCAGCATGAGAAGGCAGAACGTGTCTCCATGTGTTTTGCCGGCAGCTTCCAAACATCCTCCTAAGAATCAACCGTGCTGTGCTGCAGAAGCCGAAAACGTCAGCAGTGAACTTCCTGCAAGACCAGCCCACCTAGGTTTTCTGAAAATCAGGAGTGGCCTTCCTCAGCCTTGCTATCCTTGCTCTTCCTGAGTCCTGCCCATCCTATCTAATAATAGACAAACATGGTAATTGACCATACCTTCGCTACGCCTCCCATCAGCTAATCAGCGAGATATGCAAATTAACCGCCAACAAAGATGGCAGTTAATTTACATACTCAGGCGCGAAGTGGTGGAGCGAAGACTGAAGGCGGCTCCGGCCAGAGCAGCGAAGGCTGAAGGCGGCTCCGGCCGGAGCAGCGAAGGCTGAAGGCAGCTCCGGCCGGAGCAGTGAAGGCCTAGGTCCCGGGTGCCGGAGGAAAACCGTTGCCGGCAGCCAGGGGAAGGGAAGGCCTACTGTATGAATCTTTTTGTGCAACAGCCCTCTAGTAAGTGTATAAGCCTCTAATTCCCCGTGGAAAATCACTGCCTGCTCAGACCTAAAATGGTTTCTGCTTTTCTGAATGGACCGAGATTGACAGAGTAAGTACGAGGCTCGGGTACAGAAAGTATGGGTTGCATTGGGCCCATCACATACTACCTGAGGAACCTTGTACAAGTTTCAATACCTGAACAATCATTTTCCTTGTTTATAAAAATAGGGATAAGAAGACATCTGCCTTTCTTATAGGGTTTCATCAAAAGTCTCATCAAGGATTAAATAGTCCAAGTATGTAATAAAAGCACTTAGCATGGTGCCTAGGGAAAATAAGCTTCCCCAAAAATGTGATTTTATATATGCTGAGCTTTAATCATACCAGCAATAATGTGCTCAACAGGTAGCTGTTTCCCTCCTGTCCTCATGGCTTAGAATAGGGCACAGCAGAAACCACAACTCAGACCATGTCATTGGGCAGGGATAATAAAGGCAGGCTTCTGCAACCCCAATTTTAAAAGAATATCAAGAACTCTGAACAGTGCCAATGATCCCTGGCATGACCAGGGATGGATTTTTATCACAACTCTATCTGCTGCAACAAAAACCCTCTGACTATATGATAGAATAGAAGCTTGAGTAGTTGCTGGTCAGACTAGAAGTTGGGAAACCCTATTCCTCCAATTATTGCCCTGTGTCCTGGAATCTGCTTGTTGGGAACTTCCTGTATCTCTAGTTTTCTGTGGGTGGGCAGTAAATATTTAAGAGATAGATGGAAGTTGGGAGACCCCCTGCCTTTGAAGAGGATTAATTGAAACAGAATCAGCACCATATTAAGCCAACTTTATCCTTCAGGAAGAAAAGACCATAATCATGAACTCATTAGGAGTGTCTCCTAATGATATTAGTTCAAGGGATTTACAAAACTGAAGTGGAGATGACTGTTTTGGTTTCATGATAGAACCCTTGAACACTTGAGAGCATTGTGTATTACAGAGAAGCTTGGCAAAGTGGTCTGTTGGAATATATGCAGAGTGACTTCGCCGATGTTCCACTGGGGGTCCACAGGTGAGGCAGTGAGACTGTGCAGTCACGGTTCTGCTTAGGAAGGGGCTGCACTTCATGCTCACTGGCTTCTGCTCACCCAGAATTTGAGCAAAGCCATACTGTGTAATTCTTCACTGCAAGTAGCATCTCTGAGTCACCAGCTCCATAAGGAAGAGCAACGATGTGAATTAGTCCCCAGAGTAAAGCTTATTATGGTTCAGGAAAAGGTGGCTGGGTGGCTCTCTGGGAATGTGCTGGGATGGTGAGCTGTCCAGTTCTCATGGGGGTTTTCTTGCAGGATATATATGCTTTCCCTTGAACCCATATCATTCAGGATTTCCGAGGGTTCACCTATTTCTTCAACTTATTTTCACTTCCCCTTTTCTTTTCCAGTGGAGTTAAAAACCAATTTCCATTAGCCAATTAGAGACAGCAGCTACCTCCTATTTCTCCTTTTATTCACATTAGTTGATTGTAGAATGTAGGTAGGATTTCCCCACTCTTCAAAAATGAAGCTCCAAAAATAATATTTGGCTAATTAGTGTAAACACCCGCCGCCCCCCAATCCAGTGTTCTAGTCATCAAGATCTAACAGAGATGCAGCCACACCAGGCATCGCTGGCTGATTGTGTTCACATAGAAAGCCCGGGCATGGGAAAGGCATCCTGCGGCGTGTGGAGAAGCTGTGTAGATTATTTACACAAGTGGTTCATAGGCTGAGAACCCTGCTAGGTGAATGAATGAGGTTTTAAGTCTTCACATCCAGAAATCCTAGCCCTGGATAGGACAAAGGTGGCCTTTTGCTATAAAACCCTCTAATCAAGGCTGTATTGGGTGTTTTCTTGAATGACACACAGTGTCCCTCTCCTGGAAAACTCAAACTCTGGCTTTCTCTCTGATTGGTCTACAAAGGCCCTTGGGAGGCTGGGAAGGAGAGATGGTGTGATCCAGCTAAAATTCAAAGAAAATAAAGCCTGCTTTCTCTAAAATGGGACTCCACAACTATAAGGTCAACAGAAGGAAAAACAGAAGCAGCAAATTGTTATCATAACATGATCACTGCCAGTCTAGCAAAAAGCCATGAGCTAATTTCAAGTATTTCTTAAAAAGTCATCTTCTTATTTACCACTTTTCTTTTAAAGAAGAGATTTAAAAATTTATCCATAGGGTCGAATTTATTTAAACATTAAATATTCTAATATAAGAAAGAATAATACCTAGGATTTTAAAACATGTAGTATTCATATCTACTGTTACATCTTAAAACACACACACACACACACACACACACACACACACACACACACACAAACCTACTTGAAAGTGCTTGATTTGGGGCATTGACAGTTCACTTGTTATATGCCAGTTACTGGCCTAAGCCTTTCAATGAATTATTAAAGTTAATCTTCACAAAAAAAGTTAGGATTATTATCCCCATTTTACAGATGAGAAAACAAAATCTTAAAGGTATTTAATAACTCACACAAGGGTGCACCACTACAGCTTAATAGAACCAGGACTGGAATCTAAGCAGAAATCTAAGTTTGATCCTAGAGCATGCACTCTTAACTGCTATCACACTGCTTCTAAGAATGAAGAATGCTTTCTGTGGCACCAGCTTCTAGGCTCCTAGAAAAATGCTGGCTAAGCCTTTTAGTTGTGAGACAGCAGTTCCTCTTCCCCAACCAACTGAGACTTGCTATTGGCCAGACCCTTCAAACTCCCACTACCCTGCATAGTGTTGTCTCATGGGCACAGGTTCTGCTCCTTCTTCGCCACCAGCCTTAATCAGTGTAAACATCCAGGTCTCAACAATGACTCCTGAAGTAAGACAGGTGGGACCATATCAAAACACCTGCCAGGGAGGGAATTCCAAGCCTTACAAGGAAGCATATCTGCCCAAATGTCTTTGAAATACATGCACTACTTTGTAAATTACCATGTCATCAGACTCAGAAGTTGCAATAATAAGCTATCTACACTAATAAAAGAGAAACATGCAAATTGGTGTCACTCCATTATGCCCACCAACCAATCAGAGTGACTATGCAAATTAACCCAACAAAGATGGCGGTTAACTTGCATATGCAGGTGAGGAGTGAAGACTGAAGACTGAAGACTGAAGGCTTGGCTTCTCCGCTGCAGCAGGACCAAAGGCCTGAGTCCCGGGTGCCAGAGGAAAACCGGTGCCAGCAGCCAGGGGAAGGAAGGCCTATTGCGCGAATCTTCGTGCAATGTGCTTCTAGTTTATAATAATTTATTTTGTCCTCAACATAAGTTAATGAGGGCCATATCACCTTTCTCTCTCCACCCCCTACCCACCCCCCCCACCACCAGAGCAACATGCTGTCAGTCTACACTTGGAAATAAGAGTGTCTTTTATTTGTGAGAATATTTCAAGATTATAAAGTATTTCCATAACTATTTCTAACTTAATTTTCACAAAAACTGCAAGCTCATTCCCAATGTCCCCATTTACAGAAGAGTACATTGCAATTCAGAGTTGCCTTGGCTCAAGGTCATACAGATATGGCAGATTTGACACCTAAAACCCAAGTTTCCATCTCAAAATCTAGTGTGCATTGCTATTATGAGGTTACTTAAGGTAGAATTTCACCTTCACTTATTTTCATTACTGGAGGTAAATGTCCACAATAGTGTATATCCTACATACTTTCTCACATTCTCTGTCTGGCTTTTAAGTAGGTAATAACCACCTAATCAACCCTTGATGACTTGAGCTTACATAATCCCTTCTGGCTACAGGCATCCTCTCTCATCATCTAAATAACTTTGAGATTATTTTTGACATTTATAATCAGGATTCAGCAAATTTGTACTAAGAAACAACTTTTAAGAAATTGAATAACAGCTAGTTTAGTGTTATTTTAGCCACAGTACTGGATTAAAAAGGTGGAAAATGAACCCCCAGAAGTGTACATTTGAGCAAGTCACTGCCTTTCTCTGAGCTCAGTTTTCACAAATGAAATGTGAGGGCATTGGATTAGCATTAGATCATCTCTAAACACTCATATTTTATGTGTTTCAAGCTGTGATCTAAAGGAAAGTTGTGAATGTGGAGGCAACAGGAGGCCACAGGGTTCTCAGTTTAAGACTCATTTTAGGGCCCTGCATATGCTAGTCACCTGGATTTATTTAAACTACATTCATCTTTGACAATATCTTTTCTTTTTCAATAGGCACATTTTTTTCCTCTTGTTATTCTCAAAAACTACCAAAATTGTTATCCTTTGGCAAACCTGGCCTCACCGGGGAAGACTGAGGTCGCTTGAGATTTTGACCCACTCTATTTCCACAAGGATAAAATAAAAATTCCAGAGAAGGGTGTCAGAATCCTTCTCAGAAATGGCTACATTTCTATCATCAGTAAGTTCTTCCTTGTATATCCCCTCCATCACCCACATCATCTATGCCTTTTTTCTTTTTTCCAGTTTCTATAATTGAAAAACGAGAAGGCTATTTAGCCAATAATAGGACTCAAACTTTAAAGATGGTCCAGAGAATCTTTCCTTAACAAAGTGTAGGAAATTGTAGTTGGGTTCCAGCATCCATCCTTTTCCACACCTGTACAACACAGTGGTTTGAGGGTTAGCTTTATCAACAAGAGCCAGTTCTGAGACACAGAAGCCAAGAGATTATGGCATTTTTCTGATCTATTGCACATAACTGATTTAGAAATCCAGGCTTGGGCCAGTAGCACAAGGTCTTAGTGTGATGGCAGGGAATGATTTGTTTAGGACTGATTTTCCACGTAATCCCTGAGAACTCTGGTCTACTATATTAGCCTTGCTCATTCATATCCAGGATCACTGGCCTCCTTGTTAGTTCTTGAACATGCTCTGAGAGTCTATGTTTGAGCTGTTCCCTCTACCTGTAGTGATTCTCCCCACACCCTCTAATGCTAACCCCCTCATCTCCTTCAAGATTTTCCCTCTTCCTGGGCAGCATGGCTCAGTGGTTGAGCATCCACCCAGGCACCAAAGGTCACCGGTTCGATTCCTGGTCAGGGCACATGCCTGGGTTGTGGACTCAGTCCTCATTAGGGTGTGTGCCAGGGCAGCCAATTGATGATATTTCTCTCTCATCAATGTTTCCATCTCTCTATCTCTCTCCCTTCCTCTTCAGAAAGAAAGAAAGAAAGAAAGAAAGAAAGAAAGAAAGAAAGAAAGAAAGAAAGAAAGAAAGAAAGAAAGAAAGAAAGAAAGAAAGAAAGAAAGGAAGACTGACTTTGCCCTGACTTTGACCTCTCAGTGAGACCTACTCTGATCATCCTATTTGCAATTGCAACCAACTGCTTCATCAGTCTAGATTTGTTTTCTTGTTTTCCTCCCTCCCACTCCCCATAATACTTTTACAATATTCTATACAGTCTAATTATTTATTACATTTATTATTGCATGCTTCCCTCACTCTCATGTAAGCACCTAGGGATCTTCCTTGTATTCACTATCTCACCTTACGTGCTTACCATAGTGCCTGCCTGGCTCATGGTTGGCACTCAAAACCTTCTCTTCGTTGCACATTTTTGTGATCAGTCACAATCTGAATCCATTTTACCTGGGTAGATTTTACCTGCCTAAAGTTTTATGAAGTTCAAATATAGAACAGAGAATGTTATCATCATGAACATAATTAGATGACCATAACTGGTCATCTAATTGGGACAATTTTGAGAATAAAAGGAAAAGCTATTAATAATTTTATCATGACAGCAATTTAAATAGTCACTATCATGGGCAATCAGAACTTAGGGTTATTCTATTGGAGAGTGTGGTCCAGGGTATAAGAGTGAGGGACTATTGGGGAAAAAATAGGAAAGGAAGGAGAATAAATGCCTCCAGCTCTATGGAGCCATACACCATGTCTCAGACACCACTGTGCAGAGAAAAAGACAGCAGCACTTATGCCTTGGCTTAGTAAATGGTTCATCCACAGGGCACTTCCAGGTTGTACAGACACATGTGCTGAATGGGTTCCTGTGGGGCCCTAAGAAGCAGGTGGCCTGTGGCACAGAGCTGAGGAAGAGGTCACTGCAGGAGTGACTGGACTAAGAGACAGGTAAGGCCAACAGAAAAGAATAGAGAGCAAGGGGAGCCCAACACAGTGCTTTATTTTACACTTTGATGTATGGGGTAACTAGGGCTCCTATCCACAGTCTGTTTTCTGTTTTTGTTTTTTAATTGATGTCTAGATTTCTTTAAACTTTCTGCCAATTCTTAAAAACAAAAATGTTCTTAAATCCATGCATAGTCACCCTGTGTGGTGATGTGGGGAATCATATTGCTTTAAAGAGTTTCTTCCTTTTGATAGTTTCTCTCTTCCCATGGATAACATGACTTTCTGATGGAGATAACAACATAACACAAATCTCTACACGTCTGGGATACTGTATTTTTCTTGGCATTGTGGCTGCCCTTTCTCTAGTCCGCCCTCCCTTTCTCTAGTCCCCTTTCAGGCTACACATGATGAGGAGATAAGCCTTTGGTAGGGCCTGCAACGCCTGGGCAAGAGCTATGATGAAGCTTTTTCCTCAGCGGGGGAAATGGAGTCCGGGTCTCCCACAGCATTTGGATTCTCAGGCTTTCAAAAATGCTACATCAGCATGGGCAGAAACAACAGAATAATTGTATTTCACCTAAACATAAAATAAAAATTTTAAAATTCTACTGTGGTAAAACTAAAATATGGAACCCAAGGGTGTCCTGAAGTGCTGCCTGGAGGTTTTCTATGGAAATTCTATGAGATGTTTAGTATTATCATAAAAACAGTGGGTCCTTGCTGCTTTTCTCTCTCCGAAAAGGCTATGGAAGGACACAGGTGAAATTCAGGTGTACAGTTTGGAAAAAAAATGAATTTTAGAGAAGTAGATGGATTCAGGGGTATACAAAACTCCCACAGATCTGTTTATGGGCCATCTACAAATATCTGAACTTGGGTGCCCACTGGGAAGATCAGAACTGGCCCCAAAAGGGCTCACTGTGCTGAGTGGTAAGTAGCTCAGACCAGTCCTGAGCGTACAGACCTCTCGTGTGGTGATTTCAGGCCTTTCCCAGCCTGACTAAGGCGGGAGAGAGAGCAAGGTACCCACCAGGACCGAACACTGTAGCACCATCCCAGGCAAAATCCCCCACAAGTATCCCCTTAGGCAAGTCTTGACCAATTTGAAGCAGAAAAAACAAGTATTTACAATGATACCACATTCTGCTCTACCCCAACCTGTAATATTTAAAGTGATAGTGCTTGAAACAGTACATTAAGAGAAATAATTAGGAAATATTTTACAAAAAGGAAGAAAGAATAATTTTAAAATATTAAAATATAAATTAGGAGCTAGTGTCTCTAATTTCACAGAGAAAAGGAATTCCCCCTATTCAGCAGATTCCAGAAACTTATTTCCAATGTTTTTCACAGAGCTGTCTTTGAACAACTTACTTCCTTTCTCAAGAAATGAAGACCTGGCCCTACCTGGTTTGGCTCAGTGGATAGAGCATTGGCCTGAAGACTGAAGGGTCCTGGGTTCGATTCTGGTCAAGGGCACATGCCTGGGTTGCAGACTCAATCCCCAGTAGGGGGTGTGCAAGAGGCAGCCGATCAATGATTCTCTCTCATCATTGATGTTTCTATCGCTCTCTCCTGCTCCCTTCCTCTCTGAAATCCATAAAATTTAAAAAAGAAAAAAGAAATGAAGACCTGTCTTGAAAACTCAACTTAGTAGTTACTAGAACTGCCCTCTTTCCTAATGCAGCACACAGTCAAAGGAATATATAAAAATACTCTGTTGTTTTTGTTTCTTCCATTCTGTAAACTCAGACATACGGTGTAATCACCCTCAAGGTTCATTTTGCAAGATTCCCTATGAAGAATTTCAATCTATTTCACACATTCTTGTGATATTAATTAACCCTATAAGATACCCAGGCAAAATAACCAATGCTTTGTCAGGGCACTCTGCTTTAAAGCGTAATTAGCTCCTCAACTGAGACACAACATTGAGCCCAGTTTTAAATTCAAGCATCAGCCATCCACCCTTTGAAGAAGATAGGGTCTCTCTTTTCTTATTCCTAGTCCGTGTCCATGGGCCAATTATTCTACCTCACCCTCCTTACTTTCCCTCCAGGCTCTGATCAATCACAGTTGTCTATTACTTGCTGTCTGTCTCCCCTTCAGCCTCACTTCAATTCTAGAGTCAAAAATCATGGCTCTGACGTGTTGTCTTGGAACAACATGCCTGCTCTAATTTGAAGGCTACAATGTTTCCCAGAAGCCAATAGACTCAAAGTCATGGATTGTAAGGACCATTTCTTTCTTGATACCTGGGTTAGAAAATAACCTTATCTAGGGCTCTTAACCCAAATTTCCAAGGGTGGACTCTAGAAGAATTTGGGGTTCCCATCACTTCATACAAAATTATATTTATGGTTGTACATTTGCATTTTTTTCTGAGGAAAGAACATTATTTTATGCTTGAGGAAATAGAGTGTGGGCCAAAAACATAAGCCACCTCAGTCTTCCTCCACAAGGCCAGGTTTGCTAAAGGAATAACAATTTAGGTAGGTTTTTTAAATAAAATAAATAAATAAATAAATAAATAAACAAGAAAAAAAATGTGCCTATTGAAAAAGAAAAGATATTATCAAAGATGGCTGTAGTCTAAATAAATCCTGGGTAACTTCCATATGCAGGGCCCTGAGATGGGTCTTAGACTGAGAACCCTGTGGCTCTCAGTCTTGTTTGTAGTGCAGCATCTGTAGGTAGTCTCTTTCTTTCTGCCTTCCTTACTTTACAAGAAAACACCCTTTTGTTCAATGTGCAGCACAAATAAATCCAACTCTATAGATGCAAAATACCTCCTCCCCAGCTCTCTCTCCTCTCCCAACTATAGACCATTTCCCTCCATAGGTTTAGGTGTCATAGCATTCCATCCACAAGTCACAGATAGCTAGTCTGACTTTTTACTAGTCATGTGATGGCAATCCCATCAGCAGCACCAATATTACAAGCTAACAGCAGGTAGTACTTCTGAGTGCATGTTCCCATGCTAAGCACTTTATATGCATTATCTCATTTAATTACAAACAGTCCTGTAAGCATGTATTACTATCAACTTCATTCCACACAGGGGAAACCTGATGTTAAGAAAGGTTAATTTATGTGTTCAGGGTCACACGGGTGGTGTGGAAAAGCTGGGATTCAGGCCCAGCTTTTTCTGCCTGACTCCAAAACCCACTGCATTCTAAACCACAGCTCTACAAAGCCACCCTCAGACAACTAAACTAAAATGGAGTCTCCTCACGTCGCAAAGCAATTTCTCCAAAGTATGAATTTCACAGGTGTGCGGCAAAAGATGCTACCAGGATCAATACTTGAAAATGCAAATGCAATCATTATATTATCTTCACTTCAGAACACAAAAGCTTGATTGCATAAAAATGCTGCTTTTATTAGTAAACAGGAGAAGGTTGAAACAGTCTTGCAATTTCTGTTTTGCTTTATCACTACTGGTTTAGAGTATGAAAATTTGATCAAAGCACCTTCTTAAGAATTCAGTTTCATTTATATTTCCAGTCCCCAAACATAAATCTGACGATGGTTCATATCAGGGACATTAAGGACACTTGTATAAAAATGGTATTGAATGTTGGATTATAATTCTCTTTTTTGTTTTATCCAGTAGAATTTGAGGGGAAAATATAGTTAAGTGACTCTAGAAGTCCTAGCACAGCAAAATGCCGTAAAACAAAATACCTCAATCTGATATCAAGTATTCAGGAATTACATTTTCAATAAAAGCATCTCTCTTGAGGTTATACTACCAAAACAAGAAGAGGTACAAGATTATAATTTATGATATGTGCCACTTAGAGAAAAAGGAGAAATCTTTTCTTCACTTACTTTGATGTTGTCAGAACAAGTCATGGCCCTACTTGCTGGTCTTCTTGCCCTCCTGAGGTGGGAGATTTGATGGGGGAAGATTGGTCTGTACCTAAGGAGGGTCCTCCAAAGTTTACTGGCAATTAGAAGAAAAGATACGAGTTATAAGAATCCTCCTCACCATTCTCTGGGTAGAACATTTCCTAAACTTCTCTTTGAAAGAATCTAGTGATTTCTCCAGGAATGGTTGAAAAATGAGACTCCCGGGCCGTGCTGGGCCTGAGCATGGCCTGGCTCAAGTGAGCCTCTGATCTCCTTGGTATTCACGCTCAACTCAGGTCACCAACACCAAGAGTCAGGCAGATCATCTGCACCCTCGCTTCGGCAGCATTCGGAAGGATTTTTCTGAGAGCTGTTGTAATCAAGGACCATGGAAATCAGGCGCAGGCACATCAGTCAGGAAAACAGCTTTGAAAACTCTTGTGTATTTGGCAGTTTCTAATTTAGAAGCAGACGTTGCCTACTGACTGCTTGTGTGTTCACCTGATCTGTGGCGGTGCTCACTCTAATCTGGCCCAGTGGGAAATTACTATCACCTTGGCTGGAAATCAGTCAGAACCGGAGGAGTCACCATATGGTGCAAACCGGGTTTGCTGGGAGGTGTGGGGAGAGCACCCTTTGCAGGCTGTACCCACTGGTGGAGCAGGTTCTTACTGAGTCACAGCTGGGGAGAGAAGCATGCTGCTCACTGACAGGATGTGAACCGCATTTTTGAAAAGATCTGTGCCTCTTAATTTTTAAAGAAACCTAAATCCTTAAAAAAAAAAAAAGAACAAAGTTATATTCTGATACACTTCTATTTGTGTTCCCTAGGAAAATGATAATTTATCTTATATTTTAAGATTACAAGTCGCCTAAAAATCACAGGTAAGGAAAGGATTCTGTTACTTCGGTGTCAACCGAAGAACGTCTCCTTTCATGAATTATAGATTTCCTACAGAACTGTTTCATCGTAGCTGCCCACCTGAAGTGGTGGGGAGTTGAAAAAAATTCTCTTTAGTAGAGTCTCCTTTTTTGGGATGATGAAATGCTTTTACCACATTCCATCATTCTTAGACTTACCTTTTTTTGAACAATTTAACATTTCTGAAATGTGTCTTAAAATTTATGAGATATCATAATTTAGTTAATAGCATTTCTTCTTTCTTAGTTTCAAGGAAATATGGTATTTCCATGGTAATTTGCCGAATCTAAATCCCCATGTAGCCTCAAAGTTCCCTTCTTATAACTATGCCCGGGGCCATTTGAGCTCCGCCGAAGACATGCAGCAGAACTCCTGCACAGCCGTGTCTGAAGCCGGCCAGCCCCTGCTTTCCCCAGCACACGGGATCTTCTCGCTAAGGTCCATACTCTGCTCCATCCCAAACCTGTCTCATTGTAGGCTAACGATGAGCAGTTCTCACCATGCTATCTACCACTGATAACCAACCCACCCGGGCTACCTTCTTCTCACTTTTTGTAAGAATCTTTCCAGGGGCATTCACTATCTGGAAACAAAGCAAACAATGGGAGAACTAAAAAGAACTAACAGATGAGTTGTATGGGAAGACCTGGTGAAGGAGTCCTTACATAAAGTAAGGACTTAAAACATCCTTGGGAACTAGCATACTAACCGTAACTTCTGGGCTCTTCCTTGGCATTAGGGAGACTTTGTAGAGGATGGTATTATGCCCAAAGACTAGATTATGGTTGACCAAGTATCTGCAAAATAATAAAATAAAGCAAAAATTTCTCCTTTACCTCTCAAAATCAGAGGATGCAAACTGGCAGCCCAAGGTTTTATATAGCTGCTTCTATGTTTATTTGGCAATTTTATCTGCTCACATAATATTTTAAAAGACAAAAAGGGCATTTTTAACTCTGATTGTACTCCCAGCTGCTTAAGCAGTACCACTAGTAAAAACACCAAAGTCAGGTATGAAGGAGGTGATTTGGGAGGAAAATGCTGGGGACATTTCTGCCATGTTGATAAACTAATAGGACATTTAACATGGGAGGTAGGAAGTTAAACTAAGGTGGAAAACCAACAGCAGAACAGAGTGGACTGTCCAGGTGAAGGTGTCTGGCTGGTCGGCGGCACTGGAGAGGGTGCCAGGAACTTAGAAAGCTGGAGACCCAGACAGAAAGACATTCACTAGTGTGTTATTATAGCCATGGGGAAAAGGAGACTGTAGAGGCAGAACATGTGGAGAGAGAAGAAGAGCATCAAATATAGATCCTCTGGGTGGACAGCACCGTTTAGGAGATCTAAAGTTAAAGTGTAAAAGCAATTAGTGAGAGAGACTGAGGTGTAACTAAGGAACAGAAATCAGAGGGTACCACATCATGAATCCTGAGGCAAGAGACACTAAAACTAGAAGGGTTAAGCATAATCAAATTTTGCTGAGAGGTCAAGGATAATAGCGAAAAAAAGATGTGGACTTTGACAACTGCAAGGTAACGCAAAAGAATACTGTGAACAGAACAGCGGGCTGAAGCCAGATTTTATAGTTAGGATGTGAATGGCTACTGAAGAAGAGAAAGCATAAAGATTTCTCTTTCAGAAAGTCAGATGTTCTAGAAAACTTCAGAAAACACAAACCACACTCATGATATACTCACTAACCAGGAATCCCAACTGCTGCACATTTACTAAAATAATAAGTCATTTTGTTTCAAGACATCTTAGGAACTTTTTAGCTGTATATTTCAAAATCAGCCTTTCTCTCACCAAATTAATCAATTCCCTGTTTGTGCTGAACTTATTCTCTGTGGTTCGGACCAGGCGTGGAAATCGACCCTTTTCTAAGGTCAATGGCAGCACTTGGTTTGGCTTCCTCCTTGCCAGTCAACAACTGCCCTTCCAGAGTTTACTGAAAACAACTCCCCTGCCAAGAAAATTTGCCAGTGCTATTTATTGATTTCAGGAAGCTGTGACAAACAGCCAGGATACCGTGGGTAGTAAATTGTCAGAATATAGTGTATTACCTAAAGCTCTCAAGTGACTTAGGTCAACAGTGTGAAATCACCATAATATGGTGGTTGTAGGATACATCAAATCTGCCTTTCAGTTGGTTCTCTGGAGGCTCACCTAACTTCAAGCTTAATTTCACATTAATTTTATTCTACATAAATAGCCAGTTGTATGCATGTGCTCTGTGTGATGCCAGGTTACAAAGTTTGGGAGTCATTCCATTGATATTATGCTCCCTCGGAAACCAGAAATGCATTCCATTAAAACAGCTGTCACATATCAGACTAGCAACCACATCCTCTGCTATTTGCATTGTTTTATCTGTTATGTGTTTGCTCTTTTAAAACTAGTCATCTACAGTTAAATCACAGAAAAAAATGGTGTAAGGTTGTCCATAGGAGTGGCGAGTTAGCCACTCGGAGCCAAGCCATCACTTTCTTCCACAAGCCTCTCCATCCTGAGTCCTGGGTCTCAGGACTTTCGTTCGGTCTGGGTATCCCGTTTTGACGGGGCTTAGGAGTTGAGCTCGTGTTGAATGAGCCAGAGATGATGAAGGGAGTGCCAGTTTATGAATTTGCCATGAGAAGGCGGACATCACAGAGGGTCAGGAATTCAGCACAGCTCTTTAGCACCTTCTCCTGTAGGTAAGTCTACCTGGTGGCGAAGAGCAGAAGACACACAGCCTCAGGTGGACCTGGCCTTCACCTCTTATCTCCACTCACTGGCTGCCTAGTCCTGGTCAATTCTATTCTCTGTGCTATAGAGTCCGACTATGTGCAGTTGGCATAGTAGTAGAGTATTTTTCATGAGGCTATACCACAGTGGTTCTCAACCTCCTGGCCCTTTAAATACAGTTCCTCATGTTGTGACCCAACCATAAAATTATTTTCGTTGCTACTTCATAACTGTAATGTTGCTACTGTTATGAATCGTAATGTAAATATCTGATATGCAGATGGTCTTAGGCGACCCCTGTGGAAGGGTTGTTCGACCGCCAAAGGGGTCGCGACCCACAGGTTGAGAACCGCTGCGTATAGCATAAACTAGTTACAAAAATTCTGTGGCACACCAAAAACTGGCAAAAATATTTTATGCCAATCTGACAAAAAAATAGGTATATGTTTGATTCACTCACACCAGACGGCTAGTGTTGTGTTGGCTGTTGTCATTTTTTTACTTAACATTCTAAGGGAAAAGAGGTCAGTGCCCCTGACTAAACAGTGAGGTATCCATGTTTTAAAAATTCTTGCTGCATTCCAGTTGAAAATCGCTGGACTATAGTGAAGTTTATTAAATGAAGAAATCCATGTTAAATGTTTATCAGAATGATAAGTAAGTGCTGAAAGAGTATTTGCTACTTTTGCTATGTGGAACGATGAATCATGATCCGATTATTTGGTGGCCATGGCATCAGAGAAACACTGGTTTGATGAAGAATCTCACCCCATCAGTATTTGCATCTGGGCTACTTGTCATGCACGGAAAGAAGCTCCTTTACCCAGGGCTGTAAAATTATCCTGTTA
Organism: Myotis daubentonii; assembly: GCF_963259705.1. Taxonomy (NCBI): domain Eukaryota; kingdom Metazoa; phylum Chordata; class Mammalia; order Chiroptera; family Vespertilionidae; genus Myotis; species Myotis daubentonii. Next base: position 45,655,831 of record NC_081845.1, on the reverse strand, counting down.
TATTTTAATCTAGTATTTTATGGTTTCATTTTTCACACGGAATCCTTGCTCCCTCTAAAATACATTTTGCTTAAGGAGTCAGCTTTACGTTTTTCTTAAATGGTTATTCAGTCATCCCATTTTATTATATTTTTATTTTTTCTATTTTCTCCCTTGAAGCATAAAGTTCTGGGAGTGGGGGCATATTTTCACACCATATTTGCTCTTTGTTGGTATGAAATTCTTTGGTAGGGTTTCTATCTCTATACCCTTTTTTAAAAAAATATATGTTTTTTATTGATTTTAGAGAGAGGAAGGGAGGAGAGATAGAAACATTAACATTGATTGGCTGCCTCCTGCACGACCCCCAATCGGACCAAGCCCACAACCCAGGCATGTGCCCTGACTGGGAATCAAATTGGTGATCTCCTGGTGCATAGGTCAACAATCACCCACTGAGCCACACCAGCCAAACTATCTTTATAACTTTTAAGTGACGCACATATGGTGACAGTTTGGGGTCATTTTGCAAATCAATGCAATGAAATTTCCACAGAAAGGCAGAGAACATTCCATGGGGATGTCCTTCTAGTTAGAGATCATTAGTTCAGCACAAAGCCTGCCATGTTGCCCTTCTCCCCTGATGAGGGGCTTATTTCAACAGGTGGCTGCTTAGTCCCAGGAAAGGAACAAAAGGTCAAGCGCCAAACATCTGAGTTCTGACTCCGAAAAAAGTATTTTATCTCTGAGCTTTAGACTTCTCATTGGTACAATGTGCAAAATAATAGCTGTCATTTTTCTCTCAAGATTGTATAAGGACAGAAAAATGTATTGAAGGGCCGTAGTGCCCTCCAACTCTCCGGGTATTGGGCATGGTATGAGGCTTAAGGGATCCTTTGACCCAACAAAGGAAGGTACCTCTTGATCGCCTTCAAGGGACCTTGGGAGTTGTGGGAAAGGAAATCTACCTGAGAAATCAAAGATTATATTTGGAAAATTGTGAACAATATTGGTATAATTTATAGGAAATATGGATGACCTTATCAGCATCCCTTGATTAGAAATGGCCATGGCTATTTGACCTTCTGCAGTGTTGGTGCAGGAGGGCACTGGGTGGTAGCTGCAGATGACGTAAGTAACTTGCAAACTCATGGAACCAGGGCAGCTCCAAACTGTGTCTTTGCTTCTCTTTCCTATAAACAACCCTCTATCTACTCTGCAATTCACACACACACATACACACACACACACACACACACACACACACACACACCAGGTGGTAGGCAGGACTTGGTCTGCAGGGTAGATTTTGCTGACCCCTGCTTTAGGGTTCTCACTAGAGGGTCACTCCAGAGATCACTGAGGGTCCAGAGGGATCACTGAGGCTGCTGCTGGTCTGGACTGTAACTCTCTAGCCTAGTTTAGCCCTTGTGGGGATACTGGGTCAATCTTGATCTGAAAAATGACCACTTTGGGAGGAAGGGGGAGGAGCTCCTTACAAAGTTCCCTGTGAATTCCTTTGAGAATTAGGATTACTCTCCCTGGGTTCTCTGTTTTACCCATTGTCAATGCATTTACATCAAAAAGCTAGAATATCCTGCCTGCAGTTTCTTGCAATGCTCTGAACGTTTTTTAAGGCCACCTCATTTGGATTCTTATATTCAGAATGAAAATCATAAAATCATAGTTACAACCCTGAGATGGCACCTTCTTTCCAGACAGACCCCTGTATACATAACAGGTTGTGGATTAGACTTGGGGCTCCTTATTTTTATTTGTTTGTTTGCTTTGCGGGGGAGTGTTGTATATTTTTAAGAGATACTAAAAACAAACAAACAAAAAACAATACCTTAACCTTATACCTCAGGCTACTAAACTAAGAGCTGATGTGAAAATGTGATACTCTATATGATTTGTTTGATCACACTGCTCTCTGATGCCATATCAAATGCTTCCAGCCTGACCTTTCCTAATATTCTGCTGGCTCTTTCATTGGGATTAAAATGAAAGGGCAGAGCATTTTGCATGAATATAGAAATGGAGTAGGAACTGTATGAATCCAGTGAAGCAAAAGAAACTCCGGGCAACTAATGGCACTAGTTGAATCCAGTTGCTTGCAGGAAACTTACTGGCCTGCACCGCACAGCAAACCCCCGGGACATGCACTATTTATCAATGTGGGAGGAAAGAGGGCTGTAAAGAATCAGGGGGAACAAGAATGGCCATATATTGAAAGCAAACATTGATCAGACTACTGTTTCTGACGTTTCAATTTCCAGAGTGCAGTCTTGGATTGTTAGTAATGCTATGTGTACATGTGACCTAGCCCTTCCTCCAAAAAAAGCCTTCCTCCTGCAAAACTACCCCTTCACACACACACCAGCAAGAGCCTGCATTTTTTAACTTCTAAAATAAAATGAAACATGCCTAGGAATCTTCATAGGTATTTAAATCTAGATTAGAGTCAGCTCCAAGGAGCCACAGGACCAATTGTCAAACCTAGACACATGCTCCATGTCCTATCTTTCCTTTTGAAGTTCCCAGTGACTTTGCCTCACTCCCCGCCCCCCCTAAATTTTTGGTTTCCTTTTTTAAGTTGGTTTACTTTGAGAATTTTTAAATTATGCAAAAGTTCAAAAAATATGACATGACATTCCACCATCCCAAAACAACACATATCATTTTTCTTCTATGATAAAAAAATTAAATATTGAAACTGTAAGTTCCCTTTCCACCTCCCTAGAAGCAACACTGTCATGAGTCTGTATAATCTTCCATTCCATTGTTTGTTCCTTTCATACATAAATGAATCCACAAAAGTCTATAGTGTTATTTTATAGATTTATATTTGAATAATTGGAATGGTTCTGTATGTATCATTCTGCATCTTGCTTTTTTCTCAATCGATAATATGTTTTTGATCATTTCATATGTAGTTTCTTTCTTTTTTAAAGCTGCCCATTACCCACACTATCCTATCGGATTATTCTCTCTGCAGGACCAGTGAGAAGCAGAACCATGCCTCCCCAGACCCTTAGTTTCCTGAGGCCTCCACATAACAATACACAACCCCCCTCAATTTTAAGGGTTTAACTACCAATCACCATTGGAAAACAGAGCATACAAGAACTATGACAAATTATGAAATTTCAGAAATCTTAGTTTCGAAAATGTAACCCCACACTAAAATTCCAAACATCCCAACCAAATCAATAAGGCAGCTGGAATCCTCACTGGGGTCCTGTTCTGCTTTTGTTTCTGAAGGTGGAACGTAGTAATCCTCATCCCTCCCCTCTTCCTATAACAAGACTCAGCCTAGACTCCTGTATGAGCAGGAAAGACACAAGTAAGTGATCCTTTATTTCAAGCAGGTGAGTTGCTCTTGGAGGGACTCCAGACCAGACGGAACCCATTTCATAGAAAGGGTTAGCTCTTAAGAAGACAGGGTAGTTAAGCGCTTGGGTTCAAGATCCAACTGCCTAGGTTTAAATGCCAGGTCTGCCTCTGACTAGTTCTTTGGACTTGAATATGTTTCTTTACCTCTAGAAGTAATTTTTGCTCATCTCTAAAATGAGAATAATAATGGTTGTTCGAGGATTAAGAGCTAATCTAATGAGTATTTGATAAGTGTTAGAAGCTATTATTATTGTTATTATTATTTGAGGTCCTGCACACGAATGGTCCTCCCATTGATTCACAGTCAATGAGGAGAAATGAGCCTTCTACCTCTTCCTGAAAACTTGTCATTTACATGCAGTCAATATTTTGTATTATCTAGTGATATTCAGTTTTAAGGGCAAGCTGAGCTAAAAATCCATATATGAATTAGGTTCAAAAGTTGATATCTCAATTACGTGCAACCCCATGAATTTTCAGGATTAAAAAACCAGCATCATTACTTTCAAGAAGTTTTGTAGATTCACATCAGAATACCAACTAAGGAATCAATATTTTGTAATAGTGAAGCCCGAGAAAGTGGCCCCTAAGGAGTGTCCTGAGGGCTAGGTGAGGTAGTTATCTGAACCAGTTATTTATTGGCCATGAAGACAATGGTCAACAAAGAAGATGTTTATTAGAGGCTGTGATTATTTTACCAAACCAAGTCCACTTGTGTGGAGTCATGGAGTTACCCACAGAAGTAGGATGATTAGGGAAGGTGGCGAGAGTGGGGTAGAAGGAGATTAACCAAAGAATTTATATGCATAATCTGCATAACCTATGGACTCTGACAATAGAGCAGTGGCAAAGGCCTGGGGGTGGGGTGAGGGTGGGGGCAGGCAGAAGGGGTCAATGGGAAGAAAAAAGGACATCTGTAATACTTTCAACAATAAAGATACTTTTTTTAAAAAAGTAGGATGATTAAAATAATCAGTGGACCATTTTACATAATATAGAAAAGTATTTTCTATGACTTTTCTTTATAGGAAGAGTTCCTAGGATAAAATTATAATGAATAGCTTCTATGAATTTTTAGGAGTTTGGACTCTTGTGGAGTTTTCAGGTGAAGAAACCATCTCTGCCAAGAATGAACAACTTTGTCAATAATCTTTTTGTGTAATGCTGAAGAAAAAAAAAATCCTATAAACAAAATCAAAGCCAATGTGTAAGAGAAAATAAAAGATACGCGTGCTAAAACAAAACCAAAAAAAGGAAAGCTAAAAGGCCAATTACAACTTGAAAGATTTTAAGCAAATGGAAACCCCAGAAAAAAATCCTTGCTGTAGCAGCACATGGGTTAGGATTCAGGAGAACATTTAAGGAAAATTCTATACCTGTCCTGAGAACAAACACACTTTGTGAGTCAAAGGTTTGCCTCAGTTGTGTTCAATACACATCCTAGAACTTGAACTGGATTGCTACGGAAAACACGGAGATGGTAAAGTATCGCGCAGGGGTCCTCAGAGGCATGACTGATGTTCACACACAACTCAGGAAACCACTTAATTGGCTTGTTTTTTAAAACTCTGAAGACCAAAGCCATAGCCAATGTTTTTATCAGTTTCTAGCCATAGAAAACTGAACCCCCCAAAATATCTTCAGTAGCATTCCAAATTTCACGGCACCATAGATGATTTTATTTAAATATACAAATAATTATTTTAATTCCCTAATAAGAAAAAAAAACCTAACTTTTAAGACTATGATTAGGTAAGATCATGCTAGACTCCTGTTCTGGCCAGATATTTCGGTGGGGCTCTAACTCTATCTGAGGTGGGTGTTGAACACATTTGTGCTCTTACCTGTGGATCAAAATGCTTATGGGAGGTAACATTGGCATAATTACCAGGATTGTAAACAGGCCTCATCCAGGTGATTCATGAACCATTTGCAACAAGAACACATTCCTCTTATTAAGGAAGATTTTGATCTTGAAGTTGCTTCCTGAATTCATGATTGCATGATTTTTGTCAGATCTGAAATCTCTCTGTTAGCAGTTTATTTACTGTAGGTGTCCCTTCACCACCACCAAGCCTGTCCTTTATAGCACTGTTGGTCATGTCCAGCTGGACTTAAAGACCATTTTAAAATGGTGATATGATAAGACACATGAGCTACCTATTGCAGAAAATTTTGAGACTGCTCAAATTAGGGTCGAGTTTGTTTTAAGCCTTTTTAAAGGTGTTATCATGATTTGGGATTATTATTTCAGTATTAACCAGTCTCATGCATTTTATTGAATCAAACCTATAAATAGGAGATTAAGTTTCTTCCAGCCAAAGACTCATCTTTTCCCTTTAACTACTAAAACATTCCATTTTGATGTGACTCAACTTTGAAAGAAAGGTTGCTTCCTATAATAAAAAAATTTACCACAATGTGGAGTAAAATACATACTTATTATAAAACTCATAATAAAAACAAATCCTACATATGAAGGAATTGAGTGAATTTGAACCACAGGACAAAAAAAGGCTGATCACACATTTGCTAAATATTAATTCTCTACTGAGCCATGAAATGGAACAAAGTTCTAAAGATAAATATTAATGGGAGTTTCTGCCAATACATCCAAGAGAATGCATTATAATAGTAAACATATCAAGTGAGAATTTCTTTTCCTTGGAATTAAAATAAGCTAAAACTTCCTTTTAAGAACAAATCCTATGCTAGTTTGAATTAATGTAACCCCTGTACAAATGTTTTCCTTTAAACATTGATTATTTGGGACCTAAAAAGTCTTCCTAACCTTTTGGTCTTTTGAGAAAGCTCTATGCACAGTCCTTGTCAAATGCCTGCATTTTTACTTAGTTTTGATGAACATCTGGTAGCTATAATAGAAAATCTTGTTCCTAGACTTCTCTGTGCCACTCCATGACATCATTTTAGATAAGTTCTTTAAAAGAACAATGAAAAGAATGTTTAAGATTATAACATTTAAACAGATTCATCACTCTCCCTCTTGATATAGCCACACACAAAAATTAACTCACACTTCTAGAGATAATTACTAAATTTATATATTCATAGAAAACCAGCATACAAGTAGATGATATCACAATTTGATATTTATGAAATGCCAGTCTTCCATAAATATCGAAAATCAGCAATTATAACTGGAGTTGTTTATTAACATTTGGAAGAAAATAAATAACAAATGGGCTCACTAGTCATTAAAATTCCTCAATAATATCACAGCTGTCCCTGTCTCAAAATAGTCCTATGTAATATCCATGTTTTGACTTCAGAGCCACTTATTCTAGTACGCTTACATGTAAAATAATCCTTGCTACTATATTCTCATTAGCCTTTTCCTATATTTTCTTAGATGTTAGCCAATTTTCATTTGTGTGTATGTTATGTGTTTATACAAAGCACAATCTTATTTGCTATCAAAAATCTATTCTATTAGCCAGAATTGGTGGTGAAATACAGAGATGAAATCAGTGTGAATCTTTTCCATAACTATACGTGTCCATATGTATATGTGTTTGCCCAGCTAATCTTTTTGCTCATGCATCAAGAGCAGAACCGGGTTTGAATGTATGGGTGAAGTGATCTTCAGGCACCCATCAGCACTCCTGTGAACAAACCTCAGGGTGCATGAGGATAGGCACATTTACTCATTCACAATTTTAAGGAGGAAATGGTGGTACGTTCTTTGTCATCACAAACTACTACATTTTCTGAGGAGAGTATTACAGTTTCCAGAATCATCACACTTTCGTCCAGCCTCTAGAAGTTCTTCAGGTTTTTCGTTTGTCTGTATTGTTGTTGTTTTTCTCCCTCTTGAGTAACAGGGTTTTAGATAGCCATCTCTCTTGCCAAGGCTCCCTGCAGTGGTGGTTAAGGGAGCTATTCTAAGATATCAGTCTCTAGCTGTTATGTTTTCAAATGCAAGGTTGTAGTTTTTGAAGAAAGAGAATAATGCATATATAAAACAGGAATAGGTAGATGGTTTTCTTAGGAAACAATAGCTGTCTGTTGTCTAACACTGCTGAAGAATTTAGGGTGGACATAAAGAAAAAATGTAGAAAGGCAGACTTCCAAGACAATGGAAGCAATGGGTTCAGAGATCAGGTACTGAGCCCTTCTGAGCTCCACCAGCAGTATCCCCAGGACCTCTCCTTGATTTTCTGTGGGTGTGTGGATTACTCATTCTGGCAATCATCCAATACACTTGAATCATAAACATGGATTTTGGCATCATCTAATCGTAGACTTGGCAGGAACAGTAAAGGTCAGACAGCCTAACCTTCTACATTAAATACATTCCCTATCGCTTCCATATTCATTGCCGAATATTTAGACAATTATATATATATATATATATATATATATATACACATATATATACACACACACACACATACACACTCTCAAAGAAGAAAAATATCCTCACAATCTCACCATCTTGATTAATCTTTGGTGCACAGCTATTTATTTATAGACACATATAAAATCATACTATAAGGTTTGTTCTGTAACTCATTTATTTAATCTACCATATCTCATGAACCTCTTTTATAAATAAGAATTTATGTAATCACTTTAAAGTCTGCACAGAGTCTAGATCTACCATAACTTATTTAATCAATCCTTTGTTGTTAGTTGGATAGATATGGTATTTCATATTTTCTGATATATTAAACATTGGAATTATGAACTTCTCTTTGCAAACTTTTCCAGTTATTTCTTTGAAAAAGTTTCTCAAAGCTCAGATTCTTTTAGAACTTTTCTAGTGATAGGAAATTTTGCACACTCTGAGACAAACGCTTTTATTGTTGAACAGGTCCAATTCAAATAAAAGCTGCTCCTGGGTCTCATAGAATACATCTAATTCCCCTTTGCTATAGCTTTTCATGTACTCGATAACAGCTAAAAATGACTAATACTAAAAAAAATATGCATTGTACACTCCCCACCTCATATTGACCCTTCTCTGGGCATCCTCTGATAGTTCATCCAGTCTTTAAGAAAGCAAAACAGACTGGTAAGAAGAGGGGCCTCGTGTCTAATAACAATAAGGCTTTCCACACCAGGGCTTAGCTACCTAGCTTCCAGACTTCTTTTAGGTGTGAAAGAAATAAATTTCCATTTTATTTAAGCCACTGTTATTTCTGAATTATTTTAATAGTTTTATCCTTTTGCCAATTAATAATTGCACAGTGCAATTCCTAACAGATAAAGAGGTCATACTCACTAGTGCTAATAGAAAATAATTATTAGTTATTCCTGCCCTACCAGGATCTTGCCTCGATATATGACAAATTTAGAGTAGACAAAATAATAACCCTGTCAATGAAGAAAGCCATCTGAAGTATATACAGTCAAAGTGTATGTAATCAATTGTTTTGGAGAGAAATTTCTTGATCTGTGAAATAATCCTTATAACTTTGTATTCAATTAATACTCTAGCCTGGTACATATTAAACACTTACATAGTTTATCATACATTTGATCATCTACTTGGAAACTGGGAATTGGAGCTATATTTTTTGCAACTCACATTCCTTTTACTGCTCTATAGAATTGTGAGAAGCAGGATGGTTTGGTTGCAACAAAGACAAAGGTTGAAGTGAATGGCAAAGAGATCATCTGAGAGAAGAAAGGAAGTGAGGCCCACAATATCACTGGTTTTGTATAAACATATGACTATTTCATAGAAGGTAATGGGTATGAAAAATACATTGGAAAAGAAAGATTTGGATGGAGAAAGTATGGAGGAGAAAACAAAAGAGACAGAAATTCTTGCCAATCAACAGGTGCTAGGCAGCCACAAAACCTTTGTTCCCCTTTGTCTTGGTCCTCCTCCTCTTCGCCTCTTTCTCAGACCACAATGAGAGATAGATAGTAGAAAATATATGAGGCAATGACTGCAAGTATTGTTAACAATCAGAAGAGGACTCGTGATAGAAGGGAAAGAAATCTCAGCTGGTGTTGCTCAGTGGTTGACCATTAACCCATGAACCAAGAGGTCCCAGGTTCAATTCCCAGGCAGGATATATGCCTGGGTTGCAGGCTCAACCCCCTGCAGCTGACTGATGTCTTTCTCATTGATGTTTCTATCCCTCTATCCCTCTCCCTTTCTTTCTCTCTAAAATCAATAAAAACTTATTTTTTCAGAAAGAAGGGAAAGAAAGAGGAGCCCTAATTTTTTTATGGTCATAGAGAACTCATGGAGTTCATTGTTTGTAGCAAGTGTTATTAATATATATCCCTGGGTTTGATTTACATTTTAAATCCCTTTTCCTATTATGCAGAAACCGAATGATATTAACATAAATAGTCAATTTAAATGTAAGCTAGCAATGATGAATATAATTTAAACATCAATGTCATAAAGTCATTTTAAATTAACTTTTTAAAAATAGGTTTAAGTTTTATTCAATGTACACTTTAAAAGAAATACAAATTCTTTCAGAAAACAACCATGGAAGTTTTGAGTTTGAGGCTACCTAACAATCTTCCAAGAGGGCAATTATAAATGAACTTTAGTGACATTAATGGTAGTCAATTCCAGCTGGAAAACTTATGGTAAAAGAGACATTTATCATTTTCTCCAAAAGTCAAGAAGAAATGAAAGGCTTTTGATAGTCATGGGAGGTAGAGTTAGGATGAGATTCTGTCTTAGGTATAATTATTTATTTTTTACTTCAGTTACATAGAAGAGTCAAAGAATAATAAAAGGGGAAAATACTTGAGGGAACTGTTTCCTTGGAAAGCTGTTAAGAGGGCATTGACGCAGGTTATACTAGCTGAAGTGCCCATCCAGCACACACAAAACCAGCTATCACCCTGGACACCAGTGTAGCTGGAGAGGACTTGATATGCCTCAAGAAGGACTTCAAGTCTTCACTAGATCGAAGAACTAGATCTAGTACATAGTCATAGTTTATTCAGAAGTTTGCTAGTAAGAAATATTTCCTTAACAATTAAATGTGCTACAGGTTTATCTATTCATACAAAAAATAGGAGAAGTATTTGTTTGTTTGTTTTTTAAATGGTTAGAATGAAGAAGGAAACAAAAGACCCATTGTAACAACAAAGCCTGTAAAAAAATTTAAATTACACTTACCAATGGGGCTAGCAAAGAACAGGAAGTGCAAGAAAGCTGAGATCAACTAAAGTCCAGAGAGAAACACACACTTTATAAGTGAGAAGAAAATAGTAGAAACTTCCATCTCCAAGGGCAGATACTGATCTGCGAAGGATACATAGAGAAAATATTGTAGACCATAGATGCAGAGACTTTTTAGGGACATTCTGACAGCCCACACTGGCAGAACGGCTTAGAATCTGGGAAAGACCCTAATGCAAACTGTTTAACAATTCTCTTCCCATCTCTACCTAACCCTACCCCAAATGGTGCAAAGAAATTCAATGAAGAAGGGCTGGAAATCAGAGGGAAATCACATAGTCTTGCATCTGGACTCGTGAGGTCTACCAGAGATGAACCCAATGGTCAACAAAAATACATCTGAAACTGCAGCCCAACCCCTCAGGCCTGAATACTGACAAGCTCTAAACCACAGTGATGGCACAGGAGTTTTGGGGATTGGACTAATCAGAGATGATTTCAGTCTAATGAGAGTTGCAGCCTGGCTCCAGTTCAGCTCCACTCTAGGAAAAATCTGAATGAACTGGCCACCACCTAACAGCAAGATGGAGGAAAAGGTTTGAATGTTTTGGGGAAATTAAGTAAAACCAACCAAAAAACTTTCCCTCAGTTCCTAGTGTTTATTGTACACAATGTTCAGAGTACAGTACAAACTTATGAGACTTGAGAGTAAACAGAAAAACATGAATTATATTAAAAGGAAACATTCAATAAAAAAAGATATTGGAATTAGCAATATTAAAATAACTATTATGAACATACTAAGGAAGTTACAGAAAAAATATAGACATAATGGAGAAATATGAGTTACTATAGGATAACAATACAACTATTTTTATAAACACCAAGGTAGGGGAGGGTGGGGGTAAGAAGAAGAGATCAACCAAAGGACTTACATGCAAGCATATTGGCCTAACCAGTGGACACGGACAACAGGGGGGTGAGGGCATGAGTGGGGGGATAGGGGGTAACATGGGGATAAGGACACATATGTAATATCTTAATCAATAAATATATATGTATATATATATATATATATATATATAAAATAAAAAAAGAAAACTCTAGAACTAAAAAAATGCAATATCTGAAATTTAAAAAAATTCTTGGATAGGCTTAACAGCAGACTGAGTACTGCAAAAGAAAAAAATCCATGACTGTGAAGACAGATCAAGAGAACTTATTCAAACTGAGTCAGAAAGAGAAAAATACTTAAAGAAAAATAAACAGAGCAGCAGTCACTTCTAGGATATCAAATGCACTAACATACATGAACTTGGAGTCTGAGATGCATCCATACAAATATTCAAAAAATGAGATGAATTGGTGGAGGGTGCACAGGACTGCCTTCTATATATTTTCAGAACTTCCTGTGACTCTATTATTACTTAAAAGGGAAGAAATGAAGGTGAAATAAAAACATTTTAGATAAATGAAAGCTGAGAGAATTCTGCAACAGTAGATCCACCCCCTAAGAAATGAAAAAACAGTTCTTCAGAGTGAAAGGAAATGACAGCCCATGGAAACATGAATCTATACAAAGGAAAAAAGAGGAACAGAAATTGTACATATATGAACACATATAAAAGATTATTTTCTCTTTTCTTAATTTCTTTAAAAAATAATTTATTGTTACAAACAAAAACATTAATAATGTTTATGGGTTTTATAACATCTAGAAAGTCAAATGCATGACAACAATAGCAAAAAGGGAACTAATGTGCATGTTCAGTGAAACTGGAGGCCTGGATGGCAGTATCTGAGCCCTATCAACGAACTGGCACAAATGAGTGATGAACTGGTGGGTTATGAAGACTGCAACTATCGGGACATCATGTTAGGTTAGGACAAGAACATCTGATAAATCTTGACATACTTGCTAGCCATCCCACTTCTCAGAGGGTAGAAGAAACAATGAGTTTCATAGGTGTGTTTGGTCATGGAATCCTTTTCTATTCATCCTCCACAACAACAGAAGCTTGTAGAATTATCCCATGAAACTTTGTTTCTGTGTGGCCTTCACTTGGGGAAATGTGGCCTTATGTGTCAATACACTCGGCTTCGGTCAGAGAAAATCAGGAAGGCTCCCCATGCCTGAGACTTCAAAAGGGAAGTTGGTTCAGAACCAAGACTCCCAATGTATACATACATCAAAGGATACCACCTCAAATTGGAGCAATGCAAAGGCAGGGAAGGGGAGACTGGCACGGCTACAGAGGGCTTCTCTTAGAACAGCGGTTCTCAACCTGTGGGTCGCGACCCCTTTGGGGGTCGAATGACCCTTTCACAGGGGTCACCTAAGACCATCGGAAGAGACATATATAATTACATATTGTTTTTGTGATTAATCACTATGCTTTAATTATGTTCAATTTGTAACAATGAAAATACATCCTGCATATCAGATATTTACATTACGATTCATAACAGTAGCAAAATTACAGTAATGAAGTAGCAACGAAAATAATTTTATGGTTGGGGGTCATTACAACATGAGGAACTGTATTAAAGGGTCATGGAATGAGGAAGGTTGAGAACCACTGTCTTAGAAGCTCCCAGTTGAAAGATGAATTAGAGGGTGTAGGGCCAAAGATAATATTTTAAGGATGATATTACCAACAATGGAGACCAAAAGCTAAAAGAGGCGTAGACTTGCAAAAATGGTGAAGGACACTTACTAGTATTTTGTGATTAATCTGGAGTAGTAGAAAGAGCAAGCACTAAGGTGCCAGGGAGACACATGCTCCCATATTTGCTCTGCTTCTAGCCTCCTGTGGGGCCTGTGATGGTTTCCTGTCTGAGGAGGAGCTCACCTCTAGACAAGAGACTTGGGGTCATTTATCTCTCAGAGCTTCCTGTTCTTGATTCTCAGAGCTACTTCAAATAATGCTCAAACCCATCATATTTTTCTCTTCCTTAATGGGCTTTTGTGGAAACCAACACCAAAGGGGCTGGATGCTTATCATGTCTGGAAGCTCCCCTTTGTAGCCCCATCTACCACCATATATCAAAACAAAGATTTAGGTAGACTGATGGCATGTCTTCTCGTTCTACATACCTCCAGGAGATCATTTCTTCTATAGCGGATTCCTTTCTTTCTCCCTGAGAAAGGAAGATGGATTAAAGTTACATTACAGAAAAAAATACTTTCTAATAGTTCATGAAGTTGAAAATCCAAAAACTAGAACTTTTGGGAATGTTAAAAAGCCTGCATTGCTGTTCCTAAAATTAGAAAATTGTTAGAGCAGCTTCAATTCTTGCATTTGAGATTTTATAATGCAGACAATAGCCCAACTGCTTATTTCAATAATTTTTGTGGGAATGCTATTATCATATTCATGAAGAAACAATAAAATAAAAATGTAAAGAATGAAACCTAGTAGTTTGGCTGTGCAATCATATGCTATGGCATAGTCAATACATAAATTCAGCATATGTTTTCTTCAAACATTTTGAATAGGCCCTGACTCCACATTCCTACCCAGGTGAAAAGCTTGCATGTAATAGCGTATAAAGACATGTTCTTATCAAGCAATCCCCATAATGATGTGAATGGAGCACTTATCACAGTATAATTTTATTGTCATGTTAGCTAATGAATGAAATTGTAAAAAAAAATTATGTGCTTAAATATTTTGGTGGGGGATTCCAAACAGAAACTCACACAATTAGAACAGGAAAAGAACAAACAAACAAACAAAAACTGTGAGAGATGAACTGAGCAGGGTCAGCAGTCACATATAGCCACAGATACTTTTACTTGGCTATTGTTTGTTTGACATGGGTAGTGTTTTACAAGGCAGTGAAACTAGACCTGGCCAGTCAGTTGGTTGGGCCTTGTCCCATGCTCGGGAAGGTTGCCAGTTCGATTCCCAGTCAGAGCACATGCCTGGGTCGCATGGGGAGTGTGCAGGAGGCAACACATGGATGTGTTGCTCTCACATCCATTGATGTTTCTCTCACTCTCTCCATCTCCCTTCCTCTCTCTCTAAAAATCAATAAAAAATAAAAAAAGTCAGTGAAACTAATGTTACAGTTGGATTGCTTAGCACCTGCAATCCTTATTTGATATTTAACTACCTGACCAGATCCTTCAAGCATCTGAGTTTGTAATTGCCCTTCCTAGTTGAATTTTTCAAAGCTACAAGGGACATTAGAAATAATCTAATTCAATGAATTCACAGATGTTGGTGGGCCAACACAGGGTTGTGAACTTTTATACAGATAAGCCAAGACAATTTTTTACTTCAAAAGTAATTACTATCTACATCGCCATGTCATAAAAGTTATTTTTACAATAAAAAATAGAACAGCCATTTCCAAGAAAAGCCACTTATAATCTTCCAGTAACAAATATATAATGACTAGAGGCCCGGTCACAAATTCCGTGCACCAGTGGGGTCCCTCGGCCTGGCCTGTGGGATTGGGTCAAAACAGGCTCTTCAACATCCCCTGAGGGGTCCCAGATTGCCAGAGGGTGCAGGCCAGGCCAAGAAACCCTACCGGTGCAGGATCGGGGTCAGGGAGAGATGTGGGAGGTTGGCCAGCTGGGGAGGGCTCCAGGGCGTGTCCAGCCTGTCTCACTCAGTCCCAATTGGCCGGACCCCAGCAGCAAGCTAACCTTCCGGTCAGAGTATCCGCCCCCTGGTGGTCAGTGCATGTCATAGCGAGCGGTTGAGCGGCTTTAGCATATCATTAGCATATTATGCTTTGATTGGTTGAACAGCTGACTGGATGACCGACACTTAGCATATTAGGCTTTTATTATATAGGATATAGCTGTAACATTATCTTCTTTTAAACTTGCCACTCACTGACCAATGAAAACTTCCTCACAGCCTGACACTGGCTCTGACTAGTGTCTGGAAGCCACCAACCTGGTGCAGCATTTTATTTTAGAGGTGGGGATATATGATTTCATGTTTTTCCCAACTTGCATGGCTGGTAAAAGCCAAAGTCAGACCCATCACCCAGCTTTCTAGTGATGAGACCAATACTTTTTAACTTCACCAGCGGCTGGAAGGCACTGTGCCATAAGGCTTTACTGGAGTCAGAGAGAGCCCACTAAAACCCTGCTGGGCAAATTTATAAACAACTTCCCCCAAGCTCCCAGCCTAGTGCCTTCTGCCCGGAGAACTTCCTTTATTTGAGTTCTTTGTGTCTCTCTCCCCATTCTTACAGCAAGTTGCTGCATTTGAAACACAATTTCCCATTTAAGTCTATGGGAAGTGTAATATGGAAGATGGTCAAGGGCATACTGATGACACTTCCATTCCCCTTTGTAGCTCTCACAATCCAGGCCTGCTTGCTGTCTCCCCGTGGCCAGCCCCAGCAAGAGGCTGTGGGTTTGTAGTAAAGAAAACAAACTGGAAGCCAAAAAATTAATTGAAAAACAAATTAAGACTTTACTGCAATCTCCTGGAAATGCCAAAAAGGATTCATAAACCACAGCAGATCTTTTTGAAATCCTCTTTCCCTACCCACACCCCTCCCCTGCCTTCCCAGGCACAGCTACTTGGTAGCAGGGCTGATCCTTAATGCTCTTTCCTTACTCCCAGAGCTCCAAATCCCACCCCCAGTTCAGCCAGAACAATCTTTCTAGCTAATATTTTTTTCACTCCTTTGGCCTCCCTTTTTTTCCTCTTCAATGACTAATACTCTCTATCTGCAAAATAAGTCCCATTAACCTCCGTTCCTCTTTAATTTCCTCCTCACTCCTTACTCTGATTTACGTGATCAGGCCAAGATGTGGGCTCCTTAGAAGAAGCTGGGGAGGGGGATGTAGATAATGATGCTTTAACAGTTGGAATTCCTGCCACATATTTATTTACCATATATTTATGCTACAAAAATATTTTATATTCTCAGACATCTTTAAACTCTTCATATTGGCAAACATATAGCAAATATTATTTGCATTTTACAGAGTAAGAAACCAAATAAAGAAGAGATATAATTGACTGTCTAAGGTCACATAAGTCATTGAACAAAACATATATAAACAGTTCCTTTAATTTTGTCCTAGTCTTTGAAAACATTTTCAACGTAAATATTTATCAGCAATAAGTATATACTAAGCACTTACTACATTCCAGGCACAATTCTAGAAGCTAGGAAAATTATAGGGATGAATCAGACAGACAAGATCCGTGCACTTGTGGAGATGTTTATTCTAGATGGAAGAGGGGAATATATTTTAGTAGAGGATTGGGAAGTAAACAGATAAATGAATATGTTTTCAGATAATGAAAGCTATAAAGAAAATGGAACAAAGTGATATGATGGCCAATCAAGAGGGGTGGGTCTCCTTCTCTATATGCACAAGAAGCTCTTGAAGAAGAAGAAGAAGAAGAAGAAGAAGAAGAAGAAGAAGAAGAAGAAGAAGAAGAAGAAGAAGAAGGAGGAGGAGGAGGAGGAGGAGGAGGAGGAGGAGGAGGAGGAGGAGGAGGAGGAGGAGGAGAAAAAAAGAAGAAGAAGAAGAAGGAGGAGGAGGAGGAGGAGGAGGAGGAGGACGAGGAGGAGGAGGAGGAGGACGAGGAGGAGGAGGAGGAGGAGGAGGAGGAGAAGGAGATGATTTAGGGCCAGATCATTCCAGGGTAGGAATGGCAAGTATACGTTTTCTAAGACTTGGGAGAGGAGAAATGTTAAGGGGGAATGGGAACTTAACATGCTTGTAAAGCAGAACAAAAGCCAGTGCTGGTAGATGCTGGAGTGGGGCTGGTAGAACATGGCAGGAAAGTGGTCAGGGCACAGGTCATGTTGCCACTTACAGGCCAGAGTAGGGGATGGAATTTATCTTAAGTGTGATGGGAAGCAATCGGAAGACTTTAAGCATGGAAGGAATATGATCTGATTATCCTATCTAATAATAGACAAAGACTGAAATTGACCATACCTTCGCTACACCTCCCATTGGCTAGTCAGCGAGATATGCAAATTAACCACCAACAAAGATGGCGGTTAACTTGCATACGTAGGTGTGAAGCGGCGGAGCCAAGACTGAAGGCGGCTGCGGCCGCCGGAGCCACGAGAGGCTTGAAGTCGCCTCCGGCCGGAGCAAAGGCCTGGGTCCCGGGTGCCGGAGGAAAACTGGTGCCGGCAGCCAGGGCAAGGGAAGGCCTATTGCACGAATCTTTTCGTGCAACAGGCCTCTAGTTTTTTATAAAAATCATTCTGACTGCTGTGTTGAGAAAGGACTTTAGGGAGGCTGCTTAGTAGGGTGTTACTCTGATCAAAGCAGGATATGCAGGTTGCTTGGCCAAGGGTAGCAGCAGTGGCGATAGGAAGAAGTAGACTCGGGTAGAGCAAATAAAATGTGCCGAGGAACTGGATATGGGAATAAAAAGAATGATGGTTCCTAGATGCTTGCATTTAACAACCAGTGAATAAATACTTGGACCATTTCTTGAGATGGGGAATAATAATAAAAAATTAGAGATATGAGCAGAATCAAGTTTCTGTTTTACCCGTGTTAAACTTGATATGCCTGGTGGGCAGCCATGTAGGGATATAAAACGGCATCTAGGAACCTGTCGTGGTTAAGAAAAGTCCGCTGTTTTCTCTGCCCACGCTACCTCCCTCCCCTTCTTCAGCAATTTTCTACTCACCCTTCAAGTGTCAGTTCAAAAGCATTTCTCTGGGAAGTTAGTGTCTCTTTCCTCTGGGGGTTTATTTCAGCATGGATCACGGGGAGAAGTGGATGGTTTCAATAGCAATTTAAGAAGTAAAGATCAGCAGATGTGGTGACTGTTTGATACGATGGTGAGCAAGTGTCAACAATGACTCCCTGGATTGTGGTTTGTCCAACAGTGTGAATGGTGGTGCCACTCATTGAGCTATTAAAGACTAGAGGGCAATGCAGTACTAAAAAATAAGTACTATTTTTACAATGTCAAATTTGAGGCATAGATGAGACATACATATGGAGATGAGTAGGAAGTTGGACATTGGGGTCTGCCCAGGAGAAAGGTGACTGCTTAAGGTATAGTATTCAGCCATTAATTACATGGATAGTAACTGGGGCAAAGGCAGGAATGAGACCTTAAGAATAAGAGAGAACTTAGCATTAGGAGAATAGAGCCTAGGACCAAGTATTGGGAGCTCCAACATGTTAAGTTTGGTGAAAAAAAAGAGGTCTGAAAGGGGACTGGAGATAGTGCATTCTGGGGGACAGGAGGAGAAATGGGAAAATGCTATACCAAGGAAATCAGGGAAGATGACTTTTTGGGAAAGAGGCATTAGTCAACAGTGTTAAGTGCTGCAGAGAATTAACTACTAATCATCCAAACCTATGGCTCTCCCAGGGTGTATTGTGTCCTGCAGACAGGTCACACCAGCTCACGAGAGCCAACTGTATGTATCTCTTCATACCTCCACGTTCAGTGTTGTGTTTATAACTTGAGTTGGTCATGGTGGGTGTATTTGCACCATGAAAATCAGCAAGTGCTACAAATCAGGCCTTCCTCCTCCCGACCCCTCCACCCCAGAGAGCTGGTTGTTAAACATATAGCAGCATGCCACAGACTAAGGCTATACTATACATTAGATTCCTTGGGGAGATATTAAAATAAAACAACCATGTGCTTGGTGCTCATCAGACAGCATATCAATGTCTAGAAAGCAAAACAATAAGTTAGTCAAAAATAAATAGTTTAGGATCCCAGCAAAGCAAGACTAGAAGGTACCACAAGTCTGAACACACTGTTAAGTCACATTGCTAGAGGTCAAGATAGGTCAAGGAGGAACAGAGAATAAATTCTGTAGGTCCAGGCAAGCATGGCTCAGAATCTTTTCCCCAATCTTCTTGCCATAAAATAGAGTCTGAAAAAGAGGCCAATTCACAGGGGACAGTTGAGCCCTGCTGAGATACCAAGAGATACTTGCACTTGTATACACTGTACCTGAAAGCCAGCTCTACTTCTGGGCTTTACTGGAGTTCATAGATCCTCCTGACACTCTGGGATTTTCTGTTAGCTACATGTGAAAGAGATCCCAGTTAGATAGGTTATAAGCTGTTATCTCCATCTTTATCCTATCTCATTCTTGAGAAAGGAATCTTATGAACAAAAATGATGCCTTCCTATGGCATGGGTGGTCAATAATAATTGCAATTCCTGATCTGTAATGTCAGTAAGAGACCCTGAATATTCAATATTCTTATCTCTTGTGTTATTAAATCATGCTTTGCTTTTTTTGCTTTAAGCTGGCAACATTTCCCATTGATTTATAAATAAATATCTGACATTTATGTTACCTAATACAGATGAGTACACATAGGACTCAGACTTTGCCCTATAATGAAGTGAAATTTTTAAATAAAAGTCGGATATTTTCATTTTGGATAAATGGGTTGAGCCAATGAATCAAGAAATCAACCAACTACCAGAGCTCCTATTGTGTCTCCTACAAAATTCAAAATATTCCATATTCCACCTTTCTTCTAGATAAATATTTATTTTTTATTTCAAGAGGAATGAGCAAGGCAACTTGGAATACCACTTGTACTGCTTTCAGAACTCCAGGTAATTTTTTAAAAGGTGAGTGGAATGGAAAAAAGACCTCTTAACCAATCAGCCAAGAGGTCACACTATACTTTAAAATTAAAATCACCCAGATATGTGTGAGGATTCAAGTATCATTTTATATAGTCAAAGAGTTTCTGCAGCTACTTAAATGATTAAGAGGGTCGCAGTTTTAATGGTACAACAATCAAATGATTAAGATTATGTAGCAGCAGGTAGGACCAATATACCTTCAAGTAGTGGAGATTTTAATGAGGCAGGAGAATGGTTTTCATTATCTGGTTTATTTTCCAATTCAAATGATTCTTGTGTGTACTATTGTAGTGTATAGAAGAGTTATTTCCAATTATAGAATTTTTTTTGTTTTCTTCCGTAAGTATATGTTTGGTTTGGTTTTATAAAAGGCTTTATTAGCTTAAAGCAACAAAACACATTAATAGGACCTCCAAACTTCTGCAGATAATTTTTCAGAATTCAGAGGAGAGTGACATAGTAAATGATGGTAACAGAGGAAGAAATAAAGCCCTTTTTCTAAAGCCTTATCAGTATTGAGAGTAAGAATATTACTCTCCTAATAATAACAAAAAGCTATAAAAGTTATGTGATTGGCTTATGATTTTTATAGCCAAATTTCATTTCTTGTCATATCAGATTGCTGACCTCCCAATAGTTTAAGTGCAAAACAGAGAATCCACGATCAATGTTTGGGTAGCATCTATGCAAGATGGCTCATAGATTATTGGACATAAGACAATTCTACATTCTCTTTCTCTGACAGGATGATAAGAACATGGATGACTTCTTGCTGCTCTAAGAATGGACTAGGTTCATAAAATTTAATATTCAATTTTGTGGATACTATGAGAGAATCTTAGAACTCCGAGTAAAAAAAATTGCTTTGATTTTCTCTTTTGGGTTTTGGTGGTTTTTTTTGTGTGTGGGCCTTTTCGGTTTTGGGGTTTTTTTCAGGAATAATTTGGGGAGCCCTAGCTGGTTTGCCTCAGTGAAGAGAGTGTCAGCCTGTGGACCAAAGGGTCCTGGTTTCAATTCTGGTCAAGGGCACGTACCTCGATTGCAGGCTCCTTCCTGGCCTGGGCCCTGGAAGGGGCTTGTGCAGGAGGCAACCATTCAATGTGTTTCTCTCAAACTGATATTTCTCTCTGTATTCCCTCTCTCTGTATTCCCTCTCTCTTCCACTCTCTCTAAAAATCAATGGAAAAATATCCTTGTTTGAGGTTTAAAAAAGAAGAAGAAATAATTTGGGGAAAAGTGTATATGCTTCAGTCATGTTGGATGTTTCTCAAACGTTTTCTTCTCTCTTTCCCAAAAGGAGAAAATTATTATGTTAATCAATGAATTTAAGTTAAATCACTTTAGTTAACTAATTAATTAAAATGTAGACTAAATTAAAATTCTACCTAATGAGAGGAACTAAATACTAAGGAAAAAGATTTTGTTGAGTAGGGTTGAGCTTTGGAGGACCAAAAACCATTCTAAGATTCTTTTTGCTCCCTCCAAAGAACCAGCTTTCATCCCTTTGGAGAGATTAAGGCTCAGGTACCCATTCCACTCAAGCAAAATGAGGCAAGTGGGCTCATCACAAAGACCTTAGAGCAGCGGTTCTCAACCTGTGGGTCGCGACCCCTTTGGGGGTCAAACGACCCTTTCACAGGGGTCGCCTAAGACCATCAGACAACACAAATAGCATATCAGATATTTACATTACGATTCATAACAGTAGCAAAATTACAGTTATGAAGTAGCAACCAAAATAATTTTATGGTTGGGGGTCACCACAACATGAGGAACTGTATTAAAGGGTTGCGGCATTAGGAAGGTTGAGAACTACTGCCTTAGAGAATCCCCCACAGCCCAATTACAGTAAGTACAGCCAGACTGCAAAAGAACTGCAGAGTACTTCAGACAACAGCTGGATTCATCATCTCTTATCTGCCTTCTTCGATGCATCTCTTCTATGAATCTCCCACAGCCCAATTACATAAGCATAGCCAGGCTTCAAAAGAACTGCAGTGTAGTTCCGACAACAGCTGGATTAATCATCTCTTATCAGAGCTTCCTCTATGCATCTCTTTCTTTCTGCTTCCCTTGCTTTGAGCAAGCAGCCACTCCAATGCCAGGTGTTCACAGTGCTCTGGAATCAGTGTGTCACATTGTTCCATCTCTATCACTCTGCGGGCAAGAACACTGTCAACAGAAGGGTCATCCTGAATCCGGCTGACCAACGAATCTCCTAGGGCCATGGTCGGCAAATCGCGGCTCACGAGCCACATGCGGCTCTTTGGCCCCTTGAGTGTGGCTCTTCCACAAAATACCACGTGCGGGTGCACACGTACAGTGCGATTGAAACTTCGTGGCCCATGCGCAGAAGTCAGTATTTTGTGGAAGAGCCATAGTCAAGGGGCCAAAGAGCCTCATGTGGCTCGCGGACCACGGTTTGCAGAGCCGCAGTTTGCCGACCACTGTCCTAGGGAACTTGCAAAAATACAGATTCCTGTGTTTTCTTATTTAGCAACAACACTTTAGCAATGCAAGCTGCTCATTATATTCCTCAAATTCTTTCCTAATTTCTCATTCACTGAGTTCTTTTTACTGTTTTTTTGCAGAGATGGTATAAATAATAAACTAAAGTTGCCTCATCCTGTTCTAGACTGCCAACAGGGCCTTCTTCCATCTGATTTTTAAACAGAAGGAGCATAGATTACCCTGGAGAAAGTTCCCAGTTAGAGGGGGGAAAAAACAACTAATAAAAACTTAGAATTCTTCAGATTCAGCCTAGCTGGTGTGGCTCAGTGGCTGAATGTTGGCCTATGAACTAGGAGGTCATGGTCAAGGCATATGCCCAGGTTGCAGGGTCAATCCCCAGTGTGGGGCATGCAGGAGGCAGCCAGACAATGATCCTCTCTCATCATCGATGTTTCTATCTCTCTCTCCCTCTCCCTTCCTCTCTGAAATCAATTAAAAAAAAAAAAAGAATTCTTCAGATTCTGAGCTCAAGGAAGCACCCTCTCAGGTGTAACACCCAGGCTGTCACAGCGGTGTGAGAGGTGGAGAGGAGCAGAAGAGTAGGGGAGAACAATGTGAGGAGGAAGGTAAGAACAAATGGTGTTGTCCCTTCTTTGAGGGATCTTTGTAGGGTGGAGGGTGATAGGTGAAGGGGAAAATACCAAAGAGAATTTCTGCAGAAATTCTGAATTTGGGGTGATTCTGAATAAAGAAGATGGATTGATTCTGCATCTCATCTGGTGTTTGCTCTCTGGCAAAACCTGAAACACATCTGTTGCCAGAGTAGTAGAAAGACAACAAGGACATGGAGTTCCCTGCCTTGGAGAGCCTGAGCAAAGACTGCTCCTGAATTCTCCCAGAATTCTCTTGTGCTGGAGTATGGCACAGAAATTAGCCTGAAGCACAGACAGTCTGCCAGGCTCCTTGCCAAAAACCTTCCAGTGAGAATGTGGAGACCCTGTCAGCAGGAGTTATGAGTGGGCCTTGCAGGGGAGGCAGAAGGAAATTACCTACACTAGGAAGCTGGGCCTTAAAGGACCTTTCTTATGTTACCAGTGAGCCAACATCAGCCACAGTCCTGATCACAACTGCCCACTGCAGGCACCCACAGCTGCACAGAACCAGGCCCGGCGAGACAGTGGGCCACCTTGGCACACCTGCCCCCACTCCACACTGAGATGAGAGCCCTGACCCACTGAATCGCTAAGGGAGAGAGAACTCAGAAGTTCAGCTCTGAACTTGACAGGGACTGAAATAATACTGCAATAATACTTGTACTAGAACAGAAAGATTTTTTCAACCAGACTAGCTATCCAAAAGATACTAAATTCGAATACAGAAATGTCCAGCTATAACAGGATTAAATTTTCTGAAACCAAGCAGGAAAGGAAGCAGATCATAGTTTAGGTTCTGTTAGCAAAACAAAGAGAATTTTATTTTTATGCAACCTTATTTGTTAATGCCCCGATCATACCTCTTATACTCTCTTGCCAATCCCAGCCTAGTGACCTTCATGGGAGACATTAAGGCACTAGATGGATTTATAAGTGCTTAAAATGCAGATTTTCTACAATTTTAATAAATCTCAATTCTATTAGCTTTAGTTTCTTTGAGAAACAGAAATGATGGGGGGGGGGGGGCTTCTTTCTGCATAGTTTGGATTAGAAAGAGAATAAATTTAAAAGAAATACTGCATCGGAAAAAAAATGTTCTTACATTTTTTTGTAATGTTTGTAAGAAGCCTCTATGCCCAGACTTTGGAGAACCAAGCAGGCTCAGGGGAAGTAAAGCATGGTCCTGGCTGGGCCTGGTGCTGAGGCTCTGAAGGTCAGTGCACAAGCTGCAGACAAATGTAGGTGATACAGGACAAACGCTAAACCCCACCACCCAGTGTTTCTCTACCTCCTTTCCAAAGGTCACACTTTCCAAAGGTTTCCTTCTGAAGATTTTATTTTTTATTTTTTTAGTATTTTTTCTTTCTTTATTTAGGTCCTTATCCCCCAATGCCCCCCACCACCCACCCATCAACCAAAGGACTTGTATGCATGCATATAAGCCTAACCAATGGACACAGACACAGGGGGGTGAGGCCATCCTTCTGAAGATTTTAAAGAACATTTCAATTTTTTTATAACTACATCCTATATCTTAGTGGTTATATATTATCATTTTTTACCCATCTCTTTTTTTAAATCCTCACCAAGAATATGTTTATTGATTTTTAGGAAGGGGGGGAGAGAAAGAGAGAGAGAGAGATGAAAGAGAAACATTGATCAGTTGCCTCCTATATGCTCCCCGATCAGGGATCAAACCCACAACTCAGGCATGTGCCCTGACCAGGAATTGAACCAGCAGCCTTTTGGTGTATGGGATGATGTTCCAACCAACTGAGCCACAACTCCCAGCAACAGTGTTTAAGACTATCTATTTCCTCATTCTCAAACTTTTAAATGCTTGTCAGAAGAATACACATTCATACTGAATTGTTGTTTTAACTTTGTTTTTGCTACTGACAGTAAGGTTGAATGCTTCTTATGTTTATTTACCAATATTTATACATAGTAATTAATTTCCTTGTCTTAGCCACCCAATATAATGTAAATAGTAATGGTAAGTATGTACAAACATATTATTCTATTAACAAAGCTTTTAGCTTTTAAGCTATTAAAGTAGTAAATTTTGTTAGCAAGTGTCTTAATATTAAAACACCCTTGCTCAGGTATTTCATTTGGATATGATCAATGATGTTGTTTTTTTCTGTTCAATTTCCTTACCATTCAATAGGCTCTTTCAGTCTGAAGTCAGTGCCTTACATTGGGGGAATTATTTTCTATGGTTTCTATATGTTAATTTCTCTCAGACTCTCTCCTACAAAAAAATCCCAAAACAAAACAGAAAGATAGATATTGGATCTTAAGTATTGATCTTCCATGTGCCTAAACTCAGTTCTTACAATATTTTTATCTCTTTATCCCTTCTTGTTCTGAGATTTCCTCAACTTTGTTTTCCAGATTAGTAATAAATGTTTCTATGTCCTTTCTATTATTTAATCCTTCTGTTAATTTTTAAAATCCAGTTATCAAAACATTAATTTCCAAGAATTATTCATTTTCTGATTGCTCCTTTCTATGCAGTGTGTTCTACTATTATGGATCAATAATCTTTTGATTGTCATTAAAGATTTTAATTAGAACTGATTTAATATTTTCTTCAGTTCTCTTTATTACCTCTTTTGCCAACCATTCTGTTAGTTTATTTGGTTCTTGCTTCTGCTCTTTCGCACCATTAGTTTTTACCTAATGGCTGGTGATCCTTGGGTGCCCATTCATTTTATAAATAATGAGCGAGGTTGATTAATGTATAGAACTGAAGTGGGTTTTTGTTGTTTCTCCATCATGCTTCTCTATCAGCTTACCTGCTGTATGCCCACGTACTCCAGACTCCTCCTCTCCACTAGAAAGAAGAAGCGTATTGCTCATTTAAGGACAGTAATGTCTTTGCCTCCCACCCAACATCTGTCATGGAGATTTGGTGCTCCTTCAGGCCCTACACCCAACTCCCAGCACTACTGGGCGGCATCTTGATTTTCCTCAGAGTGTAGTTCTTAATTTCAAGGTTCGTGGCAAGCACCTCTGCCAGCCGTTGTTCAATGTGAGAGAGTGGCCTAAATGTTCTAAAGCAGGCTTTTAAACACGAGGAAGCAGTCCAGAGAACTTCCCAGAACCTCTTTCTCCTCTTCCATTCGTTTACTGGTTGGTAAAAGCAGATCCAGAAAAATGTAAGTCCAGGGTGCCTTTCTTCTTGGCTTGTGTTAGACTATGACACCCTCTGCTCTGGCCAGTTCTACTCCCTTCTATCTTCTAGAGTCCAGAAATTGCCTAATTTCCGGCAGGAAGTGACACACTTTCCTGTTTACCAGCACTGCAACATGTTTATATCTTCTTTGTCATTTTAATGGATTTTGAGAAAAAAAGGGGGAAAAATGTCCTCGGTCCATTATCCTGATCCAGTCCCCTAAGATTCTTAGCTCTTCTGCTTAGCTCTTTTCTTGCCTAAACTGTTGGCTTAAAAAAAAAAAAAATCCATGGACCCCCACCAATCAGTGTGTATACTGTCCTGCAATTTCTTTTTTTTAAAACTATGGTGGTTGCAAAGTCGGATATTTCCTTACCATTGCTCCTCAAACTCTCTTACCTGTATTAACAGAGCCCTACCAACAGTGAGATGTGCACATTAAGAGCGTGCCTTGCGGGATCACTTGGTTGCTTCCTCCATCCCAGTACTTGCAGAAAATAGGTTAATTAACAGGCCGACTTCAGCCTTACTAAATTTATTATGAATTATATGTTCAGGGATGTTAGTAAAAGGCCAACACTGGCATCTCTTTAACTAGTAATTATTGTGTTTTATTGTTGTGGGCCCATAACGCATTAACAAGCCAGGACTCGGCTTTATTAGAATGCACGTGGCTCCTTGGTTCCATGCATATTTATTATGCGAGAGAATGGGATTCTTCTTCTCTAGCCTTCACTAATTTAAAAGAAGATATCCTCAATGAAATGTATTCAAATATTTTGACATTTTGCTTCACCTCACTTCCAGAGCAGAAATTGTTTCTGACAGTTATTATACAGCACTGGGATCCTGCTGCTTCTGCTGCGGAAGAACAGGTTGAAAAGACACAGCGCTTGCATTTTGTTCAAAGAGCGATTCTGTGGCTTAGAAATAGCAGCACTGTCAGCTGTGATTCCGTGAGAGTTTAGATAATATCCAGTCTGTAGTCACTGCTAACAGGGGCTTCTGGGCTTGGAGGGGAAGGAAATGAATGGAAGCTGACACCCTGAGATTACCCAGGAGAATGAGTACAAAGTGTGGAGCTGGCATTTGGACACCTAAAATTTTGGCAAAAATCCTCCTGACCCTTGTCCACATTGCCAACCCCACCTGACAATAGGTTTACATTCCAAATTCATCTATTTACAGAAGGCACCCTACAGTAAATGTTAACTTGAAACATGGGGGTATTATGGAAGCTCGAACTGCATAAAAGCGATTAGAGGCAACATTTGATGGGCGTTTCTTTGATCTTACGGCACTGAAAGCCAAAGATTGCTCTTGGATCACCCAAGGGAGGCTGAGATGATAGGCCACAGAACAACTAACAAACCCAAAAAGCCAGCCGATGTGATTTCTTTGGGGTACCTCTAGTTTATTCAATAGACGTCTGCTCTGAATGCAAAAGTATTCTTCCAAAGTAAGAGGATAAAATACTTAGTTGCAAAGGGCCTGACAGAGCAGTGGCAGTGTTTGGCACCAACAGGTCTTCACAGAGCTACTGAGACAACCAAAAGCAAGGAGAAAACCATTCATCAGCCCTGCTGCCATTATTGATCCAATTTCTCTCCCATTTCACATCAACCCGAGGCTGTGTCTGGAAGCAGAGCAGCAGCTCAGGGTCAAGCCTGACCAGCTATGCTTGCAGAGACGAGGCGGCTCGGCCCATCAGAGACATAGCTGACTCGTTGGGCATCTGTCTAAATGAACAGAGAGCCTGTGTGAGGATTGAACCCGTTCTTGCAGGTTAACACCCAAATCCATCACAGATTGAGGACACACCGATATTGAAAGGGGAGAATCACAGGGTAGTGGCTCTGCCTTCAATAGACCAAAACATGGAGAAAACTGGCTGGTGCAAACACGCAACTGGGGACTGAGGATATTTGGGGTTTGAAATCCAGACTCGTAAGGAGTCGGCAAGGAGCCTCCGGAAGGGCCTCAGTGGGAGAACAGGATCCTGCAGCAGGTCAGCACATTTGTTCGCTGGCGACCTCCCCAGGGACCTGTGAGTAAATCTGGAGGGCACTGAGGGGTGACGAGGCCCATTATTCACTGGAATGAGACATGGCCAATGCAGCCCTCATTAGGGGCCTCTGCTGGGCGGTAAGAGGTCAGGCCCTGACAGCGACCTGGGACTAGATGAGAAAAAGCTTTGCCAGCTTGGAAAGATGAAAAGATGTGCATCTAGATTTTTTTTTTTTTCAAAAAGGTACAGTCAGCCCTAAAGAAACTACAGGAAAAAAAATAAATGTCTACTTTAGACCAAGTTAATTGTTCTAGGCAACTCTCTCAGTGAATAACGCTGGTGAAGCAGAAGAGAGGAAGTAGGATCCCAAAGCATTAATCACACTGAATGGCAAATGGTCTGTTTCTTGTCTTATTCATTTTGATATTGCTAGTTACTACCTTACAAAATGCTTGACACACAGTAAGTGCTAAATAAATATTGGTGAATGAATGTCGGACTGTTTTTTTAATCTCCAAAATAATCACAATAGGGAATCGTGGGAAGCCATATATTATAGTATTTTTGAGGCCAGCATAAACTGTGGCTGCCCAGAAAACTTCTTAGGAAACATAATTTGTAGTATTTAAAGAAGTTTCATTGCTTGAGGGTGGGGGTGGGTGGAGGTGGGCAAAGGGGGGGGGACATCTGTAATAGTGTCAATGATAAAAAAATTTAAACACGGATCCTCCTTTTCTGTCAGTTATTATCATAGTCTTGGAAGTTTTTAAAGTTATTTCTAAGTGACTCAAGAGGTATGAATTTGTTTAAAATGCTATTATTGGCACAACCCTTTCCATATGCCATTTTTATAAACATGGTTTGACACAAATGTTTACTTTGTAATATTCAAAGAGGAACTCAAAGCCTGTTTAAAAATAAAAACAAACTCCTTTAAAAAAATTTCATTGCTCAAAATATCTCAAAAATTTCTGTATTTCTGAATCTTTGCAATTCACACATTTTCCACTGGTCTCAATAATGTGCTGGCACTGTATAGATTATATCATTTGATGGCAATGTTACTACCCCACTTTACAGTTGAGGACCTGAGACCAAGTGACTTACTCAAGTTTACAGCCATGGTAAATATCTAAGTTAATTCCAGAGCCCTAACTAGTTTGGCTCAGTAGATAGAGTGTCAGCCTGCAGACTGAAGGGTCCTGGGTTCAATTCTGGTCAAGGGCATGTAACTTGGTTGCAGACTTCATTCCCAGTAGGGGGAGTGCAGAAGGCAGCTGATGGATGTTTCTCTCTTACTGATATTTCTTACTCTCTATCCCTCTCCCTCCTTTCTGTAAAAATCAATAAAAAATATATTTTAAAAATTAACTAATTTATTAATTAACTTCAGAGCTTGGGATTTTCAGCACCATCTTATCCTACCTCCTACATTATTACTAAAGACCTGCAAATATCACTTAAGAAAGAAAAAGAATGAATTATCAACAATTAGCATATTTGTTTGAATTGATAAATTATCAATTAAATTATCCAGGCACTGAATTGAACCCTGGGGATTGTGCCTACAACCTGGGCATGTACCCTGACTGGGAATTCTCCAGGCACTGAGTTGAACCCTGAAGAGAGAGAATTTAAAATTTTGATGAGGTAATTTAAAATTTTGATGAGAAGGCTGTTTTTACAAGTTCTAATACCAGGGCTCTGACTCGTTTTAGTTCTTTCTGTGTGCCTGGCATTCTGTCAAGTGTTAACTAGAGATATGTGGCTCTATGTCTGTCTATATCAAGCCTGTTAGTTTCATTTTCCACCAGGGAAATCCCTTTTTTCCACACTTGTATACCACAAAAGATGCATTACTTACTTATTACTTTATTTAAATTTTAAAATAAAATCTCAATTACCCATAGAATTGAGTAACCTTTTTTCTTTGCACTACTGCATCACCAAGAGTGGGAGATCAAATTGAATGAGAAGATTCTCCAAGGGAACATCCAAAGAATAGCTTAATAAAACGTGCTATTGTCCTATTAACTGGGGAGTGTGGCCATATTGCAGTTATAAACTTCATTGCAGGAGAATCTCTATAGCAAAAGCACCATTCAAACGGCCGCCTATTAAGGAATAACGGAAGGCTTTAGGAAGTGCCTTTAGTAAACATTTGATAGAAATATTG
Organism: Myotis daubentonii; assembly: GCF_963259705.1. Taxonomy (NCBI): domain Eukaryota; kingdom Metazoa; phylum Chordata; class Mammalia; order Chiroptera; family Vespertilionidae; genus Myotis; species Myotis daubentonii. The sequence goes on along the minus strand of NC_081845.1, from coordinate 45,625,271 downwards.
AAGCAGTTACCTATGTAATTCTTGTTATGTGCACTTGAGACCACCTCTTTGTTTCCCTTGAACTATCCAGAGGATTTTGTGAGGCTAAACATAGCCTGTAGCTCACTTTTTGATATGAGCAGAGTGTGCTTAGTTTTCTTTTCTCAACATAGAGAAGCTTTAACCAATGTGAATAGCTACATTGAAAGGTGCCCGGCCTGCATGGCTCAGGGGTTGAGCGTCAACCTATGAACCATGAAGTTACAGTGCAATTCCCAGTCAGGGCATATGCCCAGGTTGTGGGCACAATCCCCAGGTGGGTCCTGCAGGAGGCAGCCAGACAATGATCCTCTCTCATCATCGATGTTTCTATCTTTCTCTCCCTCTCCCTTTCTCTCTGAAATCAATAAAAAATATATTTTTAAAAGGAAAGTTAACATTTGCACATCTAGATTCTTGAGTTTCCCAAGAAAATTGCTCTTTTTCCTTAGAAGAGATTCCTGGAAATTTGTAGTAACTAGTAAAAGAAACTATTGGAATAACTTCCTCCAATTGGGCATGCAAAGCTTGGGAAGTAAGAGGCCATCAGATGTGGATATCCTTTGACTATTCATATTTTTGCTGTGAATTAAAGGCATCTGGATATATAATTTAATCTAATCTATCTAATATATATAAATATATCATATACATTAGCTATTGTATACTATGATTTGACATATTAATATAATACATTATATACAATTATATTAATCATTAACCTTAATATGTTGATTAATATATTAATTGAGATATCTACACATATGTTGTATAGATATATATTCGATGGTCTATCATTAGTTCATAACAATGAACTCATACTTACTAAACACTTACTAAATGCAAGGCACTGTGCTTTAAAAATCCCATGGACTCAATCAAAGATCTTATTGGTTACTCTTATCACCCCTGTTACATAAGTAAACAAAGGAAGAGGTAGTAACTTGTCCAAGGCTGACACTAGAGCCCATACTCTTAGCCACTTTATAGTACATGTGGTCTCATCTAATTAATATGCTAAAACATTGGTGACAAAGCTCCATTTCTGACTTATTTGTGTTTCTCTATGCAAATGGAGACCTGACATTGTGTTTGTGCCTCTTTCTCATTTTAATCAAATAAAGACTATTTTATGACAGAAAATAGCCTTCACACAACACTAATAAATGTGGAAAATGTGCCAATATCCTTGTACTTGGCAAAACACTTTCAAGCTGAGGGCCATCTCAGGCCAACACTGACCTGACCTCCATTGCATACTTCTCAGCCTTCTTTCACTTCAGAAACTAATACTACCTCTGACCATTTAATCCTTACATAAGGTAAGTTACACCTTGTTAATCTGATAATGGTTTGTTAAAACACATGGTAATTTGAAACAATTGCTATTTCCTACCCAAGTAAATGGACTATTGTTTTTTACTAAAATATTAGTCTAAATCTAGTTCATCCAGAGCTTTCTAAAGCTTTATGCTGCTTTCCAAATTAATGTGAGGTTCACTATAAACAGCATTATCATTAAAACTTTGGGAAACAATTATGTAGTATACTTTATAATTTTACCTTTATTTGCACACTTGGGTAATCAGTCATTAAACTTGCACAAATCTCCCAGACTTGAAAACATTCCAAAGTTGAACATCATTGTTAACATTATCAATATTCTCTCAAAGTGCATTTCAAGTAGTTAATATGCCTCAAATCATGACCTTTTATTTAGATAATCTATCCAAATAATTTTCAAAATATTTTGAAACATACATTTACTTGTTTTGGCAGTTCAGTGTTAGAAAACAGTTTTTCTCTGGGTGTTGAATTCAACATTTTTGATATTAGTAAAGCTATACCAACTTTCTTTTGGTTTAATTTATATTCTTTCCCACCTTTTTCTATTTGTTTATTTATTTCTAGAGGCTCAGTGCATGAATTCGTGGTCTTTCTGGGTGGCCTGCAGGGATCAGGCTGAAACCCGCAGTCCAACACCACCTGCAGCTCCTACCTGCAGTTCCTGCACATCCCAGCCCCACTGTGCCTGCCACAGGCTCATGCCCAATCAGTCCCAGGAGCGCTCGTCAGCCATGAGCCCTGCATCTGGCTCCCTCCCAAGGGGAGTGGCCTGCGGGATCAGGCTGAAACTGACTTTCCAACATCCTCCAAGGGGTCCCGGATTGTGAGAGGGCACAGGCCAGGCTGAGGGACCCCACCAGTGTACAATCAGGCTGGGGAGGGACCACGGGAGGGCTCCAGGGTGTGTCCAGCCCATCTCGCTCAGTCCTGATCAGCCGGACCCCAGCAGCAAGCTAACCTACCAGTCAGAGCATCTGCCCCCTGGTAGTCAGTGCCCCCTGGTGGTCAGGGCACATCATAGCAACTGGTCAACCAGTTGACTGTCTGCCCCCTGGTAGTCAGTGCAAGTCATAGTGAGCTGTTGAGCAGCCTTAACATATCATTAGCATATTATACTTGGATTGGTTATTCGGTTGTTCTGCCCTTCGGTCTTTTTGTATATTACCCTTTTATTATGTAGGATTTCACCTTTATTGAGATATAATTGATAAATGGCATTGTGTAAATTTAAGGCATCAAACACAATGATTTGACACATTATATATTGTGAATGACTACCACAAAAAGGTTAGTTAACACATCATCGCCTCCCATAATTACAATCTTTTTGTGTGTGGTGAGAACATTTAAATCTACCCTCTTAGCAACTATTAACACATTGTTTGCGGGTAGTTTTTATCGCGCGCTAACAGGTGGCGCGGGCCATTTTTGCTAATTTTTTGCGCAAATGGCAACGTTCAGTAAAATTACGATACCTTTAGATTACGTATTTATACATTACCCGCATACTACCGCTAGTCTATAAAAAAAGTATTAATATGTGTCCCGCGCTCTACTACACTGGTAGAACGTATAAATACATAAAACGTGTAAACACGTTTCCCGCATACAATGTGTTAAGTATATAACATACTTATACTACAGAGAAGCAGCCCCAGGTGAGAATATTTGTAGGTTTCTGGGCAGTGACTAGTGGCCTAAATGCCTAGTCAGGAGCCTCAGAGGAAAATGACTGAAGGTTTAGAGATAAAGCAGTCTGGGGTGGAGGTGTATAGGGAGAGGCATGGGCATGAATTTTTGTATCACACAGTAATGGCCACCAGAAAGTATCCACCACACAAGAGACGGTGAATAATCAAGCAGACAAAATGACCCTAGTCAGCCTTCATTGTTAGCCCCCCAAAATTGGTATGGTGGGCATTCAAATGAAATGGTCACAGGGACTGAGGTGGCTCCATAGCCACCAGGACTTGCCAAGGTGATAGCTGAGGATAAGGGTAACTTAGAATAAATAGTGTGGAAGGGTTAGAATGAGAACCAGTTACACCCCAAGACCAACTGCAGTAACAAGGTTTGTGGTTTACCCTACAAATTCCCATCTCTAATTTTCCCATCTGGAAAAGAGGCCTATGAGACCATGGAGGAGGTGCTCCCTGACCCTGCACGGAGAAGTAAAGTTGTATGGCACAAAGCTGTAATGCACGGAACGAAGACACACCAGTCATATCTCCTGTTGTGGGGATCGCAGTTGACTGATGGTCCCAACATTCCAACTGTAAATCTAGCATTATGTTCACTCAGAGGCAACACCTCCTGTGGGCAACTCCCAGCCAATGCCTGAGCTCAGAGGGCCACTAAAGCAGGCTTATTCCAGCAAAACACAGAACTCTTCTAGAGATTCACTTTGACTTCTGAATCTTTCTTGGATTTGCTCTGAAATCTGAGACTTTATCTGTACCAATCCTCTTCTCTCCTTTTGTAAGCATCAGACCTGCATTATAATTTGAAGCCTCTCTCAATCTTCTCCTGTTCCCTCCTCCCTCCAGCGTAAGTGTTTCTCCCAATCACTCTCTTGCACATCTATTCCTGTCTTGATGTAATCTTCTAGGAGGAACTAAACTAACACCCGTCTACTGAGTTCTTGACATCTTTTATTTTTTAGTTGTAAATTTCCATTTGATTTTTTAAAAAATATATTCCAGTTCTTTGGTGAATTTATCTATGCGTTCTTAAACATATTAACCACAGCTACTTTTACGTTCCTACCTGATAATTATAATGTCTGAGTCACCTATAGATCCCTTTCTATTGTTTTTTATTTCCTTTGTTTTTGAACATTTGATCTAGTTTCTTGACATGCCTGGTAATTTCTTTTTTATTGAATCCTGGCAATGTGCTTTTTAAATCATAACGATTATATTTGATATCTTTTTTCCCAGGAAAAGTTTTAATTTTCTCCTGGCAGGCAGATTATGAACATTAAGCTAGTTAAAGTGGAGTTTCAAGCTTAGTTAGAACTGATGTTTCTGGGTTAGTCTCTCCCTTGGGGTAAATTTACTCTTATGGCGCTAAGGTCTCAACTGAAAATTAGGTGGTTTACCAGTGACCCTTCCTGTGGGCAACTCCTAGCCAACAGCTGAGTATAGAGGGGCACTAAAGCAGGCTTAAGAAGTTCATCCATTATATTGGAATATGAATATTTGCATTTTGCACCCTGTCAATGAGTAAATGAAATCAATAGTTAACACCTGAATAGTGTCCTCACTAATAATTACACTGTGTGTGTGTGTGTGTGTGTGTGTTTTCATGTGTGCATAATTGGAATTGATTTATATATGGCAAAAATGTAAAGTACTCAGCAGTGGGAAAGAGACGTCTTGGGCAAGTACTCGAATATTCATCAAAACCAGAAAACTACAAAGATCTCCAGAGATATAATTTTAGACTCTGATAAGAGCATTTATGCAGTAATTCATTGAGCAACTCTACCAAAATGAAATGCTGACAGAAAAAGGAAACATCAAAGAATGCTTTCAAGGACAGAGCAGGAATCGGGCATTGCAAACGGGAGGTATGACGTGTTTGGCAGAAAGGTTTAGTAAAAGGGAGAAACAGCAGAAAGTTCAAAGTGTCATGTTACCTGTCTTCAACACAGATCAAAAAATTCCCCAACATTCCCACCTGCCTGACTTTATCAAACAAAATAGAGGTGAAGGGTGGGAGATTAATTCCAAATAGCCTAATTATTCTGTTGAAATATCCCAGGAGGCCCAAAGCATTCTTCATGTGTCAAGGACTTCCACTACTTCACTGAAAAACTGGAGAGTGAGAAGTTTAAATGCTGGACAGTATATTAGTTGGTACATGGAACTGGTTAAGGTTTACTAAGGTTAGCTGAAGCCAAAATGGTCATCTGGGCAACTCAGCCAAATAACCAAACAGATCACCCAGTCAGCAGTTTTGTGAACTAGTCAATTTAGTCTCACATTAACTGAGTAGCTCCACAAAGAGATCTCCAAATCCAGGATCTGTATGTCTTGCATATAGCCAGACCCCACTATATGGTCTGCACTCTTGGCTTATTTCTAACATTTCCAACGAAGGCTCAGCAGAAGGGTTTCTAGTCCAGTTTCTTTGGATAAGATGCACCCAACCAACTGCATTCAATCTGTCAACAAATATATGTTGAGTATTGCCAGGTGCCAGGCACTGTATTGGGAATGCATTTTGAACTGCAGTCTCTATTCCTGGCCTCATAAAGCTTACGGTCTACTAGGTAAACATTAAACAAATAAATACAGAGACAAATGTAACATTGCACCTGTGGCTAGTGCCACTAAGGATAAGTATGTGATGATGCCATAGGAGCCTGAAATCTGAGGATTTGGTCTGGATAGGGGGGCTTCCTGGAGAAAGTGACATTGAGCTGAGAGCTGGAGGGTAACAGGAGAGGGAAGCTCATTCCAGGTGGAGGGAACAGAGTTGTGTGTGCCTATTAACTTGAAATATCTAGTTGAATTTTTAGATGTTTTTGTCTTACAACATCCTAAATTTTCCCTCCTTCCCCAATATGTGTTTTACTTGATTTGGGTATAAGGGAGACAGTCATACCTATGGTTTGGAAAGTGTGGCAATCTCTCACAATACAAGGCTCCTCACTTCCATCCACCCCAGTAGCCCTGAGGAAAAAAAGAAAGCAGTAGAAGGGAAGAGGGAGAGAGCTCAGAGAATATCAGGGGCCATGAAAAGAGTAACTCCCATTCCCTGGAGAGACCAACTCCCAGACCACATGTTGGCATTGTTGTGGGTGTTGGGCGTCCACCAGCCTTCTACTCTGGCTGAAATGGCAGGGGGAATGGTGATGTGATCAACTGGGATGCAGAAAGCCTTCCATGTCAGCGCTCACAAACACTTTCTAGATGAGTGGGGGCTTGCGATGACTGCTCACTTCTAGGTCTCAGATCTTTCAGGAAAAGTGTGGAAGACATGGGAGACAAAGCCAGAGTGGAGGGGGTTACAGTATAAGAAAAGAAACCACAGGGATCAGTCATTTCATAAATATTAGTATAGTTATAACAAAAATAAGAAGTGAAATAACTCACCACTATAAGTGACTTTTTTTTTAATGAGTCTAAAACACTACATTTTCTTCTCCATGGTATCATTTGGCTGTCATTGTCTGGCCCACAAGGCAAAGATAAAGCAAGCAGGCAGCTTTAAATGGGCTCTTGTTTACTATGTCTTGACTTTACAGAACCAAATTTGCAGTTAAAATATCAAAAATAAAAACACCCATCTGCCAGATGTCTTCCATGGTTGGAAGGTCTGATGATCTTCAGTGGTTGCTTAGGCCTGTGTTGGTGCTAACTTATTTTTCAAGGCCTGTAAAGAAACTACAGTTTTCTACACACAATTACATATGTTTCCATGTGCAGGTGCATGCCTTTGTTGATGATGATTAACAAATGATACAGATATTACAGAAGTTGTGGGATGTGGGCAGAGTTCACCAGCATTAAAGTGTGTGGAGTCCCAAAATAGGACAAGAGGGTTTATATAAGGAACATGGGATTGATGCAATGAGCCAGGAACTGCTCAAGCAGGCAAAGTGGTGGGTAAGAGCTTGGGGGTGATGAAAGGAATTAGCTTGGGCAACATGAGTCAGGTATAGATTACACTGAGTATTGCAAAAAAAAATTCCTCAAATAGAGAAAGCACAGTAGAACTCAACGGATTCACCAAGGAAGATTGCAGGGCCAGGAAAAGGATAGACCGTGGGGGAAACAAAGTTTCCCTAGCTCTTAGAGACAAAGAAATCCCAGTTGGTGGAGTTAGGACATTGCCACTGTTGAGCCATGACACTGACAAGCTTTCTTCTTCCCCAGATGCCATGAACCAGGCAGGATCACCAGTAGGCAATGCAGTGACCTGAAGCCAAAGGGATGAGCCTGTACTCAAGATGACAAGAATCTGCCCAGAGATCTGTAGTAGTGGCTACAGGACTGGAAGGCCAATGGAAACAAAAAGGACCTGAAGTTTTCCCCCACTTAATTAAGGCAAAAAGTTGGGGAAAACTGGGTAATGGGCTAAGTCATGTCAACTTGAATGTAGCGGGAGGTCCCCTTAAGTTCAAGATCCACGAGGAGGAGACCTTCAGATTGCAAAAGTTAGACTGCTTTAGGGCTCCCCTCCCACAGGCAGGATGCTATCCTATCAAGCACCTGATATCTCAGCTTCTAATGAAGAGGCCCCATACATCCATCAGCTCGGTAGGTAAAAGCATACAACCTTCCCCTCAGTCCTAGGAATATGACCTCAGGCTTGTGGCTGCTCTGAAAGGGAACACAGGTGATTTGTGAAAGTGAGTTCTCAAAACCATTTCAGCCACCCACCTGAGCATGCCCAGAGTTCCTCGTCTTGGCGGCTACGTGGAAAAGCAAAGTTGGTCTCATCGGTATCTCTTAAACCATCAATGTGTCACATTAGTTCACTCACTGGTTTTCTCTGGGGGTTTTATACATCCAATCCCCACTTCTGCACATCAGAAATGGAAGAGGTTATCCTAGATTTAACAATTTATCCATCACCTCTCATGAGAAGTCTCTCATTCTTCACGTTTCCCTGCTCCGAACTGACAGACACAGCAGAACACATACATCAGATGGTCTTTAACTGAGATGATCCTCATTATTTGTGAATGGAAAGGGAGTGAATTCATGTAACAAATATTCAGCCTTTGTGGAAGGACTTCAGAGGGAGGGTGTGGGGCAGGACCAAGTGCATGGGACAGGAGGAGCAGATCTGGGGACAGAAAACACTGGTACCCAGAATTTGATCTCAAAAGCAGATAGCATCTCTTTTGGTCTCAAGATGATGGCGGTGGGAGAAAGGGGCCCAGTAATTCTGGGTGAGAGATATGAGGGCCTGGTAGGCAGAGATCTAGCTCCTTTCCCTCCTCCCAAACTTGTTTTCATCGCAACAACCATACAAATGCCTCTTACATTAAACTACAGCTGAGAACAGGAGGTTGACAGAATTTTCACTTTTCATCTGGATGATTCAATATCACGTAGAAACAGCTACTGTGGACCTCCTAAGGAGGAAGGGTGAGAAACAACCTATCTCAAAAGACTTATTTTTAAAAAAAAGTTTAGAAGCCACTAGGTGTTTGGTACTTATTTTCAAGGCTATAAATCCCACAGCAGGTGCACCTAGGCAATCAGGATAGGCAAGAACTCTGATAAATTCAACGATGATACTTAGGGCCAAAGCAACCCTGGGAGGCTATAAATAGTCATTAGGAGTGAGATGTTGCTGAAAACCAAGGCGGAAATCCACCAATGGAGCAGAAATGTACATCAGGAACTCCTATGATGAAATTATGTTTTCATATTAAGTATAAAGGAAGAAGAGCGGGAAAAGCAAGAACTAGATTTCCTTCCAATACTTAGTCAGAATTGGAACCATTTCAGAAAATATGCAAAGAGGGAAGGGGGGGTGGAAGAAAAGAGAGACTGTGGGAAGGAAGGAAGGAAGGAAGGAAGGAAGGAAGGAAGGAAGGAAGGAAGGAAGGAAGGAAGGGAGGGAGGGAGGGAGGGAGGGAGGGAGGGAGGGAGGGAGGGAGGGAGGGAGGAAAGGAGACCACCCTCCCCACCCTGTTTCATGCAAATGTGTATCTGAAACTGGCAGGTTCAGTAGAGATGTTCTAGCTGCATCCGCAGTCAATGAGCTCACAGAAATTGTCACAGCAACTTCTATCACCTTTTGGTTGCCAAGGTCGGGTTTCTTTATGCAAGAGAACAAAACTATTGATAAACACTGTTTACTTCTCACATATTCTCTGAGGACGTTGGGAGGATTAATGCATGCTTGATAAGTCATTCTTGAAGTGTTTAAAGGTCCCTGTGGCAAAGGCACCATGCATATGTAAAGTTATGATCATTTTCAAAATTCATTTCTTCCTTGTTTCACCCCCCCCCAAAAAAATATACATTTTAATTGTTAAGGTATTTTAGTGTATTGGATTATATCTCACAAATTTCAGAAAACAACAGAAATGTATTTCATTATATTACATTTAACAATGTAGTTTTCAGGTTGTTTCTGTCTGTAGATATACTTTTGATCATCTTTTCCATGAATAATATTTCTATTATTTGGGTAGGTCACCTTGAAATGTAAGTCTGCACTACCTATACAGAATTCTATGGAAGTCATTTTTAAGGTTCTCTCTCTTCTTTTAAAAAAAGTAAATTTCACATATGGATTTATAAAGCAATTATTGTTGCAAATGTCTAGCAATACAGAATCAGAGTGGTGAAAGAGTTGGTAATGATATTGTTATACCACTTAATATGTTCTTGGCTGACCCACACAGACCCTATTTCAGAAAATGTTTCCATAGACCCAGAATACAATTGATTTATTTCCTCAGCCAGGGAAGGATGGTCATTTATTAGCAATTGAAAAATGAGGTTCAGCATCAAATACTGTTTTATTAAGCTCTCCAAGTGTGATCAGACTAAAAGATGGAAGGCTGGGTGTTCTGAAAATGAATAGAGGGGATAAAGAATAATGGTGAAGAACATCAGCTTCAGAAGGAAATGCCTGAGTTCAAATCCTGGCTCTACTACTTACTAACTGTGTAACTATAGGCATTAACTGTGTGCCTCAGTAAGTGTGGCCACTTTGTGGTAAGGGCAGGATGGTGCCCTGGATTAGGGACTGTAGGATAAAGACAACGGAGCCTGCTGCCCCCCAGCACTATTGAGGGAAGAAGCAAGAAGAACAATGAAAATAATTCAGTGATATGTCACTATTGCTGTATAGCAAATTGCTCCAAAATTTAGTGGCTTAAAATAACCACTTGATTTTCCTCATGATATTGTGGGTCAGAAAATTAGGAAGGACTCGGTTAGGCACACCTTCCTGTGGCTAGAAATACAGATATGGGAATCACAGACATAAAGTTTGTGGTTAAAATCATGGTGGAATATGAGGTTTTTTTTTTCAGGGAGGATGTGCAGAGACAAAAAGAGGGCCAAGGACAGAACCTTAAGAACACTAGCCTTTTTGGGGTCAGCCCAAAATGAACTATCTTTTTCACTTCTAATTGCACACACTCCTTATGTACAAATGACTCCTTGGAAAAGAATTTCCATGGCCGCTGAGAAAATAGGTGACCAAAAGCTCTGCTTTTCTTGTCGGCTCTTCCTTGGAGTCCCTCCTGTGGTGTCAGTCAGATACAGGCTGGGGCTTCAGGTGACTGGGCTGAATATCAACAAGCACTTTTAAGTGAATTGGATAAAAAGGAACATCAGCATTATGTATCCACATCATCAGTCAGAATATACTAGGCTTTGCTGCAATAATGAACAACCTCACAATCTCCATGGCTTACATAACAAAGGCTTATTTCCTGCTCATATTACATACCTATTGCAGACTGACTAAGGGCTCAATTTCATATCATCATCGTTCATTCTCATGCTATCATCCAGGCTGACAGAGCAATTACTACCTGGAATATCACTAGTTTCCCTGGCAGAGGGAAAGAAGGTAACGTATACACTGACTCCTAAAGCTTCCATAGAGAGGTGACACATACCCCTTCCATTCAGATTGTGTTGGCTTAAAATGTGCCATGACTATGTTTGAGCTCAGGACCAGGGAGGAACAATCTTACAACATGCCCCAAAGAGAGAGAGAACCAAATACAGTGAACAGCATTAATGGCTAACACAATGTTCACTCGTCGCAAAAAGTCTGCCTTGGGTTAGGACAGTGGTCGGCAAACTGCGGCTCGTGAGCCACATGCGGCTCTTTGGCCCCTTGAGTGTGGCTCTTCCACAAAATACTGACTTCTGCGCATGGGCCACGAAGTTTCAATCGCACTGTACGTGCGTGCCCGCACGTGGTATTTTGTGGTATTTTGTGGAAGAGCCACACTCAAGGGGCCAAAGAGCCACATGTAGCTTGTGAGCCGCAGTTTGCCAACCACTGTGTTAGGAGAGCAGGGGAGACTTACTCAGGGTAACCAAAAAAGGTGCCACTTGTGTTCTATAAAAAAGGTAAGAAAGATTTAAGTGGCTGGAGAGAGAAGAGGAAAGAGAGACAAAAACATGATGGGAAAGGGTCTCACTTAACTGGAACACAAGGTGCTAGTTCATTCTGAAAAAACACACACTATGCTGAAGAAAAAGATGAATTATGCTCTACAGCAAACATATGAGATTGATAAGCCTGAGAGTAAAATGATATGCTAAGTTACAGAGTAGATATCAAGGTTGCATGACAGGCCACAAAACCAGGTTCACTGAGTAAATGAAAGATTAAGCCCTGAGGATGAGATTTAAGAAATAACTTTTTGCTTCAATCACAGAAATTAGAAGATAATAATAAAAAAGGAATGCCTGGCAAGAAGGGACATGTATCTTCTCAGGTAAATTCGGTCTTTTCTCATGAATAAAAGAATAGACTATATGGCTTTTGGTGTTAGATGCCATCGTGCTATTAACATTCCCTGAGTTCTTTGGGTAGGAGAAATTATTAACATTAGAAATACCTTTTTTGTTATGTTCATCACATAGTAGGAAACTGATAGTTTCATTGCTGCTCTGAAATTTTAGTTTAAAGCAATAGATGGTCAGCTACCAAATACCAGCTAACATCCTTACTGTACGCTCCCAGAAGGCAGGGCCTGCATCCTATTTAAACGTATGTCTCCATTGCAAGTGTGGAGGAAATAGTCAGTAAAATGTGTTGAATGGTCTACAGTAAAAAATAGAAAACTATAGGAAGTTACTTCATTTGGGTTGTTCATACTTTTCTTTCAAGGCAAATAATTTGCTTAAGAAATATTTTTTGCCTGCATTAAAGCTTTCATGAGCAGAAAATATGTGGATTGAATACTAATGTGGTGAATTTTTGTTTTCTTATAATTTTATTCTATGCCAGCCTCCCTTCCCTCCCTGTGTTTCTGCAATACCTGTCAACTTCTCTCCCTGGTGAGCCCAGGGGAACAACTCAGTAAGAAACACCAACTGCCTCCTAAAAGCTTCCAGCGGGGAGCACTCCTGCCACCGTCAGCTTCCAGCTTCTCTCGGCCTCAACACACTCCCCAAATCTTGCAACATACTGCTCCCAATCTAAGAGAAAAAAAAGGAGGAAAGTATAGAGAGGAACATTCTCTAGGTGTTGGCTACTAACAGAGCCCTCCAGGTTTCCTACATTATAATCCTTCAGTGCCACATACCTGCATTCTCAAATATCAGTATGCCTCAGACCACCATAAGGGAGGGAAGCCTGCAGCTCCTGCCCACTGGGGGGCCAGGCTGGAATCAAGTTTACTTTTCTAAACAAGTACATGGCAGCTTTTGGTGCCCTCGCTCTTGTATTTATGCACCTGATGCTGACAAGATCTCTTCTGAGGAGGTTAAATGATTGGTAAAGAGTGTTAGGTCAATAACTTATGAAATTATTCTTTGTGATTTATAGATTTAACAGAGTGCATAACATGGGGAAATCTTTATTGTTCTTTAAAGATAATAGATATCTAGAAAGCACCTCCATCTTCTGAGGGTCTGGACATCGTTACCTAAAATCAGCCAAGGAATGACTGATGCCCAGGTCCTGGCTGGGCCACGTGAACAGGGAGCATGTGTCTCTGCACTTGAGAAGTCAACTGGGTAGGTGTTTGGGTAAAAGTACCTTAGTGAGGTCGTCCTCACTAACACGCCCTCACAATCTGCCTGCATGTGAGCTGTATCACAGCTGGGAGTGGGCAGGCTGCAGCAAAGGATTTTAATCAAAATTCAAATTGATCATATTAAGCAGACAAAAATCATTAGAGAAACATTTTATTAAATTACCAGTGAACTGTCGCTGGGACCCCCGCGCCCCCACGGGGCCACAGGAACCCCAGCAGAAGCCACGCAGAGCGGCTGCCAGCCCTGTCCCCGCTGCCCGCCTCCCCCCGAGCTGTGCGCACTGCCATCTTGTGATGGTGTTACAATGTGTGGGTCAATTTGCATATTACCTCTTTATTATATAGGATGTTTGTTTAATAGAAAACATTTTGATTACTCTGTTTCATTTGTGTATCACAGTGTTAAAATGGGCTCCTCCAGCCACAATTTTGACTGTGGCATAACGTAATAGGCACTAATGTGAGTCATCACAAACAAGGACATAAAAGGATCAGAGCTAGAAAGAAGGGGGAGGTGACTTCATGATGATATTTATGTGGAGGAAGCCACTATCTGTTACCTACTAGTACTGTGAAGATACTCACTGGGGGTACAACTCATTCACATCAAGCCTAGTGAGAGCATTCTCTGCAACAGAGCCACTGAGAGCAGCTCCCAACACACCCAAGAACCAAACAGGCAGAGCGAGCAGCTCGCTGGGTCATTCTGTACCTAAGGCAACAGTGTTTCCCCCACACCAGGAGGAGGTCACAAGGGAGTGAGATTTTCCTGAGTCTTAGACTCCAATCGGAGTCTAGAGATAATCCGCCACTGCCCAGGGGCCCAGGAAGCAGTCACGTGCAACCCCACCAATATTAAGGGAACCACAAGTGAGAAGTCCTGGTGATGGGCTTCTCTCTGAAGAACCAGGAAAGCACCCTGAAGGAAGAACCCTGTGCCCTCACGTCTACTCCCTCCCCTAGTTTTGACTCTGATGAAGATAAAAAGCAGCTAGCAAATAGAAAACAAAATAAGTCAACTGCAGGTCCTAGCATGGCAGTGGGGATTCAGCACACAGAAGTCTTATCTTTAAAGATGAAAGCAACAGTTTAGCATTTGGGCCAGAAAATCTAATTTCTGAATTAGCTTCAAGGAATCATATACCAGTGTTTTTCCTAAGAATTCATGCAAAAGTCAGGGGATCTTCCATCTAAGGGCAAAGAAAGATTCTCCCCACTGCCTAAATTTCAGAGGAGCAGAAGCAAACCCAGAACAGTGCTTTATCATATCCAAGAAGACATGCATTCAACATAGCATTTACATTTATGATCACCTTCTAAGTCCTGATGGTGACATCACTACGTCTAGTTAATATGTATAAAAACTTCCATCTTTCATGTGACATGAAAATCTACAATTTTCTAAGAGACAAGATTCAGTCTACCAACCTTGATCCCTTGAAATTTCTTTAAGTAATAAGGAAGGCATTGTTTTCAGAGATCTTGTTTTCTTCTCAGTGACCTCAGTGTAGGCAACTCTTTCTCACACATTGCAGGTCACTGAGGCTTAGGATTTTAAACTATGATAGGAATATAAAAATATAGTTTTCTGATCCATCATACAAAAGTATCTGGAAGTTTGCTAGCTACTCTATTTGACTGTAGCTGCCATTTCTTTAGATGTCAGACTATTAAAATCTCCTGGATAACAGGGTTCTCATTCCTCTGCTAACAGGAACCTGTGGAAACTTAAGGGGCAGGTGGGTGAATGTGGGCTATTATTCTGGCAGAGTTGAAGACGAGAGGGGGATGGTGCCCTTGATTGCAAGGTGGTTACCTGAAGTGGGCTGCACCATGCCAAAGGACAATGGGATCTTTGAGCATTCAAAATGACTTTTTTTATTTAAAAAAAATGATTAAAGATTATTCTTTATCTTCAAAGTGGTCCTTTTGAAAAATTATAATATTTCTACAAAAGATGACAATCTGCCAACACAGAATAACTTGTGAATGCAAATATTGCTCACTTCATTGTTCCTGATTTCCTTCAGAAGCTACATAATCTTACTTTCTAAAAAATGTGGGCTGCAAAGCTAATAGAATTCAAAAGGACTACCTTTCAATCTGAAAAGTTACAAAGATGTAAGTTCTCCAAGTCTTTAAGGAAATCCAATTATAGGTCTTTTTTTTATTATTATTATTCAAGCAAAGACCAAAAGAGAAGCTTTTCTTTCCTGGTGTCATCTGCTCAGCAGGAACTCACCTTGACATTGGAGCTGATTTCCCTATATTTCTCATTAAGAAGTTACTACCAGATATCCAAACTCCAACACTATGTTTAAGCAGGCCCAGGTTGCTCTGCACACCTCCGATGTACACCTTTCAAACTAGTCAATCTGTGGCATTCAGTGATGGGACTAGGGTGAGGCATGAAGTGGCTAGGGTGCAAAATTTAAGGAAGAAGTCACTCTGGGGTCTTGCAGATGCAAGGTGAGAATAGTGCCTCCTTAAATTCTACACCATAGGCACCTTACTTCTTTACCTTGGTCCTATCCCTAGAAGAACTTGTTACTTTTCAGTAATCCCCAATCATTAAAAAAAAGAAAAGAAAAATAAAATTTTAGTAGTCTACTAAAATGTATTCTGAGTTGCTTTGGAGACTTTCAAAGAACAATGATTTAATATTTGATCTTCAGACAAACAGGGAGTTGAATGAAGTAGGCATTGACTGATAAAGTCTTTCTGTAAATTATATACACACACAAGTCATCCCAAGAGAGACACCAGGACTCTTTGAGGTGTCCAAAACATAAAAGTATCTGGAAACATTCATCTGTACCCTAGGAGAGGGGTTCTTACTAGTTTTGCCCAAACTACCTGATGAATTTAATATACTAACATGTCTATAACAATCCTGACTGTAATTGCCCCTTTTTCCTTCACCTTGTCTTCATACTAACTAAACTGTTTTACCACATAACCTTTGCTATAGTGATCCATTTCCCCTTGCTCAGGTTTTGGTTATGATCAGTTTCTATCAATTTTTGCAATGGTGCTATTTTTATATTTATACAAGTATATAGAGTTCTGCCTTTAAGATTACATGAGACTGATTAACTCTTGGGTTTATTTTTGGCTTAAAGAGTGCACTGACGGCAAACAGCTACAAAGAACTATGAGTACCAGTTAAAAGGGGAAGGTTGAGTCTTAACAGGAAACTCCTTTGACCAGCTGATATATCTATGGCACATGTTATTTGGCCCATTGTGTTTTGTTAATGCTTGCAATAACAGAAAACATAATGTGGCTATTGACGGTTGAAAATTCTATGGTTCATTTTCTAAGCCTGTGCAGTAGGTATAACAATAAATGGCATTTTATACTAAAGTCCTCACAACATTTTTTGCCCACTTTATACCAATTACGTTTGTCCCCTTTCATCATGCATGGCTGGGGGGAAAAAAAGTCAGAAACTTGTGTTTCTCTCTGAAATCAAGTTGGCAATTATAAAGTAACTCTTTGACACTCTGAATGGCCGCAGCAAAATGTCCCACCTTGACTTAGACAAGAAGAAAGCTGGAGAATTCCAGTTGTTTATAAGGATTTAACACCACTAAAAAAGGATTACTGACTTCTCTTTCCTCATGGCTTTAGACCATAGGACACATCAGGATTCCCAGTAGGCTCCACACCTATAAATCAGAGTGCGTGTGTTTCTCTCCAATGAACTAATTTACCATACTATACAAGACTAATGGATTTAGTGTATCTCTCAATCATGGAATTTCTATAAAAATAAACCCCAAAGTTCTATAGAATTTTACTTCTTAATTCATTTAACAGGATTTCCAGTAGATGGGCATATTTCTTTATGTGATGCATCAGGAATCTGGGCTTCTTCCAGCTTAGGGTTTTGCCATTCCCCTTGAACTTTGGAGTCTAAGGGCAAACAGAGACTATGATGAAGGCCCACTCTCTTAACATCCTGGGCCAAGAAATGATGGACAGTACTTTTACTAATAGACCACTGACAAGAATAGTGACATGATCCTACCAAGAGGCAAAGGGTTTTTGACAAAAATGTCCATGATTGAGCAGCCACTCTCCAGTGACAACTTTTGTGATTGGGGAGCACACATTTGGGTGAACATCTCTCTCTTCCAAAATGTTCAGCTGAACATAGAAATTTTCAAGAACCCATGACATGCACTCATCTAATTTTCCATTTGGAAGCAGATTCTCTCAATACCAAAGCTACATGTGACTACAAGTTACTGAAGTTTCCTAAAATTCCTCACTCTGTGGGGCTTTGGTTATACTCTTTAGTGCAACAGAGAAATGGTTTACTACACGTTATTCAATATCCCAAAGATTTAATGAACTTTCCAAATAGCTTACTCCCAGAGAAAAATAGCAGTGCACTGAAGCATCAGTCTGATAGTATGACACTTATTTTTGTGTGTGTGTGTTCTGTTATTTTTGCCTGTATTATGGATAATTTCATTTTTATCTTTAAAAATGCCTTGGATTTAAACATTATTTACAGAACCTTCCATTCTTGAGGGAAAAAACATAATAACTTTTAATAAATAAGCCTGTCAGTTCCCTTTGCTGCCTGTCCGCTCCTTATTGGATCCATAGATCCATGATGTGTCAAAGATGGCAAGAACCTTGGACTTGATCCAGCCCCAAACTCCTCATTTTACAGATGAGCAAACATGCTAGCTAACATTATTAATTCTCCCTCTTCAAATGAGTTTTCATTTTGCTTTCCAAACTTCCATCATTTCTTTTTATCATTGTAGATGCCAGCCATTACCTGAACTAGCCTCTCTGTGACTCATATATCCTTGTCTGTGTTTACTCATGAAGTAGAAGGGCTTTTGTTATCCAAGCAATTTCCTAAGTAATATGGCAGGCACCGTGTGTCCCATCTCAATGTTATTAATAAAAGTGACTTACTGATATTTCTACCTAAATCTTGGCATTATTTTTTCTGAATAGATATTAGTCAATATAAAACAAAGCTCACTCATTCTCTCTCTTCAGGAACAGAAACTATAATAGAAATGCCCTACACAACACCCTTGCCTGCTTTGGTTAATTCCTGCCACCAGAAGCGTAAAGCTAAAATTGAAGTCTAGTTAGCAATGAAAGATTCATCAATCTGTTCTCCAAATTCTCATTGACCTTCCAGTAGGATAGTCATAGAACCAAATCTATTTTAAAAGTTAAAGATGTCAAGTATATATCAATAAAGGTGGGGTGGGGAGAAGATAGAAGGGAGGAAGGAAGGAAGGAAGGAAGGAAGGAAGGAAGGAAGGAAGGAAGGAAGGAAGGAAGGAAGGAAGGGACTCACACTAAGGAAGTTCAGCCAGATGTGTTTCTTTTTTGTTTTATATCTTGTAAGGCTAGATGGTGAGTGTCAACTTCCACATCCCAGAATTTTCATCCCCTTGTACTAGAGTATACTGTACTAAATGTTTAATCAGTCTAAGAACATTTTTCTCACCATAGTATCTACCTGTTCATTGAAATGCAACACTTACTCTCCAAATATCAGATGCCACCATCCCTAGAAAACTTCCCCGAGCCCCTCCATCCCCACAAGCGCACACTCACAAGGTGGGTAATGCTCTCTTCCTTTGTATTTACGTAACAACTTCTATTTATATCTGTCTCAATGCTTACCAAGGTATATTGCTCTAGTCTATTTTGTTCTCTTTCAGATCTTGTAGTTAGAAACTAAACCACAGCACTTAGTGAAATATGGAATATTATCAATAAATATTGGTTAAATGAATGTATAGGAAATACTTAACATGCTTTAGGTTGGCACAGTCATGCAAATTAACATAGACTCCTAAGCCTCAGACCTAATATGTATATATGCACACACACACATATATATATACACACACACTGAGTGGCCAGATTATTATGGCCACCTTACGTTTGTAGGCAAATTAGCTATAATTTCCCACTGAAGTTGCTAAAAGGCCAGACCATTATAAATAGGGAAGCAGGTTGTTTACCACGACCGAAGTGATTTTTTTTTCCTGAAGATATGGGTAAACAACATGATTTAACAGCCTTTGAACATGGGAGATATATATATATATATATATATATATATATATATATATATATACACATACACATACATATATAAACAAAATAGACAACAGAAAGATTTATTTTTAGTTGAAAGAAACAATAAATTGTAATTGGATCACTGGAGCCACTGGTGAAATTTTT
This sequence comes from Myotis daubentonii, assembly GCF_963259705.1. Taxonomy (NCBI): domain Eukaryota; kingdom Metazoa; phylum Chordata; class Mammalia; order Chiroptera; family Vespertilionidae; genus Myotis; species Myotis daubentonii. The sequence continues at coordinate 45,605,962 of NC_081845.1, read as the reverse complement.
TAGCCCACTAATGACCACTGAGCTCACAGACACAAATATAAGACTGAATGTTGGTACATTTGTTGAACAAGTATTTATGGAGTATCTACTACTTACCAGGGAGGTAAGCAGTTAAATAGGAGGAAGAATATGAACAATTTTGCTAGAAGATAAAAACCTAGGGTGACTATTAAGTTCTTTACCTGCTGGCCTTTAAAAAAGATCCATTTTCCATGGTTTTCCCATTGCATTCCGAAGAGACTATATCCTGTTGAACTCCTTACTTGCAATACTTCTTTATACTAACGTGTTAACAGTAATCTGAGCCTTACTAAGTACTTTACATGGATCATCGAGTTCAATCTTCATAACCCATTGTAACAATGAGGAGCTGGAGACAGGTGACATGACTTTCCCCGAGCCATGCAGCTGCAGAACTGCTCCCCAAGCCCAGGAAGTTGATCACCCCACTGGACCCCTACATGTGGTTCCCAAAAATCCCTCCCTTTTTCATAGAAGACATTCACTCTCCACATGATGTCTTTGACTAAACCTGGCTTAGGGTCTAGATTTAGCCCTGTGTCTTCCTGCTGGCACCTCACTATCATTCTTTATAGCAGATATTCTATTTCCCACAGCTTCACCTTTGGCTGTCCCAAGATGCTCTGCACAGTGCTAATCTCCAGCTCTCTATCTGGAAAGGGACACAAACAATAACTTAGGATCCCGGCATAAGGAAGAACAAGGCAGTTCTGTGGAGCATGCCACAGTGAGGATGACAGGGTGGGCCCATTGAAACAACACAAAGCTCATGAGACTGTAGTGCCCTTCAAGGTCTTTGGGGACTGGAAATAAGCCCTCTCATTCTGAAGGAACTAACCTTTACCCCAGCGGTGGGATGGATGCTCACTTGCCTTGGCAGTCTCCTTTTTGCCCGCAGACTACAGACGATGGCCAGCTTCAGATGAAACTTTCCTTTCAAAGGGAGCCTGGCTACTGTACAGAGAGGCTTTGAGGCTTGAAGAGGAGAAAGAATATAAAGTGAGAAACTGAGGGGTCTCAAAGGACATCTCTTCCAACAAAAAATAAAAGAACATTGAGCATAAAAGATCCATGATTTCTCTAACAGGATGTAAAAAATACAGGTTGCCAGTCTGTCATATTGTAAACGTTTTCCCCACTGACTCTAAAGCCATCATGAGATGAACCAAATCTGAATTAAAACAGCTTCAAAGGAAACTGAACAGTTGGTCAGAAGGGGTAAATTTCCCTGAACTGCAAAAGGGAAGGTTCCCTGGAGAGTACTGAGTGGTAGGGTCCTCTCAGTAGCTTAATAGAGTAAAAAATCATCTCTCTGCACAGGCCGAGCCGATGCCATGGCCACCTTCACCAGCTTGCTCAATGTCGCAGTAAAACAAGAATGCAAACCATAGCTGTCGTCTCTGATGACAGATTTATTGACTTTGGATGACCATTCTGTTTTGTTTGTTTTTTGTTTTTTAAATCTTTATTGTTGAGAGTATTACAGATATCTCCATCCTCCCCCACTTTACCCAGTTCCAGGCCTTTACCACCCTATTGTCTGTGTCTATAGGTAATGCATATATGCATATAAATTCTTTGGTTAATCTCTTTCTGCTCCCCCTCCCCCCTTCCCTCTGAAATTCATCAGTCTGTTCCAGTTACTATGCCTCTGGTTCTATTTTAGTCACCAATTTATTTTGTTCATTAGATTCCTTGTTTGTTTATTTCGATTTTTAGATTCACCTGTTGATAGATATATATTTATTGCCATTTTATTGTTCATACTTTTCTTCTTCTTCTTACTAACTGCTTTTCTCTTGCTGCTTTTAAGATTCTCTCTTTGTCTTTAACCTTTGGAATTTTAATTATGATGTGGGCCTCTTTGGGTTCCTCTTGTTTGGGACTCTCTGTGCTTCCTGGACTTGTAAGTCTATTTCTTTCACCAGGTAGGGGAAGTTTTCTGTCATTTCTTCTTCAAATAAGCCGCTTCTGTTTTTAATACATTGCTCCCTTAGCCAGGAGATGAATTACACAGGCATGCCTCACTGAGGTTCAAAAGGCTCTTCTCACAACTTCTCTGCTTTTGAAGAGTCATCTCAGAACGTGGGACACCTTGGAACTAGTGCACATTTGCAGACAAAGCAAGAGGAGAACATTCAGGCTCCCTAGGTTTTCTGGTCCCCCAGGGCCTATCTGCTTTGGAGTCTTCCAAGAGAATGAGTTACAGCCCCAAAGGGAAGAGGAATGGCCACACTGCTCCCACTAACTGGGACTTTTGACTTCCCATCAGAGAAACTGTATGTATGAATTTAATAAATATTTCAATAGTGCTGTGTGCCAGGCACTATTCATAATGCCTTACAACTATTAATTCACTTAATCATAACAACAATCCCATTACACCAACAAAGAAACGGGGCCATAAGTTTAGTAACTTGCCCCAAATCACATGGATGTAAGCAGCAAAGCCAGGTACCAAACCTGGGTTCTGGCTCCAGAGTCCAAGCTCTTCACCACCCTGCCCTGCTGTCTGGCCATGAATTCTCTTTTTCCTCTGCAAACAAAATTCACCTCTGTTTCATAAGAGCTCCCTCTACCTTTGATATTCCCAGCAGGGTTCATAAGTGATCACTTCCACAAGCTGGCCCACGATACCTAGGAGAGAGGAGGAAAGACAGGGGAGGTGGAAGCCAATGCAATTATGCTTTCGTAGGCGGTTCACTGGGGGCTTTGCTTTCCTCTGCTATTTTTGCTATTTTTCCAGTTGCCATCAGGAAACCACGGAGCTTTCCATGCCTCTGCTGCTCGAGGTGATAACCGTTACGCTCTCTGTTTGCAGGCTCCGGTGGCTCTTTTATGTCCCCACTGGTTGTTACTTGGTTTTCTCCCTCTGCAATGTCTCTGATCGCTGTTTCATTATGTAGAGCCCGGCAGTGTAGGACAGACAGATGTGTGTGAGGCGGCGGTGGAGCCGGCACCCGGGTCTGCAGTGTCTGTGGTGTCTGCGGTGTCGGCAGTGTCTGCGGTAGTTTATTACTTGCTGCCAGCAGACGAGAAATCTGATCCTGGCAGGTGCAGCCTGCTGTGAATCAATATTTTACAGGTAGTATACTTTGAAGAGATGACATCAAGACAGAATCAAAAGAGAGGAGGGAGAGAGAGAAGGAGAAAGAAAAGGTGCAAGTGGGAGCGGAAAATTTATCCTGACATCCTCTGACAGTCCTTCCCGACAGGAGTGAGAGGAACAAGCCCCGGCAAGGGGAGCCCACACGGACGTGGGGGGCACTCCGTGACAAAAACCATTACTCCCCACCTGCCTTCACCACACACATTCGCTATCACAAAAGGGGAAACGCAGCTGCGATACCCTTTGGACCAAAGGAAGCCTGTTCTTAGGCACAGGCTGAGAAACACCCAAAGACACAATAGGAAACAGACCTTCTTTTCCCTGGTTGACTGACTGGGAAACTGAGAAAGCACTAAGCAGAGTTGAACATGCCCTTCACATGCCTGTCCTGGTCTGTGCATCCCAGATGTCCTTGGGGACCAATGGAAAGCATTCCAGAGTCTCAATGTGGGGGCTAAAAATATAGGGTGGGTGACAAGAGTTTGCCAGGGCTTCACGGATCCCAGTGGGCTGAGCCTGGGAAGAGCTCTCCGCTCTGGCATGCCTGCAGGCGCAGGTGCTGACAGGCACCCAGACATGGTTGGGAGGATTGTAGTTCTGCCGAGGATACAAAGGAGCTATATTTATGTGCAGCTTACAATAGTGGGAAGGTGGCTGCTCAAGGGTGAGATTAATTAAACAGCAATCAAATTCCTCCTCTGGACAAGACAGTTAGAAGTGTGGAGACACGCAGAAACCCCTACCTTCTAATACCAGGTCTACTGATAAATGCCCAAGAGATGTATCAATGGTGCACTATAGGAGTTCAGAAAAGACACAGGTCTCTGATATCCTAGAATTGCAGCCTTTTAAGATCTGAAAAGAGCCTTGGCTTAAGGGATGAAGAAAGCTGACTTTAGAGCTGACAGTAAGATCTGGGAGGGACTCCAGACATTTGTGCCAGGACTGGAAAGATGGGTTGGATCTGGGTCTGATGAGATGTGCTGGAATTCAACAAGGCAAGGAGGTATCTCAGGCAGAGGAAATTACTCAAGTGAGCACTTCTCAAACTGAGTTCCATGCAAAAGAAAGGTTATATGAAATAACTCCTTTGATAAATAAGTTGTAGAATTTCCAACTTACATGGAGATAAAAAATTAACATAGGGTTTTAAATGTTAGAGAGAAAGGCTTGGGAAAAACAAGAGGTGACCAATAGTTAAATCTACAGCAGTTAGAGTGAACTTTTTAAAAGGCAAATCTAACAATTTCACAACCCTACTTAAAATTCTTCCATGGTTTCCCACTGCCCTTAGAATTAAGTTCTATGTTCTTAAGGTAGTTGCCTTATTTCTCTCTGGCATCATTTTGAGCTTGTCCTTTTCCTCTGTGGATTTAGCCACATGCTTTCCTTGTAGGCCCTTGAATGAGTCACATTCTTTCTAACGTCTAGGCCTGAATGTGTATGGTTTCCTGTTCCTGGCTAATTTCTTAACATTCTTTAAGGATCATCTTTATGGCAACCCTGACTCAGGTGAAAGCTCCCAGTGAACCCCATTTTCTCCTCCATGACCTCTAGTGCTATTAGTGCTGCACCCTCAGGATCCATCACAGAGCCCAACATGCATAGACCTCAATAACGTAGAGTGAAGATTGTCCTTGAAACATCTGCTAGAGCCAGGTAAGGTGACTAAACATCATTACAAGGCAATGAGCAGACATTGGGGATTTGAAAGAGGAAGGACAGGGTTGAAGCTGTTTCTTAAGACAACTTAACCATGATATACACGATGGTTTGGAGCACAGAGAGGCTGGTAATAAGAAGCTGCATTAAGAAAATATCCCACCCTAGCTGGTTTGGCTCAGTGGATAGAACGTCAGCCTGTAGACTGAAGGGTCCTGGGTTTGATTCCAGTCAAAGGCACATGACTGGGTTGCAGGCTGGATTCCCAGGAGGGGGCATGCAGGAGGCAGTTAATCAATGATTCTCTCTCATCGTTGATGTTTGTATCTTTCTCTCCCTCTCCCTTCCTCTCTAAAATCAATAAAAGTATATTTTAAAAATATATTCCAGCCCTAACCAGTTTGGCTCAGTGGATAGAGTGTTGCCCTGCGGACTCAAGGGTCCCAGTTTCAATTCGGTCAAGGGCATGCATATCTTGGTTGCAGCACATACCCAGTAGGGAGTGTGCAGGAGGCAGCTGATCGATGTGTCTCTCTCATCAATGTTTCTAACTCTATCCTTCCCCCTTCCTCTCTTTAAAAAATCAATTATATATATATATATATTCCAAGAGTCTGGCTAGAGGTAATGAATCTGGTCTAGCTGGTTACTAAAAAATATGAATGGAAAAGAGAAGATGGAAGAGAAAGAGTCTGTGGAAACAGACTGGACTCTGTAGGACTCCACAAGAGAAAGGCCATCAGAGGTGAAGGAAAGCAAAAATGACTCCAGATTTTGAGCCTACATGATGGAAAGAATGCTTGCAAAATGGCAGTCAGGAGAAGGAGCTGAGGGTGAGAGGAAGGGGTTGAGAGAGGAGGGTACAATGCTAATTTATTCAACAGTTATGTGCTCTTTAAGCAAAAAAGTAAATATTCAACCAAGACTTGTTTTAAAGAGTTTCTAACAAATTAAAGAATAATAAAAATTATTATTGCCAATTGAGGATATTCAATATATATATATATATATATATATATATATATATATATATATATATATATATATACTAGAGGCCCGGTGCACAAAAATTTGTGCACTCGGGGGGGGAGGGGGGGTCCCTCAGCCTGGTCTGTGCCCTCTAGCAGTCTGGGACCCCTCGGGAGATAACGACCTGCTGGCTTAGACCTGCTCCCGGGTGGCAGAGGGCAGGCCCAATCCCTAGGTGCAGCCCCTGGTCGGGCTCAGAGCAGGGCCGACTGGGGAGTTGGGGCGCTGCCCCCTGTCACACTCAAGGCAGGGTCGATGGGGAGGTTGTGGAGCAACCCCCTGTCACACACAGAGCAGGGCCCATCAGGGGGGTTGGGGCTCTGTACCCTGTCACGCACAGAGCAGGGCCCATCAGGGGGTTGGGGTGCTGCCCTCTATCACCCACAAAGCAGGGCGGATCAGGGGGTTGGGGCGCCGCCACTCTCACACTCAGGGCAGGGCTGATGGGGAGGTTATGGCTCTACCCCGTCACACACAGAGCAGGGCCCGTGGGGGGGGGGGGGGGAGCTCCCCCCTATCAGGCACAGAGCAGGGTGGATAGGGAGGTTGTGGCCCCGCCCCCTGTCACACACAGAGCCGCAGGACGATCAGGGGGTTTGGGTGCTGCCCCCTGTCATGCTGATTCCAGTGCCGGGAGGCCTCACGGCTCCGCTGATCCCGGTTCTGGGAGGCATATTACCCTTTTACTATATAGGGTAGAGGCCTGGTGCATGGGTGGGTGCCAGCTGGTTTGCCCTGAAGGGTGTTCTGGATCAGGGTGGGGGTCCCCACTGGGGTGCCTGGCCAGCCTGGGTGAGGGGCTGAGGGCTGTTTTCAGGCTGGGGGTGACTGAACTCCCAAACGCTCCTTTTTTCCTTTTTTTTTTTTTTTAATTCTGGGCCAGCTTTACCTTGAGGCTTGGCTCCAGCTCTTAGGCCTCTGGCTGAAAGTAGGTTTCTGGCCTTTGCTTACAATGTTGCCAATCTGCTGGCTGAAGTTGGGCGTATTTGTTACAGAGTTTCTTAAACTGCCAGCTCAGAGGCAGCGGCAGGCGGGGAACGTTGGTTTCCTCCGTCACTGAGGCAACCAAGCCTCATGTTAGTTTCAAGCTGCCTGGCTGCCGGCCGCCATCTTGGCTGACAGTTAATTTGCATATCTCGCTGATTAGCCAATGAAAAGGGTATCGGTCGTACGCCAATTACCATGTTTCTCTTTTATTAGATAGGATATATACTAGAGGCCAGTGCATGAAATTGGTGCACTGGGGGGGGGGGTCCCTCAGACCAGCCTGTGCCCTCTTGCAATCCAGGACCCCTCAGGGGATGTCCAACTGCCAGTTTAGGCCCGATCTCCATGGGGATTGGACCTAAACCGGCAGCTGGACATCCCTCTCACAATCTGGGATGCTGCATGCACCAGTGACCATACTTTTCATACAGGTGAAAGGATCTTGCTGTTGCATGGGTAGCTACATTTTTTTGCCCTGATTATAAAAAGCAGTACATAACATTATCCTTCTGAGGCAGTAGTACCATTTGCCCCATTTTATGGGTGGAAAAACTGAAGCAGAGAGAAGTTAAGTAATTGGCTTTGTCACACAGTTCTACGTGTCAGAATCAGGGCTGACCACTAAATGTGCAAGAGTCCATGCATGTCATCAATGCATCATCCTGTTTTTTCAGTGTTAGAGTAGTCTTGCCAGGTTTTAATTTTTAAATCTCACAGACTGTTCCCAATATATAGGAATGCATGTTCATCCTCATGTAGAATAAACAGGATGTGGAGTTTGGAGATTCTGCTAATGAATTAGGATTAAGCAGCCACAGATCTCTTTTTCAAATACTGCAGAAGCCATCTTTCTTGTTTAACTGTGTGTGGGATGTAGCAGTTTATAAGCTATGACATAGTCACTTGCAATCCAAGACCCCTCAGGGGAGGTAGCAGTGTGCCAAACGGCAGGCGGCCAGGGAGGAGCCCAAACCAGGGCTGGGCACCACACCACTCATTCTCATCCTGGCCCCCTGAGCCTGCTGCTGCCGCTCCCCACTGGGTAGTGCTGCTGCTCCCCACCAGGTAGTGCTGCCAGCCATGAGCCCAGCTTCTGGCTGAGTGGCGCTCCCCCTGTGGAAGCACATTGACCACCAGGGGGCAGCTCCTGCATTGAGTGTCTGCCCCTGGTGGTCAGTGCGCATCATAGCGACTGGTTGACTGGTCATTCCGGTCGTTCCATCGTAATGGTTGCTTAGGCTTTTATATATGTATATCCTGTATAATAAAGAGCTAATATGCTAATTAGACCAAACAGCAGAACGACCATCTGGATGACCATCCAGATGACCTTCCAGACAAAGCCGGGGCCGCGAGGGCTGAGCCCCTTGCATGAATTTCGTGCATTGAGCCTCTAGTATATATATATTTCCTGTAATGCCAAAAGTAATAAATTGGTTTTACCCCATTTATTCCTTTCCCTCAAGACAGTCCATGTCTTTTCTTTTTTTTTAATATTTCTTTATTGATTTCAGAGAGAAGGGAGAAGGAAAAAGAGATAGAAACATCAATGATGAGAGAGAATCATTGATTGGCTGCCTCTTGCACGTCCCCTAATGGGGATCAAGCCTGCAACCTAGGCAGGTGCCCTTGACCGGAATCGAACCTGGGACCCTTCAGTCCGCAGACTGACGCTCTATCCCAGTGGTTCTCAACCTGCGGGTCGCGACCCCTTTGGCGATCGAACGACCCTTTCACAGGGGTCGCCTAAGACCATCCTGCATATCAGATATTTACACTACGATTCATAACAGTAGCAACATTACAGTTATGAAGTAGCAACGAAAATAATTTTATGGTTGGGTCACAACTTGAGGAACTGTATTTAAAAGGCCAGAAGATTGAGAACCACTGCTCTATCCACTGAGCCAAACCAGCTAGGGCCAGTCCATTTCTTATTAGCACACACAACAGGTTCTCACTGTGGCAAATTATTTGTTGTCTTGAAAATAAGTCCTTATCCACCTTTCCTGTCACAGGCAGGTGGTCTGGCTAGAGATCACCAGGCAAATTACCTCCATGCCACCTGCACCTCTCTGCTCTCAGAGATGCCTTCCTCGTGCAGGGGGGCTAGTAGGTGCGAGGGGAGCAAAGAGCTCTGAGACCTCTCTGCCCCTTTCCTAACCATCTAGAGTCTCGGGGCAGTCCTAAGGTTACAGACTTTGGCTTCACTATTTCCTTCTTAGCTTGGCATTAAGCCACCAGTAAAAGATGGTCTGTGTAAAAAGTCCTCTTGTGACGTCCCCTTTAGACCCATAAAATGGATGGACTTAAAGCACATGATTGTAATACAGGGGACAAGAAAGAGTGATTGTCACTCATTGTTATATGGAAAAGCCTTAAAAATATAGTAACAAGTGTAGTACCCAAGTGCTGAAAACCTGGTGTGACCACCCACCCCAGTTTATGTCTGTTTTCATGGTATAATTGAAACTCTATCAATAGAATCCCCTTCATTCTCAACAGTGTGTCTATTTGGACAATAAAGTATATGGCTACCCTACATATTCTGCAAAGTAAGTTGGACAAAACAAGTGGGCATGAGGCTCACTCAGTCCCATTGCCTCATTTCTATCAATCACTCTCGTAAAAGCTGTGTATGCTAACCGAATGCTGCATAACCATAATTATGATTTCCATCTGGAAGTGACCATTGATTAGGAAATGGAGTTCTCTTTATTGGAAAAGTGTAGGGCTAGCCAGAGGTTAATGGGGACAAAAACAGGCTGGCCTAAAATCCTTGATAGATTAATACTAATTTGCATGGTGAAGGTTAAGTGCTGTGTGGGCTGCCAAAGGAAATGCAAGTGTCTCAGAATGACTTGTATAAACAGGAAGGTCGGAACAGGAACAGGGCAACCTGTGCTCCACTCCGACTCATGTCCTCAGTAGCTGAAATGGTCACCTCTCTGGGGACCAAGCTCCTCAGTTCTTGACAGTGCACCTAATGTTGATAGTCTGGGAAGACTAACAGGAAACAGTGAAACACACGTTTTTATGGTACAGTCATCCTTGCCATGGTTTATGACTGGGGTGGGAGTCTAAATATCTAACATGAAGCATAGGCCAAGTGAATGAATGCTTACTGAAAACAACTGTGCTGTTTGTTGCAGCTAAGAATCATTGGTGCCAACAAGGCCCACTGAGGGCTGACCCTACCCTATTGCTTACCATACCCCGTCCCTCACTATGCTCCAGCTACATTGGCCCATTTCTCAACTCCTCAACTAAGTCAAACTCATCCCCACCTCTGAGCATTTTCTGTTGCCACTGCCTGGTATGGTCTTTCTCCAGGTTCAGGATTGGCTCAGCCCTTCCTGTCTGTCAGGTTTCAATGCAGAAGACAGCATCTTAAAGTGGTCTTCCAGACAGCCCTATTTACAGAACCATCTTCTTGAGATATTCTCTGTTAAGTCCCCCATTTACTTCCCTCATGATATGTCACAAGGTGATTATCTCATTTGTTTCCATAGTTATTATTTGTTTCTCCCTCTAGACCAGTTTCCATGAGCATATTAGCTCTTATTCTTATTGGCCATTGTGTCATTGTAGCAGTGTTTGGCACATAATATTTGTTGAGGAAATAAATGAATGAATGAATGAATGATGTCTACAGAGAAACAGGCACAATAATCCCCAATCAGGGATAACTGTCCTGATCAACCTCATCCTCATGGAGTCAAAAAGCCCTGAGCAAATAAGAAATATTGTGGCTGAGGGACCTCCTTGCTGGATCCCCAGCATAAGCCCAGTGCTGAGAAGTAAACTTCTTCCCAAGATGCTCTGACCATAAGTGATTAACTACACACAGTCCAGAAAACTTCATCATCCCAGCTCTCTAAGGCTCCAGTCACACCAGCCAAGTAAATGTTGGGGAGGGGAGGGTTTAGTCACTTACCAGGAAATTCATGGGAAAGACTTTTTGAGAGAAGGGAGGTGCGATGAACAGGGTGATGTCCTGAATTCATCAGTTTTATTGTCTTTTCTGAACACAGTTGTGGCTCCATTCTTTCTCCACTCCACACTGCATGGACAGACACTGTCTAAATCTGAGGAAGTTACTGAATCCCTTTGAGATTTGGTTTTCTCACCTGGAAAATGTCATTAGGGAATTACCTCCCCAAGTACTGTTTGAGCACTTGGCAGATACAGAGGGCCTGGGACACTAACAGGACAGTTTGGTGGCCTCAAGGAGCACAAGTAATGATACAAAAACCTCCAAAAGACAAATGCAATTATCCATCCAATTACACCAAGACTCCCTCCCAGCTTAGAGGGGAGAATGCTGCAGTATTGAGAAGCGGCTGTCCCATGTGTCACCTGGAGATGAAAAAGCATTTAGGTTTTAAAACAGCCGTGGGCAAACTACGGCCCACAGGCCAAATCCGGCCCGTTTAAAATGAATAAAACTAAAAAAAAAAAAAAAAAAAAGACCCTACCCTTTTATGTAATGATGTTTACTTTGAATTTATATTAGTTCACACAAACACTCCATCCATACTTTTGTTCCGGCTCTCTGGTCCAGTTTAAGAACCCATTGTGGCCCTCGAGTCAAAAAGTTTGCCCACCCCTGTTTTAAAATGTAAGATTTTCTTGAGAAGGAGAAGCAACTAAATCATGTTTCAATACAAAAGTATTCTATCTTTTGTCGGGATTTTGCAGAAGAAAATATTAAAGTTATAATACCTCAGCAAGGCTGATAACATAAGTGGGGTCAATGTTAACTGGGCTAATGGCACCTCACCCAGCATACATCAGCAGGATGAGTCATCACAGAGCTCTGAGATTAGAGGTAAAGAAAGAAGGAATTTCCAACTATGAAGTTTACTTAAGAACTGATTTCTACATACCTGCTAATGAAGGATACCATCTGAAATACTTCCTCCAACTCCATATTTAATTTTAGAATAATAATAATTTCTATGCCACAGTGACAAATACTCCAAGGATCAGAATGACATGGTGATGAATTATTATAAACAGCACATGAACTCTAAAATGTAGTTTTGCTCAAGTACAAAAGGGATTATTTGATTTGATAGAACTATGAACTGAATTATTTCTAATACTAGAGGCCTGGTGCACAAAATTTGTGCACTAAACGGGGCGGGGAGCAGGCCTAAACCATCAGTCAGACATCCTTAGCGCTATTGCAGAGGTGGGAGAGGCCCCCACCATTGCCATTGTGCTTGCCAACCATGAGCCCAGCTTCTGGCTGAGCAGCACTCTACACACTGATCACCAGGAGGTAGCTCCGGCATTGAATGTCTGCCCCCTGGTGGTCAGTGCATGTCATAGTGACTGGTCATTCCACCGTTTGGTCAATTTGCATATTAGCCTTTTGTTATATAGGATAAGAAATATTACTGAATCAATGGATATTACAACACACTTAAAATTTATTCTTAAATATGAATATTTAAGTGGAACAATATCTTTTCCCAAAATTTTGTATACAGTTTTCATTTACTTACATGTAACTAGAATTCCTGATGTGAGTATATACAGGGTGTCCCTCTAAAATGTATACACACTTTGACAGCTGATAGCTCAATTTTGAAAATGAAATGTATTTTAATAAACACTGCCTTTATAATTATTCAAAGTATATGTATACTTTTTTGGGACACCCTATATATCTTTAATTTTATTATTTTTTCTCACCACCATTTATTTCCCCAATACCCTCTTCCACTAATCCCCTTCTCCCCTGTGAGATGTGGGTATATTTTTAATCTGTGCTTTCAGATGCACTTGTTCATGAATTAACTATATAATAAATAAAATTTCAAAAATCTCAACCTGGAACTTTGTTTGTGAACTGAGTCCTAGATACATACCAAAGTCACCATATGATAGTATCATAAAGCTATTCTGGGGTAAACATAAATCATTAACAATTTGGCTGATGTCCAAGTGTTCTGATGTGGTGGTTTCATGAGTGAATTCAGCATTGTATGCATAAGCATGACCCCCTTGGTGAGCCCTCAAAGCCTTCTCAGTGGGTGCCTGCAATCTTGCCTCTACAGGTTCACACAGCTTGCTCCTGGCCTACATCAGTCACCAGTACTTTTCCTTTTAGGATTTTCCTCATTGTGCTACATGGATACTCATAAGAGCAAGGCTTTGCATTTGAGTCTTGTTTTAGGGCTGTCTGTAGGTACCTGCAATACTTTACTAACCAACCCCTTGACTGTGGCACGGTGGTGTTTTCACTCCCAGTCCTGTAGCTGGTGGCTGGGCCCACAACTGCTATGATCCACAGCCCTTGCCTGACTGTGCAGCGAATGATTTCCCCGAGTCTGGCTGACAATGAATTTTCCCCTTCCGCTCCTGGAACCTTTTCATTGGCATTCCTTCTATAGGATGCAAAGAACCTATTGATGAAGACAGTTCTGAAAAACTGTCCATCTGTGCTCACTGGGATAAATGAGGAAAGAGCAAGTTGAATATGGGCTTCCACTCTCCAGTTAGCCCAGCTCAGGGTCAAACTGAAGCTTGGCATAACAAATACTCGTTCTAGCCATCTTAATGCTTCAACATCATATATAGCTTTTATAAAATCAAAATGAGGCTATTTTTGTTTCCTGGTAACTTAGATTCTACCTAGAATTTTAAAGTTGACTAACATGCTTGTTAAAAAGTTTTACTTTTTATAGTAAACTAGTGGCCCGGTGCACAAAATTCATGCACGGGGGGGGGGGGGGGCATGTCCCTCAGCCTGGCCTGCACCCTCTCCAATCTGGGACCTCTCGGGGGATGTCCAACTGCTGGGGATGTCCCTGTCAGATTGGGCCTAAACTGGCAGTCGGACATCCCTCTCACAATCCGGGACTGCTGGCTTCTAACCACTCACCTGCCTGCCTTCCTGATTGCCCCTAACCACTCTGCCTGCTGGCCTTCTCACCCCCAACTACCTCCCCCTCCTGCTGGCCTGATTGCCCCCAACAGCCCTCCCCTGCCAGCCTCATGGCCCCCAACTGCCCTCCCCAGCCAGCCTCATGGCCACCAACTGCCCTCCCCAGTCAGAGACCCTCCGCAGCCAGGAGACCCTGCACCCAGCCAATGCCGCTGCCAAGACATCCAGGACACCAGACAGAACATCCACTGTCATCACATGCAATTGGTTTAGTTACATCATAAATTCCACCCCCAACTCCATTCAGTAGGAAATGCCAACTACCTGGAATCTATGGAATAATGTCTGGTGATTCCCTGCAGGTGTCTGAGCTGCATATGTGGGAAAAGGTAGGATGTGTGTGTCATATATATATCTATGTCACAGATGTGCATGCATGTGTGTGATGAGGGTAAAGGACACACAAAATGAAGAGAGTTGGCAACTACACCTCGGTAGCAATGACTGGCAGGAGACTGGCTCTAGAATGTAACTTCCCAAGCTTATCACAGTACATTTCCAGGACGCATCCCACCTCTGTCATTCCACCTGCTAACAGGAGTCTGGCTCCTTCACTGCAGCTATTTCGTGTGGATCCTTTTGACCCCTGACCTCCCAGCATCCTCAGCTAGTATGTCAGGCATGCTGGTTGTTCACAGGGGGCCATAGCCACGGGCTGTGCAGGCCCCCGGGCTGATGTCTTATTAATCACTCAGTGTGGGCAGGCAGAGCCACCCAAGAGGCTGGCCTCTCCTATGGGCATATAGCAGCAGGGAAAGCAGGAGCGAGAGGCCCTCTATATGCTGGGTGCTCCAAAGAGCTCCCACTTCTGGCAGGTGAGCATGTGACCCTCCCAGGTGGGAAGAGAAGCAAGGCGGCTGTGAAAGGTAGGGTCCTCCCCAAAAGGTGACTGTGAGGCAGAGGGCAGTATGGGCTTTCCCCTGCGTGCATCATTTCTGAACTGTGTCACCTGTACCTCCAGCCTCTTTAACAGCATGAGACTCAGAGGAGGGCTGTACCATAGATCCTGCTCTCAAGACGCACTGGCAAGGTGATTGTCTGGCAGCACTGGTGGCTGCACTTGGGGCTCCATGATTCATCCCATCCTTGACCCGCCAAGGGCTGTGAGGCCTGCCAGGTGTCCTGCAGGGCTACTCCTCCTGTCTGCACCCAGCCTGGCCTGGACTCCCTCCACCACTTACACTGCCCACTCTCAGTGGCCACCCACTCAGGACTGGGGGACTCTGGCAGGGCTGAGAGGACTGGCCGCCACCATCTTGTGGCTATGGGCACTGCAATATTTGTTATGGAGTGATGGTTAATTTGCATATTACCCTTTTATTAGATAGGACTAGTGGCCCGGTACATGAGTTTCGTGCACGGGGGGGGGGGGATCCCCTCAGCCCAGCCTGCACACTCTCCAATCGGGGACCCCTTGGGGGATGTCCAACTGCTGGTTTAGGCCTGGTTCCACAGAATCAGACATCCCTCTTGTAATCTGGTACTGCTGGCTCCTAACCACTCACCTGCCTGCCTGCCTGATCGCACCTAACTGCCTCTGCCTGCCTGCCTGATTGCCCCTAACTGCCCTCCCCTGCCGGCCTGATCTCGCCCCTAACTGCTCTCCCCTGACGGCCTGATCGCCTCTAACTGCCTCTGCCTGCCTGATCGCCCCTAACTGCCCTCCCCTGCAGGCCTGATCTCACCCCCAACTTCCCTCCCTGCTGGCCTGATCTCACCCCTAACTGCCTCTGCCTCAGCCCCCACCACCATGGCTTTGTCCAGAAGGAAGTTGGGCGTCCGGAAGATGGCCAGTTGACCTGGTCTAATTAGCATATTACCCTTTTATTAGTATAGTAGATTATATAGGATAAGATTGCTTAAATGGGGGGAAAGTCTTTTTCATCAGGAGGAAATGCTCTTGGCAGACAAAAATACATAATCCCTATATCTGGACTGATAGCCAGCCATATGCACTATACTGCCAAACCGGTCATTAAAAAATTGAACCACTTTCTTACACCTTACACCAAACAGCTGCTGCCCTTAAAACCCCTCCTCAGCCCCCACCTTAGGTTCTGCCTTCGCAGTTCACCGAGATTAAGTTCTGATTGGTCAGTTTCTCTGCCAGTCAACGTCAGAAGTTCCGCCTCCTAGGCACCCATTGGCTCCTCGCAGTTCACCCAGATTTGGTTCTGAATGGTCATTTTCTATGCCAGCGTCAAAAGCTCCGCCTCCTAGGCAGCCATTGGCTCCTCACAGTTCACCCAGATTTGGTTCTGATTAGTTGGTTTCTATGCCAGCCAACGTCTCTGGGCCTATCTCTGGGGCTGATCAACAGCTACCCCAGGCTGCTGGCGAGCGGCTGAATTGCTGATCTCTTGGAGAGAGAGAGAGGCACAGCTGCTGTCGAGGCCCGCCTCTCTCTCTCCCCAAGAGGTCAGCAGTTCAGCCCACTCACCAGTCCCCGCCCACCAGAGCCTGCTGTGCGCACAGCCTGGTGTTCAGTCAAGCCTTTGATCATTTTGGACATTACAGACCCTGGGTTTTTATATATTAGGATAGTAACTAATGTATTTAACATCTTATTTTAATTACTAGAGGCCCGGTGCACGGATTCGTGCGCCAGTGTGGTCTCTCGGCCTGGCCTGTGCCCTCTCACAATCTGGGACCCCTCAGGGGATGTTGGACTGCCAGTTTTAGCCCAATCCCTGCAGGCCAGGCTGAGGGACCCCACCGGAGCATGAATCTGTGCATCGGTCCTCTAGTATGCATATAAGATCTTTGGTTAATCTCTTCCTACTCTCCCCCCTTCCCTCTGAGATTCATCAGTCTGTTCCATGTTTCCATGCCTGTGCATTGAGTGTCTGCCCCCTGGTGGTCATTGTGCATCATAGCTACTGGTCAAATGGTTGCTTAGGCTTTTATTTGTAGAGATTTTATTTTTTACCTGCTACTATCTACGTTTCCATTTATAAAACTAAAAATACATAACCATGTAAAACGTTTAGAAAATACAGAAAAGCATAAAAACAAAATAAAAAGTCACTCAAAATCCTACCACAATGAATTACATGTCATTGCACTTTGATGCATTTTCTTTCTTTTTCTCTCTTCATTCACTGTAAATAAATTGGCTAGGAATCAAATTAAAAGCCCCACTGCATTGTAATCCTCTGCTGAAAAAGAAGCCACAAAAGAAAGCTTAGCACCACTCACAAGGCCCTGCCTCTGCACCACAGAAAGGGTGCCACTTTTTTAATAAACATATTTGTACCCCGTCTGTGTGCTGAGCACTCTGCTGTGCGTAGGAAACAGAGATAAATGACCCAGAACCTGCACAGCCAACTGTGGGATGAAGAAGAGTAAATGGACACCAAGTGGTGTGAAGAGCCCAGTACAGAGGTAACCCCAGAAGACGGACAGATTCAGGAAAATCTTTCAGGAGGAGACGGCACTGGGCTTGAGTTTCAAAGGACTAGGAGAAGCTAGTTAGGCGATGAGGAATGCATATGCCACAGACAGGGAGCAAGCAACACTGGTGAAACTTAGCATTAGACAGATCAGCAGATTCAGGAAACTGCCAGTCATTCTACACAGCTGGGGTTACCTGTTGGAGATATGGTCAACCCTATAACTTCCTCCTAAGGTTTTAAGAAGCAAAGTTTCTTTTATCTGGATCACCATGTGTCCAAAGTTCAGGTATTGGCATCAAGACGGTATTGATCCTCAGGATCTGAAGCTATGACCTATGGACTTGAATCAATCATTTTAAGGGTGGCCCATGTCTGGTTTGATTGAAGACATTTACTAAATGCCAGATTAGAAAGGAAACGATCTTGATCAGGTTTCTTTTTTGTTGTTTCATTAAAGTCTAATCATCTACAGAGGTAAGAATGCCTACTTATCAAAAAAGCACACCTTCCTAACAGTACTTTAATAGGAAGTCATTTAGAGGCAAGAGAATAAATAGTGTACATGTCCTTTAGCATATGTGTGGATTTTCCCTTATTTTTGTCTGTACAGTCCCCATCCCCCCCAGCCTTCTGGTCAGAGAGCATGTGGAATGCTAATAGTGCTGACAAAAGCAGTAATGGATGACTAACAGGATGTGTTAGACCAAAGATGCCCAACAGGCTTACTGTCACCTGCCAGATCCTGCTGATTGATAGTGACTGCCTCTCAATCAAGGGTCAGCAAATTTTATCAGTAAAGGGCAAGAGGGTGGATACTTTAGGCTTTACATGTCATACAGTCTCTATGGCAATTATTCAACTCTGCTGTAATAGTATGAAAGCAACCACATATAATACATAAACAAATGGGTGTGGCTGTGTCCCAATAAAACTTTATTTACAAACATAGGTAGCAGGCCAAATTTGGCCTGTTGATTCCTGAGCACTGAATCTAAGGACCTCACACTGCAACTCGGATAAGTAGTAAGAGTGAGAACACAAACTTGCAATTTCCATGTTATGTTCGGTTCATCTAGAACAGCGGTTCTCAACCTGTGGGTCGCGACCCCTCTGGCGGTCGGACGACCCTTTCACAGGGGTCGCCTAAGACCATCCTGCATAGCAGATATTTACAGTAGCAACATTACAGTTATGAAGTAGCAATGAAAATAATTTTATGGTTGGGTCACAACATGAGGAACTGTATTTTAAGGGCCAGAAGGTTGAGAACCACTGATCTAGAAGCTGAAACTTGGAACATAGCTTAGTTCTAATTCTGGCTCTTTCTCTAATTTACCAGGTAATTTCAAGACAATTGTTTAACCTCTTGTACTGGGCAGTGGTCTTGGTTGCAAACAAGAGAATCCACTCTGTCTAGTATGAAGCTCAAAGTCATAAACCACACAGCAGAATCAAAATGATAACTAAGGATCTAGGCGCTCCATCACAACCCCTAGGGAACCAAGTGGCTCCCCTAGGTACTGGCCAGTGAATGCCCTCGTCTGGACACCACCTCGTGCTGCTCACTTCTGTGTTCAAGTCTCATTCCTGAGCATCTGAATGACAAAGTCACATGCCTGCTCCCCAACTGAAGAAAACAGCTGGGAAATATAGGTTTGGATACTCACAATATGGAAAACCAACAAAATTTAGAAATGGTGCACGAAAAACACTGGGCAACCATGGCTGATGGGAGCCCATACAGCTCCCATTCTGAATTTCTTCTCCTAAAAAATTGGTGACTCTACTGTTGTACCAAACTGCTCAGTATGGTAATTTATCAGTGATGTAAATGTTTACCTCATAAAATAAGGAAAAATATTTTACTTTGACAATTATTTTTTCACTTCCCAGGATTCCAACCTAAACTGTTGGAAGCTGTTGAAATACATAATAAATGTATGGCTTAAAACCTAATTTTACCACTTATTTTAACTTGTAACTCATTATTTTCATACCACCTCTAAAATTAGCTTCCCCATATACTAAGGGATGAAAGAAATCGGGGGGGGGGGGGAGAACTACTCTTAATAACAACCAGCATTAATAACAAGCGCCTTTCCCGTCATATTTTACTATATGCAGAAAAACATAGCTGATGGCACTTTGCTCTCCTTGTAATCCTTAAATCTTTCTTTTCCTTTCTTTTTTATATACTTTCCTTTTTTCAAGGTAATGCAGGCCAGAGGCCCTGGCAGACGGAGTGTCCCCTTTGCCGTCCTGGCAAGTGTCCTCACACCCTGACAGCTCTATCACCTACAGTCGGCCTTTACCATCAGCCAGGTGGGCTTATTGTGAGAAGCCGGTGTGACAGCTCCTTGTGGGTTTTTGCTGCTGTTCTCATCTTTGCCTACAGAGGAGGAAGCTCTTTTATGTTTGTGGGGATCGCTGATTCACTGGGCTTTTCTTGGGTCTTTTGGAAATCTTCTCACCTTATAACTTACTATGATTGTAAGCTTCTCTCACAAGTCAAGTCGTAGGGTAATTTTCTAGACTTGAGGAAAGCATCCCTTCTCTCACTTTTTAATGTGGACTTCTCTTAACTATCCCCAGCACTAAGGAATCTCCATTCTGCCATCAGCCATTATAACTTCTGTGATTAAAATCCATCATGTTGGCCTCCTTTTCCCAGCCTCCCAAGTGTTCTTCTAAAGCACATTTCATCTAATTCAGAAATCAGCTGCTGACATTTTTAAGGAAACATATAAAATATACTCATTTGCTCCTCACAATCAACTTTTATTACCTATTTATTTAAAGATATACAAAGTTTATTCCAAATCATAGCTCTCTTGTTCATTACTGTATTCCCAGCAAAAATCTGGGCCTGGCATATAGGGGTCCTCATTATACACTTGTTGAATTGATAAATTCAATTATTATTATTGAAGTAATAAATCCTAGATGTCTATTTATATTGTCCCAGATTATTCATCTGAGCTTCAATATTCTATGGCACAAATATCCATGATAACCAGTATTAGATAAAATATGTCATAGCAACGAAAATGGAAATTGCCATCAATATTAGTCTTAAAACAAGAAGAACGTAATTACTTACCAAATGTCTAATTATGTGATTAGAACAGTATATTTGATAGTATATCCACTAAATGTGCCATATCCATTTCCTTTGCTGTACGGTTGAAACAAAGAGTGTCAAGAATCCTTTGGCCTGTCCCTCCCACCCCACAATCTGTTAAACTAAAGGCAACCAGAACTCTTAGATAATAAATCACTCTCTTGTCATAGTTTTTTGAACCATTGGATATATAATATGGATTGTTCATTTCATTTTACATTTTTCAATATTATATCTTATTTCAATATTGTTATTTTATTACAAAAACATGTGGTTATTAACAAAAGTTAATACATGGATTTTATTGGATTAATTCACAAAATGTTGTTTATATGTGTGAACTCTACCAACAGAGAAAGAACCCTAGCTTTATTCAGCTTCTCAAATAAGTCAGGGACAAAAAAAAAGTTCTAGCCTAAAGGTAGTGAAATCCAGCAATGCCTGGTTTTTCTATCTGTTTGATGTGATCAGGCCTAAAGTAGTTTGCAAGGTAGTGGGAGTGAAGAGCTTTTCTAGCTTTTCTGGAAATTCTCTAATTTTTAGTCTATGACCACCATAGACTTAGGATGTTACCCAGAACTATTCACCAAAAACAGCTTTGGAAGGCCAGGTGCAAGAAACTAAGAATCTAAGTCAGTTGGATAAGAAATGACCTTTCTAAGATGAAATTTAATCTATATATAAGAATTCTCCCCCAAATGCCAAACTCCATAATGTGGTTCATATACCACCCAAAATGTGGGACCATAAAAGTAGAAAATCACACCAAGAAAGACCACAGCTGAAGGCACGGTAAGGCACAGGTAAGGCCTGTATTTCAGTCCATGCTAATGGTGCAAAGGGGAGTTGTTTTGGGATCTGCTGAAAATCAAATAACTTGCCAAGGACAGGGTAACAAGGACATGCTCATGTAGAAATTCAAATAATACAGGACAACAGAGTCTCTAAAAAACAAACACCAATAGATCCATACTTAGAAATGGTAGTCCCTTTTGAGTAAAAATAGACAAGCTCCTCTTATTTTTCAGGCACACTGAACTCTTTCCTGTCTCCAAATGGCGTGAGTCTGTCTGCCTAACCGATATGTATTGCAGAACTTAACCCCATCTGACTCTTTTCAGCTTGAATCACAATGCTCTCTCACTCAAGGTCTGGGAAATGTGTACAATGCTCCTTCCCTATCCCTCAGCAACATACAGCTTCCAATGAAGGAATTTGCTTTGGCCAGGATTGAAACATACCTTTTTCATGTACATGTTCCAAGCAAAGATGTATTTCATAAGAAATATGGTATCTATAAAGAATAAGGAAACTCACAATCAGCCTTCTAAATTTTTTTTTTTTTTGTAATCTAAAACAAAACAAAGGGGAGTAGATCGCCCATGATTTTTTCTACCCATCAGGATACATGTATAACATGATTCTTTCAAATACAGTATATTTTTTAAAATAAAAGCTCAGAGAAAAAGACTTTTCTCTTCCTAAACAGGATGCTAAGTATAAAATCTAGCATCTCTTTTAACAAAAATCCTAGGTGTGACTTTGGGAGGTGGAGAACAAAGTCTGTAGAGAATGAGATACAGAACAGGTATTTATTTAAATATATTTAATTGATTTTTTTATATTGAGGAAGAGAGAGGGATAGAGAGTTAGAAACATCCATGAGAGAGAAACATTGATCAGCTGCCTCCTGAACACTCCCCACTGGGGATGTGCCCGCAACCAAGGTACATGCCCTTGACCGGAATCGAACTTGGGACCCTTCAGTCCGAAGGCCGATGCTCTCTCCACTGAGCCAAACCAGATAGGGCAGTATTTTTTTTTTTTTTTTGGTAGGATGGAAGACAGGTAGAAAGAAAAGCTGAGAATATAGAGTTCAAATGGCCTTAACTGGAAAAGTGAACATTGAAGTAACCAGTATTTGGATAATTAGTCCAAAGTATTTTCCAAGTAAAATGAGGTTTTACACTTTCAATTACCCAGAAAATTGCCTGAAATTTCCATTTCATGCTACAAGTATAGATATGGGCAAAGCCATTTACTGATGGGGGTTGAGGGTGGGGGCACCAAATGAATCAGAAATGAATTGAGAATGGGAAAGTTTCTAACAGCTTTAAACAATCATTCTGCATAACTTAACATTGGGAGTATGATTTTATAAGTGGGATATTTCTACAAGATTCATAAAATTCAGGAAAAAAATAATAAAGGTGAGTATTAAAAAATAAAGCTAACCAGGTATCATTTCATTTTACATAAAATAGAGATTGCATTCCCAGCTGGTCTGAAGTGAAGACAGCTATTTCCATTTACTATGCCCCTTAAAGCGGTTTTAAAGGTATCAGCCTCTCCGCTCAATTGTAAAATGCCTGCTAGTTTTTGAAGGAGTGCTTTGGAGGGTGAGAAAGATTCAACTCTAAAATGGCTAAAAGACAGTTTTATGAATCTCACTGTGTCTACAAGATGAAGTATTCAGGCCATTATCATGTGCTTATATTTCCGGGATGTGAGCAGACAGCTTCTGACTCTGTATTGATGACTGCTTACTATGCTGGCACCTTTTGTGCTACACAATAGGTAACACATCTGCAAAACCACGCGCAGAGCAGAGCAGGAGAGGCAGCTGTTAAAATTATACTCTTCCTGCATTAAAACCAGCCCCCAGTTGTGAGCCTTGTGAGCTCTGTTAAGAAGTCATCTTAGCTGATCCTTGTTGATGAGTTTTATATATATATATGTAGTCCTCTAAAATATCAAGGCATGATTTCAGTCTTCTATTATTAGCAAGAATTCCACCTCTTGTGAAGCAACAGAAACCAAACCATTATAGCTTATAGACCCCCTAATTCTCACCTATTAGGCAACCAGTCTCCCATCGGGTTGGAAAAGGCTGAAATTTGCATGCATATAGAGTTTAACCAGAAACATTGATTTCAGTGGAAGAGGACATCTCAAGGTGGTGAAAATAAAGTTTCCTATCCCAATTCCATTTGCTCTTCTTACACAAATCACTCCAGTCCCCCTAGCCCATCACTACCCAGCAGCCCACCAGCATCATAAGAGACAGTCTGGATTGTGCTAACATTACCTGAGAGGAACTGGGCACCTCATATTTCAGCAGAGGAAGAACTTTCAGAGCATGAGGTTTTTCATTATAAAATCAGGACCCTGATTGAAAGCAAGAATCCAGAAGAAAACAAACAAACAAACAACAACAAAAAAAAACCTTTGTGGAAATCTCTGCCTGTTTCCTAGGAGGCTAGATGCCCAGACAGCAGCATTCATGAAATGGTGGCCCAGGAATTCTCTCACATTCTTCATGAGAAATCTGTATTGGTTTCCTGGGGCTGCTGTACCCAACTGCCACATACTGGGTGGCTTAGCACAACAGAAATTCTTTCTCTCACATTTCATGAGGCCAGAAGTTGGATATCAAGGTTCCAGAAGGAATCATTCTTTGCCTCTTCCAGCTTCTGGTGGCCACCAGCATTCTTGACTTGTGGCCACATCTTTCCAATCTCTGCTTCCAGGATCACAGTGCTTCTGTCCATCCTATCTTGCTTTGCCTCTCTCTTTTAAGGACATTTGTGGTGGCATCATAGGACTCACTCAGGTAATCCAGGATAATCTTTTCTACTCCAGGTTTTTAACAATGACATCTACAAAGACCCTTTTTCCAAATAAGGTAACATTCACAAATTCCAGGATTGGGATTTGATAACAATCTCCAAAATCATAATCCTTGAGTAACCACAGTTTTTTGAGAATTGGTGCAACTGCTGATTGGCACAGGCTGAAGGGTTAATTTAAACATTTTCCTTTCATCTGTGCCAAAAAGTGTGGGCTTTGATGGTGCTTTGGTGCTAGAAGACTTGAAAAACTCTGGCCTTGCCTTGTCTTTTCTTTAATCCTGACACTTGCCTTCACCCTCTTTCCCATACCCTTCCCTTTGCCCATCACAGTAACATTGCTGCTGTTACGAAGAAGAAAGGGGACCTTAGTAAAATGCTTTATTGCCTTATTTTACTTGTCTCCTCTCAAAGTGAGTAGGCAAGAAAAAGAAGCATAGTTCATAGAATCCTTACGCTATAATGACTTAGTTTCACTCTCAGTTCAGCTGCCTTCAGGACCAAAAACTTTTCTTCCATGTCATGTTTGTTTATCTCCTTTCCTCTTTGTTCTCAGATGAAACAGGCTAAGAAAATGTGGCTTCCCTGTTTTTTGAGCTCATTGCTCTGCCAACTCCTGGCCAAGGTGAAGATTGGTAGTTATTGTGGTGTGGGGACTTATTTAAAGCCACATGTACACCCCCCCCCCCCCCACACACACACACACACACACACACACACACACACACAAAATCCCTGGCAAGAAATAAACACAAAGGAATATTATCCAAATTTGGTAGTCTCCCAAAACCTGTGACCACCTGAAATTTGAATTCAGGGTCTAGCTTTGAATTGGAGGTGCAGTACAATAGCACTGCATCATAAGCACACAAGACTTAGGTGCATTCAACTTACTGCACCAGACTGAGGTGGGGAGAAGGAGAGAACATTTAAACCCTGGGGAATTTCCACCTGCCATTCCACTCAGTGAGCATGTGCTCCAATTAGCATAAGATAGGAGACACGAATTTCTATTTCCTCAGTTAATTTGGTCTCAGTTTCTTGGTAGCCTTCAAACCGTGATTGTCTTGCTATACTGTTCATAATTCAAGAGTTGAAATATAGGTATTGTCATGAAGCAGGATCCTTAAAGACAATCCAACTACTTCATCATAAATGCAGGACTGTATATATACCATTGTATTTATTGCTGTTTATGGATGTTTTAAACTATTTTCAAGGGTAATTTTGACAATTCATGATTTTTCACTGACTTTATAACCTCTGATAATTACAACTCACCTCTGACAAAAGTAAAGAAATTAAATAGTTAGAAGTAAACAATACCATAGGTAGTATCACATATTTAAGTGCTTTTTAAAAAGATATTTATAATGCCACTAGAGGCTCGGTGCACGAAATTTGTGCACGGGGGAGGGGGGCCCCTCAGCCTGTCCTGCACCCTCAGGGGAGGGAGAGATCAGGCCTAAACTGGCAGTTGGACATCCCTCTCACAATCCAGGACCATTGGTTCCTAACTGCTCATCTGCCTGCCTGCCTGATGACTCCTGACTGCTCTGCCTGCCTGCCTTGATCACCCCTAACTGCTCATCTGCCTGCCTGATTGCCCCTAACCACCTCTGCCTCAACCCTCGCCATGGCAGCTTTGTCCGGAAGGACATCCGGAATGACATCCGGAAGGTCGTTCGGCTATCCGGTCTAATTAGCATATTATGCTTTTAATATTATAGATAGCTATAAAATTAACATATTATGCTTTTAATATTATAGATAGCTATAGAAGTAGTTTTGAGATCATTTTGTCCATAATATAGTCTGTATTAGTCAGGATAGGCTATTAAGCTGTAATAATATATAACCCCCAAATCCCAGTGGTTTAAAAAAAATCTAGGGTTTATCTCTATTCAAGTTACATGTGCATTGTGGGCTGACTGTGATTCATTTGGAACACAAGCTGACTACACATTGCCAGTTGTGGCAACTGGAAAAAAGACTTAGTAAGCCATGCCCTTTCTCTTAAAACTTCTTCCTGGAAGTAGCGGGTGTCACTTCTACTCACATCTTCATTGGCCAGAAAAATTCATATGATCACTCTTGAGTTGAACAGTTCAGAGATGTATATTGCTCTAATTCTCTTACAGAGAAGGGAGAATATAATATTTACTAAACTTCCAAAGATTCCTTTCAATATTTCCCCAAAATGGCCATCCAATCAATGCTTAGAACTTCAACAACCAAGAAGCCCATTCTACTTTGAGTTAGTTCTAAGTATTAGAAAATTCTCCCTTTGGTTGGTTAAAAATCTATCTCCTTGGAGCTTCCTTCCACCCATTGGTCCTCATTTTGTGCTTTTAAAAAAATGTATTTTCTAATTACAGTTGACATATAATGTTACATTAGTTTCAGGTGTACAACATAGTAATTAGACATTTATATGCCTTACTAGAGGCCTGTTGCACGAAAAGAGTCATGCAATAGGCCTTCCCTTCCCCTGGCTGCCAGCACCAGTTTTCCTCTGGCACCCAGGACCCAGGCCTTCGCTCCAGTCAGAGCCACCTTCAAGCCTTCACTGCTCCAGCTGGAGCCACCTTCAAGCCTTCTCTGCTCCGGCTGGAGCTGCCTTCAGTCTTCGCTCCGCTGCTTTGCGCCTATGTATGCAAATTAACCACCATCTTTGTTGGCAGTTAATTTGCATATCTTGCTGATTAGCCGATGGGAGGCGTAGTGAAGGTACGGTCAATTACCATGTTTGTCTATTATTAGATAGGATGGAGTGATTTCCTAGATAAGTCTACTACCCATCTGACACTATTCACAGTTATTATATTGTTGACTATCTTCCCTATGGTGTGCTTTCCATCCCTGTGACTATTTTTAAGACTCGCAATTTCTACTTCTTAATCCCATTCACCTTTTTCACCTACCCCCTAACAACCTCTCCCACTTGGTGACCATCAAAATGGTGTCTGTATCTATGAGTTAGTTTCTGAGCTTTTTGTTCATTTATTTTGGTGGTTTTTTTTAGATTCTGCTTATCAGTGAAATTCTATGGTATTTATCTTTGACTTATTTCATTTATCATAGTACCTTTTAGGTCCATCCATCTTGTTGCAAATGGCAGGATTTCTTTCTTTTTATGGCTGAGTAATCCATTTGTCTACTGATGTACACATAGGTTGCTTTCATTACTTGGCTATTGTAAATAGTGCTGCAATGAACATAGACGCACACATATCTTTTCAAATTAGTTTTGAATTCCTCTGGATAAATCCCCAGAAATGCAATTGCTGGGTCACATAGAAGTTCTATTTTTAATTTTTTTGAGGAACTTGATACTGGTTTCCATAGAGGCTGCACCAATTTACAGTACTACCAATAGTGTACAAGGGTTCTGTTTTTCTACATCCTCACCAACACTTATTGTTTGTTGATTTATTGGTGATAGCCATTCTGACAGGTGTGAGATGATATCTCACTGAAGTTTTAATTTGCATTTTCCTGATGATTAGTGATGTTGAGCATGAGGATGAATTTAGTTATTTTCCATGGGACAGCTCCTCAAAGATCAGAAACACCCAAACCCTTCCACCATTTCTCATGTAATAGGGTATTTTGGTCTTTTCTCCACCATTTTACTTTTCCAACTCTATTCCAATAATAAATTCCCTTGAAATTCTCTCTGTCTCATAGAACTTTTTGGCTTCTAGCAATGTATTTTTACCATCAAATTCACTGTACGCGATTCAAAAAGCCTATCACAATGCCTGTGGTCTCCCTCCCAATATCCAATGGACAAGATTCAGCAGGAAGATACACGGTTATGGCACCCTAGGTATCAGTGTTCCATGGCACTGTTTGTACCTCATTAGTAAACATTTTCTTTAAATTATCTTGGATACTCATTAAATATTATCAGCTACTTAGAACCAAAGGATAATTATGAGTTTAATGAAGCGTGCACCAGCTTGCTCAAGTCTAACGTTTGTTTCTCTGCTGGGACCCCATTTTACTTTGCACTTATCCTTCAGCAAAGCTACTCTACAAAGTCACTTTGGCAATAAGAAGTATTTAATTAGATTAATGAATTTTTATCACCTCTCCTAGGGATTAGGCTTGTTAAATCCTGGCGACCAAAGAACAACAGATTTTTTATTACTGGATGTTTAGAGATGCGCTGGTTGTGCTGCTGTGGCGGTCCTCATAAGTCAGGCTGCTCTGGGCACTTCTACCTGGCATCCCTTGGTAGACCAGAGAGATTTGGCAGAGACAACCTGTGCCTTCAGTTAAATCACAGAAATCAAAATGCAAATGAAATCATGTGCACCCCAGATAGCGCTTTCGGCAGCTGTCTTTCTATCACAGGCTGCTGACTCACTGTACCCTGAGAAAAATGTGCCCCTCTCCTTCCATTTGCAGGTGTTTGAGAGGAAAGGGAAGAGCCCATAAGCAGTATGTCTATACGCTGGTAGTTTCCCAAGTCGCTGGGATGGTGACTAATCATAAGGCAACATTTTTTCAGAACAGCCATGTTCTAAAGATGTTAAATGATATATATGTAAAACAATTTAGTATCTTTCTTAACTAATGCTTTGAATGATGGCAATATCTTTCATCCATAAACTTCAAAGCACTTTAAAGGAAAAAAAAGCCATTTCTCCCATCCCAGTCCTATGAGTCGGTTCTCAAGCATCAACATCCCCACTTAAAAAAATGAAAAAACTGAGGTACACAATTGGCCAAAGTGGTCAGACAAATATGTATCACAACAAAAGGACAGTTTTGTGATGACAAGACTGATGTTATTTCAGGAGCATGTACACCCAAGTGGAATCACAGATTCCTCTCTTGGAGTTTATAATGATGCCTCAGAACATAAAGAGAAAGAAATAGGGGTGAGGGCTAAAAGGAGATTGGGTACTTCCTGAGGGTGATAAAGTTTTGGGGGTTTTTGTTTTGTTTTGTTTTAAATATATTTTTATTGATTTCAGAGAGGAAGGGGGGAGAGAGAGAGAGAGAAAAAAAATATCAATGATGAGAGAGAATCACTGATCAGCTGCCTCCTACAAGTTCTACACTGGGTATCAAGCCCACAACCCAGGCATGTGCCCTGACTGGGAATCAAATCATGACCTGGTTCATAGGTCAAAGCTCAACCCCTGAGCCACACCAGCTGGGCAGGGTGATAAAGTTTTGATCAGAGCAGATAGGGAAAACAAAGACCTAGAGATGCTGAAAGTAGCTTCATAGCAGTTCAGAGGGGAATTCAAACTAAAATATAAACAAGGAGGCCATCCCTAAATTTAATCAATTTATAAGCATTTAGGATTTATTACACAACATATACAGTGACCGTATAATATATCACCCAAACTGGAACATTTTTTGAGAGAAAAAGAAGGCACCATTAATAATTACACTAATTGCCCTCTCTCATTTCTCTGCAGTTAGCCTAGAAATCTTAGCTTTACAGTCTTTAAATAGTTCTCATTTAAACACTCTCCAAGTGTTACAAAAACCTCACATTTTGATGAAGAAACTGGGAGAGAAGTAAAAAAAAAAAAGTAAGCATGGAGGAGGGTTTTCAGCAACTATAAAAACCAGGTTTACAGCCCTTTCCTTTCCTAAGATCAGTCTTCTTTTCTAGCACTTCAGGTAGAAGCAATGCTGGCTATGAATAGATTGCACAAGGTTCATGTATAATCTAATTTCTCTCTTCTTTCCAATTATTTAAAAAAAAAAAACAATAACACTGTTCTCTGCTGCCCATGTTTAGCTGAACAGGCTGAAGCAGTCACAAAGAAGGCAGCATGTAGGGACTTCACTTATCTATGGACACAGATATTCATCACCATACTATCAACAGTTCATGCCCTCATAGAGAGAGGGGACTGGATGCCCCTACAAATGGGGGGGTGTCCTTCCACCAGTTACCCTGGTGAGGAGACTAATGAAAGTAGTGGCATGGAGAGAAAATCTTTTGGAAAGTTTTACTTAAGGACCCAGAATGAGAACCTACGTGCTGCTTCTAGGCCAGTTCTGTACAACAGCACTTTCTGAGACAATGGAAATGTTCTATTTCTACAGAATCCAATACAGTCGCCACTCACCATATGTGGCTATTGAGCACTGACATGTATCTAGGGCAGTGATGGCGAACCTCTGACACCTCTGACATGCGAACTCATTTTTTTGGTTGATTTTTCTTTGTTAAATGGCATTTAAATATATAAAATACATATCAAAAATATAAGTCTTTGTATTACTATGGTTGCAAATATCAAAAAATTTCTATATGTGACGCGGCACCAGAGTTAAGTTAGGGTTTTTCAAAATGCTGACATGCCGAGCTCAAAAGGTTCGCCATCACTGATCTAGGGTGACTGAGGAACTGAGTGTCTAATTGCATCTAATGTTAATGAATTTAAAAGGCATGTGTGGCTAGTGCCTAGTGTGTTGAACAATACAAATCTAGATACTCAAGCTTATATATAGACCATTATGTTTTCTAGGAATCAGTAGATGCTGCACTCGTTCACGTTTCTAACACCCGAGAACAGTTTTGCACATTGGAAACCATCTGGCCTTGAACTAGAGAAGGGATCAAATCTGGAGTTCAGCCTTCTCAGAAGGGAGCAGAAGGGGGGAACTGTCCATCGTTATGGTGACATCCAATCAGAGCAATGATTTCATGGAAGAGGCTCTGGGGCCAACATCATGACTTTACAGAACAGATTCTGAAGAGGGGAAATAAAGCACACACCTGGAGAGTAGAAATGTGGACCTGCCAAAGCATGAGATGCGCATGCGAGAGACTAAACACTAACTCTTCTTTCTTTTACCTGCAGTTATGACGCAGTTTAGAATAGCGGAGTGGTTTATTTTGTGCTAATATCATTTAACGTTATGTTTGAGTGGCAGGTGTGATTCATCAAGGTAGCAAGATCTATGCTAGTTTGGACGGCTCTTCCTCCGGTGAAGAAAGCTTTCCTGACTTTTATAAACAATTCTGGTGTCAGACTACCCCCTGCTGGAAAGAGAAGGAAGAAAAAAATTAGGTACCTTAAAAAGGACCACCACCCCCCTATTCCCTATTTCCTACATGAGTGTTCTATTTTGCTCACAGTTCAGGAGACTATAAACAGTTTGGATAAAATCACAAAGCACTTGCCTTGGTCATATCCTTTCATTTCTTCTGGATCTTGATGCAGCATGACACTGCAGAGGTGACCCCACCAAGGGTAAATTTGGATGTGTTTTGGTACCTTTTTATAGTAGGCTTACCACTCATTACAGGGTCTACTAGCTTTATAAAGGAATAGAACATGTTTTATGAAAACTAAAAGCTGGATAAATTGTAGAGGAGTTTAAATTAATGCAGCTCACACCACCACCACCACCTATACACACACATACACACACACAAATCAATTCCACAAATGGCACATCAGTTGACAAACCACCTAACATAACATCCTTCTATCACCAAACCATGCTATGAATGCAGTTATTGGGACTTTTGGCACTAACCCATATTCACAACATCGATACAAACATCAATACAAGACATCAATACAAATGCTTTACTCTTAAGGCATAACAAAAGGACAAATTTCCCTGACTATGAAAGTGTTTCCTAAAGTTCAAAGTAAAAACAAAACAAAACTGAATTTCAGCACACCTCTGACCTAGAGTCATAATATGCACTAAATCCATTACAAATTCAGAAATACTAGTAAGCATTAAATTTAACTATTTAACTTTTTAAACTATTTAACTTTCATTTAACTATTCTACTTTTTACAATTATGGCATTTTCTATGTCTATTTTCCCCACTTTCAAAACAAAGTAAGATATGGAATAAATATAAACTCACTTAAGTTTGAATGAATTAATCTTTTTTTATAAACCCATTTTACGTTTTTAATTGAACTTACTAGGGCAAGATTAGTTAATAAAATTATATAGGTTTCAGGTGTACAATTCTATGATACATCATTTGTATATTGTATTGTGTGTTTACCACCCTAAGTGGAGTCTCCTTCCATCACTATTTCTCCCCCCTTTGTCCTCTTCTACTTCCCCCCACCCCCTTCTCTCTGGCAATCATCATACTGTTGTCTGTGTCCATGAGTCAGAATTAATTTTATCCCATCCTTACCACAGAGAAGCCACAGCTAGGACTTCATCAGAATAATCAAATAGCATATAAGCAGCATCGACATGCCAGATGCTATTCGGCTTCATTTCAAAGGACCCTGCCCACCCCCTTGAAGATTTAAGCCAGGCAGCACTAACTTTAGAGGCAGGGACAGGTTACACTGAGTAGCCTAGCTACTGTTAGTGAGAACCAATCACTAATTAATAAAAGTTGAGTGAATTTCCCATTTTATTCAGTTTCCTTGACTTTGTGACCATTATGCTTTGACAAGATCTTGGACCACAACTGCTGAAACCTTAGCCTCATTTAAACCAAATTTTGTTTCTGAGAAAATGACACATTGCTAAAGCAATCACATGTCCAGCCATTATATCTGCTGCGGGGTCTAAACTGGACAAACGAGAAATGAAGTCGTGCTGCACTTGGAAAGCTGTCTGTCTGCTAATGGGTACCGCCCGCCATGACTAAACTTGGGCTCCATGGGGCAGCAGAACCCGGGACTATTCTGGGCAGAGGCCATGTACCTCATCAGAGGCCCTGTGCTCCTGAGGGGGGGTGGGGGGAGAGCACAGATTATAGCAATAAGGGGAATGGAGGAGATCAATGCTAATTTTATAGACCACAGTTAAAGAACACAAGAGACGTTACAACAGGTGAATGGCCATGTTATAACACTATGAAACTTCAGGAAATTCAGAACTTCACAAAGGATAGCTGTCTCCCACTTGTGATGGTTCCTCTAGGCCAGCGGTTCTCAACCTGCGGGTCGCGACCCCTTTGGCAGTCGAACGACCCTTTCACAGGGGTTGCCTAAGACCATCCTGCATAGCAGATATTTACATTACGATTCATAACAGTAGCAACATTACAGTTATGAAGTAGCAACAAACATAATTTTATGGTTGGGTCACAACATGAGGAACTGTATTTAAAGGGCCAGAAGGTTGAGAACCACTGCTCTAGGCACTTCACTGATGGACTCTATTCCCTAACCTCAGGGCTGCCTGCACATGCACGGCCCATGCATCCACCTGTGTGTGTCTTGAACGCCTCAGTGGTCCTGTTCATCTAACAGAGCCACCTAGGAGATTTTGAAACAGCACACATGCAAAGATATTTTTGGGATGTGGCCATTTTGCCACTTGGTTATAAATTCACTAACAGGTAAGGAACCCACCAAGAAAGACTTAGACAACTGGGTGAGGAAAATGCAGAAATGAACTTCTGCATTCAGAAATTAGTTTCTCTGCCAATGCTAGCACAGGCAGCTTCCATGGGGATGCGGTGAATCTTTTCCTTTCTTCTACCTTTATCTCCTGTATGAAGTAGGAACAGAAATATCTATTTTTCTGGAAAAGGTATTTTGCTAATGTCTGAAGAGTGCCTTGACCGTGCAAAGTGATGTCAGTGATGGCGAACCTATGACACGCAAACTCATTCTTTTTGGTTGATTTTTCTTTGTTAAATGGCATTTAAATATATAAAATAGATATCAAAAACATAAATCTTTGTTTTACTATGGTTGCAAATATCAAAAAATTTCTATATGTGACACGGCACCAGAATTAAGTTAGGGTTTTTCAAAATGCTGACAGGCTGAGCTCAAAAGGTTCGCCATCACTGTGATAGGTGTTGTTGGAGTAACAATACTAGTACATAGGAGGATCAGACAGTCCAGGACATGGCTCGCTCCCTGATACCCCAGAAGCTGATGCTGCCCTCAGGTGTTCTGTTTGGACCTGAGCACCAGACCTGCTCACACGCCCTTCTCCCGTCTACATAGACATTCTATCACTAAGTTGAGGAAGAGGCCCACATGCTCGTGTGTGCCAGGAGTACGTGCTGTGCTGACAGCCAGTGGGAACAGGGCCACTGTGTTGCATGGTCGGCCTTACCCGCAGGCCTCCAAAGGCCTGGTTCGATGAAGAGGCATAAACCATAGCAAGCTACAACTTATTTCCCACCAAGAACTTTTCATTAATGAAGGCTTAATGTCTTTCCAAACAATCAAGGCTTTTCATTTGTTAAAAATAAGCCATCCAAAGGGCAGAGCATCTAAAAGAGGAAATATTGTATCCATCTCTTTAATATATGGGGGTGACAGTAAGAAGAGATAAATGTTAAGGTATTTCAATTGAAATTCTTAAGATAGATTCCTAATTCTAATTCTGGAATAGATCACCAGCTAATCAACCTATTGTCTTGGCCACCTGTATGTTTGATGTACATGAATCCAGTTTTAGCTAGAACATTTAATTGGTGTTGTTGTTGTTTTTTTCAAAGACTGTGGTTTCAGATCAGGATCATATAAGCCACTGTTTCAATTCACTCACTCTTTACTAAACTGTCTCTCTGGTAACAACAACTAACATTTATTGCACATTCAGTATGTGCCAGGCACCATGCTAACACTTTACATGCATGAATACATACAGTCCTCAGGACAGCCTTGCAAGGCGGGCTTCATGATTATCCCTGGTGTACAGATGAGAAAATGAGGAACTAAGCCAAAATTACCAAGCAAATAGGGACAGAGTCAGGATTGGAACTGAGTGGATTCACACATGAAATCAAGTTTCAGATAATACACAAATGTGTGTTATACAGAATCGGGCAAAACTAGGTTTACAGTGGTAAGTACACAAAACAGAGTTTATTCCTGTACTTATTAATTATTGTATTATTTTTCATAGGATCAACTATAAAACTACTTTTGCCCCACCCTACATGTGAATTTAGATATTCAGAGCTGTGGTATTTGAGAAATGTAGGTGACCATTTCTAAACCTTCAAATGGACAGTCCATCTATGCAGGTTGACCATCCTAACAGCCAACACAAATCTGGTCCATTTGTTTTACTTACCTGTATCTGGAATAATAAAAATACAAGCTGAATATCCTTGCACAACCCTTAAGTATATGCATCTGAATATTATGTAATACTCTGTATGTTTTCCAAGGAGTCCTAATGCCTCACACCAGTCTTTGACAAACTCCATCCTTGAAGTTTGATTTAGTCCTACTGGTTTCTGATTTAATACCAAAAATAATTCCAACTCAATAAATCTGTTTAGAGAGGAAGACTGAGAAAAAGAGACAGGCTCTGTGTGTATTTTCATGCTCTGAAGTTGTAGGTACAAGTTTAATCAGACATAAAGTTTTCACTCTATTTGCTGAAATGTGCCCAGTATCAATGGGCTCATCCCTTTCTCTGTGACAAGGATGATGTTAATTTCTCCAGAGTCACGTGTGAAGTGACCAGGGAAAGAAATACAATCAATCCACCCAGAAATTGGATCCGCAAAGTTACCTAGTGATGGAATGGAAATACCACAGAGTCTGCTCAGAGCTAAGGTTCGGACATCTATTCTGCTTGGCACTGGGAAGAATTTTTTTTTTTTTTTTTTTTTTTAAAGAGAGGAAAGGGGCGAGGGATAAAGCGGAAATCTAATTTTGCGAAATAAGGATTAAAGGTTCCATTATTCATGCTGTTTTCGCTGTATATATTGAGTTAACAACATGTGATTTTACTGGATGAAAATATGGGCCACATGCAAGGAGAGTGTGGTGCAGCTCCATCCCCACAGCGACAGTAATGAGTGAGGGTTAGTGTCGTGTTGGCATGAGGCTGTAAACAGTCCTGGGTTTTGAGCTGGTATAATAAGTGGAGATTGTTCCTGGACTTACTGGGGAGCACAGATAGTTTCTGCCACAGGAAAGGCAACCCCCCCCTGAGGCAGAGAGGCACAGCATCACTATCTTCCTGTTTATCTTGTTGTAATGTTCGCATTGTGGGCCCCAAAGTGCAAACTGGCAGCAGGGGGCAAGGCTGCAAGCTCCTCGAGTTGGCTCTCTGCCTTCTTTTATTTATGTATTTGTTTGTTTGTTGATTTATTTGTATGTTTGTTTATTCTTTCTACACACTGTTTTGTCAATACTTGGGAGGTACGTGTGCCTCTTCCCCAGAGGCCCCCCCCACCCCCCCACCCCCCACAACTCCTTTCTTTTCCCAGGGTTAAGGGTCAAGGAAAGAAAAACCAGTTAACAAGTTAAGTAAAGCAAACCCTGAGAAGCCCAAGTGTGGATCAATCCATTGTGATGGGACAAGGAGAAACAAAATAGGTAATCACCTCACTTCTGAGCGCTATAATGAGTCACAATCTACTCCACCCTCACCAAGCCCAACTGTCAGGCAGCTAAAGGCATGTGGAGGACAAGGGAAGAATGAGAGCACATTCCTCTAAATCTAATCATGATGACAGCTGTCCAGGAAAATGGGGACTTAACCTCCACACTATTTGGATTAAAAAGAAAACGGGAGGGGGCATTATACCTTAAAATCTGCCACTGGCTATTAGCTACACACATTCTGAAACTAATGACCTTTTACTGCCTAATATTTACCATTAAAAAGCCTGCATATCACCATTACAATGAAGATTCCATCAGTCAAGAATCATTAATGAATGCTAAGCCAGGGAAAAGTTCCATAAGAGCAAAATATGGTCTTAAGGTGCCTACCCAGACACTGGTTATTGGTTGCAAGGGGAAATATAGTAGCTATACAATGGAGATACCAGAAAACAACTTGACCAAGTGGTGAAAATTAACATCCCCAATTCAGGGAGAGTCCATTGTTTGTCTCTGGATATGCCAATGCATAGCCTGACTCAAAGCATGAGGGAACATCTGACAAAATGGGGAATGTTCTATATTCAAAAAGATGGGGAGAGATAGCTGTATTCTTTAAATTTTTCAATGTCAAAAAAGACAAAGAAAGGCTGTTCTAACTTAAAGGAGGATGAAGAGATATGACAATTAATTGCAATACATGGCTCTAAATTGAATCCTGTATTGAGGGGGAAATGCTATAAAGGTCACTATTGTGCAATTAGGAAAATTAAAATGTGGACATTTGCTTAGACAAAAAGTGTCATATCAATATTAAATTTCCTGAAGCTGATATTGTACTGTGATTATGTAAGAAAATATCCCTGAGCTAAGAATACACTTGGAAGTTTTTAGGGATAAAGGACCATAACACAGGTAAATGACCCTTAGATGGTTCAGAACAAAATAGTCTGAGTATATATATATACATTTACATATATCTACATATCTATATCTATATCTATATCTATATCTATATCTATATCTATATCTATATCTATATCTATATCTATATGCCTAATATGCAAAGTGTCCCCTTGGGGAGTTTGACGGACCAGGAGTTTGATCGCTCACTATGACAGGCGCTGACCACCAGAGGGAAACGGGGAATGAAGGGAAGCCCCAGCCAGAAGCCGGCAGCCCCTAAGGGCCCTACCCATGCACGGATTTCTTGCACTGGGCCTCTAGTGATATTATAAAGTACAAAGAGAGCACAAATAAGACAGCAAATGGGGTAAAATGTTAACCAAAGGTATATATGGCTAAAGAATTCATGGTGCCCTTTGTACTATTCTAATTCTTGCAACTTTTCTGTGAGTTTGAAATTATTTCCAAATGAATAGATTTCTTTAAAAAAAAAAATGTAAGCCTTAAAGTCAGTTCTGTATCTTCCTTAGTTATTTTATTTTAAAAGCTTCTCAAAATAGAGGAAATTACACAAAAATTCATTGACACATTTTATCAGCCTTACTCTGAGTTTATCTGTTTGACCAGATCCAATAAATCCTGTACTCAAAATCTTCCCTAACCTCCAATGAATACAGGAGTAATTGACGGCAGGCACGCACTGTAATGAAAAATTTTCATGTATAAAAGAAAATCAATAAAACCAAACTACATGCTCCTTTAAGCTATTCTATGTTTCATGGTTTAGTGACAAGAACACTAACTATTGAATCAAGGGCAGGCTCAGTCTCTTGCCAGCTGTATGACCTTGAACAATGTGCTTAACCTCTCTGTGCTTCCATATCTTTACTAGTGTTACTCTCACTTGAGGAGACTAAGTGAATGTAGCCTAAAGGGCCAGGGAACTGTGCCTGGAATGTAAAGGTCACTGAAGAAATGTTGGACTGCACCCTCCCTCTTTTGCGCTATCCTCTCAGGACAGGGACACTGAGGTCCCCAAAGCAGTAGTTCCCAAACTTTAGTGTACAAAGAATTAAAGCAAACATTTTCTTGCTCCAATGCAGTAGGTCAGAGGGGAAACTGAGGCACCTGCTGTCCTTCTGGATTTCTCAGACCCCACTTTGACCAACACTGCCCAAGGCCTTTCTAACATTGCTTCTGTTGGGGCCAAAACCACACCTGAATCGGACTTCTCTAAATTAAACCCAGGAACCAGCATGTTCTCGTATATTTATCTGCATTGGTCAGGGTGCCTGGCAGCCCCTGCTTGCCTCATTCCAGAGTGCTTCCTGTGACTTTCGGGCACACAGGCCAACAGAATGTACTGCCAGTTCCACAGCACCCTCCCTGTCTGGCCAGATTTATGCCACAATCAGCTGCTTCCAAAAATCTAAATCATGCCTTAGACAGTCTGCGTAAAGGAGACCTTGAGGCAGAAAAAGTTAAATGGGAAGTGGAATCATTCTGTGGCAATTAAAGTCCTTTGAAATGACTTTCACTTCTCCTAAGTATTTTAAAGAAATATTATTACCCACCCCAATGCCTGTGAAGTCTTGCTGATACTGCTATTTAGGAAATATGCATATAGATGTTAGTGAAAGCCCAGGGTTATCTGGATCACTGAATTCCATAAACAAAATCTATATTTTATTTTAGCCAAAAATGTTTGTTGTTGTTAATTTGCTTAACAAAACAGCAGTTAAATTAACATAGTCAGCCTCATTTGCTTAGTCTCTCTTCCATGCCCACCTCACTGGTGAGAATGAAAATAAAGAGTAGCGAGTCCACTACGTGCACAGGAAGAAGAGGGGAGCCGGGGAGAGAACATCAGGGTATATAACCCTCTGTATACAAAGGCAACATGCAGAGTGTTTCTGTGTGTGCAGCTACAGAACAGTTATAGATCCTACTTATATTTCTAGATCTTCCATTTGACTGGGGATTAAGTCAATGCATTGAAGCCAGCAGCACAAACCAAAAAGGCCCATGTAATCTCTTGGCTATGGATGCAATCACTCCAACCGCTCGCTTATCAGCTGCTGAGCAATGCACTAACATCACTGGTTGTCCTAAAGTTAACTACATTGGTTCTGTGGGTCAGCTGATCAGCTGCTACAACATGATTAACCCAGGACTATAATCAGGGTCTATGACAAGGAAATGCAGTGGTCCAGCCCTTGTAAGACTCACTTAAGTCACTTAAGTCATCTAATAATAACTAAGAATTTATCTTCCCCCTTTTCTCCCTCTTCCTCTTCCCTCTTTCCCTCTCTTCTGTTGGCACATAACTACTTTTCCAACAGAAATTCCTCTTGTTCCAAAATACCAAAATCAACTCCAACCACTTCTCTTTTGTTCAACCCCAGTGACTTCTCATATCCATTGATGAAATAACATCCTAAAGCGATCACTTGTTGCTGCAGGACAAAGGCAGAGCATGAAAAGGAATATAAAATGAGATCCGTGAGTTTTCTGAAAATTTCAGATGCCTGCTGCACTAAACCATCTATGTATCTAAGCCAAGCACAGAGCTCCCCCTAATGCCCAGACCATGAAGGGAAAAAGGAAGGAAAACCAGAACTTTATATTGTCCTACATTTCCATTGATGAAAAACAAAATAAGCCTCTTCACAGATGCTAATATTGTTCAAGATAAAAACCTTGCCCTCCTTGTACTCTCTCCCCTGCCACCCACAACATTCCCTACCATTGCCAGAGACTCTGTGTTAGAATCCCACTTGTCAAGTGCCACCTGTCAGGGTACCTGTGTCCCCCACTAAGATCCACGCCTGTGGCATAGGGAAGGTCTTTTACACTGAACCTGGCTTAAACGATGTCTCCTTGTCATAAGTGCCAGACTGCCACTGTGGACTCTTGGGAACTGTTGAAAAATTTTGGTTTTGGTCCTGAATTAAAGGATTGCATTTCTCCTGCAGGCCAGCTGTTGGCTGACTCCGGTGCCAAGAAGACACTCTTCAAAGTGTCCTCCCATGTTTCTGTAAATTGTTGCTAATCCTCTGGCTGAGAAGCAGCCAGAAGGTCTCCCAGGGGGGTTGTTTGCTCACTGATAGGCCAGGACCCTGGTATCTGCTCTGCTCAGGAGCACCTTGAGTGCCAGAAAACACACAGGGTTCTCTGAGCAATGAACAGCAAAGGAAACCAAGTATCATTTACTGAAGCTGGCAGAAGCCTCCAAGTCACTCAGGGTCCCATCCCAGACAGAATAAATGAAGATGTGGCCCCCGCCCAACCTTCCTCTGCCCCTCATCCTCTTGCAGACAGGTCTGTAGGATCCGAGTCTGGCCCGGGAGCCCCCATATCCCACACCCCAAGTGTTGGGTGTTATCTGCAGACCTCTTCTCACCCTGGCCTTGGATTGGAACGTTCACAGCAGTCAACTGCTCCCAGACCTGCCATTAAGACACAACATTACTAATGCATTAACCCTGAGGTTAACTTGGAGGCTGATAAGCCCAACCAAATCAGGGTGGCCGGAGAGATTTTATAAGACCATGAAGTGTTTTCAAAAATTCAGAATTGGTTATGAACATTTAAAAATCAGGACATTCCAACTGGTAATGCTTTTAAAAAGTAAGGCAAACCAGCTAACTGGACCTTGATCCTGCAGTCTAACGGGGGCTGAGCCACAGCTACCAGTCCAAGGCCTATCACTCCTGGCCAGCCCTCCCCAGTCAGCTGCCCTCCCCAGAGCTACTGGCCTGGCCCCTGAGGCACTGTGTTTGCAACCATGAATTAATCAGATATATAACGCATTAACACAGATTAGTTTATTTGGCACCTCTCCCAGGTAACATCTTAACCCAGTTAAAATGCCTGTCTACAGAAGATTCCTAAGAAGTGAATCTAATGAAATCTGATAATGGGAAGGTCAATGGGGGAAATATTCTAGCTTCAGAAGGCTTTTCAGCACCCTTCTAATTTCTCCGTAACAGTTGGGTGCCTGCCATGGTTTCAACATAGGACCTACTTTGTACTATCAGGTTGATTTGTTCAAATTAGTTCCACTTGGGAACTAAAAATAGAGAACATAAAGTAACCTTAAATCCTGTTTGGAACAGAGCGGACTACACATAATTAATGCAAAAAATTATAGTTAGGCCTAAAAATGACGTCAAGTCCAGGGCCTAAAAGAAATCAGGATAATTTGCTTGTATCTTTTCTGTGTTTTCTTTTCCCTCTGATTGGTTTTTAAAGGAACCCATCTGTATTTATAAGAGAACTCAAAAATGTCTTCAGACAAGTTCTGTGTTGCTTTCAGCCAAGAGAAAAAATACATATATATGGGCAGCCCAGAATATCAATTACTGGGTTCACGTATAGACAGCCAATGTAAAATGTTCAGAACAAGTGGAACTTCGAAAATTATTTTGGGGAAAAAACTACTATGTTTTGCTTTCTAAAAGAGGAGTTTGGTTGGGTGGACTTACTTACTCAATTGCTAGAGATAGAGATCTGGGTGGGAAAATATAGACCTAGGTATTATACTGTATAGAAATTGCAGGTCCTACAAAAATAATGGAAGAGCTCTGAGGACAGAATCTACTGAACTTCTGTCTCCCTACAAGTGTCCAGCCCAGAAGTCAACGTCCCAGGAGCACTATTAGATAATTCCTGACTACGTGCAAGAAGCCATGCCTCTCGGGCTATTATACTACAGCTTGTCCCATTTTACCTGAGGACTTTTCCAATTAGAATGCTGTAATCAGAAGTTAATCAGGCAGAACATTTATAATACTGCCTATAATTTTACCAGGAAAAAAATATATTTATTCTAGATATTAGATTCCTTTTTAATCTCTCTCTACCTTTATAGCTTGAGTTTACAGCATTGAGGGGTTTTTATTAAAGACATAATTTAAAAACATAATTATAAAATGCTATAAAATACTTTTCAAATCAAAAAGGCATTTTTGATTTAAAAAAAAACACCTTTTTTGAATCCTCAAGTTGAATAAAATCTTCATTGACACCAACACTAAATTTATCAGACAATACTTCTATAATTTTATCAAAAATAAGCACCAGCAACAATAACAATTATTTACTAGAAATGTTATTTTTAAAAAGGATAACTAATTCAACTTCCACAACACTCAAGACAGCTGTGGGACTACATAATGAGCATTCATGATCATAACAGAGACCTTAGAACATTGGAAGATAATATACTCTTAGACTTAAATACTTAGCCATTATCTCTTCTATCATCTTCATTTCATAGATGAAAAAGCCAAAGGACAGAGCACAGAAGTGAATTGTCTAAAAAGTTACACCTCTTCTGAAGCAAAACCAGGGATAACTTCTGGTCTGGTTTTTCTCCCCACCATTCCAGGCATCACTTCCTAAATTAGCAAGTGGAGATTTAACCATGTTGAACATTCTGCATTAAATTAAGGTGACCAGAAGAGTTAATAAGGCAAACATACCCCTCCCAATAAATTCCAATCCTTTTAAGTCTTTCTTATAATAGGAATTCATTGCCTGCACCCAATTGGACAGTGCCTTTCTTGTCCATCCACCATCCTCAATGGTTATTTAAAACTAGAGGCCCGGTGCACAAAATTTGTGCACTAGGGCGGGGGGGGGGGTCCCTCAGTCCAGCCTGCGCCCTCTCACAGTCCGGGAGCCCCACGATCCATCACCCTGCAGGGGGAGGCCCCACCCACCCACTGCAGCACCGCTGGCC
Source organism: Myotis daubentonii (assembly GCF_963259705.1). NCBI lineage: Eukaryota > Metazoa > Chordata > Mammalia > Chiroptera > Vespertilionidae > Myotis > Myotis daubentonii. The sequence goes on along the minus strand of NC_081845.1, from coordinate 45,563,108 downwards.
AGGTAGCCTGGGCCTCCCTCTCTGGGGCAATCAATCGCAGGGCTCCACGACCAATCACCCCAAAGAGGTAGGCCCTGCCCACCTGGTCAGGGCTCTGCAATTGATCACCCCACAGAGGGAGGCCCTGCCCATCCGCCACAGCACCAGGTAGCCTGGGCCTCCCTCTTTGGGACGATCGCAGAACCCCCCAATTGATTGCCCCATCGGCCGGTGGCCTGGGCCTCCCTCTGCGAGGCAACCGTGGGGTGATGATGGGCCCCCCAACCAATCACATCGCACCCTCCTTGGCTGGCCTGGCACCAGTGTGTGTCATAGCGTGGTTGTCTGGATGGTTGTTCCACTGTTTGGCCATTTGGTCGATTTGCAAATTACACTTTTATTATTATAGATAATTATCTTCAGAATTTTGCTTTGTGGTATAACTATTGTATCCACACTATTCTTTCAGCTTGCCTCTTTTTTCTCTTTTCTTACTGGAATGGGATTAGATGGTGGTAACTTGCTAAATTTGACTTAAAAGACCACTGTCAGAGAGGGTCCCATCAGGCATTGTGTGTGCTATAAACAAGTAGTACCCAGCAATTTCTGGTGTGATAAAGGCCTGTGGTAGAACAAGGGGTGCATCGGTCATGGTCCTAAACAAAATGCTCTTCCTTTCCTTGGAAAGAATCTTTGCATTAAATATGGCTTCTGGGTCAAGCTTTCGTGCCCATGGCCAGCAATCACCAGGGAGGTTGATGGGCACTGGAATATGTCCTGATTTTAGATCAACCTCCTAGAAAACAAGGGACTGCCAACACAACAGAAAATTGCTCATTGTGCATACTTTTAGATGATCTTTTTCCTTTCTCCCAAATGCATCACAAATTAAATAAAAATCCAAGTGTTATGAAAAAGATAACAATATTCTATCAGATTAAAAATAATTTTTTTAAATGATTACAAAACAATTTACAGCTTAACTTTCCACATGGGTATATTCATGTAAAAATGTATGAAAGACATATGCTAAAGTTGGACCCTAAACTGTGCTGCCTTTAATGTTTCTAATATTCTGCTCATAAACTCTCTGAAGACTGAGACCCCATGCAGGTACAGTCACTGCTATTTCAGACACAACCTGTAATAAAGTTCATCAGGCACACATTTGACAACATACATGTGGTAATTGTTATGACACTGCATAGTAATTGGACATTAAGACTAAATGGTTCACATAAATTATAGAAAAAGGGAAAAGTCACGCTATACCTTTCTCCATACCAAATGTCTCTGTGCAGACCACCTCTATTCAAATCACCTGGAGAACTTTTTTCAAAAAGTTGCAAATTCCTGACCACCACCGCCCCCCCCCCACCCCCGCCTCTTGGAGAGCCAGGTTCGGTACTTTTGATAGATGGGAAACTTTGCAGCAGGCCAAGGACCTCAGGTTCAAATGCCTCACAAGCAAGGCAAGTAAATGTGTGTATAGGACAATGTCTTTTAACAGAAGTGTGTATAAAAAAATATTCCATCCAAAGGCATTTACATTGAAAATATTTTTAATACGGTGAACCACCTCTGCCACCCCTTCCCCTACCTCACCCCTTGGAAAGCACATCTGTGTACTAAATTGAGGCTGGCAGTTTGAAATCCCTGTGGACTATACCATATTGCCCATGTTTTAAGGGTCTACTTTTGTTGGTAGATGAAGCAGAAATGGTAAACAAAAGTGCTTTCTGCTGCATATGGCTATGTCCTTCACAAATTATAGCTGATACCATCAAGCTCACCTGTTCAAAATGTACACTGAGTATATTAAGGGTTGTGCATCCATGTCCACAATTTTAGATCATTCTCATAGCTCACCAAAAAGCAGCTCCAAACACAATTTAACAGTCACACCAAAATTTCCCCCAACCCCGCCAGCCCTAGGCAACCAGGAGAGTACTTCCGGTCTCTGCTGACTTCTGTTTTTTTAACTTATTTATTTTTAAAAACATATTTTTATTGCCCTAGCCGGTTTGGCTCAGTAAATAGAGTGTCAGCCTGTGGACTGAAAGGGCCTGGGTTCAATTCCAGTCAAGGGCATAGCTAGGTTGCAGGCTCCTCCCATTGTTAACTATGTACATCCACTCATTTTTCATTCAGTACATTTTTACTGGGCACCTAATATGTTTCAGGCATTTGCCTCACCCCCGGAAACACTAAACTGAATAAGACAAGTAGCTCGTAATTTGGAGGGATATGTTTCAAAATGATTCGAAAATTCAGAATGGCATGAAAATATTCCTTTAAATCCAAGTGTAAAAACTGATCTCTTGCTGTCCAAATGCTGACGAAATGGATCTCTGGGAGAATTTATTTTGAAGTAGTCCTCCCCCCATCCCAATATCAACACAAAGGACAGGCTGACACCTGAAGCTGCTCCAGGCTCTGAAGCAGACGTTACCTCATGCTGCATGGCTTCCTGTTCACAGAGCTCCGAGAGAAATGGGGCTCCAGGACATTCCGTCCTGCCAGCAGTTTGGTGATGTATTTGAAATGGCCCATTTCTGGGGGTCTCTAATGAGTGACATTTAGAAGGTGTCCTTCTCTTCCTTGAACCCAAAGATACCGAGGTGTCTTTTATCTTAACGTTTCCTGGGCCTGTGCTTAGTGTTTATATGGCCCAAATCTTGAGCAAGTCACTCAATTCCATTTCTGTGCTCATGATTTTGCTACTGAAATGCAAACTCCCCTGGGTAATTCCAGTCAGTTTCTTTACCCAGAGATCATCTCTGGCCACAGAGCAGCTCAGCTGCAACCCGCGTTGTGTGCGCTGCATAATACTGTAACATTTTCAGAGTCAGGGAAGATTTATTCAGTGATCAACTGCTTCAGCATCCTGAATCACTCCAGAGACAGTGTGTTAAAGAGGGGACCTTGAGGGAGCTGAAAACGTAAGCAAGAAGTAAAATAATCCTCTTTCCTTTTTTAACCCCTTTAAGCCCCAACAAGGAAATACAGTTTCTTATATGCATAAGGGAAAATGTCTAGAAATAAATCCTTCAAAATATTAAGAGTGCTTATCTGTAGAAGGTGAGATCAAAGATGGTTCTTAATTTTGCTAATCTATATTTTCAACAATAAACTTTAATTCTGTAGTAAAAAAAAAATTTAAGATGCATATTTATATGCTGTTCTTAAAAATGATCTTTCAAAGGGGGAAAAAAGGCAATTAGCTATCTCAGGAAATAGGTCAAAATTTGGAAGACTAGAGCATTATTTACCAAAAAATAAAATAAAATGGTTAAATATAACTAGAAAGTAAAGGCTTACAGAATTTTTAAATACTTGAAATCAATACAGGCCAAGAATCGCTAATAATTTTCATCTAACACTACCCACTAGAACAAAGCTATGCAACTTATCCCAATTTACTTAAAAATCCAGAACTAAATATGTCCTAGAAGTGTGGGGAAAACAACTAGTGTGTCATGTACACAGCTTTCAAGACCCTTCAAAGGGAACATCTAATCTTCCCTGTGGATGCTACAGTAGAAAAGGGCTAATTGAATGAAAACTAAAAGGGCAGATGACAGAATTCTCTACCTGCTCCAGTCTGCCCACTGTTTCATGGTGGAAGGACAGAGCAAGCCACAACTTGAATGGTCACAGAGCTCAAAATCAAGGTGAGATTTATCTCTAAGAAGTGCAGACATATCTTCCTCCGTTGTCTTGCAGTCAGGCTATGTCCGCATGCACATCTAATCTGATAGAATTCAGTTTACTAAAGAAAACAAATCACTCAGTAATCCAACTGGAATATTTGCTTACTTGTTGGAAGGATTTTTAACTTTTTTGTCATTTGACCTCATGTGTACACAACCAAGACCAAAATGCCTGAGGAAGTGTAGCTTGGAATGAACACCAGGGAAAATAGCGACTGGGAGACCAGGTGGGCAGACAGCAAGCAGAACACATTCTGAAAGAAGACCACCTATTTGACTAAAGTGAAGGGGGTAGGTTGCAGATGGTGATAACTCTATAAATTAGTAGATACCAGCAAACAACCACTAGGCAATAACATCCATGTCAGGAAACAGCCATTCACAAGTTGTAGATTTTTTTAAACTTTTCATATGAAGGGTGATCATCTGTTATTTTAAGAAAAAAAAATCTCACTATAAGAAAACACTAATTGAGCCTGGGTCCCTATTGTGAACTAGAATAGGAATTAAATCTGAACCTATTTATAAAAATTCAGATTAATTGTTTTTACTGGAGTAATAAAAGCAGAAATAACTAGCTAGCTTTGGTTACATAGAATAAAAGGCACTCTGTTGTATTATTAACTTGCTAACTGGTTTTTATCAGGTAGACATTTGCCAGTGTTTGATCTTTAATTATAATGTATACAATATGCATCACCCAGAAAGTTAAAAACATTGAAGTCAACGCTAATTTTTTTCCTGTTGTAATTGTGAGAAATAAAAACAATAGAAAGTGTTGAAAACTTTAAAAAAAAAAAAAAAAGACAAGGTGAGACAAAGAGAGAGAGATCCCCATTTTCATAGGATTGTTTTACTTTGACAGAACACACACTTTTCTCAGTACAATTTGCTCCTTAAACGCCCCATGTGCCTCCCTTCCTCTGATGAACACACGTGCAGATCTCGACAGCTGCACCAAGGACGACACTCAGAATCGGTGTGCCTCTGAAACAGGATGAAATGAAGATTTTAAAGCTAGATACTGACATTTATGTGGTTTAGGTTTTCCGATCCTTTAAACGTATGTTTCACCAATGCTATCAGATTTTACATTATTTTTTGTTTTCCTAATCATGTCCCAAAATAAATTTGAACACCAATTCAAGATTAACTTTTTGAATATAGAAAGGAAAGAGAAAACAGAAAGAGGGAAGTACCGCTTAAGAAAAATGCACACAGAGACCAGGCTCCCTACCATTCCAACTTCTATCGAGTAGTAAGATTGAATTATCTGCAAACATAATCCACATCCTTCTCCTGAACTATAGAAGACTGTCATTGATGAACATGGCCTCTCTCTCTCTCTCTCTCTCTCTCTCTCTCTCTCTCTCTCTCACACACACACACACACACACACACACACACACAAACAATTGAGAGATGTGACCATGAGCAATCCCAAAGGTTATGCATTTCCTCATTTCTAAATTCTATGTTTCATTTTAAGGATAATTAAATATGTTTTGCATCAATATGAAAACATGCTCTTGTATGATGTGTACAAGCCAGAGAACCACTGCCGAGGTTTGCCAAACATACTCCAGATTCTACCAAATCAGGTCATATCTATCTCTGAAAGACATTCCTGATTTTCTAGACCTTCCTTATAAGTTTCCTACTGAATCAGGATGTTAATGAGGTATTTTTCTTACTTGTTTCTTGTCCAAAACAAGCAATTTTGGACACACTCATTTCTTACATTTACTAAGTTGTGACTCTATTTTTACCAAAATTTTCACATGCTTACCCTATAAGCATGTGAATAAATAAAACATCAACCTGTCAGCTTTAGAAGATAAGTATAGATTACAATAATTCCTTTTCGTTCCATTAGTCCATTCAGCAACCACTCCATCCAGCAGCAACACACAGCCGAACAAAACTACGCCAAGCATTGTCCTTAGCCCAGACGCACTGCAGCATTTCACTGCTAGGGTGGCAGCACTGGGTGACCTGTGGCATAGCCCTCAGTGAAGTGAAAACCATTTCACTAGCTGTCTTTTCAACTGTGACAGGCCTTAGTCAAAAAACCAGAGAGTGTGACCTGCCAATCACAGGAGTGAGAGGCCCGAGGGCCATATGTCACACGATTCTGCAGCCCCTTCTGACTTTCCGAGTGAGTAATTCCCAGTCAGCAAACTCCTCTCACCCATGAGCTGCAGAAACAGGAGTTTTTCCATCTACACTTGTAACTTGTTTGGTCATGGACTTGGTGACTTAAATTTGAAAATTATTTCCCTGGTGGTCCCAGTCATTGGTTGAGATACGTGATTACTGGTCTGCCGGATCCACAATTCCTCAGAAAAGATTGTTGATCCAAGTCTGAGAGAGTGGCAGAGTCCATGCGTGGCACTAGTGGGCTTCTGCCCGTCACCACACCCCAGAGAATGTGGCCTCGGAGCAGAGACCACATTTCTCCCTGAATGGAAATTAGTGTGTTCAGTTGCTAGGCCCCTACTCAGAACATCTATCACAGCTTCTCCTCATCACTATTCTAGCTGCAACTCCAAGTCTCAAATGAGAATTTAAGGTAAAAATACTGAAATGTAAAAAACATCATATACATTATTATTATTGCTTCAACTACTAACCATAATAATATCAGACTTCACTTTCGCAAGCTGGCCTCTAGGAGGAGGAGCTTGGGTTTAGAGGGAACTTTGTACTCGATAGCCAAAGGGATTTCAAGACAGCCACTCCCCACACTTACTATTCCACGCCTTGTATTCACCCCTCAATCTGACTCTAAAACAGCTTATCAGAATCACCTGGAAGGATTGTCAAACCACAGACTGCTGGCCCCCACCTAAGAAGTTTCTGATGCAGCAGAGCCAGGATCAAGCCTGGCAGCTGCATTCCAGGTTCCTGTGTGGCTATAAAGAAAGAGCACTTCATTTAGAATGTTACAAGAGGTGTGGGAACAGTAAAAATAAATAAGTTATATGGAGAAAATGTAGGTGGTAGAGAAAAGAAAGGGATTCCAAATGTTTGTACTAACGAATTACCAGAAAGAAAAGAAAAAGAATTACCAGCCTGGCCCTGGCTGCTGTTGCTCTGTGGTTAGAGTGTCGGCCCGTGTGCCAAAGGGTTGTGTGTTCAATTTCTGGTCAAAGGCATGTACCTGGGTTGCAGGTTCAATCCTTGGCCACAGTGGGACACATGCAGGAGGCAATCAATCAATGTGTATCTTTCATACCGATGTTTCTCTCTCTCTCTCTTCCTCCTCCTCCTCCTCCTCCTCCTCCTTCTTCCTATTCTTTCTCTCTCTCTCTCTCTCTCTCTCTCTCTCTCTCTCTCTCTCTCTCTCTCTCTCTCTCTCTCTCCCTTTTCCCTCTACGACTCCCTCCTTCCCTTCCACTCTCTATAAAAATCAATGGGAAAAAATATCTTCAGGTGAGGATTAATAAAAAAAAAGAATTACCAGCCTGTCATCTATACAATCATCTAGTTTTAATCTCATTTAAAGGTGAGTTAACTGAGGCTTTAAGTAGATCATTTGTCCAGTGTCACTGGGCTGGTCCAGCAATAACAGAAGTAGGCCTAAAATTCAGTTCGCCTCTATTCCAGCTGTATGCTTTCCAGGGCAAAACACTGCCAGCAGTTACTATTTTCACTATGTCTATCTCTTTAAGAAAAAGTGGTGCTCGGATACCCCATTCCTAGTCACTCAAATTGAAATGGGAGTTCAGAAGAGGAAGCATCGTAAGATAAAATGCAATCCAGCAATGCACAGATAGGTTTGCAAGGAATGGCAAATTTACTAACCAGGTTTGGTGACTTTGTAGTTGCGCCAGCTGTTGATTTTTAAACCCTCTCTGCAGTGTTCTGACTTCACTATCCAGGAGGTCCTACAGTAGCCCAAATCCCTGTTTGATTTTGAACAGCATCTGCTTTCAGCATGCATCCCAGTTTTCCTTGTGCCTGGCAGACACTCAGCCTGCACTGGCCCTGGACGCCTGGGCCAGCTCCCTGGACAGAACAGAAACGCTTCACTCTCTTTTTAGGAACATCTCCACACTAGGGCCGCCTGGTAAACTGACCAGCTGCCACCCACTGCTGTTTTATCCTCTCAGAATTGTGGCCTAAGAGCATAGACCTTCCTCTCTCCTTTGTTGTGAAGATTCTGAAGAGGAGGGAGGAGAGGAAATCGTGTAACTGAGAGCTTGTGAACGGATAGCCAACATGCTCAGTCCTCATTGTGGAGGAAATAAATGTTCATGAAATTGTTTTAAATTTGGGGGGAAAAAATTAGGAGACATGAAGTTATTCCTAATCTTGTTAATTTAGCTGGACTCTTACTGTCCAGTGCCTTAGACATAATAGGCCCTTGATGAGTGTATTTTGAATTGGTTGAATTTTAATGATATAATCAGTTTAGATATTACTCTTCGTACGAGCTAACATAACCCAGGGCCTTCATTTCCTCATCTGAAAGGAAAGAGTAAGAACCCGCAGACATTTTATGGAGATGTGGTGAATTTATTCAGTAGTCTGACTGAATTCCTTTCTGGTAACATACACAGATCTGATTCAGGTATTGTGAAATATTGTCTAGATGAGTAGTGAGAAAGTTCTAGAAATACCTAAAAGTAAGTATTTCTATGCATCTCCAATTTAGTCATTGCTACTAGTACAATAATTAAAAAAAAATGCTGTCAGACTCTTGTTTGGTTAGCATAGATTTGCTATAAGTTGTTTATCTTTGTTTCACTGCGCATTCCCCAGCAGAAGTACTGAACTCTAACCTTTCTTTTAATTCACCTATTGATCTTTGGAAGGATAAGAAGGTAAGTATAGAAGAAGCAGTCATGTACTGATAAATGTTGAACAGCCAGCTCTCTGGAGAGGGGGTACCCAGACTTGTAATGTTTGCCAATTTCTATGGTGTAAATACTCCATTGTGGTCAATTTAAAGCTGCCAGCAATCTAATGACTCACATGCAGAATTTCTGACAAAAACTGGCTCTCATGAGCTGCTACAGGCTGGCACCAGCACACAACTGGGTGGGGAAGAAATCACATGTGGCAAAATTATTCCATACTGGCTGACAGGATTTTCCTCACCTTTTGAGAAAAGAAAAAATGTTGGAATGGTAGGGGGAAAATAACTGTTGTAGGAATCAGCTAACATGAATTATAGTTATTTGCCAACAGTCAAATAGGTAGATAAATCAGTAATCTGCAGGACCAACTACAATGACACAAACTCAGAGAACTGGAGGCATAAGACTTAGCAATCAGTTCTCAAAGACCAAAGAGAAGTCTCGGTTGTCTGCCATAATACTGTGATATTAGCATGCACTGGTCTAAAGGCAGGGGTTTCATACTTTCAATATCATGACTGTACAAATTTTGCTAGCACACTATAAACTACCAACATTATGATTCAGTGACCTATGCTACCAAGACCTGAAGGACAGTGTACTATAAAAAAAAAGCACTGACCAGGATTGGAAAGCCCCAACCATATATAGTCCTCATTCCTCTATTGCAGGGGTGGGGAACCATTTTTCTGCCAAGAGCCATTTGAATATTTATAACATCATTCGTGGTTTATACAAAATTATCAACCTAAAAATGAGCCTGCTATATTCGGTCAAACATTCAATTAACTCACCCCTGATGCCTTGGCAGGGCCAGACCAAATGATTTTGCAGGCCTTATATGGCCTGAGAGCCAGGTGTTCCCCACCCCTGCTCTGCTGAATGATTTAGGAAAAATCATGTAACTTCAAAGTTTCAGTTTGCCTCATCTATAAAGTAAATAATCCCCTAAAATCCCTTGTAACTCTAAAATGCAAGGCTGTTAAGTGGAATTTTTTAATCACTTCAGTTGTTTTGACTTTAAAGCTATGCTCACTGCAAAGTACTGATGGAAATAAAAACCTGCTTGGGTTACCATAGGAGTGTCGTTGGGGCTTCAGCACTGGAGCTGAGCACACCACTTGGGCAGACATGTTGGTGACAAAGTTGGAGGTGGTGCAGGAAGAACACCCATTCAGGCCCTTGCTTTTTAATAATTTCAGTAATGGAGGACTGGAATTTGCCTTGAACTTCTCCACACCCACCCTACTGCAGTTCCTGTTAATGGCCTGAACTACGAGCTACACAAATGCCACCCCTCTCTAGAGTCCACATAACATGTCAGGATGGCTGGCCTTGCTATTTAAAGTCCATGTGAGTTCCTTATCTATGCAGAAAAGTGTCCTCCTTAGTACAAAGTACTAATTTTACAAGATGAGCTGGACCAATCTTTTATTGCTTCCACTAAAATTTTAAATTATTAAAGATTCAGCTATGTGCCTATTGCAAATAACACAGTTCTACTCATTCTGTGATCCGTGAAGTCTTACAGACACTTATGACTAATGATTTCTGTCTATGAATGTGTGTGTGCGTGGAGAGAGAGATAGAGAGAGAGAGAAGAAAGAAAATAGAAATAGGATTAGGATAAGGTAGGTAGAGCTGAGTCTATGAGTCCATGAGCCTGTATATACATAGATACAGTTCACAGAAAAGTGACCAACACACAATTTTAAAAGAGGATCTGCGTCAGAATTTTTGCTATGAACATTCAAAACAGCAACTTTAATCAAGAGTTCCTCGGGTATTACTAATTTGTGAATTAAAACTATAATTATTGAAAATTGATATGATACTATCTTGGCCTCCCTGATTCAACATCAGACAACCAAATCTCAAATGTATACTTCTAAAACAATGAAAATAAACACCACGTCAAGTATAATCATCAAGATCATGCTCTAACAGGCTCGATAAAACCACAAAATGAGACAGGATACAAGAACACACGAGTGAGGGGAGTTATGGGGGGCAAGGTGTGGCCTCCAAATACAAGTAAAGATTGTAAACTCTCAGGGCTATTTGCAATATTTTACTTTCCTGAAGCAAAAACAAACAAACAAATACTAACTTTGAATGTTTGTGATTATTAATTTTTTAAGAAAAAAGAACTTTAGTTAAACCAGGCTTTTAGCAGGTTGGCTGAGGGCATGAAGCCTCGCTCAGCCTGCAGATGTCTGTCTGAGCTGCCACATGGCAAGAACTGGCCCTGGGGGTCTAGGGAGTCCAGCACAGGACACAAAACTTCCGATTTTGGTGCTGGTTCCAAAAATCCCCGTCCCTTTCCAGTTCATTACAAACGCCTATTGTTTGCCATATTTATCTGCCATCACTGCTGTTTGTTAGCAAATGGAAAGAGAACTGCCAGGACCACATTCAGCCTGCCCTCCGAACAGTGCAAAGGCGCTACAGGAATTGCACGACAGATGGTCTTTGAATGATATACAGAACCTCTGCCCTTGGGCCCGCTTTGGAGGAGCTGTTTTGGATTGTTGCTCGTAAGAGTGGGAGGTTGTTGTGTGATATGTGATTATTCCATAATAATTTTAATTATTTTGCCTGTTTTCAAACAATAGTCTCGGCATTTTTTAATTTTTACACTCACTGAGTTGTGACACAAGCATTCTTTTCTCTCTGTTAGAAGGATTAAAATCAAGCCCTGTATCCCTCCCCATTTTTCAAATAAATCCACGTTTAAATAAATTACCTCAGCCTGGAAAACCAAGTTACGTGGTGTCCTCCTGGCACACACATGAGCAAGGAAAAAGAAATACCTTATTGTGGTGTCTGGTTTGAGATTGTCTCGGTAACAAGTTTCAAGAAAAGCCTGCTCTTGGCCTCTCTGGAGCGAGGCTCCGGCTAAGGGAGCCTCATTTACATGCATGTGGGGATCCCATCAGATCTGCTCAAAGGTGCAGTCCGAGGCAGTCAGCCTGTATTCGATGTGCATGTAAATGAAGCTCCAAATGGGATGTGTGGGCTTCCGGAGATGCGGAAAATATGCCATCTCTGTCTCATCCAAATCCAATAGAAACTTCCCAATGTTTTTCTAAAGCAGCAGGAGCCAAGGAGAAGCAGATGCTAAACTTTCAAGGCATCCGAATGCATTTTTCTTTACCAGAGAGATCTGTTGGCTGAGCACCGGCTGGCGAGGTCTGGGGTTAGAACCCAGGCTTTCGGTGTCTCCAGCCTGTGGGCCCCTGGATGCCAGCCTGCACATCCCAGCGGCTACAGCAGTGGCCCCCAGCTTTCACCTAAAGGAGGATACCCCTCGGGGACATGCCAAGGCCACCAGGGACTGTATAAAAAGATGAAATCTACAGTGACTACGCCACAGGAGAAGCCAGGAGTGAGTTCACATTCATAGGATGGCCTTTTAGCACACACAGAAGGTGTGGCTCTACCTGGAGTTTGCTGCTCGTGAAATTCTCCCCGACTAAGTTAGGTGTCCCCGAATAGACTGTGGTTCCAGTCCTCTAGCCAAGAGCCAAATAAAACTTTGGATAATGTCCCAGCTGGCTAGTCTGGCACCTAGGTAATAAGAAAGACATGCTGCTTCGCCTTGGTCTCCAGCTAAGTGATATAGTTACCTCAAAAAGCAGGAATCGCTGGTGAGTGGGGTTACTAGAAAAGAGGAAAAACAGAACTCTGACCCCGCTCTTTGATGGAGAAATCCCCCATGGGGCCTTAAGTGCTTTCCAACAACTGTGGTTTTAATCCAGTCACAGCAGCTCCACTAACAGAGAGAAACCCAACTCACACAGCAGTTAAAACCCAAGTGAAATTCAGATAACCCCCACTGTGTTGACAGAAAGGATTGGGGAAACGTCCTCTGCTCCTTCCCAAGAAAGACGTGCCTTTGGTGAGATTCAGCCGGCCTCCCTTCCCAGGGCACAGCCGAGTAGCAAAGCTGGTGCGCACAAACTTCTGGTTACACGGAGCACAGGTTCCCAGAGAAAACATATAAATTCATGTTTGGCACCTCGAGGAGCAAGGTGTGGAGGATCATCTAAGGAGGACTGGCCTGGCTTGCTGGGGCGGCTGTTTTTATAAGAACACTGACTGAAGTTTTTCATTGAGGTGTATGATGGGAACAATGGCTCTGATGCTATCACAAAGAATATAGATCTGTGTTCTCAACCTATTTAAAATGGGGAGACCCCACTTGAAGCATATTTATATAATATAATTAGTTAAGTTTCTGTACAGGTCAAGCCCTATACAAGGTACTTGATACACATTATCTCTAACCCTTACAACAACCAGGAAGGTACTGATTACCCTCATTATATTATTCAAATGAGGAAAAAGAGACTCATGTTGATTAAATGACTTAACAAAGATAACTCATAATAAATAGCCAAGTCAGGATTTGAATCCCTGTTTGTTTAATTCCAAGGATCATATTCTTTTCACTAATGTACAGGGAATGGGTTACATTCACATGCCACATGAAATTAACCCAAATAAATGCAAATCTCAGCATATTTTGGATTTCTGAAGGAGGAGAGTAACCTATATGCTCAGTACCTGACATATTGTGAATTCTCAACAAATACTTATTCAACTGGAGTCTTCCTTTGTAGATATATAATTGACAAGTGTTAGTCTTAATCATGTAGGCATTCCCTGCTATTTTCTCTTAGTCATTTAACATGATATTTATCCTGGCCAGACCTAAATTCTGGAAAGTTCCCTGTTTAGGCCAAAAGGATTCGGCCAACCCAAGTTCACATGGACCAATTCTAGGTGAGCGCTACTGTAAGAACCTATTCCTGAAATGAATTCAGGTATCTCATAAACACCCACAACAACTCAATTCCTCTGACAAAGAAATATGGCAAAAATAAATTTAAAAAATAAAAATAATATCTCTTAAAATAAACTCAAGTAGAGAGTTTAAAATAACTTGGCTAACAAAAGTATATTTATTGACTATAGAAGAGGATCAGAGACAAATAATTCTACATTCAAATCCCTAACTGTATCCTATGTTTTGTAAATAAATTTCCCTGTGCCTTTGTATCTAATTCACATAATTTAGAAAATAATGCTGTTTTAATACAAACACCCATCTGAAATTTAATTATTTGTTTCAAGACAACCACTGAAAGATTTCATTCAAGATCAAAAAAATAAATAAGTAGCCTAAATCAACAGCAAGATGACTGTCAATGAAATACATATATTTTTAAAAGAAGGGCTACATTCAAATGTTAGCCATTTTGCCACAGTTCCTGAGAGCTCCTTTTTGAACATTAGCAGTCAAAAGAGTGACATTCTGCCAGAACCCCAAGACCTCTATGGATGGCAAACTTAACAGTTAAAAGGTTGCAGAAATGCTTTTATTCTGATCCACATGTGAATTAGGCTCGAGCTTAAAGGAAAAATAAATGGGAATTAGAGGGCAACTCACAGAGGCATTACAGTTGGGGAGCAAATACCACCATTAAGTCCCAAATGCAATTTACGAATACAGCATTTGAATTTTCTAATTGTTTCTACAAAAAAAAAAAAATGAGGCAAATGGAATTACACTGGAACCAGCCATTTAATCATGTACATTTCTGTTAAACAACATCTCCATGCACCCAGTCCTGAGCCCCTGTGCACATCTATAACCTTGCCAAGCTTTGGGTCCATAAGAAGAATCTTTTTTCCTTTTTGTTTTCCCCCCTCTGGGTAGGAACAGAAGAGGCTGGACTTTTTAAGTTTCATGGTCAAATTGGATCAATTTGATGCAGCTGCTAGGGACATAGGAAGCAGAAAGAGGGCCCTGGAGATTATCTGTGCCAGTAGTTTTCAAATCAACTAGAACCACTTTGAAAATACTCACCACATTGTCCACTCTTCTAACCTCCAGTGGCCTGATGTGCACTCTGTAGGAAATAAGAGAAAAGGAAGTCTTCATTGGATAAGTGTCTGTGAACCAGGCGTAAATTATTATTTCCTATCAGGAACCCATGGATACATACTTTTGGATGACAATTTTTAAATTTTACTGTGAACGACCCAATAGACCTCCCAAAGGCTTTTACCCAAGACCAAATACCCACGGTCAATGTGTTTTCAAAGTTCAACCCTTATGCTGCTCCTAAAAGTGAAAAGAACTCAGTTTCATATGGTGACAGGTTCATTCCTTCATTCATTCGTTCGTTCCAGGATTTATTAAATGTTAGGTATGCCAAGCAGTGGGAATTCAGTGTCTGTCAGTGAAGAGACAAACCTGATTACCATTCTAAATGAGAATGGCTGTGAAACTAAAATTCCCCTTTGCACTATCCGTGTGCTTCATCGCAGAGGCTGCTCAGACCTCTATTACCCCCACCGCTTCTCCTTCGTCCACCCTACCATCTGTGGCAGAATAGGAGGATGCAATCCTCTCCTGTCTGTTTTACCGTGTTGCTGATCCTACTGAAATTTTACAGATTTTAGTGAAGTGTCATTTGTAGTCTTTCCTTACACACCCATAGGACGTGGACCTATCAGACTGAGACCAGTGTGGGTCTGGACAGGAGATAGATAAATCCAAGCCTCCTGAAAGGCTCCTGGACATCCTTAGAAAGGCCCTGAGCTGGCCATCCCACTGGTTGGGCAGACGTCACCAGACCTGCCTGAATATTCAGAGAGGACAGTGCTTGACTTTTCCCCCAGGGGGTTTCTTAGCCTCAATGCCACCATATTTCTCTGGGGTCTCTCCCACAGATCACAGATATGCTTTGACGCATGTCACTCCTTCGGCTCCCAAGAGGACAGGACCAGTGGAGCTGTGTAGGAAGTGCAGCTGGAGCCAGAAAAAAAGCAGTGAGTCTGTGAAACATCACTGAGAAGATAAGATGTGGAAGATGAGTGGCACTCTATTAGTCAGATGGTCATTGTGCATGTTACAGGATGGAATGGCAAGAAAGGGGAGGAACAGCCAATTCAAAGGTTGCAGTGGTTCTCAACCTCCCTAATGCCGCGACCCTTTAATAAAGTTCCTCATGTTGTGGTGACCCCCAATTTCATTGTTACAAATTGAACATAATTAAAGCATAGTGATTAATCACAAAAACAATATGTAATTATATATGTGTTTTCCGATGGTCTTAGGCGACCCCTGTGAAAGGGTCGTTTGACCCCCAAAGGGGTCGTGACCCACAGGTTGAGAACCGCTGGTTTAGAGGAATTTAAAAAGTACACTATGTGTACAGGGAAATACACCTTTGCTTGCTGAAACACAATATTTGGTGTTAGGAAGGAAGAAGCAAGAGATGAAACCCATGTAAGACATGAGATAATAAATGTGTTGTCTTAAGCTACTAAATTTGGGTAATTTTTTATGCAGCAATATAGAGAAATACAGATATAGCTCGCATGAGACAGACAAGCAGTATATTCAGAAGGAACAATTAACACAAGTCGTTTGAATTGATGGGGTGAAAAGATGACTCTGAAGTTACTGGCTGGGAATGGTAGATTAGCAGTTCTGGAGATGTTGAGCTTGCCATAACTGTAGGGCATTCAGGTGGCCATGTCTACAGTACAGTAGGACATGGGGCCAAGGGAAAGTCAAAGGTCAAGTTTGAGCAAACAAATCAAACTCCAATGTCCAAATCTGAGGGGCCAGACACAGAGAGGGAGCCACGGTCTGGAGCCCAAGTAGACGGAGTCACTGTGGGAGCCTATGAACATGGAGGATGGAAGGGGGGAAGTGCAGGAGGGCCTGAGGAAGTCATGTCTGCCAGTCTCACAGGAACCCCACCTGTTTAGGTAACTGCTGCAGTGGTTTTGTTCTGTGTGGTCATTGTTTTTAAAAGCAAATGAAATCAAGCATGCCCTTGCTTAGGATGCGATCACAGGGGAAAACGTAAGGAGAAAGGATGGAATAAGGCTACGGATGGAGCTCTGGGACCCACATTCAGATGACAGGATGGAGAAGGGTTGCCTTGAGACTGCAGAGAGGCTTGAGAGGTAGGAGGAGACTCCAGAGAGGCAGTGTTTTGGTTTGTTGTGGTTTGTTTGTTTGTTTGTTTGTTTGTTTTCTGTAAAACCCAGGAAAGGGGAAGTTTCCATCAGACATGCTCACCAGTCTTGAATGCCGACACACAGGAGGGCTGAGAACGCCCATGAGATAAGGCAATTAGAAGACGAGTGAAATCTAATGCTAGCAAAAGTTTTAAGTTGAGTCGCAGTTTACAGCCAATGTTTACATCCTTCATCTGTAAAATGAGAGTGAGATGCCCGCCTTGCTTTCCCCACAGGGTTAAAAATCCTCGCCCTCCTTCCCAGCCTTCACAGAGGCTTACATATAGAGGGGCCAATCCTTCCCGCCTCCTGGGCGCTAGGGAGACTGCATCTCTGCCTTAGTTGGGACTGCAAATTAGCCCTGAACTGCTTTGTCAGGCTCCCCGTTACTTCAAGCTAATTCCCCTCTGAACGGAGGAGCATGGAGACAAAAATGCCTGGTGACCATCTCCAATTGCCAAGAAGCACAAGAAACTGGAACGCAGAAGAAGCGAGCCGCTTCTCTTTAAAGACACAGTGTCCCTTTGTTTATGTGGCACTAGCTTTATTGGAAAACAGCTGAGAATCAATAAACAAACAAAAGAGACCTCTGAGCAGCCAACATCTCCACACCACCGAGACCACCCTCATTAGTGAACTTTACCGAAAAAGATTTTCTGGGGTCCTTACTCAGGGCCTACTCTTCCTCTTCAGAAACTCGGTAGCAGGCGTGGTGATATGGTTTCCAAATGAGCAGCCCAATAAGAGCAGCAAATTAAAAGAAGAGAACTAGCCCTGGCCAGATGGCTCAGTGGCTCGGTTGGATGGAGCTAGTCCTATCAGGTGCAGGTTTAATTCCCAGTCGGGGTACATACTTAGGTTGTGGGTTCAATCCTGGTCGAGTCAATCCCTGGTCAGGTCGATCATGTTTCTCCCTCTTACATCGATGTTTTCCCCCTCCCTCTCTCTTCCTCTCTCTCTCTCTCTCTCCCTTCTTCTCTCTAAGCATATCTTTGGGTGAGGATTTAAAAAAAAAAAAAAGAAGAGAACTAAAAGAGGCACATCAATAACAGTAACGAGTGACAGCTGATGGTTTAACAGCAAGAATGGAAACAGGGGGGAAATAACTATAGAAAGCAAACAAAAGAAATAAAAATCACAGCAGCTTAGGATCATTTAGTGAGGAATAAAAACATCCTACGTACTACAAGAGACCCCTGAGGGCACTAGGGCTCAGCGTGATGGCCTAAGCCATCATAAAAAGAAATTATATTCTATTTGGTATAGTCTAAAAAGGCAGACATTCATAATATACAATAGCAACAAGAGGAAACTGTGACTTGATTCTTTTATTCTTTAAGAAGCATTTCGAGGAGCAGCTCTGTGACAGGTGCAAAGATGTGAAGGAATGACAACGAGATGGTGTCAGCTTCGACTAACCCTCACTTACCCAGGAGGCTCAGCTATTCATTCTCTGCAAGGTGTCCTTTGGAGAACCCTGAGAGGGAACAGTTATTGAAATATCAAGGTTCTTGGAAACCCTGAATGACTCACACATCTTCAATTAGCAAAACCAGGTCTGTTTAATCTAGAGTGGGTTGACTACTTTGTTGGGGGGGGGGGGGGGGGAGAGAAGAAAACTTAATTAAATTCTCCTGGTACAATCACTACCCACCTACCCTTTGGTTGTACATAAAAACCACCTGCAGGAGCTGTGATGATTTTTAACAATAGCCAGATGAGGGTGCTTTTGTGCACTCAGAGTGTATGATATTTGTCGTTAATGTAAGGCCCAAAAGTGTTGAAGTAAAAAGCAAGAGGTAGCTTGGATCCAGAAAAAAATACCTGTCTCTTTCTGACAAATACCATCTTTTTGGAATCCCACAAAGTGAATTCTAAACCAGTGTTTACAGACTGTAGGTAGACCAGCTTTGCCAGAATCCCAGATTTCTGGGCCAAACCACAGATCTACAGAGATACAATCTCTAAGATGATATCCATATTTTTGAAAACTTCTCCAGGGATGCTCACGGGCAATAAGAACCACTTACAGCTCTAAAATTCCACCATTTTTGATGTATCTTATGTCAAACTAGGGGCCCAGTGCATGAATTCATGCACCTTGCAAGGAACTGTGGGCTGAGAGGCTGCCGTGGGCACTGGGGCAGGTCTCGGCCCATCCTCTGCGCCCCCTCCTGGCCCCTCCCACCGTGGACCCCTGGTCC
Organism: Myotis daubentonii; assembly: GCF_963259705.1. Lineage (NCBI taxonomy): Eukaryota > Metazoa > Chordata > Mammalia > Chiroptera > Vespertilionidae > Myotis > Myotis daubentonii. The sequence continues at coordinate 45,544,301 of NC_081845.1, read as the reverse complement.
CATCTGCCGGGAACCCCTCTCCCGCTTCCACCGCTCCCATGTGCTGAGGGTGCCAGCTCCGCTCGCACCCACTGCCGGCACGGAACGATTGGGGCCAGCGCTGGCAATGGGTGCGAGAGGTGGCTGCTGGCCCCAATCACCACTCAGGGGCAGGGGGAGGTAGGGAAGCCCTGAAAGGTGATCGGGGCTGGCAGCCACCGCTCACACCTGCTGACGGCGCCAAGCAATCAGGGCTGATGCCAGGCGCCAGCAGTGGGTGTGAATGGCAGCTCCGGCACTGGCAGCGGGTGCAAGTGGGGCCAGTGCCATGGCGCACGGGAGCAAAGAATTTTCAGTAACCACCAGAGGCTTGCCCCAATTACAGCGACTAGCACCCCGCTTTGGTTTGGCGCTCCCACTCACCTGCTCCACCATCCCACTACAGTCAACGCCTGCCATGTTCCACATTCGCCCCCTAGTGGTCAGCGCATGTCATAGCGACCAGTTGTTCAATTGTTCAGTTGTTTAGTTGTTTTGCCATTCGGCATATTTGTATATTAGGGTTTTATATATAGAGATAATTAAAAAATAATTTCCCCATAAATACTATAGTCCAAATTCAATGAAAGTAAAACCCCAAATTTTCTATATTAAGATTTAATCTTGCCATAGCTGAGTAGCTCAATTGATTAGAGTGTCATCCCAACACATATAGGTTGCAGGTTCAATCTCTGGTCAGGGTACATACATACAAGAAGCAACCAATGAATGCATAAATAAATGGAACAACAAATCAATGTTTCTCTCTATCTAAAATCGATAAATAAAATTTTTAAAATTAATCTTGTAACTGAAGAGAAAAATCATTAACAAGAGAAATATAATGCATGGGTGGGGTTTTTTCATAATTTTGAGGCCTACAGATTAGAAAATTGAAGAACTAAGCTAAAAAGTTTCAAACACAATTATATTTTGGTTACTTCATCTTTCTGTCATCATCCACAAACCCTCAAGGTATTAGTAATAAAGTCACAGGGAACCTGAAACTTTTGTTGTAAAAACAGTATATCAAATAAAGCTTGCCAGTCTTTAGAAATAATGCCAAGTGTCTCTCCCCACCCCATTGTGCTGTTTAAGTTTCCTGCTTTTGCAAACCCAGATATAATGTGAGGATGAAAAAACAAAGATGTTGAAGCCAGAAATAGTATCATTAAATAGGGCCTAGGGTCCCTGTGGAATGTAATGGGTTAGAGAGAGTGACATTATATGTAATTAAGATGTCTAGGGTTTGTTTCAGCCCCAAGGGACAGATGCAAAATATACAGCTATTAATAACAATGGTTAAATACCGATAATCCAAGTTCTTCTTGGATCTCAGAGTTGTTTTTTTTTATGCTACATAACTGTTGTCTGGATAGCAGCAAAAACAAGTTAAATGAAGGAAAGGTTACTTGACTTAGGACCAAATGCTAACTTCAGACCTGGAATCAGGTGATCCTACACATGGCTTCACCTCTCTCAAGAAGCAAAGTGCCCCTCTACTCTCCCTTCTTATCAAGAACAAATAGAAGGACCTACAGACTTAGGAAGCAATGGTGACTGAGGAGTACATCCTGGCTTTTAACAGGCGGGAGAATGTAGTCTGTCCTTGCTCTGTATAAGATCTCCCTGAACATTTGAAGAACAAATCGGTGAACCAGCATATACCCTCTATACACAGATCATGATGTTAAGAGCTGCGGGAGATGGATATTTTAACACTATAAGAGCAGGCTTCTGTCCTCAAGGAAATTAAAATATAGCTGGGGAAAAAATCCACAAACATCAATTAGGGAATTGTCTGTCATAATTCATGATTAAGTAATAAATTAATGTCATAGCTGTTCAGAGAAGGAAAATTAAAATGAAAATAATTGGGAAAGACTTCATGGAATTCATGCACTTTGGGCTTTGAAGATGTTACCAGAACTAGTCTCAAGTGGGTATGCAAGGGGAAGTTTTGGCACCGTGCATGGAATTGCATGTTTGTAAAATGACCTTTATGGCTTTCTTTTCCCCTCTTTTGATTTTTTATTAATAAAAAGGGAGCATATTTTCTATGACCTGGAAAAATGTATAAAATAAGGTTGACAATTTAATAAATTTGGCATTCTTATTTTCTAGACGATCTTCAGTTCTTCCTAGATTTGGGGGAGGAGTAAATTTGAAATAATAAGAGAAAAGTAGGGAGGCTGCAGTACTTAAGACAAGCTGGTAGCAGAGTGGTAACTACTAATAATGATGGATGAAGCAGAACGCTGAAGGCTCAGCAATCTGGACCCATTTAATGCCTGGAAAATGCAACCATACTCTTTCTATCCACTCATCCCTAATAACTGCAGAATGCATCATAGCTCCCAGGAGTGTATTTCCTCTACTTATTCCAATATATTTTTTAAAGGAAGAAAAATTAATGGAGGGAAAATAAAGAAATAAAGATCATTTTCTTCATTCATTCATTTACTCTAAAATTTTTTATTGCATACCTACTACTGCTTTAGGTGCTAGAGACAGAGCTGTGAACAAAAGAGAGAAATTCCTGACAATTTTGGAGTGTTTGTGTCAATAGAAAAGAATTCTCACCCTGGCCAGTTTTCTCAGTGGTTAAAGCATTGACCCATTGACCAAAGGGTCTTGGGTTCCATTCCTAGTCAAGAGCACGTACTTGCGTTACAGGGTCCATCCCCAGCCCCAGTTGGGGCATATGTGGGAGGCAACCAATCGTGTCTGTTTCGCTTGAACTCCAGTGCTTGCATTTTTGCTCTCTCTCCTCCCCACCCCCCCACCTCCTTCCCTCCCTTCTACTCTGAAAATCAATGGGGAAAAATATCCTTGGGTGAGGATTTTTTTTTTAATTTTCTCCATCTTAGGATTTTTAGAAAGAATGAGGTAAACAAACCTTTGGATATACCTTAGCTCTAATAGTGAAAGTCAACCTAGATTTTTTTAGTATATCCCACAGGGAAAATTCACCTCTCTGACACTGAGTCTAGACATGTAGCCTTTCTCTGCTGGTTCCTTTTCAGGAACTCCTTCGTCTCCTTGCCTTTCCAGTTAGCCATCAATTCCCTTCTGCTTTACGGAGCTGGCCTTCCTCGGCTCTTTCTCCAGCTCTCTCACCTGGGCGAGACATTCTCTTTTCCTCCATTCCCCCATTGTCTATTTGCCCCAAACTCCAAAAGGTCACACACCCACACAAATACAAAACCCAAAAGTAGTTCTGTGATTCCTTCCTCCAGGGAGGAAGGGGTGTGGGGAGCTAAGAACTGAGGTTCTGGCTTGCGTCTTCAAGCGGGCCCTGCCCTGGGCAGGAGCCACGGAGGACATTGCTGACTCACGGCCAGGGGGCCCTTCAGGGAATGAAAACATGTGTTCTGGTTCTCACGCTTCTTTTAAAAAGGAAACCTAAAACCTTTTTTTTTTTCTTGAATGAATTATTCTAGTTTTGCTCTGAGACCACAGTTGCTGTTTTATTTTCAGTTGTCTTTTTCCACAGCTCCATTTAGAAATAAAAATGGGAAACGTTATCTGGCCCCTAGGAAGAAATATGTACATACATTCAAAAAGCAGTTTCATGCAACCTTAATAACCTGACTTCTATTTCCCTTTCTGTACATGATGGATGAAATTACTTTGATTATGCTGGCTTCCCAATTACTCATTCAGGCCAAGAATGCTAGCCCTTGAAACCTAGTCACCTTGTTTATTTCTTCCCCACCTCGCCCTTCACAATCAGAAAATCAAAGAGCACTGGAGCCGGAAGGGGCTCCCGTGATCCCCACAGGAAGGATTACACTTAAAAGTCATACATATTGATTGACCTGAGTTGTCTAAAATTAAACCTAAGGAACTATTTCCATTCCAACTTTTAAGCTGTAGAAACTGATTTGGAATTACAGAGTTTCAAGGCATATGAAAGGCTTGGTAAATATACAACCTGGTTGCCAAAGGGTTTCTACTTAATATATCAGGAAAAGATTTATTCTCCTGTGTCCACTTTATTCCTTAATACACACCAGTGATATTCAAATTGTGCTCCTTGGACTCTGAGGGTCTACCACTGACGACAGAACGGAAGGGGCATTGGGTTTGCAGGCTCCACCCTTTCCCCTCCTGCTTTGACCAGAGACCCTCCTCTTTTTCTCTCTTAAGGTTGGATTCTCATTTATATTTTAAAGTTCATATAAAAACTACTACACAAAAAGGAAAAAATAAAAAATTTTGAAAAAGAAAGGAACTTACACAACAAATAAAATGGTGCACAAATAAAATACAAAAAGTCAACCATATCCATCATTTTCCCATAGGCTGGGGCTAACAATTGGTCCTGAAGTCAGCATTGGGCTGACCTCCCAGTGCATCCCTCTCCTTGACTGGCTCTTTAGCACCAAGCACCGGGGTTCACCACTGACTGCCCCAGGAGCCAACGCAAAGCCACAGGCACTCTGGCTACTTAGGTCATCTGTTTCTAGTATATAGTTACTACTTTACTTATCCATTCAACAAACACTTAATGAAGGGCTCAAACAATAAGACATGATACCTGGAAGCAACACACGTTTAGTCTAGTGGGAAGATAGACAAGCAAAAAAAAAAAAAAAGTATATTATAATGATGCCATTGTAATAATCTGGTTATTATTTAACAGGAGGAAAGGAAGATTAGAAATATACATGCCATTTATACAGCTTTGCCAAAAAAAGCTGCATTTAACATTCTCCAAGTCTGTTCCCTGCTGATTGATGGGGGAAAGGACTAGACAAAGGCCATTCAGCAATTTAGGCACATACCCAGTAAAGGTCTGAGTGGCGTGGGAAGGTGCCTACCTGTCTGCCAGTCATACCTGGGAACAAATTAGTGGCCAGGATGGGCATGGCCATTGCAAATGCAGGACATCTGAATATTTAAACTTCCAAACGGAGGGAAGTTCTCGCTCTCTCTTGTCCGCCTTGGGACTCCTGTGGGAGGGGGATGCGCTCCCCTGGGCGCACGTGGCGCACGGCCATGTTGGACTCCACACAAGGACCAATGGACTTTAATTCGCTTGGATGCTGAACCACACCCAGCTGCAACATGGAACGGGAGCTCTGGACACTGGCTTGTTTGGGCTCTGCTGGAACCCCAGCTGCAGCTTGTCCAGGACTGGCCTAAGGGGCAGGCAACTTTGGAACCTGAGAAATACAACTCCATGCAAATGAAGCCTCTTCCAACCCCATCCTCCTGTGGGGGCTTATTTCAGCAGCACCCCAAGAGCCCCCACCTTGCTCCCCCAACAACAGGGAAGTTCATTCTCCAGTAACAACAGTATGTAAAACAAGATGACCATTATTGCAATGGGAGATGTGTAAGGTAAAGTGAAGAGCCATGCCCTAGAAGAGTCAGGGAAAACCTCACAAAAAAGCCTCAGCAGCACTCCAAGTCAAAGCACAAAATGTGAGGAGTGGGAGGGGGCAAGCAGGTGCCACCATGAAAGGTCACGCCACACAAAGGGCTACAGAGTCTATCCTGTGGGAAATGGGTATTGGACATGGATAGTTTCCTCATTTGCCCAGAAAATTTTTTTCCCCTTTAGCCATTCATTCATTCAATAAATACCAACTCTGGGCCAATCACTGCTCTAGCCATAAAGACACTTTATGAAGTCATCTAAATTCCCTGAGGCTGCAGATCTGCTGCCACTGCCCACCCACCACCGCCCGCCCCAGCCCAGCTTTTTGGGGTGAGCCACCCCTTGGAAGGCTCTAACTTCTGGTCATTCCCTGAGCAAATACTCTTACCTGTGATTGCATCTGGCTTGTGGGATGGGGATTTTCCACCAAGACTCAGCAATGGAATTTGTTTTCTTACTGCCGAAATAGATAACACAAGTAAGGAAAAGAGTTAAAAAGGAGGCTCTTGAAAATATTTAAAATAGCTGCTCAGCATTGAAAATCAGCTTAAGGGATGGCAAATGCAAATGTGAGCTCAGGCAGGCCCAGCTCAGTTCTGCAAATCCTTTGGTAATGAAAATAGATCCGCACTTTAATTTTTCAAACCATAAACCTCCCCAAAGCAAGTAAGAAAAGAGAAGAAACAGAAGGGAAATGTTCTATAAGAAAGTGGATTTTGCATTTGATGTTTTGATGGAACTCAGGCAGGACAGGACTCCCCAAAACCGTGAAGTAGGCAGGGTCTGGCTGGTACCCCTGGGTCCTGTTCTCCACTGTCAATCAGGTTGGGGGCATCCATTTCCAAGGTCCTTAGCTGCCCAGCATCATCTCACCTCCCTCCCATCTCCAGCCATCACATGGAACCCTGCTATCTCGATGGACATAGTATCGTCACATACACTAAGGTATAAATGACTGATAATAGCTTTAAAATGCCATTTCTTCTACAGGGTATTTGCATTTTAACAGAGTACAAAACTTCATGCCGAAGGGAAACTCCTCCGGATGTGAACCTATGAAAACAGTTTATAGTTGTTTTTTAGCTATTTCTCCACAGTTTCCAGGCAGGAAGTAGCTGCTTGCTTGCGTAAAGAGGGAGAAATTGAGTTTGCACACCAGTGAGTCAGACCTAGAGTATATTTGTGGTGGAAAGATAAAATGAGGGGTAGCTCACATGGCTTCTCCAGTGCTCAGAGCCTGCAGACCCCCCAGCTCCCCTCAGGTGGCTTCCCAGTGAGTTTGAGGTGCTGCGCCTCCCTATGGATCCATTTCCCTCCGTTCCAAAGGAAGGATTTCCAACACACTCCCGTGGCACAGCATCTCAGCAACGGCTCTGCATCCACTGAGCCCCAACATCTTGAACTCAGCCTTGGGGTAGAAAGGTGATGTGGGGAAGGAAGGGGACTCTATCTCAGGCCTAGAACAAGAGTGATAGCTGCTCCTTATATCTGCTATGCCTGTATTCTTTAGGTTCTCTTTACATCTTATTGGCTAATCCCTCATTGCCCCAATCCCCTACCAAAATTAGTAATTCCTTATATTAAGTAAAGTGCTTTTTCTTTTGCCCTGACCTTGATAAGTTACCAAATTCTGCTCCCCTCCCCCATTCCCTTTCCTATTCCATCAGCAAAGAGGTAATGCTCCTGACAAATGATTCGGACAAAGCCAGAACATCTGCTTCTAAGGCTCTTATACAATTTTCTGACATATGAAGTTACTGCCTCGAGGCAACATTTCTGAGGGTGTTACCCTCCTCATGGCTTATATACTGAAATGGGTTCAAATATCCTAAATTTCTGGTGCAGTGGGGGGATGCAAACATACTTACTGGCCTTTCCTATGTTGCAGAAAATCTAGGGGAAAAGTCCAGGGGGTAGGAAAACAAAATTAGACAAGCCTAAATGTATCTACCTAAAACATGCTGAAGAACTCAGGAAATGACGAAGACAGAGAGTGACCTGAGTGCTGGAGAAAGTCATGATGAAGAGAAAGAGATTTCAAAAATTAGGGATTTAGACATTTTCAAGGAGACCTTAGTAAGTAATACTACAAAATATAAATTAAATCTCTCTTTAATTCTTCAAGCGATGCAAGCAAAGACTGAAATTACTTTTTCTTATGGTTGATGACTGTTTCTTAAAATACAAAGAAAGCCACTGGGTTCTTGCCATACTCAACAGTCTAGCCAAGGTTGTTCTAACACTGCAAAACACTTATTCTTTCAAGTGACCCTACAAAAAAGCCCTGAAATTCTACATCTGAACCTAGAAGATGAAATTTCTTAATGGGGATCATACTGAACTCTCTTAACCTGAGCCCAGGACCTATAACCCCTCCAAAGGAAGAGCCTGCTTTCCAACCCAAGTATCCATCAAGGATTGATGTTCATCGTTCTGTCAGCTCATAAGCCTCTCTCTAGTTTTGATGGGCTTCTTTCAACATGATAAATGCTTTCTCAACTAATGGGTAAAGATTATCATTCTATAACAAAGATCATCCTATATATGAACACTAGTGAATCCCCCCCACAGGCCAGACCTTCCCATTGACCCAGGTTTATTTCAAACTAGTTCAGTGAGCATGTAGTGACCTATTACAAATCCAACTGTACCAAAAACAATGAGAAAGTAAATATATTTTACTTTGTTTTTAAAGGCGGATGGGCAGTGAACCACACAACCTCTGGTGCCTTTTGCTTTTTGTCTTTCCATATTTACTTCCTGTCCTGCTACCCAAGCAGGTGTTCTACTCAAGACTTACAAAAGGGAGCAGGGCCTGCCCCGCCCCTTCTTACTTCCACCAGCCCTCAGTATCTACACAGTCTCAGCTTCAACCAACATTCGAACTCCTTCAATCTGGTGTCCCCAATACTGGCTTCTCTAGTCCATTATCACATCTTTCTAGATCGTCCACAATGTGTTGTTTTATTTTAACCAACTCTGCTGCATCATATTTGGACTAAGCTGAAAAGTAGATTCTCTCTCCCACCACTCTTCCTGCCAAGGAGTAGCGATTTGTTTTGTTTCTTACAATCCCATTAATCCATGACTTCCCCACCCCTAGCATGGAGCCAGGCCATTATTGTCAACTCCCTGCTATGTTTATCATTTTTAAACCAAAAGCTCTCATTTTATGCCATTATTGCAAGGAGTTGTAGGGATAAAATAGGCAGGTTTAGGGAGTTTTAGAAATAAAGAGGGTCCATGGGGAAGGACTGCATAGGTGAGAGCTTAGAGCTGCCAAAAGGCATACATTCACAGAGGGGAGGAAAAAAAAAGAGGTGCCACAGGATAAGGGGAGAGGAAGACATCCATTCACAGGAGATAGGGGAAAGCGCAGGGTATCGGGAGAAAGAGGAAACAAACTTTCACAGGGGATAGAGAAATGCTGGCAAATGGGAGAAAGAGGAGAACAGATTTTCACAGGAGACAGAGAATTCTGAAGGGGGAGAAAATAAGGGGTGGGGGGCACCACGTGGGGTTTGAGCTTTAAGCTGATACAGTGACCAACTGGAAGGCAATATGAAGAGACAACTGCAGCCTTTATAAACCTTAGAAAAAGGAGCTTGATGGGTTACCCCCTGGGAATCCCCTCCCTACGTGGGAGTCCGTACTTCCTTCCAATAAATTTCCACCCTTTTCATCTATTACCTCTGTCCGTGGCTTCATTCTTTGAATCCATCTGGACAAGAACCTGGGAAAGAAACCACCCTTGCACCCCGCTCAGGAAAAACAACCCGACTCATTATTATGATTCCTCCATTTCCCTAAAGCCCCTTCACCAAAGTAAATGTTCACCAAACTGCTCTGCCTTTCTCCGAATCAGAGGAAACCTTGGTAACAGGTAAGTGTGGAATGCAGGAAAAGCTTTGAGAACAAGTCAATTCATTTTATGCCCCTAACTCAGAGACCCCTGTGGCAACCCCTGCTGACCGGCTAATGCAACATCCATACCCGGTTCCTTGCTCCTTTTGTCCTTCAGTCCTTTCCACTACAGAACATGGAATGATCAAGTCAGCACCTTCCAGGCTCCTCTACAGTGAGGATAGCCATATGGCACAGGTCTGTTCAAAAAGATGTAGCAGCAACCTACTGAGGAAAGGATCGCCCTGGGAAGGCTTTTGGTTTCCTGATAAGAGAGGCAAATACAGCTGTCCTTGTCTCATCCCTCCCTCCTTCCAATCTTTGTGCTTTGAAGGTGAGTGCTATACCTGATTCTGGAGTGGCCAGTTAGTGACAAAAGGCAACAAGTATACTGCAAAACTCACCCTGACACTGTCAAGCTGCTGAGCCAACTCCGGCAGCTGCCTGCCTCCCTGACCTTCTGTTATATGAGCCACTAAAAACTGGGTTTTCTCTCACATGCAGGCAAAAGCATTCCTACTTGACATATCAGGGCCACCAAATGTCTTCCCAGAGCTACCTTTAGAAGTGTCTTTATCCCTTTCCCACTTTGAAAAAAAAAAAAGGCCTTTATTTAATAGTCTTTATTTTTCTGAAGAGTAAATTATATTTTTTCCATTTCAGCATGATGCCAGGAAAAAATTTCTAGATTTTGTGCACTTATGAATTTAATAATATCACTACTTAACATTATGTTATATAATTACTATAATTATATTTATTCTTAATAAATACATTAAAATTATTGTCAAGATATTAATTTTCCTGTCATATATATTTTTTTACTCCATAAAATTAATATCATATTGTATGTTACTTATATTTTGTTGCTAATACTTTATTATTATATTATAAAATCTATTTGTTGTTGTTTCTTAAATATATTTTTATTTATTTTAGAGAGGAAGGAGAGAGAGATAGAAACATCAGTGATGAGAAAGAATCACTGACTGGCTGCCTCTTGTACCACCACCTCCCCCTCCCTCTGGGATGGGGCCTGCAACCCTGGCATGTGCCCTGACAGAGAATCAAACCATGACCTTCTGGTTCATAGGTCGATGCTCAAGCACTGAGCCACATCGGCCAGACTATTTGTTATTTTTCTTCCTCATTAGAATGAAGACAGTACCTAGAACAGTGCCTGGCAACAAGTAGTCATGCCATACATGTTTGTTGAATAAATAAATGAATCTTACCCTCCCCAAAACTGCTATTTAAAATTAGCCTGTTTCAAGGGGAAAAAAATCAGTAAGTGTGTTATTAAGGGGTCAATTTAAGTAAGGGGTTCATCCTGACATCCTACAGAGGCAGCCTTTTAAATGCTGGTAATTGGTTTTAAAAATAAATTACATTATTCTGTTATTTAAATTCCCCATAGGCAATTAGACTTCTGTTTTTAAAATGGGTGTCTGGGAAAATAAGTCACTTCAGTAGACTCCTGTCTTGACCATGGTCCTTCTTAAATACCATGTCTGGGGCAGAGAGTCAAATACAAGGCGTTCTCTTTCAGCCTGAGGGATCGGAAGCTAGATGCTGACCCACACTTTTGCCAGTTAGTTTCCAAACCCCATTCAGAGCTCCTTTTATGACTAGCATAATCTCAAAATGTGTACCCTCTGCTTTCCTCTATGCTGCATAAGTTAAATAGACAAAATCCTCTCGGTTGAAAACAACAAAAAAACATCTGTAGTATTTTGTTGGAAGAAAGGAAGAAAAGGAGGTAGAGAGGGAGAGAAAGGAGAGAAGAAAAGATTTAAAGCGCGGGAGACAGAATATAGTTGTTCATTCTGTACATTGAGAGTCCTGTCTTGAGAGTATTTAATGTTTGTTTTATTCTTTGTACTATTAGATACCTTTTAAACTTCTCTAAATAGAAGAAGGAGAGGCAGGAGGAGACAAGCAACCAGTTAGGAAGGGGAAACTCCTACAATACAAAAATAAAATCAATCTGAGCTAAAATGTCTCCTCCATACACTAAATCCAAAAATAAAATTTTGACAAAAACAAACAAAAGATTACAAAATTATACACCCAGCCAAGTTGTCATTCAAGTGTTAAGGGAATAAAAAAACATCCTCAGGCATACTGGGGCCCAAAACATACACCATACTCTTCCCCTTCTTGAAAAAGTAACTCTAGTCAAATGAGTAATCAATCAAAATAAAGAGCTGGGAGCTGGGATATAAAAAGATCAGCAGTGAATATTGTAAACAGTCAAAGGCAAAAATAATAGGTGTATGTGGAAACAAAATCAACCACATCTACCTAGAAATTTTCTTGAAAGAAAAGATGTGAAGAGTAAAAGGATAATTAATTTAACAACAGTAATCTGTTGTCAGTAAGAAGAACCAAGAGGGTGGAGGTGGGAGGAATCGCAGAGAATGGAGAATACAGTAAAATAATGCTACAGAACACATCTTACGTGGTATAGGAGCACAGCAAAGGGGAACTTTAAATTCTTTCATCCTGAATGAAATGTAAACTGAGGAAAGTTTTTGAAACCCAAAGAAGTAGGCAATATGAAATTTCAAGCAGGATATAAGCCATACAAGTCACTGAAGAAGATAAAATATGACTCACACAGCAAAATCCTAAAAACAAAGCTATAGTAATAACAACTTAGAAGTTGAAAGCACAAAGCAAGATGCTACAAATGCTTCCCTAAACATTTTAGTGTTCAGGGAAATAAATGATATAATGATGAGGTATCATTTTTAATGATCCCATTGGTTAAATTTTAATTGTTAATATCCACTATGGACAAGTGTAAGAGGAAATGGGCATTCAACAGTTGGTATAGCCTCAATGGAGGCTAAATTGTCAGTGTGTATACGATTTTGAAATGAGCATATATACCATAGAAATGCTGTATAGTGACAATAATATATATGCCAAACACATAGTGACAATGATATATATGCATATTTTTATGGCATCATTGTTTATGAGAACAAAAAATAAAATGCCCATCGGTAACATGATTGCAAATAAACTGTGCTATAACCATTTAATCAATTATTACAGAATAATTAAAGAATGAAATGGACCTCTATATGACATAGAAAAATCTTTAAGACATTATCAATAAGCTGGAGGGACAAGGTACAGAACAGTGTGTATAATGTGTACCCATTTTGTTTGAGATTTAGCTCTATGTAGTATATATAAATATGTAGAAAAATGTTTGAGAGAATACATAGAATATAAATATATAGAAGAATACAGATTAAACTTTAATAGATACTTCTGAGAGGCGTAGTTTTTCCCTTCTTATTGTATACACTCTGTGCAGTTTGCAATTTTATATAGCAACTGTTTCTCAAGTAATTGTTTTTATTGTTTTGTTTTCTTGCCAGGCTTTACTTAAACGTCAACTCTATAATCTTCCACTGATTTCCTTTGCCTTTTTTCAATGATTTGAATGCATACTATACTTATCTCCACATTCACATGTGTACTGTGATTTAGTAAATAATTGTACACATATGCCTTCTCTTATATAGATGGTGAGCTCCCTGTCTTACTCATCTCTGAATTCCCCACACCCAGCACAAAGGCACATAATGGGCTCTCCTTCTTTCATCAAATGAATTAATCAACCAACCAATCAAACAATAGGAGACACTATTATGCTTTCCAAATTCTGAGGCTATGTTATCTATGCCATATCCAAAACCGAGATAAACTCAGGAGCTCTTCTTGAAAAAGCAGTATAGTGGTTAAGAGCAAGGGTTTAAATTTTGAGTTCAAATTTAAACTTCACCTTTTACCCCCAGTGACCCTGGGCAGGTCACTAATCTAATGTAATTTAGATTCCTCTTCTATGCGATGGGGCTAATAACAGTTCATACTTCACATAACTGTTGTAAACATAAATGAGCTAGTTACATGTGTTAGCTATTACTATTACTGTTAGTAACAACAACAACAAATTCCAAATAACAGCAGGGAAGAGAATAAAACATTTTTAGTGAAATCTTCAAGACAATGTCATTAAAGGACTCTATCCCATGGGGTACAAGAGGAGAAACACTGGTCACACATTAGCAACTCCAAATACTGAGCAAAGGGGACAGCCACTCCTAAATGCTGGAGGTGTCCCCACCTGCCCATCCCACCCTTTCTCTTGCCCCCACTCTCCCCACCTCCACCTCCTGAGCGGCTTGAGGCCCCGCTGTATATTCAACCTCTCCCAAACCTGGAGTTGACCCTATACCAAATCACAGGGAAATTCAATAAGCCCTTGGTCATTTCTCCATGAAAATTAATAAACAAAAACCTCATTTAAAGTGGAATCGGGAGGCTAAAAGAGGGGACTCTCACCTATATGTCACTCAATTCACACTACTTACCCTAACAGTGCGTAGGTGCCTTGCATCCCCAATAGGATGTGATGTGACCTAACTTCGCTCAGGTGGAGGAAGATTCCTCCTGGCCTAGCAACAGCTCAGCCAATGGGAGACCACCATAGCTCAGCCAATGAAAAGTCATTTCAACTCTCAGTTTCCTCCAATGGAGTCGCATTTACAACTGCCCCTCCCAAGTCCTTAAAAAAAGTGTTTCTCTCCTTTTTTTCCTATGAACTTGCACCTCGTTTTTCGTTTCACAACATGTCCACAATTGCAATTCTTTGTTGTTTCCAAATAATTTCATTTTGCTGGAGAAGTTATCTTGCTGTCTATTTGTTTAAGGTCAACATCTGCAATCTTGAAAATTTTAAATCTTGGGGAGAAAGTATAGCTCTTCTCTATTACAAAAGATCCTTTTTTCCAGAGAACGCACAAATGTGTAACAGGAATATTCAATCACTTCCTTGCACCAACTGAAATTTTCTTGAAAGCTGATCTTAGAGAATGGGGGAGGGGGAGATTTTCAAAGAAGTGAAAGATATGGGGTCATTTTTCAGAAGTGGCTAAAACAGGGACAGAGAATTATCATGGAAGCATCATGGTATGCCCACCTGATCTCATGCCCACTCCCTGAATAGCTTCCATATTCTGTCTGTGCCATATTGCTCCTCTGGGCCCCTGCTACGTACAGAAATTAATGAAATCTAAATGTGGTTCTATGGTAAAACAAACAAATAAAACAAAACCTTACTTTCCAACTTGAAATCTCAAAAAGGTTCAACAGCTAAATTACAATTCCTTGGACTTCTTACGAAGCTGAGGCAAGGCAGCATCTTCAAAGGCCAGTGCAGAGCAGGACAAAGCTAGGGGAGGATGGGGCAGGCTGGGCACTACTCTGTGCCATGGGGAGGGGGGGATCCCTGGGGACATGGAAGCCTGCCTGCCCTGAGGGATCTTAAGTTGTCTCATCAGTAGACTTTCCCTTGAGTTGGAAAAACCTTTTCAGTATTTGGGCAGGGGACAGGGGCCACTCCTTGAAACTGTGGGAAGACCCATTTCTGCACTCATGTCTCAGGCCAGAGAGGCAGCTGTGGGTGGAATTCAGTTTCCCAGTGCCCTTGCCCATCTCCAGGCTGAGAAATTGTTTTTGGAAGCCTGTTTCCTTGTTTCTCAGAGATGCTCCCCACATACCTGAACTAATGGGGGTCTCCACCCAACCTGCCACAAGCCACATTTCTAAGGGGAAATAACTTATCCTTTCTTTTCATCGGTTTCTGGTAAGATTTCGATCACAGGTCAGGCTATCAATCCCCAGAAGGAAAGTAGGGGAGGGCGGGGGTAAGGGGAAGAGATCAACAGAAGGACTTGTATACATGTATATAAGCCAAACCAATGGACATGGACAACGGGGGGATGGGAGCATGAGTTTGTGTGTGGGGGGGGGGGGAGGTTGGGGGTTAATGGGGGGGATGAGGACACATTTGTAATACCTTAACTAATAATAATAAAAAAAAAAGATTTCGATCACAGGACTGGGGCAATATCCAAGGCCATAGGGCAGGTGCCACCAAATCCTCTTCTGGGAGACTTGAAGGAACCAACCAGCCTCAAGGATTGCTGACAGGGGCTTTAGGTCTAGGTCATGATTCTGGTGACATAATATGAACATCTGAATCCATATAATAAGGATCTTACTTCATACAATTTAGGCAGACTCTGTTGAATATATATATATGACTGAACAACAGAAGAGGAAGGAGATGCACAGACTTAGGAACCTTCAGTTGGTGCGGCTCAGCCCCACAGGAAGCTGATAAACCATGGGAGTGTGTGTGTGACCATGAAAACTTTGAATTAGCTGCCAGACAGAGTAAATGCCCTAAAAACAAGATACATTTTAAAATGCTTTTATTCCGAATATTTATTCATAGGTCAAGCCTCATTTTTCATTCCATTAATGTATTCGTATTGCACCTGTTTTCCTCTCCCTTAGGCGCTTTACATATCCAAATGAACAAATACCCATTCACTTCAGGTTCCCTCGCTGCCTCTTAACTCTCGGCCTCCGACACTCCCTTTTCCTCCCTCAGATGCTCTGAATCCTGCTCTTTTGGTCCTTTTCAATCCCCGATCCAGGGTCTGGTGCTGCCCATCATCACCCTTGCCCACATGTATCCTTTTGTTCTGTGTGCCCCAAAAGATGCTAGGCTACAAGTCCTCTTTCTTTTACTTAAAATCCGAGCAAAGAAAAAGCATCAATTCAGTCCCTCCGCCCCTGGTTCTTAGAGAAAAGGTAGTAAAAAGAGTTTGTTAATCCCAAATGTGGTTTTTCTCTCAAGATGCTTTAAACAACCCTTTGTCATTGAATCAGCCTTAACCAGCTTGGCTAGTTTAAAAAAATAATAATAATAATCTTCCCTGTATTTAGCATAACAATTGAATCGCGAGGTAAACAGGGGATCAGAGGAATCTGAGGACAATCTTTCCTTTTTGAAAGCTGCCCTTAGAAACCTGCCTTGATTCAGCTCCACCGAAAGTGCTTCTTCACTCCCCTGGAAAAGCAGCCCACGGTATATCTGTAGATTATTGATAGTAATTGCTTGGGTAAATTTTTGATTGATGTATAAATACATAAGTGTACACATATTGTAAGTGTACACCGAAAGAGTTTTTACAAAGCGGACATCTTGTGTTCACTTTGTTAACCAGCACCTGGATCAAGATATTGTATATGTGGTTACTAGTATCCCAGAAGCCCCATGTACCATATACCTCCTGCCAGTCATTAAGTCAGTCAATTGCCATTCTTATTTGCTTTGCCTGGTTTAAACTGAATCATATCATACACACTCTTTTCTGTCTGGCTTCTTTTGCTCAGATAGTATCTCCATGACATAAATCTATGTTGTTGTGGAAATCATTGGACAAAAAGGGGCCACATGCTAACCTGACAAGCTCAGGAAAGGCCTGCATGGTGGCCTTGCAAACTCAGAGACCTAAAATACCCACAAAGGATTGTCTTAAATTAAAACTTTTTCATTAAAAAGCAGTCTATGGTGAGTAGTCATGTCCTAGGGTAGTATCTTTCCTGACAAAGATGAACTTTGATCTTGACTGAGCCTATTGTCTTTTTGCATCTATGAGAACATACCTTTGGAATGTCAGGGTAATTTGTAACTTCCCTTTTTCGGGACCCCCCAGGGCACAACCAATGTGCCAGGACACCAGGGCGGAGACCACAAATTCCCTCATTCTTATTGCTATGGTGTTAATTGTTGGCTGCTAATTATGCTGTACCTACCTATGTAAAAGAATCATGTGCCTATCATTTTATTTTTTATCCAATCCCAGAGGTTTCCCCACTTTGCTTTCTCCAACTCCCTAATCTATCACCAATGGATTTCATGTAACCCACTTATATCTCCTCCTTTGATGGTAATTTATAAAAATAGATGAAAAACCATCATTCTCCATTATCTCAATACATTGAGATTCTCCTTTCTGGCAATTGTCGACAGTTTGGCTCAAATAAACTCACAAAAATTCTTCACAGGTTTAAATGTTTTTTACGTTAACAATTAATTCATTCTTTTTTACTGCTGTACAATATTCTATTATATGGATATACTACAATTTGTCCACTCTACTGTTGATAGATATCTGGGTTGTTTCTAATGTCAGCAATTATAAATTATGCTGCTATGAACATTCTCGTACATGTCTTTTGGCATACATATTTATTAATTTCTTTTAGGTTTATACCTAGCAGTGGATGGGATTACTGCATCATAGAGTGTGTATACCTTTAGCTTTAGAACATATCATCAAACAGTTTACAAACTGATTTTTACCAATTTACACTCCCATTTTCCATATACAGTATATCTTTTATTGCATATTTTCCATCCTTTTTTTCCCCATCCTTTTTTTCTCCTTCTAGATTAACCTGGCTATTTTCTACTGACCTAGTTTCCAGTTCAATAATCCTATTTTATTGAACTCTAATCTGCTATTAAACCTATCTATTGAATTATTAAATTCATTACTATAATTTCAGTTATACAGATTCTTATTTTTGCTTCATTTTTATAAGTTCTTATTCTCTGGTGAAAGTATCCATTGTTTCCTTTATTTTGTTGAGCACATTACTCATAGTTATTTTAAACTATGCCTGTGTCTGAGAACCACAATATCTGGATCACCTGTGGGTCTGTTTCTTTTATCATTTTTTCCTTGTACATGGGTGGGAGGGAGAAGTTGTTTGTTTAATTTTTGTTTCATTTTGATCCTTTTTCCTTTTCTGTTTTTCATTTGGTTCTGTTTCCCTCTATGCCTCGTAATCTTTTATTTGAATATGTGAAAAATCCTGTCTGTGTAGGATTCCACGGAGAGGATTTAATTATTTGTTTTTTTCTGGAAGACAGATGGAGAACTGAGAGATTGTCCTGATCCAGGTAAGGAGAGTCTATTTCTGGTTTTCCCTTGTTCTGATGCTCAGTCCTTTAGGAGTCTCAATTGAAAGCCTCCACTATTTACCAGAGCCCCTCGTCCTGAACTCAATTTCAGTCTCCAAAGCACTGTAATACCACTCTCTCTGCTTTTTAGCTTCTTGCAGCTTTCTGCTTAGTTTATCAGCATCTCATCCAAAGCATGTCCTTTTTAGGGTGCGACAAATGACTCGAGAAATTGCAGGCGGAATAGTGGGCTCAATAGTCTATAGCACCCTTTCCTAGGATCTTGCTCCTCAAGTCCTGGCTGCCTTGGGAGCCTTGAACTCTAATATTTGACTCCTAGCACAATGGGTACACTTACTAAAAGTTTCTGTCCAGACTCTATGCCCTGGACTACAATTGGCAAATGCCCACCAGGAAAAGCTCACAGTGAATGTAGGGCTCACTTCAATGCATTGTTCTCCTTCCTGGAATTTTGATCTGTCAAGTCCTGGCTGCCTTGATTTCCCATCGTTGCTTCAAACTGGTTTTTAGTCGCTCTTAGCAGGAAGGTTAGTCTGATACTAACTACCTAATCTTAATCCAAAGCAGGAGTGGTAATTACTTTTTAATAAACTACAAGCAATACAAACTTAAGAACTAATTGGATTCATTAAATTATTTGGTTAATTAGACTAGTAACCACCTTGAATTTCTATAACACTATTCTTCCAAGGATTGCAAAGCACTTCTACACATTAACAAAGGACCACTGCTAGTTCCCTCCAGCTCTCATTTGTAAATCTAAAGTTGGAGTAATAGAATAAAATAACAAATTCCCAGGTACACAGGTAGCCAGAGAAATGTATGTAGAGTGTACTAAATGCCGGTTTGGACACTTCATCAACTAAAGTATATACAGATTGGTATCAAGGCTACTCAAATTATGTTTTTAACAACATAATTACAGTGACATCATTTTCTTTTTATTTTAATTTGTTTTATTTGTTTATTGATTTTTTTTTTTTTTTTTTTTACAGAGAGGAAGGGAGGGAGATAGAGAGTTAGAAACATCAATGAGAGAGAAACATCAATCAGCTGCCTCCTGCATACCCCCTACTGGGGATGTGCCCGCAACCAAGGTACATGCCCTTTACCAGAATCGAAACTGGGACCCTTCAGTCCGCAGGCGGATGCTCTATCCACCCAGCCAAACCAGCTAGGGGATGACATCATTTTCTATAAGATTTATAGAATAACAAATTGTGCAGTTTAATTCAGAACTGGTTTTCTTGTGTAAGTGAAATCATAAACAATATTACAGACCATATTTTGCTTATCCTTTCAGGTTTAGTGTAGCAGTGGCCTTCGAAGTGATATTTTGTTCTATGAAATTGGAGTTATTTCTATGCCTTCTCTCCAGAATTGGCACTAAACTTGGATTTCTTACAAATTCTTCCCAGAGAAGCATATTCAGCTTATAAAAGAAATCTAAAAGATTTAAAAAGAAAAACTGAGTTGGGGGGAGGAGGGAGTTACCACATAATTGAGTAAGAACCTGTAGACCTGAACTCTAAATTATGGCAAATTGTTACAAATGAAACACAAAGCATCCAATAGACACCCAATAAATATTTGATGATATTGATTTCTTACATCCTACAATGAGTTTTTAGTGGGGCTTTGATAGTAATTGGGTACCTCATCTTAATACCTAGACACAAAGGAATTTGGGATAATCCATCATGACGCTTCTCCCAGATTACAAGTAACAAGCACACAAGCTGGGTGAGTGAGAACAGGCTGACCTCACAAGGCCCCTTGCAGCCCTATGAACTGAGGATCAGTAATAAATGGAGGCTGGTATTTTTATAGCCAATTTCTGTCCAGAATTAAAAGAATCTCATAGAGACTAGCTGGATTTCTTAGCTTTTTTTTTTTTTTTTTAAAGACTAGGAAGAAACAAATATGGCTATGTCCATTTTACAAATCAGCAAGCACAGAGAAGTCAAATATTTCAACAAAGGTCACATAACATGCCCACCTCAGGTAAATAAAGTGCCACGGTGTCCCCACTACCAATCTCATGAGTTATTGATTGGCATTGACTTTCTGCTTACTGTTACACCCAATTTACTTCATAGACCAAATCCTAACTGCTAGACTTTCTAATAGAGTGGCACCATTCATATGTTTGCAGACTGACTATATCCAGTATAATTCTTCTAATGCACAACTCACCTTGGTGCCCCATTTAGGAATAAGCAATAAAGCAAAGTTATATAAGTGAGAAACAGAGGGAGAAGTGGACACTCATTTCCCTTTTGCATTTACACAAAAAAGACCTCACCTATTTGTGAATGTTTCTTGTAGGTTATTATCACCTGCAAGATGAAAGCAAAGGAGAGGAAAGGTAAATAGGGCATTTAGAACAACAAGAAGATTAGAAAAAGAGTAGCTTAGACCCTACACCACTGTGTACTTCGTGAAGCTTAAAAAATCCAAAGGAGAAGTTCTAGAAACTATATGAATATCATTTGAGTTTATGCAATGAATAAATAAAATATGTCTCATTTCTCCACTACCATGTTATAATTCTCCACTCCCCACAGTGAGAGGATCTATGGAAGGTATTGTAAACCAATTCCCACTTTTTAGAAAAAGACAGGTATGTCTCTGACTTCAGTAACACTATTCCTGCCTTTGGTTAACAGTATGCAGTGGGCTGTACTGTTACAACCTTGAGTCCATCTCACCAGCCTTGGGGTAAAAGGGAAATTGTGAGTGTAGCAACCAAACTGCCAAAGGGAGCAGCTCAAATGTTTCCCAAGGTCCAGTCAACACCTGGCAAGCATCTAGTGTGCCCACTGGGACTAAGTGTGAAGAATGGATAAGGGAAACACATTCGCTATTGGCCTGTTGCTTGCTTTATTTTCTTTTGCTGATATGAGCAGACTGACACCTCTTTCTATACAGCCTTTCCTATGTGAATGTCGGCAGAACCACAGCAGCAACCACCCTCCAAGGGAGACAGGGGGCAGCAGGGAAAGCAACTGTGAGACCAGCTTACCCAGGCTACTGCCTTAGGCTGCTGGCCCTGCTGACGCCCTCCTATAGCACCCTGCCAAGAGCTAGACTTCTAAGTACCTCTCACTTTTTTCTGTTCAGCTTGTTCTTCCTTCCAAAAAAGACTTTGCTCTAGATTAAACCGCTCACCTCCCTCTGCCATTTCTTAGGTTGCATTCAGAATCAGAAAATCCAAGAAATATATTCACAGATGTTCCCTTGTTTATTTGTTGACTCTGTGTAATTTGTTTGCCCTAATTTGTTTTTGTCTACCTTGAGACATCCCTTTTTAATTTCCCTTTCTCTGTTTACCCCTCTTTGTGGAGCAGCGGTCTGTTAAGCTGTGAGAGGCACACGCCAAATTAAAAAAAAAAGAAAAAAAAGCACTGCAGATTGTTTTAAGCATGGGCTGCCCCTTTGGGCCTGAAGGCCTTGCTTGAAGCCTGCACCTGCTCCTCCTCCTGAGACACAGGGCTCCTGATCTTTATCCCTTGCCTTTAAGCTGCCTGATTCCTATTATCCAAAGTCAAACAGCGTTCTCTACATTCACGCCTCCAGCACTTGGCATGAAATTAATAAGCCTGGCTGATATATTTCCCTGGAAGCCTGCCACTCTTTAACAGTGGTGTTAGATTAAAAATTTTGGCATGGTTAATGAACAGGGAAAAGCTGAAGCCAAAAGTTTCATGCAGCAATGCAAAGATTTGGGGGTTATGAAAAGAATACCAACTTTCCTCATATTTTCTAAATGCCATCCTAATTACAGGGTTAGATAACAAACACAACTAGACAGTCAGCACTAGAAGAAAGAGAATATTCTCAGGCTCTACTCATATTTAGATTTTATCATCTGTCCTTTCAATCACATGGCCTTCTGTTAGACTGGGTTATCTAAAATTGTAATAATAGCTATCTGTGCTCTAAACAGGCCACCCCCGTCGCAGGTCACTATGTCTCTCATTAAAGGAGCACTGTGGATGGATGTCAGCCACAAACGACCCTACTGATGTGAAAGGCAATCCAGTGAGAGGAGATTATTTTGGAGTTTATTAAAGACCAGTGTTTCATTGTTGGAATTCCAGTATTCATTTTTTAAAATATATTTCAGAGAGGAAGGCAGAGGGAGAGAGAAATAGAAACATCAATGATGAGAGAGAATCATTGATTGGCTGCCTCCTGCATGCCCCCTACTGAGGATTGAGCCTGCAACCCAGGCATGTGCCCTGACCAAGAATGGAACTGTGACCCTCAAACACTGAGCCACACCAGCCAGGCCCAATACTCATTATTTAAGTCTAGAGCCACACTTTCTAAGTCATACAAACACCTCCTTCCTACCACAGAAGAGATACTTGTTACTTAGACCAACCCTTTGCTCCTCACCTTCTCAAAATAGCACCCAGCTATTTCAAATTAGCCTCACCCAAAAGATGCAAAATCCACTGGCTGCTTATGACCTGTCCCTTTGAATTAGGGTTTCACTAAAGGTTTGACAAGGGTTTGGCAAATCCCAGGCAAAGGCCTGTATCCCACACAGAGCCACCTCAAACCACAAACACGGAGACACAAGTGTGCAGGGCCCCCGGGTCCCTATCTCTACTTATCAGATCATAATGCCCACACGACCAGACGTTTGGGAATATGAAAGGACAAAAACGGGGTGGGAGGCAGAAAAGAAAGAAAAATAGGAAAGTTATCTCTGCTCAATGGAAGCACAAGTATGATTTCCACCTTGTTCTATCCACTAAAGAATGGCTAGGAGTTACAGTGACCAGCATAGATGCATGCCACCCCCCTTCAGAACTCTTGGCTATGAGTCCCACGGCCCAGAAAGGTGGAACCTCAGGGATTATAGAGCTCCCAACTCTTTACTCTAATTTGAAATGCCTAGGCAAAGAACTCAGAAAGGGATACTCAGTTGATCAAACACAAGATTTGTGTCTTATGTGCTCCAAACTGCCAGGTAAAACCAGACTAAACCTACCTATGATCCATGGATAATATAAATCCAAGAGACTGTTAATTTTAGGTTTTGCTCTACTTTCCCTGATCAATGGAATAATCATAAGAAAACGTATCATGTCAAAATTACCAGCAACACCCAGTAGTTCATTTACAACTGAAAAAAAATCACCTAGAGGTAGATGCCTAGGAATCATGTCACCTCCTCTTGTATTGGCCAATGTGACAGCCATTCTGGTACAGATACCCTATCTAATCAATGAGTTGAAGGAGAAACTTTAATGGTAAATACTCCTTCCTGAGCTGAAAAGAGGAAGTATGACTAACACTCTTCTCTTAGGTTACTGGGAGGCAAAAGGCTTTTACAGCACATGAGGGTTTCATCAGGAGACAAGAGTTGACCCTTGGTAGAGTCAAATCAATTTCATAGCAACCCATTATTGCAGGATACTTCAAAGCTTTTTTTTTTTTTTTCAATATAAAGGAAGCATAAAGAAATCAAAGCTCCTGGACCACACATAATGCAGTTGAAAGTTGTCCCAACATGTTCTCTGCCTGCAGACAAATAAGTTAAATATATTTGCAAATGTCAACTTCGTCCCTTTTAATGCTCTTAAATCAAGTCAGTGAGTCTGTTTTGGAAACAGAAGCAGAATGACTCACATATACTTGCTTGGCTCATTACTCGAGCTTAGACAACAAAGCAACTCAATTTGAAGCACTCTGGGTTGCCCTTCCATGGTCCACATCCTTAGGAGATTGTTACACTCTGACCATTTATATTTATAGCCTTGTCCCTTTGCTCGAGGACAATCTGCTGCTATTGCACATTTGCATCATTATTATGAAACCTGAAAAAAGTAAACCCATTTTTAAAAAGGAGTTTAGCTCTTCTGACCCTAAGAGTAAATGCGGGTTTGTTCCTATGGCGGCACTGAGAGTTTTGTCTTTCAAACTGAACTGGCCCTAAATATGGTACTAAATTCCACCCGAAGTAGAATGCACCTTTGTAACAGGTGATCTGTCCCATTTCAAAGACTGGGTCCACTGTCCCAACATAACCATTTTCTCTTTAACCCTCTGAACTCTCATTGCCCTCTACTAATATCTCCCTCAGGGAATTCCACAATCTCTCTTATAATAGAGTTGGGGTTTAATCGGTCTCAGTTCCTCCACTAGAGGGTAAGTCCTTCAAGGGCAGATCTCATGTCCTTGCTCTCAGGCACAGGTTTACATTTTCTGAAGAGGAGACAGTATTCTCCTGCCAGCTTACATGACGAAACCTAAAGTTAATTTGCATGGGATAAATGAATGAATAAATGTTTACAGTCACCTCTGTGGATAAAGACAAAAACCTCCTTTTATGACTCTTAATGTTCTGAGTAGCACAGACCCCTGGAGAAAAATGCCTAGACTGAACAGGAACACAAGGAGATGATCAAGTGGACAGTAGATCTTAATGATTCTTAAAGGGACACAAAGGTATTATTTATGAGTTTTAAAATGCTTAGGGACTCAAAGCGTTATCCCTGTATGTTTCCCATCTCCTCCCCAGTGCAGTTGGCCCAACTTGGAAATATTCTGCAGCATCTTCCCAGGTGTCCCAGGCATCCCATTTCTGGCAATTTTAAGTTTCTACTAAATAATCAGCATATACCAGCTAAGAGAATCAGCACAATCTTGAGTTCGGTGGGAGTTCAGACAATGTCCCTACCTGGGTCCCAGGCTGAGGGACAAACAAATTGGTCATTGTATTAGTTTCCTATTGCTACTGTAAAAAAGTTGCCACAAACACAGACAACACAAATTTACTAGTATCATCTTAAAGTTCTGGAATTCAGAAGTTTAAAACAGGTCTCACTGGGCTAAAACCAAGGTGTCCACAGGGGCACATTTCTTCTGGAGACTCAAGGGTGAACCAATTTCCTTTTATTTCCCATCTCCTAGAGGCCACCTGCATTCTTGGCGCAAGGCCCCATTTCTACATCTCCAAAGCTCACATTAGGTGACTCTCAGCCCGCCTTCTCTCCGGTTCTCTTTCTTCTGCCTCCCTCTTCCATTTATTAGGGCTCTTATGATTATGTTAACCCACCTGATTAATCCAATATGATCTTCATCTCAAGGTCAGGTCATTTGCAACCTTAATTCCACCTGTAATTTTAATTCCCTTTGCCATGTAACCTAACATACTCAAAGGTTCCAGAGACTGGGACGTGGGCAATCATGCTGACTACCATAGGCATGAAGAGCAGGAGAAGCAAAGTCCCAAAGTCCTGGGAGGAACTGTCTCAGGATGGAGCAGAGAAAGGCCTCAGGCTTGAGAGCATTGCCCACAGAGAGCCTTGGCCAAAGGGCCAGTGCTGCTGTCCTTCGCAGGGTGCCACCAGAGCCGCCTGCCTGTAAGGTGGCTTCACCTCTCCTTTCAGGAAAGAATGTGAAGTGATGAACTAATCCATGCCAGGGGACTCCCCATGTCTTCCCATGACATAGGCACTCGCTGAAGATGACTCCTCAATGGCAAAATTTCAGACATCATTTGGGAAGTTATATGAATGATTTCTCATAATGCATCATGTACTCACTCCTCTCACAATCTTTTTAATTAGGCTGCCCTTATATCAAAGCAACAACAGTCAGATCACATGTGAGTGAGGATAAGAATTAGACAGAGCACAAGACCCAACACACACATGCACACAAACTTTCTTTTACTGTTCTTAGACATTCAAGGATCTTTTTCTCAAGTAGAAAGTTAAATAGGAAAATAGTAACTTTTCCATTACAGTTTGCTGCTGCCACCCCCTTAGGGGTGCCAGTATGGGTCGGTTAATGTCCTGTGACAAGCCAGGGTGAGATTTTTTTATGGGGTAGTGTTTATCCTCACCATATGTTTTCTAGTATTGACTGAGAGTGTTAATTGGTATTTCAGGAATCAGGAGGGGAAGATCAAGGGCATCTAGAGAGAACACATCATCTAATGTCCCCCTACCCTCAATTAGTAGGTTAACACATGTCTAAATGCTCATAATTTGTGCTGATCTACTGCTTAGCCAGCAAGTAGGTCCCACTTAGAATGTGCTGTATGTCAGCCTTACAGTTTTCCTGACTTCTAGTTTACTTAGAAAAAACATAGGGAGGTTTTCTTATATGTCTTATAGTATGGCGGCTGCAAAATACAAGTGAGTGTGACTACACTGAGGTTCATGAGTAGTTGAAAGATTAGGTGGCACCTGGATGCCCTGCCTCCATTCCCCTCCTCCCAGGAAGATCCTCCATCCTACCATCCTGCCTGAGCTCCCATTTTCTCGTTCCTCATTGCACACTCCCACCTGCCTTCCTGGGCACAGAGGGTAAGCCCTGCCCAAGATTACAAGGCCTTTCCCCTTTTCTTTACAAACCCACACCAGTCCCACTTCTGTAGAAAGCTTCCAAAACACCTTTTGTTATTCGACCTCACTACAAATGAAAGCATTCAACCTCAAAACTACACAGAAAGATGGGATCTCAAGATGAAGAAGAGTCTATAATTGATGCCTCTCAATATAATAAGGCTGCTGACAGTATAAATAAGTAGGTGCCACAGTTCAGAGCATTTGGAACAATTTGGCTGGAGGGCAATTTGGACACAATTATCAAAAGTCCTTCAAATGTTCATGTGCTTTGACTCGGTAATTCCTCTTTAGGAATTTATAATAAGGAAATAAAGAGAAATGTAGTCAAAGACTTACAATGTTTTGTATTGCTAAGCTAATTTAAAACTGAAAAAATAAATGAATCTTGGAAACAATGTGCTATGGTCAGTGTTTGTGTCTCCATGAAATTTTATGTTGAAATCCTAACCCCCAAAGGTGATAGTATTAACAGGTGGGGCCTTTGGGAGGTAATTAGGTCATGAGGGTAGAGCCCTCATGAAAAGGATTAGAGCTCTTTTAAAAGAAGCTCCAGGGGGCTCCCTAGCCTCCTTCCACCAGGTGAGGATACAATAAGTCTGCAACTAGAAGAAGATCCTCCCCCCACCATGCCAGCACCCTAATTTCAGATTTCCAGCCTCCAGAGCTGTGAGCAATAAATTTCTGCTGTTTAGAAGCTACCCATTCTGTGGTATTTTGTTATAGCAGCCCAAGCAGACTAAGACACAATGCATTCCAACAATAGAATGGTAGTTAAATAAATGATGCAGCCCCTAAAATCCACATTTCTGAAAAATATTAAATGAGGCACAAAAATGGTAAACACACAATATTAAATAAAACAGCAGGATACACTCCTATCCCCAAATTTGTTTCAGATATTAAATTATTAGCCAGGATTTTGCCCTAATATTTATTACTTCCACTCTTCCTGATGTAATATTGATTACCTCAAGGAAGAGATGACACAACATAAAATAGAAAAGACACAGGAGCCACTTCTTGGCTTCAAATGCCTCAGTCCTGACATGGGCAAATTGGAAAGATGCATGTGAGGAAGAGCAAAGCCTCCCCAACATTCCCTACCCCAAGATTAGATAAAGATCCCCTTGCCTGGGAAAAGGAAGAGCTGAAGGAGATGTAGAGAAGTAAAGAGCGTGCATGTGCGTGCGTGCGTGCGTGCGTGCGTGCGTGTGTATGCGCGCACATGTGTATGTGTGTTGGGGGAGGGTGTGAAATATGATGATAGGCTGGAAAATTTTGAGAGCCAAGAGAACCTCAGCTCCTGAACAGAGCCCCAGGAAGCAGAGTTCCCCATGCCCTGGGAAGAGATGGCCAGGTCCCTTATCTAGGCTGACAAGCCCATCAACACATGCCCCAGCTCCCGGAAAAGTGTGGGAACAGCAGAATGAATTCGTGTGTTCAGGAGTGGCATATAAGTGGCAGGCCCTTTGATGGCCTTGTGAAATCTCCCATAGCCCAGGGTGGCACCAAACAGCAAAACAGTCCCTAGGTGATCATGAAAGGAGGGAAGTGGCTGAGAGCCAGACGCCCCAACACTCAGAGGACCAGTATTACAGCCCTTTGTTTTTTTACCAAACAGTAGAAACAGATTTCCCTCCCATTTTATAGGCCATTGTCAGAGACCCCACCAGAGAGTCAGGTTTTAAACTTCTGACCTATGTCCAGTCAGTTATCAAGTCCCATATCTGGCCAAGCCTGTCTGTTGGACTGCCCTCCTCAGATGAAGCCCTTCTCTGACACCCTGACTAGACTCCTGAGCACAGACAGGCAAGGGCTCTACCCCCTCAAGGCCCTTCCTCGTTTCTTCCACCATGATGTCAGCAGAGTCATCCTCCTGAAACACATCTCCTGCCAGCTTTTCTGGGAAACCACTAGCAGGCCCTCAGCCCAGAGCCCAGGCTTCACCTGGCCCCAAGGCCACAAAAGAACCACGCCTGTCCAATGAATCCATTTTACACGCCCCCTCCCCCAATTCTCTCAACAGAATCCCCATTTCAGACTTTGATCTTCTTTACTGGAGCATCTTTATAACTCAAACTAACCACTCTTCAAATCCCAAGTCAAGTCCCATTTTGTCTAGCAATACTTCCTCATTCTGTACGTCTCCATAGCTCTGTCCTTTCTTCAATTCCTATAGCGCTTATTATCTGAACCATTCCCTCAAACTACTAACTACTATGGCCTCCTATTACTTCATAACTTAAGTATGGTGTCTCTATGGCTCAAATACCCAACCCGGCCCAGCTCCTGGGTGGCAGGGCCAGGTCTTCTTCGCAAGTTGCCCAATGATGAGAGAGTGTGCAGTAAGTGCTTTTTAATGCATTTGTTGACCATCAATCCTTTTCTAGTCCTTCCTTACCAGCTTCATGTAGAGCAGATCGGAAAATCGGCAGTGAGGACCTGGGAAAGGATTCCCAACAGAGGGAAGAATGCTCACTCCAAGGCATAAAGCTTAGGCCTCCTTAATGAAGGAGTTCATTTAAAGCCCGTGCGTGAGACCACACTGGTGAAACTTAATGCCTAGACAAGGGTAGTACCGCTAAGGCCCACTTTAGATATGGGGCAGGAAGAAAAGGCAAGGTTTATAGAAAAGAATATGAGACTAGTTTAAATAGTGTATCTTGACCACATCAGAAAAACAAATGAGGAACATAAACAGGAAATTTACACACATAACTTCAATAAACTATAAACTTAGGGGGAAAAAATCTACCTCATTAGTAATCAGTCAAAACTCTCTCTTCCTCCTGACTCCTTTCCTATGGCCTAGTGGTATTGTAAATGAGAATTTCAACAAACAAATTCAACTCAAGTTTACTTTGTGTCTACTGGGTAGCAATGGAAAGCAAGAGGTTATCTACAAGTTCAACCAAGGGGCAACATGATCACGTGGACCGACTGTTACTATGGGAGGTGAACTGTGGAAGGGAGAGACAGAGGAAGTTATTCTAATTGCCTACACCAAACAAAGAGAGCCAGTATTCAGACAGTGGCAATCGAGGTGACATTTCCTTTAAATCCAAGTCAGTCTCTTCTTCCTTCTAAGCTATTTCCTTTTTTTCTAATTTAAACTCTCTGTAGCAAAATTACAAGAACTGCAGAAGGGATGTTTTTATGAAAGGCTAAATATTTTTCACAAAAACTCTATCTGTCTTTTATTGTTCACCAAAGTGGTAAATCCTAAAATTTGGAGGTTGTGTATAAAGGTGCTCAAATTTAGGAGTGAAAATGAGCCATTCATTCTTGCTTCCTGAGTTACGTGAACTAGAAAGCAGTAGACAAAAACACCCAAAATGAAAAGTCAGTTCTCTTCAAAGAATTACTTTCTCTTTAATAAATCATTAAGCATGGTTGTAAGTAACTTTGCACATAGCTGGTGCTGTGTGGCTGACATATAATAATAATGAACGCTGGTCATCTCATCAGCAACAAGCTGTTATTCGATATACAAATGAGGAAAAAGACACCCAGGGTAGGAGTCTGATCTCAGAGCTTCAACTACAAAGATTTTCTTTTACAAATGCATTCTGTTGTACTTGGTTTTTCTTTCTCTCTCTGTCTCTCTTCATTAAATAAAACAAATGCAAGGTGTTATGCTATGAGAATTGCTAGACCTTCTCATAAGGAAATAAGGGGCAGAGGTTCAGCTCCCGGGAGCTCCTCTCACCTTCAATGCTTCTCAGCTGCTGGAGAACATGACTGGAATCAAAGGCCAGACTGATGTCTGTGGAGATGGGCTCCCAGCTCCAGGTGACTTCCAAAGGAGCAGTGTCACCCTCCAAAGGTGGGATTTGGCTCTGAAAGAGCACTGTGTTCTGTTAGAGACGTGCATATTCATGCCTTGGCTGCAAGTGAGACCAGGTCTGTTGTTCCTGCCTGGAAAAGGTATTAGGTTACACAGAATAATGCAACACACTGAGTCAAGCCAGTTGGGAAATAATCTGGAGAGGGGCTCGGGCCTCAGTTTGTGAGACTGAAGAGAAACTGGAGCGCTCTGAGATTCTCTTCACAAGAACAGCACACAACTGGCCAACTCAGGGAGAGCCGAAACCAGTTCATCCAATTGCTTGGCATCCGGGAGGTCTAACCTTGGTGTTAATGCCGTACAACAGGATCCTGGTGCTCCAGGACCCTGAGCTGACCGGGAGCTTGGCATGGTTTACTACTTTTCAGGAGCTTAAGCTACAGAATACCTCTCAAAATTGCTTTTATTAAAAAAAAATTTTATTGATTTCAGAGAGGAAGGGAGAGGGAGAGAGAGATAGTAACATCAATGGTGAGAAAGAATCACTGATCAGCTGCCTCCTGCACACCCCACACTGGTGATTGAGCCCACCTCCTGGTTCATAGGTCAATGGTCAACCACTGAGCCACACTAGCCAGACCTCAAAATTTCTTTTTGATACTCATGTTTCTAAAAGCATTTAATTCAACTCCATTATTATTCTATTCCATTTCAACAGTTGTTGTTTGAGCCCTTACCAAGTGTCAGGCACTGTGCTGGGCCTGGCAGAGACAAAGTTCAAAAGGCATGAGTTCTGCCTTAATGGACCTCGGTATGAAGAGATAAAAGTTTTTGTATTGGGGCCACCTTCTTGTCTAGGCCTTTGTTTATAATTCTTTGTCAGAAGTGGGTAGGGGGGAGGTGAAGTCTAAATCTGCCACAATTCATCTCCTTGGGTGACCAATAAAAACATTTTATAATTGAGAGCATTGAATGCATATTTCTTTCTAGAACCTTTCACCTCTAGCAATGGTAACATTCAAGGCATTTCCAAGTGACAAGGGAGATATTCTTATTTTGGAAAGGATAAGATTACCCAGGAGCATGTTACTATAAAATATGTTAAGGGACCTAATGATGAAGGCCCCGTTGGCTCCAGGTGCCTGTGTGCCAGACTGCGGTTACCAGCTGCCGTTTGCAGGCTGGTGGGCTGGAGCTTTCAGAAGCCGCTGTAAGATCTCAGCAGCAGGAGCCTCTGCCAGAGCAAGTCCGAGTATTGTGCCTTTTTGAGTTTTCAAGAATCACACTATCAAAACTTCCCTTCCTTGGATCCTCATTCAGGGAAATAAATCATGAGGAAAAGGACTCTTTCATCCAAGAAGACAGAGAAAAAGGCCACATGCAAAGGTCATAAATGTTCAATAAATAGGAACCCTGCACATCCCAGAACATCTGTATCTCTGCGTCTAGCACTGGCTCTATCAACCTGTTGTGCTGTGTATATGCACTGTCTCCACCTTCTAGACTGTGAGCGCCCCAAGGTAAAAGCTGTAAATGCCCTAGAGTAGAGCTGGTGGGTGAGGGGGTTTTGCCCAGCCTCAGACCTATGCCAGGCACTTTGAGGGGCCCAGAGGAAGAAATGCCACAGCACTTGGCCCAGGAAGGACCTCAAGAAGGAGTGTGATCCCACAGTCCCTACACAATAGGAGAGTATAACATAGAAGGGACGAGCCATCCCCAAGACAATCCCATCAGCAAGACTAGCTATATAACTTGCAGAGTCTCATGCAAAATGAAAACATAGGGTCCCTTTTCAAAAATTAATAATTTCAAGACAGTGACCGCAGAAACCAAGTGTGGGGTCCTTCTGAGTGTGAGGCCTTGTGTACTACACGGGTTACGTGCCCACAAAGCCAGACTTGCTTGTCATCTGCTCTTATTTCAGCCACCAATGCCACTGGTTGCACCACTGCTCATGCCTGACCAATTCTGACTCCAATGTCTTTGTCTAAAGAGAGAAAATGAGGTTAATATCCATGACACTCTAGTGACCTAAGCAGAATTGTAGTAAAAACTAAAGGGGGGCGGGGGGCGCTGCGTTCAGGTTTTTGGAGGATAAAACTTAGGTGTGGACAAAAATAACCAGTACTGTTTGCTACTAGGTACCAAGCAATATGCAAAGCATTAGTTCATTTAACCCTCAGAACAGCTTTATAGGTAGTCATTATTCATATCTCCAATGTACAAGAAAGAAATCCAAGGCTTTACAGAGGTAAGTAATTTTTTAAAGGTTACACAGGAAGTTGTGTCAAAACTCACATGAAGGTCTTCCTGGAAACAAAGTCTATGGTCAGTATACTTAGGGCCCTTTAGTACCCAATCTGCTAAGAAGGGCTCCAGCCAGCCATTCAGGGGTAGGTGAGAAGGCACGTGTAGGGCTGTTGCACAGCCCACAACACACTTTCTTCCCCTTGCCACCTGATAAAATACCAACCACAATTAAAACCCAGTAAGGACATCACCTCTTCCAGGGAGCCTTCCACTCTGCCCTCTTGATTAATCCCTTCCTCCTCTGCTCCCTCTACACTTTATATTTACCCCTATTGTGGCATTAATCTCTGGACTAAAATGTGTTTGCATGTTTTTCCTGCTCAACAGTGAATCCTTTGAGGGTAAAAAAAAAAAATTGCATCTTATGTCTGACTGATCATAGGTGCTCAATAAACATAAATTGAATTGAATTCAGTAGCATAGAAAGAATGGAATGGTATGCCCTAGATTTATCTTCTTGTCTACAGATTCCAGAAAGCTTTGAGGTAGGGAATTGGGATGTGAAAAAATGTGTGATTCAGTGGCTGAGACCCTCTCACCTGCTGAAAGTGGAAATTTAATTTGTTTTTTGTCTTTGGAAGTGGATGCCTCCCCCTCTCTGAATGTTCTTTCCTTTCTGAGCTGCGAAACACTCTAGGAAGGAATAAGACTCAATGACCTTTTCAAAATCTTTTCGTCTTTTGAGCATAAATATTCATTTTCATCCTTATTTCAGGGTGTTTTGCCTAATGACCACTTTGAAAGGGAAATCCCTTCACAGAGTAGCCCAGTGAGACCTGGGTCAACATGGCTCCCTGCTCCGCGGCCCCTGAGTTCTCTTCTATTGCTAATTGACTGGGAATCTGTGCTGTCCTAAGCCCTCTTCGGCCAGGCCTGGTTTGCTCTTGGTACATTTTCATGTAAGCTTTCATTAAATCTCATCTCTCCAGGTGTCAGGGACCTGTCTTGGCAGCTAAAAGGTAACATATAAAAGTTCATTTCCTAGGGTCCTGGAGCACAAAACCCTGACAATGCGCACAGGATGCACATGTGAACTCAGTCCCAAAGGAAATGTGTTGGAGAAGGACTGTTCTGAGTAAACAGAATGTTTGAAGTAGACTCTTTGGCCAGTGAGAAAATTTTTATAAAAATCAAGATAAACCAATTCATTAAATATGTCTGTCTTGACGTAAATGTTTTATGCTGTCCCAATCTCTGGAAATATGTGAGGCTAATATGGAAATTATCCATATAGGAGGAGATATTTAACACGCCAGATGGGATTAAGGAATCCCAGATTAGAAGCACTCTAAAAGACCTGTGGTCACTTCGTCCAGCTCTCTACTGCTGCATTAGGTTCCTATTGCAACTGTAATAAACTACTGGAAACTGGATGGCTTAAAGCAATAGATATTTATTATCTTACAGACCTGTAGGTCAGAAGTCTGGGACAGGTCTCATGGGTTAATATCAAGAAGCTCTGCAAGGCTTCATTCCCTTCCGGAGGCTCAGCGGGAGAATCTGTGTCTTGCCTTTCTTAGCTACGGACCCTACCCTCCATCCCCCAAGCCAGCAATGTTGTATCTCTCTGACCATGTTTCTGTAGTCACATCTCTCTGACCATGGCCTGGAAAGGTTCTCCACTCTTAGGAATCCATGTGATAAGATTGGACCCCCTGGGAAATCCAGGATAATCTCCCAATCTCAAGGTCTTACATCCTGGGCTCATGAGAGTTCAGGGCCTTTTTGATGTATTCCAGGTAAATCCATGACTGATAGGAGCTAGCAATCTGTGCCAAGCCATCTGGCCTCTCTTTCATTTTTCCTCTCCTGTTACCCACACCTGTGGCCTCCAACACCTCTTCCTATAAGAGACTATACTGATCCCAGTGCACCCATGGGGACATGAGCTTCCCTCATCTTAGCTGGACTCTCTAATGACCTTCCAGTAGAAAGGTGTCCCCTACCTTGCCCCCCGGCCCCTTACCCACCCCAGTCCCTCATGTTCTCCCCTCAAGACCAATTGCAGACCTTATGGCAACCACAGGTACACACATCCCCATTCAAGGTGGTGGATCGCTTTAAGGAACAACTAAGCTTGGCTGGTGTGGCACAGTGATTGCACATCAACCCATGCACCAAGAGATCACCGGTTTGATTCCCAATCAGGGCACATGCCTGGGTTGTGGGCTCCATCCCCAGTAGGGGGCGTGCAAGAGGCAGCCGACTGATGTTTCTCTGTCATCGATGTGCCAATCTCTCCCTCTCTTTTCCCCTCTCTCTAAAAATCAATAAAATATATATTTTTAAAAAGAAACAACTAAGTTCACATGCAGTTCTGAGGCTGGAACAGATGGAATACTATTTTTTTTCTGGACACCTCATTTTTTATACATAAGCATTTCAAGGTCATTCCACTCCAAAAGTAAGAAAGAATATTTAGAAAGTAAATGTAGTTATTTTCATTGGTGCTTTATAGCAGTAAATATTACAAGTCTAACCCATAACACTTTATTAATAGATGAATATACCAAGATGGGGCTATAACACTATATATCATTATATCAAAATGCATTTTGCTTCAGTTTTATTGAAAGCAATCAATAGAAACACACAAGGCCCTCTGTTGTTCTGTTGAAATGAGACTCCTTTAAAAAGAATATTAGATACATTAATTAATAAAGTAATGAAAGTGTAGCTGCCAACATTATAAACAAAATTGTGACAGAAGAGAGTTCTCACTGATCTATAATTAAGAAATATTTATGCATAACCCATGGACACAGAAAACAGAGTGGTGATGGCCAGAGGGAAGGTGGGGCAGGGACTGGTTTGGGGTGGGCAAAGGGAGCAAAATGGGGGCATCTGTAAAAGTATCGCAATAAAAGTAAACCAAAAAAACTTTTTTCTCCTTAACAAAGCAGATTTGGCTTTGAACTTTTACTTTCAGCTCATTGTTCCCAACAAAAGTGTTAAAAAGTTTATTATGCAACATTCCTGTTTCTCTGTTAACAATTGTATATTTAAATTATGGCACTTCTTAACACTAAAAATTATGAAGTTTTTCATGTCTTTTCTGAGTGGCATGGGATGCTCCTGGAGGCTTTTGTCTCTTTTTAAGCTATGTATTGCTCTCCGCTTCCTCTCAGGAGGCAGGAAGGTATAAGACTATCTCCATCAACTGGATT
Source organism: Myotis daubentonii (assembly GCF_963259705.1). Taxonomy (NCBI): domain Eukaryota; kingdom Metazoa; phylum Chordata; class Mammalia; order Chiroptera; family Vespertilionidae; genus Myotis; species Myotis daubentonii. Next base: position 45,508,489 of record NC_081845.1, on the reverse strand, counting down.
GCTTCTGAGTTTTTCCACTTTTGGAAACTCCCCAGTCCCACTAAGAAGCCTGCCTTGGGTGAGTTAGATGTACCTGCGGGCATCGACTTCCTCAGAGACCTCTCAGGCAGAAGCTCAGGGTCTCGGCTCAGACCCAGCCCAAGGGCAGGCACAGGGCTGGAAGGATGGGGGGCCCCAAAGCCGGGGACCTAGATGAGCTGTGAGAAGAATTAGAATAAGCTGCCCTTGACAACTGACTGGAACCTACATGCTCCTGCATGTACCTCTGCAACGTTCAAAAACAAATCAGTCCATAGTTTGTTAGTGATAAGGACAAAACACTTGGTGCTTCCAGAATGATTGCCAGTTCATTACTCTTTCTCTCAAGGTGTAATGGAAATAAATGAGAAATGGAAAAGAAGAGAGAGGAGAGCACGGAAAGAAAGGACATATGTGGACTGGGTGTTTTATGTCCTTATCTCTCAGTAATTGTCCTCCTAATTGTCCTAGGTTGTCATTATCTTTTAATATATATTGATTTTAGAGAGGAAGGGAGAGGGAGAGAGAGATAGAAACATCAATGATGAGAGAGAATCACTGATCGGCTGCCTCCTGCACACCCCACACTGGGGATCAAGCCTGCAACCCAGGCATGTGCCCTGACCAGAAATTGAACAGTGACCTTCTGTTTCATAGGTCGATGCTCAACCACTGAGCCACAGCAGCTGGGCCTAGGTTGTCATGATTGCTCCAATAGCAGGGAAGGCAGCTGCAGGTGTGCATGTATGCAACTTACGTATGGCCCAGGACTTATAAGCATCAGAGCTGGTGTGTCTTTTTCTGCTGTCCCTCAGAGATTTCAACTCCCAAGTCCACTCCTTGCAGTAGGTTGCGTAGGACGGTCACTTAAGGTGTGTTAGTGCCCTTGCCCACACACCTCATGTTTTGTGTGAGATCTTTTCCTAACATGCTAAACAATATCCTTGATACAAGGAAGTAGGTGTCAACTCGTCTACCACCGTGGACCCTGGGGCATCAACACAGTCCACCAGCATGGAAATACTTGAAGCACCCGAGAGTCTGAATCACTATCTCAACACTTCCACAACCCAAGGAATGTTCTGGGCTCCCTCCTCCCATTCACTGCCAGTGGAGTCAGGCAAGCCCCAGCCCCCAGGGGTTTCTCCGGGCTGAGATCACCCTCTAGGGCACTAGCTGAGGGGTTTTAAGGCTCCCCCTCAGTGGTTCAGAGTAGTGTGAATTCTATAGGCTCTAACTTGAGTTGGTTTCCCACTGTCCAAGGGCAGCTGACAGCTGTCAGGGAGGCAGGCCTCCCTCTTGCCGCCAGCCAGTCCTGAGGCCCATTCACGGAGACAGGGACAGAGCCCAGACTGACAGACTGTTTTGGCTGTTTCCATGAAGCCCCAACGAACTGGGCTTGGCTGCCAATGGCCTCTAAAGTCAGCAGAGCATACAGACTTCTCAAATACCATCGGACCAAGTTCCATGAACTGGACAGAGGGCTGATAAGAGACTCTGAGCCCTCCTGCAGGTTGTGTTTTTCACGCCACTCACATCTGTAGAGCACCTCCTGTGTGCAAAGACCAGGGACGCAGAGCCTCTGGGATGCTTGCTGCCTAAACCTGCCCTGATAAACAGCAAAGTGAAGAGGAGCTTTGTCGTTCATTCGTTAATTCAGTCATCATTCACTTACTCATTTAGTCAATGGATAGATATTGAATAGCTACTCTATGAAAAGTACTGTTGGACAATGAGGTATCCTGCCCTCAAAACAGTTACACTTTCCTAGGGGAGGTAAGTCACAGGTACAGCTTTCTCTAAAATGAGGTAAACTATAACCTGTGCAATGCGAAGAGCACCGGTAGCATGTCATGTGACTCGGGCATGGAAAGACACTATCTACTGGCATTTAGACTATAGGGAAAGTTGTCTGCAGTTTGGGTTTCCCCCAAACAGATTTTGGGGTAAGAATTTGAGTGTAAGTATTTTATTTGGGAGGGAGAAGTGCCGGGGTCCAACCCCAGCAGGTCCAGGGGTCCCCAAAGGCGTAGACGGAGTCGGCGAAGAAGGAATGACATGGAGACAGCGTCCAGTTGATCAGCAGCCTAGCCAGGATCTCCAGCCAAGTTCTGGTCTCGATCTCCAGAGAGGTTCTGCTTAGGATCTCCAGCCAGGTTCTGTAGCCATGTTCCCTCACTAGGTTCTCCAGCCAGGTTCTGTCCAGGTTCTCCAGCCAGGTTCAGTCACCAGGTTCTAGTCAGGTTCTCTTGGCAATTTCTGTAGTCAGGTTCAGTCCAGGATCTTTTGCCATGTTCTCTCCAGTGAAGTCCTTCTGTCTCTAGAGAACGTTCTGTGTAGGTTCTGTGCCTAGGTTCTGTCTCTCTTGGTCCTGTGTTCTAAGTCCTGTCTCCTAAGTTCTGTGTCTGAAGTTCTGTCTCTCTGTCTGGTTACATCTGTATTTATACCAGTTGATTCAATCCTATCAATCTCTATTACAAAGGTTAGGGCGTTTCTTATCTCCATTCCAGGGAGTAAAGATTATGTAGCTTAAGCATGATTGTTTGTAGTGATTAACTACCCGCCTGGCACTTAGTTAAGGAGTTTCATCCCCTCCCTGACTTCAGGGAAAAATTCCTACCTGGGGAAACAACCTTTCTAGGAGAGGCATCCCCTCCCTGACTTCAGGGAAAAATTCCTACGTGGGGAAACAACCTTTCTCGGAGAGGTGACCTTGGTTAAAACACAGCGCCAAGAAGGTGAGCAAACATATTAAGAACCATATGCCATATATGCCAGGTCCCTTGAAACAGCAAGGATGGACCGGCTCCCGGCAGAGAAGGTCTCGGTGAGCATAAGGAGTGGAAGTCAAGGCAGCAAAAAGAGGAAAACCAACAGACGATCCTGTAATGATCAGTTACCCCTTTAAACATCTGGTATTTACCCCCATGAGGAGTCTCTGGAAGAGGCTGAACATCCCTCAGAATGTTTAGGAGTGAGGAAGCTAGAGTGTTTGTCCCCTCTCAGGACTAAGGGTCACTCCTGGCATATTAACTTCCAGTGCCCAGCAGCCCAAACCCCCGCGTGAGGCCAGAGAATACTCTCCAGAGTAATGCAAACAAGGTAAATAACTCACTTCATCTCCTATATTTTAGAAGATGTCTTCTCTGAGTGTATCACCTTTTTACTGGTGCCTTGCCTGTACCCCTCAGGTACTTTGAGACTAGAATGTCTCTCTGCAGCTCAAGCACGCAGAGACGTTCGTTTCTCTGCAGAAAAGAACTCCCACACCAAGCGCGTCTGGTCCTGGGAGGCCACGGGACTCAGACACACCGACGCCTAATGTCCAGCAGCTTTCTGCCCCCACCACTGTTGCTCTACCATGTGTCCAAGGGCACAGATAGCCAGTGGAGCTCTTCAGTGGGTAAGCTGGAGAAGGACTTGGACTTCCGGTGTTAGGAATTTTGGTTTTAGGTCCATAGCAGAATTGGGGCAGTTCCTCTCCTCATTAGGGTCAGAGAACCACACATTCTCTGACAACTCAAGGAAACCAAGTTTTTTTTACTATTGCTAAATGACTTTAACAGAAAAGGGAGGATCTATGTTCCTTAGTTCATAAAACCATCCCCAAAAAGGAATGCAGAGATGAACCTCTCCAACTTATTTTTTATTCAACATGGGACTTTCTCTTTAAAGTCACTTTTGCTATGTAAAAGAACAAACCATTTGTAACATGTATTGTAACTTCCCTCACATTCAAACCGTCACCACCACCACCTTATGTATCTGGTAAATCTCAGTGGTCTTTGGGTTTTTGTAGAGTGGAGCACATTCAACTGACAATGTTTATCGTTTGCAAATAATCTAAAGAGGTGAGGGATATGTGTATTACCTTGATTGTAATGCTGGCACCACAGGTGTATGCATATGTTCAAACTCATCAAAATGTATACATTAAATTGGTATAGTTTTTGCATATCAATTACACCTCAATAGAGCTGTAATAACAGAAAATGCTCTTGTCATTCAGTTTAGTTCAACAACCCTTTATGGAGGGTCCACCAGGAGGAGGGGTGCCCTGGGCGAAGGGTCAGAGAGGCAGAGGTGAGTGTGGCACAGGTCCTGTGGGCTTCAAGGAGTTGGCACCATTGTTTTGTGTTCACTGAATGTCACAATGGGCATTATGTCCTGGCTATAGAAAAATCTGGAATGTTTTAATGCAGTGCCTAAAGGGTTACAGTGGTAGTAATTTTACAAACTGATAAAAATAAATATTCCCCTCAATAAATCTTTTTAGATTATTTGCAAAGGATCTAAAGCCTAAAGAATAGATTCAGACTCGTGTTCTCTAAAACTGGAAAGCAATGTGTCAGATGAACAATAATCTTTACATTTTTATTGTCTCTCTCAACACACATTCATAATTTTAGATCTTTGCAAGAATTTCTACTGCATTCTGAAATTCTCTCCACAAGCCCAAGTTCTGTTGTTTTCAAACACCCCCATTCTTTTCTAATCACCTCAGATTTTAACCAAATCAGATCAAAGTCCTTGACTTTCCAAAAAGAAAACCTTTGGAAACAAAGTAGGAAAACCCAGTGGGAATATTTTCCTAAAATCCTTATGGACACAGTGAGACCCAGGCTGGCTTTCAGCCTCAGCACAACAGGTCCCCTGGCCGGGACCACTGACTCTTCATTTGCAAGCCCAGCCCAACTCCCAGTGCTAATTCTGGGCTGGGGCAGAAGAGCCTTAAGAAGGTCCCTTTGTGTGTCTGCTCCATTCTAAGGCATTATACAACTTACCTCATTTATTTCTCCCAGCGCCTCCCAGAGCTGGGTGGTGTTAGCCCTACTCGCAGGTAAGACAGCGAGGCTTTCACCGACAGCCCACAGCGAGGTCTGTCTGGCTCCAAAGTCCACACCCTTCCACTGCACCACCTGACCAGTGCTAGGCCCTTACCATGCTCTCGTGCTAGGCATCTAGTAGCTCTGAACCCGGCGGCTGGTGGCTGGTGCCCTGCCCCCACTCACTAGCTGCTCACTGGGGATGCAGACACTTTCACCCCGTACTCCACCTGCTGGGATCTGCTTCTTTGCAGGACCTCCAGCTACATAGTCTTGGATCCCCTTAATGACAGCATGGCAGGGCCGTACCGGCTATTTCCCTGCTCCTGAGACTCTCTCTGTGCTGGCCAGACCAATCCTCCCTCGGCCCCTGAAGGCTGACCAGAGCCATTCTGGGCCTCTTCCCAGTCCCCTCCGTCTGCCCATCTGCCTGTGAGCACCTGATCCACGGCGGTGTGGATCCTAAGAAAGGACAGGAAGCATCCGGACACCAGAGATGTCAGGTAAGGCGCTCTGTGCTGGCACCATGGCTGAGAGGCCTGGCAAACGCTGACTTCCAAAAGAAATTAAATAGGCTTTTGCCCAGAACTTTGTAGATTTCTAGCCACAGACCCAAGAAAAGTATTCAACTTTCTCCAAACTTTGCTTCGAATTTCATTTATCACAGACAACCAGGGCCAGACTAGCAGTAACAAGAGCTGGAGAACAAAAGCAATTTTCTTGAGGAGCAGTAGGAAACCTTTCCAAAGTGAGACCAGCACCAGGCTGCTGCCCCCTGATGCTCAGGCTCGCCTGGGCTGGGGTGAGGAGGCGCCCAGCCTCTCAGGGGGTGGAGACGCTGCAGACTCTCAATGAAGACCACACGCTGCAGGGGCCTACCCCGATTTAGAAGAGCGTTTCTATTCAATGCTGGATCATTCCTTCCCAGAAAGCACCCTGGCCTCTGATTAAACCACAGCCACCGTAATCAAGTGGTCTGCTGAGCTGAGGCAATTCTCTAAATACCTCAGAGCATCCAAGCAAAATAGTTTTTCCTAAATGCCCAGGTAAGAGAGGCCAACATCAGGAATCACATTTTTCGTGTGTCAAAGAAAACAAAGTTTTGTTGCCCCACCCCCATGAGTTCAGGAGCTCCAGTCACACGAGGAGCTATTTGAACAACACCCTCTGGTATGCACGGCAGTATGTAGGGGCCCTGGATTCCAAACACATTGTCCATAGAAACTGAAGAGAGAAAAAAGAAAGAGAAACACACACACAGCTAGAACTAACCTAGATTGGACCCCTACCTGATTGAGTTGGTCTCTGACTGGTGATACAGGAGAGGGTACAGCCCATTCTCTGTAAAGGGCCCGGCAGTAAATATTTTAAGCTTCAAAGGCTGTTGTAACTCATCTCTGCCTTTGTAGCATGGAAGAGTCGTGGGGATACACAAATAGAATGGCTTTGTCCAAATAAATCTTAATTGATAGACACATTACCATCTGAGTTTCATGTAATTTTCATGTGTCACAAAATATTATGCTTTTGATTTTTGTCAACCTTTTAGTTTGCCAACCCCTAATGCAGGGTGAATGTTTGGTTCATCTAGATCTGCTAGATCGTGCCCAAGAAAAAGGGCACGTTTTGATTTGTGAGCCAAAGAGATATGCACCACTTCTAAGTAGGACCTTTCGAATCCGTCATCCGGTTGTACCCTGTTATCTTTTGCCTCAATCCCAGCAATGCCCCTGTGGTCAGTCTGGATCCCAACGTTAAGGATATGGAGCAGCACCACAGTCAATGAAAATGAAACATGACTGAGAAATAGAGCTGCTTAGCCACCAGGATTTGGAAATCACTTTGGTGCTGCCCATACTTTAGCTTATGCTAACTGATACATCCCTGAACAGAATATTTTGTATTTGTATTTGCTTGGCTCCTATATGCATTTGAGTTTTAAAGTCTTATTTTAAGTCATTTGAGTTTTAGTTTCTTTATCTATAAATTTGCATTACTGTGTACCCCTACAAAGTTATGAGGATTAAAATGAAATAAGATACATGAAAAATGCTTTATAAATTATAAAGCAGTATAAAAAGGTTTTTATTACCAAAGAGTTGTAAAATAAGACAGATTTTACTGAATTCTACAATAGAAGTAGAAAGTACTACGGTTAGGGGAGACTCAGACAAACAGAATCATAGACGTCTTCATGAAAGTGGCACTTGAACTAGATATTGAAAGACTGGAGGATTCTAGTAGAAACACGCACTAAGGCAGGTGGGGACAGCCTTACCTTGGCACAGTGCTGAATTCCCTTTTTGTCTGCTCTTGTTTGCGGTCCTAAGTCTGGTATCTGTTCATTAAATTTTGAGAAAGAAAAAAGAAGTTATATTACAGGTAACAGTGTGTAATAGAAGAGGTCTCTGAAATGTTCATTCTGAAATCTGATTTTATATTTCAAATTATTTCATTTCAGCTCAGAGCGAAGGCAGCCCAGAGGGGTTAGCTACATAATTGCTCTTTTAACAGTCCTGGCCACCCTTAGCACATTTAATTATTCCGTAATTACTTATACTTACGGCCCAGTGTGGAAATCATATGTGGATTATCGATCTTTGTGATGAATATAAAGGAAAAGCAGTCATTGTTCTCTGTCCCCGGAAGGATTCCTCTCCCTCCCCCCCATCCCCCCCCCACCCCTTCCCACCCCCACCCCCACCCTCCCCCCTCTGCCCCTTGTCATGAGGACAAACAGCTCTCCTTGGACAATGGAGAAAACAGAGGGCAGGTCTGGAGGCCAGAAGTGCCATAGGTGTGAGCACAGAGTCCTCATAAAACAGTGGTTCTCAACTTTCCTAATGCCGCGACCCTTTAATACAGCTCCTCATGTTGTGGTGACCCCCAACCATAAAATTATTTTCGTTGCTACTTCATAACTGTAATTCTGCTACTGTTATGAATTGTAATGTAAATACCTGATATGCAAGATGTATTTTCATTGTTACAAATTGAACATAATTAAAGCATAGTGATTAATCACAAAAACAATATGTAATTATATATGTGTTTTCCGATGGTCTAAGGCGACCCCTGTGAAAGGGTCGTTTGACCCCCAAAGGAGTCTCGACCCACAGGTTGAGAACCGCTGTCATAAAGGATAAAGGCACATTTCCAGAAATGTTTCACCTTCAGTTTATCTTACCCAGATTCACAAATGACAAATGCTCCCTGAGACACACAACTGTTCAGATAGAAAAGGTCTTTCAAAGCTCATATTTAGTGAAAGCCCAGAATACTTCAGCATAAAGTCTGTTCCTTTCAGTGCTCACTTTTGCATTATAAACATAAGCCTGAGCTAGACACAAAGTCCGTGTTGGCACCGCTGGGCTTTACCCTTACATCTCCAGTCAGACTTCTAGTCTCTCCTAAATCATTGCTCTGCAATTAATGGGAAAGGCACTTAATGGGAACTCATGGCAATTAATGGGAAAATGACACAAATAACACTGATATACGATAAGCTGATGCATCATGAGTCCTTTGGTCACCAAAATAATGCCAGAAAGAAAGGGAAAGATCTGCTTAGAGTGGCTACTGCCCGCAATAGTTGACTCTTTGTTCCTGTAAGAACACAAACTTTCTCCAACTCTAAAATCTTATTATGTGTTTTATGGAATAATTTGAGGAAAATGAATTTGCCTAAGACCAGTATTGCGTAAGTGAGAGAGCTGTCTGCTTATAGGCGATATTATATTTTAGACCTTGCCTAATCCAGGAGACACCACGAGCATCCCAGCTGCCCATGAAGACGACCACTTACCTCTTTAGTGATTCTTTTAAGAATCAGCAAGTATAAAATAAAGCTCCCAGCCACTTATCCTGACTGAGGGACCATTATGTTCATACAGAGCCTCTTCCCTCCTGTAGCTTATAATTTGGTTAGGGAAGAAGATAGAGAGATGAGTCATTAAGAAACAGCACAGACTTGGGGGACAGAACAAAGTAACTTCAGGGACTGTACAGGCTTAACCAACTGAGCAACATTTCTTCAAACATTCAGACCAAAAGAGAGAAATCTCGATGGAATGGCCATGAGGATGCCCAGGTAGAAGGTGGGACCTAATTCAAGGGTGGATGGAACATTCTGGAAGTATGGGAAGACAACATACCCAAAGACTCAGAGTCTCAGAGGAGGAATGTGCCTGATAAACTCAGGGACAGTGAGACCTGCCATATCTGAGTTGTGCTCAAAGATGAGTCATGCAAGATAAAACTGAAAAGGCAGGTTGGGGGTAAATTGTGAGGGGCCTGAAATGCCACACCATGGGGTACAACCTCGGTGTGAGCAGCTAGCATGGTTTTCTACTTGGGTCTGTAACAGAGATTAGTGGTCAAGACCCCAAGCTCAGTTTCTCAGCCTTTAAAATGGGGATAAGAGTACCCACCCCATAGTACTGTTTGAAGGATAAAATGAATATATATAATATATAACTTTTATTTTATTATTTTCTGTAATATTTTATTGTTCCTGATGAGGAATTTTATGTCCTTTGGTGATAGCTAAACAAGCATATTTCATTCATTCTCTGGATTTTATAGACTAAAAATAAGTATGATTCTCTTTGCCTACAGTTAGAGACCTGTTTCCTAACTGTACCCCAAGCAGAGAAAGGGCACTGGGCAGAATTAAAGGTCTGGAAACTGAGCTCCTGTGAGCACCTCCTTAGAGTGAACTCCTAGTTTCTTCCACGGCCTTCCCCTGGCATCGGGGTCCTGAGCATCTTCCCGTTAGAGCGCCAGAAACAGTGATTAAGATGGACATCCTCTGAAACAAATCGGAAACTTTTTTTAAAGGGGGAAAAAGGCTGAACTTCCACAGTATAAATATTACTAGATGGCCTCGGGCTCAGATGCCATTCACAAGCTCCTCAAGCTGCACTCTCACAATTTATGACATTTACCAGAGCCCCTGGAGAGAGCTTCCGTCCTGCCGCGCTCCAGAGCCAAATATTAGCCTCCCGTGTTAATGAGGCCGAGTCAGGGAAGAGGAAGACAGGAGATCATTTGAGTGATTTTGCTTGTTAACTTTCGGGCCTCTTCTCTCCCCCTCCTCTCTTCTCTCCCCTGCTCCAGAGAGAAAGCTGGAGTCTTACAGGACGAGGATGCGGTGTGCCAAGCACCAATGCTGGAGCCATAATGTGGCTTATCACCCCAAGTGTCATGGGCTGCCCAGCCCCAGGATGCCAGGGCGCAGCTGGGGCGTGAGGACAGGGAGGTACACAGGGAGGAGGCAGGCATGGGGGACACCAGCTGGGCCGCTGGCCACATCCAGGCCTCCCTCCACTAGCCTCTCTTGCTCCAACCCTTAAACAAATGTGGCTCTGCTGAAATGAGTTTTCGGCCTCCAGCAAGGGAGGCTCTGTACTTTAATACAGTACAGCCCTGACAAGGTCCACTTCTGGACAGGAGACGGTGCGTCCAAATCAGCCACATGCTCGCCTTTTTATGCCTCATCAGCCCTGACTGGTTCTCTGGCAGAGCAGCTGTGCTTCATGGGCTTAGTGTTGTCAGATTCCGGAAAATAATAATAATAATAATAATAATAATAATAATAATAATAATAATTTTTCAGATAAGTGTGTCCCAAACCATATTTGAGACTACTAAAGAATAATTTTGTTTATTCATCTGAAATTCAAATTTGATTGTGTCTCCTACCCTTAATCTGGCAACCTTATCAAGGCCTCAGTTTCCTCATCTGTAAGTGGAATATTAAACTAGATCAGTGATTTTCAAACTCTTTTAAGGACAAAGGTCTTCTGTCAAAAGAAATAGATAAGAACAGAGCTGGGTGAGGTGGGCAGCCAGAGCTCTCTTCCCACCTTCTGCTAAATCCGGGTCTGCCCTGAGTTCGGTTTCCAAACCAAGGGAGCATAATCTCTGCGGTCTTCTGATCCCTCTGTCTCCACCAGCCCAGGCCTCTGAGGCCTTCACAACTGAAGGTCCTCGGAACTTCAGACCACTGGGGTCTGTGTGCTCTGCCACCAACCAAAATTCTTCTCATGGGAGGTAAGGGGCTCATCTTCAGATACTCTAGGTCGATTCCAACCTCCAACCCCATAAGACGAGGGTAAACACCTGCTCTTAGATTCTGCCATAGAGAAGAAGCACCTCAGAGACTGTTCATGCTGTGGGGTGTCTGGGCCAGGCTGTGTGCGGCGATGGGGAAAGCATGGGCTCTGAAACCCATGCTGTTACTATTTAGCTGGGTGACCTTGGGACTTAGCCTCTTTGAATATCTGGTTTTTGATAATAGAGTCATTGTTATGATAATTAGGTAGGACAATTGTATGTAAAAGAAGACAGACCTACCCCACCTTAAAAAAAAAAAAAAGAATACAATGTCATAGGCTCCATTTAACTCATCAAATGCAAACTAATCAATAGTAACAAGAAGTAGATTGGTGGTTTCCTGGGGATGAAATGGAAGAGAGGGACTACCCAGGGGCACAAAGAGACGTTTGGGGGTAATGGATGCATTTGCTCTCTTGATTGTGGTGATGGTGTCATGGTCTTATACATATGCCAAAACAGTTATAGTCTTTAAAGATATGTAATTTAGTGGTTCGTTTACATCTTAATAAAGCTGCTTTGAAATAAATAAGCTTCAAATACAAACTTTATTATTACCATTGTTGTGCTTATTTTTATCCCAGCCTTAAGGATTCTGTCTGTGCTCAAGGATTGTTTTTTTCTCCCCAGAGCAAGTGCATCTCCTTAAAGAAAAAATTTCAAATTCGTGTGACCCTCTTATGCCCAAGGCTCATGGAATATTGTCACTTCAGAGATGCAAAGAAATTTGAATGTCATCTAGGCAAGCCTTCTATTAAATGCACGCTTAACTCCTCTCCCACCCCTACATCTAAGTCCTATTGATTCTCTCTTCTACCCACTTCTGATATCTCTCCTCATTTCTCTACCTCCTCTGTCCTCACCTAGTCCCTGTCTTGCCTGGACCACTGCAATAGCCTCCTGATGAACTCTATACACTCTCCTGTTACCTCCAATCCATTATCCACACTCCAGCTAGGGTGATCTTTTTGAATGCAAATTACAATCATGTCACTCCACTGCTTCAAACCTGGGGAAGTTCCCCATTGTCCTTAGAAAAAGATCCAAAATCTCTACTATGGCCTACTAGACCCATGTGATCTGGCCCCACCCACCTGTCCAGCACAGCCTGTACTACTCTTGTTTTCTCTGTTCCAGGCAATTTAGACTTCTTTAAATGGACCACGTTCCTCTCAACTCCAGCCCTTCTCAGGTCACTTTCTCAGAGAAGCTTAATTAATTCTCCAGATAAAGTCTGGTCTCCTTATTTTAAATCCCCAATGCACCCTATTTTCCTCTTAGTAATCATTTATGCGATATGTATTTTCCTTTCTTAAGGAAGAGGAAAAGAATCGTATCTATCTTATTTACTTCTTGATCATCACTACCAATCATAGTACTTTACACATAGTAGGTGCTCAATAAATTGCTTTTGAATAAATTAATGAACACAACTTTCTGCTACAGTCAGGTACTGTTCTATTGAGATTCATATGCAGCCCTTCAAAGTCCTTAAAATTTTATCATATTTACCTCATTTACTTGAAATTATATAAGTGATGATTGACTATATAAGCCAGGATCACCTTATGGCAAGCCTTAAAAAATCGAAGAATTTGGTCAATTATAATTGGTCAAATATATTGTATCTGTTGGATGGGCAAAGATTAAGAAAACAGACCCTGTTTTATATTGATAAAGGTATAGGGAAGCAAGTTCTCTCAATCACTGTCAGGGGGAATATAAATTCACACAACCTTTTGGTGAGTCTTCATATATGTACATTTTAAATGCATATCTATTTGTTATGGACTAAATGTTTGTTTCCCATGCCCCAAATTTATATGTTGACATCTTAACCTCCAATGTGATGGTATTAGGAGGTAGGACCTTTGTGAGGTGAATAGGTCATGAAGGTGGAGCCCTTATGAATGGAATTCATGTTCTTATTTTAAAAGACTCCAAAGAGCTCCTAACCTCCTTCCATCATGTGAGAGATAGGCACTTGGAAGAGGACCCTCACCTGAACATGCTGGCACCGCAATCTCAGACTTCCAGCCTTCAGAACACTGAGCAATAAATTTCTGCTGTTTAGAAGCCACCCATTACATGGTACTAGTGTCCCAGTGCATGTATTCATGCACATTGACAGGAAATTAATTAGAAGAAATATTTTAATATTACTATTCACCCCTTCTCTATAGTAGAAGTATCAACCAAATCCACAATCGATAATGACAGATCGAAACACACGCGTGTGATTGGCACCAGCAAGAGTTTTACATGTATTGCACATGCACGAGTCAACTTAGCCTTTTATATATAGAGAATAAACTGGCTTAATTAGACCTGCTTTCTGATTTAGCTGAACTTTTTCCAGCCCAGTGAAGCACCCCAACGTCTCTTTCAGGTAATTGTCAGGAACACAGCAGTAAATATCAACATTATTATTATAGCTCATGCAGGGAGAACAAAAGGTAAAATATTTAACTGCAGCAGTGTTTGACTATATTCTGCACAGTGAGAAAACCTGAAGTCATTTTCAAGTTCCACCATTTCTTACTTCTTTTCAGTCAAGTCAAGTTTCTAAACGTTCTAAATCTCCGTTTTCTGGCTAATGAAAAGAAAATAGGATTCTCAAGTCTCCTTTCTACCTACACCAGGACTTCTGTGAGGATCAAATGACATCAGGCATGGGAAAACGCTTCACAAACATTTGGTTAAAGTGTAAAATGTTTGCACTTGGCTATAAAGCAACTCATGTTCCTGGGCTGAAGAAACTGCAAGGAGGCTATTTGCTAGGGAGAGGAAGCCAGGCGTTGCTACGTGATGTCATTACAGCGCCCACAGCCACCATTTCCGGGCTGGGCCGTGGGCCGCATTGCGCCATGGGGTCTTGGCAGCATTGGCTGCAATTTTGTGGGCTGTCACTCCGGAGTCATGGTGGGGCCTGTGTCCCACTCGGGGGAAGCCGCGTGTTGGTTTGTCCACGCCAGGTCTGTGGTGCCATTTATTTTTAAATAACCAGTGCACATCATGGAAGCTCCTGCATTGAGCATCTGCCCCCTGGTGGTCAGTGCGCATCATAGCTAACGGTCAGATGAACACTTAGCCTTTTATATATAGAGATTTTATTCTAGCAGCCCAATAATAGATAAAATTTTTGTAAAATAACTATTGGTAATGCATGGGGGAAGGGGACCTAGAAGATATATACCAAATTGGAAGTTAGGTGATTTTCCTCCTTTACATTATAAGTTTGTGTATTATTAATTGAAATGATACTTATAAAAGGCCTTCCTAATGAATGGGTGCTAAATAAATGTAATTGCATGCTAACCATAAGTTAATACATAAACTTTTATGTTGTTTTAATTTTTTCACCATCATATGTTACTTTGAGAGTCAGGTAAGTTAATCAAGTTTTTTAAAAGAAATTTAGAGATTATCTCATTCAATTCCTTAATTATATCATTGAAGAAACTGAAGCCCAGAGAATTACACAATGGATAATTTTTGTCTTCCACATTTACCTGTTTGTCTGTTCTCCAGCTTTTTCTTTGGGTAGCTTCTTTTCTCTATCTGGTAAACTTGCAGATACAAAAATGCGCACATGATTCTGGCTGCCAATCAGGATACACATCACCAGGACGTGGGGCTTGGTCCAGGGGTGGATATGTGATGCAAACAATTAGAATCATTGTCAGAAATTGGTCTGGATATAGAACAAGTGGACTTCATATCTTTGACGCCAGATTGTTATTTATGAGGAATATCTAAGTTTAATGAGCCTAAATAGACAAGATCTAAGAAAGGAGACAATGTTCTAATGACAGCAATGGGTCCACTAGATCTGTGTGCCTATGGCCTGGTCCATCCTCTTGGAATTCTTGTTTTAGCTAAATGTGAGTGTTTTTTAATTTATTATTTATTTATTTTTCAGAAAACAGCAATTAAAAGTGGCCACCGAGATCACAGAGCTCAGGAGTAGCAGAGCTGGGGTTAGTTCCCCGGGGTATCAGCTCTGCTCCGCTCAGATGGTTGCCCCAGCGCTGACCCTCATCACAGCCCCGCGGGGACAGCTGGTGTTCAAGCGCCACCTCTCTGGTGCACCTGCGCACGGGTATAAACTTTCTGGAAAGTAGCTGTACAGTATGTATCGTGACAAGGAGAGAATATGTTGATGAGTGGCCTTTTTGATAATTATCCTTTTCATTGTGAATTAATACATTCCCTTTCTGATTTTAATGTCCATACTCTCTAAGTCACTGTCTTCACTTAGGAGGCACATCCTGAGGAAATTATCTAAATTATGAACAAAGCTTTACGGAGAAAAAGTTTCACATAAAATAGAAAAAAGTGAGGCGGCCAAAGTATGACAGTGGTGAAGAAAATCAGGAAGTAGCCATAGATCAAAATGTCAAATAATAGTTTTGAAAAGCTGTTGCATGTTTATGGTTTTGAAAGACAGGAAAAATGCTTATAATTAAGAGAAAAGGTAGGGTTTATTTTACCTATTCCATTGTATTATGTCTAATATATCTTAGAAAAGTTCCACTAAAACCATCTCTAATTTGGGAAGGAAACTGACACAAGATAGCCAAGAGTTAGATTTGTGAGCAAGAATTACAGTGGCAGATCATTATTATTATTTAGTTGAAATAATATCAGTACATACAATATACACCGCTGAGCACATTTCCAGTCATCTCAAATATCCCTCACATCCTACTCCTGGCGTCCCTGTGAATTCGCTCACACAAAATCTTCCAACAAGCAGCCCTAGAATGATGCCCTTGAGGCAAACAGCTGAGCGAGATGACAAGAATGTATGTTGAATTACGGGAAGCTACCCCACGGGCAATTTTGGTTCCTCCAGACCAGTTACCTGAAGTCAGGCACACTAGAGCCCCTATATGACTAACCGAAGGTATTTCCTCTTTAAAATGAATATTCAGTGTTTCCCCTGGGACTCACTCCTAAGGAAAGGGGAATATTTTTGTCCTACCTCTTGCCTTCTGCATTGGCGACTAAGGAACAACCCTCCGCCTTACTATGCTTCTCTGTCAGGAATGACATGTGTCACCAGGCAAGCTTACCTTTAATTTCATTTTTTATAAACAGATTAAAGATGTTATTAATAGAGTAAATATTTAGGAAGCGTTGTTTATTTGGCCTACTGTAGAAAATATCTGAGAACTATACTTAGAAACAGTTTGGTGCTGTGGGAAAAGGGTGCGTGTTAGAGTAACAGAGGCCAGCATACAAATCCTGGCTGAGCCCTTTTGAGATATTTAGCCTGCCCAAGCCTCAATTTCCTCATAAAATAATGCTCAAATACCACTTTGCCAGGCAGTGATGAATTTAAGCCGTGCGCAGTGCCCAGCACACTCTGGACGGGTAATATAAATTGTTAGTGACTGAAGGCCTCGAGAGGCTTAACAGAGCGCCCTTCCATGTCCATCGGTGCTTCTGAAAATTTTAAAGCGCATCTGGAAGCATCTTGGAATCTTGAGAAAATGCAGATTCTGATTCAGTAAGTCTGGAATGGGGCCTAAGAGTCCCAACAAACTTGCAGGTGATACCGATACTGCTGGTATACTGACCAGCCTTGGAGTAGCAAGGCTTTACAGCTCTGGTTCTCAAACCTGAGTGCACCTTGCCAAGGAACTTTAAAAAATCCTGGTGACCAGGTCTCACCTCTGAGATGCTCACTTAATTGATCTGGGGGTGTGGCTGAGCAGTGGGATTCTTAAAAGTTCCTTAGGTAATTCTGAGGTGCACCCATTTGAAAACCACTATTTTATGTAGTACTAGAGGCCCGGTGCACAGATTTGTGCACTGGCAGGGTCCCTCGGCCTGGCCTGCGGGGATCAGGCCAAAACTCTCTGACATCCCCCGAGGGGTCCCAGATTGCAAGAGGGCAGTTCTTGGGTGATGCACCCCAGAATTGGGCTCCCTCCTCTCTGATTCTGGGTGCATCACCCAAGAACCGCAGCTGCCAAGTCACTGCAGCTCGGCAGCTCCCACATTGAGTGTCTGCTCCCTGGTGGTCAGTGTGCATCATAACTACCAGTCAGACGGTCAAACGGTTGGCCAGTCGGCCAGTCACTTAGGCTTTTATATATATATATATAGATGTGCTCAGTAAGCAGGACCTGTTATAAATATAAATTTGATGAGGGTCCAGATGATTGTGATCATGCTTAAGTAACATAGAACAGACTGTAATACTATTCCTTAATAAGTAATATATACCATGTTGTAATAAAGAGCAGAGAGATCCATATAATTTAACCTGTAGGCCTTAAAAAATTTTTTAAAAAGCAGAAGAAAATGAATCAAAGTCTATGCAGAGTTTTCTAAACTTTAAATTTAATACTTTAAATGAATTATATGCAATGCTTTTAAAGAAGTCCTTTTTTGTTGAAGGTTATCTGTACTCTAGTGCGAGGCACACAGAGCAAGGTTTCCATCCTATCTTGTTAACTAAAATGTTTGGGTTTCTTTTAACTGTGATCTCATTTCCAACAGAGAGTGGAAGCACAAGACATATGATACAATAGGGAAAATGTCGAGGCAGCGTTTTCAAACAATCATCCAAATGTGAAGGGACATGCAGTTCAGAAGAAACAGAGTAAGATGATATAGCAAGGAGACAAGAGAGCAGGTGACGCAATCCGATGTGACGCTGACACGCCAGATCAAAGGCTCTGGCGGGAGAGAAACATTTCATTTGGGAATCCAGTGGATTGTTATAAAGTTGAGAGGAGGAGGACTGTGGAGATAATAGGCCTGGCTTTCAGCCACCACATCTAAGGACTTTGCCCAGAGGAACTATTCAAGTGCTCGCTCAGAACACACTGTCTGGACGCTTAAATGAAAGTGTCCGGGATTCCAGTGGCATCTTCTTGTCTTTAAATGTCACCACCTGAATGCTGGGACTTCCGACCTTCCAGAGAGCAGCGCCCAGATTCCAACCATCTTCCTCAGATGGACCAACCCCCTGTCCCCGAGATGTTCATGCATTCTACCAGTTCACTGAGTTGAGCACTTCATTTGCATTTAGCACTTGCTTTTGTAATAACTTATTATACATGCCACTAATTTTTTATTATTTAAATTCTTTATTGTTGAAAGTATTACTTATGTCTCCTTTTTCCCCCATTGACCTCTCCCCACCTGCTCCCACCCCCATACATGCCACTCATTTTTAAGTAAAAAAAAATTTCCTTTACCATATTTTCAGATAATTAAATGTATTTTCATACTCTTTTAAATCAAATCGTATTTTATTTCTTTTTAATTATTTGACTCTTTTCTATCATTTTACTGTTTTGCAGAACAAATCTACTACTTCAAAGGAAAGCACTTTAAACAATTATTTGCAAAGCAGGACAATAATCACCTATTGAATTCTGAAGAGGGAGTATGAAAGGCTTTCTCTCTAGTCTGGTCACTCTCAGAGGTTGCCTGCATTGACAAGACATTTATTCTTTGCCACCATGATTTCTCCATCGATAAGTGTCTTAAAAATGTGCGATTTTTTACAGCATGGTACAAAAGTTCTCAGAAGAACACAACATTAAAATTTACCAAGACAAAAGCAGGAGTGGAATTGCTATGAACTAACTGTACAACTTGGAAGGACTTTGAATATATTAGAACAATAGAATCATGTTTGCACTGACCAGATCCTGAGTCTTCATAAACACAGTCCAAGGAATACCATGAAGTTAATAATTGAATTTAAAATGTTAAACTAATGGTGATCACAATCATGAAAGAAAGAATGAAAAAACTGAATTGAAGATTCTCTTGCATGTGGGCAAATAAGAAATCTCAATAAAGTACAACTAGACAGAGTAGCTAGAAGGGCCTAACATCAGGGAAGAATGGCCTGTGCCTGGATCCACTCAGTGGAGTTGAATGATAGACCAGGTTATAAGTGCTGGAAGGAAACACAACCTTCCAGGTACAACATGGTCTCTAAAGGCTACAGTCACAGGAGACAATGCCTGGCACACAGTAGGTACTCAGTAACTCCTGGAAGGAAGGATGAATGGGTAGGTGGGTGGATGGAGATGGGTGTGTGAGTGGATGGATAGGTGGGTGGAGAATGGATGAACAGCCATTCAGAGTCAGAATCTAAAAAGAGATAGCATGTTACTTCTAAAGGCAGCAAATCAGGCAACTTGAGGACAGATGAGAAATTCAGCAGCCGCTTGCAGCAGAGATACCTATCAGCAGGTGGCAGGTATTCAGGGACAGAGAACAGGAGAAATCTAATTAGAGTAGAACCTCCATCCTGGAGAAATCAAAATGAAAGGAAGATTGCTGAGACAAGAATTTATAACAGGAAAATAACAAAACAAAAACTAAACTCACCAATGAGAAAACAACAATTGGGTCTTGAGTACTAGACAGAAGCTCAATTTTCAGACTTAAGGCACGGAGTGAGATGGCTCAGGACTGGCACACAACTTCAGCTGTCAGAGTGGGGGCATGAAGTCCAGACTGTCCTAGCACCAAAGGCCACTTGACGCTGCAGTCTGGAACACCTTCGCCCCTTCTACCTGGACATGGGACTAGTCTTGAGCCCAGGGCAGAGCTGAGACTACGGCTGTTCAGGAGGCTCAGCCCTGGAAGAGGAGACAACAACGGCTGGAAACAGGATAACTTAGGAAGCAAACAGGACCCTAATGACTCCAGTAAAGAGGAAGGACATGGGGTTCCAGAAAAACCCAAACATCAAATCCCATCGACCATTCCAACAGTATTCTGAAAACACCACCTCCACTCTGCAGAAAAGTAGCTCCATGGTTAAGAAACTTGAATCTCATGTGGCCCCACTTCGATGTGTCCCAATTACACTAGTAAACCCATGTTACTAATAAGCTAGTAACACAAGGCCACCAGCCATCAGCATCCCCTTACTTCCTTTCCATGCAAACAGCCCTGCCCCAGGCTTCCATCAGGAAAGAGAATCCCTGCGATTTAGAATAAGCTGCTGACAAGAATGTCAAGATTGAGCAAGGATGATGTGAAAAACATGCAAGGGTTTGCTTTTTTCCCCCCAAAATCAAAACATAGACCATTCACTTGAGTAGCAGAGCTTCTGCCATCCATTGAAAGGGATGGGCAATGGTCCGTCAGGCTCACAGGAATAAGGCTTCCCTTTCCAGCTCAGACCCACGTCGGCCTCAGCGGCTGAGCCTCTCTCTAACCAGAAAGACAAAGCAGGAGGGCCGCAGCCCTGACTCGGTGCCCCGGCATGTGAGCAGTTTGCTTCTGCCGCTCCTCGGCCTGCCGGTTCTAAGGCGCCTTCCCCGCATCAGTATTCTGTAGGGGTCCTCCGCTGCCTGGCATTGAGGTTGAGCAGTTGTTTGGGTTTCAGTCCATTCAGTATTTTTAGCCCCCAGCAATGCCTCCAGCCACTTGCTCTTGCTTAAGAGGATCATTTGCTACTGATGTTTGCTAGAAGCATCAGCAAGATGAGATGGTGCTGCCTTTGCTTAGCAAATAACCTCCGTTTCAAAGAACAGAGACAGCTGCCTTGCAAACCCAGAGCCTCCATAGAGGATTCCAGAAGAAAGACTCGGCTTTCCAGAACCAGGGTCTGTGGTGCCTCATCCCACAACGCTGTGAAGCCCCATCCTTCCCCCTAGGACAGAGCGTAGGTTTAACAAAAGAAAGGAGGCGCCTCTCCCAGAGGCTGACTGCTGTACTGAGAAACGAAACACCTATCTGAATTCTGATCCTTGATAACACAGCAGCCCCTGGCCTGTCTTTAAAGAATAGGGGTGCTTCCCCCACACTAGAAAGGTTCCTGTGCCTTCCACACCACTGCGCACCCATGGTGCGGGCATGATGCCTGGAACAGTCCCAGGGAGCCTGTCCTCCACCCTGCCCTCTATATTTTTCAAAGAATTTATCTGGACAGCTCGTGTCTCTTTCCAGGATCGAGACAAAGCAACCTTATTCCATTCACCTGCACTTTCGGAGTCTGCACAGTCCTTTTCCTAACTTGAACCACTAACATCGTCCTCTTTTTCTGCTCCTCCTCCTCCTTCCCCTCATATCCTTCCCTGTATTCCCAAATGAAAAAAGCAGGGTTGGGGGTAGGAGAAAGAGGCTAAAGAGATGGGTGAGGTTGGAAGGGGAGACCAATCCAATTAACTTCCTGCCGCTATGAAAGCTAGCTGTGTTGACAAGTCCTTCTATTGTCATCCCGGCAGAACGTAGGTCTCTCTTCTCTAAGCTGTGGTTTTCTCCACGGGGAAATGGAAATGGTGCTGCCTATCTTGCAGGGCTGCTGAAGGAATTAAATGACACGATGTCCTCACAGAGCCCAGGTATACAATAAATGGCAGCAGTTTCACTGTTTAGGCCCCTGACAAGTCATGCACAGCATCCTGTACAGTACACCATTGCTACCTTCTCTGTAACTGACTTCCACACACAGTACCACACACAGCTCAGCTTCCTCAGACCAGGCCTACACAGCATTACCCCAAACTGGCTGCCTTTACCTGAGGCCCCTGGAGACCAGGCAAACTGTTTCTATCAAGGCTGGGCAAGCCCCAGAGGACCTGCTAAGCTTTACCATGGGAGAAGACTGGCCTTTCAGCTAACATCGAAATGAAACAAACATTCTTTTCAGAGTTCAAAACAACCAAGTACCTCTCCTTCCCATCTCATAACACTGCCCCGTATTTGCAATTATGGGTGGGCTTCCAGGCAATGCTGTAGTTCTAAGGACGGACCGCATCAATATTTCTGATCCACCGGAAACCATGTAAGTGCCCAAGAAAATCCCTGCCCCTGTAAGATTTACAGACCAATTTTCTAAACCAAAGTGGTTTGCATAGGCTTTGGATAAGAATCTGAAATCATGTTTCCTTATCTACATTGGGCCACTTTAAAAGAAGGAGAAGATACAATATTAGCTTTCCAGGGAGTGATTTGCAGCAATACAAGACCAAGGAAAACAATTATCTGGAAAATTAGTATTACAAATCAACAGTTCCTACACAAATAAAGACACGGCCCTGAGTTTCATAGAGCGTGGGAGTGTTCACCTGAAATAACCATTATGATACAAAAAGCATCAATTGAACTTGAGTGGTATCATTTATTTGGACCCTGACTGCAATCTCCCAGGTTAGGACAGAAGGGATGTGCTAAAAGGAGATACTGTCTATCTGAACAGTGGCTGGGGTTGGCTGGGAATCATAAATCTACAGAGGTGTTAACCTCCCATTACAGTCTATATACAGTTCTCACCATGGAAGTAATGGTGGCCCTGGGTCCATCTATCTCAGATGAGATGGAGACATGGGCCTCCATACGGCTACAGTGGATTAACAGGATTTTATTGGAGGACTAGAAGCATATTCTTAGAATCATAAGTAATTTCACACTATTTAGGATGGTCACCATATTGAAGAGAAAATGAAAGTCTTGCCATGTAAGAAAAATGAGAATAAGTGAGAAATAGTCTTTAGATAAATTTTTTCCGAGTGTTTCTCATCCTCATTGACCATCTGAAGTCTTCAAACATCACTTTGATCTTCAAATGAATATTGGGCTATCATAGCATCTGTCCATAATCTCGAAGCAGTTTCAAAATTAACAAATTCCCTCTCCTCCTCTCCCTCCCAAGAATGAATCTCTGAGACCGTTTTACAGGTCATGCTAGAAAAAGAGAATTCCATTGCCTGGGGAGAAGGGAAGTGTTGAGCGGGGAGTATTTTAGAAAATATCTGAATTCAACTTGCCAAATTGCGCCAAATAAACAGACAACACTTTGGATATTTCCTTCCCACACAACTGCCTTCTGGAAGGGCATTGCCTCACCACCTTCCATAGACCTGCTAGAGAAAGGTTGGTTGGGCCACTCAGAGAAAAGTGACTCCTTTAATATTTCACCACCTGCAAGCCTCACCTATTTTTCTTCATCCTGAAAATTCGTCTTTTTGCTCCTTTTCACTAGATCTTTCTTAGACAGGCAGCATCAGCAATACCTGGGACCTTGTTAGAATTGCAGACTCTCAGAGCCCACCCTACACGACTAAGTAGGAATCTGCATTTTATCGGCACCTCCGTGTCATTTCCTTGCACATAAAAGTTTGAGAAGGCTGTAACCGGTTTGGCTCAGTGGATAGAGCGTCGGCCTGCGGACTGAAAGGTCCCAGGTTCGATTCCGGTCAAGGGCATGTACCTTGGTTGCGGGCACATCTCCAGTGGGGAGTGTGCAGGAGGCAGCTGATCAATGTTTCTCTCTCATCGATGTTTCTAACTCTCTATCTCTCTCCCTTCCTCTCTGTAAAAAATCAATAAAATATATTTAAAAAAATAAAAATAAAAGTTTGAGAAGCCTGTGCTACCTTACCCACTCCCTATCCCTATACCTACTTGGCCCTTCTTTTTGTTAATATTCCTAAAGTTTTTCTTCATGATCCTGATTCTGTTTTTAGCCTCAATCTTTCCTCTAGTTCTATTCTGCATAGGTGTCTACGGGTGTTTGCAATGAAAAGGGTTGGATCTCCCAGAATCAAAAAGCCCCAGCAACTTCCCCCCTCCCCACTCCTACCCCCATTCACCAAATGTGCTCACTCTTCGGGTCATAAAATTCCACTCACTTCCCAAAGCTGAAGGAAAAGCAACACACTGCAGACTGATTTACTCTGCAACCATTGGCCGTTAGGTCTCAGATAGCAGCTGGGGGAGGCAGAGGGAAGGCCTGATTTGAGCTGATGGTTGAGAGATGCTGGGTGATAAAGCCAGCCAAGTGCAGCCAGTCAGCATCCTACCACCCACATAGCTCAACATAAAGCGGCGCAAAAAGAGAAAGCGCTACAAGAGGCTGCCATGTCCCAGCATCTATTCCACATAAGACACATGGAGAATCAGTGGGGATGACTTCACAGAATTATTGGCTGTAAAATACTCAGCACACAATGTATGGTTAGCAATGCCCTGGGAAAAGGCACATATAAAAACCTACATCAAGATATAATCAACTGAAATTGTAGGAATAATTAAAGTAATTAGAATGTATTTATATGAAACTTAATGTTGCCATTAAAAATTATGTTTAGGAAGAATATTGATGGCACAGTAACTGCTCATAATGGCTCCTAGCTGAGCAATCTTAAACACAACTTAAGCTTTCTTTGCTTCTGTTTCCTCATCTGTAAGTGGAAATGACACCACTGTATTCTATTCATTTTAAGATGAATGGTTTCTCACACTTTAACATGGGGGGGGCGGGGATCATAATTTGTAGGGACAATTAGTTGGTAGTGGTTTTTTTTCTTTATTTCTTAGCATACCTAAAATGATGATGCATTGTAGAACCCATAGCCTCTTAGACTTGATGAAAACGTAGGACCCACTGCATTAGATTGTTGTGAGGATTAAGAGTTCATATCAGAGAAAATTAAAACTACCTCACAAGGGGAAAGCACTCAACAAATGTTAGTTATAACTGCTATCACGTGGGAGCACCATCTGCACAGAGGTGCTCAACGTGACAGGAATGGTCAACTACCGCCTGCTAGAGAGCGGTGAGCAACACTGGCAGGTGCTCCCACCCAAAGCCAGTGCACTCATCTCTTCATTTTGGTGCCTGCACTTCACATCACGCATCCCTTCTCCTCCTCAACAGCAGGGATCCTCAACTCTGGCTGCCCAGAGGAATCACCTGGGGGGCTTTATAAAATGTCAGTGCCCAGGACAGCACCACACCCCCAAACACACACACACACACACACACACACACACACACACACACTGCTTTAGCTGGCCTGGGAAAAGCCCCTGGCATTGGGGTTTTTAAAAGCTCCCTAGGTCCGTGGTCGGCAAACTGCGGCTCGCGAGCCACATGCAGCTCTTTGGCCCCTTGAGTGTGGCTCTTCCTAAGCCTTAGGAGTACCCTAATTAAGTTAATAACAATGTACCTACTATAGTTTAAGTTTAAAAAATTTGGCTCTCAAAAGAAATTTCAATCGTTGTACTGTTGATATTTGGCTCTGTTGACTAATGAGTTTGCCGACCACTGGTCTAGGTGATTCTGATGTGCAACCAAGTTGGAAAACTACTGCAACGTATATGAGACTAAAGGCCTTTTTGGAAGAAAACCAGTGTAGCAGCACAGTTCAGGTCCCAGAGTCAGCCAAGCCTGGGTTTATATTCCTGTTCCTCTCCCTTGACTGAGTGAAAAATTACTTAACTTCTCCCTGCCTCAGTTTCTTCATCTGCAAATTGGGAATAATAGCTAATTCAAAGGGTCATTTACAGGACTCAGGAAATGAGCTGAGCATACACATTTAATAAATAAATTATCATTATTAGTGCCATTTGATGGTCATTCGAGCATCTGCTTGCTAGTGGAGGTGCATAATACACATTTGATGATTTGAATTGGAGACGACAGAAAGCCCCTCCCACAAGAGAGAGGGGCACAGAGAGGTGATCAAAGGATCCCACGTTAGGGCCAATCTCACAGTGGAGCCGAGGCCTATGTGCGCCTCACACAGTGGGAACACAGGAGTAATCCACCCCATTCCTCACCAGCGAGAGAAAGCCCCCTGCCCTGGAGACACCCCAACCATGTGCAGAACCCCGGGTCCGTAAATTGGCAACTGAACAGCATCTGATAATTTGGTCAGAGGCACAATCTGAAGAATCTTTCTGAACAGGGGAAGTTGAAACAAATTACTTTTCGAATTTTTATTTTTTTACTAACTGCAGGGCTGTGATGGTCCTCTCCTCAGAAATAAACCCTGACCTTGAAAGGAGAGAAGGCCTAGTCCCCGCGGGCATCCTCATCCCACATGCCTGGGCCTGGGAGCCACAGCCAGGACTTGCCACACTCCAGCGATAAGCCGTGCTAACAAGGATACCTGGGAAATGTGCACCAGAAAGCTGCACAGGGAAATGAAACCCAGGTCCCATTCCTCCCCTCCGCATCAAATTTTTATTTCTTGCCTCAGTAGAAGCTCAGTGGAAGAGAAACAAAGCTAGACTGGAAATCATTTGCTGCCCTCTTGTGGTGACTTGGTATCTTTCCCCACCAGTTTCCAAGACAAGACGCTTGAAAAAGGGATGGGAGGTGGCGGCGAGTATACAAGGTGTCCAAAGCCCAGCTCACCTCAGCAAAGAACCTGGAAAAATTACACCTCTGCTTGCTCCCCACCATCCCATGTGTGTCCAGAAATCCATCTAGTTCTGCCGGGGGCTTGGTGTAGTCAAAGGAAGTCTGGGTATGTCCTCAGCCTTGTAAGAAAAGGTGAAGGAGGAAAAACAAAACAAAAGGTCTGGCTTGTCATACAAATCTGGATTTGAACTGTAGGCTAACCCTGGGCCAGCCAAGGGTGGTGGGGGTGGGAAGAGCTAGTAAGATAGGATATTCAGAACTCCTCCTTGGGGTTACATCTTCTCTAGAGTAGCTAAGATGAGGGGCTTAAACCCATCACGAAATCCTGAACTAGATCAACCGTGAAAACAAGCCAGACTCTAGGGGGCAAGAAGGGAGGTGAATCCACACGGAGTAGCCAGGAAGGAAGCAGATGCTGAGCCCCCAAACAGCAGCCCAAGTCTCATCCCCACCAGGCCAAACAAGACAGCCCTTTGAGAGCTAAAAGGACTACTTTTGTTTTTAGAAATGTTGAGAGATGTCTTCCCTAGCTTGGAACATATCCAAACTGTGTGCTGAAGTCAGTTTCTCTGGAGACTACCCTGTGCTAATGAAAGATTTACGATTTCCCTGTTAGCTGCCACATCATTTGCAACTTAGCTAGTGAAAGATAAATGAACCAGGATGGCTTTTTTTAATGACTATATTCTTAATATATACACAAAAATTCAGAAATCTTACAGAAATGCAACATAATAACCTAAGGAAAGAGGGGAGCCTTAATTAAACAGTATCTTATTTGTGATCCTTTTGTTGTCATATCATAATACAAAAGCTGCTAATACTATGACTAAAGTAGAGGTGTTAAAGCAGCATTCATCCTGACCCCATGAGTATCCAAGCGAGAAGCGCCTGTATGATGAGCACCCTCCACCCCAGGATCACCGCTGTTTTATTTCTAAGGCCGGTCCATGCAGAAATTAATCAATAAATTTATTTTTTTCTTACTTGACTGATTGTCCTAGCATTGATACTGTTCCATATTAATGATTCCTCCACTTGAGGAATCATTACACATACATCTAATTGCATCACTTACCTACCTAGACTCTCTTGTGGCCCCACATATTCTAAAGCTAAACTAGCCAATATGGTAGCCACCAGCCATCTGTGTCTATTTAAAACTTACATTTTAATTCATTAAAATGAAAGTCCCTCCATTGGACTAGCCACATTTCAAGTGTTCAGTAGCCAAATGTCATATTCACCGTGGTTTCTCTAGCTCCTATAGTGACTCACACTTAGTAAACACATAAGTATTTGATGGCTATTTAATGAGCAAATGAGGTCAGCAAAATTGTGGCAGGATCACTCCTACAATGTAACCACATTCTGCAGTGTCCTTAAACATCTCTAGTCCTATAGCTACCCTTCAGCACTGCGTGGCTGTTGGAGACAATCCTTTATTGCCCTGACCTTGCTCTCTTTATGTAGCAAAGAGGCTGTATTCTCACATGTTCCAGTAAACGCACTCTCTTCCTTTGGCATCCTTTTTACACTTTGCTGTGCCCTTAGTCACTGAGGCTGACTAGCTTACATTTCTTCTTCGCTAGGAAGTCCAGGGCACAGGATCATGGTGACTCTGTGTTTATGTAACAAAACTTTGAGTCACTGACTACATGACCCAGAGCAAAGTGAGATAACCTTGAGTGAGGAAATAGCACCAAGGACCCCAGTGGCACCCAAGTTGAATTAATCAGATTTTTTTCACCAAACATTTTAAAAGCTAAGTGGCCTTCTCTGGGTTTATTCCTAAGGAGAGGAACATCACAGTCCTGCATTTAGTACATATATATAAATATATAGTTAGTTAGTTAGTTAGTTAGTTAGTTAGTTAGTTAGTTAGTTAGTTTGAAGTTCCCTTGTTCTGAAAGATCCTTCAACTTGTGCATCTGACCCAAAGACTGAGAGAGACCAATCTCTGAAAACATCATGAACAGCTACCAGAGAACTGCCTGTTCTGAGGTTTGCCTGTCCTGTTCTTTCTTCAGCTGTGTGAGACACAAAAGTTCTTCCAACTGGCTCCTCTTGCTTGCAATCAAACAAACTTTAACTGATATAAGCCGAGGTGTCCTCCATTCCACCCTGTAGCACATGACTCTTCCCCTAACAGTCTACCTGGCAGATATCACTGGAGCAATGAGGCCCTAAGCCACAGCCAAAATAAATGTGCACGTTGATCAAAGTTGGCTGTTGACCAGCAGAAGCTGTCGGTGTGTAAAGCCCAGGAATGTGGGTGAATGCTACCAACCTAGAAAGAGCTAGATTGCTGGGGAGAAAATGGTCCAAAACCAAAATGATCAAATACTAAAGGAGCAGTGATTGAGACCTAAATTAAAGTTATAATCATCTCCATACTCAGATAGGAGCTGGGAAGATCTGGATTCTTGGCGGTTCAATTGGAAGATACGTGAGGGTTTCAGCTGCATCTAATCTCAGGATAAACTAACATTATATGAGCACAAGGGCATGAGCACTAAGAAACTGGCCAAGTCTCCAGATCATGATAGGTAATCGTGACACTGCAGTCTGCGTGCATTAAATATTATGTGAAATATTGTGGATAAGTCCATTGTCATCCTATAAGAATGATGCTGACTAGAGATCATGGGGAAGGGGTCTAAAGTGGTGAGGAACGTGTAAACCGTGTGACATGGGGAACCATGAGCAGAACTGGGGATGACTGGCGTCGGGAACGAGAGGCCGAAGAGAGGCCTATTGCCTTGTCACCTATGTAAAGGCGAGCACGTGAAAGAAAGCCTTTCTTGTAACTCCAGTGGACAGAAGTAGGAACAGTGGCAGAAAGTCACAGGGAGGCAGGATTTAAAGACTAGCTTTCTGTCAGATTCTCCAATATAATAATGCACCTAACCGAGGAGTGGGCGGTCCTCCCTGGGAAAGTTCTCCAACAGGCTAAATACTTCCGGATGTTTTAGAAAGTGCTCTGCCCTGGATGGACGACACCTCAGTTCCTTCGAATACTAGGATGTGAGGTGTCTTGTGTGGACCCTGTCCATCGCTGCCTGGTGCCTTGGGTGGGTAAGTTAATTTCCTTCAGACTCACCTGTAAAAAGATGAGACTCGATTAGATGGTCTCCTGGTCTCTCGCATTGCAAGCTCTGTAACTTACAGCGGAGCGGGAATATGACTCACGGAGAGTAGGAAAGAGGATGGAGGGGAGAAAGGACTCTGCAGTGAGAGAAAGAGGAGAGGCTGATGACCTGATGACAGACCAGGGAAGTAAAAGTTTTCATGAGAAAAGAAAATGCATAAACTGAGTCATGTAACAGGAGAGAAAAGAAGGAATAAAAAAAGAGGAAAGAGAATGGAGAAGTTGTCCCCCCCCACCCCCGCCCTCTTCCTCCATCATTTAATAGCTCCACCTGCACCTTCTTTATTGTTTAGCTATTTTGAGAGCTTTCAACTGACATTGATGTAAAGCATTTGGCTAATAACATCATTTTAACTCTCAAATCTATTTTATTCCTAAAGGTGTCTTTTTTCCCCCAAACAAGGACTTCTCTGAGACCCATTGCATTTCCCCTTTATATTCATCACATATTAAAGGTTTCCTGGAGCCCCCAAACTTTCTATTTATTCGGATTCTCCCATTCAGGATGCTAAAGGGACTTCTGGGCCATTTTGTGTGAATGAGCTACAACAGTGTTGCATCAGGCTCAGCAAACAGCTCCTGACTTTCAGGTGTCGTTACATGCAAGTTAAACTAAATGGATGAATTTTTAGCAGGAATAATGTAGTTCATGTTGACATTATTCACAGCTTTCCCAAGAAGACAGGTATTAATCAGACAACACTCGTGTAGGTCTCAGTATATAAATATTTGGGCGTCTGGCTAAACAGTGCCCTAACCTTTAAAAGGCATATAGACCTTATGCTTTAAATAGGATCATTAGTATAAAGGGCAATTTAGGACAAATAAAAGGAAGAATTTGTTTGCACAAGAGTATGGATGCATATGAAACCCATTATTTCAAGAGTTTGAACGGCATGCAAATCAAAATAAACCCCCAAGAAGGATTTATTCTTTATTATTATTATTAGATAAGGCAGTAATAGCAAAGCCTGTGAATGCTTCCTCATGCACATGCCTCTCCCCCTCTATTTCCACTGTCCCCACCTGGGAAAACACACATTTATCAAAGCCTCAGAGAAAATTTTAAAAATATAGGAACTCAGGTGTTGTGTCTGAAAGTTTATAATCTAGAAAGTGGGATAGGACATGAACAGGAAAGCACATAGGCACATGCTTGGTGTTTAAGGAACAGATGAGCAATGATTGCTTCAGAAATGAAGAAATGGGACCATGTCTCTGAGCAGGGAGACTTCCTGGAGAAGAATGAATTGCTGTGGCCATAATGCACGGGACGGGCACATAAGCCAACAGGATGGAACCCCATGAACCAAGACATGGCAGTGGCCAAGGGAATGACACCATGTTGAGTAAGTCAGCTGCCTGGGGAGGGCACAGTTCTGCAAGGAAGCTTCCCGAAGGACAGCAGGACGACGAGATGTTTAGGAACCAAATATTAAATGCCCTTGACAAAGGGTTGAGACTATTCTGCAGAAGGTGAGGAGCCATCGAAGGTATCTGAGCAAGAAGTTCTGACAAGAAGCAATAAGGACCCAAATTGAAATCAACAATGTGAATAGCAAAAGCAAATCAGGAGAGCAGCATCAGCTTTGACCACAATTCAGAAATTCTTATTACACTTGACTGCATGTAGTAATAACAGATCTGCAGCTGTCTGAGGGACTAAGGAGATATCTAACTTCTCACTGGCTACAAGTAAGCAGATAAACAATGAGGCTTGCCAAAACTTCACCCAACACTTGGAAAGAACTGCTCCACTGAGTAATTTTTCAGGGGCAGTTACATAAAAGTAAAAATCTTCTAATTGTACTTGACATTCTCCTATCTGCTATTAAGGTACTAATTATCCTATATAATAAAACCCTAATATGCAAATTGACCGAATGGCAGAATGACCAGTCACTATGAGCACACTGACCACCAGGGGGCAGATGCTCAATGCAGGAGCTGCCCCCTGGTGGTCAGTGTGCTCCCACAGGGGGAGCATCACTCAGCCAGAAGCCGGGCTCATGTCTGGCTGGTTGGCGCAAGCTGGGCTGAGGGACCGCCCCCCTGCCCACTCCTCCCCTATAGTGCACGAATGTCATGCACCGGGCCTCTAGTACCATATACTAGTATATATATATATATATATATATATATATATATATATATATATATATATATATATATATATATATATATGACAATATAGGAAAGAGGGCTAAAAACAATAACATATTACTATGGACTCAAATTCCTAATGTCAGGAAAGAGATGAAGCAGCCAGTAGAAAAGGTAAAAGAAGATTTACCTCCTAGCTATCAGGAATTTCTCCTCTTTTTGTGTGCAGAGGTCACACGAACTCCACACATGTCAGTACTGAAGAAAGCCTGCATCACTAACCTCACTCTGCTTCCTGTATGATGCAAAACTGATACTACAAGGAATAAACTTCCAAGACCCCAAAATAAAGCTACCCACAAAGTTATAATGCATGTAGTTTCATTATTAAGTTAAATATCCTGCAACACATAATAACAATATAAGACAAAGAATAGGTGAATGTACCTAACACTAGAGGCTCTAACAAAAGAACTTATTGGGCAGCATAAGAGCACAGGGTGGGGAAACCACAGTGCCAACCATTAGCAGGATTCAGGATTCAGATCCATGTATATGTGTGCCAAAGAAACAAGAACTATCTGAGTTACGGGACTATAATTCCATCAAGGGATCTGAGGACTGCATAAACCACTTGAGCCTCCAGAAATTACTACCCCATCCTTCAGTCACCTGTGGTTTGCTCTGTGAGTAAGTTACTGCCTTTGCATAGCCTATCCTGTCAAACTTTGGATATTTCTTTGCAATTTGATTTATATTTTACCCGACATCCGGCCTGCTCCTGTAACCAATCTTTATTGAGCATTTACTACATGTACATGCTGTGATGTGGGGAGAAGTGGACGGTGCGGTCCTGGCCTCCGGCTGCTGCAGGCTTTACACCCTTAAAGCTGTCCTACACCAGAAAGCAGACATCCTACATGAGCCAGCTAGAGTAAATACCCATCAAAAACAACAAAAAAATGCCGTAGCCGGTTTAGCTCAGTGGATAGAGCGTTGCCTGTGGACCAAAGGGTCCCGGATTCAATTCCATTCAAGGGCATGTACCTTGGTTGCAGGCTCCTCCCTGGCCTGGGCCCTGGTTGAGCTCATGCGGGAGGCAACCAATCGATGTGTTTCTCTCACATCAATGTTTCTCTCTGTCTTTCCCTCTCTATTCCACGCTCCCTAAAAAATCAATGGAAGAAATATTCTCGGGTGAGGATTAAGAAAACAAACAAACAAAACGAAAACAAATGTCTAATGGGGATACAGCAGGGGCTTTGTGGGGGGCGTGCAGTTCCCAGAGTGCCCCATCCTTGGGGTTCTGTCTATGCAGCTTCCCAGGGCTCCACTCATGGGGAAAAGCCACTGCACAGTGACTTGGGGAAGCTGCTTTTAAGGAGAAAAGGGTTGGCTTAGCTCAGTGGTTCTCAACCTTGGCTGCACATTAGAATCACCTGGGTATCTTTTTAAAATCCTGATTTCTGGGCCTCATCCTCCAGAAATTCTGTTTCTTTGTTACTAATGTTGTGGCCCCACCCCATAATAAAGAAACAGAATTTCCGGAGGATGAGGCCCAGAAATCAGGATTTTAAAAAGATTCCCAGGTGATTCTAATGTGCAGCCAAGGTTGAGAACCACTGGCTTAGCTGATGCTAAGACATGAGGTAATACACCCAATCAACCCACACCTGCCTGCAAGCAGCTGCTATAACGCCTCCCAGCAAAACCTTGCCCCTCCCTACCGCAGATGCACTCCGTGTCCGCCTTAACCCTTTTATGACACGTCTTTGCATCCTTTATCCCTTGAAGGGGTACAGCTGGTGGTATACAGTAGAGAAGAGCTAGACTCGTACACTCAGACTCTCTGCATTTAAACCACAGCCCCTCTGTTCACTGGGCAGAGATCCTGGGAAGTGACTTCATCTCTCTTTGCCTCCATTTTCCCATCTGTAAACTGAGGATGAGAATGATGGTGATGAAGGTGGTGGTGGTGGTGGTAAAGATGATGGTGACGATGATAGTACCTATCTCACAAGGTTGTGGTGAGGAATAAATGAGTTAATACATGCAGGTTGCTAAGAACAGTAGCTAATATGTAGATGTTAGCTATTACTAGTTATTTGGTCAATAAACTCCTCTCTTCAGCACAATGAGAATCAACAAAGCAGGAGGTGGAATCCATGTCTATAGGGAAGCGGGTTCAGCCTCAGGGAAAGAAGGAAGGACATTTGAGCTGGGCGGGATCTTAAAGATCAACCTGCCAGGACTGGGAGTTTGCATATGAGGCTGCAAAGCGCATGGCCCAGGCCTCGCTGCCTCTAACCGTATCTTAAAGGCGCGTTACACAAATGCAGGCACTCCTGCGTTCTATCGTCTCCCCAGCTTACTTCCTCAGCGCTGCCCTCGGGCCATGGCTTCCCAAGTTCCAGTCCTGCTTCTCCTACTGGTTCCTCAAATTCAGTGTAAACCCCTCCTCATTTCCTGCATCTGCAGCCAATCGCCATGTCCCCAGTGTCCCCTTCATCATCTCTCTCCCAGCACCCCCCCCCCATGCTCCCACATCCAGGAGTCCCAGGGTTCAGTGTGCTCGGTGGCTGCTCTTTCTCTCCATCCCCACCACCCCACCCCACCCCGTGCCACCCTCACCCGACCTCACCGTGCAGCTTCCCTCTGAGACAGTGAGGTCAGGTCCAGCTGCCCGGCTGCGGCCTCTCCTCTGACCAGTCCTGCATCCAGATTGCCTCCAGATGAGCCTCGTTTACTCTTTCCTCATGCTCTCGTCTGCTGCTCAGAAACCCTCCTCACCCCCAAAGGGATGACTTCCCAACAGTGTGCCCAGGGGCCCCCGCCCACTTCCTCCCTGCTCCCATGCTTGTGCCGCCAGCACAGCTGGACTGTGTGACGTCCCTGAGCCGTCCTTAAAATGTCTGCTCTTTCTTGAATGCACCAGCTACAGTGGGGGGAGGCCTGCGAGGGTAGACACGGAAGCAGCTGGCTTCACGCAATGAACACGTGGGCACAAGAGGGTTGGGGCAGGGCTGGGACTGCTCCCTACATGCAGCCCTTCCCCCACGCTCCTCCCTTTCAAGGCCGCCTGCGATGTGTTTTATTCGGGGTTTACCTGGAGGCATGGTGAGCACAAGTCACCCAGGGTGCTCGCCCCGGCCAAACGCGCCCCAGTGGGCGACTCTCCAATCCTAAGGGCCCTCCACTGGAGACCTGCCGGGGTCCAACCCCAGCAGGTCCAGGGGTTCCCAAAGGCGTAGACGGAGTCGGCGAAGAAGGAATGACACGGAGACAGCGTTCAGTTGATCAGCAGCCTAGCCAGGATCTCCAGCCAAGTTCTGGTCTGGATCTCCAGAGAGGTTCTGCTTCGGATCTCCAGCGAGGCTCTGTAGCCATGTTCCCTCGCTAGGTTCTCCAGCCAGCTTCTGTCCAGGTTCTCCAGCCAGGTTCAGTCACCAGGTTCTAGTCAGGCTCTCCTGCCAATCTCCGCAGTCAGGTTCAGTCCAGGATCCCCTGCCATGCTCTCTCGACAGGCTCCGCCTCCAGGCTCCGAGGCCAGTCCCTGTCCAGGATCCTCCGGCATGCTCTCGCCAGCGAAGTTCTTCTGTCTCTAGAGAACGTTCTGTGTAGGTTCTGTGCCTAGGCTCTGTCTCTCTTGGTCCTGTCTTCCAAGCCCTGTGTCCTAAGTTCTGTGTTCTAAGTTCTGTCTTCTGAATTCTGTCTGTTGTTGTCTTGTTGCATCTGTATTTATACCAGTTGATTCAATCCTATCAATCTCTATTACAAAGGTTAGGGCGTTTCTTATCTCCATTCCAGGGAGTAAAGATTATGTAGCTTAAGCATGATTCTTCGTAGTTAAAATGATTAATTACCCGCCTGGCACTTAGTTAAGAGGTTTTATTCCCTCCCTAACTTCAGGGGAAAATCCCTACCTGGGGATTCAACCTTTCTCAGAGAGGTGACCTTGGTTAAAACACAGCACCAAGAAGGTGAGCAAACATATTAAGAACCATATGCCATATATGCCAGGTCCCTTGAAACAGCAAGGATGGACCGGCTCCCGGCAGAGACCCTACCAGCAAGTCCTCACACAAGAACAGTCCCTGAACTAGACCAGGTGCCTCTTGGGTGTGCAGGGCAGCAGCACAGGAATGTCTCTGTCTCTGTCCCCTCTCACCCTCAGCAGGTCTACGGGAAAGGCCTGTGCTGAGCAGCAGCCGCCCAGCTGGGCAGTGTTCGATGGTGCCGGCATCATCCACAAACAGGCCGGGCAGCCCCAAGGACAGAAGGACAGAAGCATGGAAAGGAGGGCCGGGGTGCTCAGGACAACTGGCAGCAAACCCTTTCTCTTAACACTTTGAGAGCACAGCGCACTGGAAAGGCAAATGGCCCCTTCCCTGTACCACCCACCCCCTCCCCAACCTCCCCACCCCCTCCCCCACCTCCCTGCACCCCCCCACCCCGCTCCAAAGCGAGGAGAATCACGCTTCCCCGAGGGCCAGAGGCCGAGCGTGAGCTGGGATGGACAGATCTGGAGCCACTTCAGCTGAAGGAGACGTTGCTTTGTCCCAGAGCACTTCCAGGCAGGACCTGTGTTAATACGCAGGACAGAATATTTGGGATTTATTCGGTCAAGAGAGAAAGGGGGCGTAAAAGAGATAAAAACAAACAAACTTGTATCTCTAGAATGTATGATTAGGGGGCTCTCTCATTTTATACTTAATAGATATTCCTATGGTCTGGGCAGAGAGAGAGAGAGAGAGAGAGAGAGAGAGAGAGAGAGAGAGAGAGAGCCTAAGCTACCAGATGACTGGTCGCTATGATGTGCACTGACCACCAGGGGGCAGACACTCAGTGCAGGAGCTGTACCCTGGTGGTCAGTGCGTTCCCACAACCAACCTCCCATGGCTGGCTGTCCCCGTCCCCCCCCCCCCCGCCCCCCACTGGCCCCAATCTGCCCCAATCAGGACTAGGTGAGACGGCCCCAATTGGCCCTATCACTGGCCAGGCCTAGGGACTCCACCCATGCACGAATCTGTGCACCAGGCCTCTAGTATTTGAATAATAGCTGGTCCAATTTGTAGATAGGATTTCAAACATCCAGAATGCCTCAATCCTGACAGGCCCTTATGCCCAGCTACCTTTGCGGTTCACGCATATATGAGTGAAACAGTAACGAGATTTGTATTTCCAAAACCTCTCTGTAACTCTCTAACCCCAAGATATTACTTGAGCATATTTTAGCCACATTACTCTAATTTACTGCCCCAAGCCTCTCTCCTCATCTGTAAAATGGGAATCGTAATTACCTGATTGAAGAGGTGAGAAAACGAATTGAATAATATTTTTAGAAAGGGAATTCGGTCTGCTATCAAGCCGAGCTACCAAGGGGAGGTCTTAATAACGTGCCCTGCGCTCTCCTCCTTTTCTTCCCTCCACCAACACATCACTCCTCAGAGAGCTCTGAGGGCAGCACCCTGGGCAGGAAGCAAGGGCAGGAGAGGGTAGGAAAGCATATTCAAAGTGCTTTTCCACTTTAAAAATATTCACTTGAAATGCTCTCAGAAAGTTATATGCCTAAAAAATTCATTGCCTCTGTTCTAATTATACAAGAGCCTTACAACTAAAATATTCTCCCAATCACCTAAGAGACCATCATTTAACAGTATATTAGATGCAAAAGTTTTATATTTTCCTCCTGGGTGTAAAGTTTAAAGATTCAAATTTGCAAAAGAGAAGTGAATTGGAATAAAGACATTCACAGAAAGCTATTTCATATCCATTAGTTATCATCTACACATCAAATACATACAACATTAAGACCAAATATACAGAATGTCCACGTCTATATACAGTAATCAACAGAGTGCACAGTTCAAATCTATCTTACAATCAAGTGTACAAGTTTAGGTATGGCTTTATAAATACTAACAATAACTGTGCTAAAGGAACTCAGAGGTCCAGAACAAACCCTGGAATGCCGCCTCCACATGAGGCCCTCCTTAGGCCAGATGCTAGTCATTGTGTTTGTGAAACAGATGGCACAGGTCAGTGTTTCTGGGCAGCGTCCACCCACCCGCCCACAAGCCGCTGAAATATGGGTTCCAAGTACACCTGCAGTGGTCCCTCAGCCTCAGAGATCAGAAAATGAATCTGTCCATCTCCTACACATTTGAGGACACGAGATTATAAACAAACAGAAAACAGACATATCAATGAGATGATGATGACCAGGGATTATCCAAATGTTTTTCACATCGGCACTCAAGTTCTCAGGCAATACATCCTGCATTTGCATTATTTGTCCCTCCCCCCCCATCTTTCTTTTCTTGTTTTGCTTAAATCAGTGGATTGTAAAATCTTTCAGGAATTTTCAAGACATTCTAGAACAAGTGATCCCCAAAAACAGAATTAAAATGAGATCTTGTAAAGGCAACATCTAATTATTCGCGCGTCTCTTCCCCTAACCACAAATGCCTGTTTTAAGTAAAAATAATAAAGAAATGCCTTAAAAGCATGCACCCACGTTTACTTTACATCCACTTTGCCACAAATGTTACATCCACACTCTTTAGTCAGTTGCAGCCTTCAAGGTGCTACCTACATGCTTATCCTGCCTCTTTCTCTAAACTCTAGGGCAGAGTACAGGAGAATATTCTTTGTAAATTTCTATGTTCGCCGTGGCTTTCAGGGTGCACAATAGATCAGTACAGCAGTGTGAGCAGAGTGTGTGTTTGTAGATAACTATGCGGAGGGACATGCTCAGGGAGTTTTACTGATGAGGGGAGTGAGCACAAGGAGACCACTACCTACCTAGGGATGACTTGGGGTATCTCCAAACATTAAAGGATTTCTTATAACAAATCTACATTGCTTTGTACATTTTATATTTATAAAATGGAAACTATATGCCACAAACATTTGTGAAGACTAGAAGGAAGTTCCACAGGAGTGAACACTCCGGGGCAGGCCACTCAGCTGCTCCCCTGGTTCCCGGGAGTCGCTTCAGGTGGGACAATCTGGGAGCATGAGAATATAAACAAGACAAAGACCAGGTTGCTTCAATGCTCCCTGCACCAGCCACCTGCCTATCCATAGGCCATCCTTCCCAAGATTGCATTTGTTTTTGTATTTACAACCTGCCCTTTAGTAAGATGCCACCGTCTAAAAAACTTCAGTGTGCCTGACACACCTCTAGCCCAGCCACACCATCTGGTTGTGTCATTTTCTTTGTCTCCATCTACGCAGTGAAATTTGAATACAACCAAGTGAAAGACTGGGATCCTCATCTTCCCAACCGTCACTATCAAGAAGCCATCACCTTCTTCATCAACATTTGAGCTGTCAGACACCCTGCGTGATGCAGATCACAGGGAAAAACATATGTTTACAATAAGCATAATCCCATGAGACTGATTACTTGAAGTAAAATCACTTTGACAAGAGTCACACAAACATGTCGCCCCTAATGAAGCAGAAATCCCTCAAAATTTTGAGCACTGTCTTTAGCTTAATTTCTGGGGGAAAAAATCAGATATAACTTGTTAAAGACAAAAATATAACTATTTGGACATGGTGTATATTTTAATAAGCCAGATGTGAGATCTTGTTGAGGGACAGTGCTAGTATGAGAGAAATCTTCCAATTCTGAACAACTGTTAGAGGGGAAAAGTCCATAGATTGTTGTTTGGTTTTTGTTTTTTTTAAGAGGAGGGAGGTAGTAAATATCCAAAGCATTTCTCTTATCTAGCTCTCCAGTGGGCAATTATATTATGTTCCCTTTGCTATCTGTTTAGCCAATGCTAATTAACATGGCAATTCAGGAGGAGAATCCTACTGTTTTCAAAGCCATGGGGGAATTTTTAAAAATACTAAAAAAAGGGAGGGGGATGTTTAATGTTACTAATAAATAAAAGTTACTCAATTGCAGAGCCACAAAGTTAAAAAAAAAAAAAAATGCTTGCCAATGGGGGATGGGAGGTGAATCAGCCACAGTAACACTACTTTTCATAAATTAACTATTATCATAAATATATATTGCTCTACAATGATTAAATTGTTTCAAAAATATTTAAAGCTATAGTTAGGGACAGCAGCAATTTTTCAATATTCAAAAAGGACATCAAGTTCATTGCTGAAATATTTCATTGTGTACAGAACACCAAAGCACTGTATCAATTTTTCGCTCTGGATAACTTGTTTCCCCACTGGAATGACAGGGAGGGTTGGTACTGGCTAGACCACATCCATAAGTTATTTGTTTTATTGTTACAATGATCTCCTTTATTTGTGTACAAATTTACAATCTGGGGCAACAGTCAGTCCTTTTGAAATCTGAGTGTCTTAATGTGTCATGGTCCAGCCAGTAGCAGTTTCAGAGAGCTTTGGTTTGGGGACAAGTTCTCTGCTTCGGCAAGAGCCAGAATGATTGAGGTGGTCACCGTCAGCCCCAAATCAGCTTTCCTTCAAGCTGCTTTTCAGTATTCTCTGTAACCACCTCAAGGGGCATGGCCCATATGTGGCTGCCTCCTAAATTTCTGGTGAAGAATTCAAATGTCAAAAATCCTGGCACTGGCAGGAGTTTTGCAGGCAAGAGGCACCTCCTGTCCCACTCACCAAGGACCCTTTTGAACTTTGAGTTTCACCCAGACCACTGGAAGCAATGGAATTAAAGCCAAGCACTCCACATCCCACACAATTGACCCCTAGACCTGCTAAGCTGGGTGGCCAGAGTTCAGCATTTAGACTCAGATGTATTTGTCATTGAATGTATTACCATCAGTTCTTATTTAACTTAAATAGCCCTGCATGTAAAAGAGAACAACCTGGGTCATAGTCAGGAGCAGCAAAAAATAACTTCATCCTGTGAACAAGAAGAAAAAGAAGGAAGGAGGGAAAAGAAAGAAGAAAAAGGAAGAGGGAAAAGAGGAGAGGAGAGGGAAGGAGGAGGGGGGGGGGACAAGGAGTGGGGAGGAGAAGGAGGGGGAGGAGGAGGAGGAGGAGGAGGAGAAGGAGGAGGGGAGGAGGAGGAGGAGGGGAGGAGGAGGAGGAGGGGAGGAGGAGGAGGGGGAAGAGGAGGAGGAGGAAGAGGAGGAGGAGGTGGAGGAGGAGGAGGAGGAGGGGGAGTAGGAGTGGGGGGGAGGAGGAGGGGGGAGGAGAAGGAGGGGGAGGAGGAGGAGGAGGAGGGGGAGGAGGAGGAAGAGGAAGAGGAGGAGGAGGAAAGGGAGGAAATTAAGTCACCATCCTTTTTTTGAAAATACACTCAACAATTGTTCTATGAATGAATGAATGAATGAATGAATGAATGGATGAATGAATGGGCAAATGAATACAGGAAAGCCTGCATGTGCAGACCCTTTTCCTGTAAGGAAAAATCCAGCCGTCTCCCTCCACCTCAGCCCAGGCCAGTCAGTCTGCCCATGCAGAAGTGGTGTGTTTCAGAGTCCGAATGAAGCTCACCTGGCCTGAACTGATTTTGATAAGTGACCTTTTGAATGGTTAAAAGATACATGACAATGGTGACAACAAAATCCTGTCACTTTCAAAATGCCTAATTTGTCAAAACATATTCTCTCCATTAATGTAAGCCAACTTTTCCTCCTTCCCTCCTTATCACTCAGAACATAATCAATGGGAATAATCATAGAGATTACTTTTTTAATTTTTTTGTTAATCCTCACTTCCCCCCATTGATATTTAGAGAGGGGAAGGGAGGGGTGGGGGAGAGAAACATTGATGCCAGAGAGACACATCAATTAGCTGCCTCCTGCATGCACCCCAACCAGGGCCAAGGATCAAACCCACAATCGAGGTACATGCCCTTGATCAGGGATGGAACCTTGACCCCTCGGTGCATGGGCCGACACTCTACCCACTGGGCAACATGGGCCAGGATGAGATGACTTTTGCTTGCTTATCCCATTCCTATTTTTCTCCTCTCTGGATATGTTTAAGGCAAGAAAGACGAACACTAACAACAAGTTTAAAAACTCTTTAAAAGAAAGCTTCTTCAACTGGGGTCCATGAACCCCTTAAGAAATCCACAAGTAATTTAAAAAGGTTTCTGAATCTCCTAAACTTATATGCAAATTATATATATTTACACACGTGTATTTTTCTGGGAAAAGGGTGTAGGACTTTCATTAGATTACCGAGGGAGTCCCTGATACAACATTCCTTTGAAAGCACTACTTCCTAGCCTGGGGCCCTTTCCTGAGCATACCTTTCCCATGAGCCTCCGGGAAGGAGATGAGTGTTGTGTTTCTAGATTGTGAGCTGAGATGCCTTCTTGCAGAACCAATGAAGCTGGGCCTTGACAAGTGGGTATGAGTTGGGCCATTGGAGAGGAAGGGCAGGCATTTCATGAGAGGAACTGGCATGGACAGAGGCACGGAGTGGGGGCACACGAGGCATGTTCAGGCCTCAGCAAATGAGCCAGCCTGGATGGCTTACAGGAAGGGCCCAGGAGACAAGGTGAATAAAGAGGTGAGGCCCCCGCCAGTTTTGCTCAGTGGATAGAGAGTCGGCCTGCGGACCAAAGGGTCCCGGGTTCAATTCCGGTCAAGGGCACGTACCTTGGTCACAGGCTCCTCCCGGCCCTAGCCTTGGTCAGGGTGTGTGCAGGAGGCAACCAATCAATGTGTTTCTCTCACATCAATGTTTCTCTCCCTTTCCCTCTCTCTTCCACTCTCTCTAAAAGATCAATGTTAAAATACCCTCAGGTGAGGATGAACACACAAAAAAAGAGGTGAGCATACTAGGCCCTAAGGAGTGACCCTCATCCTGAAGCAGTACGGCACTGAGGACGGAGCTTTTTCCAAAGATTGGCCTGGTGGTGATGGGGGACTGGATCAGGGAAGCGGCCACGCATGTAAAAGAGGCTACTGCAGAGGTCTACCCGGAAGAGGATGCCCTGAAATGAAGGGGCCATGTCTGTTCTGTTCACTATCTAAATCCAGGGCGCATCCCAGGGCCAGGGCAGGGCCGGTGTTCAGTGGGTGGTGAGCATATGGGTGTGGATGCTTTAAAAGATGCATAACAAAGAATGAGGAGTGCTGGTGACGTGGGAGTCCATCTTGGTATCATTCACAGAGCCTAATGGTGCCTTGCACAGAGTGGATCCTGAAGAAAGGTCCCTTGCATTGGTCTGGACCAGCTTGAACAGACCTGGGAACAAGAGTGGAGGAATCCCAGCACTCTCCAAGAGGCTGGGTTGAGCTAGTTCTGGGGACATCTAGGAGTGATCTCTCAGAGAGCGTGTATTCAAAAGGAAATCAAGTCGAAGTGGTTAACACCAAGAACCACCAAAGGCAAGGTGAAAGACCTGTTTCTGGTCCTGCCTTGCAAATAAATATTTGTGACACTGAGCCAGTAATGCCCTCCGGCTCTCTTGTAAGGGGCTTTTGAGATAACCCACAGCCTAGCTATACATTTCTACGATCCGACACTCGCTCTCAAATAATCCAAGCAAGACCCATGAGGCTAATCCTTAACACTTCCTTTCTTGAACTCCAGCATATCCTACTACCCCAGTACCCATAGGCAGGGCTCACCTGAGGACTAGATAGCTGTGGTGATTCACGGCCCAGTTGCTCTAAGTCTGTGATCAGCCTTCTGGGTAGCCAGTGGCCTTGGTAATGTCACCATTCACAATTCATTATGTTACAATTCAACAAAGTGTTAAACTCTAACAATATAGTTCAATTCTGCAATAAACTTATATTGTCCTTGTAGCTACTCTGTTTCATACAAACCATACTAGTGCTGCTCATTAATCCTGATGAGTCAGGACAGGGAGGGCAAAGAGAAGCAGATAGAGAGGCAGAATATATGTTCACAATGAGAGGTGACACAAGACTGGTGGTCTCTGGGTCTTCTGTCCAACCAACACCATGTTAACATCAAAGAGCCACTTCCTTAAGTTACCTTCCAGTAAAAAGAAATACAGAAGTTGAACAACTGAGCCAGATGACCAAAATGTCCCCTAATTTTTTATGTTAATTTTTGTAATAAATAGCACCTGTTCGTTAAATTGGAAAACACTTCAAATCTGGATTAGCTTAAGAATGAACCACGTAAAATTAAAGCCCTCCCAATAAAGACTGCGTAAGTCATTCTCCACCACAGTGATTTTGTCAGTCTTGGTCATTTCATTGCCATAACATATACTGGGGAGGGGGGGGGGGCGTCGGGGGCGGGTGGTACCTTCTAGGATTCCAAATCAAGTTACACCTACAAAATGTTGATGACCCAGTCATGAGCTGTCAGGGCAGCACCCAAGCCTTCCGGTACAATGTCCATTCAAGCTCCTATGGGAGTGACCTGGATAGACTCAACTGTCATAACTTCACTCTGAATGTTGGCTCTCCATGTACTTGCTCTCCAAGTACAACACAATAAAGAACACATGTGAACCTACAGACTCGTAACTTAATCATTCTTGGAGTGAAGATACATCAAACAGTGCTACACAGGAAGGATAAATTATAGACAAAATTTCAAACACAAGTCTTTCCAGCTGTGGGTGGAGAAAGGGTGAGTCTTGGTGGAGCCAGGTCCAGTCCACCTGTTCATCACATTCATCTTCAGGACAGGAGCTTCCCTTGTCACACAGAACTGCCTCCAGTTGGCCGTGCGACACACTTGCTAGAGAAAAGAGAGGCAAACAGACCTCCCAGATGATACTGGAGACCAAAAAAAAAAAAAAAAAGGCTTATCCATTCCTATTTTCACCACCACATTCTCATTAGGCATCAAACAGTCCTCTCAAAAATGAATCATCTTAATAAGATATGAACAACAAAGTTATCTGTAGAATAAGAATTTCTAACTTAGGGTATCTCAACATTTCTTCCTTGTTCCATAGCCCCTAAATCAAGCATGTCAAACTCAAAGGCTAACACGGACCAAATAAACGAGGCATGTGGCCCGTGGGCCACGAGTTTGACATGCTTGCCCTACACAGTTGCTTCAATGGTAAACA
Source organism: Myotis daubentonii (assembly GCF_963259705.1). Lineage (NCBI taxonomy): Eukaryota > Metazoa > Chordata > Mammalia > Chiroptera > Vespertilionidae > Myotis > Myotis daubentonii. The sequence continues at coordinate 45,464,159 of NC_081845.1, read as the reverse complement.
GCTTCAAAAACTCGCCCCCTTTATCTCTCTGTGCATCCTCAGTATTTGAGGATTGTTTTTGCAAAAGCTATATTCATAGTCTTTTTGAAGTAAAGTACATGAACTTCTCAGAAGAAATTGCTGTCTTTCAAGAAGTGCCTCTTCCAACCCATAATGAATAGTCCTTACCTCGCCAGTCGGTTATGATCAGAAGCGAAGCTATTTAGTTTCCAGTTGCAAATCTTAACACTGACTCTATTAGCCCAAATCCATGGCTGCCACCCCAGGATCTTCACCCCAAATTTCACTGGGAATGTTTTAAATCAACAAAAACCGTGTCCTCCGAGATAAAGGGCCTCAGTGAATACAGAGTTCATGGGCTCTCAGGGGAGGGTGGGAGTACGGGAGGGAATGAATGGGAGATCCCTAAAAAACATTAAACTTTGTCCTCAACATGGCTTTCCTCTCACTGGGCAATGACTGGGAACACCAGAAGCGTTGCATTAATAAAACTGCATAGAGTCTACACTGCACAAAGTGCTTTGATGCTAGTAACATGATCCTCTTCCTCCTTCCCCTTTTCAATACCTCTTGCAAGGTTTGTTTTCAAACAGATATCACAAGTTGGCTAGCCTCTGCTTCCAAAAATCAATCAAATGCTTTCCGCTTCTCCTCTATTAAGCCCATATTCCTGAACTTTATTCCCGCCAAATAAATCAAACTACTTAACACTCAGGAATCAGCAAAGGGCACAGCCCAGGGTGCGTTCAGGCAACGGAGAGAAGACGTTTCTGCAAATAGACATAATTAAAGACCATCTGTAGCTGTTGATGATTTGTAAAAATACGTCCAAGTTTTTCTTTCAACAAAAGATTTCAATTCAGCAAGGGCACCAAGAGACATGATGACAGAGTCCTGGCTGAGCCTTTGTGTGTTTCATCTGACCGGCTTTTTGGAGGGACTGCAGTGGCTACTGCCTGGATGTGGAATTCCTTTGCCCTCAAATCTTCAAATGTATGAAGAGCACAATAAAGAATAAAATGTTGTGTTTATGTCACACCTCTTCCAAGAGGTTGAAAGCGCCACAAGGAACCCATGAATCCTCACAACACCCCTGTGAGGTAGGTAGGTGGAGAGCATTGTTATCCCCACTTTACAGGTGGGGGGAATGAGGCACACAAGAATTAAGAGACTTGCCCAAAATCACACAGCTGGTCCCTGGCAGGGCTTAGGATACAACATATACTGATTAGCACCTAGCACAGTGCTTTGCACATAGTAGGTGTTCACTGAATATCTATGGATTTTATTTGACTTATACCTCAACATACAATATACACACATAAAATACAGCCACAGGACATTCATCTCCTACATTTGTCTTCTGACGACATCTCTCATTCCTTCAAACCCTGGTGGATGGGGGATGTTCAAGAATTCATCTCACAACGAAGCCCTCAGGTTGGAGAGGATCCACATACACCATCAGAGGAAAACCTGCCCTTGCACCTGGTCTACTTCACAATATTAGTTTTCTAATGAAAACAAAAATGGATTTCAGGAACCATGCTGACATTTTGTTTGTTTGTTTGCCTGTTTGTTTGCAATGGAGCCATCTGAACAGTTCTGTGTTTTGTGTGTACAAAAGAGAAATAAGGCTGCTCTCGTCCCGTCGCTTGTGAGAAGGGTGCCAGGCACGGAGACCTCTTCCCGGCTCCGGTGGATTTCTACCTGGGCACCCAGACCGACCCAGGCAGCGGCAGCTCCAGCAGGAAGGGCCCACGAGGCTGTGTCACTTGCACGGCTCATGCTCTGTGTAGTCGTCCATGTCCACATCGGAATCAAAGAGCGAGTGTCCAGTGAAATCCGTGTCTGGGGTTCTGGAAAAGCTGTTCTCTGCTCCCTCGTCCTCGAAGGTCTCTGTCCTTGAGTAAAGGCTGAAATCCAGCAGAGGGGTGTGGGTCTTGCTGCCCTCGCTGCTCTCCTCTGACTCGTAGATGGTGTTGTCGTCGTCATGGTGCCACTCGGGCCAGAACTTCCTCCGGATCCTCTCGCAGTACATGGCCAGGTTGATGAGCTCACCTGCAGGGCGGCAAGGACAGCCAGGGTTAGCTCTCAGGGGCCGCAATCTGCCTGCGCTGGGCTTTCTGGGGAATGTGGGAGAATGGGGCAGGGTAGACATTAAAAATGTTTTCAAGCCTGGCCAACATGGCTCAATGGCTGAGTGTCAACCTATGGACCAGAGGATCACAGATCAATTGCCGGTCAGGGCACATGCCTGGGTTTTGGGCTCAGGTCCCCAGCAGGGGTCATGCAGAAAGCAGCCGATCAATGATTCTCTCTCATCAGTGATATCTCTCTCTCTCTCTCTCTCTCTTCCTCTCCTTCCTCTCTGAAATCAATCAAAAATATATATTTTTTTTATTGCTTAAAGTATTACAAAGGGTATTACATATCTGTCCTTTTTTCCCCCCCACCCTTGACAATCCCCTGGCCTCCCCTACCCCCCAGTGTCTTATGTCCATTGGTTATGCTTATATGCATCAAAAATACTTTAAAAAAAATTTCCCCACAGAGGAACTGTCAAAATGTTTAGACTTTCTACACATAATAAGAAAGGTGAGTGGGAAAAGGTAAATTCAGTAAGGGGCTAGATGAAATTTAGGAGACAGTTTTATGGTGATGAGAAATTGGGGATGGATAGTTTATCTGAAATGGCAGCTACACTACCATCATTTGGCTTTGTGAAGCATTTTATTATTTTATGTTTGCTTCAACTGGTTCATATGTAAATTAATTTATAGTCCATGAAAATACACCAACTGTCAATTGGATTAAACCAGCCAGAGGTAATCATTCATTCCATAAATATTTGTAGAATTATTACGGGCTGGGCACTATGCCAAGTGGTTAACAAATGTTATGTTAGGATGGAAACTTTGCTCTAAATAATCCGTCAAATGGATAACTCAGAATTGTCTCTATGGATGAGTGTACCCAGAGTAAAGTAGATTTTTTTTCATTTTTTAAATTAAATTCCACAGCAGCACCAACAATTGGGTTCTCATTCAGTGACTGGACTACTTCTTTTCCATATGAATCAAAGGAACATGGTTAAATTGCTAAAATCATCCTGGCATTTGTCTGAAACACAACATAGTATTTGGCTTTCCTTTCCTAATTTCAAGTGAGGAAGGAAGAGGGTGAGTTTTTGCCTTTAATCCACCAGATGGCAACATTGCTTATAAATATGTAATTTGTCACTGTCTTATAGAACTTCATTGCCCTAAAAATAGTCTTAGGATGTTTACTTTTTAAAAGTTATATAAAGCTCGACCAGCATGGCTCAGTGGTGGAACGTCGACCTATGAACCAGGAGGTCATGGTTCGATTCCTGGTCAGAGCACATGCCAGGATTGCGGGCTCGATCCCCAGGAGGTTGTGCAGGAGGCATCTGATCTATGATTCTCTCTCATCACTGTTTTTATCTCACTCTCCCTCAATAAAAATATATTCACCTATGAGGGAAGGCAGGGAGTGAGGGGTAAGAGATCAACCAAAGGACTTGTATGCATGCATATGAGCATAACCAATGGACACAGACCCAGGGGTAGGGGGAGGGCATGTGCTGGGGGTTGGGGGCGGCCAGGGAGAGGTCAATGGGGGAAAAAGGAGACTTATGTAATACATTTAACAATAAAGAATTTAAATTAAAATATATATATTTAAAAGTTATATAAACATTCACTTATTGTGTAGGTGGGTAATCCATATTTTATTGCAAAAAATAGACAATATAGATAAACAAAAAAATAAAAGAATTATCAATAATCCCATTTTCCATAATATTTTTATTTGCATTCTTCCAGAATTTTATATAGTATTTATATATATTTACATTTGCTGTATGACATTTACTATATATTTTGTTTCCTATCCTACTTCTTTCCACTTAACATATAATTAAAATCTTTCAATTTCACACTATCACCAATTGATAATTGCACAGTATTTCGTTATACAGATGTACCATAGTTTCATTTTGTTATTACCAATCTCCTATCACAGGCCAATTAGGTTGTTTCTGTATAAATAGTCTATTAATTATAGTCTATAACTACTCTATTTTGTTTTCTATCAAAAAATAACATATTCCCATTTTGGAAAATTAGAACTATGTATAGAGAAGCTATAAATTATAAAAAGGAAAACACAAAGGATCTATAATCTTATCAATCCAAGATAACCACAATTAACATTTTGGTGTTATTTCCCCCAGTATTTTTTCCTATTTATTTATTGGCATTATTATTACTTAACTGTTACTTCCTGTTAGCATTAATGCAAATGTTTTCCCATGTCATTAAAATTTTTCAAACATTTCTTAGATATATTTTTTTTTTTATTTCAGAGAGGAAAGGAGAGGGAGAAAGAAACATCAATGATGAAAGAGAATCATCTATCGGCTGCCTCCTGCACGCCTCACACTGGGATCGAGCCTGAAACCTGGGTAGGGCCCTGACCAGGAATCGAACAGTGATCTCTTGATTCATAGGTTGATGCTCAACCACTGAGCCGCCACACCAACTGGGCAAAATTTTTCAAATCTTGATTGCTATTCTGCTTTTAAATAAACACATATTCCCTACAAAGCACAATAAAGCAAATCTCCCTGCTTCATGAAGCCTATAAACCAACTAGAGGCCTGGTGCACAAAATTCATGCATGGGTAGGATCCCTAGGCCTGGCCAGCGATCAGGACTAATCTGTGGGGCAACAGGCAGGGCAATTGGGGGCCCCTGCTGGCACCTGCCTTGGCCAGCCTGGGGCCTGCAGGCTGGGGGCAGCTCCTGTGTCTGCCCCTGGTGGTCAGTGTGTGTCATAGCAACTGGTCATTCCACCAGCGGTTCCACTGTTTGGTCTATTTGCATATTAGGCTTTTATTATATAGGATGTTCTTGTATTGGTTCCAGGGTACAATTTTCAGTCCTATCAAATCATAATAGCTCAATTCACACTGTGTAAGAGTCCATTCGGATCGCTCCCTACTCAAAGATTTTTATGTACACACTAAGGAGCCAGAAGCAGAAAAGCCAACCTCACTGTTCCCTTTGGAAAGACATGCAAAACCTTCACCTGTTTTCTCCTGAAAAGAAACAGTCCTGAGACACACCTCACCAGGTATTGCTGCCAGTCACAGGTAACCAAGGGTTGAATAAAGATGGGGAGGCAGCAGCAAGGAGGTGGTGGGGAGACACCACAAATGACTTATGGTCACTTCACAGCAGGCTCTGGGGACAGCCCTGTTTGCCTTAATCAAGTGCATTCCCTAGGAGCTGCGAGAAAGTCATAATCTGGTCACAAGAGCCACAGGATCTACACCATCCATGAGTCTACCCACTTCTTTGTGGCTGTTCTTTCTACAGCCTGTGTCTTTATCTTCCTTCCCGAGAACTGCCCCCTTCGTGACTGTGCAACATTAACAGCACTTCACTGGTCAATAATAAAAGTTAATAAGAATAGCAAATACATATATAGTCCTTACTGTGTATCAGGCACTGTTTGATGTGCTTTTTTCATTTGTTGAAGTCATATTGACTCTTTTAGTCCTTGCAAAAATACTCTATGAGGCAGGAAGCATTATTATCCCTATCTGTAATGGGAAAACTGCAACAGAGAGGTTAATTAACTTGACTAAGGTCAAGTTCTAGATAGTGGCAGAGCCAGGATTCAAACTCCAGCATTCCCCAGGCTCCAAGCCCTTCACTATGACTCTACTCTGCCCCTCTACTGGGGAGCTGACAGCCTGGCCTGGGAATTAACAGCTTTGCACCATCTGTCACAGAATATTTTTCTGTAATTCTTTCTGAGTTCTCAAATAATTATAAGATGCTGCCTTCAAAATGACTTGTCATGAAGGAAGTGATTATTCTATCATGCAGTTAAGAAAGGGTTCACTTTGATAAGCAAGGACTGGGAGCTCACACACCGATCCTGATAGAGTGAAAATCTGTAATTAAGTTCTACCTTTATCTCTCTTTGCCAATCCTTCCTGTGCCCAGATTTTCCATCAGTGAACCCACTCAACATGCCTACCAGACAAAATAATAGATAAACTTGGCAGTAGAAACAGGTTGTATGTAGTGGGGGGGGGGGGGGGGAGGGAGAGAGGGAGAGAGGAAGAGAGGGAGAGAGAGAGAGAGATGACTAAACATAAATACTTATATTGAAGATGCAAACTTTGTGAAACAATAGGAAAAGTACATTTTCAAAGTGTACTCAACAATCAAATAACAATTTCATCCACTGGTAAATATTAAAGTCTGAACATCAATGTAGAGGTCAGGCACTGTTCTACATGGCTGGTGGAAGTCTAAATTGCTATAACCTTTCTTGGAAAGTAATCTGATGCTGTCTGTTGAAATTTTAAACATACATGGCAGACCACCTTTAGTACTCTATTCTACTAAAATAACAGTATCAGTATGTAAAGCTACATGTATACGGATGTTGAATACAGAATTGTGTCAATAAAAAAAGAAAGATGAAAAGAGTTTGAGTGTCCATCAATAGAATTGATTGATAAAGTATGGTGTATAAATTCTATAGAATAATGTACAAATGTGTTAAAGAGATATGATAGTGTATTAAGTTAAAAAATCAAGTTATAAAGTAATATGTACAATGTAATTTCACTGTTTTAAAATAGTAAAAACAAATCAAAACAGATATATATATATATATATATATATATATATATATATATACACACACACACACACACACACACGTAAATAAGTTTGTAGATTTAAAAAAAAGAAAGACACAGAGTATTGACTCCAAATCCTTAATACTGGTTATTCCATGGGGGGTGGTATTGGATATGGATGAGGGGAGGTCAAAAATCTTGAAAATATACCTATATTTTTCAACTTATTGTGACAATCATGTATTACATTTTTAATTTAAAAATGAATAAAATAAATTAGTAAAATACTAGTGAGTGATCAGTGATACTCACAAACACCTGGACAGGATATGCATCAGGAAGCCAAATGGCCCTCTAACCGGAGCACACTCCCAGACAGAATAAAGAGCTCTTCTCTGGGAGTTTCTCCAATGGAACTATCCCCCACCATTCTTTGAAAAAGGTGACTCCTTTTATTTTCCCGTGTCACTCCAATTTCTCTAATATTCAGAAACATTCTGTACAATTTGACACTGAAGAGATTGGCAACCATACCCAGAACCCAGGCCTCGGTTTCTCCGGGCTGCCAATCCTGCATGGCAGGAGGGCGAGTGAGGAGAAGCCTGCCAACCTCTCCCAGCACCGCCTGCCCAGCCCTTGGTCATTAACTAGCAAATATTTGGAAAACGTGGAGCCAGTGCCCACACACACTCAGTTGGTCTCCAGGTATTTGCTCAGCATCTCCCGGTTCCACACCTGAGCAAGGTGCTGGCTGTGCTCTTGGTTGCTCCCATTAGCATTCTGTCACACAGGCAGGAAGGGCACTGAGATATCCTCCCAGAAAAGTCCTTCGCAAACTTGAATGCCCTAATGAGGACACTCCCTAATGAGGACAGGCCCTTGCCCGCATCTCCTTGAAGCGAAAGGGCACTAATTCATATATTTCAAAATCCAAAGACCCACACAAGTCCTCTGAGCCAGCCCTTTGCTGGGACCTGAATGCCCCCACAACAACCTTTCCTGAACACTTCAGGTGGAGCACAGCAAGAGTGAGGACTCCTTTGTTTTTCAAGCATATCCAGCATTTTTCCTACCTTTTAACCTGTCAGAGAATAAGCAAAAAATAAAGTCTAAGTGCAATAAATAACTGTTGGCAAAAGAGTTGCTGATCAAGGCTTTTCTTAGAACACAGAGTTGTATTTCTTACAAATTCAGAAAACCAGCGTTAGGTTGTGTGGTTTGGATATGGCTCTGTAGGGCGAGCAGAGGCATCGCAGAACCCATTCCCTTCTGCTGCTTCCGTTTCACTTTCCTGGGCAGCTCTCCAGTCTCTGTGTCTGTTTAAAGAGAGCCCAAGTCCACACGCAATCCTATCTAATAAAGAGGGAATATGCTAATAGATCCTCACACCATCGCAAAGATGGCAGCACCCACAGCCAATAAGAAGGGAATATGCTAATTTACTGCCATGCCCTCAAAGATGGCGGCCCCCAAAGCCACAAGATGGCAGCACCCAGTCCCCTCAGCCCTGCCGGGGTGCCTGCCTCTGGAATCCCCCAGTCCCCTCAGCGCCCCCAGCCGCCCAGGGCTGGCCCAAGGCACAGGCAAACCTCAGATGTCGGAGGCTTGTGCTGCCAGCAGTGGCAGCAGCAGAGGTGTGATGGGGAGTCGCCTTCCCCTGATCACCGGGTCGCCTCCAGCCCCTGAGGGCTCCCGGACTGTGAGAGGGGCAGGCCGGGCTGAGGGACACCCCCCTCCAGTGCATGAATTTTCATGCACCAGGCCTCTAGTTCTCTAATAAGTATACTCTGATCAATATATCAAATGTGACTCCTCATTAAGAGTGTTGCTGATAATAAAACTGAGAAGATTCTTTTTTGACTATAAAAATGGTAAAAATTTCAAAATAAATTATATGCAACCCTAATTGAGGAACAAAATTTAAAGTGTTTTCAAATGTTTGTGAGAATATAAACTGCTAAAGTCTTTCTAGAAAGCAACTTAGCCATATAGAACAAGAGCTTATACCCTTTGAGACAGTAATTCCCCAACTTGAAGTGTAATTAAATGGGCAGTGATAAGCAGGAGTATATATTTATACAATATTCACTATGGAATATTAGTAAAATTTATTTGAAATAAACCACAAGTCCAGAAAAAAGAAGATTAATCACATATGGCAATTTACATAGATAATTTAAAAACTGTAGGTTATAATTGTATTGATATTATGATCTCAATTTTTAAAAATATTCATTTACTTGATATAAGATGAATATATATACCACAGTGTTAATAGCAGTTCTCTGTGAGTGATGGGGGTCACAAGTTGTTTTTTATCTTTTTAACTTTTCTATCTTGTCTAAATTATCTCCAGTTAAGAAAATAATATTTCAGCCGAAACCAGTTTGGCTCAGTGGATAGAGTGTTGGCCTGCGAACTGAAAGGTCCCAGGTTCGATTCCGGTCAGGGGCATGTACCTTGGTTGCAGGCACATCCCCAGTAAAGGGCGTGCAAGAGGCAGCTGATCAATGTTTCTCTCTCATCGATGTTTCTAACTCTCTATCTCTCTCCCTTCCTCTCTGTAAAAAATCAATAAAATGTATTTAAAAAATAAAAATTAAAAAAAGAAAATAATATTTCATATATTTATATCTACAGAGATCTAGCTACATAAACAAATACATAAATATTTTAAGAATTGCTGATTATTCATAGTCTGTCCCTTTACTCACGTAAATTAAGGAACATTTCTCATTAATCTAGAAGGTTCCAGAAGTAGCTTCTATGGCTACATATTGTCAATAATATGTAGAACCAAAAAGCTAATATTTATACACTCACACACATGGGTGTTTCAAAGCTAAGGCAGCACACTGTCTGACCCAAGCCATTCACACTCCGGAGTTTGAGCCAGTTCTAAATTATCCAGGCTCGGCTGTTTCTACATCTCCTTTCTCTCGTTACTTCTTGGGAAAGTCTCCATCACAGAAAAAACAAAGGCAGAGAAGAAGTTGAGACCAAATTAGCAGTGTGCCTGCATGTTAGTAGCTTGGATCCAAAGGTTTTGAAGGGACCTGAATCTAATGACTAAAATGGGATTTGGAAACTCTCTGCACTTGAATAATTCATGCTACACCCATCCCCGGGGAGAGCTGAAAGCTACTAACTTGTTTTAAGAATCAAAGTGCATGCAGCTGTGTGCCAGAAGGCCCCTGCAGATGATGGTGTAAGATTTCCGCAAATGTGTGTGTCTCAGGATAGGACTCAAAATCAATCCTCCAAAAAGGCTGATCAGTCCTCTAAAAAGAACACTAAATGCCTCAAGTCCTTCCAGAAAGTAATAGAGGAAAGGGCCAAGTCATAAATAAATTACAAAAGATGCTTTTTTCTGCAAGAAGGGATAGATACTACAGGATCTGAGAATTCCACTGATGATGGATTCCTGAGTGCTTCTGACTAACAGGTCACCGCAAGAGATGTGCATGTGTGTATGCATAAGGTGTGTGTCTGTGCATGCGCATGTGCAAATATGCTTGGCTAGGAGTGTAAGTGTATGTGTACAAGTGAGTGTGTATGGGGCATGTGTGTAGAAGTAAGTAGATGTGGGGGCTGTGCTAGTGGGTGTGTAAGGGTGGTGTGGTAGAGAATCAGAGGGAGGGAGTAGAAAGTAACAAGAAAGGAGAGTAAATATAAAACACGCTCCTAAATGAACTAAAAGGAATCAATACATTTTAGACCACTGTGGAAATTCAGATTAAAAAAGGGAAACTAATATTGTAAAAGCTATAAATATCACCAATATGATAACATTCAAATTACTAGTAGATAAGTTCCAACACATCACAAGGACCATCTCTACACTGATCATTTAGGAAATTTGATATCAATCCATACTATCCCTAGCCCCACTCAGCGGAAGTCCAGAAGATCTTCCATCAATGCCTGAACCATTCCAACCAAGCCAGGCCATGTACCTGGAGCCCCAGCCTCACCAATAGCAGGATCTGGAGAGTGACTCCTATTACCAATAGCCTGGTCTGAACTTCTGGGCATGCACATGAGTGCACGTAAGTACACACACACACACACACACACACACACACACACAGCTACAGCTTCACCAGCCAGTCTCCCCACCCACCCACCCATGATCACCACACATGGCTGCTCGCCTGCCTCAGGTTCATGTACAATTCTGCCTTGCTTGGTTCCTTCCACCCTTCCACCCATCCAACAGTAATTGAGAGCATTCTATATGCTACGCACTGGTGATCTCACCTACATGCCCAGCCTGCTCAATTGGAGCACAAACACCTTGATTAACCCGTCAACCCCCTTCCCCAAACCTAAATATCGAACCTCGATCCCCACATTCCTAGTCCCCAGGCACTTGTTTAGGCACTGCTGCAAACTGGAGATGACTCTAAACAGCTCCCACCAGCAATGCAAGGGAAGCCTCTCCCAGAGGCCCCCATTTCCTTGTTTATCTCACCACCCCACTCCACCATACACAAGCCACATGCACAAACACACACACACATACACGCCAATATCTGGTTCCTTGACATCAACCCAAGTTAAGCTGATGTTTCCTGAACCCCTTGCCAACATGAAATTTACTCCTGGCTACCAACCCCACCCCCACCCCACCCCCACATGTATGCATGTTCATCTCTAGCTCAGGTTCCACTCATCCCCACTTCTACCCCTCCAGTCTAGAATTGTAATTCTGACAGGTCTTACAGCCAATATCACACAACAAAAATACATGATTGTGTTTCCTTGGTCAAAATGTACAAATAATCTATATATATAAAAGCCTAAGCGACTGTTATGACTGAATGACCAGTCAACCAGTCGCTGTGACATGCACTGACCACCAGGGGGCAGACGCTCAACACAGGAGCTGCCCCCTGGTGATCAGTGCACTCCCACAGCCAACCTCCCGTGACCCCTCCCCCTGGCTGGCGGGCCCCCATCAGCCCCTGGTGCTAAGCAATTGGTAGAGACCTGCTTCTGGGTTGGGGTTTCGCACGTAGCAGAGCAGCTCCCTTGCTGCGATCTATTGAAAGTTAGCCCTCGACACAAGCGTTTATCTCGCTCCCATCCTCTCCCTTTTCCAGGTGCCACCTGCCCCACAGCGGTGGTGGCATGGTGGTGAAGGAAGGAGGAGGGGGGAAGGCGGGGAACTGCACGGTGGTGGGGCACCTATGGTGACATCAGCGTCTGGCGTCTGTTCCTTCCACACCCAGCTGGGAACCATCACCTCCTCTCCCAACCCCATCGGGGCCTTCAGGCCAGCCTGGGACAGGGAACCAGTGGTGGGTGGCGGCGGACACGCCCCTTTCCCACGGGGGCCGAGGGCTGGCTCCCTCCTTGGGAGCCGGTGGCCAACCTCCCACAGTCCCTCCCCCACAGCTGGTCAACCTCCCACGGTCCCCCCCCCCCCCCAACAGCTGGCCAACCTCCCACAGCCCCACCTCCGTGCACAAATTCGTGCACCAGGCCTCTAGTATTAATATAAAACTTTGCATAGCACCAGACTTACAAAGCATTTATTGACACTTTCCTCATTGTCTGATCTACAGACACTACTGAAATAGGAGAAAGGAGTGCTTTGAACTCAAACGACACAGAATAGTGTACTTTCACCTACATGTGAAAAATCTAAAATCAGGTGAGACAAAAGGAACAGTGAGTCCATCAGCCCACTGTGCTTGCTGCAGCAGTGGACACACCAGAAAGTGGTCAACTATCACCCTCCCAAAGAAAATAATGAAGACCAACAAAACAAGGGTACTAGGAACCCTTGCCATAAGAACTCAAGCCATATTTCAGCAACAAGCGTTATGTCAATACGTAAGGAGCTGGGAGAAAAGCCCGGGTGTAGACATGGCAAGATTTGTGTCAGCTTTGCCAGAACACAACATGAACAAGACGGCAGGTGAGAAGCCCAGTATCTCCTCCACCCATACAAATGCTTATCACAGAAAACACCCTGGCCCTGGATACCACCGCCTGGTGTCTCCATCAAGCTCCCAGGCATCAGCCTAGAATTCTCCATTGTGTTACTCCTACCCTGAACCCTCCCAGCAACTCTCAAAACCTGAAGAGGTTCATAGTGCTTGCCTTTGATCAACCGCTCAGGTCTCGTCCCAGGTAAGGTCCACATTGCCTGTGCCAAGTGTCCAAAGACGGTGGCGTCGAGCGTGGAGAACTTGGGCCCCATGATGTACTTCTTATCACCTGCAGCAGACAGAACAGAGAGGTCACTGCTGGCCTGTGCTGCCCCGCACGATCACACGGCACTCAGCACACTTGCATTATGTGCTCATTTAACTGTGAATCAAAAGATTTGCAGAGTCAAAATGCATGCACCCCTCTTTCTTTCAAAAAATGAGAAACAAAAGTAAAACAAATTGAACAATTCTGTGATATGTTAACCCAAATAATTGCAAAGCAGGGAAGTAACTGGGAAGATGTCAAGATAAAGAGATAAGGGAGGAGGTTCGTGGAAAAAAAGGACAACCGATCACCCACAGACCTGGAGGTACCTCTTCGTCTCCAATTCTAGTGATTAAAGCTTGAGAACACCTGGAAGTTTGCTTAAACCATCTCAAAAGTAACCCAAGCCAAGCACACCAAACTCAGCACTTACTTTATTAATTTAATACATTTCCTTGGGGAAAACAAGAGGCCTAAGTTAGTGAATAAGTTTGGAGGCAAGGTTTTCCATGAAGCCTCCTTGCTCTTGGCAAGGTTCTCACCACTGAAGACCAGCTCCATGGGAAACACTACATAAAGAAAAGCTATAAAATTACAGGAAGTTTCACACTGCTGCTCCCATCTCTCATTTTCCACCACTACTGACCTAGTTCAGGCCTTGTCACCTTGACTATCACATCTGCCTAGGTTGTCTCCTGGGCCACCGTCAGGTGCTATAGCATGTAGAGGCAGCACAGGTGGAAGTGATCCACCTAGTTCACTGTGGGAGCCTGGTCTTAAAACTCTTAAAACCTCAGTTTTCCCATCTAGAAAAAGGAGATGATATTAACGGTGCCCATTTCTTAGAGCTGCTATGAAGAGTAAATGGCATAATGCATGTAGAGCACATAGCACCATATCTGGGTGACTCAATAAACATTAGCTCTCATGACGATGGTCCCTCTGGATCTCCAGTCCATCCCCTACCCCTGAACGTAACTCTCTAAGACACTCTTTCATCATATCCCTCCCTTTCACAAATACCTTTAATGGTTTACAAAATGGGTTATAAAGTAAAAGTCCAAACTCAACTATGAATTCAAGCTCATTATACTCGGCCTCCAACCCATGTTCCAGTTCTATTCCGCATGCCTCCCTTTCTCTAGTAAATCTATTCTAAGGAACACCCCACAGTCCCCAGGACACTTTATGCTTCCTACTGCTCATGCTGAACTTACCCCTCTTCTGCTCCCCCAAACCTATGTGCTCCTCACTTCCCTCCATATGATAAAGACTATCATCTTACGAGGTTCAGCTTCAAAGCTTTCTGTGTTCACTTTATCTGGTGGCAACAGTAGCTTTTAATTCAGACAGCCCTGTGTTCAAATCTCACTTTTACACGTACAACCCTATAGAATTTTAAGTCATTTAAGCCAATTAACCTCAATTTCTTGAACCATATATTGGTTGTTTTTCATTTGTTCATTTTATCTTTCCAACTAAATGGTGAGCTCTTTGAAAGTAAAGGTAATTTCTTATTTTTATTTAGCAAACTCTAATACAGTGTTTCCTACACGTCAGGCATGGCTCTACATGCTGTACAAATATCTGCCTGTTTCTCTGTTCCTGAGTGGCAAGCTGAGAAAATTAAATACCTGATGACAACACACAGGCAAACTAGGAGGGGAATGCAATCTAACAAATTGATGCTATTATAAAGGTGCTGGTGAACCCTACGGTAGTAATTATATTGCAATATATACATATATAAAATCAATAAGGTGTACGTCCCAATTTGCACAATATTATATATACATCAGTTATATCTCGATTTCAAAAAACTAAAACAACAACAAGGCCACCATATGGAGCTGGAGGCAATTTTTATAAATGTATTTCTATTCTACTTTCCACAGGGACTGGGGAATAACCTACACTAGTACAATATACTGAACCTACCAAATTGTCTTTTCTGGTGAGGACAAGCAAGCTGTCCATGCTAGAGGCCTTAGGTGTTTTCCATTGCCAACCAACTCATCCAACACTTGAGTCTTTACCTGGGATCTAAACCCACTACCCCAATACTGGGAATACAAGGGGAAAATACTACCCAGGCTACAAGAACAAAGAAAAGCCAAATATATGCCTGGCCAGTGTGGCTTAGTGGTTGAACATCTACCTGTGAACCAGGAGGTCACAGTTCGATTCCTAGTTGCAGGCTCAATCCCCAGTAGGGGGCATGCAGGAGGCAGCTGGTCCATAATTCTCTCTCATCATTGATGTTTCTATCTCTCTCTCCCTCTCCCTTCCACTCTCTGATACCAATGAAAACATATTTTTAAAAATGTTTTTAAAAAGCCAAGTATATAACTTGTTCTCAAGAGTGTCCGTTACTGCTTAATAGTGCATCCTGCTGGCTCGTGCCTCAGCCACACCCCAGCTGGCATCAGTGGTTCAGTGATGCAGAAGGCAGAAGGACCCCGGCCTAGAGCTCTTGTACCATCATCCTACAAGGACAGGAGGGGTGTGCCAGCCAGTGCTCCCTTGGGGGCTGTGACAGGCTCAGCCCCCTGAAGGCCTGAATACAAGGAAGCCACCAACTGGAAGCCACAGAGGATTGAAGGGACTGTTAGGAGAAGGGCTGCACACTGTTTCACAGGGAAGAAAAGACTGAGGAGAACGTCTTTCTGATCAAAAGGGAAAAAGAAATTATCTCAAGTTGCTAAAAAGTCTCAGGGTACAATGCTGAGAGAAATCTGTGAAGTCCACTGTACAATCCAAGACAAGAGGAAAAACTGATTAAAAAAAAAAAAAACTTCAGAAACCTAAAAATGGAACACATAGGATGTTGATAAAAAGAAAAATAATAAAAAATATAATAATTTGAAACCATACATGAACTAGCGCATGTAGGTTTTGCCACTGGCCTCAGAACACTAGAACTGGAAGGGCACTGAGTTGGTGACAGAACCAGGCTAAGAATGCTGGCACCAGGTCCCTGACTTCCCGCCCATCGCTCTTTGCTCTGCCTAACATGCCTCGTGGGCCATCATCTCAGCAATAAGGACCCCATGGAGCAACAGGAGGGCTGAGCTGTGGGTGTTTACAAAAAGATGCTTTACCATGAGGAATACAGAATACAGAGGGAGCAGAAGTTTCAGGATTTTTAAAAGGTGCAAGCAAACAGCCCAGCCAGAGTGGCTCAGTGGTTGAGCGTCGACCTATGAACCAAGAGGTCACAGTTCGATTCCCGGTCAGGGCATATGCCCGGGTTGTGGGCTCAGTCCCCGGTGTGGGGCATGCAGGAAGCAGCCGATCAGTGATTCTCTCTCATCATTGATGTTTCTATCTTTCTCTCCCTCTCCATTCCTCTCTGAAATCAGTAAAAATATATTTTTCTAAAAGGTGCTAGCAAACAAAACTGATGAAATTTATCATTTGTGGAAATAGTGAATGGTAGATACAAAATTATATGTGTATACACATACAACATTTATAAATTTAAAGAATATAAAAATATCCTGTTACTAAAAAGTCCTTAGAGTACCCAATGGCAGGTAGCATTTTAAAAACATTTTATTTTTAAATAATTTTAGACTCACAGAAGTTATAAAAATAGCCGAGTTGCCGTGTACTCTTCAACCACCTTCTGCTAATATTAACATTTTATATAACCACAGTACATTTATCAAAACTAGGAAATTAACATTAATACAATACTATTAACTGCACTATAGACATCATTCAAATTTTATTAGTTTTTCAGCTAATGTTCTTTTCCATTCCGGGATCCAGTCCATGAGCTCACACTGCATTTAGTTGTCATGCCTCCTTTCTCCTCGACCTATGAAATTGCTCAGTCTTCCCTTCTCTTTCATAACCTTGAACTTTTAAAGAATACTGGTCAGTTCTTTTGTAAAATGTTCACCAATCTGGGTTTGTCTAAGGTTTTTTATGATTAGATTAGGTCATGTATTTTTGGCAAGAATACCAGATAAGTATTACTGTACCCTTCTGTAGTGGTCAATTTTTTTTGCCAACTTGACTAGGCTATGAAGTGCTCAGTTATTTGGTCAAACATTATTTTGGGTGCTTTTGTGAGGGTGTCTTGTATAAGATGAACATTTAAGTGGTAGACTGAGGAAAAGATTTCCCTCTCTTATGTGGGTGGGCCTTGTCTGATTAGTTGGAGGTCTGACTAGAACAGAAAGGCTGACTCTCTTCCAAGCAAGCAAGAACCCTTCATTCCTGACTGCTCTCCAACTGGGACATGGCTTTTCCTGCCTCAAACCACACCACCAGCCATCCTGGGTCCACGCTTGCCAACTCACCCTGCAGACCTTTGGACTGTCAGCTTCCATAATTGCATGAGCCAACTCCTTATACTAAGTCTTTATACTAAATTTTTTTTTCATATAATCTATTGGTCTGTTTCTCTGGGAACCCTGACAAATACACCTTCTCAGAGCATCAAATCAGAGGGTCCATAATGTCCATGTCTCGTCACTGGAGATGTTAACTTTGACCATGTGATAAAGGTAGTGTCTGTGAGGTTTCTTCACTGTCATGGTACTATTTTTCCTTTTGCGATTAATAATCTTAGGAGAGATATTTTGAGACTGTATAAATCTCCTGCTTGTCCACAAACATTGGCCCTTTGATTTTTTTAACACCCATTGGTGGATGTTATCTGAAACAATTACTTCCGTAGTGTTTGCCTAATCAAGATTTTCTATCTCACTCCTTCTATGTGTATTGATTAAATGTCTACTGTTCACTTCATCCCTCATTTACTAATGTGTTCAATTATTTATTTATGTTAAGTATGCACTTATGGATAATTATTTTATTCTGTGGCTCATAATCCAGTACTCTCATTATTTATTTTGTTGCTCAAATTGTTTCAGCTTTGGCCTTTGAGGCCTTGGCAGGAAGTGTTTTTAAGAGGGAACCTGAATTTAGATTTGACTGCTTAGAGACAGCCAACCACAGCCAAACCAAGCTGAAGTCTCGAGTCTGAGCACTCCCAGGTCTTGCCAGTGGTCCCAGATCTCACAATCCAAGGATTTTAGCAAAACCAAAGCATTAAGGGCACTTCTGAAGGGTTCTGAGGAAGCAAGCATGGGCGATAAGTCAAAGAATGTATGGCCATTTTTCCTAGGAGCAGTAGCTGAACCACCCCACTGGCTTCTGTAGGGATGAACAGAAGCAGCTGAGGAATATCTGAGTACCTGTAACTCCCTGTCAGTCTCCAGGTTGGAAGTGTGGACTGGAACCTCTGGTGAGGGCAAATGAAGGCTGAATATACCAGAAACCCTGGGAGGTGAGGGGCTCAGGATACATCAGACTTGCTGAGGGATGGCTGAAGATTCAAGCCCAACTGAGAGAACAAGCAAGGTGCAGAGTTGATACACGCTGGGTTTGGTGAGCAGGGGAACCAAGGGAAAAAGAGGAGAAAAGCAAAGACCAATGTGGGCCTTAAAAGTCCCACTAGAGCCCTGGCTGGTGTGGCTCTTTGGTTGAGCATCATCCCATGCACCAAAAGATTGCCCATTCAATTCCCAGACAAGGCACATACCTAGGCTGTGGATTCAATCCCCTGTTGGGGTTGGGGTGCATATGGGGGAGGGGGAAGGAGCAACCAATTAATGTTTCTCGCTCACATCAATCTCTCTCTCTCTCTCTAAAATCAAGAAACATCCTTGGGTGAGGATTTAAATATCTATAATAATAAAAGTGCAATATGCTAATTAGACCAGACAGTTGAACAACCTTCCAGACATCCTTTCGGACGAAGCCAGGGCTGCGAGGGCCAATCTCCTTACACGAATTTTGTGCATCAGGCCTCTAGTATATCTAAAGTAATGTGAAAATGTGAAAGCATTTTGCAAACAAAAAGGTGCTATTCTAACTTACGGAATTATTTTACAGTCATCACCAATAATCAGAACAAGTACTGCCTGTGGACAAAAGCAGTCTAACATCTCTCCCAGTGTAAAAATCCCTTTTCCCACTTCCCTACCCCACATTCCTCAACCCCAGCCCACTAGGAATGTCTCCATTACTTCATGGGCAGGGAAAACTATTCTATGGTTAGATAGCTCCTGATACTGAGACAAAACGTGTCTCAGAACTTCCACCATTGATCCCGGTTCTTTCCTTTGGAATCACACAAAGAATGTATGGCCATATTTCCTATTCCTAGGAAAGTAAGTCTCCACTAACATACTTCTAAGTAAAAGTTGATTACTTGTTTTCACATATATCACTGTGGAATAGTGGGTAAAAAGTTTATTTCCAAACACTAAAAATTGCTATAGAAATGAACCTTTGCATCACATCTGCTTCCTCCATTATGAATTCTGTTCCCAGAATTAGTCACCATCGGCTAATGCTCACTATCAGCTCCACTTACACCATTTAGCTAAAGTTTCAAGTTCTGTACATATAAAAGATAAAAGACTGGCTTTGCTAGAAAATATAAGTTCAAGAGAGAAATTAAAGAGAACAGCCATATTTTCAAGCACTCATTTTCTGTTAGTCTAAGAAACAAAGAGTAATTCTGTCTTTCACCTACATAGAGTCCCCTGTACTAGAGTACGGATACAATTTTTAAACAGATTATTTCCGTGAAGTTAATGTGGACACCATTCATATTTCTAATGGTTCCTCTCACCTTTAATTAAATTGGAATTTAAGAAAAAATGAGAAACAAAGATTTTAAGTACTTCCCCCCAGGACAGCACAGGGCACAGTAATCTTGCCAGCCAACCTTCAAAGAACACACTCACTCGTTAAGCTCTTGGTCTACATGTGACTCTCCCAAAGCTACAGAGAAAATAAAATCTCCTTTCAGTTCTCTCTCATACACCTGACCAAACTCTCTTTGTCGGAAATAATATGACTGGCCACTTCCTTTAAAGAGCTCCTGTTCATATTCCCAGCATAGTCTAAAATCACTGAGTAGTCATTCTTTCAGCTGGGGGGGTGGGGGGATGGTGATGGGAGGTGGTATCTTATATGTGAGGTTATTCATGGTCCTATGAATAAATCTCAGAATTAAAATCATCAACTTTGACAATTTTCAGCCATCTACTAGCTGCACCAATTGGCTCACACTCTGGGAAAAGATAAAAATGGGTGAGGGGGACAACAGAAGAAGCCCCTAAATTTAATCTCTCCTCAGAGTTCATTATGGATGCAATTAGATAGTCCTGCAATTTCCTATAAGATTCTCTGAAAGAAAACACAAGAGAGATTTTTTTTCAACTTGTATGAACTATCTTGATCCATTTCCCACTGACCATCAAAACAAATCATCTCACCTCTTCCTCCCAGTCTTCTCTTTGACATCCTGGCCCTTAAGACCCCCTATGATGAAACTCAGAAATACGCACATTCCCCACTACAAGGAACAGGTTGCCCTTGCTTCTCTGTACTTCAGTCCCCATGAGCACCTCCTGAACGCCACTCAAAGCCTCTATGGGCAGATATTATAATTTTAGAAAACTTTCCAGCAGTTATGGAAAAATGCACACAGGAAATCTAGATTAGGAAAGTATTTCTCAGGAGGAGGCAAATGCCTGCTCAGGCTCATTTGTTAATATAATTTAATAACATTAAACAACAGCTCCTGGCAGTTTTTTAGAGAACATGTCTAACGATGACGCAGTGTTACTGGCCATTGACGATCAGCCTTCGTTTTTGTTTTGTTTTTTAAGTTTTTAATTGAATTTTAGAGAGAGAGGGAGAGAGAAACATCATACCCCCAAGGGGATCGAGCATGCAACCCAGGCATGTGTCCTGACTGGGATTCAATTCAGCAACCTTTGTTCTCAATCAACTGTGAGCTGGCCAGAGCTATTTGTCACTCTTCTTTAAGTTGCTGCAATATTGTTATTTCTGTGTCTGACTACATATTTGACTGAAATGGTGAGATTTAAGAGGTATAAGAGTTATACGGGGCCCTAGCCAATTTGGCTCCGTGAATAGAGCATCTGGCCCACGGATGAGCTCAATTCCAATGAAGGGCATGTACCTCAGTTGTAGGCTCAATCCCTGGTGCCCTGAGCATGCCAGAGGCAACTAATCAATGTGTGTCTCTCTCTGTCTTTCCCCCTCCCTTCCACACTCTCTAAAAATCAATGGAAAAATATCCTCGGGTGAAGATTAGCAACAACAAAAGTTATACAGGGCTCCCCAGTTTCACTTTCCCAAATACACCTCCTGAGAATGAAGAATACAAAGCACTCACCTCAAACTACATCCCAGGAGAAGTTTTCCCCTTCATTTCATTTCTGTCTTGGCTGTCCTGTATTTGGGCAATCAGCTATTCTCTCTCTTTATCCAATAAAGACTATCTGGTAGCCCCCTAAAGTCTGGTATAGTCCATAAAAAAACACATCCGACAGAACTCAATGTCATGTTGAAATTCAAGGTCAAATCCTTTTATAAGAAATGTATCCTTCCTTTAAGAAAGCTGAATAGTAATAGATTCTAATGGAAGATGTGGTGTTTGGCCATCAGGGTCATGCAAACAGACTCCACATTTCCGAAGGATTTTTCTTTATTTTATGGATCCCAATATCCTCATCCACTTTCAAACTTCAGAGCAGTTATCAAAACCTGGTAAAGAACACTAGCTGGTTTAGCTCAATGGATAGAGCGTCAGCCTGTGGGTCCCAGGTTCGATTTCAGTCAAGGATCAACAGAGGGCGTGCAGAAGGCAACGATGCCCAGGTTGCAGGTTCAATCCCCAGTAGGGTGTGTGCAGGAAGCAATGATTATTTCATCATTGATGTTTCTATCTCTCTCTCCCGCTCTGAAATCAATAAAAAATATATTTAAAAAAAACTGGTAAAGCTTTTTAACCATCAAAACTGCTTAGGACCTGCCCACAGTGGTGGACCTTACTTATTTACTCAATAGACACAGGCCCCTTGGGAAGAAATCAAATTACTATTGACCTCATTACTTAAAATGGAAGTCCTACACTTTCTCAAATGACATACTCATGAGTATACTGGGCATCAGATCAAAACTCTGTATGACGCTTCAAGTGTAGGACTTTTGTGAGTTGCTCAATGGAGAGATCCACCTGGCAGGGACCCATATCTCTGGCCAAAAGCCAGCGAGGACTGAAGCCTGTTAACACCCGTGTGAATGAGTGTGGAAACAGGTTCTCCCCGAGTCAGGCCTTGAGTGACATCTTGATTGCAGCCTGTGAAAGACCCTGGCCCAGAGGCACCAGGCTAAGGCCGCATATATTCTTGGCCCACAGAAACTGTGGGGTAATAAGTGTGTGTAGCTCTGATGTTTTTCTCCTGCAGTGGGCACCAATGATCTCACCTCCCAGGGTTCTTCCCCTTGTGTAATCCCCTCGCTTGGACTTATTGATTTGCTTTGACATAGAATATGGCAGAAGCAATAGGATGTCCCTTCCAAGATTAGGCCACAAATAGACAGTAGCTTGCATCTTGGGCATCCTCTCTCCTGCTCTTGCTCGCTCACTCATGTGCTCTAGTGGAAGGTTGCCCACTGCAGGAGAAAAACATCAGAGCTACACACAAAAGTATTTGGAGGTTCAACATCATCATATCTGGATTTTCTGTAAAATACATCCACACACACACGCCCAAAATAATAATTGAAAAAATTGTGACAAAATGTTAACAGCTATTAAATTGCAGTGATGGTTATAGAAGCTATTTATTGGACTACTCGTCCACTTTTATGTTTGAAAAAAAATTCATTTAAAAAATCCAAACCAATGGATCTTGTTCACTAATAATGGGTCAAGGAAAAAATGATAAATCTTAAATTATAACATTTGGCAGTCATCCTCCAATGTTTAAATGGACAATGCTGAGTGACCCTCCTTTAACAGGTGAATGAACTTAGCTATTTGGAGGTTTATTGGTACCTGGATACCCTGACAGTCTCATCAGAGTGGTTCTCTTGTGATTTTTGTCTAAATTGTAAAATCAGTGAAAGAAATCACACTATAAATCACCACTTGAAAGTTAAAACTGGATCCCCCAGTACCCATCCTAGTGCCCAGCACACAGTAAGTACTCAATAAATATATTTTTCAGTGAATGAAAACTATATTATAATACCTCGCCCTTAAATTGTTCAGACCACAATTATCCCTCTAAATACTTGATAGTATAGGACTCTAGGATGCAGAACTCTGGGGATCACCCAAGGGCTTGTATAGGTACTTGAGCTAATAGTTCATGAAGAATTAGTTTGACCTTGCTCCATACTGCTATAGCTCACCTTCCATGAGAGCAAGATGGCCTTCTAACCAGGCAGCACAGCAAGTCAGCCCTTAAATTCTCCTGAGAGAATGTCCAAGGTTGGACCACCTAATGCAAGAAGAACTCTCTTTACCCAACTACATGGAAGAGTATACCTCTGGTAGTTACTAAGGAATTAAACATAAAATAGCTGACTCAGGACCAGCCAAGATTGCCCTCAACCCCTTCTTGCAAAAAAATAACATTAGAAAGTGGATCTACCAGTAAGAGGTACCTGTGCAATGGTTGTAGAGTAAGTTATCAAAACCTCTAGGTTCTCTAAGCTCCACCTCTATAATAAATTATATCAGAAAAAATATTGGAATTATATTAAAGTAGGTCCCCAAACAAATGCCTTTCGAGCTGCAATTCAATGTTAAACCTTGAGCTTTCATTAAGAACATTTTTACAAATGTTTATATTCAAAAGCACTGTCCAAAAAAGAAAAACAAAAGCACTATATTTAAGGAAATCCAATCTCCCTTATGTACATCCATTGAAGAATTTCTTCCTAGAATTCAGGATTTAAAAAAAATTGTCCCATTTGAAAAAGAAATTGTGTGTTTTCTTTTCCTAGAAAATAAGTGCAAACCTGCCCCATACATTTCCCATTTCATCTTGGTAGCCAAAACACTCAAAGTTAAATTGTGCCCAATTACAGAAATACTCATTCCAAGAACACAGTTTTTTTCTAAATTGGTTCCTAAAATTTTTGTATTAATGTTGAATACTAGTATATTTCCCTGTCTTATATGTGGATTGCCTCGAATTCCTTTTGGAAGTTAGTATTCATTCAGCAAATAGTTATTTACTGCCTATTATTTACCAGGCCTCCTGTTAGATACCAGGGTTACAGCCAATTCCTTCAAAATGACAACGTCCACAGGCCAGGTTGGGGGACAGTCAGGGGGAGGGGAGAAGCACAGGAAGAGGCTGGAGAAGTCCAATGTAGTACCAATGTAGTACTTGCATAATGGAAGTATGCAGAGAATGAAGCAGGAGAGGAGAGAAAGGCCCAGTGTAGGGAGCCCCATGAGGTTGGAGGGGGTTGGGGAGAAAAGAAATTTTTAAGTCAGTGGAAGTAAGTCTTGAGAATCTGTCAAATTAAGCAAGGCAAGGGAAGCCTACGGGAAGGCATGAGGCTGAAAAACAGCACAGTGTGCTTCAGGGCCCAGGGTAACTCCGTGCGGTGGGAATCAAGGTGCGTGTGGGGTAACTCCGTGCGGGGGGAATCAAGGTGCGTGTGGGGTAACTCCGTGCGGGGGGAATCAAGGTGCGTGTGGGGTAACTTCGTGCGGGGGGAATCAAGGTGCGTGTGGGGTAACTCCGTGCGGGGGAAATCAAGGTGCGTGTGGGGTAACTCCGTGCGGGGGGAATCAAGGTGCGTGTGGGGTAACTTCGTGCGGGGGGAATCAAGGTGCGTGTGGGGTAACTCCGTGCGGGGGGAATCAAGGTGCGTGTGGGGTAACTCCGTGCGCTGGGAATCAAGGTGCCTGTGGGGTAACTCCGTGCGGGGGGAATCAAGGTGCGTGTGGGGTAACTCCATGCAGTGGGAATCAAGGTGCTTGTGGGGTAACTCCGTGCGGTGGGAATCAAGGTGCGTGTGGGGTAACTCCGTGCGGGGGGAATCAAGGTGCGTGTGGGGTAACTCCGTGCGGGGGGAATCAAGGTGCGTTTGGGGTAACTCCGTGCGGGGGGAATCAAGGTGCATGTGGGGTAACTCCGTGCGGGGGGAATCAAGGTGCGTGTGGGGTAACTCCGTGCGCTGGGAATCAAGGTGCGTGTGGGGTAACTCCGTGCGGTGGGAATCAAGGTGCGTGTGGGGTAACTCCGTGCGGGGGGAATCAAGGTGCGTGTGGGGTAACTCCGTGCGGGGGGAATCAAGGTGCGTGTGGGGTAACTCCGTGCGGGGGGAATCAAGGTGCGTGTGGGGTAACTCCGTGCGCTGGGAATCAAGGTGCGTGTGGGGTAACTTCGTGCGGGGGGAATCAAGGTGCGTGTGGGGTAACTCCGTGCAGTGGGAATCAAGGTGCTTGTGGGGTAACTCCGTGCGGTGGGAATCAAGGTGCGTGTGGGGTAACTCCGTGCGGGGGGAATCAAGGTGCGTGTGGGGTAACTCCGTGCGGTGGGAATCAAGGTGCGTGTGGGGTAACTTCGTGCGGGGGGAATCAAGGTGCGTGTGGGGTAACTCCGTGCGTGGGGAATCAAGGTGCGTGTGGGGTAACTCCGTGCGGTGGGAATCAAGGTGCGTGTGGGGTAACTCCGTGCGGGGGGAATCAAGGTGCGTGTGGGGTAACTCCGTGCGGTGGGAATCAAGGTGCGTGTGGGGTAACTTCGTGCGGGGGGAATCAAGGTGCGTGTGGGGTAACTCCGTGCGTGGGGAATCAAGGTGCGTGTGGGGTAACTTCGTGCGGTGGGAATCAAGGTGCGTGTGGGGTAACTTCGTGCGGGGGGAATCAAGGTCGTGTGGGGTAACTTCGTGCGGGGGGAATCAAGGTGCGTGTGGGGTAACTTCGTGCGGGGGGAATCAAGGTGCGTGTGGGGTAACTCCGTGCGGGGGAAAACTCCGTGCGGGGGAATCAAGGTGCGTGTGGGGTAACTCCGTGCGGGGGGAATCAAGGTGCGTGTGGGGTAACTTCGTGCGCTGGGAATCAAGGTGCGTGTGGGGTAACTCCGTGCGGGGGGAATCAAGGTGCGTGTGGGGTAACTCCGTACGGGGGGAATCAAGGTGCGTGTGGGGTAACTCCGTGCGGGGGGAATCAAGGTGCGTGTGGGGTAACTCCGTGCGGGGGGAATCAAGGTGCGTGTGGGGTAACTCCGTGCGCTGGGAATCAAGGTGCGTGTGGGGTAACTTCGTGCGGGGGGAATCAAGGTGCGTGTGGGGTAACTCCGTGCAGTGGGAATCAAGGTGCTTGTGGGGTAACTTCGTGCGGTGGGAATCAAGGTGCGTGTGGGGTAACTTCGTGCGGGGGGAATCAAGGTCGTGTGGGGTAACTTCGTGCGGGGGGAATCAAGGTGCGTGTGGGGTAACTCCGTGCGGGGGGAATCAAGGTGCATGTGGGGTAACTCCGTGCGGGGGGAATCAAGGTGCGTGTGGGGTAACTCCGTGCGGTGGGAATCAAGGTGCGTGTGGGGTAACTCCGTGCGGTGGGAATCAAGGTGCGTGTGGGGTAACTTCGTGCGGTGGGAATCAAGGTGCGTGTGGGGAGAAGGAAGGAATAAGGAGAGAGATGTGAGTAGAACTCAGATTGTGAAGAAAAGGAATTTGGATTTTAGTCTGAAATGATTGAGAGCTTACAGGTCTGATGTGCATTTTATTTATTTTTTATTTTTTTTAAATATATATATTATTGATTTTTCACAGAGAGGAAGGGAGAGAGATAGTTAGAAACATCCATCAGCCGCCTCCTGAACATCCCCCAATGGGGATGTGCCCGCAACCAAGGTACATGCCCCTGACCGGAATCGAACCCGGGACCCCTCAGTCCGCAGGCCAACGCTCTATCCACTGAGCCAAACCGGTTTCAGCTGATGTGCGTTTTAGATGAACCACTCTACTGGAACTAAAAGGCAAAACTGGGTGGTATAAGAGGGAGCATGCTGGCAGGCTCTGAGTCCTGGTCAGACACCAGACAGCTCAGGTGTTGCCTGAGCCTGGAGCTGGCCTATGGCAGAGGGCAGCTCAATAGAAGGAGCAGAGCTCACTGCGGGGACAGGGTTCAAGGCTCTGAGGTGTTGGCCGAAAGGTCCACACAAGCACCGTGAATGCCTACAGTGGAGCTGGGTTGAAGAGGATGACCGTGAGTCACAAAAGTCTTTAAGATTCCAAGTAAGACAGAGAAAATATTACCTCAAATGTCACTCAGAGACTGTATCTGTGATATATAAGTATATCAATTCTATTTTAAAGAAAAACCCCAATATTCAATTTAAAAATGGACAAAGGATTGGAGCACCAATTCACGTAAGAAACATAATTAGGAAAAATCCAAAGGGAAAAAATGTTTCTTACAAGTGAGTAAAGAATCAGAAAACAAAAATAACCTTCAGATAACAGTTTACAATGCATAAGGTGGTAAACTGTTTTTCAGTAATAAGGCCTGTTACTGATGAGACTTCAAACTCATACCTCAATCTTCCTCCTACTGTCACTTTGTAAATCTCTTTAGGAAAACGCTGCTCCAGGTGAAATCCCTCTCCTCCCCACCAGAGCACTCAACAAACCTCGGTGTCACCACACGTCCATGAAGCCCCCTGTGAAAAGCAGCTTCTTGCCCACAAGAATATCATGGCAGATGGTGTCCCATGGTTTAAAGAAATCAAGAGATGGTCGATCCAATCAGTAAGTCCAGCAAGTCAGGAAGAGACAGTGATTTATTCATAATGAGCCAATGATAGTCCTTCATGAAAACTATCTACTTAATAATTCATTCTAGTATTTTTTTTTTTTCACTATGCGACTCTACATCTCCCTCCCCTTTTAGAAACTGGAACAATTTCCTGTCTCCATCTTCTGACATTTTCCCTATCCCTCCCACTTCGGAAAGACTACAATCAGAGTTCCAAGACCACATGGGAAATTTTTCACATCTTAATACATCATTGGGACATTTTTCTCATCCTAGGACTTGATTATAAGCTTCTTGAAGACAGAGACCATTCTCACTCATCTTTGTTTCCCAGGAACCTCGCATAGCACCTGGTATATAACTAATACAAAAAACAGTATTTAAATAATTAGTTTGCATATTAGTCTGTTAGTTGTTTACAATTATTGAAGTGCTCTCTTGTGACCTTCTCACCTAGTTTGTATTTCAATTCTTACTTATCTAGAAGCAAATTATGAGTTAAGTATTTTTACTTTCTCCTTGCTGTCACTTAACTTTATACCTTTAAAAAAACCTTTAGGTATCCCACTGAACTCCAACCTCCTGACACCATAGCTCACTGCTCAGCTCTTTAAAGGATCCTCTGTCAGGTGACAGCTCTAGTCTCTCAAAGCTGTGCCCAACTTGTTCACCACTGTCTCTTCAACCCCCACAAAGAGCCTGGCACACCTTTGTGTGTTTGACCATATAGCCAGACTCACATGGCTTCAGTCAAAGGCATTGCCCTTCTGTCTGAATTCCAATTATTACAAGTACTAGAAGCCCAGTGCACGAAATTCATGCATGGGGGGGGAGGGGAGGGAGGAGGAGGGGAATCCCTCAGCCCAGCCTGTGCCCTCTCACAGTCCGGGAGCCCTCAGGGGATGTCCTACTGATGGCTTTAGTCTGCTCCCTCTGGGGAGCAGGCCTAAGCCATCATTCAGACATCCTTAGCACTGCCACGGAGGCTGAAGAGGCTCCTGCCACCGTCGCTGCACTCGCCAGCTGTGAGCCTGGCTTTTGGCTGAGCAGTGCTCCTGCATTGAGCGTCTGCCCTCTGGTGGTCAGTGCATGTCATAGCGATCGGTCATTCTGCCGTTTGGTCGATTTGCATATTAGCCTTTTATTATATAGGGCTACAGGCCGGGTGCACGAATTTGTTCACAGGTAGGGTCCACCTAGCCGGCCCCAATCTGGGCCGATCGGGCCGGGCCAGCTGGGGAAGGGTTCATGGGAGGTTGGCCGGCTGGCCCCGTCCCCTGATCGAACTCTGGGTTGAGGGGACAATTTGCATATTAGGCTTTTATTATATAGGATACTCTCCCTTCTAAGTCTCTAGCCATGACAAAAAGTATATCCTTCTATAGGAAATTGCAGATGCCACCTGGAGAACCCATGACTATTTCTGATTCCACCTCTTAATGCATTACAAATTTCAATTTTTTGCTCAGAAAGTACTCCCAGGTCCAGATACTGAAATCCAGATTGGCTATCTGCTAAATGCACCCTGACATTCTTTAGCTCCTTTCTTCACCCAACACATATTTATTGCTCATCAATGGTGCACAGCTGAGCGCTCATAACTGAAACCATATTTTTATTATCCTCCCCCTATATGATTATCTCTCCCAAACCAATTTTATTTACCAATCATGCATTTGGTTTTCTCATGAGATAACTACTGTGTCACCCCATAGGGTCTATAAAAGTTCAATTAAAAGCAAAGAAACATTCGACTTTAGTAGTCTGTGCTGCCTTATTGCCATCAGATAAATGCACAGCTTCCTTAAGACTCCTTTGTAACAGTCTGAACTATCACCAATACCAACCCCCCCCCCAATTCTGCAGACTGTGACCCCAGCCTGAGTCCTAGGGGTCAGTAGAGACAAGAAAGGCATACACCCTAAAGAGGGCAGCTCCCTTATTGTAGTGACCACATTCCCTCCCCTAATCTGTTTCTTCCTAGATCCCAGCTTCCTCCTTTGAAGTCCTGGCTCACTGAGACTGGCTCTCCCTTCTCTTAGCCTTCTCTCAGAGGGCTAAGGGGTTTTGCAAAGTGGCACTCTGCCTTTCAAAGATTTCTGGCCTAGACTTCCAGGCATCATTGCAGCCAAACTCTCTTTACCTTTTCCTTGACACACACCCTTCCCTGAGTCCCCTCACTCTACCACAGCCCACTTACTTCCTGAGCCATAAGCACCACTTTTGTGCCACAGTGAGGCTCCCCAGGCTGGAGGTATGAAACCCCAAAGGCATTTTTGGTTAAGAGTGGGCTAGAAACTTTCTATTACTAATCACAAAAGCTTCTTTTCATCTTTTATATATTATTCAACTAAGAATGAAGTGATCAATCAAATATCTATGTACTTAAAAACTATTTTATTTTAATTCATCCTGAAAAGCTGTACCACATTGTAACTATACATGCTAAAAAGGGTGGCCATGACGCATGCATGGCAGGTGACTCGTCTTACTGCTGTTGGAAGGAAGCACTCCTTGGCCTCCCTAGACTCTTTCTTAAATCGCTGAGCTCACATACTGATGTTTATTAAAATAACCAAGAGATTTGGCTCTTTGACATGTGCCAACCCAATGTCAACAAGGACTCTGAAAAATAGAGGCTCCCCGAGCCATCTTTATGTCTTAATAAAAGGCTTCAGGCTGGGCGGGAAGAAGGGTGCTATCCATTTTTCATTAGTCAAGCACAGCTGGCTGGCAATCAGCTTGTTTTTCTGACTTCCATTAACAAATTCCACTTTATTACTTGGCTCTTTCAATAGCAGCTCCAAAAAGAGATCATTTCTCCTCAAGAACTTATGCATGTCAGCCTGAAGTTTTAACATCTCTTTGTTGGGGAGCCAGCCTCCTAAGGAAGGGTATGACCTGACTCACAAAGCGCAGGAAATCTAAATCAATGACAACTATTTTGATCCTAAAATGCTCCTCACTCATAAGTCCCTTTCTCATTATTTGCCTGGAAGATCCTTCCTTATTTTCTTCACTAGGACAACTGTTTACTTTCTTGGGCCAGCATGACGGCCATCTCTTGTATGGCCTCCTAGCTCTCCCCACATTCCATCCGGCTTCTGCTGTGTCCCCAGAGCAGAGGTATGAAACCCCAAAGGCATGGAGCTTCGTCCTGTCCTGCGGCCTGCACAGCCCGCCTTGTGCATGGCTCCTCCTCTAGGGCAGGGAATAGTGAACTTTTCTGGCGGGTCAGACGGTAAACATTTTAGGGTTCCCAGACTACATTTAATCTCCTGCATTTTTGTCCACATAATTTAATAATGTAAATGCCATTTTTAACTAATAGGCCATAAAACCAAACAAAAGAAAATGGATCACCATCTCAGGGCCATCCATTCCTACTCATACTTTAAAGTCTCATCTCTCCCACTGAACTGTAAGCTCCCTGAGAGCAGGGACGACCTCTAATTTGTCTTTGAATTCCCCAGTTCCTGGACATAGAGGTGTTCAAATCATTGATGTCTATTACACTGAAACATCAATATCTAATTTATCCTGATGAATCAAACATATCCATGGACAATTACCCAAATATATATATTTGGCTCACTGAGACTGGCTCTCCCTTCTCTTAGCCTTCTCTCAGAGAGCTAAGGGGTTCTGCAAAGTGGCACCCTGCCTTTCAAAGATTTCTGGCCTAGACTTCCAGGCATAATTGCAGCCATACTCCCTTTACCTTTTCCTTGACACACACCCTTCCCTGAGTCCCCTCACTCTACCACAGCCCACTTACTTCCTGAGCCATAGCACCACTATATATATATATTTTAATTGATTTCCGAGAGGAAGGGATAAAGGGATAGAAACATCAATGATGAGAGAGAATCACTGATCGGCTGCCACACTAGGGACCAAGCCCACAACCCAGTCATGTGCCCTGACCAGAAATTGAACTGTGACCTCTTGGTTCATAGGTCAGCCCTCAACCACTGAGCTATGCCGACTGGGCAATTTCCCCAACTCTTGAACAATCCCAACAGAAAGTCATTTTGCATTTTGAGTCCCTTAGGCATTGGGCATTAAAGGTAAGCTCTGTTCCTGGGTGTAGGGAGAAGTAGATGATTTTTGCCTCATTTAGTAAGAAAAACTATGATATTCAGCCAAAGAGCTTCTCACTCCTCAATGCAGGAAAAAAAAGTGCCTCTGTGAGAGAGTTCTCTGTGAGATTGGGCCCCAAACAGCACCTAACTCCAGCTCACTCAGCTTCTGAGCAGCCGCTGTTTCTCTTTGCAGAAAATCATCTAGATTGGTGATGCTGTCTTGAATACTTGCCAGGTATTCAGCCTAGCTATTAGCAACTCATTCACCTCCCACCTCACCACAATTGGGGAGAAAGCATTTCCAAGTCATACATGCCAGAGAAACACCGACAGTCATCATTAATACAGCTAGCACCCTGCCCCCTAGTTCTCCCAACCAGAAATGCCCCAGAAAGGTCATGACCACCCCTCTCTGGTTAAGGAGCCCCACTGCTAAATTGTGAGAGATGAGCAGCATGTCACTGGCATAAGTCTTAACTTCGAGGGCTCCATGCCTGGCTTGCTGGGGCTCCCAACAGCGTGAGCTGGTGAGGAAGGGAGGGAGCCAGGAGCAGCAGACAGAACAAGTGCTAAGGAGGAAATGGCCCTCGGCACACCTGCTCTGTGAGGCTGGGCGTCTAGTCTAACATTCCAACAGAACGGGACAAACTGGAGACTAATCCCACTCATATCCACATCAGGCAGGCCCCCGGGCTCAGGGAGGAAAGGCACCAGAAGGTCCAGGCCATGTCAATCTTCAAGCCAGCCAGTGCTTTCGAATGCCTGTTTAGAGTAGGAGCCCAGCCAGCCCCACCACCACCCCACACCACCACGTAACAGAGCTGCTGAGAACCAATGCTGGGGTTCAGGGGACGACTCCGGGTCCAGGAAGCATCTGGAACGTGGAGCAGGAAGGAGCCAGACTGGGTCACCCTGCAGAGGACAGGTTACACCCAGCACAGCCCCCAGTTCCCAGGGCATCAGGAGGGTTTCAACAAAACAACTCCCAAACCCCACTTCCTAGAGGTGAGGTCCCTAATGTGCTCCAGAATGGAGATGAGGGTGCCGAGAGAGGGCCAGTGAACCCCACCCTCCCCAAACAAAATCAGCAGCCCGAAGGACTAGGTCGTATGACTAGTCGCACAGAGAGCTTGGCTCCCTGTGTATGAGTTGTCCCCAGGAGAGGCTATCATTTCACACACAGAAGCTCCTAAGTTCAAATCATATTTATGAATCATTATAGCTAAGACTCAAGTCTGTCCAGTACAGAATCACATCAGCCCAGCCACCTGCAGCCAACAGGTGAACGAGGGTGGCTCACTCTACTCTCAGCATCCTCACCCGCCCTTGGACACACACTGCTCTCCGCTATTCCTGGAGGGACGTCCCCAGCACAATTAAGCCCATGGTGGGACTGAAACCTACACGTGGAAGCAAAGAAACCAACCGAAATCAAACTTTAAATCAGTAAACTAACAGTGCTCTACTAATCATGCAAAAAGTAAGGGTGGAAAAAAAAATATGGAATAGAAGGTGTGGTACGTTACCCAAAAGCCCTGCTAAAGACCGCATGTCCTTCTCCATCAGCATGTAAATCTCTTCCTCTGAGAAGCGGCCAATGCCGTGGCCGTGCATCTCGCGTTTCACAATTCCTTTCGTTATGTGGCACACGACCCACCTCAGCAGGTTGCTGAAGGGACCACCACCATTAAGAGAGAGCATCTTCCGGGTCTCATTGAGATTGTCCACCCACTGGCAATAAGCTAACGTCCTGGAAGTGTGTGGAAACAAGTTACTACTGTGCGTTAGGTACATAGCAGCTCCACGGGGCAACTCCCCACGCGTGGGTCAGGATTTGGAATACTCTGGAGGAACTGAGTCATTGCAGCTTTTCTAAAAAAGCATGGCAGGTGTTACACAGGCCCTAGTGGATGCTTGGACTTGGGCGCGTGGGACACACAGTAAGAAACTCAGATAACGATGCCATGCTGCCATTCCACCAAACCTCTCCTGCCACCGCCCGCAGACCGTCCCCTCGCCCACCCACAAGGCCATGCTTCTGCTTTCTCTTAGGCAACCCCACAAAAAACAAGTAGAAACCCACTTTGAAAGGCTTCTAGGCAGCACAGTGCATACCTAGAGGGGGGCAATGGGGTGGAGGGAATGGGGGGCAATGACTGGGGTGCTGGCTTCATTCCCTTTCTTGATCAAAGCAATGGTTACACAGGTTATGTTCTGTTAATTAATCAAGCTGCATATTTTTGTTTTGTATACTTTGTGTATGTACTTTATATTACATGATAACAAAAAATTTTATTTTAAAGAAACCTTTTGCCTTTGCGAAAGGATTAGGGAGTAGGTATACCTGTTCATGTTTATAATAAACTATATAAATTGTAAGTATTTCATTAACAACTCGCTCTCCAAAAAGTCAACTCTCTTCTTCAGCCTGTTCTCTAGGACTCTAACGTGGATACAAACACCAAAGGAACTTGGTGGGATCATTTCCCCCTGCCCATGTGTTCCTATGTAACAGGGGGCTATTCACTGTTCCTGTGTTATGCTGGCTGATACCCAGGCCCTTGCTGATTTTGTTCTCTGTACTTGTGCGACTGCAGGAATGTCTTTACGGTTAAGTGTTGGTAGACAGAAATTAAAGGTTTCCATGAACCAGGAGATTGCAGTTCGATTTCTGGTCAGGGCACATGGCCAGGTTACAGGCTTAATCCCCAGTGTGGGGTGTGCAGGAGGCAGCTGAATGATGATTCTCTCTCATCATTAATGTTTCTCTCTCTCTCCCTTCCTCTCTCTGAAATCAATAAAAACATGTGTGGTTGTTTTTGTGTGTTTTTTTAAGAAATTAAAGGGTTTCCTACTGAAGACTGAGAAAAAAGTAGCTGTGGGCTACAGGCATAAGATATTTAGTTTTTCCTCTTAATGAATAATAAAAGATGCATTAGCAGTCATCTCAACTCCTATGTTGGTTGATATAGCAGTAATGATTACTTCAAAATAATTAGAAGAGTAAAAAATATTTTTACAGAGAGAACACAGGGATGATAGTAAATTGTAGCTACTTTCCACCTCAAGAAAAAAAATACACCTGAAAATAGGTCGTGAAATTCTGATCACTTTACATTGTTCTTCTTCTTTTTTAGGGTTTGCTCCTCTACAAAATAAAAATTAGGGGGAAAAACAAAAGCAAAAGATTTTTTCCTAATATTTTTAAACATTCCTGATTTTTACTGAAAGGTCCTACAACCAATTTCAACATATTCTCTGTACTGCAACCATTTATTACCTATTTATTTTTTTATTTTTTTTAATCCTCACCCAAGGATATTTTTCCATTGACTTTTAGATTCTAAAATTTAGAAGGAGTGGAAGAGAGAGGGAAAGACAGAGAGAAATATCAATGTGAGAGAAACTCATCGATTGGTTGCCTCCTGCACAGGCTGGAGAGGAGCCTGCCACACAGGTACATGCCCTTAACCAGAATCAAACCGGGACCCTTTGTTCTACAGGCCAACACTCTATCCACTGAGCCAAACTGGCTAGGGCTTTATTACCTTTTTAAAGGAGTGTTTAAAAATCTTGTTAGAAGGGTTTGTGTGCCTCTTCTTTAAAAGTCTCTCAAAATAAACTATTGAGAAACTAAGCAATGGATTTTGGTGAGAAAAGGAAAAGGTATATGGCAATGGTGACTAATCAGTGAGACATTCGAGGAGTCAATGGAGCTTTTGGTATGAAAGAGCTCACATTTATTCTAGTAAATTTTTTAAAACTATTCAAGCTAAATGCTTTTCTATTTGCTCTTCTTTTTACACCTGCGATTAAGTAATTAAGGTGTCAATGTTCACATTCTCTTAGAATAATTCAGCACATTCATTCTAATTGTACAGATCTAAATAAACGAGCTATATCATCCTTCATTATTTTGGAAGTCAGTGATCTGAGAATAAAACAGAATTACCGTAACTTAAGTATGGCCAGGTAATAATAGCAACCAGGAAGCATCTAACGTGTAAAAATGAGGAATACTATGAGGAATACTATGGCTCTAAGCTGATAGGTTGACGTGCGGGGGCGGGGGGGGGGATGCATTCTTTGTAGGCAAATTACATAGGTTTTGTCATAAGCATAACTGATGCTGAAGGATGAGCAGAAGCTCCCAAGCAGAGCAGAGGGAGATGGCGCGTGCAGCAAAAGCATTGGCTGGTGGATGAGTGGCAAGAACTTCAGGATGGGGGTTGGGGTACAGGATGCCTGAGGAAGCTTGAAAGTGTTTGGGGGATGGAAGGGTGGGCAAGGATCAGATCAGGATGGATCTGAAGCAGAGGAGGCTAAACTTGATTTTGAAAGCAAAGTTTAAACACTTAAAAGGTTTGAAGCAGACAAGAAACATGATCAGACTGATGGTGAAGGATGGGGTGAAGGTAAAGAAATTGGCGGAGGGAGGCTGGCTAGAAGACCACGGCAAGACCAGACATGAAATGATGCACTGAGCCCTAGCCGGTTTGGCTCAGTGGATAGAGAGTCGGACTGCGGACTGAAAGGTCCCGGGTTCAATTCCGGTCAAGGGCATGTACCTTGGTTGCGGGCACATCCCCAGTGGGGGGTGTGCAGGAGGCAGCTGATCGAAATTTCTCTCTCATCAGTGTTTCTGATTCTCTATCCCCCTCCCTTCCTCTCTGTAAAAATCAATAAAATATATTTTTTAAAAAAAGAAATGATTCACTGAACTAAGACAATGGCAAGGGGATGGTGAACAAGGCACACATAGGACAAATACTGAGATATGAGAAAAAGACCAATGGATATACAGGATGAGGTATAAGAGAAACTAGGCCTTTTCTCCCAGGCTGATGGTTTGAGTGGATGATATTGCTTTAGCCAATACTGGCAATACACAAGGTTGAATAGACTTCGTTGATGAAAGATAAGTTAACTTGTTGCATTTGAAGGTTCCATGTGAGTACTGAGTGAGGAGTCCAGCAGGTTGAGAACTCGGGAGACAGTTTAGGTCCAGATAGAGAATCTGTGGGCAGGGGCATCGGTGGCAGTTTTAAAGCTATGAGGTTGCCTAAGGAAGTTTCTGGAGTAAGGAGTGGGGAAACCACAGTTCAAGGGCAAGTTAGAAGAGGAGACAGCCGGCTGGAAGGGCCAGCCTGGAGAGAAGCAGGGGCACCGCTTTCTCTGAGATAAGCAGAAGTAGGGACACCGCTTGCAAGAGGTGAGGAGTTGCAGAGAGGTTCAAGGCTCCTTACTGATGACTTCCATCTCCTTTGTTGTGCAGGAGAGGAGAGCAGGTGCAGAAGATGAGGATGCAGCAATGGGGAAAGAGTTTTTGAAGACTAATGGGTAGAGCAGCAGGTGGGGGTGGGACAGGCAGGAACTCCACCAATGCAAGGCAGAGCGTAAGGTTCCCTGCCTGCATTAGCAGGTTGGATGCAGGGCACAGAAGAAGGAACACTGGGTTGATTCAGAATTTTGCAGTTAAAAGTAACCTCAGAAACTGTCTGGTCTTTCTCCCTTCTCTTTCCTGCCCTACTCTTGATTTCCTTCCTCTCTTTCATTCCCTGGGCCCCATACTATAGATGTGTGTTAGGGAAGAGAAGGTAATGAGAGCCAGGAAGGCCCTTTCAGGGTCAAGCCCTGTGAAGTGTGTATGAACTTTAACTACCAAAGAAAATAGGTGCTTCGTGTATTTCTAAATCAGTTACTACAGGTCCAAGACATCACTGACCACGCTTCCAGACCACTACAAGCACGAATCCACCTCCTCTTGCAACCACACTTCCTGGAAACTCTGTCCGCATGGCAGGGCTCCCACCCATTACACTCCACTGAAACCACCCTGCCCAAGTCCACAATCCCTCCTTATTGCAAAATCCAAATCAACCTTCTTCCATATTTACCTTTCTTTAATTCTCTATAGAGCCAACAATATTGGCGTATTTCTTAGAATTCTTTCTTAACCTACGTCTCCACTGCTTTTCCTCCCACCTCTTACATGTTCCCAAGATTTTACCTTTACTCCTTCTATCTTTCTCACTCATGGAGTGATCTACTTCCCACCCATGATTTCAAACTGATGACTCCAACTCCATATCCAGCCCAGACCTCTGTCCTGAGATCCAGGGACCCTCATGAGAGATTCTCAGGAACCGAAAACCAACACTTCCACACTGGACTCGTCATCTTCCTTCCCTTCCAACCTGCTTCTCCTCACCTGAGCCAGTAAGAAGCTCGGGAGCTACTCATTCCTCACTGCTCCCATCCCTCACTCCCGACCGCCAGTCACCCTGGGAATTCACTCTTTCCTCCAACTCAGTTAACACTGGAGTTCAGCCCTTCATCATTCTCAACCCTGAGGACAGAACCCTCCTAGCAGGTCTCCTGACATCTCCTCAAGGCCCTCCAGAAATCCCTTTACCACAAAGAGCTTCCTAAAACACAATCTGATCATGTATCAGAATGACAATGCTTCTAAGAGTCATTCATTAACTTCCCATAGCTCTTTTGCTTGACACACCAGCCCCCTCCCACAGTCTGACCCACCCCCTGCACTGCCTCCCATGCGGCACCATACAGAATTACATGTGCCTCCCAAACCCCCCTTTTGTGCCTCTAAACATTTGCAGAGCCTGTTCCCTCTACCCGGATATCCTAATCGTTCCCTACCACCCCGCCCTTTCACCTGCCACTCTGATTGTCCCTAGATTCTGTTGTGACCCCAGCTCCTCTGGGAAGCCTTCCCCTCATCCCCCCAGCAGGTGCTGGCTGGCTGCCTTTCCTTGCTTGGTTCTTCAAACTCTTCCCCAGCACTGACCATCACAAAGGCTCCATGTCACCCGCCAGCCTGGGAGCCACTGGAGGACAGAGATAGCGTCTCATCACCTCGCTTCCCCCCGCCCCCATCTGGCATGGTGCAATTAACTATTTCTTCCTCAAAATAACCCTTGAGGAGACACAAATGGGAAATATTGGCTAACCCAAAAAAGTATTTTTCTAATTAAAAAGAAAAAAGAATCTATGTATGATTCAAGCATTTGGAAGTTTGTGATCAGTAAAATTAAGGTAGTTTCCTACCAGGATAGCACCTCCCATCTCTCCCTCCCACCCCTTCCACAAGCACCCTTCCCTCCCCACCACACCCCACCCCCAGCAAGCATTAGCAGGGGGCCTTGTAGAGAGAGGGGGGGAGCGAAGGGCAGAAGATGAACTTCTACCATGAAGTAAATATGTCCATACGCTCATAGCACGAAGCAGTGGCAAGTGGTACTTGGGAATCTCTCTGGATAAAAGCCTTTCTAACCCTCGCCAGTGTGGCTCAGTGGATAGAGGGGCAGCCCGCACACCGAAGGGTCATAGGTTCAATGTCCAGTCAAGGGCACAAACGTACCAGGATTGCAGGTTAGATCCCAGCCCAGATGGGGTTGTGCAGAAGGCAACCAATTGATGTATCTCTCTCACATCAATGTTTCTCTCTCTCTACCTTTCTCTCTCCTCCTTCCTCCCTCCTTTCCACTCTCTAAAAAAATCAATGGAAAAAATATCCTCAGATGAATATTAACAAAACAAAAAATATATATTTTTTCTAACCGAAATATAAATTTTATGAACCACTACAGAAATCAAAGAGTTGTGCCCTAACCGGTTTGGCTCAGTGGATAGAGCATTAGCCTACGGACTGAAGGGTCCCGGGTTCGATTCCGGTCAAGGGCATGTACCTTGTTTGCGGGCACATCCCCAGTAGGGAGTGTGCAGGAGGCAGCTGGTTGATGTTTCTCTCTCATCGATGTTTCTAACTCTCTATCCCTCTCCCTTCCTCTCTGTAAAAAATCAATAAAATATATTTTTTTAAAAAGAAGAAATCAAAGAGTTGTAACAAAACTACTGACCAATGTAAGGCTTCCAGCTTCTTTTCAGGCAGCTAACAAAGTGCTAGCTCTCCTAGGGCCCATCAGTCAAACGAAGTGGGCTTCGGAGGGCCACATCAAAGGAACGCAGAGGGGCCAGGGCGGCCCTGTGCTGGTTCTTCATTTCCCTCGTGCCACAAAGTAGGGCCTGGAACCCGGCAAGCAGGTGAGACAGGCTCTGTCCTACAGGCTACTCCCTGAGGCTACGCATGGCATGCATTTTGGTCCTAACCGCAGAACCCTGCACTCTGAAATGGGAGGTCCAGCAGTTCTGGACAGGTGTTACTCTAAGGAAAGGCCCGGGTTCATTCTGGAACCCGGCCTGTGATTACTCCCACGCCGACCTGCACCGCTGCGGCCTCCCGCCTTGCTCCCACCCCTTCTGAAGTGGTGCTTCAGGTCAGCCCTGCAATGAACTGGGCAGGAACTGAGAGTAGAAAGGGGAAAAGAAAAATAGAAAGGCACTTAAGATCCAAGAGCTAGAACAACAAGTTTTCTAGTTAGAAAGAGAGCTGAATGGATGAAATAGGAAGGTGATGAGGAAGAGCCTTCCAGAGTCAACTCCGCACCAAGTGTATCTCCCAGTGCAGGAGGGAAACGCTACTGGATGAGCTACTGGCCCAGGAATAACAATTAATGCCCCAAAGTGGCCTTAATAATACTTAATTACATCTTTGGAACAAGATAACGTTTGCAGAAATCAGAGAGAAAACTTATCTACTGGGGTAGGGAAAGGTGTTCCGACTTCCAAAAAATGGATGAAAGAAAAAGAATTTTTTAAAAAAACAGATGACAATAAAGCAAGAACTGGGTCTGTGTAACTCGCTCAGTGTCACAGCCAGCACAAGGCCATGTGCAGAACGAGCCAGCGCACAGTACAGTGTGTGTGATGCTTCAGACTCGGGGAACACAAGCCAGCAGCCAGGCAGTCGGGGCAGAGAGGGTAGCATGCTTTCCTACTGAGCACAGAGACGCCCTTGTCCTCTAAGGAAAACTGACAACAATCCTACAAACTTGTGCAATTTATTTCACCTAAGACTTGTATCCTGACTTTGTTTCCTGTTCTCTGCTCTGGGTGTCTGATGAATGTTATTTTAATGCAGCAGTTTGTATTGGTGAAGAGCCCAGTCTATTAAAATATCTCCCTCACCTTAGTGAGTTCCAGTCCAGATCAGGGGTCAGACAACTATAGCCCATAGGCTAACAAATTTACATTTTAAAACAGTTGAGGCGAAAAAAAAATCAAAAAAATAAATATTTTGCATTAAGTGAAATTCAAATTTCAGTGCTTTTATGGAGACAGAGTTATGCTTATTCATTTGCATATCATCTATGGCCACTTTTCTACTTCAACATCAGGGCACAGTTCAGTACAGCTGGCCCTTGAACAACATGGGTTTGAACTGCATGGGTCCACTTAGACGTGGATTTTTTCAATAAATGTGTACAATACTATAAATGTATTTTCTCTCCCTTATGATTTTCTTAATACATTTCCTTTTCTCTAGCTTACTTTATTGTAAAAACATAATAGTATATAATAGATATAACATACAAAATATGTGTTCATTGGCTGTTCATGTTCTCGGCAGGGCTTCCGGTCAACACTAGGCTATTAGTTGTAGTTAAGTTTTGAGGGAGTCAAAGGTTACGTGCGGATTTGCAACTTTGTAGGGCGTGGGTGCCCCTAATCCCCACGTTGTTCAAGGGCCAACTGTAGTTTCCACAAAGCCTAAGACGGGTACTAGCTGGACACCTACAGAAAATGTTCTAGAAACTTAACAGTCATAAGTTTGACCCCTAAGCCAGCCAGAATGCAGAAAACTTTTGCAAAGTTTTCTTTTCAAACGGAATGGTTTGGGGAGTATCTGAAAAGTGACAGAGAACTTGGCTGACTGAAAGGGTGGGGACAGGCTGGGCACCGCCAGCGCCGGGCACTCACCAGTAGAAGTGCTCCTCCACCATCTTGGTC
The DNA here is from genome assembly GCF_963259705.1 of Myotis daubentonii. Lineage (NCBI taxonomy): Eukaryota > Metazoa > Chordata > Mammalia > Chiroptera > Vespertilionidae > Myotis > Myotis daubentonii. Next base: position 45,422,677 of record NC_081845.1, on the reverse strand, counting down.
ACCGCCCTGGAGATGGCTCTTTCCTGAGGCCCCAGGTTCTTGTTTAAGTTCACTCCAAGCTTCTCCTCCAGAAAGTCAATTATGAATTCTGTGCCAGAAACTTTTTCATGATTGTATTCAATCCAAGGCATTTTCCCTTGAGCAGAGAGTTTTCCACCAAAATAGTTCTAAGCAGAGTAACGTTTAAAAAGAGAAAAGCAGTGTTTTACTTAAATTTCACTGTGTGATTAACAGAAACAAACATCTCAACGGTATATTTGATAGTGACTATACTATTCAAGTGAATGTACTCAGCATATAAAATCTTAAAGAGAATAAATGGTTACTCTTGGGAATAAAAACACACGCACAAGATTTACTGCACATGAAGATACTGCTTTTCTCCAATTGATTTTATCATGGGCTCTAGCTTACTGAAAGAGAGAGAGCCAAACGAAAAGAAAGCATATATTCATGCAAAGGCTTGTACACAAATGTTCATAGAAGCTTTATTTGCAATTGTCCAACACAGGGGGGAAAGCAAAAGCTCACCAAGAGGTAAATGAATAAGCAAATTCTGGTATAACCTTACAATAAAAAGGAATGAACTACTGATATGCTCATCAACACGGGTGAATCTCAAAATAACGCTGCTAAGTGAAAGAAGTCAGACCAAAAAAAGAGTACTGACTGTAGGATTCCATTTGATAAAACTCTAGAGAATTCACACTGATCCACAGTGACAGAAAGCTGATCGGTATTTACTCAGGAGGATAGGGGACAGGAAGTGACAGGACAACAGGATTACAAGAAGGCAAAAAGAAATTTTGTGGGTAATGGATACATCACTATCTTGATTATGGTGAGTTTTCATGAATATTTACATATGCCAAAGTTTACCAAATTACACATTTTAAATATGTGCAGTTTATAGCATGCCAATTATATCTCAATAATGTTGTTTATTTAAAAATGTTGCATTGGGTGAATTTTAAATATATCAGACCTCCACATCTTTAAACTGCTTCTCTAAAGTAGGGGTCAGCACACTTTTCTGTAAAGGGCCAGACAGTAAATTTTAGGCAGCCCATATGGTCTCTGTCACAACTCAACATTGCAGTCGTAGCTCAAAAGCAGCCATAGACAACACATAAATGAATATGAGTAGCAATAAAAAGTTGTTCACTGAAATGTGAATGTAATGTAATACAAAATATTCTTCCTCCTTTGACTTTGGCCCACGGACCTGCAGCCTGCCCACCTCTGCTTTAGGAGCACCCACTTACCCTCATTACCTCCTAGAGAAATAGAGTTAAACCTACGTAACCACACCCATCAAGTCCTGCACAAGATCCTTCCTTGTGCTTGATGACAGCAAACTCTGAGGGCCTCCTTCTAGGAGACCCCGGTCAAATCTTAGACTAGAAACCAAAGTTTTCCAAGAAAAAAAAAAATTACCATTTGAGGTTTTTTTGTGTCAAAAATTATTGGGTTTAACGAAGATGATTATTGCTCTAATTGTTCTTACCTAAATCACACCAAGATCTGTGTGTGCCTTTCCCAAAAACCAAACAGCACATCTCACCAGAAGGGATAAAAAATATAGAATGTTACAAAATTTCTAAGTCAAGTCTCTCATGTCTAAGGATTACGCTTGTATGTTGTATGTGGTATGTATGACCACTGAATTGGCCTCCAATGAGATAGCAGGGTTATGGCTAGAAATCATGGTCCTTAAAGGCAGTTGCCTCTTTGCGCCCGCAAGGACTGGGCGTGGACGTTTGCGGGTCCCAGGCTCCTCAGACCTCTGAGGAAATATCACCTTTTGGGAGGCTAAAAGCCAGAGCAGGTTTAACTGGTCTCCGTCTCTACGTATCGATACTTGATCTTATTACTTATTCTAAAGAAATTCATTCTGGGCCCAGCCTGGAAAAAGGGAGTTAATGGGGCTGCTGACAGCCATATTGCTTTTGGGAAACTAGGAAAACAGAACCTCCTCTGGTGGATACAGACTATGCCAGGGTTCACAGCGTGGCAAGTCCTCCCTGCCCCCACTCGTTCGCCAGGCATTGCTATGCAGTGAACAACCTGCAAGACTCTGGGTAGATGCAGGTGGTCTTTTCCATGCATTTCAAATTTCTAAATGCGGTTATATTACTTTTAAAATAATATATATATATATATACACTAAAGACCCGGTGCACAAAAATTTGTGCACTCAGGGGGGAGGGGGGAGCCCCTCAGCCCGGCCTGTGCCCTCTCGCACTCTGGGACCCCTCAGGGGATGATCACCTGCTGGCTTAGGCCCGCTCCCCGGGGGGATTGGGCCTAAGATGGCAATCAGACATCCCTCTGGCAGCCGGGCAGCCCTCGGGGGATGCCCACTTGCCAGTAGGGAGTAGACCTAAGCTGCAGTCAGACATCCTTAGTGCTGCTGAGGAGGCAGGAGAGGCTCCCACCACCACCGCTGTACTGGCAGCCATCAGCCTGGCTTATGGCTGAACAGAGCTCCTCCCATGTGAGAGCGCCCTGACCACCAGAGGGCAGCTCCTGCATTGAGCGTCTGCCCCCTGGTGGTCAGTGTGTGTCATAGTGACCAGTCATTCCGTCTTTTTGCTGTTAGGGTCAGTTTGCATATTATCCTTTTACTATATAGGATAGAGGCCTGGTGCACGGGTGGGGGCTGGCTGGTTTACCCTGAAGGGTGTCCTGGATCAGGGTGGGGGTCCCGCTTGGGTGCCTGGCCAGCCTAGATGAGGGGATGTTGGCTGTTTGCAGCTGGTCATATCCCCTTCAGGGTGGGGGTCCCACTTGGGTGCCTGGCCAGCCTGGATGAGGGGATGATGGCTGTTTGCAGCTGGTCACACCCCCTTCAGGGTGGGGGTCCCCACTGGGGTGCCTGGCCAGTCTGGGTGAGGGGCTGAGGGCCGTTTTCAGGCTGGCAGGTGACTGAAGCTCCCAACCTCTCCTTTTTTTCTGTTTGTTGTTTTTTTATTCTGGGATTTATTTACCTTCTGTGGTTGTCACTGGAGCTGAGAGCTGGCTTTAGCTCTGAGGCTCGGCTCCAGCTCTGAGACCTCGGCTGCTGAAAGTAGGTATCTGGGTTTGTTTGGGATCTATAATTGTAACATGGTTGCGGTCCTACTCACTCCAGCTCTGACAGCTGAAAGCAGGTTTCTGGGTTTATTTACCTTCTATAATTGCAACATTGTTTCTTAGACTGCAGCTCAGAGGTCGGCAGCGGCAGGCGGGGAACCTTGGCTTCCTCCATCACTGGAGCAAGCAAGCCTCCTGTTCGCTTCAGCTGCTTGGCTGCCAGGCGCCATCTTGGTTGGCAGTTAATTTGCATATCTTGCTGATTAGCCAATGGGAAGGGTAGCAAAGTTATGGTTAATTACCATGTTTCTCTATTATTAGATAGGAGATATATATATATATATATTTTTTTTTTTTCCCCTTAACTTCCATAAATATATTAAAGAATTCTTGGCCTACTTTTATTTAAGCAATTGGAGTCTGACTGACCCACTGAGGATAGTTTCTGAAAGCAATTTTGGGAAGAAAGATGAAGAGGTAAACTCTCTACATTTTTCTCAAGCTTATGTTTCCCCTGCAAGTCTGTCCCTGGTGAGGTTAATATATCTACATTCACACTGCATTATTAGCACAGCAGTGAAAGCTATAGGCTTTGGCATAAAAATCTGGCTCCATCATTTATTCAATGTGTGACCTTGGACCTCCCTGCGTCTCCCTAATCCTCCCTGGGCCTCATTTTCCTTCTCTAAAGAATGAGGGCAGTATAATAACAATTGCTAGAACCAAATGCACATGAAGTATCTGACAAAGTGCTTTCACCCCAAATTTTGTCATTCTGATTTGCTACACAGTCATGATGCCCCAAATTTTCAGCTAAATTTACATCTATATATATAAAAGCCTAATATGCAAAGTGTCCCCTCGGGAGATCACTTGCTATGACGTATGCTGACCACCAGGAGGCAGCATAGAACGAAGGGAGGCCCCGGCCAGCAGCCAGCAGCAGGGGAGGGGAGGCCCCAGCTGGTAGCCGGCAGCCGCTAGGGACCCTACCTGTGCACAAATCTTGTGCACTGGACCTCTAGTCTATTATATTCCCTGAGGCTTTGCAACTATCTTGAAAGGTCTCCCACCAACTAAATTTGAAGTAACTTGAGCAACTTCTGTGGGTTATAACTCACTGAAAAAATCCATGCAGCTATTATTATATTATATATGATACAATAATGTTATATCTATTATAATTTTATAGAAGAATATCCTCATTTTTTGGCGATACACACTGAAATAGTGAGGGATGAAGTGTTATGATTTCTGCTGCCTAGTCTCAAGTGGTTCATTAAAAAAATTGTCCATAAAGTATGTTTTAACAGAATGGGGTTATGTTTGTTGTAAGATACATGTAGGCTAATGTTTGTTAGCTTTGTGGTCTAAAGTGTTTATCTCTCAAGTGGATTCCTAAGTAGACCAAATCTTTTGTTGCTAAAGTGTTCTGAGATACATGCTTAAAACAACTCTCATTCCCTAGGATCTACTTTTTAAGCCTAACGTCCCCTGTAGTTACCAGTTGCATACACGGCCTCTAGAAATCAGTATGCTAAGCTGACCAACTTGATGAGAGCAACTATCCATAGGGGTTGTCTCCAAAGAAAAGTATTGTTTAGCATGGCAAATTACAAGCCAACCTAGGGATGTTGTAAAGCCGTTTGAAAGTAACTCAGAGCAAGTTAGAAATGCTTGAGTCACATTCTACTTTAAAAGATTGTGGCAAATACAGACAAATTAAAAAGAAAAAAAATTGTCCATAAGGTATGTATAAAGAGAAATAAAGCAAAAAAGCAGCATGTCAACAACTGGTGAATCCAGGTGAAGGGCATATGGGTGTTCACTCTATTATCCTTTTAACTTGTCTGTAGCTTAGAAAATTTTTTGAAGATTGGGATGCCATCCCAATAATTTCTATTAAAAATGTTTAAATAAATAAATAAATGGAAGAAAAAAAGGCAAGATCAGCAAATTTAAAAAAATCAAAAGTTAAAACTGAGAGCCAGAGCAGTGAGTTCCAAAGAAGCCATTATCTATTTTAAAAGAATTATTGTGTACATGCTTCTTATACAATCAGCTATGTCAAAAGATGTAGGTGTCTTCACGTATGTCTAGAGCAGCGGTTCTCAACCTGTGGGTCACGAACAATGAAAATACATCCTGCATATCAGATATTTACATTACTACTCATAAGAGTAGCACAATTACAGTTATGAAGTAGCAACGAAAATAATTTTATGGTTGGGGGTCACCACAACATGAGGAACTGTACTAAAGGGTCACGGCATTAGGAAGGTTGAAAACCACTGGTCTAGAGAAATGAATGGAAGGATGGTCAACAATATCAGTGACAGCAATCTCTAGCTAGTAGGACGGCAGGTGATTTCCCTTTTCCACTTATACTTTTTGCACTGTTTGAAATCCTTATAAGGACCATATGTCAAATACATGTAATCAGAAAAAATGCTAAAGCTACTTTCTTTCTTTCTTTCTTTTTTTAAATATATTTTATTGATTTTTTTACAGAGAGGAAGGGAGAGAGATAGAGTTAGAAACATCGATGAGAGAGAAACATCGATCAGCTGCCTCCTGCACATCTCCTACTGGGGATGTGCCCGCAACCCAGGTACATGCCCTTGACCGGAATCAAACCTGGGACCCTTCAGTCCGCAGGCCGACGCTCTATCCACTGAGCCAAACCGGTTTCGGCTATTTTCTTTCTTTTATTACCCATATCTGTGGGATCTCCCTATACATGTTTTGCAACTTCCCATGAATCTTTAATTATTACAAAATGAAAACTTTTTAAAATTGACCTATTGATATTTATATCTTGATTTTAAAAAGATAATAACTATGACCAATACAACAAGCTTTTTTTAAAAAAAAGCTTTGTGAGTGCCTATTAATGGTCATTAAATATTTATTCCAGTCTCCCTTAGGTTAAAAAATAGAAAAGTTTCAAATATAAAGTCATGCTCTTAGGAACATGGTATTTTAATATTTTTTTAAAAGGCAAAGGGCAAAGAAGGGGCCAAGGGTGGAGCCCCTGGGAATAGGACAAACCTCTCTACTGATCCTCTGAGAAAGGGGCACTTCCCACCATCACTTCCCAGGCACCACAGGCGTCACAAACCCTTGCTGATGGCACTTGGGCCTCGAGGCACTCGGGCAGGCACACCCCCTTCTAAACCACAGAACCACTTTCCTTCCACCCAGATCTCTGCCCCACGCTGAACACCCCTCCATTTATTTCCCACAGAGACCGCACAGAAGAAAAACACTCCTCTATCATCCCTTTTTAAAAATGTATCTCTACTGAAGAAACAATAATTTTGGGAGGGGGTAAGCGTTGCCCTTCTCAAAGGCTCTGTAAGAGCTCCAGGCTTCACAGTGAGGCGTGTGTCCTGCTGCTTCCGTTATACGAACTAAAAAGCAGCTGCTCCAAAAAATGAACCAAGGTCCGTAGGTAGGCTGCTGGTAAAGGTGGGGCAGAGGCAGGAGAGGAAGGGCAGGCCGCCGGCAGTGGCTGCCAACAGCAGGATCTCTTCATGAGGTGAAGGCACACGTGATCTTGGAAGCAGCCAGACGCTCAAAGCACAGATTCAGGTTCTGACCCTCATTGTCCCAAACCTGCAACGGCTAAAGGGGGAGCTTGTCTAGGGTGACGATGGAGCGGCGACAGGCAGCTGCAGGACAGCGTTCTCCTCCAACCAGCACCCCTCGGTGACACACATCTTTAGTGCCAACTGCCAACACCACGCTGAACAGCGATCTTCAAACCTGATCCACTGCATTTAGAGAATCCCAGCCCGGTCTGTTTCTGTGGCTATTTTCTCCTCCATCGCTGGCTTAGAAAGTCCTGGGTAATTTTCTCCCTGTTTCCGTCGCCAGACTCACCCTTGCATTTCAGCCCCCAGTCATAAAGACCCCATGCCCTCCCAGGTCCCCCAGAGTCCAAATTCGGTGCCACTCTACCACATTCCCAGGGAACCTCCATAACAGCACTCCCAAGCTGAGAGCATGACACTCACTCTCATCCCAGAGTCTGCTGAGAAGGATCCCCACCCCCTCTCTCTTCTGTAGAGACACTGGCTCAGAAACCACAGGCCATCGGGAGTCAGGAGGTGGAGGGGGAATATTGTTATCAGGGCAGCCAAAAGCTTGGCTGGGTGACTCTCCCACTTCCACCTTCCCTGCTGGTCTGTTTCCATCCAAGGAGACCACCTCCTCTCAATGCTGGTACTTTGTAACAGCTTAAAGATGAAGCCCTGATCTGTGGGAGCCACTGGGAGGGGTGGCAGCAAACCAGAGGGACCACGCTGGTTTGGAGAATGCCTGGGGCTCACCTCCTTCCCTTTCTTCAACCCCCTCCCAGGTACACAACCTGCAGCCTGAGCTTAACCCCTGGCTCAGTATAAATTCCCAGGCAGGGAAGCTGACCTCCCCGGTGAAAGGAGATCTCAAGCCAAGATAACTAGGCACCAGAGGAGTACAACCAGGGTGGGAGAAGGGCAACAGACTGGATATCTACAACGGGAGGCAGACTTATTGGGACAGGCCAAAAATTTTTAATTAGCAGAATAAATGTCCTCTAAGAGACAGTGGGAGAGATTAGTAATACAAACCAAGGGGAACTATTGAGAAGAAAAAATGTAAAAGCTGAACACAACAGATGAGAGAAATAGCACGATCGATTCAAGGAGAGAATCGAGCAATGGAAGGCCAGAGAGGAATCGTCCCAGAAGGAAGCAGAAAAGAATGAAGGGATACCTTCTGAGATGCAGAAAATAAAAGCAGGGCCTTCAGTATTCAGAAAACACGGAACAGGAAAGGAGAAAGGGAAAACAAATAAAAAAGAAAAGGAAATACTTGAAAACTGATAATTCCCCAGAATTAAAAAGATTAAAGATTTCAAATTAAATACTGACAAAGGACCAAACAAGATATTAAAGACCCACACCACGGCACATTATAGTGAAATTTAAGAATGTCAAGATTAAACAAATACTCTAAAAGTTTCCAGAGAAAAAAAGAAAGAGAGTCAGATTAACATCAGATTTTTCAATAGCAACACCAATGCAAAAAAGGCAACTGAGTTATATTGTCAAATTTTTATATAAAAAAGAAAATATAATTTTTAAACCACCGAAGGGAAAAAACTTTAATCACAGAATTATCCAATGCGGGGACATAACAAAGCTCTCAGGCATGCAAAGCCACAGATTGCCACAGTACGGCTCACTCTGAAAATACTCATCAAGGAAGTACTCCAATAAAAAGATAAACAAATCCTGTTGGATAAGAGATGGGAAATTAGGCTTGTCAAATAGCTTAGTAAGGCTTGCTGTTTATAAAAGGACCAAAACAAACAAACAAAAAGAGATAGTATTTCAAAAATTCCGAAGTAGCGTATTACACAACAGCAACACAGATGGGATGAGGGCTGGGAAAGAAGACACCCAAGGTTCATGTGAACCTGCTAACACACTTGTATCAGTAGAGGGCAAATACAATGGGATACATTTCAGAAATAAATGGGGATAAATAAGCACAAATTAGGATCTTAAGAGCAACCACTACAGCAACAAAAATAGAATTTGTTTTAAATGACAAGAAAAAAATCTTTAACTATCCAATTGAAAACAGGAAATAAGAAATATTAAAAGCAAAGTAATAGTAAGGAGACAAGTATTAAATAAGATGTTAGAAATAAGTCTTAACAGCCCAGCTGACATGGCTCAGTGGTTGAGGGTCGACCTATGAACCAGGAGGTCACGATTCAATTCCCGGTCAGGGCACATGCCCGGGTTGTGGGCTCAATCCCCCGTCTGGGGCATGCAGGAGGCAGCTGATCAATGATTCTCTCTCATTATTGATGTTTCTATCTCTCTCTCTCTCCCTTCATTTCTGAAATCAATAAAAATATATATATACATTTTTTTTAAAAATAGCCATACACTAGGCTAAAGGGTCAGTAAATTCCATGGAATTAATATCACTAAAACCCCCTGCTCTGACCATAAAATTAAAAAACAGCAACAAAAATCAAAACCTTAAAAAAGTTGCATTTGGCTAGATGCAGGGGTGGGCAAACTTTTTGACTCAAGGGCCACAATGGGTTCTTAAACTGGACCGGAGGGCCGGAACAAAAGCATGGATGGAGTGTTTGTGTGAACTAATATAAATTCAAAGTAAACATCATTACATAAAAGGGTACGGTCTTTTTTTTTTTTTTTTTTTAGTTTTATTCATTTCAAACAGGCTGGATCCAGCCCGCGGGCCTTAGTTTGCCCACGGCTGGTGCTAGAACTTAGGTGAAAAGGAAAAACATCAGGGAATTTAAAAAAAAACATAGAATTGAATGACAATGAAAACACAACCTGTCAAATCTGTGAGACACAGCTCAAGCATTACTCAGAGAACAAAGTATGCCCTAAAATACACGCCTATGCTCACTCTCCAATGCTGAATGAGCCAGTGTTTCCCTGAAAGTCACCCAAACAAAACATGGAAACTGTAGAGAAATTCACAAGATCTGCGAGCATTTCCCTGGTGCCTGCTGGGTGCTCTGCCCCCAGGATTCATGAGACAAAATTTAATGCTGTCAATAAACAGAAACCTGAAGGATAAAACCACACCAGGCAATGAATAGTACACCCACCTGTATTAACAGCCTATCCAAACTATTAACCAAATTATACTCTATTCAGAAAAAGTAACATGGCCCTGAACCCTACAAAAGTTCATGCTCGCCCCGGGCCTCTAGCAAAGAGTGCCAGCCCTTCCCACCACGTGAGATTAGGGACCGCGTCTAACAGATTTTGCTGTTATGAGAATAAAACGTATTTGCACACAAGTACCTGATAGGGTAAGTCAGCCATCCTTAAATAAGTCTCCATTTTCAAACAGAAAGGAGATAAACTGGGGACACCATTGTTAGGTCTTGCAAACTGATGCAATATAATAGCATCTTTGGAGTCAATCTCTTGCTGTTTCCTGTTAAAACCAAAACAGAAATAAAGAACAATCCACGTGTTACACATTCAGTTCCCTTAGTTTCTCAGAGACCCGTGCTGGACTGCTGCTCCTCCAGAATAAGCAGATGTTTGTCGTGGGGCTTGCCTCCCCCTGAGGCGCTGAGCAAGTGGAAGCTTGGTGAACCACAAAAGAGCCTTACAAGCTCCGATATTGCCAGGACCTCCAGGGCCCAGAAAAGTAACTCCATATCAACCTCCTGGTTCCTGAAGCTTATGGACAGGAAGAGTACTTTCGGGTATAGGTCCCTTTTTTCCCCTTACTGGCTATCTTTAACTGCCAGGGGACAAGATGGATAGATTAAAATTATATTCTGGGCTTATTATGGGTCAGGCACGGTTTTGAGGGCTTCACAGGTATTATCTCCTTTAACCTCACAATCACCCTACGAAGTAGATGCTATTGTGATCCGTGTTTTATGGATGAGGAAACTGAAGTCACATCACTAGTAAGTGGCAGAAGCTAGACTGAACCCAGGTAGTCAGAGCCTGTGTTCTTGAGGCTGCACCATGAAACAGGCTCTTCTTCCACAGGGCCCTGCATAGCATGCAGATTTCCTCCGCCCTGACCCACGTCTGCAGGGCGTCTGAGACACTGAGCACTCTGGTCCCTCTTCCAAACTACCTGCCCCCCACCTGGCCTGTCACCTGCGGGCAGAGGAACTGGCTTCTGGGCTCTCTCACACTCTCCTCCTTCCCAGGGTCCCACCTTTCACCACACAGCACGTATCTCAGTGCCGCTACCTTTGCCCCTTCTTCTGTCTCAGCCACACATCATCTACCTTTTCTTTAGCTACTTTTTTGGGTGGGGAGGACTTCCCTGGTACAGCTTTTCAATAGCCGCCATGAAGTAAAACAAGTCTGGACAGGTGGGGTCAAGTTCACGTCCTGCTTGCTACTGGCCTCGCCCTCTTCTCCTCTCTCACAGAGAGAGTGAGGAGAGTTCCTATTCTGTATTGATTGTCCTGAGAATTAGATAAACTAATATCTATAAATATTTGGTGAGCTATCAAGCATATGTAGGAGGGATGGACTTTACTGTAATTCAAAGAGATATGGTCTTACCCCCTTACACTACAAAACCTCATCATTCCATACAGTTCCACTCATATACCACAGGAACCTTCTGCAATTTCCATCTTTTACTCTACCTAACCACTACCCACTCTTCTCCTTGGCCTTCCCTGAGCTCTGGTTCCCTTCCATCATTCCTAGCTGAATCCCTCAAGTACATCTATCTACCTAAGCAAGCAAGGACAAGCTCTCCATATCATCATCACACAGATGGTCACCTATTGCAGCCTCTCCAATCAATATAACAACTCTTGGAGAAGTTTACCACTGAAGTGCCCATTCCAATTAAAGAGGGAAGGCCCTAACCGGTTTGGCTCAGTGGATAGAGCGTCGGCCTGCGGACTGAAGGGTCCCAGGTTCGATTCCGGTCAAGGGCATATACCTTGGCTGTGGGCACATCCCCAGTGGGGGGTGTGAAGGAGGCAGCTGATCGATGTTTCTCTCTCATTAATGTTTCTAACTCTCTATCCCTCTCCCTTCCTCTGTAAGAAATCAATAAAATATATTTTTTAAAAAATAAAAATAAAAAATGAAGAGGTAAGAATGGCTCCTTTTTAAAACATTGGTCAAATGAATAAAAATATTTGCTATGAAACAAAGGTTTTCATTTAGATGAAATGTTTGGGAGGTCAGAATTAAGAAGCCATTTAGACTATATTCCTAGAAGGTGCAAACTAACTGATTTTGTCCACTCAAATAATTCAAATCACAGAGTGGTATTTTTATGTAAATTAGCCAGGCAAAAATATAAGGACTGAAAGATTAGGAGGTAAATATAAAATCCCCTGAGCCACTGGCCAGAACAATCTAATTGTAATGGTTAACATGGGCCATGTCATAAAAAGAATGGATGTTAACTATGTGACAAGTATATATGCCAATGGCTTTGTATACATGTATATTACGATTTCAGTAACTACAGAGGGGATATTGCTACAGTTTTAGTTTAGTATATTATACGATATTTATATTTTATAGTAGACAGCAAAACTGAAGTTCAGAGAGGGTATAACATGCCCAAGGACTACCAACTTAAGATCAAGCTGTTAACAGCTCCAGTTTCCAAGCTCGTAAGCACTTCAACTACACCAAAATGAACAATTCCTCACTTAGTAATATGAAAACAGCCAGTTTGACTCAGCTCACTCAAGCCTAACTTTCTGATGAAAGTCTATAACAACTAATGTCCAACTTTTACTGTCTGCTCACTATATGTCAAACATTATACTAACTCATTTCATCAACTCTGTGAAGAGGCTACTATCATCATCCCTATTTACAGATGAGAAAACCCAGTAGCCAAGAAGCCTACTCTCTAATCCAAGGTCACATGACTGATTAAAAGAAGAGTAAATCTGAACCCAATCAGGCCCCAGAGCCCTCCCTCCACACATCAGGAATCTCTCTCTAACAGGAGCAGAGAAGCAGGTGACCTGTTTCCCAGAAGCTATCCTATGTAATCAAAGGCTAATATGCAAACTGACCAAACAACCAGTCGCTGTGACGTGCACTGACCACCAGGGGGCAGACGCTCAACACAGGAGCTGCCACCTGGTGGTCAGTGAGCTCACACTGGGGGAGTGCCACTCAGCCAGAAGCCGGGCTCACAGCTGGTGAGTGCAGCAGCGGTGGCAGGAGCCTCTCCCGCTTCTGCAGCAGCGCTAAGGACCACTTGGGGATGTCTGACTGCTGGCTTAGGTCTGCAGGGAGCGGGCCTAAGCTGGCAGGCGGTATCCCCCAACGGGTCCTGGACTGCGAGAGGGCACAGGCTGGGCTGAGGACCCCACCCCAGTGCACGAATGTCATGCACCAGGCCTCTAAAATTTCATAAAGTGCCCTTAAAACAAGGGTTGTATAAGAAAATACTTGTACAGTGGAGCCTTGACTTACGAGTGTCCCGACTAACGAGTTTTTTGAGATACGAGCCATCTCTCGGCCGATTTTTTTGCTTTGAGTTGCGAGCTAAAATTCCGGTTACGAGCCAGCTTCAGATACCCCACCGCTAGTTGGCGCAGCGAACATCACAGTGAACACCACAACATCAGCCCAGCATCACGTGTCTCACTCGTTCACTTTTTGATTTGACATAAGAGTAATTTGAGTTACGAGCTCCATCACGGAATGAATTAAACTCGTAAGTCAAAGCCCCACTGTATAGAGCAAGACTGGCCCCTACCCCCACAGTGAAAGCTACCACAGTGAACATGCCTCTGTGGGCGGCCGATGAGCTCTTTAGGGAGATCGGATGACCCACGGGCTGCTCTGATTGCCTAAGCTTTCTAGGGCAGGCTGAGCCCATGGGCCTTAAGTGCAAATGAGCTACCAATAAAAGCCATTATTTAGTCACTCAACTTACAAACAACACATGTCCAAATGCCACATTGAGTTTGAGATAGCTGCTGGGCTACTTCCACTGGGAGAAAAAAGCACAGGGTTGGGACTGTATTTGTTTAAAAATACTGTGGTGGGGAAAAATCCAAAATACCTACTTGGGTTATACTCATTAATGAAACTTTGTAAATAATTCTCATCCGTCAACTTTAGTTTCCGCTCTGGAGACATAGCCATAGATTAAGGTTCAGTCTATGCAGCAGCAAATCCAAGCAGGTGGTGATGACTATATGATTGCCAGTAACTCAGACAGTATAGCCATTTCAAGGTATAGTGTCCATTTCATATTTCATATTGTTTAGTGTTTTCCCTAAAATACACAGACAATTGACGATTTCCCTTTAAACAGAGGTCTCTATCATGTAACCTCTGAACCTCAGTCTCAGACCTCAGTTTTTTCCCCACTATCCCTCCATGCCCCTAGAGCAGTGGTTCTCAACCTTCTGGCTCTTTAAATACAGTTCCTCATGTTGTGACCCAACCATAAAATTATTTTCGTTGCTACTTCATAACTGTAATGTTGCTACTGTTATGAATCGTAATGTAAATATCTGATATGCAGGATGGTCTTAGGCGACCCCTGTGAAAGGGTCGTTCGACTGCCAAAGGGGTCGCGACCCACAGGTTGAGAACCGCTGCCCTAAAGGCTGTCAAAAATTCAGGTCCTTCCACAGGTCTGTCTTCCCTGAGCGATGCCCCAATTCTCTACATTTCTCTTCCTTTCCCCCACATTAAAATCTGCTTCACAAGTGGTACTCTCTAGGAGGCAGTGGTAAAAAAAATCGGGCTGGCCCACACACATTCCCAGATTTGAATCTGGATCCTACGACTCTTACTGTATGATCCTGGGCAAGTTGCTTACCCATCCTGGGCCACAATTTCGTTACCTATAAAATGGGGATCAAACATCCAATGCTAGTTGTGAGGAGTAAACCTAATCACACAAGTAAAGCACTGCTATGCAGAGCCCCTACTAAGGACTCAGAAATGGGCAGCCACTTTTATTACTTGCATTAGAACAGGATTTTCCAACTCAATTTAAGTATCTGTCAAGAAACAAAAATGAATCAACCAAGGATTAAACACGCCTCAACTAAATAAGTATCCAAGCAGTCTCCTAAGTAGGGAACGGACACATTTCTGTCCAGAGGCCTCTTCTTTGTCCAGCGACCACACCTACCAGGGCGTGGCCTGCTCTCAGCGTGAGCTCTGAGCTCCTCGCTATTTCTGCAAGGTCATTTAACCAGGGTTTAGACTCAGTCCTGTGAAGCGTGCCTTCCCTCCCTTCACAAAGTGGCCAACTGGTGAGAAGCCACATGGTTTGGGATCCTGAAAAGGCTTTGGGCTGGACTATAACTGAGAAACAATGGGGTTACCGTTTAAATTACTGCACAAATGTGTCAGTTTTTCATATAGCTTGAAACCTAACTTGAAATAGAGTTCTGAAAGTAGCAAAAACATAAAATAACCTAAAGAGATCATTTCACTTCACATTTTTTTATTTGGTTCAACTAGAATAGATTCAAGCACTGTGCTAAGTGAGAGCATTTAATGTGTAAGATGGAAATAAAACTTCTCAATTATGACTAAATAATACGAAAATACATTTCCCCAGACCTAAATGACTTCCCACCCTCTCAGAGACTAGAAATACTCACAGCACCTGAGCTGGTCTGTCACAGTGTCCTCCTGGAATGCCTGCAGGCCTAGTAAAGGTCACTGTCTTTGTTTGCAACCTATTGTGTAGGACTCCCCCACTGGAAAAAGGCAGTGTGGGCACATTTCTCAATGTTTAAAAGATCCTACAAGAGGGCTACATTCTAAGCTACTGAAAACTGCTTGCTTCTGGTCATCTCCCAGGGACAGAGGGTCCGATACACAGAAATTTTAAAGGTCAATTAATGTAGCCATTAGCCAAACGGCCACCTCGGTAATCTATGGTATTGTCCTACTCAAACAAAGATCTCCTGTGGGGCTGGATGTGCCAACAGCAGGGCCTCCATTTTCTGCTATTTCCAAGCGAATCCTGTCAACATTCTGCGGCAGGCAGCCATGCAACTGTTGGTGGCACTGGGTGACTCTCCTGTTCTTGTCAAACACGCCCATATGCTAGTCCTACATCTCCTGTGGCTCACAAAACAACAGCATGTAAACCCCAAGATGGTGCTTCGCTTTAAATAACAGATTAGCAGAGAACCAGGTGAGAGTGAAGGTTGCATCAAAACTGCACAGCACTATACCTGGCCATGCAGCCTTAACAGGAGCCCAGAGCTCTCTGGACCCTTTGCAATTTCAGCCTTTTCAGGATGTAACACTGGGGCGGAAGGGAGGGGGGGGGCCGGAGGGGGGTGCAGAATGGAGAACTAGCCTTGAAGTAAAATATAAGGTTAGTGGTTAATGTTCCAGCATTATTCTCTATAAATAAATAAATAAGGTCTTTCATAAAAGTGTAACTTAGTATTCCTACAGGGCCTAATTCTGTTATTGTAAAACACTGCACTTAGGATCTTGCCAAAGACTGCTTTCAGCACCGAAAAATTGGGAGACGCATGTTTTTCCCTCCCAAAACCAGTTTAATTCTGTCAACTCTAAACTGCCCCTCAAGGCCATGGTCACCTGGGCATCTGAGCGGCGAGACCGAGGGTCCCCCCTCGCGCCAGCCCTGCCCAGGCCAGGTGCCCCTCCGGCGCCCCTGCGGGGGCCCTCTCTCCGGCTCACCTAATGACCAGGAGTTCGTGGAGCAGATACGCAGCCGCGGCCAGCAAAGCTCCCCCGGTCAAGTAAAGTGTTTTCTTCCACCAGGGATCGGAGCCCAGCCCTGCCATGATCCCACCGTAATCCTGCAAAGGGAAAGCGATGATGTCCCCATAAAAGGAGAAGGGCTCCTCGGACCCGGCCCACCAGCCGAAGAAGGAGACGCTCTGGTTCCAGCTCAGATCCACTATGCACGGCCGGGACGAGGCAAAGCCAACCCCCCAGTGCATGCTGCGCGGCTGGCTGCGGGCGCCCCTCCCAGGGCCCGCGCCGCCCGCATGGGAAGGGGCCGGCGCGGCCGGGCGCGGGCTCAGCTGCGGGCTGCGGGCGCGGGCGGCGACCTCGGCGGTGGCTGCAGAGGAGGAGGAGGAGTTGAAAGGGCTCCGGCCGCGCCAGGCGGTCCTGACCGGCGGCCCCCCAGGGCCCAGGGCGGCCGCCGGGTCCCCCCGCGGCGGCCTCTCCGAGCCTCTCTTTGTGTCGGCGCCTGGAGAAGGCCGCGTGATGTCATTGCTCCCCGGGGCAGGGAAACAGGCGGGAGAAAGTCACCTACCCCGCGCCCTGCCCCCGCCCCGCATCTCCGCCGTCCGGCGGCCTCCGCCCCGGCCGGAGCTGCAGGGCTGGGGCGCGCCGGCCCGGCCCGCGCCCCGGCGGCACGGCCTGCAAAGGCTCCGCGCGCTCGGCAGGGCTGCGGGGGTGGCTCCAAATGCGGCTCCGCCCGGAGGAAGCTGCAGTCCGAGCCCGGATCTCGGTCCCCCTCCACCCGCGGCCCGCCTCCGGCCCCGCCCGCGAGCCAGAGTGGGGAGCGCCGTGGACTCACCTGGCCGCGCGGAGCGGAAACGCCGCCGCCACCCCGTGGGGCTGGGCACCGAAGCCCGGATCGAGGTCGGGAGTTAGATGGCTCTGGCCGTCGTCGGCGCGCTGTGTACTTGCACCGCCGGTAAAAACACTCTCGTTACGTTACACAGCGGCTTGGGTCCTGTCCCTGTGCTCATGGAAAGATGTCTGGTGTGACAAACAAGAAACACGTGCCCCAGAGGTTTTCCTTGTCAGACCCCGCTTACGTCTTTCCTCTTTGAAATCATTATCAGGAAACTTGCTGGTGTGGGGTGTTTTTCCTTTCCTTGGTGCAGAAAATCTGTCAAACTGTGTGCATGTTCAATTCTTTCCCTTTTAACTTCGTTTTTTAAGGCTTGTAAGTACAAAGAATAGAATCGTGTTTCATGGACGTTTATGATGTACACACAAATTTTAGCAAGAGCATGGATAATTTGAAATTGTTTAAGCAGCGGTTCTCAACCTGTGGGTCGCGACCCCTTTGGGGGTCGAATGACCCTTTCACAGGGGTCGCCTAAGACCATCGGAAAACACATATAGAATTACATATTGTTTTTGTGATTAATCACTATGCTTTAATTATGTTCAATTTGTAACAACGAAAATACATCCTGCATATCAGATATTTACATTACGATTCATAACAGTAGCAAAATTACAGTTATGAAGTAGCAACGGAAATAATTTTATGGTTGGGGGTCCCCACAACATGAGGAACTGTATTAAAGGGTCACAGCATTAGGAAGGTTGAGAACCAGTGGTTTAGAGGAACTGGAAAAATCCAGCAGGGGATTTCTCTCAAGTAAGGTGAAAGGAGGGAGATAGCCTCCAGGCTTTTCAAGAGAGAGCGGAGATTGTGGTGAAGGGTGTCCGTTTCCTTTCTACTTCCCCTACCACAGCAGCCCTTAGAAAGGGCAGCAAGTGGGGTCATATTGTTAAAACGTGGGCTTATTGCCAGCCCAACGTGATAAAGAGAGGGGCTAGCCAGGCCGGGACCCACGTGCCAGCACACGGGGGTCCCTAACACACTGCGTATGCATATGTGACCTCTGGGGGACAAGCAGTGTATGGCTGGAAGCAAACCTTCATGAGCAGGTGACAAGGAGTGGAACCCAAGGGCCTGCCAAGGAGGCTGCAAGGCCCTGTCCATCCGAGGCAGAGTGGACACGTTTGGGATGAGAGCAGAAATGCTCTGTGCTGAGAGGGGACCAAGAGCGCAGGCACCAGTGTTTCTCCATTCTTCTTCTGTGTGCCTCCCACATAGCACTCAGCTTTGCTCTCGTCAAATGCTGAGCCAGTATTTAAAGAATATCAGTTTGCTATTTGGTACCAAATCATTTGCCTGAGTCTCTAGGTCCAGTCCTGGGAATGGGCATAAATCACCTTGAGCCTAGAGGCACATGGAAGGCAAAAGGGAGAATCCATCGTGGTAAACATTATGCCCAGGAAACAAGTTAGAAACCAGAGGAAGGTTGATATTTTAATCCCAGAGAGCCACTGGGTGCATTGGACTCTCGCAGCTGCTCTGGTAGGCAGACCTGCCCCACCCACCCATGGAGGCCGTGGCCCACTGCTGCGTCCTGGGAGTATCAGATAATCTTTGAGCAGTCCCTGGTTTCCATTTTCACCCAAAAGTGAATGCCTGTAAGATGCAAGTGTCGGTAAAAGAAACTCCATAAGAGAAGCTAAAATATAGTCTTAAGCAATCTGATACAGATTAACGTTTAGCTTTTGTATCCATGGCATAGAATAGAGAAGATTATTAGAACTCGGGCTTGTAGAAAGGTGAAAGGAGGCAGAAGAGTCTGAGAAGACCTAAGACTTGGGCGAAAGTTCGGTATGAGAATGTCAGAACAAAATTTGGAGAACAAAGAAAGCAGCTACCGCTGTGAAGGCAAAGCAGTGATGCAAGCCTTAGCCAACTCTTTGTGAAAGATCAGACTGAGCCCTACATGGAGAGGCTGCTCCAGGAAGAGGTACAATCCAGCCGCAGAAAGAAGGAAGGCTGCAGCTCCGACTCAGCCCCAGGCCAGTGCTAGTGGGGTAGTTAATAGCTGGACTGGAACTCAACAGAACTGGGTTAGCAGAGGAGCTCAAGAGAGCAACTCTTCAAAGAATGGCTCCTTAGAACCCCATGTAGAGTCAGATCCCAGGCCCAATCTCCTGGGTTCCTGTGAAACGGCTGTGCATGACCCTCCCTGCAAGGAGAAGGTCACCCAGCTCCTCCTCCTGGGTACCCACAGCTAGTGAGATGGAATGAGGACCTTGGGAGCCAGAGTGGGCATCTTTACTCCCCACTGCACCCTCCCACCACCACCACCAATTCTGGCGGCCTTGGTATCCTAACATTAGCTCAAAGCTAGAGGCATCATTTTATTTTTTATTTTACAAGGACTTTGTTTTACTAACTTTAATTGAGGTGTTATAAGACAAGAAAATGGAAGGGAGTCTAGTGATTTTTCTTCAGTAACTTTTCAAAACAATCTGTATTAAATAAGTAGTACTGTCAACTCTATTTTACAAGTGAGGAAACTGAGGCTCAGAAAGATAAATTAGCAAGTTTACTTCCCAGAGCTACATAATGATAGAGCCAGGATTCAAACCCTGTGTGTCTCATGCCACCAGCCTTTGTAGCTAAGAGTTCTCACACCAAGTACTAGTGCTGGAGCGCTGTCCATGGTATTCCTTCTTTACACCATTCAATTCTGAACTGTGGGAAATCCAGTATCTACAAAGCCTCAAATGCCTACCAGTTATACTGTCACCTTTTGAGAAACATACATTCAGACATTTCCTCATACAAATATTGCTATGCCTGTCCCACGTGACTATGCAGCCCAGTCATGACAATATGACAAGAAACAACTAAATCAGTGCTCTCCAACATCCCCCGAGGGGTCCCAAGTTGCAAGAGGGCGGTTCTTGGGTGATGCACCCCAGAATCAGCTTCCCTCCTCTCTGGTTTGTGTGTGTCACCCGAGAACCGCAGCTGCCAAGTCACCGCAGCTCGGCAGCTCATGTGTTGAGTGTCTTCCCCCTGGTGGTCAGTGTGTGTCATAGCTACCGGTCAGCCGGTTGCTTCGGTTTTTATATATATGGATCTCAATATTATTTTAAAAATAAAAAATGTACTTGGTAATGTTACCCTGAATTTTATTGTAAAGTTTCTGCTCTCTTGACTTAACTTATGGAGAAGAGATTTAATATTTCTCTCTCCAAGTATCCTGAATCCTAATTATTTTTCTTTTTAAAAGCATTGGTAACCATGAAGTTACGTTACCTGTTTTTTGTTTGTTTGTTTGTTTTTCCTTAAATATATTTTTTTTTGTTTTGCTGATTTTCCTTAAATATATTTTATTGATTTTTTACAGAGAGGAAGGGAGAGAGATAGAGAGAAACATCGATGAAAGAGAAACATCAATCAGCTGCCTCCTGCACATCTCCTACTGGGGATGTGCCCACAACCCAGGTACATGCCCTTGACTGGAATCGAACCTGGGACCTTTTAGTCCACAGGCCAACGCTCTATCCACTGAGCCAAACCGGTTTCGGCCTGAATCCTAATTATGAATCCAGAAGGTGACTTTGCCTATCTACTTTCTGATTCACTGAACCTGGGCATTTTATAAATCATTATATAACTCTCAGTAAACATTTCCTACAAGACTGACTTGATGCTAAGAAAAGGTATGCAAATAATAACCAGGTTCAGATGAGTGAGGGGCAATTGAGAAGGTGGGTAACAGTGTGATATTCTGAGCTTCTGTAGTGTATTAGTTTGCTTGTACTGCCATAACACAACAGAAATTCCCTCACAGTTCTGGAGGTCAGAAATCTAAGATCAAGTTGTTAGTAAGGTTCATTTCTTCTGAGGCCTCTCCCCTTGGCTTGTTGGTGGATATTTTTTCCTGTCTCTTCACATGGTTTTCATCTGTATCCTAATCTCCTCTTCTTATAAAGACACTACACTAATCATATTGGTTAAGGACCATCCTAATAACCTCATTTTACCTTAATTACCTTTTTGAAGGCCCTATCTCCAAGTAAAGTAACATATTGAGGTACTGGGGATTAGGACTGCAAAATATGCATTTTAGGGAAACACAATTCAGCTCATAACAGACAGCCTATACAATGCCCAAGTGGAGATGCCCAGTGGCAACTGAGAATGTGAGTTAACAGAGATTTGGGCCTGGGATTGAGATGGTTAGGGGTCATTAAAGCTATGGGACAGCCCTGCCAGTGTGGCTCAGTGGTTGAGTGTCCACCCATGAACCAGGAGGTCATGGTTCAATTCCTATTCAGGGCACATGGCCGGATTGTGGGCTGGATCCCATGTGGGGTGTGCAGGAAGCAGCCGATCAATGATTCTCTCTCATCATTGACGTTTCTCTCTCTCCCTTTCCCTTCCTCTACGAAATCAATAAAAATATGTGTTTTTCAAAGCTATGGGACATTCTCAGTGAAAAATATACACAATTTTTCTTATTTCAGGGGGAGGGGTCCTGGAACCTTGGAAGCCTTCTGTGCACCCCAGGTACCAAGTCTGCTTTAACCCTTTGAGTGCCGACCAATATCCTAGGAACTATGCTAAAATTGCCAAGGCATTTTTGCTGATTTTCCTTAGGTGCCATCTGTCAATAAAGAGTGAACTACTAGCATCTAATAGTGACACTGCAGGAGGAGTGCGATAGCGCTCCCAGCACTTTTGGCGAAAGACAGGAGGAGCGGGATTGCGCTCCCTGGCACTCTAGGGGTTAATTAGGAAAGACCAGTGGAGATCTTGTATTGTCAGTGAGTTCTATGTCCATTAGATCCTGTCTGTCAATAAGAAACAAGGATTCAAAGCTAGCAAAGTGGAAACATCTGCTGTCCATATTTACCTTGTAACTCTCCACCCCCACTCAGTTCTGCCCACATCATCTTGAGAACATATCCTTTTCTTTGGGTCCAACTGGTGCCTTTTAGCTTCTCTAGATAGTGGATCATTTATTATTATCATTGCATCCTTTTCTTGCTGGAATACAAGAAGTTTCTTGATCTCACAATAAAGTCCTTTGCTTGAATTTCTGCAAAACGTCAGTGTCGGGATGTTTTTTGGTTTGTTTTATGTGTTTTTTTGACACAGAGAAGGCTTGCATGTAATTTGCATCTTATTAATAATCCTATATAATAAAAGCCCAGCGACCAACAGTGGAAAAACCAGAATGACCAGGCCAGCCCCGCCTCCCAGCAGGGACTCCCACCCTGATCGGGGCCCCACACCCCAGCCATCCCTACCCCCCAGTGGGAATCCCCATCCTGATCTGGTGCCCCCATCAAGGCAGGCTGGCTGGCCCGCACCTGTGCACCAGGCCTCTATCCTATATAATAAAAGGGTAACATGCAAATTGAATCTAATGGTGGAATAACCAGAATGCCTGCTCAACCAGTCACTATGACGTGCACTGACCACCTCTTGGTCCCTTTTCCTGGCTGGCAGGCTCCAATCACCCGATGGCGAACAGAGAACTGGGGGTGGGTGGCGGGGGACGCAGGCAGTGCCAGGTCAAGGCCCCCACCCCGCTGGTCGCCCCCCACACAGAGGGCAACCTGTGGAGGGGGCGGGGCCAGCAAGCCGGTGGGAATGGCTGACCTCTTGGTCCCTTTCCCTAGTCATCAGGCTCTGATTACCTGACGGCAAAAGGGGAACCAGGGATGGGTGGCGGCGGGGGGCGGGGCCAGCTGCAGGCAGCCGGGGAAGATGGCCCTGATCACAGGCCAGGCCTAGGGACCATACCTGCACACGAATTCCGTGTACTGGGCCTCTAGTAGTCATATAAGAATTAACCAATGTCACCCAAATAGATTCAATAAAAATATATAGTCAAATAAGAATCTCCCTTCTAATAAAGTCACATTGTAAGTTAAAAGCAATTGTGACTGTATTACACTTTATTTAGTCTTATTTCCATCATTTCTACATCGACATTTTCTTAGGATTCTTAGATTTTCAGACCTACTTCTGTAAGCCTATAATGATGCAGGTATTTTATGGAATTGCAGACACCTCACCAGTCCCAGTTTTAAAACCTTCCAGTGAGCATGGCTTGACCCTGGTTACTGAGCAGTATCAGTATATCTCTACTTAATGCTCTCAATGCTGTTTGTATTCCAGATCAGGGTGGCTCAGAAGTCCTGGTGAGTGTCCCTAGCACACAACAAAAAGACATTTCAAATACTGCCAACATTTTTTACTGTTTTGCTTGCCTGAGATATTTTAGATGTAGTATTTTAACTCAATACTTCTCTTCAATTTATCATTAATACAATATTATAAACTGTAACAGAAAGTAAGAGTACAATTTTATTCAGGATGTTTAAAGCATTAAGTTGCAATAAGTAGCATGTAGTTGATATTTCCTCAAGGAGAACCAAGATGGCGGCATAGGTTAACGCCGGAGTTTGCTGCTTTGAACAACTACTTCAAAAGTGAAACCAAAAAACGGAAGGGACATCACCCAGAACCACAGGAACGCTGGCTGAGTGGAAGTCCTACAACTAGGAGGAAAGAGAAACGCATACGGACACTCAGAGGAGGCGCAGTGCTGAAGTCAAATTCTGAGGTGCGGAGTGCGTGGAGCGGGGCTGGCGGCGGAGGGCGCGGTTGTTGTTTTCAATCGGGAGGGAGTCGCAGACTCTGAGCTCCAGATACAGGCGAGTCTTTAGGGACCCAGACTCAAACGGGAGAAGCGGGACTGTCTGGCTTCGGTCAGAGTGAGTGCAGCTTTCTCTCCGAGCTTTGCAGCGGGTGCTGGGACTCAGAGAGGCAGAGCCCCTTGGGACAGGACTGAGAGCCGCCATAACTGCTCTCTCCAGCCCACCCTGTTGATCCTGTGCGACCCGCCCCGCCCAAGCCCTGCACAGAGGCATTTGCCGGATAGCCTCAGGCAAAGGCATTTGCCGGATAGCCTCAGGCAAAGGCTAGATTAGCACCTCCCTAGAGGACAGAAGTTCTCTCACTGCTGACACAGCTGATTCTCATAGCCACTTGGCCTGGAGGTCAAACCCTCCCTGGAATTAGCTACAACAATCAAGATTTATCTATAAGACTGCGAACAAAGACCACTAGGGGGTGCACCAAGGAAGCATAACAAAATTCGGAGACAAAGAAACAGGACAAAATTGTCAATGGAAGATATAGAGTTCAGAACCACACTTTTAAGGTCTCTCAAGAACTGTTTAGAAGCTGCCGATAAACTTAATGAGATCTACACGAAAACTAATAAGACCCTCAATCTTATATTGGGGAACCAACTAGAAATTAAGCACACACAGACTGAAATAACGAATATTATACAGACGCCCGACAGCAGACCAGAGGAGCGCAAGAATCAAGTCAATGATTTGAAATGCGAGGAAGCAAAAAACATCCAACCGGAAAAGCAAAATGAAAAAAGAACCCAAAAATGCGAGGATAGTGTAAGGAGCCTCTGGGACAGCTTCAAGCGTACCAACATCAGAATTATAGGGGTGCCAGAAGATGAGAGAGACCAAGATATTGAAAACCTATTTGAAGAAATAATGACAGAAAACTTCCCCTACCTGGTGAAAGAAATGGACTTACAGGTCCAAGAAGCGCGGAGAACCCCAAACAAAAGGAATCCAAAGAGGACCACACCAAGACACATCATAATTAAAATGCCAAGAGCAAAAGATAAAGAGAGAATCTTAAAAACAGCAAGAGAAAGAAACTCAGTTACCTACAAGGGAATACCCATACGACTGTCAGCTGATTTCTCAACAGAAACTTTGCAGGCCAGAAGGGAGTGGCAAGAAATATTCAAAGTGATGAATACCAAGAACCTACAACCAAGATTACTTTATCCAGCAAAGCTATCATTCAGAATTGAAGGTCAGATAAAGAGCTTCACAGATAAGGAAAAGCTAAAGGAGTTCATCACCACCAAACCAGGATTATATGAAATGCTGAAAGGTATCCTTTAAGAAGAGGAAGAGGAAGAAAAAGGTAAAGATACAAATTATGAACAACAAATATGCATCTATCAACAAGTGAATCTAAGAATCAAGTGAATAAATAATCTGATGAACAGAATGAACTGTTGATTATAATAGAATCAGGGACATAGAAAGGGAATGGACTGACTATTCTTGGGGGGGAAAGGGGTGTGGGAGATGTGGGAAGAGACTGGACAAAAATCGTGCACCTATGGATGAGGACAGTGGGTGGGGAGTGAGGGCGGAGGGTGGGGCGGGAACTGGGAGGAGGGGAGTTATGGGGGGAAAATAAAAAAGGAACAAATGTAATAATCTGAACAATAAAGATTTAATTAAAAAAAAAAAAGTAGCATGTAGTTGTTTTAAACATAGAAGGGCAATGACACTCTAAGAGGACTGAGGCAAATAGCCCAGACTCCAGACTTCATGAAGCTGTGTTGGGGAGGAGAAAGATAGGACACACTTTATTCTATAAGCTTTCCAATTTTCCACTGTGGCATCAACCATAACAATAGAAAAACCTCTTTTTTAAGGATGTTTTAAATTTACCTTTTTAAAAATTGATTTTAAAGAGAGAGGAAGGGAGAAGGAGAGAGAAACATTGATGTGAGAGAGACATCGATCGGTTGCCTCCTGCACGTGCCCTGACTGTGGATCGAACCCCCAACCTGGGCATGTGCCCTGACTGGGAACTGAACCCGTTACCCTTTGGTGCAGGGGATGACATTCCAAATAACTGAGCCACACTGGCCAGCACAACAATAGGAACATCGCTAACAAATTATCTAAAGCAGTACAATTACAAAGAATGATTCTTTGTGGAGTCTCAAGCTTATCCACAAAATGTTAACAAATCATAACCAAATAAAACAAAATCTTCAACCTTACTATCCAAATGGCACCCATTTTCCAAATCCAAACATGATCAACAAAATGTAGGAAGTGTCCTAAGATCACAGCTGCAAAGATACTGACATTTTCATGAGAACACTCGGGCATGATTTAGGGCCCTGGTCGGCAAACTGCGGCTCATTGGCCCCTTGAGTGTGGCTCTTCCACAAAATATCACGTGCGGGCGCACACGTACAGTGCGATTGAAACTTCGTCGCCCATGCGCAGAAGTCGGTTTTCAGCCTGGGCAAGTCTATTTTGAAGTACTGTTGATATTTGGCTCTGTTGACTAATGAGTTTGCCGACCACTGATTTAGGGGATAATGAATGTGACAACATTTCTAG
Source organism: Myotis daubentonii (assembly GCF_963259705.1). Classification (NCBI taxonomy): domain Eukaryota; kingdom Metazoa; phylum Chordata; class Mammalia; order Chiroptera; family Vespertilionidae; genus Myotis; species Myotis daubentonii. Next base: position 45,396,293 of record NC_081845.1, on the reverse strand, counting down.
CACCTCATGTAAACTTCTAGATATGAAATAAAAGAATTAAGATAATTTTGGGGGGTGATGTTTTGTCTTCAGAAAAAATATAGAACACACAAATATAGCAATATTTTACATGCCTGCATAACATATTTTTCTCAGAATATAGCAACTGTGGAAAAAATCAGAGCTTCAGTAACAACTCAATTGCTTTCTATTCTAGGCTCCTAACCAGGCTAGTTTCTAGAATCCTGCTTCCAGAAGGTTCCTCCAGGTTCTATGGGAGGTTGGCTTTTATGTGCTGAGTGCGGGGCGCTTATGGAAGTTATGCAAACAGCTACACCACTTGACTTCTCTCTCGTCACCACCTGCCTTGCCATGGGATCTTTCCTTCCATCATTCATTGCTACTTCTAAGTGCTGAAAGCTTTGCTGTCCTAGCACTCATAGCCCTTTGAGCCAACCTCGAATGGTGTAGCAGTTTTTACCATTATAACTGCACTGACCTATCTGACTGCCTTCACACGCACCAGGTGGTCCAGGTCATTGCCCAGCTTCCTACAGCTGTTCCTCTCAATCCAAACCAAGATCCTGGGTAAGTTCCCCTTCTTGCTCTCTCCAGCCTTGTCCTTTTCCAGTCTAAGACAGGTGTGCAGTCTTTTTTTTTGCTGGACTATCAGTCACAAAGTTTCCACTATTATTTCTTGCAAGGGATTCTCATGAACCCAGAATTCCTAGAGAAAGTTTGCAGATTAAACTCACCACCATTGCCCTAATTGTTATATTACTACTTTTCAAAAGCAGGTGGTTCTCCAAATTACAGTTTTCCAGCTGGGCAATTCTTACTCTACAAATATGCATTTTCAAAAATGTGTAGTGTCTTTTTCAACCTATTTCCCCTGGAATTTGGCTAAAATTGGCCTGAAAGATGAAATTAGATTATAAACAGAGGCACAAAATTTTCATGTGCTCATTCCATTGGAAGTCAAGTGAAACACAGAAGTAGCTATTACTGGGTCATCCTGAACTTTCAGGATTTAATACAAACTTTCAATAGCTGCAAGTTCCAGCTTTCTTTCTAAAATAAATGCACTTTGTTTGAGTTTGATCAATCCATTACGTTTCTTAGATTAATCTTTAATATCAACATTTTCCCCCCAACAGCCAGAAGCAGGAAGCTTTTTTTTTTATATATAATAAAACTACAAGAATTCAGGCTCAGAATCAAACTGTTAAAAGCAGGCCAATGGGAGCTTGTAATTTTTAGTGCCCTAATTGGACATTAGCAACTAAAGTTAAAATTTCTCTCTTAATTCTTTAAAGTTTAGTTTCCTCCCTTGAAATGCCACTGAGAACAAGAAAATAAGCTAAGATGGTTGAAGTGTTTGCCCAAGAAGCCCTATCCAACAAGCACTGACAAAGGAACATGGAAAACAGATGAGCTTAAAAGTGAGAAAAGGCTCGACGGTAAAAGCTGCCCTTCCACGTGGGTCCCATGCGTTCAATCCATGTTTGTCACATTCGGCCAACACCCTCTATGAAAGTGTGTACCCAGCAATGGACTTCAGAAAAAGCCAGGGACTCACATACGTGAAGAGGCAAAAAAAATATATTTTAAGTCCGTCCCTTTAATTATAAAAACTAATTGAAAAAGGAAATTTCCATAACTGAATTTTTTAATTGAGTTTAAAAAAATCCTTTCTATTAAAAAAAAAGCACCATAAAACATTTATGGAACAATATATGAAAGTATGTCCAGTATAACCTGAACTTCTGGATTTTAATGTTTAAATCCAAATCCTTAAGCATATACTTAGTTTGCTTTCCAACAAACTAAAATTTAAAGGGAAAAATATGTTATCTTCTTAAATATAAGTGGTACCAAACTATATTTGGTTTTCATCAGTCAGAAGCATAACTGCCTTGAACTAAAACCAAAGCAAACAAACAAACAACCCAAACATCACAGATAATACCGATTTCTTTAAATTAAAACATTATAGCACATATGTATGCACACACATGCTGGAAAACATACACTAGTATATATAATCTGTAAGATGGAGTGATTTTCTACTTATGCCTACCCTATTTATTTAACAAATATGCCTACCCTACTTATTTAAGAAAGGCTGAGGAACCTAAACTCCTAAATCACACAATACCGGGACAAAAGTTTTTTATCCATAGGATAATTCCTTGAAAATAGCTGTTAGATGAAACAACAAAAACTTTTTCCAAGGTTTTAGCACTTTTTATTGATTTTCTTTTCTGCATAACCCTCTCTCAAAAATTAAATGATATATCTGTTGTTTTGTAAACATCAGGCTTTCGGCCATGTTCTTACAGTCCTTGGAGACATTCACTTCTTCAGCTCGTCGTGCACAGCTGGGCTGGTGGCGGCATCAGCTCAGAGCTCCTCTGTATCTGCCTTTAAAACAAGCTCGGACGGCACTGTGTGCTCCTGCTTCACAGCGTGGGCGGCGTAGTTAAGGCTGGTATTTCCACTCCAATGCCAACAGCCTGAGAAGGGGTTGTAGATCATTCCTGCCACCGTTTGAACTGACAGACCATCTGAAAAACATCACAAAGAGTAGATTTAATAAGTATTTACCTTTCAAGAGTCGAATCTCATACAACTCTCCATGCTAAAAAAGGACGTCTAACTCAACGGGCAAAAACACTTTGTCACCATGTGCCGATCACTCTTTACTGCAGCACAGAACATAAACTCCAAAGCCGACTGCCTGGCTTCAGACCCCAGCTCTGGCACCTAATAGATGACCCTGGGTAATTCATTTCACCTTTCTCAATGTCAGTTTTTTCCCATGGACAGACAGATATCATAGAGTTGTCAGAATTAGATGAGATGTGTGTATAAAGTAGCACAGCGCTTGGAATTTGGTAAGTACTCAATAAACATTAGCTGTTTTTAGAAAATACATACAGTGGGGCCTTGACTTACAAGTTTAATTTGTTCCGTGATGGAGCTCGTAACTCAAATTACTCGTATGTCAAATCAATTGTGAACAAGTGAGACACGTGATGCTGAGCTGATGTTGTGGCGTTCACTGTGACGTTCGCTGCGCCAACTTGTGGTGGGGTATCTGAAGCTGGCTCGTAACCCGAATTTTAGCTCGCAACTCAAAGCAAAAAATCGGCTGAGAGACGGCTCGTATCTTGAAAAACACGTTAGTCGGGACACTCGTAAGTCAAGGCCCCACTGTACCTGCCAACAAGTGGCTGTTCCTATAAAACATCTTTAAAATATTTTTTCTACTGTTTTCAACAAGGTTACTTGCAGAAATCTTTAGAACTTACTACATTGCATTGGACAGATAATATTCCAAGTAAAATCAAGTTTATTGATATATTGTTTATGAACAAAAAACATGAGATATACATGAGTCTAGGTACTTAACAGGAATATCAACTGCCAAATAAATGAACTGATAAATATTATTACTTGACAGGAATCTAACACGTAAGTCCAATGTTCACGATGAGTGAAGCAGAGCTAGGCATTGCAGGGAGTACAAAAACGAGACATAGTCTGACTTCAAGGACCTTATGGCCAGAAGGGGGCTGAAAAACACCGAAATAACTATAATATAAGGCATGCTATAAGAAGCATAAAATACATAAAACTTGGCAAGGAAGTTCAAAATATATCTGAGTGCCTAGCCAGTGTGGGTCAGTGGTAGAGCAATGAACTCTGAATCAGGTCACTGGTTCGATTCCTGATCAGGGCACATGCTTGGGTTGTGGGCTCGATCCCCATGTAGGGGGCATGCGGAGGCAGCCAATCGATGATTCTCTCTCATTATTGATGTTTTTATCTCTCTCTCCCTCTTCCTTCCTCTCTAAAATCAATAAAAATATTTTTAAAAATTAAAAAAAAATATATATATGTGAGGGAATCAGGAAAAATAATAGGTATGATAAGCTAATACAAGGAGGGCCTCAACAGGGCAAACTGAGGATGTGTAAGTAACAGACATTTGTACCTCATCCTTAAATCAGAAGACTAAACAGCCAAAAGGTATTCACTGATCACCTATGATTTGCTTGGCCCTGGGTTAGGTGCCACAGGTGAGAGAGAATGGTATCTAAGACTCAATCCTAACTTCGAGGAGTTTATGATCTAGGTGAGGAGATGAAACCCACATCCAAAGAACTGTGGCCTATTTAAGTGCTAGGCTGTGTGATTATTAATTATAGGCACATTAAGCGTTCAGCTAGGCCTTGAAAATTCTTAACTGGAAAAATCCTTAATACTTACTTGACTCCAGAATGCTCTCTAGCTTTTCAGGTGAAACAAACTTCTCCCACGTGTGAGTGCCTTTTGGTACAATACCTGCAATTTGCTCTGAAAAAACAATCCCCAAGGCATAGGATAGCTGTGTTTTGTTGATTGTAGTAATAAATAAAGAACCACCAGGCTAAAAAAATAGAGAGAAATAAAATTTTAAATGTCAGGAAGATCAATTAGGTAAAGGCTTCCCTTCTCCCACCCTCTTCCTTTCTTCCAAATAGTAATTTTCTGCTGTTGTTGTTAATCCTCACCCGAGGTTATTTTTTCCTTTGCTATTCAGAGAGAGTGGAAGGGAGGGAGGGAGAGAGAGAGAAACATCAATGTGAGAGAGACATATCGATTGGTTGCCTCCCCCATTTGGGGATCAAACCTAGAACCCAAGTATGTGCCCTTGACTGGTTCAGTGAGCAGGCCAATACTCTAACCACTGAACCAAGCCAGCCAGGGCCCTTCCAAGTAATTTAAGTCCAGTTAAGATACACAAGCATGAATAGAATATAATTTACTAAAATAGTATTTTCTTTTTCTCTTGGGAAATTCATTAATAAAGGCAGTCCACTGCCAATATACTCACTGAGTTTATGCAACAGTGTTTATAACTCTTAAAATCATACATTACTATGATTTATGTTTATATTATACTAGAGGCCCGGTGCACAAAAATTTGTGCACTCGTGGGGGTCCCTCAGCCCGGCCTGTGCCTTCTCGCAGTCTGGGACCCCCTCAGGGGATGTCCACCTGCTGGCTTAGGTCCGCTCCCCAGGGGATCGGGCCTAAGCTGGCAGTCAGACATGCCTCTGGCAGCCCAGGAGCCCTCGGGGGATGTCCACTTGCCAGTGGGGAGCAGGCCTAAGCTGTAATCGGACATTCTTAGTGCTGCTGAGGAGGCGGGAGAGGCTCCCACCACCACTGCTGTGCTGGCAGCCGTCAGCCTGGCTTGTGGCTAAGCAGAGCTCCCCCTGTGGGAGCACACTGACCATCAGGGGGCAGCTCCTGCATTGAGCATCTGCCCCCTGGTGGTCAGTGTGTGTCATAGTGACCAGTCATTCTGCTGTTAGGGTCAATTTGCATATTACTCTTTTATTATATAGGATACACTAGAGGCCTAAAAATCGTGCATTGGGGGTGGGGGTGTCCCTCAGCCCAGCATGCACCCTCTCCAATCTGGGACTGCTGGCTCCCAACCGCTTGCCTGCGTGTCTGCCTGATTGCCCCTAACCACTTCTGCCTGCCAGCCTGATCACCCCCTAACCACTCCCCTGCCAGCCTGATCGACGCCTAACTGCCTTCCTGCCGGCCTGGTCACCCCTAACTGCCCTCCCCTGCAGGCCTGGTCCCCCCCAAATGCCCTTTCCTGTAGGCCTGAGAGCCCCCAACTGCCCTCCTTTGCAGGCCTGATCCCTCCCAACTGCCCTCCCCTGCAGGCCTGGTCCCCCCCCCCCCAAATGCCCTCCTCTGCAGGCCTGGTCACCCCTAACTGTTCTCCCCTGCAGGCCTGATTGCCCCCAACTGCCCTTCCCTGCCAGCCATCTTGTGTCCACATGGGGGCGGCCATCTTGTGTGTTGGAGTGATGGTCAATTTGCATATTGCCTCTTTATTAGATAGGATTGCTTTGTGTATATCAACTACTTAATAATAAAAACATAGAAATGAGATCCAGCTGCTCCTCCTTGTTACATGTCCACATTTATGTTTTAACGTGTCAATATTGCTTTCTCTCCAGGTGCAGATTCTACCTAATTTGTTTGGTACAGCATACAGCTCCACATCTTGTGCAGGCAGTCAATGCCAGTAACTGTTCTTTGAAAAGAACATTAATGATTAAGGCTTGAAAATATTTCCTTTTTATTTTCTTTCATTAGTATTAAACAGTGATTTTCAACTGGTGTGCTGCAAGAATTTTTAAAACATGCAATTCCTGGCTATTTAGTCAGAGGGACTGACCTCTTTTCCCTTAGATTGTCAAATAGAAAAATGACAACAGCAACACAAGAGCCATCTGGTATGAATTAATCCAAATTATCCCTTTTTTGTTTTTGTCAGATCAGCAAAAAAATGTATTTTCTGGTGCACCACAGAATTTTAGTAGTTAGTTTATGTGTGCCATGAGATGAAAATGGTTAAAAATTGCTGGTACAAAGAATATGAAGAGATCAAGATAAGCACTTTAGATAAATACAAGCCATTAACGAAGCTGTTCAGTCTGCCATATTTTAGTGACTACATTGATAGTGTTTTCTTTATTTGTTCCCACAAATAGCAAGGACATTACCATTTCCTTCCTCTTTTATGCATTCTCATTAGCCTGGTGAGGATAAAATGCCAAAGAGCCTCTCCAAAATAATCACATAACTATATAGGGGTGGGGGGGAGTGAAAGTAGGTTTACAGTTGTTGATATGTGAAAAATAATGCCAATGATTAATAAATAATAATCCAATAATAAACTCTGTGTTTTGCAAACTCACAACTGTAAATCCACTTTTGCCCCACCTCATATGTACATGTATAGGAGAAAGAAAGAAAATATATCTCAAATACCATCCCAAACCAAAAATAGAAAAAAGAAGGCCCTGAAATATTGCCCAGTCCATTTAAATGAAAAACTGAAATATCAAACACTATTTCATCACACATTGTAACTTTTCTCTGTAAAACTCCAGGATTCTAAAATATATTCTTAAGAAGCATATAGTACATGTCGATTATATCTTAATAGAGCTGGGGGGGGGGGAATTGCTAAAAATAAGGGAAACTGGGTAAAATGTATATGGGAACACTTTACTATCTCTGCAATTCTTCTATAAATCTAAAATTATTCAAAAGAAAAACCATTTTTAAAAAGCTCTATTTAGGTAAGGACTAAAACTAAGCATTGCATTCTTTTAGCTCTTGAACTCAGGGTGTTACCTCCAGAATACATATATAACAGAGTCAATATAATAATAATAAAAATAATATAATAATAATATTTTCGGGAAATTTATTAAAAGAAAATTTGGAATCATTTTCAGAGGACTAAGGCTGTGGAGAATTATAAAACAACTAGAGGCCCGGTGCACAAAAATTTGTGCACTCGGGGGGGGGGGGTGTCCCTCAGCCTGGCCTGTGCCCTCTCGCAGTCTGGGACCCCTCGGGAGATAATGACCTGCTGGCTTAGGCCTGCTCCCGGGTGACAGAGGGCAGGCCCAATCCCTAGGTGCAGCCCCTGGTCGGGCTCAGAGCAGGGCCGATTGGGGAGTTGGGGCGTCGTCCCCTGTCACACTCAAGGCAGGGCGATCGGGAGGTTGTGGAGCAACCCCCTGTCACGCACAGAGCAGGGCCCATCAGGGGGTTGGGGTGCTGCCCTCTATCACCCACAGAGCAGGGCGGATCAGGGGGTTGGGGCGCCGCCACTCTCACACTCAGGGCAGGGCTGATGGGGAGGTTATGGCTCTACCCCGTCACACACAGAGCAGGGCCCGTGGGGGGGGGAGCTCCCCCCTATCAGGCACAGAGCAGGGCCGATAGGGAGGCTGTGGCCCCGCCCCCTGTCACACACAGAGCCGCAGGGCGATCAGGGGGTTTGGGCGCTGCCCCCTGTCACACACAGAGCCGCAGGGCGATCAGGGGGTTTGGGCGCTGCCCCCTGTCACGCTGATCCTGGTGCTGGGAGGCATATTACCCTTTTACTATATAGGGTAGAGGCCTGGTGCACGGGTGGGGCCGGCTGGTTTGCCCTGAAGGGTGTCCTGGATCAGGGTGGGGGTCCCCACTGGGGTGCCTGGCCAGTCTGGGTGAGGGGCTGAGGGCTGTTTTCAGGCTGGGGGTGACTGAAGCTCCCAAACGCTCCTTTTTTCCTTTTTTTTTTTTTTTTAATTCTGGGCCAGCTTTAGCTTGAGGCTTGGCTCCGGCTCTTAGGCCTCCGGCTGAAAGTAGGTTTCTGGCCTTTGCTTACAATGTTGCGAATCTGCTGGCTGAAGTTGGGCGTATTTGTTACAATGTTTCTTAAACTGCCCGCTCAGAGGCAGCGGCAGGCGGGGAACGTTGGTTTCCTCCGTCACTGAGGCAAGCAAGCCTCATGTTAGTTTCAAGCTGCCTGGCTGCCGGCCGCCATCTTGGCTGACAGTTAATTTGCATATCTCGCTGATTAGCCAATGAAAAGGGTATCGGTCGTACGCCAATTACCATGTTTCTCTTTTATTAGATAGGATAATAATGTAGTGGGGAAAAACCGGATTTGGAATCAAAAGATGTAGCTTTAAATTGGACTTCAGCATCTAATGACCTTTGACTTAAAGATATAATGACCTTTGACATCTCCCAAATTCTGATCTTCACTGGTCAAAGGAGGCCATAACAATGCCTGCCTTACCTTCCTAACATAGTTGCAGGTCAGATCAAGGAAGGTCATATGCATGAAGTATTCTTTTAGAAGCTGAAAACTTAAACATATCACATATAGAGTGCTTAACAAACGCTAAGTCAATTTATCCTGATAATGATTTTTATTGATTTTAAATGTTAATCCAAATAAACTTTTTAGTAATTGTCATTCAATGTCTATTAGGTATTTAACTAGGCCAGCCGTGGGCAAACTAAGGCCCGCGGGCCGGATCCGGCCCGTTTGAAATGAATAAAACTAAAAAACAAAAAAAAGACCGTACCCTTTTATGTAATGATGTTTACTTTGAATTTATATTAGTTCACACAAACACTCCATCCATGCTTTTGTTCCGGCCCTCCGGTCCAGTTTAAGAACCCATTGTGGCCCTTGAGTCAAAAAGTTTGCCCACCCCTGAACTAGGCTATATCAACGGAAAAATATCACTATAACTCTCCTGGTTGTATTATAATGTTCAGCACCAACATTGTTCAAGCTCCCTGGACATCAAGACACTGGATCTGGAAAACCCTGGTATTGAGGGTAGGCTGAGAGGCAGGAGTAATCTCCCACAGAGACACTGCCCCTGGTTCTGGTTTCCTGGTTTCAAGTATTATACACCCCTTATTGCTATGGATACATATACACACTGAAAAGCACAATCAAACCAGTAAACTCTGCAAGTCTTACTTTTAACACTTGATAGCAGCACTGTATAAATGTTTCTAGCTCAATCACATGCTCTACAACTTCAGAAGCTATGACAGCATCAAATGTCTCTGCAGTCTCTTCCACAATCTCTTCCAGGGAACACACTCTGTATTCCACCCTCTGATCCAGGACTGGATCAAATGATTTATGGCGCTGTGCTGTTTTAATGTTCTCAGCCACAGGATCAATTCCAATAACTGAAGCCCCAAGCCGCCCTAGAGGCTGATGGTATATAAAAAAAAAAAGTTACCCTCAGGAAGAAAACGGAACAATGTTAGCAATAAAAAGCTTATCAAAAAGGCAACAAGATTAACCACGAGGGGATAAATATTGGAGATTTTTTATGGGAACATGGAAATTCATTATGCTATTTTCTTTAGTTTATACACGTTTGAAAATTTCCATAATAAAAAGCTTAAACATGAGAACAATAATCACAACATAAAACTCATGAAGAACTACTTTCAAATAGTGAAAAAATCATCTGTATTTTCTAGGTACATTTAACATGCACACAATACAGTACTGATATATTTAAAGTGCAATAAATGTAACATATTATAAAAACAGCAAAACTGTCTGATATTCAAATTGCCTAAGAAACAATTTTTTCTTGATAGCTTTTTTCCGTGACTGACTAGAAATGATTCTTCAAAGCTAAGTCTTATTTCAACTTTTATATTCAATCACTTCCCATGAAATGCTCACTTTTAAACACAACCTTAATATTTATCAAAACTTGTATAGCTTTTACAACTCTTCAGTCAATAAGTTAAAAGTATAAATCAAATTATTTTAACTTTAGAGACATAAGATCTGCACTAACACACAGAGAAGATTACAGAATACATATAGTACAATCTTACTCATTTATAACTTGATACACCACCTATTCTTGAGTCTAAGGGATGTATTTTCACATACTTTACATTTCCTGAAATTTTATCATTGATGTCAGAGAGACCAGCCCACTGCCACCTGAAGAACATGTTTTCTATGCATGTGGAACTTAGCTATGCATCAAAGGCCTCTGTCAGGCTCGCTCTCAACTTGCTGTTATGGGCCTCGACAGACCACATCCCACTGATCCTTCACTTAGATGTATATCCTATACTGTTGCATAAAATATCTTTCAGAGATCAGATTATGATGCAGCATTGATAGAATACAAAATAAAGCTACAGTGCATAAATTTACTATAAGCTAAAGCAAATCTTCACAGAGAGGATGAGTATTCTTCCAAGTACTCTAAAGCACCCGAGAAGGGAAGAGCCCTACAAGCAGGCAAAACTCTGTTAGGTTTTAATATGAAAGCAAAGGCAAAAGGAAGGCTTATCATAGCACCTAAGCAGTGGAAATTGCCTAATCTCTTGGGATAGAAGAGACACCAAAATTTCCAAAGCTATTCTGTGGAAAAAAAAAAAAAAATCCTCACTATAATTTTCTGAAATTTTTATATTTTTAAGAAAATGTTGTAAAATCACTTACTTCAGTTAACAATCCACCACCACAGCCAACATCAAGAATCTTCATCCCAGACAAAGGTTTTCCTGGCTGGTGATTAGCAATTGTTTTTAAAAGATTGTCTCTTTTTAAAAAATTCAAAACATATAAAAGTTATTTTTATCAATTAAATCTTAAAAGTGTACATTTTTTCAATGAAATATTAAATTCTCATTTTAAAATGGATTATTCATTTTTTGGGTAAACAGGTCTTTTATTTTCAGAATTAAATAACTATGTTTAATTTACAAGATATTTTTGTTTTTGTTTTAATACAGCTTTATTGGATTTTTTTGAGAGAGAGGAAGGAAGAGGGACAGAGAGATAAAACCTTGATGAGAGAGAGACATTGACTGGCTGCCTCCTACACGCACCCCCTCCCCACCAGGAATCGAACTGAGGATCTCTTGGTTCATTTGTCGATGCCCAACCACTGAGTGGTACAGCCTGAGCTAATTTATAAGATATTTTAATTTTTTTAAAAAATATATTTTATTTATTTTTTTTACAGAGAGGAAGGGAGAGGGATAGAGAGTTAGAAACATCGATGAGAGAGAAACATCGATCAGCTGCCTCCTGCACACTCCCCACTGGGGATGTGCCCGCAACCAAGGTACATGCCCTTGACCGGAATCGAACCTGGGACCCTTGAGTCCGCAGGCTGACGCTCTATCCACTGAGCCAAACCGGTTAGGGCTAATTTATAAGATATTTTAAATAATCAAAAGCAGGAGGTTTAAAGTAAAGTTCTTGAAATAATCCTACATAATAGCGTAGTATGCAAATTGTCCCCTCCACCGGGAGTTTCCTGGGAGTCTGACCAGGGGGCAGGGCCAGCCAGGGGAAGGGAGGGAGTACCCAGCCGGCAGCACATGTATTTTGTGCACTGGGCCCCTAGTATAGCAATAATTATGACTTAATTGTTAGTTTAGTCATGACCTAAAGAAAAACTTTTAATATAATCTAGTTTAGATTAACCTAATTTATTTGCTTGAGAGATCCTGTCACCCATTTACTACATTGTCAGTACTTGCTACATCCATTTCATATCTGCAACAAATAGGTTATTTACAGGGCTTAGAAAAAGCAGATTGGAAATCTGTATTTTCAGAATTTGCCTATATTCCTTTCTAAATTGAGTCTCTTTTAATCTTCTAACTTAATGGTGTTTTCATGATCATGTAAACAGGCATCCAAATCAGATAAACTTAATTCTAAGATCACCATAGTAATACTTTTATTATCATACTTAGTCATACTTTACCACATATGCAAACATAAGCACATGCGCACACTTTGCACGCGCGCGCGTGCGCGCGCACACACACACACACACACACACTGATAGATATATACCTAACAGTATTGAAAACTAAACTTTTAAGTTGTGTTATATATAATAAAGATACCTTAGGATATCTTTTATTGCTATTAAAATTAATTGACTCCTAAGAATAACCTTGATAGTGGTCAAATAGATAACTTCAGAATGTTATAACATATTGAAAGGACCCATTTCAAATGAAATCCAATCCATTCTTCACACATCACCCAAATGACTACCTTACACCATAATTTTGATCATATCGTTCCCCTTTGATGGCTTCTAATTATGCTCAGAATAAAATCTAAACTTCTAACCATAACTTGCACTACCCTGGGTGATCTTTTTTAGAATGGTCTAAATGACAGTGTCATGGTAGTCTGAATACAGTAGTTCTCAAGCTGAGAATATATGAAAATTATCTGAAAGGTTGCTCAAACACAGTCAGCTGACCCATCCCCACAACCAAAGCAATAGGTCCGAGGTGAGACCTGAGAATTTTGCTTTTCTAACAAGTTCCCAGGTGATACTGATGTTGCTAGTCCAGGGCCTACACTTTTGAGAACCTCTGATCTAAACTAAAGAATGACATTTTGCTTCTCCCTGCCTTAGTGTTTACAAAAATTCAGTAATAATGTAAAGATGCCCACATTTCCCTTTGTGCTGCATTGATGAACCAGCAAAAACCAATCAAGTCCCTGAGGGCAGTGTGAGTCTGACATTCTGTGTCTATCAGTGCCACGCCCATCTCGGCTGCTCAAAAATGTTTAATGAACAAATAAATGAATGAACAATTTCTTTATAAATGGAGTCTAATGAACCCTGGCCTTTACCTCTGACAGCAAACTATAAGTTCCTGAAGTACGTGGACTATGTTTCAAATGATGAATGTCTTAGTAGCTTTTATAGTATCTAGCCCCCAAGCTCTACACAAGGTAAGTTCTTAATGAATATTTGTTGCATTGAACTATCTCAGTAGTATTCCCTTTATCAGAACTGCCTAAAGGTCAAAGTTGTTGTAAAATGATCTTGATGCCATAGGACCAAAGTTTCTTTTCATAAGGATTTAATTCTAATTAAGCATATAATGTCCAAACATGCTTCAAGTTAATTTACAAAAGCAGCCTAGAACTTGGATGTTATAAAAAAATTAATGGTTTCAAACAATGGACATTGAAGAGAATCTCCCTAATTTCTAAAGTGAACTTAAAATACAGCATTTTTTAACCTAGGTATAAACCAAGAGAAAAATGAACCGAAAAGAAGATGAATTATTAAAAGGACTTGCATGTTAAAAGACTTAGAATTTCGGTAACGTTACCTAATAAATGGCACCCTCAGGTCATTCATAGAATGAAGAGGTGCATATACTCCTTGCTCATCCCACCACCTGTGAGCCAGGGCCAGGAAGGTTTTCATCTCACTGCTGTCTACAGTGGTTCGAGAAGTACTGTACAGTCTTGTCCAAGGGTATCTAAGAGGTCAAAATGAAGAGCCAGGCAAAAACTGCTGGTTTTAAAAATGTAACGTGAGTATAATATGTACAAAGATATTCTAATTTATAATTTATTAGATTCCAAATACATGTATTGCTCATTTTTGATGCTTCAAAACCAAGTTTCCTGATAATCACACTGCTTAAAATACATTTTATTCACAGATGAAACAATTAATTTGCTTTTGAAGTAAGTTACACTGAAAATGAAACCACATAACTTGGCCTTCTGGGTCACATTCTATGTAATAAAAGCCCAGCAACCGAATGGTGGAACAACCAGAACGACTGGTTGACCAGTAACTATGATGTGCACTGACCACCAGGGGGCAGACGCTCAACGCAGGAGCTGCCCCCTGGTGGTCAGTGCACTTTCACAGTGAAAGCAACACTTGGCTGACCAGGATGAGTGGCGCTCCCACAATGGGCCGCTCCGCGCAGGCCATGCCCCCCCATGCACCAGGCCTCTAGTTTAATAATAATAATAGTAGTAGTAGTAGTGGTAGCAATAACCATTTATTGAGTACTTACTAAATGTTGTTACTATTTAAGAATTCAACATATGTCAGATCATTTCACCTAATCTTCCCGGCAACTTTACAAGGTACATACTACTATTATCATCTCACTAGGAGGCCTGGTGCATGAAATTCTGCACTCGGGGGAGGGGGTCCCCCTCATCCCGGCCTGCACCCTCTCACAGTCCAGGAGCCCTCGGAGGATGTCCAACTGACGGCTTAGGCCTGCTCCCCGCGTCAGCCGGACGCCCTTAGGGCTGTCGCGGAAGCAGGAGAGGCTCCCACCACTGCCGCTGCACTCACGAGCTGTGAGCCTGGTTTCTGAGTGAGCAGCGCTCCCCCTGTGGGAATGCACTGACCACCAGGGGGCAGCTCCTGCATTGAGCATCTGCCCCCTGGTGGTCAGTGCACATCATAGCGAGAGGTTGAGCAGCCTTAGCTATCATTAGCATATTATCCTTTGATTGATTGAACGGCCGAATGGACGACCGGACATTTAGCATATTAGGCTTTTATTACATAGGATTATCTCTATTACACAGATAAGAAAAGGGAAGCTTAGAGAGATTAAGTGGTAGAATCAGGATTTGAAGCCAGATGCCTCCATCTTCTTTTTTTCATTTTGGCTGCTATCATCCTAGTCCAAGCTCCCATCATCTCCTATGTTAATCATTATCCTAGCCTCTGATTAGCCCACCTGCTTCCTACTTCACCCCCCTCCAATCTGCTCTCCATAACTACCTACTACTCTCTTCATCTTCCCCACTTCAGCCACTTGAGCCTTCTTTCAGTTCTTTGAACTGACCATGCTTGCTTCTTCCTCAGGTACTTTGTATATGTTGTTACCTCTCCCTGAAACATTATTCTCACACTAGAGGCCCGGCACATGAATTTGTGCATGGGTGGGGTCCCTTGGCCTGGCTGGCGATCGGGGCCAATCAGGGCCGGCCGGCTGGCCGGCCGGCCGGCCGGCCGACCGAGGGGAAGGGACCACGGGAAGTTGGCCAGCCATGGGAGGTTGGCTGTGGGAATGCACTGACCACCAGGGGGCAGCTCCTGCATTGAGCATCTGCTCCCCTGGTTGTCAGTGCATTGTCATAGCGACCGGTCAACTGGTCATTTGGTTGACCTGTTGTAATGGTTGCTAAGGCTTTTATATATATAGATTACCCACTCCTTCCTCTATAAACTCATTTAATTTCTTCTCTTCTTTTAGCTCTTAGTTTGAATGGAATGTCATCTAAGAAGTCTTCCTCCATTCAAAACTGGGTCATATTCCCCTATTTTAAGTCCTATACATCTTTATACTACTTCTATGTGGTTATTTGATCTGGTCTCCCCACTAACACATAAGTACTATGAGGGTAAAGCATGGACTGTCTCACTTAGCATTTTATTCCTAGTGACTAATACATTTCCTGGAACACAGTTGGTGCTCAAATGCATAATCTGAGACCAGAGGCCCAGACAAGCATATAATTAACCTAAAATTTTTTTTTAATCAGATGGGATCTAACAAGGCCTAAACAGGAATCAGACAGAAAACGACACCAAGTTTCATGTCAAAGTACATGACAGGAAAACCCTCCAAAGATTCTTGGGTAAGAGAGAATAGGTTGTAATGATAAAATAGGTAATGCCATTCAAATTTTTATTATGTTTTTCTTAGCTATATAGAATACATTCTGTATGGATTACTTATTATCCTTTTAAGAGCTAAATATCACTCTTCTTTAATATTATGTTATGACTGTCACCCTCCTTTTCCATGCTTCATCTAAAGACTCAGTAATCAAGGACTAACTTACATAGGTAACAGTAGGTGGTTGCTCAGTTGACTATAAGAATGATTTCAGCCGAAACCGGTTTGGCTCAGTGGATAGAGCGTTGACCTGCAGACTGAAAGGTCCCAGGTTCGATTCCAGTCAAGGGCATGTACCTTGGTTGTGGGCACATCCCCAGTGGGAGATGTGCAGGAGGCAGCTGATCGATGTTTCTCTCTCATCGATGTTTCTAACTCTCTATCTCTCTCCCTTCCTCTCAGTAAAAAATCAATAAAATATATTTTTTTAAAAAAATAAGAATACAGAAAGACTTTGATTCAGTCTTACCTAAAATATATACTTATCCACCTTATCATACTAGTTATATTACACTCAAATCATTTATAATTTTAAACACTGCATTATTTGTGTCCTGTCATAAGGATATTATGAGGAACTAAAAAGTACTTCTCCAAGTCATATAGTCTTATATTAAAAATAAAATCTATCTCTGAATATGGATAAAGATTATGCACTATATATTATTTTACAATTTTTCTGTGGGTTTGACATATTCCAAATTTAGAAGTTCCTGCAGAAATAAGAATATTTAGATAAATAAAAGTACCTTAATTAAATCATGTGAGCTATTAAATACTGACTGGATTATTAAACACAACCAATATAAAACTATTATTTACATAATTATGTAAATATTTGCCACAGTAATGAATAAACTTACCTGTAGCTTTTCATTGTATTCAAGCAGGCAAAGGTCATTCTATAAGATTTGAACCACATGATCCTGTATTTACTGAAAACCCATGGTTTAATTTGTAGAGTCCAACTGAGCTGATTCTCTAGATAAATTGGAAAAAAATTTAAATGTTTAGAGAAAGCACAATATGAATCCTTAATATATATGTACTTGAAGAAACGAAAAGGTTTTTTTAATTTTAGATTTTATTCTAACATATAAAATAAAGGTCTTGCATTCCATCATCTAACTCTAATCAGACATTTCTGAAATTGTATTTGGCAAACATAAGTATGAATATGTAAAAGTTTTTTCACACCATTAGTTTTTGCATCCACATTACGCTGTACAAAATTATAAAAAAATGATATTCAAATTAAAACTATATTACCTTTTAAGGGGAGAAATGAGGACATCTGTATTAGTGTCAACTATTAAATGAAGTTAAAAACAACTATATTACCTTTTAAACTAGGGTAATACTGATTCTGTGATTATATGTCAAAACTAGTTCAAATTCTGTCACTTCCATGTTAGCTACATAAAATGGACATATACATATGTTCAACACCCTTTACAGAAGAAAAAACTGTGGTATAAAACATTTTAAAATAGCACTCATCTAGTTCATATATTCAAACTTACGTAGGGACCTGCTTTATGAGCTACTTACTCTGCTGCAGAACATTCAACTGTTCAAAAGCATTTAGACAAAGTACACCTTATAGCAAAGAAAATTACCATGCTTATTACATTATGATAAGAAGGACAATCCACCAAGAAAATAAACCAATCCTAAATGTGTATATGCCAAACAAGGCTTTCAAAACATGTGAAGCAAAAATAGAACTAAGAGGAGAAATAATCTATAGCTATATTTGGAAATTTCAGCACCCTTTTCTCAGTAATTGACAGTACCACTAGACAGAAGATCAACAAGAATACAGAAGAACTGAATAACACCATCAACCAACAAGATCTAATTGAATTTTTTAAAATTCTTACCTGAGGATATGTTTATTGATTTCAGAGGGGGTGAGGGGAAGAGAGAGAGAGACATTGATTGGTACATGCCACAACTACGGATCGAACCCAAAACTTTGGTATGTGCCCTGACCAGAAATCAAACTCGCAACCTTTTTTATGTATGGGATGAAACTCCAACCAACTGAGCCACCCAGTTAGATCAGGGCACCATCTAATTGAAATTTATAAAACATTCCACCCAAACAAAAACAAAATGTACATTCTCTCAAGTATGTATGGAGCATTCAGAATGATAGACCATATCCTGAGATATAAAAGAAACCTTCACAACTTTAAGAGAAGTGAAATCATATAAACTATGTTCTCTGACTGTAGTGGACTCAAACCAGAAATAAATAACAGAAAGATAACATGAAAAGAACAAAACACTTGGGAATTAAACAACACAATTATAAACAATCCATGAGTCAAGACAAAGTCTCAGAAAAACAAAACTGAAATAAAAGATACAATAGCCGAAACCGGTTTGGCTCAGTGGATAGAGCGTCAGCCTGGGGACTGAAAGGTCCCAGGTTCGATTCCGGTCAAGGGCATGTAGCTGGGTTGCGGGCACATCCCCAGTAGGAGATGTGCAGGAGGCAGCTGATCGATGTTTCTCTCTCATCGATGTTTCTAACTCTCTATCTCTCTCCCTTCCTCTCTGTAAAAAATCAATAAAATATATATTAAAAAAAAAGATACAATATATAAAAATCTATAGACATAGTTAAAGCAGTATTTAAAGGGAAACTTATAGCACTAAATATGCATATTAGAAAAAAGGAAAGGTCTCAAGTCAACAATCTAAATTACCACCTCAACAAACTAGAAAAAGGAAAGTAAAATAAACCCAAAGCAAGCAGACAAAAGAAAATAATGATAAAAGTAGATATTAATGCCCTAGCTGGTTTGGCTCAGTGGATAGAGCATTGGCCTACAGACTGAAGGGTCCCAGGTTCGATTCTGGTCAAGGGCACATGCTTGGGGTTGTGGGCTTGATCCCCAATAGGGGGTGTGCAGGAGGCAGCCAATCAATGATTCTCTCTCATCACTGATGTTTCTATCTCCCTATCCCTCTCTCTTCCTCTCTGAAATAAATAAAAATATATTTTTTAAATGCAGATATTAATATTACTATATAATAAAGAGGTAAGATGCAAATTGACCATCACACCCTCGCACAAGATGGCCACCCCCATGTGGTCACAAGATGGCCACCATTAGATGGCCGGCAGGGGAGGGCAGTTAGGGGCAACCAGGCCACCAGGGGAGGGCAGTTGGGGGCAACCAGGCCGGCATAAGAGGGCAACTGGGCGACCGGGCCAGCAGAGGAGGGCAGTTGGGGGGACCAGGCCAGCAGGGGAGGGTAGTTGGGGGGGACCAGGCCAGCAGGGGAGGGCAGTTAGGGGCAACCAGGCCGGCAGGGGAGGGCAGTTGGTGGGGGGGGACCAGGCCTGCAGGGGAGGATCGGGCCTAAACCAGCAGTCGGACATCCCTCGAGGGGTCCCAGATTGGAGAGGGTGCAGGCTGGGCTGAGGGACAACCCCCCCACCCCCCCACCCCCAGTGCACAAATTTCATACACTGGGCCTCTAGTCCTATATAATAAAAGCCTAATATGCAAAGTCCCTTCAGGCGGTCATTCGACCGGGAGACTGGGAGTTCTACCGCTTACTATGATGTTTGCTGACCACCATGGGGCAGCGCGCTGCGACCTGTTGCCGGCTACCTGGGGGCAGAGGTGACGGGGACAGAGGTGCGGTGAGAATGCAGGGTGTCCACCAAGCTCACTCTCACTTTCCCTGCTATCCTCCCCTGGGACACCAGAGCTCACATGCTGGGTGCCCACGAGGAGCCCACCCTGCACCCATGCAGCCTCTTCTGGGTGAGCTGGGCCACAGACACCAGGACTGCAGGGGCCAGTTGGGCTCCCCGTAGGTCATGCAGGAGCCAGTCTGCAAGGCCAGCTGGGAGAGAGCGCGCTGCCTGCCTGGCTTCTGTGTGGCGCCACTGGGCGGCTCAGAGGCCCATGCTGTGCACAGGCCTGCTGCATCTGGCCGCGCTCATTGCATCTCTACATGGGGACTCAGGCATTTTAACTCAGGCAGAGGAGGGCACGGGGCCCAGGTGCTGCCCAGGGCCCAGGGGTCAGCTGGAACCTGCCCTTCCATGCCAGATGCTCGCGCTTTGATCACTGGCCAGGCTTAGGGACCACACCCGTGCATGAATTTCGTGCACCGGATCTCTAGTAATTAAAATAAAACAGAATAGGTAAAATAAATCAAGGCAAAAGTTAGTTCCTTTCAAAGATCACTAAAATTAATAAGCTTCTAGCAAGGCTGACAACGAAAGAGAAGACCTATATTACCAATATCAGAAATTAAAGAGGGGATATCACTATCAACTCTAGAGGCATAAAAAGAATGATCAGGGAATACTAAAAACTCTACACAGAGAAGTTCTACAGTTTAGAAAAAATGAACCAATTCCATGAAAATCACCAATTACTAAAACCCATACAAGATGAAACACATAGCCTGAATAGTCCTGTAACTAATAAAGAAGTTGAATTCATAGTTAAAATCTTCTGAAAAATAAATCTCCAGGCTCGGATTGCTTCCCTGGTGAATTCTACCAAACACTTAAAGAAGAAGAAAACAATCAATTCTACCCAATTTCTTCTAAAAATAAGAGGAACACCTCCCAACCCATTTTATAAAGTCAGCATTACTCTGATAAGAAAGCCAAACAAAGCTGGCACAGTAAAGAAAACCAGAGACCAATTTCTCTCATGAACAGACACAAAAATTCTCAATAATTAGTAAATAGAATACAGCAACATGTAAAAAGAATACTATAGCACAGCCAAGTGGGACTTATTCCAGCTATGCAACACTTAGTTCCATATTAGAAAATGAGTGTAATCTACCATATTAATTAAAAGAAGAAAAACCACATAATCTTACCTGATATGGATAAAACATTTGACAAAACCACACCTACATATGATTAAAAATTCTCAGCAAACTAAGAATAGAAGGAAAATTTTTCCATCTATAGAGCAGTGGTTCTCAACCTTCCTAATGCCTGTTGTGGTGATCCCCAATTTCATTGTTACAAATTGAACATAATTAAAGCATAGTGATTAATCACAAAAACAATATGTAATAATATATGTGTTTTCCTGATGGTCTTAGGCGACCCCTGTGAAAGGGTCGTTTGACCTCCAAAGGGGTCGCGACCCACAGGTTGAGAACCGCTGCTATAGAGCATCCATAAAATTCCAACAGCTGACATAGTACTTAATGGTGAAAAACTAAGTGCTTTACCCCTAACATCAGCAACAAGGCAAGAATGCCCATTCTAATGACTCTTATTTAACACAGCACTAAAAATTTTAGCAAGTGCAATAAGGCAACAAGAAAAAAAGAAGGAAATAAAAGGCATACAGAATTTTCCTTATTTGGAAAAAAAAAAAAAAAGCTCCTGAAACTCATATGTGAGTTCAGCAAGGTCACAGATTACAAGGTCAACACACAAAAAAATGTCAATTATTTCTGTATACTACCAACAATAAACAATTGGAAAGCAAAACCCAAAATGATATACCATTTAAAATCACTCCAAAAGCCCTGGCCAGTTGGTTGGAGCATCTTACTAAATACCAAAACATAGCAGGTTTGATTCCAAGTCAGGGCACGTACGTAGACTGCAGGTTTGATCTCCCACAAGGGTGCATGTAGGAGGCAACCAATTGATGTTTCTCTCTCACATCAATGTCTCCTCCTGTCTCTCTCTCTCTCTAAATAATAATAATATAATCTAATAAAAGAGAAACAGGCAAATTGACTGTACCTCCGCTATGCCCCAAGCCACGCCCACCAGCCACTCAGAGCGACTATATGCAAATTAACCCAACCAGCTCCGGCAGCCATGGAGCTGGAGCAAGCAGGAGGCTTGGTTGCCCCGGCAATGGAGGCAGCCAAGCTTCCCGCCTGCCCTGGCCGGCTGTGGCCTCCGCTCCAGGCAACAAAGTTTCAATTATAGAAGATAAATAAATCCCAGATACCTGCTTCCAGCCAGCCTCCACAGGGAGTTTGGGTGGCTGGAGGCAGTGGCCAGCCTGCAAACAGCCATCAGCCCCTCACCCAGGATGGCCACACCCTCATGGGGTGAGGGTCCCCGCTGGAGGACTTGGCCAGCCTGCAAACAGCCATCAGCCCCTCACCCAGGCTGGCCAGGCACTCCAGTGGGGACCCCCCACCCGGAAGGGGGTGTGGCCAGTCTGAAAACGGCCCTCAGCCCCTCACCCGGGCTGGCCAAGCACTCCAGCGGGGACCCCCACCCTGAAGGGAGTGTGGCCAGTCTGAAAACGGCCCTCAGCCCCTCACCCAGGCTGGCCAGGCACCCCAGTGGAACCCCCACCCTGATCCGGGACACCCTTCAGGGAAAACAAGCCGGCCCCCACCCATGCACCAGGCCTCTATCCTATATAATAAAAGAATAATATGCAAATTGACCCTAACAGCAGAATGACTGGGAATGACTGGTCACTATGACACACACTGACCACCAGGGGGCAGATGCTCAATGCAGGAGTTGCCCCCTGGTGGTCAGTGCACTCCCACAGGGGGAGCTCTGCTCAGCCATAAGCCAGGCTGACAGCTGCCAGTACAGTGGTGGTGGCGGGAGCCTCTCCCACCTCCTCAGCAGAGCTAAGGATGTTCGACTGCAGCTTAGGCTTGCTCCCCGCTGGCAAGTGGACATCCCCCGAGGGCTCCCGGGCTGCCAGAGGGATGTCTGACTGCCAGCTTAGGCCCAATCCCTGGGGAGCGGGCCTAAGCCAGCAGGTGATCATCCCCCGAGGAGTCCCAGACTGTGAGAGGGCACAGGCCGGGCTGAGGGAACCCTCCCCCCGACCCCTGAGTGCACAGATTTTTGTGCACCGGGCCTCTAGTACCAATAATAATAATAAAATCAGTCCTAAAAAGAATGATTTACTTCAATTGTTGTATAAATTTAACAAAACATGTATAGGGTCTACATGCTGAAAATCTATATAAAACACTGATAGAAGAAATCAAAGGCAACCTAATGAATGGTGAGACTTAATTGGTTTTTGAATTGGAAAACTCAATATCAATTCTCCCCAAAATGATCTATATGTTTAACACAATTTCTATCAAAATCCCAATAGCCTTTTTTAATAATAGACAAGCTTATTCTAAAATTTATATGAAAAGGCAAAGGAAATAGAATAGCTAACATAATATTAAAGAGACAAGCCCTAGCTGGTTTGGCTCAGTGGATAGAGCGTCTGCCTGAGGACTGAAGGGTTCCAGGTTCAATTCTGGTCAAGGCACATGCCCGGATTGTGGGCTCAATCCCCAGTAGGGGGCATGCAGGAGGTAGCTGATCAATGAGTCTCTCATCATTGATGTTTCTATCACTCTGTCCCTCTCCCTTCCTCTCTGAAATCAATAAAAAAATATTTTTAAAAAAGGTACATATTGTACAATTCCATTTATATAACACTGTTGAAATGACAAAATTCTAGTAATAAAGAACAGATCAGTGATTGCCAAGGGTTAAGGTTGGGGTTAGAGTCTGATTGTAAAGGAGTGGTACCTTGAGATTTCTTTGTGATTATAGAATAGCTCTGTATCCTGATTATGGTAGTTGATACACAAATTTCTACATGTGGTCACACACACACAAATGAGTTCATGTAAATGTGGCAAAATCTAAATTAGGTCTGTACTTTAGTTGTTTTATACTAATGTATAAATGTTTAGTATAGTTGTTTTATACTAATGTATGACAATGTATTATAGTTAGGTTAAGATGTTATCACTAAGGAATTGGTGAAGGGCATATGGAAATTTCTCTACTATCTTTGCAAATTCTTGTCTTAAATTATTTCTAAATAAAAATTTTATTGATTGATTTTAGAGAGATAGGAAGAGGGAGAGAGGGATGTGGGGGAGAGAGAGAGAGAGAGGAAGGGAGAGGAAGGGAGAAATCCATTTGTTGTTCCACAAATGTATGCATTCGTTGGTTGAGTGTTTTTGTTTGTTTGTTTGTTTGTTTTTGGGTAATCCTCACATGAGGATATTTTTTCCATTGACTTTTAGAAAGAGTGGAAAGAAGGAAGAGAGGAGGGGGAGAGAAACATCAATGTGAGAGAGACACATTGGTTGCCTCCCGCACATGCCCGACTGGGACTAGGCAACAAGCCTGCAAACCAGGTTCATGCCCTTGACCAGTAATCAAACCCAAGATCTTTGGAAGCAGGTGGATGCTCTAACCACTGAAAGACACTGGTCAGGGCTCACTGGTTGATTCTTATATGTGCCCCAACCAGGGATTAAACCCACAATCTTGGTGTGTAGGGATGACACTCTAATCTGGCCACGGCCAAGGTCAAAATAAAACATTTTAAATTAAAAGTATAAAGAGGTGCCCTAGGCTGGTTTGGCTCAGTGGATAGAGCGTTGGCCTCGGACTGAAGTGTCCTGGATTTGATTCTGCTCAAGGGCACATGCCCAGGTTGCAGGCTCGATTCCCCAGTAAAGGGTGTGCAGTGAAGGGTGTGTGATGTTTCTATATCTCTCTCCCTCTCCCTTCCTCTATGAAATCAATAAAAGTATATTTAAAATCATTTATGGACTATAATGAACAACTGATGAAAAACAGATCCAGAGACAGAGAAGCATCGATCAGACCATCAAACCTCAGAGGGAAGGTAGGGGAGGGTGGGGGGAAGGGGGAGAGATCAACCAAAGGACTTGTATGCAAGCATATAGACCTAACCAATGGACACAGACAACAGGGGGATGAGGGCATGAGTGGGGGGATGGGGGGTAATGTGGGGATAAGGACACATATGTAATAACTTAATCAATAAAAAAAATAAAAAATAAAAAAAAGGAAAAAGAGACTCACTACAAAGCATCTCTCTTATCCCCTGACTCCAGTTATCCAGTTTCTCTCTCTGGAGGCAACCAATGTTACTAGATTTGTATGTAAGCTTCCAGAGATATTTTAGACATATATAAATTTTGTGTATCAATTTCTTTTATTTTAATACAAAATATAACACAGTACACACATTCTTCTACACCAATGATGGCGAACCTTTTGAGCTCGGCGTGTCAGCATTTTGAAAAACCCTAACTTAACTCTGGTGCCGTGTCACATATAGAAATTTTTTGATATTTGCAACCATAGTAAAACAAAGACTTATATTTTTGGTATTTATTTTATATATTTAAATGCCATTTAACAAAGAAAAATCAACCAAAAAAATGAGTTTGCGTGTCACCTCTGACACGCGTGTCATAGGTTGGCCATCACTGTTCTACATCTTACTTTCTTTTTAACCTAACAATGTATTTTAGGAGGTTTTCTTCATAACAAAGAACATTCTTTTTTTAGGGCTGATGGTAACCCATTATATGCTTATCTCATAATTTACTTGCACTGTCCCCTATTAATGGACATTTGTTTAGGTTATTTCTAATTTTTTGCTATTCCAAAAACATAAGACTGAATTACATAAGTAATTTCATATATGTATGCATGTTTGAGAGCACCTGCAGATAAAACCCCAGGAATTGTGTCAGATGGCATGTGCACTTATTCATTAGTAATTGCCACTGACAGATGTTTAACCCCATGGATAATAGATGAGAATTCCTAATGTTGGTTTCCCCACAGTGATAGCACATGGATAGTCACCATGAAATGTATTCTCACACCTTCTTATCTTTGCTAATCTAATAGATGAAAATGGTATCTCCAAGTAGTGCTAATTTATCATGAGTTTGTGTCTTTCCTTAAGTATAATGGTGTGATGGTCTGAATGTTTGTGTCCTTAACCCCCCCTGCCCCCCAAATTCATAGTGTAACCCGCAAGGTGATGGCATGCGATGGGACCTTTGCAAGGTGATTAGCTCACGAGGGTGGAGCCCTCATGATTGGTTTGGTGGCCTTATAAAAGAGATCCCAGAGGACAGAACAAGAAGGCTCCATCTCTGAACCAGGAAGTGGGCTCTCACCAGATACAGAATCTTGGGTTTCCCAGTCTTCAGAACCATAAAAAAAAATTTCTGTAATTGCTAAGGCAGCCAGGTATTTTATTACAGCAATTCCAAGACAAATGGTTATATTATTTATATTTCATGTCTTGTCTTTATCTGTACTACCTACCTACCTGACTACCTTTTAAGACCCAGTTCAAATACGACCTCCTTTATGACTTTAGGTAGGTAAATGAGATATTAGATAATTATGTAAACTGTAACATATAGATAAGGAATAAGGTATTATTATGAAACTGAGCCTCAGAGCCTTCCTGCTCTCTACTCAGTCATGACCGCTATTTCTCTCTCACCTCCCCTCTTACCTCCCTCATATCTAGCAAATTAGTCCCTCAGTCATTAGTATTGCCAGAATTCTCAAGGGCTTTAAAAAACACCTCATCGTAATTGAGAGAAACAAGTCAGTTTGTATTAATAAATAGGATGCTACCAATTCCTTCTCTACCAGAATCTGTGATCTTTCTTGTATTTGAGATTTTAAAGTAATGGAGGGAAATTTCATTTACTTCAAAAGTCATTTATCCAGCCCCTATAAGGTATCACATTGATAGTGAACAAAACCCATACCCTGCCAATATCTTAGGCCAGCAATCACCATTTATTATCTGGACTACTCTAAAGCCTCATGGAGCTTAGTCTTGCCTGCCTCTGTGCCACTTTCTATACAACTGCCAAGGGTTAGTTCTTAATTTTTTTAAAAAATATATTTTATTGATTCCAGAGAGAAAGGGAAAGGGAGAGACAGAAACTTCAATGATGAGAGAAAATCATCACTTGGCTGCCTCCTATACAGTCCCCACTGGGGATCAAGCCTGCAACCTGGGCATGTGCCCTGAACGGGGATCGATCCCATGACCTCCTGGTTCGTAAGTCAACACTCAACCACTGAGCCACGCCAGCCAGGCCAAGTGTTATTTCTTAAAAACAAGCCTGATTATGTTGCTTCTTCTGTCATTTCCCACTGTCCTCAAAATAGTCAACCACAGGAGGTATGCCTGGCCTTTCAGGACTTGTCATGGCCCAAAAAGTCTACTCTCTCATCCCTTGCCACTCTGCTCTCATTTGCAGCCCTCCATCTACACTACTTTTCAAGGAACACTTTGCAGTTTCCCAGAAACCTCCTCACAGATATTCAAGCTGGTGCCTTTGGCCACTCTACCTGCTTCTAAAACTGGCCAACTCTTTCAAGACAACTCCCTATATACTCGTTTAAGAGGATTACATGATCCCAAATATGTATTAGGTGCTCCTTCTATGTTCACTCCCAATATTTGGAAATAGTTATATTGTATTTTTTTCTAAATTTCTGATTATAAAAAACATGTTTACTGAAATTAATTTCAAAAAGTATATGATTAAACGATAGATCACCAACTCCACCACAGATAGTCACTACTAAAATTTTTATGTATCTCTATTCTATCTCCATCTACATAGCTCTACGTTCATAATACACACTGATTTATAACACTTTAATACTATATCCAGGTGGATACACATTGATTTAAATCATTCCTTTTTGTTTTTTCATCCTCACCCAAGAATATGTTTTTACTAGAAGCCTGGTGCACGAAATTCATGCACTGGAGGGGGTGTCCCTCGGCCTGGCCTGCACCCTCTCCCAGTCTGGGTCAGCAGTCAGACATCACTCTAGCAGTCCAGGACACCTCGCTCCTTACCGCCAACCTGCAGCAGAGGCAGGAGACTCCCACCACTACTGCTGCGCTTGTCAGCGAGGCTCCCGCTGTGCTCACCAGCCATGACCTCAGCTTCTGGCTGAGCAGCACTCCCCCTATGGGAGCGCACTGACCACCAGCGGGCAGCTCCTGTGTTGAGCTTCTGGCCCTTGGTGTTTGTCATAGCCACTGGACACCCTGTTTGGTCAATTTGCATATTAGGGTTTTATTATATAGGATTGATTGGGGGGGGGGGGAGAGCGAGCTCCATTAGTTGCCTCCAGTAGATGCCCCCACCAGGGATTGAACCCAAAATCTAGATATGTGCCCTAACCAGGAATCCAACCCACAATCCTTTTGGGGTACGGGACTAGCTTCAACCAAGCCACCCGGCCAGGGCTCAGTCACCGTTTTTGTTGGCTAGACTCGTCTTCCCTGTATGAGAGGACCAACGTAACTCTATTGGTGGGCCTTCACGTTTCCTTTTTGTCATTATATCCTAATCTTAGTTGTATCCTAACATTTTTTAGAGGCCCTTGAGCTATCATTCATTTTAAAATTCCCAGTGCCTGGCATGCAATGTTTATTAAATGAGCTTCATTAAAGAATGAACTTAACTTTCAGGTTAACATTGGGAGCAAATAATCTGTTTTCTACAAGCATCAAGTACAGTGCATTATTTTCTTAATCGCTGCCAACAGTCTGTTGAATTAACCTATTAATCAAAAAGTGGTATAGCTGCCTTAAATTATTCCTGAAGAGTGGCAGGACAAGTGCAAACAAGACACAATACAACGCTATTGTGTTTGTATAAGAGACAGCAGCTGGATTCCCTTCCCGCGGGCGCAGGAAGAAAGCGCACAACGACCTTGAGACTCCGGCGCGCAGGCAGCCGGGCTCCTAAGGAGCTCACACAACCAAGTGGCGACAAAAGCCGCTGGCTCTACGGCGGCCCGCGGGCTGCGCTCCCCTCGGCCGGGACGAGCCCTCAGCTCTTCTTCCCCGCCTCTGGGAACCGGAGGGCGACAGCGAGACCGGGCGGTGGGCACGGGTCTCGTCCAGAACCCGGGCGGAGCCCAGCGCCTGCCTGCCGCCCTCTCCGCGCCTGCGCACAGCAGCGGGTCCGCCCGGTGGGCGCGTGCGGGGGACCTCGGCACCTACTCACCCGCCGACGGGGTTAAGCGAGAACAGTCAGCCTGTGTACCCCGAAACCTAGATGTAAATACTCCTAAAGAACGGCTCCCGCAGGAGCTCAGCTTGCGCACTACCCACATCGCGAGAGGATCCACGTCTTTTCCGGTCCCTCTGGTAAAAGATCCCCAGCAGAAAGGTTCCGGGATCACTCTCGCGCAGTCAGGAGTCCATCTAATCACGGTTGCACTTAGTGGATGTTTTATATACATAGCTATAGTTATTCACCCTCAATGTGTCAGATTGTGTGTGCAATTAAAGTATAGAATGTTTCTATTATCACAAACGAACTTAAAGATCCTTCTATTATGCCTATCCTTTATGACATCATGGCCAAAGTAGCCATCAATCATGTTACTGCTTCCTCCTACGTCCTAGCTTTTCTTTTATTCCCTGGTAGCTCTATTTCATATTTAACAGATGTCTCCTAGGGAGTTTATTCTCCTGTTAGACACTCTTAGAACCTTAAAAACATGGAAACTCTTCTCTAAAGAAAGAATTGTCAAGGTCAATGTCAGAGGGCCAAAAGTCTAAACCGAGTATTCTCTGCAAGTGACCTGATAATATTCTGGAAGGGCATACATTATATAGCAGGAGACTGTTAATTACCAAGGCTAGGCAAACTTCATTTAGAGCAAGAATGGTGATTTATAACATTTTACCTCTAAATATATAAAAGCCTTCCCTTGGGTAAGAAAAATAAATTTCCAGCATTAAAGATAAAAAAAAAGTCATTGTACATTTTCAAAGTTTTTTGAATTAGTAAAACTTACATAGCTCAATAATGGCCTTTCACTTACGGCTTTAGTAAAAATTGACCTCAGTCTAAGAGTGGTTGTGGACCTCGGCCATCTCTTCAAAGCTCCTCTCTCAAGATGGCAGAAAGCTCTGCATAAAAGTCCCTTGACCCTTTAGCATGTGTTAAATATTTGCTGGTGAGTAACAGATCCAAGAAAAAAAGCAAAGTGTATGATTAAGTTCTAAGAGCTTTATTTAAATGTACTTGCTTTGAATGTACCACCTCACTGAGCTTCAGAGCCTTCCCACATTTTCAGTTCAAGAAAGGCAATCAGTAATTTGTTTTACTATCGAGAGGAAACAAAAGCTTCTTGAATACCCACTAGTTTGACTCAATAAGCGAAACTAGCTCATATGGTTTTTCTCTACAAATGCAAAAGGCTTTCCCAGACACCTAAACCCGAGTTGTTTTGAAAGGATTTGCAGTTGTTATATGGTATATAGCCATTGTTGGCGTTAGCCACCAGAGCATCACTATGGTATCGCCCATAAATGTGTTGTCAACTAGTCTACAATTTTACTATAAAAATAAAAATCTTTAATAATTTTGAAATTCAATTTTATATAAACTCTTTTCATTCAAGTTAAGGGTAATGTGCTCCCTTACAGCTAAGTTTTATTCCTTTAAAATGATATACTACTATATCCACTCGGAGTTTAATGTAAATTTTCACATAAATTGGTTAACTAAAATTATTAGAATTTTAACTTACCATAATCAGAATATGGCAGATTTAACCTATGTGTGTTTAGAGAACACTACACCTGATAAACCTTTATGGTATAAATGTAACTCGAAATGCCATGTTAGCCCTGGCTGTGTAGTTCAGTGGATAGAGCTTCAGCCTGCACATGGAAGGGTCTCAGAGGAGTCTTGGGTATGATTCCTGGTCAAGGGCACATACCTCGGTTGTGGGTTTAATCCCAGTCGGGCGCATTGAGAGGCAAGCAATTGATGTTGATTTTTCTCTCTGTCCCCTTCTCTTCCCCCTCCCTACCACTCTGTCTGAAAATCAGCGGAAAAAGTATCCTCGGGTGAGGATTTTAAAAAATTAAAAATAAAAGTAGCATGAGTTATTTTAGGACTAATAAGAAGCCTATTTTCTCATTTAGGTTTAGACTTTACAACCAAATTCTACTTAATATTGAAGAACTTAAGGGCTTTAAGTGTTAAAGGTCTTGGAAATAATCTAATTCCACCCTTATGTAGTTGAAGAAATTAAGGTCCATAATGATTAAGTGATTTGTCCGAAATACATCAAGTATTAGAGCCAGGACAATCCAATAGATCGCTATTTCCATTAAACCATGATTAGTAGACCACTTTAGAAACTTTGGTAAATTAAAATAGATTTTAATATATGTAACAGAAGAAAAACTCAGTTTAAGTGAAAAGATTTCCAGAAGACAATATTATAGGAACTTTATAACTTATATAATTCCTATGTAAAAAGAAACTATGTTTGTGAAATTCACCTATTGTATACTAGAAAGATGCTAAAAAAGACATTTTACAATGGCAGAAAACATACACTGAGATTCCACACCAATTTTTATTTATATTTTGGGGCCTGAAACAAATCTTATAATTACTTCTTCCAAATTACATTTTATGCTCTTAATGGTGTGGTTTACCCCCATTCCACAAGAACAAATATGATGAATACACTAGAAATTTTTTTAAAACCTTTTAAGACAGTTTTTATTAACCAATTCAGACCAATGATTGTCTCAAAAACTGAATCTATTAATTTTCTGGTGGTGTCATTTAGATGATTTCATAATTAAGTTATACATTTAATGAACTTATGTGTAAGTTTTAGCATTCACATCCCAAATCATGGAAGACCTATTTTATAAAATTTTACCATTCAAGGTAAACATACTTCATTACATGTCGAAATGAATTCTCTAAATTATCCATAAAAAAAAATATCTATAACACTAATGTGTCTACTAATAATCACACACATCATGACTTGTGTTTTTAAAAATATCTACAGATTTAATAAGAGGCTTGCATATTATGGCAGAGTAAATAAAGCTTTCAAATACTGCTTTTGGCTCTAGTTCATATCTTGCCCAAAAATGTGCATATCATAGCCAGCAGAACTTTTCCGTAGAATTTTATTTTGAAAATATTATTTCACTTGAAGATTGATCTAAAAAACATTTTAAGATATGAAAATGTTATACAACTTATCTATTACAAATTAATTGAGTAATTCTACAATTAGGTATACCATGTTAGCTCACCTACATAAAAAATATTGCACACTTTCCTTTATTTTGTCTCCAGATGTGACTGATGTCTAAACTATACAGAATTCTAAACTATTTAAAAGTTATTCTGTGAAATGTCAACTTCATAAATATCAGAACTGAATGCACTGTAAAACAACCATTTTGGTAAACATGCATTTATTCACAGTTGATTTATTTCCTCTAGATAAATGCGTAACTGCTCAAAATTATTTAAGAACTATGTAGAGGTAACAAGAGCACACTATACAAATCTATTTCCATCTTCGTTTTGAGGAAATACTGATCTTGGCAAAATTCTGGCTTATTTTAAAATTAACTATTGCTGGTAAAAAGGCATACTTTAAAACATTTCTGTGACCTGCACCTGCTCTTTTTAAATTAAAATTTAAAAGCATTTGTTTTTAGAGACTTATCTGATTACTGTGGCATAAGTGAATAATCACATAAAAATGAACCCTGAAAGCAGCTGAGCATTAAAATGCCTGTAGAGCCTTCATTTTACTCATAAGTTATAACTGCCTTAAATTGCTAGACCACTCATGGAGCCTAATTTTAAGAAACTAACAAAACAAAACCATTTCAAATTATGAGACTGACACAGCCTGCATAATACAGCATTTCTCCACTGAGCTGGTCATATACTTTAAAAAAATATAAATAAATATATTGAATTGAGTTTTATTTCTGTAATAACCCCAAAGTGTTTCAAATACACTTCTAAAACAGAAGTGGGTAACTGCAGAATATAGTTCCAGACTTGACTAATAGAGTCAAACACAATCATTCCTTATAATAACTCCAATTGGTACACTGGCTTGACTGAATCCAGCAATTTCATTTTACAGGAGTGAACCATACTTTATACACAGAGAATATATTACTTGAAAATCCCCTAAATAGGAAAAGTTTAGAAAGCTGTCTAATGATTCCAAATTAAAAGTAAATGTCTGTTTCTGGCCCTTTTCCACACCCTTAAAGTTGGAATTTGACAAAAATCCATGGGTACAAATTTACAAACTTTGACAGACTATTAAGATAAAACCATTTTCTTTGGGGGATTTGGGAGGAAGTACCTTTAAAACTTGTTATACAAAGTTCCAGCTGCCTTTTATAAAAGTACGTTCCTTAGATT
Organism: Myotis daubentonii; assembly: GCF_963259705.1. Taxonomy (NCBI): domain Eukaryota; kingdom Metazoa; phylum Chordata; class Mammalia; order Chiroptera; family Vespertilionidae; genus Myotis; species Myotis daubentonii. Next base: position 45,363,383 of record NC_081845.1, on the reverse strand, counting down.
AAAATCATAAAATTAAGGTGCAAGAGGTTAACAAAAATGAACTAAAGAGCTTTATTGACATCACAGTACATTCAAGAATAATTTTAAGAATATTACAGCTGAAAGAGAATGGCATGTTTATAGTCTTATTTTGCACTATTTTTTTGAAAAAAAAAAAAAAAGTAATACAAAGAAATCCTATTAATGGAGCAGCATTTGGAAAAAGTACACCTATTTACAGATTAAAAAAAAAAAATTCTGGTTTCACCTACACAGCCACAATGTGCCTCTATAATGAGACAAGCCCTTAAAACTCATGGAATTTTTTAAACATCATGGCATTCTTGCCACATCATTCCTCAGCGTTTACGACGGAGAGGGGTTGTTGATCTGAAAAAAAGGGAAAGACAAAATTTAAAAATAAAAATGTATTTTAAACTAAAGAATCTAATTTTTAAATAACTAATATTATATTTCTAAAATTATTTAAGACTATGATCATTTATCAAGTACCAATCTGAGTTTATTAAAGAGAGAGAGAAAGGACACTTTCAAGTTTGAATAAATTCAGTCAAATTTTTAAAAAAATCAGACAAAATACTTTAAAAAGTATACTACCTTGATCGGGACTTAGACTTGTGTTTGCGGCTTGCCTTCTTACCAGACCTTTGAGATTTCTCCATGGATCGCGAGCGACTATGTTTAGGCTTCTTAGCCTTCTTTTCTTTGCTACTTCCTGGAGATTCAGAACTGCTCCTTCCACTAGAATCAGAGCCTGAATGTTTTTTACTATCTTTGGTAGTACTTTTCTTACTCTCCTGTCTAGAATCATGTCTGATGATTTTAACAGATATAGAACCACTCCTAGAGAAAGTTCTTTCACTTTCTCGTTTCCTTTTTAACCTATCATCCTGACCACTGAACTTAAAATCTTTTTCTTCCCTTTTTTGTTTCTCTTTTCTTTTATCCTGTTCACGCTCTCTTTCTTTGTCTTTCTTTTTCCTATCTTTATCTATACTCCGACTTCTCTCTTTTTTCCTCTCTTGTTCTTTAGCCTCACCTTTATGTTTATGACTGCTCCCACTAAGATTTCCACGTTGGTCATCAATTTTACGTCTATCTCGACTCCTACTGCGACTGGACCGATTGGTTCGCCTATCCCTTGAGCGACTTCTACTTCTACGTCTCTCTCGGGAAGGACTCCGATTTCTTCGTCTTTCTCTTTCAATGCTATTTCTATTAGATCTTCTCCTTTCTCTAATCTTTACCCTAGCCCTATTGCTGTCTATTTTAATTCTGCGAGAATAACTTCTACTCCTACTACGTCTAGCTTTAATTGTTGGAGATCTACTCCTACTATGTCTCTTTTTCCTTTTAGGAGAAGAAGATCGAGAAGATGTGCGACTACTACCTGAGCTAGAACTGTATGAAGAACTAGAGACAGTACTACTAGTACTACTAGTTCTGCTATTGCTACTGGAACTACCACTACTAGAACTTTCTGATCTACTCCTTCCTTGTTTCTCTTTTTCTTTATGATCTTTTTTTGGTTCTAAAACTGACGTAGTTTCATTTGGAGTTCTTTTCTTTTCATTAACCACATCACCGTCTGTTTCTCTTGCTTCTAGTAATGATAAACTATTTTGCTCTTTATGGATAAATTCATTCATCTCTTTTGTAACCCTTTCAGTTTGTTGCTTTTCTTCTGAAACAGAAAAAAGACAAAAATATTAAGTCAAATGTACAATGAAAAACTCCCATTATTACCAGACTATAACAATAGAGCAAGACATAACAACAAAACGACATACGCTGAGCCTGATGTAACCCGAGGACTGTCTGTACTCATTAATTTATATAAAAAACTTCTAAAAAGTCCTCTATTATCCTAGCTACAAATTACTTTTCAATATAGTTTTCAAATATATTTCCCCCATTTCAAACTCTTTTTAAAAGAACTTTAATAAGAAATAAAAATACACTGAAATGGCTTAACTTATAGCCCCTGAAATTAATCTCTCCCCAGATAAAAGTTTACCTTTCCTAAGCTATATATTTTCAATACTACAATTAACTTTGAGTTTACATTTGATAAAAATTACAAATAAGCCAAAATCCTTAGTTTCAGTTACGACTCACTTATTAGTTTCAGTTACAACTCATTTATTATTTTTAATGTAGCCTCAATTCCATCCTTTGATACTTTAGGTTGTTTGAAAAATGTAAAGAAACACAAACAATACTGGACAAAATTAAGTGAATGTAAAAGTTTATACCTTCCATCTGTTTATCATGTAACAGCTGCTGTTCTTTTTCTTTTCTCCAAAAAGCTTCCTGTTTTTGCCGGATTCGGTGCCGTAATTCCTCATCGTCAGTGTCAGATGACTCAGAGCCTCTGTCACTCCTTTCATCTTCACTGTCTCCTGATCCATAACCACCCAGTCCACCTGTGTGCATAAAGCCCAGTCCATCATATGGAAAAAATATTCTGTGCACTAAAAACTTTTTAAGGTCCAAGAAGAAAGCTCATTTCTTTTTTACATTGCATTTTGTTGGAAGAATCTACTTATTCGGGGTGGGGAGAAGTATAAATTCCAATGCTTAAGAAGTTCATAGGAACTCTCATGAAAATTGATACTTAGTATCTTATTCTTTCTGGAATATTTCATGTATTTGTCACCATAAATTAATCATGATAATGGTTTGTTTTACTGTCCATGCTAACCAATAAAACCATTTAATAGGGTTGTAACAAAGTCTCACACTAAAGCATAATCAATTCAACTACCTTAAAATTTATGATGATCCTAAAAATAGTTCTACAATTAACTTTTTCATTGTTCAAAGCTTAGAAATCCCCAGGTAGTATGCTAAGTATTTTCCCCCTAAAAAAATTAGAATACTGTAATTCTGACTGTGCAGAAATGGTATGATGCTAAAACTACTCCCCACCCTGAAGTGATCTAAATAGTAATAACAAAATCACATGGGCATTTGGTTCTAGCCATTTTTGTTGATCCTCACAAAGATTAATTTTTGAAATAATGTGGAAAAGGCAAATTCAAGCTTTTATATACTTGGTAATATAACATGCAAATAGAAAATTATGAATACATCACTACTATGGTAATGTAAGATAAACCCTTTCCTCTATGGTAAACCTAACTTGCTGCATTACAATTTAAATAAAGGTCCTTAAAACCATTAATGGATAGGTTCCTCTCTCAGGCAACAATTTTGAAAGTGAGCTTAAATACTAGCATGGCTAAATTATAACTATTACAACTTGCCTTATTAACTATGAATTAGTCACCACATCTACAATAATCCCACTGTGAATGCTTTGGTAAAAAAAACAAAAAGAAAGAAAAAAGGCAAACCTTTTAGAGACTGATACAACCCTAAGATCTCAGGTTTTATAAACTGAGTAGGAACAGTATAGTTTCAAAGTAGAACATGTAGAGACAAGGTAAGCGTGATTTTTCCCTTTAAGGCCCTCTTACAAATAAGGAGAACACTTACCGAGTCCAGTGAGGGAAGCCAGTGCACTGGACTGTGCCAGCTGTTTTGCAGGAGCTTTGTATCACATCAACAACAGGAACAACATGTTAACACAAATAGCCACGATTTCATAGTCATGAGAGTCTATGGTATTGTTAAATCTACTACTATTGCTGCTTCTTGGGGAGAGAAGAAACATTAAAAACATAACATTCATTTTAAACCAGTCTGGCCTTGAAAAGTATAATTCTGATGTGAGTTGAAATTGGTTTATAATGAGGAAAAATGTTGACAGCATATCGGTATTTTTATTTTTGAGGTATGGCCCATAATTTAAATTTTGCTTTCAGTATATTTTTTTAAGTGTTACTAAATATATGAGGGCTAGGTGGGAGAATCACTAGCTCTGTAAGAATTATAAGTGGTAAACTGTGAAAACTCTGAAGGTTCCTAATTCAATTCATTAGTAAAACTAAATTGCATTAGAAATCATATGCCAATAACATGGTATCTCTAAAAAAAAAATCAAGTGAAATAAACTGATCATCATCAAGAATTTTCCACAATACATTTTATAGAACAACAGTGTAATTATGAATTTGTGCTCAGAGAGGTTGGACAAAACAAAAATATCTGTATAGTTGTAATATGGTGTCTATAAATCTGAACTTTCCAAAAGAGTAAAACATGCAAGAAGAGAATATTCAAATATCTGCTACTATTTCAACAAGGACAACAAAAAAAGTCCAGAATAGCCACCAAAACCATAACACCCCCAGAAAAACAAAGCCAAGAACACCCACAATATACCTTTTGTTGCTTTCCGGTGTGCATCTTTGGCTACATAATAAATTTCTTCATCTGTGACATCCAGTAGAATTTCAGTCAAAAGCATTTTTGTCAATAACATCTAAGGAATATAAATTGTTTCTAATTAAATTATTATAGTTACTAATAATATAGTTTGACATTTTCAAAAATTTAAAAGGCAAAACTTTAGGGGGTTGCGGGAGCATTGCGGGGATAAGGCCACATATGTAAGATCTTAATCAATAAAGAAAAAAAATTAGCCTGTACTAGTGAAAAAAAAGGCAAAGCTTTATTTTATAAAACATTTCAGATCAGTCATTCCAATGAACAGAATATCTTAAAAATAATTCTAAATTATAAGAATTTTAAAAAATTTCAAAATCATATGAATTAAAGAAATAAATGTTTATTTCTATCGAGACACTGAATTCTAATTCTAGAGACCCTTTGCCCCCTATAGTAAAACACTGTTTAATTACAACAGTGGTATAAGGAAATGTGCTTAGTAATTCCTTTATAAGCTGTGATTTCATATTAGGTGTTACCTGGATTTTGCAGACATTATTATTGCCCAGGAAATCTACATATCAATACATACTTTATACTTGTTTCATGAATTCTCAGTTTAAATGTTTAAGATACCAACCAATAGTTTTTAAAAATTATACCAGGTGTACCAGTTAATGATGTGGATTTTGTAATCAAAGAAAACACGATAATTTCAAGAGAAACATCAAAAGTGCTTTATTCAAAGTAATGTCCATTGCTACCTACACATTTCCCCATCTTTCAGGTAATTTGTGGATACCGTCCCAATAGAACTTTTCTTGTTTTGAGGCAAACCATTCAGAGACCCAATTATCCACTTCTTCGTACATTTTGAAGTGCTGCTCAGAAAGTGCATGTGCCATCGATCAGAACAAGTGGTAATCTGAAGGAGCAAGGTCTGGTGAATACAGCGGGTGGGTTAATACTTCCCAGGCAAGATCTTTTAACATGTCTTTAACTGGTTCTGAAGTGTGAGATGGTGCGTTATCATGAAGCAAAATTACTTTGCCGTGTCTTCTGGCACATTCTGGTCGTTTCATGATCAAAGTGTGGTTCAAATTGATTATTTATTGTCGGTAGCGATCAGTATTAATGGTTTCACCTGGTTTTAGAAGCTCATAATACACCACACCTTCCCGATCCCACCAAACGCAGAGCATTGCCTTCTTTCCGAAGAGATTTGGCCTTGCAGTTGATGTTGATGGTTGACCTTGATCAACCCATGATTCTGTGCATTTGGGATTCTCAAAATAAATCCACTTTTCATTGTCAGTCACAATTTGATGGAAAAAAGACTTTCTTTCGTGCTGTTGAAGCAACATTTTACTAATGACTTTTCAGTTTTCCATTTGTCTTTTGTTCAGTTTATGTGGTACCTTTTCCTTCCTTTAAAACAGTGGTTCTCAACCTTCTGGCCCTTTAAATACAGCTCCTCATGTTGTGACCCAACCATAAAATTATTTTCGTTGCTACTTCATAACTGTAATGTTGCTACTGTTATGAATCGTAATGTAAATATCTGATATGCAGGATGGTCTTAGGCGACCCCTGTGAAAGGGTCGTTCAACTGCCAAAGGGGTCTCAACCCACAGGTTGAGAATCACTGCTTTAAAATCTTTCCCATTGCTTGTAAACGATCGGAAATTGTTTGATGAGAAATGTTTAATCTTTCTGCAAGTTGTTTTGAGTTTTGACACACCTCTTCATCCAATAATGCTTGTAATTGATGGTCTTCAAATTTTTTCGGTTGACCTGGACCTGGACATTCTTTGTCTTTCACATCGAAATCATCACTTTTAAAGCGTTTAAACCAGCATTCACAAGTACCTTGAGATGGAACATGTGTACCATAAGCTTCCTGAAGTATAAGATAACTTTTTCTCCAAAATAATTAATTAAACTTCCCGCAAATGCTCCTTTTTTGGCACGAAATTTGACGTTTTTAAGCATAAAAATATCTATGATGTTAACACCTTCAGCAAATTTGACAAATGAAGTTTTGAAGCTTGCTGTCAATACAACAAAATAGCATACATATCAAATCACATATATATCAACATATGTGTAACTCCATCTATTGAAAAAAATCCGCATTATTAACTGGTACACCTGGTAAACAAAATAAATCCTATAATATGTTATATGTCAATTATACCTCAAAACAATTTTAATAAAAAAATAAATTTACATTTTTACCATTTGATACTCTTTCTCTTCTTCAGTCATCTCTGGTTCACTTTGCTCTTCTTGAGGAACTGGAGATGGACTTCTGGTGACTTTTCCACTGCTTGCAGCCTCAACATTTTCAGCATCTTCATCTTCCTCATCACTATCCTAAAAAAGTAATACTATGTGTAGCCCAAATTCATGCTATAATCAATCATTATCTTAAACATTCTATTTTAAAACCCTAAGTTAAAAAGCGTATGAGATAGCCCTGGCTGGTTTTCTCGATGATTAGAGCATCGGTCTGTGGACCAAAGGGTCTCAGATTCTATTTCCACTAAAGGGCATGTACCTTGTTTGCAGGCTCAATCCCCTGGGTCAGGACGTGTGCAGGAGGCAACCAGTAGATGTGTCTATCTCACATCAATATTTCTCTCTCTCCCCCTTCACTCTCTCTAAAAATTAATGGAAAAAATATACTTGGGTCAGGATTTTTAAAAAAACGTATATGAGCCCTAGTTAGTTTGGCTCAGTGGACATTGCATCAGCCCATGGAATGAAGGGTCCCAGGTTCAATTCCAATCAAGGGCATATACCTTGGTTGTAGGCTCGATCCCCAGCCCGACCAAGGCACATGCAGTAGACAACCAATCGATGTGTCTCTCACATCGATGTTTCTCTGTCTCTCCCGCTCCCTTCCACTCTCAAAAAAAAAAAAAAAAGTGTATGAAAGAGATATATGAAAATAAAATTTCTCTCTAAATTATATTTTTGCATGATAAATTTCATTTGGTAATTTGGTGTTACCTGAGAGGAAATGTGATTATAAGGTGGCTTAAAATTATTTTAATTATTTTATTAAATTTGCTTATTTTTCTTAGTCAATTTTTTTATTGATTTTAGAGAGACAGGAAGGGGAAGAATAGAGAGAAACATCAGTGAGAGAGAAACATCAATCAGCCTCTGCCGCACACTCCCTATTAGTTAGTGACTGAGCCAGAAACCTGGGCATATGCCTATACCAGCAATGGATGGGTTGATGTTCAGCCACTGAACCACACCAGCTAGACAATTTTTTTTTAAATTATCACCTGAGTATATGATTTTAGAGAGAGATGGAGAAAGAAAGATCAATGTGAGAGATAAAGACATCAATCAGTTGCCTCCTGTATGCACCCCAAAAGGGGAACGAACCCACCTTTTGATGCATGGGACGATGCTCCAACAACTTAGCCACCCAACCTTAGTCAATTTTGATCTTTCTTTATAAATAACCAAAGCACATCATGCCTAGAGACTGAATTAATACCCAATATATCTGATGGCTGGAATGAGTGGCTTGTAAAACTTCCGGTAAACAAACCACACTCAGATTATTCAGTGTTAGTTTTACAGCAATTAATATAAGCTATTTACCTAAAATCAAGTGACTTAAAATGAAAAATCTATAGTCAGTTTCCAGATCTCAGCTGACCCTGAAACTTAGTGAAATTTGCTTCTTTTTAGCTATTTAATGGACAGATAGATGAGAAATAAGGTCTCCTTCAGATGGAAGAAATGCCAGCAGTTGTCTCTGTCACTGTATAGGTGTTAGGTTTTCAATATCTAAACAGTGTATCTTAAAAAGGGGACTCTACTTTAAGCAAAGAACTGTTCCATAGTCACACTCAGCAATCCTACTAAGTAGAAGACAAGATGATCAGCCAAATACTACTATGGAAAGGCCATTTGAACCAGAAGAAGGATTCATGTAACACAAGCCCAAAGGCATCTGTAAGGAGAAGGATAATCTCCAAATCCAAACAATTTTTGACAGTGAAGAAATACCACCAACCCTGGCCTGTGTGGCTTAATGGTTGAGCATTGACTTATGAACCAGGAGGTCACAATTCAACCGGTCAGGGCACACACCTGGGTTGTAGGCTCGACCCTCAATGTGGGGCATGCAGAAGGCAGCCAATCAATGATTCTCTCTCATCATAGATGTTTCTGTCTCTCCCTCTCCCTCCCTCTCTGAAATCAATAAAAGTATTTTTTAAAAACAACCACAATACACCAAGTCTGGAAATCCACTATTTCATGCAAAGATTTAAAAAACAAATTTTAAGGTCAACCTTTAGTAGTGGTAGTCTGTTGTTTCTTTATTTCATAACATCCAGAACAAAAACACATCTTTGGCATGGTTCTTTTGTAAAAATAAAGAGTAATTTATGGCTTTTTGTTGAATTTAAGCAAAATCAATGTCTTCTTAAGTCTAGTAACCTTGCTGTCACTGAGATTTATTTTTGAAGCAGAAAATAGCCTTTGGAGGAGGACGCTTTTCCTAAGTGGCATATCAGCCAGTGCTATGACTGTCCTACCAGCTAGGAGCACATTATTGCTAAATAAATAATTCCTACACCACCTACATGATGAAGATTTAAATATTTAAAACAATGCTTCCTTCAGTGCTCATGTCAAAAAACAATAGAAGTTATTATATCCTCTGTTACAAGTATACATTTAAATGTTCAAAATAGGGGGCAGATTTCTTTCTCTAGTGCTGTTTTAACTAAGTTTTTATTTATAAGCCACCACTGGGGAGTTAGCTATACCACAACCAAAGAATACAAATGTTTGTCAATGTAAGACCTATCTCGCATTTCACTGAAAAATCTCCCCAGAATGAAATGTTTTATAAACTCACTGTACTCTTTCTCCTTGCCCTGCCCTCAATAATACATCTATAATATAAAAAAATAATCCCCAATATACTTACTGAAGGTAATCTCAGGAACATTACTTTAATACTTTTCTATAGGCTAAAATACTTATTTCAATAACCTTTTCACATAGATACCAAATGGAGTTTCAGGTCAAGGAATCTACTCACAAATTTACTTCTCTGAGGTAAACGAGGGCCATCACCTCCTTCAGCATCTTCTGTAGTCTTCTTTTCTTTTTTGGACAACTGTGAACGCTGTTGTTCCATTCTTTCTTTCTCCAACTTCTTTTGCTTTTCACGTTCCATTTTTTCAAGACCTTCCCGAATCCAAGCTGGAAGAGTCCTGCGTTTTACTGCATCTGTTTCAGATGGGAAAAAGAAAATTTTTAAGTCAGTTAAGTAAAAATCTAACACATGAGTGCTTTATTCCTGAATTTCTAACTTGTAAATTTCTGGAAAAAGAATACTGGTGCCATTTGAGCGTTTATAATAAATACTATCATTTTCCAGCAAGACAGTGCTAATAAAAACAACCCATTAAGCATCACATTTTTTTAAAAAATCATCACTTTTAATAGCAGCATAAACATTGTATTAATGTTTACAATGTGCCAAGGCACTCTGAAAGCACATTAAACCATCACCTCAATCCTAAAAAAAGCCCTAAATGATCACTATTACTTGATCTCTTTTGCAAATGAGAAAACTGAAACTCAGATATTAGGAGGTGTGCTCAAGGTTACAAAGCCAGTAAGCAATGATATGAGCTACTTCAGAGCCAAACTTACATTACATTGCTTCTTAAAATATGAAGACAGAAGAGAGTCAAACACAAGTCCACTTCACACTGAAAATTCACTTATACAAGTATTCCATCCAGGATACTTTTTAATTTATTCCTTAAGTTATAAAAGAAGTAATAATCTTCCTAAAATGTCTACTTTGTGATAAGAAAAAAAAACCTTAAATGTTCTGGTCCATTAAGTGCTGGATTTGGATTTCCAGATATATACTAGCATAAATACGAAATTTTTCATTGGGAATAAGTTAGTCCTGTTATTTAAGAATTGAAATGTTCTGCAAAATACTATGGAAAGTGAAATAATGAAAGGAAAATTAATCTTACAGCAGTGTATCAGATGAACTGAGAGTGGGAAGAATCCAGAAAGAGGCTTTAAAAGGCGAAAATGAAAAACTAGAAAAGGCGAAAATGCTCACATATCGGTATAATGTATCAAATTGTCAACATTAAAAAAAGCAAAATGCTATAGCCATGATAAGTTTATCTCATCACAAAATCTATGTTTAACTTAAAGTTTTATTTTAAAGAAAATTATTCAAAGTATTTAATATTTTATACAAAATCTCCTCTGAAATTTTAAAGTTTTATGACTAAAAAATAATACGGTTTTAAAGTGTCAATCCTAATATATCAGAGGTAGTAGAACAATTTAAGAAAGTAAGACATCCTTTTTATATGATCAAGAAATCATGCCAATGTGGTTCACTAAACTTAAATAACTACCAATTTGTGGAGGCTCCTGCTTCACAGGAAGTGCAATAGGTGAACGCTGCCGGTCCCTGAATGATGACGGCCTTTCTCTTCGATTCTGGGGAGGTGCTGGAGGTCCTGGAGGTCCTGGTTGCCAATAAGGAGGATGAAATCCACCTTGCGGTGGACCAAAAGCAGCCCCATGCTGAAAGAGTATGGCAGTTTATTTTCCTTCCCGTTAATACAATATACACTTTGGGATACACATGTGTTATGAACTGGGACAGTAGAAATCCATGTGTGCAGAAAATCCAAGAACTCCATCGTTCTAATACCCACCGATATTTCTGTAGCCCCAAGAACCTAAGCTTACTTTTCTTAACAGATTTTGTGCCTACATAAATGCAAGAGCCATCTAAAATCCTTCTGATACACTATTTTCAAGTACAGAAAATAATATATATGAACTTTTTCATTCTGAGTCCATTTATAAACTAATCCTTTTACTACCAAGAAACCAAATAAATGTCTATTTTTCTATAACCAGAAAATACAAGAAAAAAATTTTTTAATCAATTCCAACTTCCTAGTTTTTGTGAATTTAAGTTGTTTCTAAAACCTTGCAAGAAATATCTATTTTAAGCAAAGATAAAAGTTACTGAATCATTACATTAAACTATTTTTTTTAATTTTACCATTTTCAGAGGCGTTTCTAAGCCATTTGCTGACCTCTTTGTCTCGTTAGCAAGGGAATCTACCAGGCAAATGTGGTAGAAGTAGAAGCTCCCTGCCACAAAAACCTATCATATCTGTATACCAAGTATGAGTATGCAACAAGTATCTGAATATATATGAATAAGATTACTAACTCAAGGTGAATACTATTTACATTTATGTCTATTACCTATATAGTGATATAATGTATGTTTTTTCAAAATTTTAAATTCTAATAGCTTAGTTTATAAGGTAACAACTGCAATCAGTTATTTCAAAATGACACCTATTATTATACTTTAATTAAGAGTGGACCTTGGCCGTAACCGGTTTGGCTCAGTGGATAGAGCGTCGGCCTGTGAACTGAAGGGTCCTGGGTTCGATTCCGGTCAAGGGCATGTACCTGGGTTGCGGGCACATCCCCAGTGGGGGGTGTGTAGGAGGCAGCTGATCGATGTTTCTCTCTCATCGATGTTTCTAACTCTCTATCCCTCTCCCTTTATCTCTGTAAAAAAATCAATTAAAAAATATATTAAAAAAAAAAAAGAGTGGACCTTGGCAGAGTGGTTAGAAAAAAACAATGACACTATTCCCCATAGAGTTCTATGTCCCTAGGAATGAATTAGATGCTACAAAAGAAATTATGTGTAATTCCATTAACAAACATGTCATGTCAGAATGGAATAAAAAAGACAACACTAGAAAAAGTAGTAACTTTACAGAGAAGAAGGAATTGCACTTAGAAGATCTATATTCTTCAAGTCTTAACCATAATCTATTATTGATAATGTATTCAACTACTGTGTATTTCCTAAACTTTATTGAACATTTAAATATTCCATTATGAAATTATAAATTAGGAAACAAAACATCATATAACTATTTCACTTACACATTTTTCATTTTATGTATATTTTTCCCTAACAATCTTTTATGCCATTTTCCTAAGCAAATCAGAAAATAAAACTCTTAATGTTTTAATTCTCAAAAATTGATAACTTTTCTGAGACATAATATGCACTTATCTGTATAAAACTGAAAAGTGAAACACATATCTCAGGTACTCTTGATGAGACAAACTTCCAAAGAATGGATTATGTGCACATCTACAGTATTAAGGCAACAAAATATCTTTCACCTGATAGTCAAACTGGTTCACTGGGCCCACTGCAAAATTATCGGGTGGTCCACCAAAGCTGTGATTGTTCTGGTTAAATATATGCCTGTTGTCAGGGGCAAATTCCCCACTGTCCTGACTGTTGCTGTCTTCGGAAGGAGGAACAATGTCCATTGGGCCTGGTGTTGGTGGCATCCATGGCTGATCTGGAGGGGGATGTGGGGGTTGCTGATGCATTCCCCATTCTATTTAGAATTTAGGCATAAAAACATTCAACAGGGAGTTATAACAAAATCAACACAAATTTTTAAGCTCTCAAGAAAGCTAGATTTTTCAGTAAAGAAATAAATATAAAATTTATGACTTCTTGGTCAAATTCCTTTTGTATATCTTAAAAACAAGCAATGAAGTAATAAATCATTCAAATGAGCTAACTCCACTCAATTCATATCCTAAGTAAATGAAAACAAATGCCCCAAATTATTTTTAATAAATGTAACAAAACTCAAAGCAATTTTTGTTGTTGAAGTTTTCTTTATCTGTTCAGTACCACCACCATAAAAATAATGCCTAAGGATTTTTATATAATTTCTTTCTTCCATGAACACATTTATCCTCACAACATCCCTGTGAGGTAGGGGGAAATCAGGTATTTATTATTTATTTATTTTTGCCAATTTCAGGAGAGGAAATTGGGCACACAGAAATAAATCACTTGCCAGGGTCACAAAGAAAACCAGTAGAGCAAAGATGGGGAAGTGGATGATTCTAGGGTGAGTCATTTATATACTTAAACTTGGGAACTAAAACATTTTCAAACTTAAAGTTTAGTTTAGCATAGCTTCAAGAAAACTAGAAATGAACTACATCACAGAATCAAATATTAGAATATTCATTATCCTTTTAAAAGTGATGTTAGAGGATTACTTTCTGAGTTTTCCATTCTTACATTGAAAAACAAAAATAACTACTAATAGGGAAAGGAGAGATGACTTCACCATCAGCACACTTAAATGTAAGATTCCTCTATAAATAAAGTGACTATTAAAAATAATTAATAGCACAAGTTTTGAAAAACTGAACTAGCATCAAGGAATCTAAATCATACTGTGAAGTAAAAAAACAAGCAAGCAAAC